>NC_139679.1:103626701-104912951 GCF_964106915.1 Podarcis gaigeae
TCTCCACAAAGAATTCTGAGGGCTGTAGTTTTCTGTGGGAGCTGTTAGGAGGCCCCTATTTTCGTCACTTTCCTCACAAAGTTCCCTGTGATGAGGAAGTTTGTTCTGGATTGACTGTTAAGGCGCTCTGGGAACTCTAGCTCAAGGTAGGGATAGAATGTTTCCTAACAGCACCCTTAACAAACTTCAGCTCCCAGAATTTTTGGGGGGGAAAGCCATGACTGTTTAAAGTGAAACCATAATGCGTTAAATGTATGGTGTGATTGTGGCCCGATTCAATGTAGAAACTTCTCCAGGTAATAAAAGTAATTGTTCTGGATTAGCAGTGATCCACATCCTCAAAATGTGCTTCCTTCACATACCCAATCTATACAGTGGTACCTCGGGTTAAGAACTTAATTCGTTCTGGAGGTCCATTCTTAAACTGAGGTACCATTTTAGTTAATGGGGCCTCCCGCTGCTGCCGCACTATTTCTCTTCTCATCCTGAAGCAAAGTTCTTAACCCGATGTACTATTTCTGGGTTAGCGGAGTCTGTAACCTGAAGCATCTGTAACCTGAAGTGTCTGTAACCCGAGGTGCCACTGTACTTTGTATGTGTTTTCCCCCACAAAATCATATTTTCAAGGCCAGACAAGCAGACAAAACTACCATCAAAGCAGCTTCCTGTGTGCTTTTCTCTTGTCCAAAATTTCTGCCTTGATATGTAAAAAAAACCCAAACAAATTAGCTGCAGGCAGGGGGAAATGAAATGGCATGTTGGTGACCTGATGCTCCAAATGAGGATATTCCTGTTATGGCTCCAATTAGAGAGGGGAAAAATAAGCAAAGGGGCTAAACTACCTTAAAGTTTATTTTGAAGGCTAGAGGTCATACCCCTCCCCATTTGTGCTATTTTCTGGCATAGAACAACAGGAAGCCCAGAGGATAGGAACTGATGGTGTATCCATGTCCTTTATTTGGGAGCATAGCTGTCAAGTGTCCCTTATTTGAAGGGACAGTCCCTTATTCCAGCGCCATGTCCCACTGCTGTCCCTTATTGATGGATGTCCCTTAAATGTCCCTTAAATGATGTCCCTTAAATTTCAAATGAAGCAGCTCCTCTCCTCTCCCTCCCTCCCTGCTGGCCAGGGAGGAGGGAGGCTCCAACTGTGTTGCCTGGCTGTGTTGTTCACCCAATAAGAAGTCTAAGAACGACTGGGGGGTGGAGCTTGAATGCCTTGTGTGTGGCTAGTTAATGCAAGCTGAGGGGTTTTTTGAATGCTGGACGCCATTTTGTTGCACATGCTGCTGCAAACTTTGCAGTGCAAAGCCAGGCCGGGGAGCCATCTTAAGTTGAGGCTGCATAGGCCTTGTGGTGCATGTGATTCAGATTCTATTCAGTTCAACCTCTGGTTACAAAGTTGGTTGGACAGTGTTCTCGAAGCTACCCAGTATGAGTTTGACCAGACTGCAGGAGGACAGGAAGACTGGAGTGCATGGAACAGGTGAGGCTGCAGGTCCCTTATTTTGACTGCTGGTCCCTTATTTTCAAGGCTGCTGGTCCCTTATTTTCAAATCTGTAAGTTGACAGCTATGTTTGGGAGGGTCCCAACCACCTGTGAGCTGTAATCCACAATATTTTCATGTTAGCCCCCAATATTTTGATATGTTAAGCCCAAAAATAAAGAACAATGAAATGTTTTGTCAGAGGGTCCTCCTTGGTATGTGGTTGCCCACTATGAGAAAAGGATGCTAAACTAGATGGGCCATTGGTCTGATCTAGCAAGCTCTTATGTCCTCATGGTTCCCATGTTCCTGTGGTAGGAGTTTGGTAAGGTGTTACTTCCTCCACTGTTGTCCCATTGACAAAAAGCAAGCTGGGTTTTTATTCATCAAGTATTGTTGGCATCTGTCTGTCTCATGAGAGAATGGAGGAGGGCACCTTTAGAGGTGAAGTCAAACCACTGGAGTTACAGCGCCTGCTGTGGCTGTAGAGACCGATACGGGAGAGACATGTTTTGTTGCAGCTGGGGCAGATGAAGGTGTCCTCTTGTGCTGCTGCAGATGCACCATGACGTTTCTTCTTTCTAAGCTCATTTCTTCTCTGGTCACTGCTGTGATGATCTGACTTACTGTCTCCAGGCGCTGCGGTCATCTGCAAGGGATTCCCACATAGTAGGGTTAATGGTGCAAGCCTTTATGTCACCTTTGCAGAAGTCTTTGTAATGCAGAGTCAGTCTGCCAACAGGCTTAGTGCCTAAAGCCAGCTCCCTTCAAAGCATGTCCTTGAGGGACAGATGCAGAGTCAGAACGGTTTCAGAGAGAAACAGAACTAACTGTGGTTAAAAAAGTAAAGTACCTAGGGGTAAACATAACAGCAAAAAATCTGAGTCTATTTAAGGATAATTATGAAAAATGTTGGTCTGAAATTAAGAGAGACTTGGACAGTTGGTCAAAATTGAAGCTTTCTTTGTTAGGCCGAATTGCTGCTATTAAGATGAATGTATTGCCTAAGATGTTGTTTTTATTTCAAACATTGCAAATTGTGGATAAGACGGAGTGCTTCAGGAAGTGGCAGAGAGATATTTCTAAATTTGTCTGGCAGGGCAAAAAGCCCAGAATTAAGTTTAAGATATTAACTGATGCGAAAGAAAGAGGGGGCTTTGCCCTGCCAGACTTAAGGTTGTACTACGAAGCCGCAGCTTTCTGCTGGCTAAAAGACTGGCTACTTCTAGAGGACACTGATGTGTTAGATTTAGAAGGTTTTAACAATGCATTTGGCTGGCATGCATACTTATGGTATGACAAAGTTAAGATCAATAAGGCCTTTAAGAACCATATTGTCAGGAAAGCAGTGTTTAATGTCTGGACAAAATACAAAGACCTATTGGAAAATAAAACTCCAAGATGGCTATCACCTCTGGAGGCTAAGGCCCGAAAAAGACCCAATATGGAGGCCAAATGGCCGAAATATTGGGAAATAATAGAGAAAGAGGGTAATAATTGGAAATTGCAGAGTTTGGAAAAAATGAAAGATAAAGTGCGAGACTGGTTACATTACGCTCAGATTCAAGAAATTTTTAAAAAGGATAAAAAGTTAGGATTCCAGGTGGAGAAATCGAAGTTGGAAACAGAATTGTTAGAACCTAAGACTAAAGTACTTTCAAGAATGTATAACTTGCTGTTGAAATGGAATACACAAGATGAAATGGTTAAGTCGGCCATGATAAAGTGGGCACAGGATATTGGGCATAATATTATGTTTGAGGATTGGGAAAGGTTGTGGACCACGGGGATGAACTTCACGGCATGTAATGCTCTGAAGGAAAATGTAATGAAAATGATTTATAGGTGGTACATGACCCCAGTTAAACTAGCCAAAATATGCCATGTGCCAGACAACAAATGCTGGAAATGTAAGGAAAATGAAGGAACATTCTTTCACCTCTGGTGGACTTGTCCCAGGGTGAAGGTCTTCTGGGAAATGATATATAATGAGCTGAAAAAGGTATTTAAGTATACCTTCCTTAAGAAACCAGAGGCCTTCCTCCTGGGCATTGTCGGCCAGATGGTGCCAAAGAAGGACCGAACATTCTTTTTGTACGCAACAGCAGCAGCAAGGATACTTATCGCCAAGAAGTGGAAAACTCAAGATCTACCCACTCTGGAAGAATGGCAGATGCAGCTGATGGACTATATGCAACTGGCCGAGATGACTGGCAGAATTCGAGACCTGGGAGAAGAGAGGGTTGAAGAAGATTGGAGGAAATTTAAGATTTATTTACAAAAATATTGTGATTTGGCGGAAAGTTAAGTAGGATGTTTGATCATAAATAATTGGCCACCACAAAATCGGATCGAAATGGGATGTAAAGTGAGATTAAGAGAAACTAATTTACAGAGGATTATATTTAAATGAGTGGTTATAAAATTTGCAAATTAGATGATAAATTGCTGGGAAAAATTTATGATGATGAAAATGGCAGCGGGAGATGTGAGGAAGTCCAAAGAAGTTATGAAACTTTGTTGAGATAAAAGAAAGGTTGTTTATTTCTGTACTTTATTTTGTAAAAACCCCTAATAAAAATTTATTAAAAAAAAAAAAACAAAGCATGTCCTTGAGGATCCTGCCATCTTCCAGTCTGTGTACATGACCAAGCCAGCATAGATGTCTCTTGAGAAAGATGTACGAATGTGCTGGGAATGTGGGCTTGGGAGAGCACATCTTTGTTTGAGGCTCTATCCTGCCATGTAATACCCAAAATCTTCCTGACACAGTACATCTGGAAGATGTTGAGGCATTGCTCCTGACGGTTGTAAGTTGCCCACAACTCACTTCCATAAAGCAGGATGCTGAACACACAAGCCTGGTAGACCTTCATCTTGATATTATCGGACATTAGCATTGCATTCTCCCAAACCCTTTTGGAGAGGCGAGCCATTGCCGTGGCTGCCTTGCCAATATGTTTGTCCAGTTCAGCATCAATGGAAAGGTTGTTGGTTACGGTACAGCCCAGATAGACCAAGTGCTGGCAACATCCTGAGCCAGATGTTGGTCTTCATTAGGCTGAACTCCCTGCAGGCTTGGGCAAAATGGTTGCTGAGTCTCTGTAGAACTTCCTTGAAGTGCACAGCCAAGGTTGTATCATCTGCAAACAACATTTCTTGGATAAGAACCTGCCACACTTTTGTTTTGGTGCAGAGACATGTCAGGTTGAACAGACCCCCATCGCTTCTTGAATGGAAGTACTATACACACTGTCTTCAGCTGAGCTGAAGACACAGGAGAGCAACCGGGGGAAGAATATGCCAGAGAGAGTTGGAGCGAGAACATAACCCTGTTTCACACCACTCTTCACAGGGAAGGAAGGCATCCGAGGACGAACTGTCATACTGGATGGTTGCCATGCATGTTCTTGTGGAAGGACACAATCATCTTGTGGAGCTTATGTGGTCATCCTATCTTGTTGAGCAGTGTGGAGAGTCCTTTTGATCCCACAGATCCCTGTAGGGGGCTTTCATACGACACGTCCTTCCACTTGATTTCACACCCGCTGCAAGAGACATGACAATGCTTTGTGGGTCTGGGTTCACATTTTGAAACTTCATGCTCCACTTTTGTGGGGCTGCAGCCATCAGAGTTCTTTGGCATGCAACCCCCCCTCCCAGCAGCCCTATTGCAGACAATTCAAAAATAAAACCTCCACAAAATCTAAATGATGCTTAAGCATTGACTACAAAGCAGGATATAAAACCAGGGTTTGAAAAAATGTTTGCAGACCAAGGCTTGCATTAACTGTGATTAGGCGTTATACCTGCATCAAATCTTTCCTTCTGGCTTTAACATCTATGAAATATTTCGAAAGGCATTAACAGTTAAGAAAGACGTACTTTTGGTGCAGAGGCTCAGAGCAGAGCATGCACAACCCAATTTCCCCTGCAGCCATAGGTCAATCATTATTACATCATTGGCATATATCAGATTGAGATCGGGAATGATGGGAGTCATTTTTCTTTTTGCATTAGCAATTTGGTTGGGTTGAGGAGCCATAAAGATATATGACAGAGGTCTGGCAAATGGAAGCAAACAAGATTAAGCAGTTAGCTATTTCCTTTCCAGTATCTCCTTGCCTATGGCACATTGTCTATCAACAAGAGGTAGGTACAAATTGTTCCTTTAACTGTTCAAATAGAGAAAGCCGTATAAAGGCCATGTTCCATTTACAGCTTTGATGCTGTGCAGCTGGGAAGAGTGTCTCTTGCTGGGGTGAGCCAATTGTCTTCCCAAAGATTAAAATAAAGAGTTTCCAACTCCAGATAAAGGTGGGATAGAGAAAACTAAAATATTACAAAATAAAGGCAAGCTTGATTGAGAAAGTTGCAAAGGTTGCGATATATTATTGACCGTGAAGCACAGTGGCAACATCAAGGTGGACAGAATAAACCAAGGATCTCTTTCTGCATGTCTTCCAAGCAAAGGTGAAGAGAACATGTGGTAACTTACATTTTATTTTCCCTGTTTGAGCAGGCTTTGGGTAAATACCACTGGTGTGTCTTCCTCGGGCATCTGAGGCAGCAGGGCCCACTTCCCAGTTGTAGAAGCGGCTCTGAGGGAGTGTTTTGTTTCTTTTACTGCTGCCTCCATCAGCATATGGACATCACTCTTGGGAATGGAATGGAGGTCTGTTAATTTATCTGATCCGACAAGGGAAATAATAGGAAACTGAAACTCAGATTCACATTTGTCATATGTATGAATTAGACTAAAAACTGGGAAAGAGAGCAGCAAATATTGCAGGGAGTTCAAAGATGAGAAGGTTTATTGAAGTAGACAGATATTAATAGCATTAATCATTTCTAAAGCAGGCCTGTTAATGTATATGAAGAATTGGATGGGGATGGAGGGAGAATAAAGAGGAAAGGGACAACTTGTTACAATTATACCTTGCTATGCTGCATCATGTCTTTGGCTGGTTTATATTAATGCAGCTGCGTTTTGCTGGGTAGGATTCAGGAACACATGAAGTTGCCTTATACAGAGGCAGACCATTGGTCCACCTAGCTCAGTGTTGGCTACACCAGCCTTTCCCCGCCTTGGGTCCCCAGATATTCCTAGCTAGCAGGACCAGTACTCAGAGATGATAGGAACTGTGGTCCAACAACATCTGGGGAACCAAGATTGAGGAAGGCCAGTCTATGCTGCCAAGAAGTGAATCCCCAGAGTTTCAGATAGGGAGTGTCTCCCAGTTTTACCTGGACATGTCAAGGATTGAACCTGGGATGGTCTGCATGCAAAGCTTTACCAAATTTGTTATCTTTGATACAAGTGAACAAGGAAATAATGGATGAGCAAGCCTCTTCCACGGGTTCTGATACTACTACAGTCATACCTTGGGTTACAGACACTTCAGGTTGTGTGTGTTTTGGGTTGCGCACCGCACCAAACTTGGAAGTACCAAGGTTTTGGCGCTCGCGCATGCACAGAAAACTAAATCACGCTTTGCACATGCGCAGACGCACTGAATCACGACCCGCAAGTGCGCAGATGTGGCACTGCGGGTTGCGAACGTGCCTCCCGCCCGGATCACGTTCACAACCCGAGCGTCCACTGTACTTGCCAAAGATTTTTGGAGAGAGACATCTTCCCAGTGCTATTTTTCTAGAAAGAGATGTGCTAGAACTCACCACAATCGCCTCCCTTGTTCTCTCATAATGGCCATGGCGCCCACCTGAACGGTGCCAGAACTGAGTTCCGGTGAGTCCTGGCTGAAAAGAAGCCCTGCATCTTCCTGCAATTCAGAAGGCATATTGGGCACGTTATCCACTGGGGCAGATTGTTTCTCAAACATAATCTTCCATCCAAAATGCTAAGTGGTTTAGATCCCGAAATTCAGCACAGCCATGCAAACACATTGTGATCAGTTTCCCAGTAGTGTTGTGTCCAGAAAGTGGGCACTACTGATATCTAAGCTTTAATAGTTGGGTGGGGTTTTTTTGCTCCTGTATCAACACCTTGAATTGGGCCCAGTAGCTCACTGGCAGCCAGTGCTTTCAAGCCTGGCAGAACATGGGCTGCCCCACTTACCATGCTAACAGCTGAATTCTGGACTAGCTGCTGCCTCTGGACTGTCTTCAAGGACATCCCCATGTAGACTGCATTACAGTAGTCCAGGAAGGAGCCCTGTTACATGTTTAGGTCTATATTTAGTTGTGAATGCACAGAGGTTTTCTAACACACATATCACATAAGAATCATTCATCAGGGAGCCTGGTTTGGCTGCAGCTCCCTGTTGAGCACATATCCAGTGGCAAATCTGCATTTACTACTTTGCAATGGAAGGATGGTGAACTTGTGGCCCTCCTGATCTGACTAGACTACAACTCCCATCATCCCTGACCATTGGTGATGCTGACTGGAGCCAATGGCAGCTGGAGTTCAACAACAACTGGAGAGCTATAAGTTCTCCTACCCATGGTGCGATGTGTGAAACAAACTTTCTGTTTTCTTTTTTTAAACCCTGCCTTTCTTGGGGACAAATCTGTAACAGCGCTTTAAAGTTTAAGCCGAGAGGCCCCTGTTCTGAAGCACAAGAATCGACAAAGGGCAGTGAGGGAATGGAGGGAATGAAGAGAAAATGGAGGCACATCAGGGTTTGGGGCAAATTAACTAGTTTAGCTGCATGACAGGCAAATGGAAGATTTGGAGCAAGGCTTTGTGGAAGAGGTAGTTGATGAAAAGATTGAAAAATGAGAAGGAGAGTGCACTTTAGACAAGAATTCAATGACCAAAAAATGTTATTAAGTGCAGAGTTGAGGCATAAAGTTAGGACAATTTAAACTCCAAATTGTGAAACGGAGCAATTCCTTCCTGTCAGTGGGCAGGAGAAATTTTGCTTTGCAAAATGACATCGTTAAAGGAAATGAAGTTTAAGCTTCAGAAATAATTAAACAAGCCCATGCTTTAAAAGTATGCCATTCCATTTCAGTTTCCCCACCTCAAAGTTAACTCGATAGATTTTAGCTATAGATGTTATTTTCACATTTCCACTATTTCTGTGGTGGCAATGCAGATATCCACCCAAATAATCCCCACTGAGATCAATAGAATAATTTTTTTAAGGTCTGAGGAGTCGTTAAACAGCTCCTGTTATTTGTCTAGTTAGTAGATCCTTGTTGGAAGTTAACATTGCTGAATGTTCCCATTGCATGCATATTTAAGCCTATATAAATTGTACCTAAAGTGATGCTGTTTTAATCTGACAGCCTTTTACACCAGTCTTGTGCACGCATATGAAATGCTACTCAAAAAGGAAAGGAATAAATAAATCCACATCTAAAAATAATTAAAACCCTTGGCACTCACATTGGAGCATGGAAGCATTCAGGAAAATCCAGTTCACTAGTTCAGCCACAAGAAACGCTTATCTCAGATTTGTTTGGGGAGCCTGCTTGGAGAATGAAAGCTATGCGGGGCTCCAGGGACAGGATCATCACAACTGAGACTAAACTTTCCTCCCCACTCACCATGAGTTTCTCAGGCCCAGGGGAAAGTCCCAGGGTAGGCCCTGGCTCTAGTTCAGTGGGCCTTTTGTGCTGCTAAGACACTGTAAATAGACTGCAATCTGGGACACACCCGAGAGGAAACTATGGTCACATCCACACCAAACATTTAAAGCACGTGGTTTCCCCCAAAATAATTCTGGGAACTGTAGATTACCTCTTGCAGAGTCACGATTCCCAATACCTTTAACAAACTATAGTCCACAGACAGGGCCGGATTTAGGTTTGATGAGGCCCTTAGATACTGAAGATGATGGGGCCCTTTATATGTCCAGCTGTCCTTTGTCAACAACAAATTGTTGCTGTTTTTTGTGTTGAATATATGCTACATGGTAATTTATGGACCTAATAGGTATCTAAAGCCATTTGCACATGTTGCCCTGCAACCAGTACAAGCAGAATGTAGGCACCCTGTATACAGAAATGAGCAAACCAGTGATATTTTAGGGAGCAGGCTAGCAGGCGGGGCGACTTAAATCATAGGAGCCTACACAACACAAAACACTGTTGCTGTATGTAGGTTTTATTTTATTTGTTTTTTATCTTATATTTTGGAAATGTACACCCAGGGTTTTTTCCCCTTTAATTTTTTGGGTGCCCCGAAGAGAATGGGACCCTAATCTGTAGCTTGTTTAGCTTATATGTAAATCCGGCACTGTCCACAGAATTATTTGGAGTAAACCATGTGCTTTAAAATGTGCACTTAGTTTGTTTTAAATGGATGCTTGTGGATGTGACCAAATTGTCACTAAGAAGCAAGGACAGAAGAACAATTAGGTCCCACTCCCATTGTGTCCTCATTAGCAGACCTTGAAGCTTGGATATGTTTTCCTATCACTTTCATTAATGCAAACATTATAAACAAACAAACAAACAAACAAACAAACATTATAAATAAATATCCAATCTTTGGGGGAAGTAGGGTTGTTGTGGAGGATCTCTCAGCTGAGGAACCTGAATCTGCCAGTGTGTGATTAAATCCTTCCCAAAAATAGCAACAATCTGAAAGCACCCTTGGTGTCTTGGTCACTGCTGGACCTCAAGGTCATAACTCCACCCATCCACTTCCTCCCACAGGAGGAATGCCCCAACTCACAGCAACTCTGAATCCAAGTATTTATGTTTTGAGTTTTATATTTTTGTTGTTTCATCTCCTCCTGCAAACCATTTGAATTTCCTTAGATTGTCAGTCCCAGAGCAATGGAGCCATTAATATAGATTTTTTTTTAAAAAAAAATGGCTGTAAACCATTGGATAGAGCGGGATATAAAACAAAGGAATACATTCACAGACGACCAAACTGAATTTCAGTGGGCGCTACTATACAACTTTTGCTGTTGCTTTCCTGGCAGCTGGAATACATCTAAATACTGGACCAGCTTCTTTAACAGAGAAGAACAAAGAAACACACACACAACATTCTGCTTAAGTTAACAAAGAGTTCAGGGCAAGCAGCAGCAATATTATTCAACATTACAATGGAAAATTTGTCATCTCAAAGGTTCACTATCAGCATAAAAGGGAGGAAGAATACCTCAGGCCATAGGGGGTAGGGGAAGGAAGAGGAAGATCTGTTAATACTAAAAATATGTTAATAGATAAAAGTGCAGTCAATGCATAGCTGTTGTGTATCCGCTTTATGTGTTAAATTTCAGCACGGCCATTCAGGAAAATGTTGAATAGTTGGAAAGGATTCAGAGAGCATAAGAACATAAACTGAGCCTGCTAGGTCAAGCCGGTGGCTTGTCTCTAGTCCACTACAACTAATCCAGAATGCGGCAGCTAGACTGGTGACTGGGAGCGGCCGCCGAGACCATATAACACCGGTCTTGAAAGACCTACATTGGCTCCCAGTACGTTTCCGAGCACAATTCAAAGTGTTGGTGCTGACCTTTAAAGCCCTAAATGGCCTCGGTCCAGTATATCTGAAGGAGCGTCTCCTCCCCCATCGTTCTGCCCGGACACTGAGGTCCAGCTCCGAGAGCCTTCTGGCGGTTCCCTCACTGCGAGAGGCCAAGTTACAGGGAACCAGGCAGAGGGCCTTCTCGGTAGTGGCACCCGCCCTGTGGAATGCCCTCCCATCAGATGTCAAAGCGATAAACAACTACCTGACATTCAGAAGACATCTGAAGGCAGCCCTGTTCAGGGAAGTTTTTAATATGTGACATTTTAGTGTATTTTTCATCTCTGTTGGAAGCCGCCCAGAGTGGCTGGGGAAACCTTAAGCAGAATTATTATTATTATTATTATTATTATTCTCACAGCGGCCAACCGATTGCCTGTGGGGAACCCACGAAAAGGACTTCAGCACCAGAATGCTTGCTCCTGAAGGGAGATGAGCGTCGCATCCCATGGTCGCCTTAACCGTCCAGGGGTCCTTTACCTTTACCTTTTTTAACTTGCTTCTCCTGCAGTTTCCTGCAACTGATATTCAGAAGCTTTCAGCTTCTGACAGTGGAGGTAGAACACAGCCATCACGGTTAGTAGCCATTGATAGTCATGACCAATGGTTTTTTTTCTAATCCTCTTTTAAACCCATGCAGGTTGGTGGCCATTACTGCCTCTTGTGAGAGTGAATTTATAGTGCCCCTGAAGGACCAGATGCTCAGCCTGGGAGTAATTTTGGACTCACAGCTGTCCATGGAGGCACAGGTCAATTCTGCGTCCAGGGCGGCTGTCTGGTACACCAGCTGAGACCCTACCTGCCCGACAACTAATCCAGAATGCGGCAGCTAGCCTGGGGACTGGGAGTGGCCTCCAGAACCATATAACACCAGTCTTAAAAGGTCTTCACTGATTCCCAGTACGTTTCCGAGCACAATTCAAAGTGTTGGTGTTGACCTTTAAAGCCCTATAGTGGGCCTTGACCCACTATACCTGAAGGAGCGTCTCCACCCCCAGTGTTCAACCCCGACACTGAGGTCCTCCTCCGAGGGTCTTCTGCTGGTTCCCTCACTGCAAGAAGTGAAGTTACAGGGAACCAGGCAGAGGGTCTTCTCGGTAGTGGCCCCCTCCGTGTGGAATACCCTCCCTTCGTATGTCAAGGAGATAAAGAATTACACAACTTTTGGAAGACATCTGAAGGCAGCCCTGTATTGGGAGGTTTTTAACGCTTGATGTTTTTATTATGTTTTTAGATATTTTCCCACAGTGGCTGGGGAAACCCAGCCAGATGGGCGGGGTATAAATAAAATATATATATATATATATATATATATATGGGTTTTGGTGTCCTCGGGTGTCTTCCCGTGTAAAAGTTGGGGTGTCTAGGCGACGTTTCGACGAGGTCTCACTCGTCATCTTCAGGCTGGTGCTCTCTGCCCAGAACATTGGAGGCTAGACACCACACCCCCTCTACAGTATTTATAGGAACTCAAACATTGAGATCCCGCTCTGTTCCAGTAACAAGAAGCCGAAAGCACCAGCCTGAAGATGACGAGTGAGACCTCGTCGAAACGTCGCCTAGACACCCCAACTTTTACACGGGAAGACACCCGAGGACACCAAAACCTGCATATATATATATATATATATATTTACATCCCACCCTTCCTCCCATAGTTTAACTCTGTGTTGTATGAAGAAGTACTTTCTTTTGTGTGTCCTACAACTTCGAACATTCACAGTCCTAGAGTTCTTCTCTGTTTCACTCCCTACCTCACATTCAGAGCCTGCCATACACATTTATCCATTTATTGTGGAGCGTGCCGTGTGCGTGGTTAGGATTTTACACCTCTGCTGTGAGAAGAATTGTGGCTCCTGCGAATTTCTCCCAGTTAGTGCATTATCCCCTTTTTGTTGCTGTTGTTGACATGCACTGCTTTAGCTTGTGAAATCCTCTTAAAAATGACAAGGGTTTTAAGAAATGATATAATTCCATCCCTAGAGCTCACATTACATCAAATCTTCTAAAAGGGGCAGGGAACCCCAGCAGGATCAGGTATATGCAGTTGCTATACCAAAATGTCCTTTTTAAAAAGGGCAGGGTAGAAATGAACATTTAGCCTAAGCATGCTTATACTGAATGTCGTCGCCACACTTGGAATGTCACCTCATAGAAGCTGCATCTGTTACGATATGGATGCAATGCTGCTGCAAAGTGCTAGCTTGAAAAGTAAACATGATGGGAATGTTGGGACTGCCCGTGGGAAACAGAGGGACAGTCAATTCACAGCACGAAGCACCGGAATTAGCTCAGAGTGAAATATGAGCTCTTCCGTTTGTTCCTGTCCAGGAAGTACAGGAAGTGTTTGTCACTACACTGCTGGAGTTTGAAGAGAGCAGTCATGTTTTTTGTAACACTGCAAAGACAGAAATAAAGGCATGTAAATACGTTTCTGTCTATCTCTTTCCCCTGCCAGAGGGCAGGAAAGAGGGGGGGGGGTGTTCTTCTCACGTTTGAGAAGAACCTAGCCTGCTCTTGCTGGGGAATGCAGCCAGGGAGGTCAACAGGGAATCAAGCCGGGTGCCTAGGATTGTTGCCAGTTTCTCCTGATATGGGCTTGAATTCCCGAGAGCATCTAAGTCAGGGTTGAGGAAACCCAAGCCCAGGTCTAGGCCCTGTAATGTGGCTTTCAGAACTCTTCCAGAACTTTCTCCTCAAGCCACACCTTTCCCTTGCCCAGCTCAAGACAGGAAAAGAGGTGGCAAGAGAACACCTAGATACTTAAAATGAAATCAAATCTCCAGGACCTGATGAGCTGCATCCAAGAAGCTTGAGGATGCAGAGCCTCCAAGCACCCCTATTTTCCAGGAACAGCCCCGGATTTACATAATCATAGAGTTGGAAGAGACCACAAGGGCCGAGTCCAACCCCCTGCCAAGCAGGAAACACCATCAGAGCACTCCTGACATATGGTTGTCAAGCCTCTGCTTAAAGACCTCCAAAGAAGGAGACTCCACCACACTCCTTGGCAGCAAATTCCACTGTCGAACAGCTCTTACTGTCAGGAAGTTCTTCCTAATGTTTAGGTGGAATCTTCTTTCTTGTAGTTTGGATCCATTGCTCCGTGTCTGATTCTCTGGAGCAGCATCCCAGCTTCTGAATTGATCCCAAAACGTCCCACTTTTCCTTAGGATGTCCCTATTTTCACTGGAGAATAATAATAATAATTTTTAATTTGTACCCCGCCCTCCCTGGCCGGAGCCGGGCTCAGGGCGGCTAACATCATAAAACTAACACAGTATACAAAGAACGTAAGAATATAAAAACAGGCAATCAATTAATTAAAATACGTCTTAAAATTAGTTCAGAGCAAATTAAAATCTGGACAGATGGCAGTCCACGGGTAAAATTGAGAGTGGTTAATATTCTCCAGGGCCAACTGTTACCACTGGTCTTATAAAGGACCTGTGAGCATGTTGGAGGGTTATCCAACCCCTGAGCCATCTGAAGGCTGCCACGTATAGGGAAGCTTTTAAATGTTTAATGTTTTATTATGTTTTTATATATGTTGGAAGCTGCCCAGAGGAGCTGGGGCAACCCTGTGAGATGAGCAGGGTATAAATAGTAAAATTATTATTACGGAATAAGGTAAAGGGACCACTGACCATTAGGTCCAGTCGTGACCGACTCTGTGGTTGCGGCGCTCATCTCGCTTTATTGGCCGAGGGAGCCGGCATGCAGCTTCCGGGTCATGTGGCCAGCATGACTAAGCTGCTTCTGGTGAACCAGAGCGGCACAGAAATGCCGTTTAGCTTCCCACCGGAGGGGTACCTACTTGCACTTTGACGTGCTTTCGAACTGCTAGGTTGGCAGGAGCAGGGACCGAGAAACAGGAGCTCACCCCGTCCCGGGGATTTGAACTGCCGACCTTCTGATCAGCAAGCCCTAGGCTCTGTGGTTTAACCCACAGCGCCACCCACGTCCTTCCAATAGGACGTCCCTATTTCCATCGGAGAAATGTTGGAGGGTATGTGGATGTAATCTCAGAGCCTCTGTCTATAATCTTTGAGAATTCTTGGAGAACCAGTGAAGTCCCTATAGACAGAGGATGGGCAAATGGCCCCATCTTCAAAAAGGGGTGAAAAGAAGACCAGGGTAACTACTGACTGTTCAGCTTGACATCAATACCAGGAAAGGTCCTATCCTAGAATGGATAATTCAACATTCTGTGAGCGCTTGAAAAAGGATGCTGTGTTTACTGGGACCCAGCATGGGTTTCTCAAAAACAAGTCATGCCTGACAAATCTCATTTCTTCGTCTTCTTCTCTCTTTTTTTACAGAGTTACAAGCTTGCCAATGCTGTGGACATAGTGTATATTGATTTCAGTAAGGCTTTGGACAAAGTCCCCCATGATATTCTTGCAGGGAAGCTGGTAAATGTGGGCTGGACATTCTGGGCGCAAAGCAAAAAACTCAAACCCTGAGCTAAGGCTCTTCCCCCTTCCACGCCAGAAAAACAACTACCACTCTGCTTCAATTGCTGCTTTCCTAGAACCCTCCAGGTGGGAGAATATACAGCAACATTTTGCTGCAGGTCACTTGGATGATGATGATGGTGATGATCAGTGCCGGATTTACGTATAAGCTAAGCAAGCTATACCTTAGGGCCGCACTCTCTTGCCCCCCCCCCAATTAAAGAAAAAAAACCTGGATGTACATTTCCAAAATATAAGATAAAAAACAAATAAAACCCACACACAGCAACAGTGTTTTGTGTTGTGCAGGCTCCTATTTGTTATGTGCAAATGATTTTAGATACCTATTATGTCCATAAATTACCATATAGAATATATTCAACACAAAAAACGGCAACAATTTGTTGTTGACAAAGGACAGCTGGACATATAAAGGGCCCAATTACCTTCTGTAGCTTAGGGCCTCATCAAACCTAAATCCGGCCCTGATGATGATGATTTGATTTATACCCCGCCCATCTGGCCTGGCTGCCCCCGCCACATACTTTGATCACTGATAGACCATTATTTATAGAAGGTTCCAAGTTCCCAATCCTCCTCTCCTAAAGATATACAGAAAAATGTCCCTT
The DNA here is from genome assembly GCF_964106915.1 of Podarcis gaigeae. Classification (NCBI taxonomy): domain Eukaryota; kingdom Metazoa; phylum Chordata; class Lepidosauria; order Squamata; family Lacertidae; genus Podarcis; species Podarcis gaigeae. The sequence continues at coordinate 103,642,732 of NC_139679.1, forward strand.
TGAGGCTTACAATCAGCCTACCTGGTCATAACTGTCAAGATCTTTTTTTACATAGCTCAAGCAACCCAAAGAGAAACCCAATTAATTTCTGCTGAAGAGAATCCTTAAATGTAGGCGCCACTTAAAAAAAAAAATAACAACATAAAGTGAAATTATATGTAGACATAGTTTCTTTGTTGTTTTTTTTAAACGTGCTGATAAATGTGAAAATATAATTGTGTCTCCATCCGTCAAAGGTGTCAACTCTCAAATTAAAGAGAATTTGGGAAGAGGGAGATTGAATATGATGTTGTAAAAGATTAATTCACACCAATGAAATATTGAGATGCCATAACCGTTCCTCGAGGTGTATGAACAGTGAAAGGTTACTTCTTATGCAAACAAAACGTGGTGGGTATCCTTAAGGTGGCAGAGCTTTAAGTCGGGAGCGTAGATGCTTCAGAACCCAGTGGTTCTTGCTGTTGTTTTCTATGTAGCTAAGGGACTGTGGGTGACTATTATGCCTAGGACCAGCTAGGACCAGCCTTCATCAGCCCTCGTTGATTCCACCACAAGGGGGAGTTCCTGCTTGAGTGAAGAAGTTTCTCCTTTTCACATTAAAACAACAACACCCCTCCCCACTCTTTTTTGCAACTTTGGTTCTTCTCGGCTGTTTTAGCACGTCTCTGCCAGCAGCTGTCAAGCGAAACAAAGAAAAATTAAACGACACAATATATATTCATACTATTGCTTGAATTAGAGAGAGAGAAAGAGAGAGAGATGCTGGAACTTTAAAAAAAATAAAAAATTAGGAACTCTGTATACTAAGCTGTTTGTTCACTTTACTTGCCCTGTAGCAAGTAGTCTCAATAGGAAGGGATATCAATCAGAGTTTTATAATTTGTTTATTGCCAACTTTTTAGTGTGAAAGACAGGAGCTTTCTGTCCACATCAAGAACTGCTGAGAAATCAGGCCTGTGGCCTCCCAGAACTTGCTGGATTACAACTCCCATCATCCCTGACCATGGAACATGCTAGCTGGGGATTATGGAAGTTGGGGTCCAGCAATACCTGGAAGGCTACAGTGCATGTGCGGTATATAGGCGTGTGTGGGATCAGGAGTTGCATGCCCTCCAACATTTCTTAGATGAAAATAGGGTCATCCTATTCCATTATTATTATTATTATTATACTTCACCCATCTGACTGGGTTGCCCAAGGCACTCTGGGTGCCTTCCAACAAATATAAAAACATAATTCAATATTTAAAAACTGCCTTTGGATGGCTCGTGGGTCAGATGACTCCATACCCGCCAACATTTCTCCGATGCAAATAGGGACATCCTAAGGAAAAGTGGGACATTCCAGGATCAAATCAGAAACTGGGATGGCTTCTGTAAATCCGGGACTGTCCCTGGAAAACAGGGACATTTGGAGGGTCTGGAGTTGCTCAGAAAAGGAGGCTGTAGCATGCGATAGGAGTCAACTCCTTGGGGCCGAGGTCCCTTTGTCCACCACCCCCCCCCATAAAATATTTGAGCGGGCCGGGCAAGTGGTGTGCATGTGCCATGTTCATGAGATCAGTGATGTGGGGCAGGGCTTACCTGGGCCCTTGCCCCAATATTTTATTACAGCTGGCACCCCTGTAGTATGCAAATTTGGAGGGGAGGGAAGGAAAGGAGAGGAAAAGAAGGAAAGAGGAAATGGTATGACAGAAATAAGAGAAAGAACGAGAAGGAGGGAGGCAAAAGGAAGAGGAAAAGGAGACATGCCTACGGACAGATGGGGTGCAATCATGATGAGAAAAAGTTTTGTGCACTGAATTTCCTCACACTTTAGAGAAATATGGGCTCGTATCTTTGAGCTTCCTTTTTAGGGCAATGAAACAGGATATAGATATACTGAGACAGACAGACAGACAGAATGACAGACAGAAAATATCTGTTTTAGTGGAGGGGAAAGGAAACAAAATCCCTCTGAATATCCTGCTGTGCCTTTGCTTCTGCACTCCAACAACCATTTTGATGTCTTTACGTCTTGTGTGTGACTCATTTCTCCCAGCTCACTGTTGTATGATATTAGCGTGATCCACAGCTATTTTGCTGGGATGTGATCCAATGAAACAGCATGTTCTGTTGGCGAATGTTGGCCGGCGTCGCTGCTGAAAAGTCGTCAAAGGACTGCCACCCCCTTCCGCTGAATGAACTGTGACTAGACAAGCTGAAACGGAACGAAAAGAGTTTACAAGCGTTGTGTCTGAAGGTCCTGAGAATTAGAGGGCCGGAGCCAGCTGAACCGCAGCCAAAGCAATCAACCACTCCGTTTTACAGAAAAAGCGAAAGAGGAGGTGTAGGGGGAGAGAGAGAAAGGGGGGGGGGAGTGACAGCGGGTCATTTGGAACGAAAACAGGAATCGCAACGGCCGACTTTAACAATGTTTCAGACCATTTTATACGATGGAATGAAATCTTTAAACAAATGGCAAGAAAGCAAATGCAGCATTAGGGAGTCATAGAGTTAGTTCTGCATCTCAGCATGTTTACGCTTGGCAGGGCTGCTCCGCAAAGAACTACTACCTGCTCAGTATCCCAGACTCCTAGTGCATCTGCCCGCATCTCTCTGCATGTCTGCTCAGAGGCAAGTCCCATTTACTTCTATGGGACTCACACCAAAGTTAGGGCTTAGTTCTTGGAAGCCCCAGAGCAACCACAAAGCTTACTAAGTTCATCCCGCACTTGAGATTCAAGATCTACCATACCTATAATATCCCTAACAGATATTCCCATTTGAGAAAGAAGAAACCAGTTAGTTATTGATTTGATCCTGGTAAAGATAAAGGGACTCCTGACCATTAGGTCCAGTCGTGGCCGACTCTGGGGTTGCGACGCTCATCTCGCTTTATTGGCCGAGGGAGCCGGCGTACAGTTTCCGGGTCATGTGGCCAGCATGACTAAGCCGCTTCTGGCGAACCAGAGCAACGCATGGAAATGTCGTTTACCTTCCCACTGGAGTGGTACTTATTTATCTACTTGTACTTTGACGTGCTTTCGAACTGCTAGGTTGGCAGGAGCAGGGACTGAGCAACGGGAGCTCACCCCGTCGCAGGGATTCGGACTGCCGACCATCTGATCCGCAAGTCCTAGGCTCTGTGGTTTAACCCACAGCGCCACCTGCGTCCCTTTTTTGATCCTGGATGAACATGTATATATATATGTTGTGGCGCCTGCCCTGTGGAACGTTCTCCCATCAGATGTGAAGGAAATAAGCAGCTATTTTATTTTTAAAAGACATATGAAGGCAGCCGTGTTTAGGGAGGTTTTTAATATTTAATGCTGCATTGTTTTTAACACTGGATTGGGAACCGCCCAGAGTGGCTGGGGAAACTCAGCCAGATGGGCAGGCTAATAATAATAATAATAATACTAATAATAATAATATATGTACATAGGTAACAGTCTTCACCTGAGCCAGACCACAAGAGTGGGACCTTCTGTAAGCAAAGTGGATGCTGTACTACTGAGCTATGACCCCATCCCTTGGCTGAGGCAACATGGATTGTCATGTCCCGGTTTTGTGTGCCAGCTTCTCCCAGTGCAGCAGTCTGCACTGAGAATATTACGAGTATTAAGTTCAAGAATCTGCCCCATGTAAAGTGGGAGCCGCCCCGTTATGATCCCGAAGAGACAGGAGTGAGCTAACTGGTCAAGACCCGAGCTGAAAAGATTGCCCCTGTGCTAAGTGTGTTTGGGTTCTGGTTGGCAACCTATTCGGGTTGGCTGGTTTTTATTCCTGATTTTAATGTTCTCTATTGATTTTACTGTACTGCACTTAGAGGCTGTTCAAGAGGCACCTTATTACTGTAAATAAAATAAGATAAATACCGCAGGGTTTTTTTTGGTGGCGGCTGCTGCTTTTAATGCGTCCGGCAACAGCAGCTGCCGCCGCCACTCCCTAGACACTTAAACCAAGGAACGGCTGGCATTATTGACATTTGTCAGCAGGGCAGCTGCCCACATCTGTATGTTTGGGATGCTGGCTACCACAAAAAGGGGCAGGCATCGCTTGTGTTAATAGGAGAGAGACTTGAGAGGTGGGTGAACTCACAAATACAGTGGTACCTCGGGTTACATACGCTTCAGGTTACAGACTCTGCTAACCCAGAAATAGTACCTCGGGTTAAGAACTTTGCTTCAGGATGAGAACAGAAATTGTGCTCTGGCGGCGCGGCAGCAGCAGGAGGCCCCATTAGCTAAAGTGGTGCTAGTTTCAGGTTAAGAACAGACCTCTGGAACGAATTAAGTACTTAACCTGAGGTACCACAGTATATGAATGAAATAAATGGTGGGAAAAAGAATGTCCTACTTCCCTTATTGCAAGGATTGGGAATGTCCTATGCCCTTTTAAAATGTGTTTGGGGGGGCGGTTATTGGATTGTAGTTGTTTTATTTTGATTATGTACTTTGTGGTTTGATATTCTGATTTTCTCCTGTGAACCGCCCTGAGACCTCCAGGTATAAGGCAGTATATAAATTCAATCAACCAACCAACCAACCAACCAACCAACCAATCAATCAGTCAATCAATCATGTCTGACCCAGGGCCCAAATGTAGTCCTTCATGCCTCTTGTTCCTTGGCCCTTGGGATTATTCTCAGGCCACGCCCCCTTCTCAGCCACATCCTTTTCCCATAGGTCACACTCCCCCATTGGACCGCTCCATGTCCTCCTTGAATGTTTTCACCAGGCTGGAATGTGACTTTGAACTCTGACAATGACTCTTGCTTGACTTAGACGTGACTTCTGTGTTTGTTTTTTTAAATGATATTTATTAGAGTTTCAAAAAGAGTTACAAAGGTAAAAAACAAACAAACAAAAAATAGAAAAAAGAAACAAAAGATACAAAATACAGAAAAAATAAAAACCATTAAAAATAAATCCATCTTTCCCTGTCTTGCCTTTCATTCACTTATTTCCCTGACCTCCTCACACCTCCCTTTTTTGTATTCCAGTTCAAATGGTTACTTCAGCAAATCCTTGACTTAGACGTGACTTCTGGTTTCTCCCGGAAGTTGTGTTGGAGGCCTTGCAAGAGGAGACTTCAGAGTCCCTGTGACTTTTAGGGTCTCGTGAAGCACCGGAAGTCACACTGTAGGCCTCGCGCTGTGGGTGCCAAGCACCCGGAGCCCTCTATAGTTGGCGCCAGTGACACCTGGTTACCCTGGCAACCTTCCTATCTCCCAGTATCTGTTCACACCTTAGGGCAAAAGGGGGGGGCAGTTCTCTTGCAATGCTAATGGCCCTCAGTGACCCTATATTGTTTCTTAATGCATACCCTCCAACATTTATCCGAAAGGGACACTTGGAGGATCTGTTAATGGCCCTAGCTTGGCCAGGTCATTTTGAATAGGCTAGCTCAGGAATTCCTCTACAGCTTGTATTTCTCCCTTCACACACCAAATAAGCAAAATCCGCTATTTATTAATTTCTAAAGTTAAGAGGGGGGAGTCCCCCTAAATCTATAACAATACTTTTTTTCTGTGGCTTGTTAATTATTACCACTGTACTTGGCTCATTGCAGCTCTTTCCTTTAAGAATAAATAAATAGAGATCCTATTTTTAAATGTTAGGATCCTCTCCAGTACGATTGCTTTCAAAACTGAAATCTTAGTGACTAATGCAAATAAAGGGTAATTCTCATGATCTCCCCCCCTGCAGTGTAATTGCTGAAAGTTTATTCCTCATTTCTCCCACCCGCTTTTCTCACATATTTATTTATAATAAAACATAGCAAAACTATAATCACATATGTGAAATAAAATAAAGCAAAAGTTGAAGGGTATACCTAGAACTAGTCATATAGGAACAAATGTCCATACCGGAATCAAACGTAAGAAATTAATATCACTGGAATAATAAAGTGTAAGATAATGTAAACCCATTTATGTTACTTGGAACCTTGAGAATTCATACGATTATCCAGCTTTTAGGTCTTGTTTTTCCTTAATGGAGGCTCTCAGGACATAAATATTTTGGAGAACTTCGATTATTATAATTTTTTTGGAAGAATAAACTCATTTTTAATTAGGTAGTCCAAACTGCTTTGAACACAGCTGTGAAAAGGATTGTAAATAGATTATGACTATTAATCATTACAAATTGTCAGAATAATGCCTAAAAATAATGTGCCAAAGAAGATGGGGGAGTGAAGGAAAGAACACATCAGAAGTAATCAAGCGGGGCGAGGGCGGGGGGAGAGAAAGAAAGAAAGAGGGAAAACTGGGAGAGATTAATTTTAGTCAGAAGCTTATATATGGTTGTGTTTTCTGGCCTGAACAGAAATGCCTGCTGAGTGAGGATATTCAGAACTTCATTAAATTGTAATCTGTGTACACAACAGTAGTACTGTGCAAATAAATGTTGTGAAACAAAATAAATAACTTTTGAGGAATGAATGAAGCTGGCAGTCGTTTGCTAATTAATTAGAACAAAGAAATGAGCTCTCCTACGCAATCTGAAGAAATAAAAAAAAAATGCAAAAGCGGCCCTAAGACCCACAGTTTATTTCCATCTGCTTTGATCTAACTTTGATAGCTTCCCCTTCATTCATACTTGCTCTAAGAAGAAAAGATTGCAGATCGGCCTTCACAAAGCTTAGGCCCTACACATGCCGGTGGACTGCAACTCCCATCGTCCTGACCTATTGATCATTCTGGTTTAGGGCTGACAAGAGTTGGGAGTCCAGTAACATCTGGAAGGCACCAGGTGGTCAGGGAAAGCTGTTGTCGATCAACAAGACTCTCAGAAAGGGGATCCATCATCAAAATCCAACAGGAAGTTGACATGGTGAAAGTAATGAAGAAGATGGCAGCGGAGATAAATGTGGAAAGCGAGTGGGAGCCACGGTAGATAGCTGTGCTCCAGGAGATGACCCTGGAAGATGGAAGACTCTGGTCAAGTCATGGCTGGATAGTTCCATGTGAAACCCAAGACAGCGAAAGCTAGGAATGTTGCTTCAACAATGATCACCTCAGACTGAGCCCGTCTCCTCTGGGAGAAGCTCCTCTGGTTAAATGGGTCTTGTCTGTTTCAGCAGCTGTTGACTCCATGAAGGTGCTGGAAGAACAGGCTCATTCTGTACCTGAGCTTCCAGGGCAGTAGGGACATTGTGTCTGACTGCAAGGTCTCACATTCTTCATTCATTTGTGTCCTGATTCCCCAACGGCGCTAAATTTAATCCTATGGTCATGGCAGTACTTCATCCATGTTTTCTTCCATGGAGTTGTGGCATTTACCCAGCCTTTAGTAAATATTCATTTTGATATATATTTGTTTTTAGATAGTATGGCCCAGGACATCAGAAATGGGGCCTCGCAGTCCACATCTTTAATAAATAATCAGAATAATAATCTCTACTCAAGTACTTTGAGCCGAAAGGCAGGCCTTGGACCCTTCCACTGAATTTCTCATCTACGTTTCCCTTTTGCAAAACGGGAGCTATAATAATTATAGCTATGCTGTCAAGTTGTTGTGAGAATGAATAAGGAAAGATTACAAAGTGTGTTTTTATTAATAGCATTCAAATCAGTAAACTACTGGAGCTCTAATAATAATGTCCGATACCGTAACAAAGAGAGAGCACAAATGTGCTCTCAATCTGTATGTTTTTACTCAGTCTGTATTTTTATTTGACTTTGATTTTTTATCGCAGAAAGATGGCATATAAATATCCAAATAAATAAATGAAGGAGCAGCTTGCATGTCGGAGGGTGCTACTGTTGGTTTTTGAATGTTCAGGGCTGCATTTATCTATGCAACTGCTGTGCCTCCTGCCTGGAAGTTAGCCGTTTCCAGGAAATAAATTACCCCGAGGTTATTTGCATGATGCTGGCTTCTCAACACTTAAGCTTATAATAATCCATAGTCCTATGCTCTTTTGCCAATTACTCTTGATGTGCCTTCAGTTTAGTTTACTATAAACTTTTGCCGTTGTTTTCCTAGGGCACTTCTGTATTTGGGCTTCAGGTGTAACTCAAATGTGACCCTCTGTTTGGCAAAAGCTCAGCCTAAACGCATCGCCAGCATTTATGTTTATTTATTTGGCTGTTCATTATGTCTATATGGTGCCCCTTAAACTAAAAATAAGAAACTAATTGAAATGCAAAATAAAACAGAAAACCATTAAAAGGGGAGGAAAAACTATAGAAATACAACAAAACAGAACTCACCTCTAAGCTATACAGTGGTACCTCTGGTTACGTACTTTTCATTCCGGAGGTTCGTTCTTAACCTGAAACTGTTCTTAACCTGAAGCACCACTTTAGCTAATGGGGCCTCCTGCTGCCGCTGCACCGCCGTGCGATTTCTGTTCTCATCCTGAAGCAAAGTTCTTAACCTGAGGTACTATTTCTGGGTTAGCGGTGTCTGTAACCTGAAGCGTATGTAACCTGAAGCGTATGTAACCCGAAGTACCACTGTAGTTTTTTTCTTCTTTTTCTGGGGGTGCTCATGGGTATGCAGTACCAGCACCATTTTTTTTTCTAGAAGAAAAGCCCTGGTGGCAGTGAATGAGAGGAAAATCCTGCTTGTTGAGATTTAGCAACATGAGATCCCAACTTGTCTGTAATTCCCTAATAGATAAAACAGGGTACATGCACTCTACCACATGGGGCTTGGGTGAATTGGCAATGGCAGAGTACCAAATTTAGGTGGGAGTTGAGTTCTTGTCACAGTCGGGGGTAAAAATAGTAAAATTATCGTTATGGAATGAGGCGTCCCTATTTTCATTGGAGAAATGTTGGAGGGTATGGTCGCCTCTCCAGAGGCTTCCAGCAACTGGTAGGCAGAAGCATTGTGGCCCCTAGCCATGGAGTCAGAGGAGACCAAGGCCCTCCCTGGTTTTCCCAACCCTTTGTGCAAACTGTATCAACTTCTGCACGTTTATTTCTCCATGGGGAGCCTCTCAGCCTCTTCTGTTTGTTTGCCACTGTACCAGTGCACGTACCTGTGGATTTTCACTCTCCTAACAAATGCTCTGTGCCTTCTCACATCTGAGTTTGTGATAGATGCCTTGAGCTGTAAGCACCACCACTTTGCAAGGAGCCAGTTGCTCTGGCAGCTGCATAAACACCCTGCTGCCAGCGAGTTTCTCTATGAAACGTGGCACAGCTCTTTTTCAAGTTCCTTTTGTGGCTTCTTCTCACCCCCCTCTTCTTTTTGCACAAGTCCTGTTTTGCTCCTCCTCCTCCTCCTGCTTAAAACCTGAAGCTCCTGCTTGCTTCTAATGATGGCCTCCTCTTTTCTGTATTTACTGAGTAATGGGCTGTGAGAAAACAGAGGCTACACTGCATGGTTCTGCTTCATTAAAACCCACACATAACGCACACAGCATCTAAGAATGCTCAGTTCTTAACAGAGAGACCCCGACTCTTAACAGAGTCTTAACAGAGAGACCCCTAGTTCATTTTAAACCTATCAGGAGGAAAAAGATATATGCCAGTTTTGGCCATCAGGAATAAAAGAAGTGATCCAGCTGTGCTGGCTTGGATGATAGGATCTGTCAAGCAAAACATCTGGAGGTGGATGGTTATAAGCTTTCACCTAAAGCATTAGAAAAGAGACACCACTTAAACAAAGACTATTTTTTCATTTCACCTCCTCTTCCTGTTTTTCGACAAATATTTCGGAAGAACATAAGAAGAGCCCTGCTGGAGCTAGTCAAAGCCTTGTTAGTCTAGCTTCCTGCTCTCATAGCACATTTCTCCAATGCAAACTGGGATGTCCTATTCCATAATAATAAGAATGCCCCGCCCATCTGACTGGGTTGTCCCAGCTCCTCTGGGTAACTTCCAACACATATAAAAACACAATAAAACATTACACATTAAGAAACATGTCTTCTAAAGGTTATATAATTACTTATCTCCTTGGCTCGGGGGTCGGATGACTCCAGGCCCTCTAACATCTCTCCGAAGAAAATAGGGCTGTCTTAAGGAAAATCTGGGCATTCTGGGTTCAAATCAGAAACTGGGATGGGTTCTGTAAATCTGGGACTGTCCCTCGAAAATTGGAACACTTTACCTAGCACACTAGGGGTGTGGGTGGCGCTGTGGGTTAAACCATAGAGCCTAGGACTTGCCGATCAGAAAGTCAGCGGTTCGAATCCCCGCAACAGGGTGAGCTCCCGTTGCTCAGTCCCTGCTCCTGCCAACCTAGCAGTTTGAAAGCACGTCATAGTGCAAGTAGATAAATAGGTACCGCTCCAGCGTGTGCTGCTCTGGTTCACCAGAAGCGGCTTAGTCATGCCGGCCACATGACCCGGAAGCTGTACGCCGGCTCCCTCGGCCAATAAAGCGAGATGAGCGCTGCAACCCCAGAGTTGGTCACGACTGAACCTAATGGTCAGGGGTCCCTTTACCTTTACCTTAGCTAGGACACTGACCCACTTACATGTTTGTAACAATAGTAACCTAGTATGAGCTAGGCACTCATGAGGAATAATCACACATGGGATGAAACACAGGGGTAAAACCCTCAAACTATGGTGCCCCTAAAATGTCCCTTGTGCTTAATTTGATCTCCTAAGCTAAATATGTTTTTGCAGACCATGATCTTGGCTCAGTAACCCTATTGACCCAAATGTATCGAGCATTTGGGTGGATCAGTGCTATGGGGAATGATTCATAGACAAATTGATTTTATGTTAGGAAGGGAGACTTTGTCTGACATATTGAACAGCACAAGCCCATTTAGGTCCCTCATCCTGTAATAAACAATCAGTGAGTCCAGCCATCTGCCCACATACGGTTTATTTCAGGAAAAGGAACCTTAAATTTCACCCAATTTAATCTCCTGCCATCTGAGGCACAGAGGCAGAAAAAGCACCATCTTTGTTGTACATGGCAGGAAGGAACATTAGGAAGAAGAGGGAGAAGGATTGTTCACAATAGCTACTGTGAATGGAGCGGTGGGGGGGGGGACAACAAAAAAAGAAAACTAAACAGAAGCACCAGGTTTATGTTGCAGGCAAGTAGGTGCAGAGTAGTGCCTGTTACACTTTATGCATTTGATTGCACACCATCTAAATGGAGATCTAATTTTACACATCAAGAAAGCAGCAGATATTCCTGATCAATTTATAATATGAATCTATGGTAAACAAGTTTTTTAAAAAGTAACTTTTTGGAAGTGCTTCCTTGGTGCAATTTGCAATGCTGTTCTCAGTTCAAAAAAAGCATTAAAAATATGTTTAGAAGCATATGTCGCCTTGTGCAGGTTTTTTTAAAAAGCAGATTAATATGTAAATAGGATGGAGTGGACTTCAAAATGAAACACATTTGAGAGTGACATGGACTGGGAAAAGACTGGATCCATCCACCCTTACGTGTGTGTGTGTTTTGAGGCTCTCCTGAAAAGAGAGATATTTATAAATATACAAGGAGAGTGCTCCAGGGTGTCACCCTGTGAATGCTAGAGAGAAGATTGCAGGCTATTAAGGGAAAACATCCTTAGTCATTATCCCAGGTATGTTTAGCCTGGAGAAGAGAAGATTAAAGGTAGACATCATAGTGGTCTTCAAATAGCTGAAGGGCTGTTATCCGGAAGATGGAACAGACCTGTTTTTCTGATGCTCCAGGGTGCAGGGCTACAGCCAATAGATGGAAATCGCATGGAAGCAGTTTTCAGCTAAACAGTAGGCAACACTTCTTGATGGCACCTGCTTGCTTGACGATGGAACAGATGGTCATGGGAGCTGGTGAGCTCTTCTTCTCTGGATCTATTTAAAGAGGCTTGATGGCCATATCTCACGGATGCTGAAGTTGCAGCCTACATTGCAAATCCAGCACTTGGGTCTCCATCTGTTTTCGGACTACTGTTCCCATCATCCCTGACCACTGGGTTTGCTAACTCGGGATGATGGGAGTTGTAGTCCAAAAACAGATGGAGACCAAAGTTTGGGAAACACTGGATTAGATTACCTCCAAGGTGTCTTCCAGCGCAGTGGGAAACAAAGTTAGTGCAATGACTTCTACCTACACAAAAATATTTCCTTTCCTCCTCTCTCTCTCTCTCTGCCCCCCACCAATCTGTTCTGGGGTTTTCCCAGTCCTCTGGAACAGATTTGGTGGAAGCGCAGGGGCATGTGGATTTGGAGAGGGAGAGGAAGTTTCATGCGCAGGCGGAAGTCCTTGCACTGATGACTTTTTCGGATACAACTTTGCGATTAAGGAGTGTTAATATTTTTCTTGTCGAGTCTCTCGCTAGCAATCCAGCGAGCCAAACTTAGAAAAAAATATTTTATCAACTTTCACAAGGACTCATACTTTACTTGACGGACCAGATGTCTACCTAGAGTATTTTCACACCACAGATTATTTCTTCTTGCATTACCACATCCTGATCCCACAAAACATTCTATTTGTATTCTGAGGTGGTGAAAGATGCAGGTTTGACAATGGTGGAACAAATAACAACCCATAATAACTATGCATGGGAGGGCAGCTTTACCCCCTCCCACACCCCACCCACCTTCTTTGTTAGCAAGGAGGACAACTTGTCTTGACAGTTGACAGATAGACCTGTTAAGCCTCTCCCAGACATCATTGCTGAAGAAGCAGCAAGCAGGTTTAATTGAATTGAAGCCTCTCTATCATTTGATTTATAAGCATGTTCTGTTCAAGTTATAGTTAAGCAAGGTGCTGAAGTGTATTTGGCTCTCACTCTTTAACTATCCTGCGGTACTATACCTTCCCTGTCCATTGTGCTGGTAGCAGCCATAGCTCAGTGACAGAGTACAAGTGAGACAATGGAAGAGGGCACCTTTATGGGTGGAAAAGTCAGGGGAAGCTTGGAGAGCGTTCCTCCACCTTCATTTTCACCTTGCTGGGAAGCAGGGCATTGGATGAGGCACATGAACTGCATTCTGTCTCTCTATCTCCAGTCTTAGATTTGCAGGCCTAGAGTACTTCAAGACACAGGTGCTGCCTCATGGAATTTCTACTGCTAAGCAAGAAAACCCCTCCAGGCTGTAGCAAAGCAAAGAGAACCGACATGGGACTCAAAACACCTTCCCCTTAAGCTCAATTTATGATGATGATCTGAAGTCCTCCAGCCCATTACGTATTGAGAGATGCTATATTAATTATTAGAACTGGCTCCAAATTGTAATCTTTTGCGATATGCACTTTTGGTGATGTGCTTAACATCACATGCAGAATAGAACAGCAGTGTGACTGAAGCATTTGCAAGCATTTGTTTTTCTTTCTTTTTAGTTTTGGAAAAGAAGTGCAGATCCTTAGGCCCAGGGACCAAATGTGGCCCTCCAAGCCTCTTTCTCTGGCCCTCGGAACTCTTCCTCAGACACCCCAGGCCCCTTATCATCCCTGCCTCCATGCCATCTCTATTTTGGCCTATTTTGGCCTTACAAAATAGGCTTTGCTGGGAAATGGGAAAAACACAAATAGGAAGGAATTCAATGTAGCGCTAAGCAGATTGCTCCACCAGCCCAGTTTTGCTTGCTTGATGGAACAATTTGTCCTCTCCTCCCACCGGGTGGTACTAGTGGAAGACTTTGCACAGGTTTCTACTGGCCTGACTCATTAGCTGAATCCTGCCCTAAAGGTGCATTTTCTTTAAGAATTCATGCAGTTCTTAAAACCTTCAGCATACACTGGCATCCTATTCTCAAGGCTTTTTCCAACAATCGCCAGGATTAGAAATGACTTCTATGCCCTATGAAAGTTGGGAACCTTACAGTGCAAGCCTAAGCACATCTACTCAGAAGTAAATTCCACTGAGTTCAAGTTCCAAGTAAATGCATTCAGATCCACATCCTTCCAGTTCAATCCTATACATGTACCACTTGAATGGTACTTTCTTCCAAATTCGTGTACATAGAATTGTATCCCCAGTCTTCGAATAAGCCCCTCAGGAGCTACAGGCAGCCAGCAGAACTTGTGTTGTTCTTCCTGCTTCCCTAGTTTACATGAATGAAGTTAAGTACATAAATGCAATTTCATCACTGATGTTTTGCCATCCTGTTAGACACAGCCACAGAGGGAAATAATCTGGAGCACTAGAACATGGGTAGGCAAACTAAGGTCTGGGGGCTGGATCCAGCCCAATCGCCTTCTAAATCCAGCCTGTGGACAGTCTGGGAATCAGCGTGTTTTTACATGAGTAGAATGTGTGCTTTTATTTAAAATGCATCTCTGGGTTATTTGTGGGGTATAGGAATTCATTCACTTCCCCCCTCAAAATATAGTCCGGCCCCCCACAAGGTCTGAGGGATAGTGGACAGGTCCCTGCTGAAAAAGTTTGCTGACCCCTGCAGTAGGATGAAATGTTGCCTAGACAATGCCTCTGGCTCTCGATTTCACCCTAGAACTACCTGGGTCACTTTCAAATGGGATGTTCCATGGTTACTATGTATGCTTGAGGGCTAATTTAATAACCCCTGAGCACAATGCTCAGCTCCTTCTTTTCCCAGGCTTGATTGCTTTTTGCATATAGCATTCTTACAAAAGTTGGGTGTCATCTCCAATCTCTGCCAAGCAGTAGCAAGATTCCAAAGGCAATCCAGGCAACTAGGGTCTGTGTTCCTTTGAGAATCAAGACGTGGCAGAGGCTGTCATAGCTTTAAGAAATATGATTTATTCATATATATACTCCAGAGTTTGGATGGAGGGAGTCCGGATCTTACAGCATGGTTATCTCAGGAGGGGGGTTGTTCCCCACAGCAGTGCACCACTGGAGTCTGAAGCATCTCTCCCTGCCTAACTAGCTAGCCAAGATTGTCCTGCCTTCTTGTTCCCAGCAGACCTCCCTTGGCAACCTCCGCTTGCCCAGGCCCAAGGATTCCTCTTAGATGGGCCATCAACACCTTTTGTCATGTTACATCTCTATCCCAGGTGAGGCCCTGGCTTGGGAAGGAAGTTTGGCCAGTATTTTTCCACTATCCTGTAATTTTCCCTCCAATACTCCAAATATTAGCTAGATTCTGACATTCGTTAATTTCTTGAGTTTAGGGGGTCTTGCTCCCCGCCCCCAAATTCATAACCGTATGTTGCCTCCTCCACAGCTCCAGATTGTGACTGTGCATGCCATCATGCTCATCCTCTTTCTGCAATTCGGTCTTGTGCTCGTCTGACACACACATTGCAAAGTAGTGGGTGGGAAGCAAATTTCAAAATATGGGATGTGTAAGATCCAATTCATATGATTATGACTGTTTTAAATGTGCCTTGAAATAACAGGCCAAGCAGATACATCTTGCAGGTAGCTATGTGCTCATGCAGTGGAAAGAGTGCTTTACTGAGATCATCTGCACTGCGTGCACCACCATCGATTCACCCTTAGAATATTAATGATGGAACTGTGATGCAAGGTTGCAAGGCTAGGCAGTTGGGTGATACAGCACGCTGGCATCTCCTTCCAATACAAGGCCCTCTGCAGGCCAGTTGCTGTTCACTTGCCGCCTTTGGAAAATGAAGTATGGTTAATGGACATTTGCAAGGGCCTGAGTCATAGCTGTCAACATTTCCCTTTTTGTAAGGGAAATTCCCTTATTCCGAATAGGATTCCTCGCAAGAAAAGGGAAAAGGTGACAGCTATGGCCTGAATTGGTTGCATATGTGAGTGGTTTGGCGGTGAGCCAGCAGAAGAGGTGTGGCTCAGGTGGCGGATAAGGCATTGGGTAGGATCCGTATGGCTGGACCATAAAGAAGGCTGATCGCCGAAAAATTGATGCTTTTGAATTATGGTGCTGGAGGAGACTCTTGAGAGTCCCATGGACTGCAAGAAGATCAAACCTATCTATTCTTAAGGAAATCAGCCCATATTGCTCACTGGAAGGACAGATCCTGAAGCTGAGGCTCCAATACTTTAGCCACCTCATGAGAAGAGAAGACTCCCTGGGAAAGACCCTGATGCTGGAAAGATGGAGGGCACAAGGAGAAGGGGACGACAGAGGACAATATGGTTGGATAGTGTTCTCGAAGCTACCAGCATGAGTTTGACCAAACAGTGGGAGGTAGTGGAAGACAGGAGTGCCTGGTGTGTTCTGGTCCATGGGGTCACGAAGAGTTGGACACAACTAAATGACTAAACAACAACAGCAAGAGGATCCGTAGTCATGGAAGGAGGAGGAGAGTTGTAAGCCTCTGCCTTCCCCCTCAAAGAAGTTAGAGTATCCCATTAAAGGGGCCTTGGTTAGGTACATCTGTCCATAAGCCCAGGCAGGGGCTGAGAGCCATAGCCTGGCACCATGGGCAGCAGGCTCTCTGCATGCCACCTGCGTTTCTTTTATTTGGAATGTTTCGGCTCCATCTGACCCATGTTGTAGCTCTGCAAAGGATGCGGATCAACTGATTTGGAGCCTTCTGCCAGCTCTACGGCAGCCTCCCCTTTCTCTCCTATGCTGCTTATGTTTATGGAGTTCAGCAACTCCATAAACCTTGTTGTATCTTTGCTTAACACATTTCCTTTGAGTGCCGTGGCTCTTCCCTCTTGGGAATTAAGCAGCTTCTTCCACGAGTGCCACCCAATTTGACATGACATGTTTACAGCATGCACTCGCTGAGCCTTAATTTACAGGAAGTCTCTGCAAATGGGAAACTTTGCTAAACACTTCTTATTGAATGGATATCTCTCCATGCCTCGATCAATGACGCTTATTCTGTGGTTTAAGGATAATCTTTGGGTTGCTCAGCAAACAAAACACCTGGCTTTTAAGTTACTAGGTAATATTTCATGACATAGAATGACCCTTACTCTCCTCACCTACACACCCCGTGCTTGGCTCATTCATAAAACAGGCCAGTGATGGAAATCAATGAAAATGGCGAAAATAAAATGGATTAAAAAATTGATGGTC
This sequence comes from Podarcis gaigeae, assembly GCF_964106915.1. NCBI lineage: Eukaryota > Metazoa > Chordata > Lepidosauria > Squamata > Lacertidae > Podarcis > Podarcis gaigeae. Next base: position 103,659,579 of record NC_139679.1, read on the forward strand.
CCAGCAAAGGGCAAAGGAAAGGTGAGAATCTAGGAAGTTGTAAGTATTTATTACTACAGTATATGAGTGATATTTATGAATGTCGGTCAGTGGGTGCTCTCTCTGAATAAGAGGCGTCAATGTTTTAAGATTAAATGCAGAGAAAAGGTCAAAAGGGGGAGAAAAGGCAGTTTTTGAAATAATTCCAGCTTTTGAAAAATATAGTAAACATTCCAAGAAAGAGGAGGATGTAGTTATAGTATAATCTGGTTATACATCTGTTCTGAATACAGTGGTACCTTGGGTTACATACGCTTCAGATTACATATGCTTCAGGTTACAGACTCCGCTAACCCAGAAGTAGTACCTCGGGTTAAGAGCTTTGCTTCAGGATGAGAACAGAAATCGTGCTCCAGTGGTGCGTTAGCAGCGGGAGGCCCCATTAGCTAAAGTGGTGCTTCAGGTTAAGAACAATTTCAGGTTAAGAATGGATCTCCGGAACGAATTAAGTACTTAACCTGAGGTACCACTGTACATGTTAAAAATAAACTAGTTTTCAGTGTAGGCCAAGGTGTTGTAATTGGGATGTAGGGATCAAGGCTGCGGGAAAGTGTTTACACTGAACAATTCTGAATGGTCAAAGGTCGTCGGGTATGTTTAGTGATGGTGACATGATGAATTGGATAAACCTATGTCCACTGGAGTTCGTGACAGGCTCTACTGTGAGTAAGTTAAAACAAGCAACCAACGCCAGGTGAGATGAGGAGATGAGGTCAGAAACATACCAAAGTGAGGCTCCTAATATGAGACCCAGTAGCTTAAGAAGCAAGTAGCCTATAAAGCAATGAACCACTGTGCTACTAGACCAGGTTGAAAGTCTTGCTGTTGACATATACTGAGCAACTTGGGACCGGGTTGCACCTCCTAATGTACAACCAGATACACTTTAATCCTCCCAAAATACACTCATTGTAATGCTGTATCCTCTCAAGATTTGCCATATGCCCACTAAGACCACACACTCATCTTTTCACACAGGATTTTTGTGTGGGGTAGGGCAGCTATGTTGATATATTAATCTGATCTATCAGTTTGTGATGCGTTTCGTTCTCATTTTATCAGTGTAATATTATTGTTGAATTTACACTGTCCACTGCCACATAAGCAAATAAAGGGCAGATGCTGTCATTCTAAAGGCCTTGCACCAGGAGGCTTAGTTTAGTAAGAATTGAGTATACACTTCCAGAGTTAACACTAAATACATTACTTCTGGTAAATGAGCCACCATAGACACTAGAGGGCTGTGAAAATTTGTGTCCCAGGATTTTTAGACTCGTCTACCCATGTACTATCTGAAACCAAAGAGGTGCATTGGTTGCCAGATGTGATATTTTTTTCAGCTCTCCTACCCCACTACAACACCTAGGTAGATCTTCTTTGGTGATCACTTGTTGCCAAATAAGATTGTCTTCCACGAACATGATTTTAACAGTGAGTCCCTAAGTGACTGTGGAGGCCAATTCTGGATAGATCTACCTGGGTAGATAATATAGGATCAACAATGGAAGGGAAGATGCTTTGACTCACTGGTGGGGTGGAAAACTGGGGGCTCAGAAAAATGGCAATTTTTGGAGATGGGATTGGAATTCATTTGGGATTTACATGGCTGCTAAATCAAAACTCCATATTCAGAGGATGAAAAACAGGAGAGTGTTGATTTCCATGCCATGCTTGTAAGCTTCGTGAAAACACCTGGCTAGCTGTTGCTGGGAAATGAAAGCTGGATGAGATAGATATTGATCAAGCAGAGCAGATTCTTAGTGACTTTTGTTTGTAAGAGGGGGGAAAGTAGGGTTGTTTCCAATGTAAGTGTGATGGCCTGGGAATCTGATTCAGAAGCTGAATCTGAGGAGTCCCAGCCTACACAGAAGTCCCCACCTCCAGGGCCGGCTGAGCAAGGGCAGGTGCTTGAATCTGAAGGGCCTGCACCTGTGCCAGGTCCTCAGGAGCAGACACCAGATATATCCACTCTGGCTCCGGAGGTGATTGAGGACCCATTGCCTGCAGGTGCATCTCTCCCAGCCCTGTCAGGGGAAGGTGAAGCTGCTCCTGGGTCCAGTAACCCTCCAGCCTCTCCTGAGCTGCAGAGGCTCAGGGCAGAGAGGTGGAGGGAACTAAGTGCTCTCAGGAGGAGTGCTCGCCTTAAGGCCAGGAAAAGCGGGTCACCTGTGGGCCGGGACTGCCCCTGGCCTCAGAGGAGATAAAGGCCAGTCAGCCCAGTTCCAGGTGGCGGGAGGAATGATGTTAGAAACCTGTTTCTGCCAGCATCCAGACCTGTTTTTCGGAGTTCCCGACCACGCCCGCCTTCTTGCTTTGGACCCCACTTCCCCCTTGGTGGACAGTCTCCAGACCCTCGGCCCAGGACCGGACTTTGACCACGCCTCACAGTAACCCCCCCCCCCGGGACCAGCACAGTAAGTTAAAGTCACTTAACGGTATCCTTGTTGCACTAGTTTTCATGCAACAGAAAACCAAGTGCATTACCAAAGACTGTTGCGCAACAAGATTGCACAAGAATCAGCTGCGCAACCAGCTTCCACTAGCACAACTGTTGCAGCGGATTCCTTCGTTTCACAAACTTTACATTGTACCACCCGCTAGCTTAAGGGCTCTGAAATTAGATGCTTCTACTGTGACATCAAGACTGCAATGTATGTAAAGACAAAGTACATACAGTTAGGTGTCAACAGAGGCATTTTCTGCCACGAGAGAGAAAACAAGGACTTTGCTAAATTTTTATTTGTATTTTGTAAAGACCATTCTCCTCAAGACTTGAACATATGCCCAATCTCTCGTGCAAAATTCCTGAGCTTCCTGTATTTCAGAATGAAGATGAAAAATTAATCACTGGAAGCCGAAGGACATGGCCTTCTCTTCACATCTCTCCTCTGAGGTGCTGAGTGCCTGAAACTGTCGGTTTTAGCCAAGAGGCACAGTCCTGTTAGCAGTTTGGTTTAGGTTCACTTCTCATCACAAGTCTAATGAACTCATTCAAACTGTGCAAGCCTGAGTGATCTGGACAGGTGAGGGTTGACAACTATCCTTGGCAGAACTCCCATGACATGGATACAGCTTAACAGCTGTGGCGTTCTTATTTTTAGAAATTGAGCATTGCAGAGAAAAAGAAAAACCCTGTTCTTCCAGAAGCCACAGTGCTGACCATCCCAAACGCTTTGCAGTACTCATTCCTTCGCAGAGTGCTGTTTTCTATTTGAATAACCTATTCTATGTGAACATCACTATCCATAAATGCAGATTCTGAAACAACCCTTCCATACAAACCAACTCTCTCTGTTTCCCTGTTTTTTGGTACCTGACCCCGCTAAACCAGATGCGCTCCCGAGGGTTGGGGGAACCCTTGGAACAGATTTAGGGGTCACCAGTGCTTCCCCCCTAAAAAATGTTTGGGGTACCCTCATTTTGACTCAAGAGAATCACCATTTTTTCAGGAAAAATAAATACAGTAAATGGACAAAAGTACAAAGAACATGCATTACCTCAGATGTCGTCCTTTCAAAAACCATGGATTTATAAACACCACACATCCACATTCCAAACTGCTTCACACATTAAACGCTCGCTTCCCTCTGAGACTCAGGAAACAACGTGACAGGAAATGAGGCCACCATCAGGGGTAGCAACGGAACTGACAATTCAGTATGCTATTCACCGTGACGATTCACCGTGCAAGAGAAGGAACTAATATTTTCTTTTAAATAGTTTCTTCTCCCATTAGATTCACAAAATGTTTAGGGGTATGAAAGCACTGGGGGTCACAGAGGGAGAGCAGAAGGTGGGGAAGTTTCATTGGGTAACTAAAAGCCCTTGCACTAGTGAAATTGTTCAGTTGGATACAAACCCCAGGTGTTTGCTCAAAGGTTATATATATATATGTAATACATTTAAATAACATTTAAAGGACACCCCCAAAAAATCTGGGAACCAGGACAACCTGCCCATGAGGTAGCCTGAAGCAACTGCATTGGGGGCACCTTGCCCCCCACCACTAGGGTTGCACAGCTGTTTCAGCGGCTTCTGATAAGATCTTGCGAGAGCTCCGCAAAATCTCAGAAGATGTAGCCTGAAGCTGCCACCACACAACCCCGGTAAGTAAGGCTTCAGCGGGCAGTGGGGGGGGGGGGAGGGCAGTAGCGCCTCAGGCATTGAAATGGGACAGGTCATCCCTGCTGGGAACTGTAGTTTAAGGGTGCTGGGAATTGTAGCTCTATCAAGAGGTAAACTACACCTTCTGGGGAGGGTCTGCTTTAAATGTATGGTCCGTATGCATCCCAGGTTATGTTCTCCCCAATTCTATCCATTTTTGCTCTGAAGAAAGTCTCCCACTGCTATCAGTGGGATTTACTTCCAAGTAAGCATGCATATGATTACAGCCTTGTGATCCTAACAATAAATGAGAAATAGAAGAACAGGAAATGGTGGCGATTATAGGACAATAAGTATGCAAATATGCAGAGTCTAAGATAAAATTTGGAAACAACCGAAGTTCTAAAAAAAGGCAAAATGAGAGCTGAAAACGGAAATGAGGAGAAAATTAGGAAAAGGGCAGAAGGGAAACACAGCGGACAATTTCAAATAGGAAATGGGAAGACTTATGACTATTTGGCAGGGGGATATATCAGATGTAAGAAGTTAGGAGAAAAAAAAATATGAAGATGGTTGGCTGGAAAAAATGAAATCCCAGACCTAACAATAACAGCCCTAAACCTCTTTAGCCCATTCTCTGGAAGAGTAAGGAGTCTGGAGGGGAGTTGGTTATCTATGTGATTTTCCCCAGGTGGGGAACTGCTGGCAGGATCCTAGATTCTTACAACTCCTGCTCACAGCTTTGGCTCTGGAAAATTTATGTGGGCAACCAATTATCACGTAACATCTCCATTTGTGTGCACATGTGCCGTGTTTAAAGATGGGTCCCCCTGAGCACAAAATGTTGCAGTGAAAGAGGCTCTAAAGGCCAGTGTAATGGCTGTTCTCTTTGTAATAGTTCCTAATCATTCTCACAATGACTCATAAAGCAGTCTGCTAATGTTCCCAATTACTACAGAAAGAGGACTGAGTCTGAGGGAGGAATGTACAGTAACTTCCTAAGCGAGTTTACACCTAAACTACGAGATTAACCCTAACCTTGCATGTGAAGTTGCCTTATTCTGAGTCAGACCATGGTCCATCTAGCTCAACATCACAATGACTATCAGAAACTCTCTATAACCTAAGGCAGAGTCTTTCCCAGCACCTGCTACAGCAACTCCAGATGTTGCTGATCTGCAACTGTTGTAATCCTGGGCCTTGTTTGCTAGGGATGATGGGAGTTGTAGTTCAGCAACTTCTAGAGGGCTACGGGTTCCCTACGCCTGTACCATAGGATCGTTTAACTGGAGATAGAACCTAAGGTTCAGTGCATGCAAACATGTGCTCTACCACTAAATTAAACCCCTTTTCCAGATTACAATCCCAAACCACTGACCACTGCATGGAACTTTCCTTAATGCACATGGTATATGATGAAAACATTCATTTTACCAAGGGATGGTTGAATCTGTCAATTTCAGTTTCCTTCAGCTGCTCGTTTTACCAATCTTCAGCTCTCCCCATTTCCACATCAGTTTGCAATTTTGCAATATACAAAAATCCCCATATAAATTCATTAGCATTCTAGTGCGAATTTACACATTTTTTTGCAAAGCATTTCCCCAAATGGTAACACATTTTAGTATATCTTCACTATGGCATGAATTAATATGCATGCTTTGCTGTAGTATATTCATCTTCCACACATTGCTTAGTTGGAAAACTGTAATGAAAAATTTGGAGAAGTGTGAGTTTTTAAATATGGCTGTTTCAATTCTCGTAGTGTTTTTGAGAATGAGTTGGGTAAGTTCCCCTAACAAGTGCAAATGGAATCAAATTTATTCCCTGACGGTACTAAAGAAATGTGCATCTATAACTGAAATGCTCTTTCACTGAATAAAAGACAATCATTTCAATATTTTTGGGGAGCATGTCCACTAGAGTTTTGCTTCCTTCACCTAGCTGAAGAATATTGGGTTGGATCCAATATTGCAGGCATAGGCAAAATCCGGCCCTCCAGATGTTTTGAGACTACAATTCCCATCATCCCTGACCACTGGTCCTGTTAGCTAGGGATGATGGGAATTGTAGTTCCAAAACATCTGGAGGGCCAGAGTTTGTCTATGCCTGTGATATCAAATCCAATATTTTCAGGGCAGACCCATCGAAATGAATGGCCTTGACTAGCTAGGTCTATTCTGAATATGGCAATTGGTTCTGATCCTGGCGTCCAAGGCAACAAGACGTGGGTTGTGGAGAACTCAACCACCATCCCATGCAGAAATCTGCATTCTTAACTAATCAAAGCTGCTGCAGTTTGATAGTATTTAACCAGTGGAATGATTCAGCAGGAATAAAGCAGGGGAGAAGTTCTGCACGTAACAACATTTACAACCTGGAAATGAGTAATAAAAACTTAGCAGTTACAAAGAGTGGCACAAATGCTCACTGTCTAAAGGTCAGCCCAGCCCTGTGATCTTGAAAGAAATGTACTTTTCTGCTCTGGGTGACCGGACCATGAACTCCATCGAATAATGCAGTGCTTCTTTTCTAAAATAAAATGTTTAGGGGTACTCTCCTTTTCCTGCTCATATTGAAATACTGCCCCTCAATGAGGCCAAACTTAGATTCACAAAATGTTTAGGGGAATGCATACCCCTGCGTCCCCCCCCCCGAAAAAAGCACTGGAATAATGGAACAGGATCGTGTATCTGACAGAATCTAGCATCCGATGGAACAAAGGAAGTAAAATAAGGGTCCAGGGTTGCCCAGGTTCAACCATCTGCCTAGCCTCAAAACTTGTTGGGTAATCTTGGGTCTCTCTCTCTCTCTCTCTCTCTCTCTCTCTCTCTCTCTCTCTCTCTGACTGATTTATCACACAGGGTTTTTGTGGGTGGGGAAGCCATGCATTTCACCCTGAGTTCCTTGGAAGATACCTGAGATGTTGTTGTTTAGTTGTTTAGTCGTGTCCGACTCTTCGTGACCCCATGGACCAGAGCACTCCAGGCACTTCTGTCTTCCACTGTGCCTGTTGTCTTTGTCCATGGAGTTTTCTTGGCAGGGATACTGGAGTGGCTTGCCGGTTCCTCCTCCAGGTGGATCACGTTTGGTCAAAACTCTCCACTATGACCTGTTCATCTTGGGTGCCCTGCTCGGCATAGTTCATAGCTTCTCTGAGGTATTCAAGCCCCTTTGCCACGGCAAGGTAGTAATCCATAAAGGGGATGAATAGCTGAGATACAAATGTAATAAATGAATGATTAGATGAGTGAGTTCCAGGACAAACAAGAGCAGGTGGTGGGTCTGTTCTAAGTACCTTAAGATCCACAAGCTTAAATCATACCCTCCAACATTTCTCCAATGAAAATAGGGACATCCTATTCCCTCCTCCTCCTTCTTCTTCCTCCTCCCCACCTGTCTGATTGGGTTGTCGCAGCCATTCTGGGCAGCTTCCAACACATATAAGATCAGATCAGATCAGATCAGATAAATTTATTGTCATTGTCCGTATATACACAGTATACACAACAACGAAAATCAAACACCCAAGACCGGATTCACATACACATTCGCACGTATCTCCAACACTCTCATCCTATTCAGACATAATCTATTAGAACATAACATAATCCAGAATATAACATAACCTATTAGAAGCATAGCATAACCTAAAACCTATCTCATTCCTTACTACTCACTGCTTGCTATTTCTTACAACTGGCCCTGAGATCATTATTTAGTGCAATCAGAGCTCTTGGATAGAAACTATTCAGAAGGCGTGTGGTTCGTGTTTTCATTGTCCTGTATCTTCTGCCCGAAGGCAACAGTTCAAAGAGGTTGTGAGCAGGATGGGTGGGATCTCTCAGGATATTGTGTGACTTCTTCAAGCTGCGAGACGTGAAGATCTCATCCAGGGTTGGTAGTTGGAGCCCAATAACATTCTGGGCAATTTTAATTATTCTCTGTAAAGCTTTTTTATCCATTTCAGAGCTGCTCCCATACCACGATAATATACTATAGGTTAAGACACTCTCAATGGTACTGTGATAATAGGACAGAAGTAGGTGCTGAGATAGATTCAATCCCCTGAGCATTCTCAGGAAATACAACCTCCCCTGCACCTTCCTCACAACCATATTAATATTTGCAGTCCATGAGAGGTCCTCAGAGATGTAAATGCCCAGGTATTTAAAACTACCAACCCTCTCCACCTCCTCGCCATTTATGTGCAATGGTAAAAATACACTTTTCTTTCTCCTAAAATCAATTATGAGTTCTTTGGTTTTTTTGGTGTTAAGCATAAGATTATTTTCTTTACACCATTGAATTAACCATTGAATTAACCCCTGTACTTCTTTCCTATAAGCAGCCTCATCATTCTCACTAATGAGCCCCACCACTGTTGTATCATCCGCAAATTTGATGATTGTGTTGGACTTATACAGTGGGGTGCAATCAAATGTGTACAGGGAATAAAGAAAGGGGCTTAACACACACCCCTGAGGGGCTCCTGTGCTTAATACTAGAGTAGAAGAATAGTAAGGTCCCATTCTCACTGTCTGCGGCCTATCGGTCAGGAAATTCCTTACCCACAAACAGATCTTCTGATGTATAACCAAATTGGTCATTTTAAGGAATAACCTGTCTGGTAGAATTGTATTAAAGGCAGAACTGTAGTCCACAAACAACAGCCTTGCGTAGGTTCCCTGTCGTTCTAGATGACTCAGTACAGTATGGACAGCAATGGAAATAGCATCATCAGTAGATCTATTTCTTCTGTATGCAAACTGGAACGGGTCTAGAGTGGATGGAAGACCAGCCTTAATATAATCTAGCACCAATCTCTCAATATAAAACATTAGACATTAATGTCCCTATACAGGGCTGCCTTCAGATGGCTTGGGGGTCGGATAACTCCATACCTTCCAACATTTCTCTGACGAAAATAGGGACGTCCTAAGGAAAAGCTGGACATTCTGGGATCATATCAGAAACCGGGATGGCTTCTGTAAATCCGGAACTATTCCTGAAAAATAGGGACACTTGGAGTGTCTGTCAGATGCCACCAGCTGTTCATACATGTCCCAGTGAACTGAGAGAATAGTTGTGACAGCCCCTCACCCACCTTCCCTGGGGTACTTATGGCCTCTGTGCCCTGAGGTAGAAGCTGAAGGGACAACGCCCAGGCCAATGAAGGCAGGGAGCTCATGTCCATCAGCTCCTGAAGAGACCATCCGCTGGAGGACACCCTTGATCCAAAGACGCTTCCCTGCATGGTTTGCTGAGGGAGCAGTGCCTTGTATGTGGTTAGGTATTGAGTCCTTTGCTAAGGAAGCTCAGAGGCAGAGATGGAAGAAGAGGATCTCCATGAGGGATAATCTCTCATTCCACCAAGTACAACTAGAGAGCAGAAAGAGGAAAGTAGATTTGAGGAGCATCTAATAAGTAGAGGGACTGAACAACAGGGAAGGGAAAGGGAGAGGCATTTACTGGCCGCTGTAGATGGCACAGACTGCTTTCTTTTATTTTTTCCTTGTGTATCCCACATTAGCTTGACTTCTGTGTTTGGAGTAGAGGCTATATGTATAGCTAGTCATGTGGAATGGAAACGTAGCACAGGACCTAATTCAGCTGGTACTCCTACGTTCTCCTGTGATTCGTTTATACATTATAATAAACATAAATACTCAAGGCAAGAAGGGAATCCAGCCTCTTGGACCCTAGTGCTAGGGCTTTCGTGGTGGGCAGGTGGGTGTCCTTGCATTTGCCCTTCTGTCCTTTCTGCCCTAAGTTCATCTTTAATGAAACTCCACTCTTTGCTAACTTCATGTCACTGTTGAATTTAATAGTAGAGGGCCTTCCTTCCTCTCTGGGGTGTTGTTAGCTTCACTTCATTAATGCTTATAAGCAGTTCTAGGTCCTTGCTTGAGAGATTCTGCATTAATAATTAGGGCAAGCCCTGATAAAGCACAACAACAGAGGAGGAACTGGTGGAGATCCCAGAAGAGGAAGAGGAACTATTTCTTTTTCTTTTTATTATTATTATTGAATTATGTTCCATACACAAACAATAAGAACAAAACTTAAAGTCATCAAACAGATTAAGTAAATAAAAGAAGAATAAAAAATTAATAAGGAATAGTAAAACTGTAATATAGAAGAAGAACAAAGAAAGGAGAAGTATGAAAAGAAGAAAAAAAGGGGAAAGAATGTGTGTGTGTGTGTGTGTGTGTGCATAGGATAGCAGTAATTCATTCATTGTTAGACTAATATTTTACAAACAGATTCTTAAATTAAACACAGAGAATTACATACAAAGCTACCTAAGGCAAAGGTAAAGGTAAAGGGACCCCTGACCATTAGGTCCAGTCGAGGACGACTCTGGGGTTGTGCACTCATCTTGCTCTATTGGCCAAGGTAGCTGGCATTTGTCCGCAGACAGCTTCTGGGTCATGTGGCCAGCATGACAAAGCCGCTTCTGGCAAACCAGAGCAGTGTACGGAAACGCCGTTTACCTTCCCACCAAAGCGGTACCTATTTATCCACTTGCACTTTGACGTGCTTTCAAACTGCTAGGTTGGCAGGAGCAGGGACCGAGAAACAGGAGCTCACCCCATCGCGGGGATTCAAACCACCGACCTTCTGATCGGCAAGCCCAAGAGGCTCAGTGGTTTAGACCACAGCACCACCTGCAAAGCAACAAATAAAGACTTCTGCCAATACCACAACAGATTATTGTTCTTAGTAATGATACTTTCCTGTATTTCAATTGGTTCCTCATCTTGGTATCAGGACACTATTGGTTTTGCAGTGTTATTCTAGGCACAACCAGATCTTAGGTGCTGAACCTTGATTCAACAGGTAGTTGTTTAAATGATCTCATTCTTTCTTAACTATTGTATTAAATTTGTGTCTTAATACATCTGTTAGCTTCGCGAGTTCCAAGTACTTGGTCAGCTTGCATAACCATTCTTCTTTGGTGGGTATATGTTTTTCTTTCCAATATTTAGCCACCAAGACCCTTGCCACCGATGTCGCATAAAGGAATAATCTTATTTTATCTTTAGGGATATTAATTGTCATGATTCCCAAAAGGAATACTTCCGTTTTTTTGCAGAATGTGATTTTCAGTAACTTTTGTATTTGAGGGAGAGGAACTATTGTTGTGTGAGCTGAGAGAGAGCCATTGAACAAGGAACAAGGCTTAGACAGTGCAGAGTGGGCACCCCCAAACTCGGCCCTCCAGATGTTTTGGGACTACAAATCCCATCATCCATGACCACTGGCCCTGCTAGCTAGGGATGATGGGAGTTTTGGTCCCAAAACATCTGGAGGGCCGAGTTTGGGGATGCCTGGTGTAGAGATTTGAGACTCACAGGTTAACATCTTTAGGGGCCACAGGGCAGCGGACACAGTGGCCCACACTGCTCTCGCCTTCCAACTCCTCAGCCACTGCTCCCTGCCCACCAGAATCTGTCACCAGAAGTGGCCATCTTACCTTGCCCAATGGCAGGGCCGGCTGAAGCAACGGGTCTGCCGGATTGAAAGCCTGCCAGTATGAAATGCTGCTGGAACTTGCTGCGGTAATTCTGTCATTGTCATGCAGTTCAGTTCGGGAGAGTCAAATCTCTAAGGAACCACCTAGCCTTTGTGGAATGAGCAACAGAGAGAATTTCAGTTGCATGCCTAAAGGCAATGACTGAAAACCTGGTAAAGATCAATCCAGACAGTTTTCTATCCCTAGCACCCACCCACCCACCCACCCACCCACTGTAATGTACAAAGGCACTTGATGAATATTACAACAACAGAAAGCTTCTGCCCCCTCCCACACACAGAAAGGATCTGGCTCAATGAATGGAAAAATGGGATTCCTTTTAGTTAAGGCCTCCATGTTTTTCAGGGTGTGAGGGTGTATTCTCCCCTCCCTCCACCCACCAGACACTAATAGAACATCTACTGAATTAAATACATTCCTAAAATGCACTGAGAGCAAGCCGGAATAGCTTTCTATTTTATCACTCAACATAGCCAATTTGTTCTCACAGGGATGGGGGGTGGGGTTCTTGCAATAAAAACAGCCTGTGTCCTTTGTGCTTTGAACCAGCATCCTCAGTAAAAATACTACAGAAATATGATATGTACATGTAACCTCTCCCTCTCCCTCACACCCATGTTTTATGGGTGCCAGGGCCACAAGTCCTGAATAGGTGCTTTCTGGGATGTCTTGTGCCCCATCTAGAAATTAAGGCTGCAGACACACTATACCTTTAAAACCCATTCAAAGCACATTCTTTCCCTCAAAGAATTCTGGGCACTGTAGTCTGTGAAGGGTTGTTGGGAATTATGTCTCTGTGAGTGGTAAACTACAGTGCCCAGAATCCTTTGTGCTTTAAAGTTATAGTATGTATGTGGCATAGGTGAACAGGAGTATATTCTAGGGTATTCCATTTTACAGAGAACTGTCCTCTACTTGAAGGGCTGTCTGGGCAGATGTCAGGGACTAGCAGGCCTCTGGCAAGTGGGTGGAGGAGGCAGGGGACCCAGGAGAGAGGGCCAGTGATTTTTATGGAGTTTTGTGCCACTTGTGAGGCAGGACCCAGGGCTGGAGGAAGGGGATGAGTATGAGCAGTTAGAGGCAGTGTGTTAGGAGTGATCTGGAAGTAAATCAAACTGTGCAAACTGCAGTTAACTCTTTATTAGCAAAAGCACAAACTGAGCAGACTTAGCACAGCAACGCGTCCCTGGTAGGTCCTCCCCCATGCTGAAACTGAAGGTCCTCACCTCTCCACAGCTGCCTCAGTCCCCTTCTCTCCAGGGTTTCCTCCAAGCAATCAGAGACTGCGCCTGTGTGCAGCCAACCACACCTCCGCTCTTTTCATGCCTCTCCTGGTTCTCGGCGACCAAGGGAGAGGGGAGCTTGTTGCAGCAGGAGGGAGAGACACATGTGACTCTTCACCAGCTGGACTTCTCTCTGGCTCTTGGCCTCCCTCCTCCCACCCTTCTGCTTCAGCTTCTTCCTCTGATTCTGGGCTTCTCTCTGCCACAGGCTGCCTCAGCACACTACGACTTCTTACTTCTTCAGCTTCTGACACCTCGTCTTCCCAGTGTTTTCCCCTCTGACCTCTCATCATTGTCCCACCACCAGTCCCTAGGCTCTTGAGTTAATAAAAACAACAAAGTGACCCTCAGAATAATCTGAATGAAGTAAATCTGCTGTGGAGCCTGGTGTCAATGTGTGGAGGTGGGAGTAAACAGACAAATACTAATATAACGAATTTCAAAACATGACCATCATTAACGTCAGTATTATTTAAAAAATATTTATTTATTGCATTTATATACCATCTTTATCTTCCAAGGATCTCAAGGTGGTGTACATGGTCCTCCTCCTCCCCATTTCATCCTCACAACAACCTTGTGAGGTAGGTTAGGCCAAGAGATGGTTACTGGCCCTAGGTCCCCCAGTGAGCTTCGTGGCTGAGTGGGTATTCGAACCCTGGTCTCCCAGGTCCTGGCCCAACACTCTAACCATTACGCACCCAGTTTTGATGTAAACTAGGACATACCTCAGGGCTGGCTATTAGTGGCACCTGGAGTGATAAATCTGTTGCATGTAAATATTGAAATGTAGTAGCCTCCTAATATCTATTGGAGGTTTCCCAAGGCTACCCAGAATTCCTATTTTATGCCTCAAAGCTGTAATTTATCCACTTTGCAGTTCATATGTGCAGTGTGAATTTGAAATGCGCTAATTCGGGATTTCTGCAGGCTACAATTCAAATGCCTGCCTTTTGGCAGTTTCGCTTCTTCCCTCAATATCCATCCTTCCACTTGAAATTGAAGGACAGCTATATTTCAGAGGGAGACAGCGACATGCTCCAAGAAGCAAGCGACTTGATACAAAGGCCCTTGGACAACATTTTTAGGAAGTCGTTGAGATACATCCCTTGGGCTGCTTAGTTGTCCCTTGGGGACATTTCTGCCAACCTGAGCTCCCCTCCACTGTTTCCCACATATTCCCAAGGGTCCCCCAACCCCCAGGAGTGGATTGCCAGAGGGGACAGGGTGGGTGGATTTTTACGGGAACTTTGTTCCATTTGCAAAAGGAAAGTGAGGATTCAAGTGAATGTATTTTTCTTAGCAAACTGAATGAAGATCACTGAGATAGTCCAAATGATCACATCAGTTACAGAATCATAGAACTGTAGAGTTAGGAGGGACGACAAGGGTCATCTAGACCAACCACCTGCAATGCAGGAATATCAGCTAAAGCATCCATGACAGATGACCACCCAACCTCTGCTTAAAAAGCCCCAATATTTAGGTTTTGCCCTTACACTGGGGGAAAAAAAGAAGAGTTTAGAGTGGTTCTCAGAATGTACCTGTATCCCTTATTTTTTAATAAATAATATACATGTCTTCCTTTGCACTGCTAACATGTTAAACTATTAGCAAAATTTTATTCACCTATGAAGGCAACTTAACTAACTTTCTGAAGACTTTCCCTTAAAATCTGGAAGGCAGCGTACTTGCTCACTTCCAAAGAAATTCTGCTACGAAGATGTTTGTAAGATAATGAAAGAGACATTGATCTGGTAATCAAAAGTAAATGTCCATAATAAGTGGCTGAGAGTTGGTATTTTACAAGGCATTCTTGGGCAATTACATTCCCCTTAATTTCATAGAGGGAGCTTGCATTAGCATGTCATTATTGGTGACATATGTCTGCAAAGTGGTTGTCTGCTAATGCGGTCGAAACAGGACCATTCAGCTTCAGCCAGCAAGAGAATTCACTACTTTGATTGAGAGGACAGAACAATAAAAATTTCAACGGATCTAATCCCAAATTGGCTGAAGGCTTCACTCCTTCTCCTTTTGTCTAAATGTCTGGTTTCAGAACAAGAGTACAGATGCTACAGAGGTTTACAGTGTGGGCCTAGAATATTTAGTGTGGGAGATTTCATCTTAGAAATTATATATCAGTTTGTTTGTTTGTTTGTTTGTTTCTAAACTGCCCCTCATTCAAATAGATCCTGGTGCAGCATACCATCATAACGAACAACAACAACAACAACAACAGCATACAATAAAAGCAAAATACTAAAACAATGAAAACTGAGGGTGATGATGTGTCCAGACTTCCACTCATGTGACAGGACTTTCCCCTCCACTCATCCCTCCCTGCAGCCCTGTCCCCCCACTCCAAAATCTGCTACAGAGGGTCTCCCAGCCCTCTGGATCATATCTGGGGTGTGTGCAGGAGCTTCAGAGGTGTGTATGTGTGTGTAATCTGTTTTAACCTGCTGCGGAAAAGATTGTAGCATTTACACTGTATGGTTACCAGTAGTGTCTACCTCAGGGGCCGGCAAGGTTTACCTTGCCTGGGCCAGTTCACTCCAGGGGAGATCCCTTTGTGGGCCAGATCACACGCGCCCCCACGATCTCCGGTGTCTGCGTCTGCATAGATGTGATTTCCAGCGCCGGGGAAGCGAGTCCCCATGCCGCGCTGCACCGGTTTAGCACAGCGCATGGGGACTTGCCGAGTGGGCGGCTCATGGGCCAGTTAAATGACCCCCGTGAGCCACTTGTGGCCCATGGGCCTTAGGTTGCCAACCCCTGGTCTACCTGCTAACTGACAGTGCTGCACTGTTTCGTGGCTTTGTGATCCAGCCTGCCTATGAGATATAAGGACGACAAATGCTTGAAGGCTTGCAGAATCTTGGGAGGGATGAAGGCGGAAGAAGCAACTGAGTCACACTGGAAGCTGCTCACTCTGACTCTGTGCAACGCTAAAATCTGGTGCCCCTTGCCTCTCTCGCTCCGTTCTACAGCATTGTTGTGGCGCCCCCTGTAGCATGGCACCCAGTGTGGCTGCACCGGTTTGTGCTACCCTAAAACTGTCTCTGTCCTACACATTTCCCTGTTCTTAAAGGTATGGTTATTAGGGCACCTTGAGGCGGTCAGCATTTTGCAGGAGGGATTCAAGTGCATATTGGGAAATTTAAGTTTCTGCAACTGAAGTGCATAAAAGTGCTCTGTCATTCTGTAGCACAACAAATCCATTTTTGTAAAAAAAGACTTATTCTTTTTACAGTTTGGAACATGGCAGAGAAATGCACTGAAAAGTGTGGGATGAACAAATGACTCGCAGGAAAACCCTGCAAGCAAATCAGGATTAGCGGAGGATGAATGCTCATTGTCTTATAACCTCTCTGCAAATCAATCAGGACTGCTCAATAAATGCTGGACACAATCTAACCTCTGCAATAGCTTCATGCAAGCAAGTTGGGTTGAATGCGTAATAGACAGGTCACCTGGAGGAGCCACAAAACTGGCAGGGAGGAAGGCTCCAATCCTGGCATCCCTTTTTAAAAATAAAAAATAAAATAAGCAGCAATCCCACCACATCTTCTTAAGGATGGAGAATTTTCCCTTTCTGCATAAGATTCCCCCCCACTCCCCATTGTAAGCCTTTTAAACTGCCTCCTAGCAATATGATTTCAATCCCTTTTATCCTCTCATGAAAGGAGGTCCACAAAACTCTGTCCATATGGAGGCTGCTGTTTTTTCTGTTTCGTTTTTTGTATTAATGCTGATAATCCTAGAATCGCAATAGTGCCTTTTTGAAAAATTCTCATAATATATGGGTCGCAGCTGCCGTTAGGTACCAAAATAAAATACTTGCTTAGCAATATTTCCAAACGTAATCCCACAAAAGACATTAAGACTTTGGTGGCATCTTTAGTGCGTCTGCATTTGGCACGCTCCAAAGAAGCGCTACAGAGACTCATCAAATGACTTGCTCAAGCCTGCAGGGAGTTCAGCCTCACCATTAGCTTGATGAAGACCAACATCTGGGTCAGGACATCACCAGCACTCCATGCACCAGCACTGGTGACCACACGCTTGAGGTGGCAGAACTACCTTCATCTACCTGGGTTCCACCATAACCAGCAACCTCTCCATCAACACTGAGCTGGACAAGCGTATTGGCAAGGCAGCTATGGCAATGGCTCACCTCTCTGAAAGGGTATGGGAGAATGTGATGCTAATGACAAATACCAATGGTCTACCAGGCTTGTGTGTTGAGCATGCTACTTTATGGAAGTGAGTCATGGGCAACTTACAACCACCAGGAGCAAGGCCTCAGCGCCTTCCATCATGAAGATTTTGGGCATCATATGGCCGGACAGAGTCTCAAACAGAGCAGTGCTGTCCTAAGCCCACATTCCCAGCATGTCTGCACTCCTGTCTCAGCAAAAAACAACACTGGCTTGGTAATATCCACAGAATGGAAGATGGCAGGATCCCCAAGGGCGTGTGTGGCGTTTGCCCTCCTAGGTATCTGACATCATACTGGGTTCATAAGGAAAGGGTTAAATAACTGTAAAATGACTAACCTATAGGAACCCAAGGGGAGGAGTTAGAGTTAGAGTTGTTAAATAGTCAGTCTGGAGTTAGAGATGAGAGAGGGAGGATAAGTCTGTGGGTTGGGCTAGTCTGATGTGAGAGAGTGAGAGAAGCTGTTAAGAGGAGTCAGTCAAACAGTTGAGATAATTAGTCAGAAGGTATTAGGCCGGTAAAGAAACTAAGGATAAGAAACTGACAAGAAAATTATCTGAGAAACCCTAAACCTGTTAATGCTTATAAAATAAACTTGTTTATTTGGTTTAATTTTAACAACTGTCTGGACTCAGTGTGTACCCAAGAGTAACTGGTTGGTGGTTTAATTTTAACAACTGTCTGGACTCAGTGTGTACCCAAGAGTAACGGGTTGGTGGCAGCGGGGAAGCAAGCACAGTGGTGGCACAGGGATCAATAGACCATCAAACATCCAGGGACCCTGTGTGATCACCACAGCGTGCTCTACAGGGAGCTGGCTTCAAGCACCAGGCCTCTTGGCAGACCAACTCTGCCTTGTAAAGATGTCTGAAAAGGAGACAAGAAGGCTGGCAAATCAGCCCCACCATGTGGGAATCCTTTGCAGATGACCGTAGTACCTGTAGACACTGAAGTCATGTGTCCACAACAATAACCAGAGGAGGAATGACTGCTGGGAGGAGCACAGAGTGAAGTAACAACAAGGTGCACCTACAGTATTGGCAGAAAGCATGGGAAGGACCAACAATGTGTCTAGTGGCTTTAGCATTTTGAGACGTACTTAGAATCATTGTTGCTGTTGTTTAGTCATGTCCGACTCTTCGTGACCCCATGGACCAGAGCACACCAGGCACTCCTGTCTTCCACTACCTCCCACTGTTTGGTCAAACTCATGCTGGTAGCTTCGAGAACACTGTCCAACCATCTCGTCCTCTGTCGTCCCCTTCTCCTTGTGCCCTCCATCTTTCCCAACATCAGGGTCTTTTCCAGGGAGTCTTCTCTTCTCATCAGGGGGCCAAAATATTGGAGTCTCAGCTTCACGATCTGTCCTTCCAGTGAGCACTCAGGGCTGATTTCCTTCAGAATGGGTGGGTTTGATCTTCTTGCAGTCCATGGGACTCTCAAGAGTCTCCTCCAGCACCATAATTCAAAAGCATCAATTCTTCGGCGATCAGCCTTCTTTATGGTCCAGCTCTCACTTCCATACATCACTACTGGGAAAACCATAGCTTTAACTATATGGACCTTTGTTGGCAAGGTGATGTCTCTGCTTTTTTAGAATCATAGAATCATTAAATTGTAGAGCTGGAAGCGACCCTGAAGATCATCCAGCTTAATCTCTAGCAATGCAGGAATCTCAACTAAAGCACCCAACTAAACTTCATTCTCTCTTATTGCACACAGTCTGAAAATCACCGAGACATATATAATTGCAATTTCGAAATCCCACTAGAAACCCAGAATAACAATCCTATGATGGCAAACTCTGATTGCTCTTTGTGTTAAAGAAGCCCTTAAGAGGTTCGTATAATAGCCAGAGCTAGTAGGCATTTCTGTTTGTCAGAGATTGCTTACAGTCTGTTGACCATTTTCATTTCAGCCAACGCTGGCACCCATCTGTCTCAAGAGACAACGGAGTGAGCCTCTGGGGGTGAAGTCAAATCGCTGCATTAGCAGCGCTGAAGTAGCCTCCCTGGGGTATGAGCCTGGGCAGTGTGTATGGAGGTCCTGGGCAGCCAAGATGACAAGACCGCCTTCTCAGCATTGTTAAAGTGGACCAAAGAAAAGCAGAGTAATACATTTGGTGCCCACTTGGCTGCACGAGTTGCCGGAAGGAGGCGTACAATGCGCCATCCAATTGTCTTAGGGACTCCACTCCAGATTTGTGTTAACCTTTTCTTCTGCTGAAGATATCCCACAAAGCAGAAGAGGTTTAGGATCAGAGTTTTCCTTCTCCTAGGTGGGCTAGTAGGTTGATGAGCCCCATCTGCCCTTTCACGGCACATGCAGAAACTGCCTTCTTGACTGTTGGAGCAACTATTGGCCTTGCCTGCTCAATCTGCCAGAGCCTGTCTTCACATGCAGTAAAAGTTCCTAACTTACTGAGGGTTTGAGACCCATCAACTACCCTCATCTGGTTTAGTTGGCCCGTCAAAGCCGTTCTTGCAGTGTGGCTGCCTCTACACGCTGACAGCTTCTAGGAGCCACAGGTGAGAGCTGAGTGCAGGATGGGGACCAAAGGTAGACAAACTATCCCAGAAGGGAGCAAGGTGTGTCTCCTACCAGAAATACTATCCTTTCCCTAAGTACATTGATCAATCAAGGCCAACAATATATTGATGTGGAACAGCACGCACAACACAACACCATCCCCACTTCTCAGTACACAAAGAGGTGGCGAGGAGAGTGATAAATAACAAGAGTATATAGAAGAAAATTACCAACGTAATCCCCATTAACTTTAAATGGGAACAAGCTAGATTTGCCATGTAATATAATAGAAAAAAGTTTGTAAGGTTTTTTTCACCCACTTTTAATTGCAGGAATACTGCATTGTGTCAAATTCTGCTGATGTGCTGACGTTTTGTAAGTTGTTGCTGCATGTCCTCATGGGGTCTATAAAAAATTCACAAATTTATGATTTGATAATTTCAGAGTATCATTCAGATAAAGGTGGGGGAGAAGGCATTTGAGGCATCTATTTTTTAGAAAACAGAAATCAGATGAAATTTCTTTTGAGAAAATGTCCATCCAGTACCTTGGTTACTTATTAATTGGTGGTCTGGGCTTTGGGGATATACTTTCTCTGCAGCTTCATGGATTCCTGGGAGACCAATACCAATTAGTGTTCCCACTAAGTGTAAATTAGTTATGAGGCTAGTCTGACAGTCCAAGACTTTTGGAATGACTGAATAAAAGATGCAGATCTTTATTAATTAATTAATTAATTTAGAGAGGATGACATACTATAGCCTCAGAGCATGGACCATTGTATTGGGGGGGGGGGTCAATGTACTAAATTGCATATACTTGTGCAAATAAAAAGGCATATATTAGTGAACATAATGAACAAAAATACATTATATCAGTGAATTTTAGTTTCCAAACATATGAATATTTTGCAGAAGTGCATACGTGCATACAAACAATGTACGGTATATGCTGGGAGAAATTCTAAAATGCTGATGAGGTAGGGTTGTCCTACATCTGGAATACCAGAGTCCAAAGCAGGGTCCGGGTGGAAATCGCTAAAAATGTCTGGGGAAATCTGGACATATGGCAACTCATGTCAGCAGTGTCATTTTTTGGTGATTTTCCTTTAAAATAGCTCAAAAACGTTATTTATTTATTTGCAAATTTGCTCAACAACTTTGCCCCCCCCCCAAACAGCTTAGCAACTTTTCTGTCCAGATTTTCACTGTTTGAATATGGCAGCCCTGGATGAGGACTTTTGAAAAAAATTGCAGTCTGATATAGAAATGTGGAGAGCTGATCTTAAGATTGAAAAAAGAGAGAAAAATTGAGAGTCACCTAAATTGACATATTTGCCCATCCCTATCCATAGCAGGTACTGAAATTGCACACCACAGGTTCGACCTAGAAGACCATATTTAATACTCCCACGAATGCATATAATTTGAATATTTTTTTATGACAATGCCAGAGTTCAGCCACTGAACACACTGAACTTACTCTTTAATATTCTGAAACGGCAACCTTCCATTCCAGATCACTTTGCTTGGATTAAGAGGCAGAGCTCCTATGCCAGAGGGGATGGCTTCCAGCTTGGGCGACTGTGCTGTTCTTTCCAAGATATTAACCAAGAGCCTTCATGCAATGCCTGAGACAAAAAGCTCAGGAAGCTGCCGCATATGGAATCAGACCATCTAGCTTAAGGGTTGTGTAGTTTGCCTGGCACAAGTTCTCTGAGATCTCGCAGGAACATAGAAAACTGCCTTCTACTGAGTGGGATCATTGGTGCACACTGTCTACACTAACTGGCAACAGCTCTCCAGGTTTTTGGACAAATCCCTGACCTACCTGGAGATGCTTCTGAATGAAAGGCATATGCTCTGCCACTGAGCCCTTTCCAGGAGGTCTTCTAGGAATCCACGAAGCTGCAAAGAAAATATATCCCTAAAGCCCAAACTACCAATTAATAAGTAACCAAGGTACTGGATGGACAGAGGTCTTCCCAGTCCTGCTATCTAAGATCCATTAAAACAAAACAAAACCTGGAGATGCTGAAAATTGGACCTGGAATGTTCTGTATTGAAATCGTGTGGCCTACCATGGCTTCATGCTGGCTGATTTCTCCTTGTTTCTTTTTCTTCCAAGCTCCTGATTTCTAAATTAACCAAACTGACAAAGGCCTAGTGATGGAGGTGGCACTTATGGCTGATTATGTCCTTTTCCAGCTCCCCAAACCCCCACATGCATCCGTCCCTGATGAATTTCATTTTCAGTTACATGCGGCTGAGCTGCAACCCATTGTTCTTTAGTGACCAACCTTTCTCTAAATGCATTTAATGATTCCTTCCCCATAAAATGATCTTTCCTAGGAAATTGCACCATGGCAAAGAAGGCCGGAGAAAGCAAGTTGTTGTGTAGGTGGCAAATTACTATCGCCCCTTAAGCTACTATGCATTGCTCTGCTTTTATTACTCTCTCCCCTTTGGACTGTGGAGCAGGCAGATGGAGAGGTTTGTTTTTCTTAATACATATATATTATTGTTATCACTAAGCAATATGCGAAGAAAGATGAAGAAACATGCCTTTCTTTTTAAACATGTATTCTGAACTTGAGAAGACAGTCAGGCTACTGCTTCTCAAGTTTTATTCAGCTTTGTCGTTTAACTATGACGATCAGTGCAGGTTCATGGTAATACTTCATGTGTGCCATTAGAAAAATGGTGGAAGAAACAGATGATGTCCTTATGAGGCACATGGAGCTGGGGTGTCTGTGGATGTGGATGAGTAGAAAACTGGTCTGGGTTCCAGGAGAAAGCTGAGGGGAAAGGAGGAAGCAAGTGGAAAAATAACCCCTTTGACTACCCAAGACTGCAAGACTTGAAGAAGAAGGAGAAGGAGAAGGAGAAGGAGAAGGAGAAGGAGAAGGAGAAGGAGAAGGAGAAGAAGGAGAAGAAGAAGAAGAAGAAGAAGAAGAAGAAGAAGAAGAAGAAGAAGAGGAGGAGGAGTTTGGATTAGATATCCCGTTTTACCACCACCCTAAGGAGTCTCAAAACAGCTAACAATCTGCTTTCCCTTTCCCCACAACAGGCACTCTGTGAGGCAAGTGAGGCTGAGAGACTTCAGAGAAGTGTGACCAGCCCAAGGTCACCCAGCAGCTGCATGTGGAGGAGTGGGGAAGCGAACCCGGTTCACCAGATTATGAGACTACCACTCTTAACCACCGTACCACACTGGCTCACATACCTTGCATACCTTCCAACATTTCTCTGATGAAATAGGGACGTCCTATTCCACAACAACTTTACTATTTATACTCTGCCTGTCTGACTGGGTTGCCCCAGCCACTCTGGGTGGCTTCCAACAGATATAAAAACATAATAAAACGGATAGCTCCATACGCTCCAACATTTCTCCGATGAAAATAGAGATGTCATAAGGAAAAGCGGGATATTTCAGGATCAAATCAGAAACCAGAACAGCTTCTATAAATCCGGGACTGTCTCTGGAAAATAGCAACACTTGGAGGGTTTGCACTTGACCCATACCTGTGGCAAGGAAGTAGAATGCCGTCGGTTAGAATTGTTTTGTGAGGAATTCCTGTTTAGGGGAAAAAACCAGAACCCAGAAGAAAAGGCTTAGATGAGACAGAACATATGATGGCATGTGAATTGAGCTAATTCTGACAGAAACAGCAGGTGAATCTGTGGGAAACGGGCAGTGTGAACACCCTCCATGTGGGGTTCTGTTGCAGGAGTCTGATCGGTGCAGGATTCCTGCTGACCTTGCAGCAGAGGCTGTCAGTCAAAAACTTCTAGAAGCTTCATTGTTTCTTTTCTACTCCCATAAGGCTGAAATGCAGGGAAGTAGCTACGCTATCATATCTTCATTTGGAGGCAACGCAGGCCTCAGTCATTGAAAGGAGAGGCTTATCATGTTAATAAGATTACAGGGGGAAACACTCTAAGAATGTTATCAAGGTATGACAATTGCTAATTTCCAGGGGGCACAAGCTGCTAGATTCAGATTCAGGCTTAGCAGCACATTCGACTAGGTGGCATAACTTTATTCTTATCATCCTTTGAACTGCAGTCATGTCTAGAAGCCCAGAATGAGATTAAAGTGCTCCTTTGTACTAAGACATAGGCAAGGAAAAGGCTTTTCCTTGCTTACAATATAAACAGGGCATACAAGGGATAGAACAAAAGGGAAATCAAGTGATAAAAAGGAGACTATCATGTCCCATTTTGTGGCTGGCGCTCTGAATTAAACATAACTGGTGTGACCTGCTGAAGGACAGGCAGAAAGTTTGCAGGTATTGTCTATGTCAAGGGTGGGGACTGGATAGTGAACTGTGGTTGGGCCTACCTACGTAGACACACCAGCAGGAGTGTCACATTGGTCTGTACAGCCCTGACCTCGCTGCCTCACCCTCCTGCTAGGCGGCTATTGTTGCAGCCCCCACCCCCGTCTGCCAGTGTTGTAAGCCTGGGTGGGTTGGAGAAGGGTCCTCACTGGAACATGATTCCATTCTTAGGTAGGCCAGGCTCAGACCGCATCTGGCCCAAAGCCACTAGTTAACTTCTTGGCTGATCAGGGATTCAAACCTAAGTCTCCCCAGCCAAAGTTCTGTGGGAAGAAAATATTAATCCTCGTGACCTACATGTGTGGGGTAAATAATAAGAGAATTGGCTGTGTGCCTGGATTCAAAACATGGGCTAAACTCAACTCTCCATCATGCACGAGCCCCCAGAATTTAAACACACAAAAGCCAAGCAGCTGTATAGTGTTAATTATATAGTTGTTAGACCCTTTTATCCCGTTTAGTCCACAGGCGAACCGTTCTCCTCTTGCAATGAACAGACCGCACACTGTTAAATAAGTTCTAAATGCTTTATGCACAAAATGTTCCAAAGGTCAGATTCATGCATTTATCCAAACAGCAGCAAGGAGAACACAGGCATTGGGTAGAAAATAGAGAAAGAGAACTTCAAACACATGGTCTAAGGCTGCAGCTTCCCTGGTCAGTTACATGGTGCGGGGGCAGGGAGAGAGAGAGGAGAGAGGGAACAGGAAGAGAAGGCTTCACTTCCTCCCTCACAGAGGGAGAGGAGAGGGCACGACCTATCTGAGTTTAGAAAACACAGCTCTATTGTCTTAACCCTTTCATGCACTACTTAGCCCTATACCTGTTAGTTTTGTTTTATTACAATCTCCCACAAGTCCGACATGCTGTAGGTCAACATGACAGTAACCATTGCCAAATCATGCTTTTTTGCTTTTACTGTCTTGATGAGCTCTATACCACTGCAAACAGACCTACGCAATATGCATGACTAGCCCAAGGTCTCCCAATGAGCCTTATGACTGAGTGGAGGTTTGAACCTTGGACTCTCAGGTCCTAGTTTAACACTCTAACCTCCACACCACACTGAGGAGAAATCCCATTCGTTGTTAGAGATGTGAAATCCTGGAAAACCATGGTAAATTGGGGGGGGGGGTTCCCCCCGCTCCAATTTTCCAGGTCCGCTCCAATTTTCTGGAAACAAATGAGGACACACTGTTACATCTCTACCCATTACCTAGTCAATATATTGGCTGGCATTACTATTTACGGCTTTTACATGTATTGACATTTAGTCCCTTCATCCCCAACCCCCACGCATTGAACCAATCTGAAGCCAATATCACTCTGTGAGCAAGTACATTGAGTAAAACCAAGGGTTCCCCTGGTGCAATCAATTGCGAGCAAGAATAACTGTAAAATACTTGCATTGTCAAATCTGTGTCAAGTCCCCCTCTTAATAGTCACTCTAAAATGGAACATTAAAATGTAATCCTCTGGCAAAAAGGCTTGAAACACATTAGAAATGCATGCTGGTCTGCTGGCAGCATCAACATTTAAGCTACTCAGTAGAATATTGAGCACGGATAGCTGTACGAAAGGTTGAAAGGGCATTAACCCTGTTTTCATTTATATTTATTTATTGCCAGCCACATTAGTTTGAGTAGCAGCATCTATTCTTCATAACACACACACACACAATTGGCAGCTGGATTTATTTTACAGAAAATTTCTTGGATACTTGTCAACTTCATATTAATCACGATAATCATTACATTGTTATACGCAGCCTGGAGCAGTTATGTACTGCAAAGCACTTCAGTGTGTAAATACAGTAGTGGAACTAGATGAGGTAAAACCTAATGAGGAAACGTAATCCACAAGGCCAGCTTATTTGGAAACCTGATCATCTGCCCCGATGCTTGTGGATATTTGTTGACTACATACTCAGGGATGAATGGTTAGCTTTTTCCAGTTTACAAAACATCAAGCTACTGAGGAAGAAGTAATTTCACAGAACTATTTGTTAATAAATGTCTGTATCCATGTGGGGGGGGGGGGTGTCTAATTTTCCATGTGTGTATCAAATAGTCAGCATCAAATTTTCTTGGAGGTCCACTTTCATAAAACAGTGGTACCTCAGGTTAAGTACTTAATTCGTTCTGGAGGTCCGTACTTAACCTGAAACTGTTCTTAACCTGAAGCACCACTTTAGCTAATGGGGCCTTTCGCTGCTGCCGCGCCACCGAAGCACGATTTCTGTTCTCATCCTGAAGCAAACTTCTTAACCTGAAGCACTATTTCTGGGTTAGCAGAGTATGTAACCTGAAGCGTATGTAACCTGAGGTACCACTGTAGATAAGTTGCAGGGGTTGCGAGAGCGGAACGGTCTGACCTTCTCCTATCACAAGGATGGGAAACGTGGTGCTCCAGGTATTGCTGGACTACAACTCCCATCAGCCCAAGCCAGCATGGCTAATGGTCAGGAAGCTGCATCACAGCAACATCTGGAGAGCTACTGGTTCCATGTCTATGAGTCCAAATCTCAAATAGTAATGGAATTAAAAGGGAAGGGATGTGAGTGCCACAGAAGGACAGAGTGGGTCTGTTTTTCTCAAACCACTTTCCAATTTTGAGTAGTTCTTTCCACAGCAGCTAATTCAATCCCACCAGATTGGCTACTAGCAAAATATTATGGACCAGTCACTTGCCTCTGTCAGAAGGTGAGTGGAGGCGATTTTCACCCAATCCCCTTTCCCACTGCAACTACCAGTTCCCTCTGAAAATTTGTTTTAGAAGTTCAGGACCTTCTAGAGCCAACCCCCAACCCCCCAATAAGTGAAAATCGACAGGTTTTGCCAGCAGCAGCCTCTGGTGGTTCAAAGCCCCTGATGTCCTTGAAGGGGCAACTCGGGAACCATAGAACAGCATAGCTCATGTTACTTTCCCCATTGTCTGATGAAACAAGGCAAATAGTAGCAGCACTTGGCAAGTTTTTGGTCCTCTAGGCATTGAAAAAGGTGTGTGTGTGTGCCTTGGATCTAGATTTTTGGTTTGGCCAGTATCAGTATTGGAACCAAATGCACAGTGTAGCTGGATGTGTTTCAGATTCTGAACCAGCCTGCCAAACTCTCAGGCTGTTTCAATTCAAGGGTTACACATCTAAGCAAACCTTAGCATCACTGTTGCTGGCAGAGTGTTCTAAGCATGCTTCGTCTCCCCCATCATAAGAACAGACACATCTACGCTTTGCTGGCTAGCAGAAAGCAGTGAGGCCCAAATCCAGGCCTGCCTATTCCTGGGCCGTGTGCATTTAATGATTGAATTCTTGGTAGTTCCAGATAGCCTAGTTGTCTGTTTGTTTGTTCCCTTTTAGAGTTAGATTTTTCTCCCATTCCAATTGATAAGATGTGGTCAGATGAGTAATTAGAATAAAAGAATCATGGAATTGTAAGAGTTAGAAGGGACCCCAAGAGTCATCTAGTCCAGTCTCCTGCAATGCAGAAATCTCAACTAGTTCATACATGACTGATGTCTATCCAACCTCCACGGAAGGAGGGTCCCCCAGCTCTCGTGGGAGCCTGTTCCACTGTCAAACAGCTCTTACTGTCTGAAAGTTCTTCCTGATGTTTAGTTGGAATCTCCTTTCTTGTAAGATGAATCCATTGGCTCGGGGCCTACCTTCCAGAGCAGGAGAAAACAAGCTTGCTCCATCTTCCATGTGACAGCTCTATAGATATATGGAGATGACTATCTTATCTCCTCTCAGCCTCCTCTTTACCAGCCTAAACATGCCCAACTCCCTCAACTGTTCCTCATAAGGCTTGGTTTCCAGGCCCTTGATCACCTTGGTCTACAGGAGCCTCATGTGACCCAATTAGTTGGCCTACAGAAGCATAATGTGGGCAGTGGCAACTGGTACCCAACTGGAACCGGTAGGGTGGAAGGCAGGGAGCCCGACAGCAGACCCTCCAAGTGTCCCTATTTTCCAAGGGTGTCCCTGATTTAGAGAAGAGTTATCCAACCCCCGAGCCATCTGAAGGCAATCTTGTACAGTGGTACCTCTGGTTAAGAACTTACCGGTAATTCGTTCTGGAGGTCCGTTCTTAACCTGAAACTGTTCTTAAGCTGAGGTACCACATTAGCTAATGGGGCTTTGCGCTGCCGCCGTGCGATTTCTGTTCTCATCCTGAAGCAAAGTTCTTAACCCGAGGTACTATTTCTGGGTTAACGGAGTCTGTGACTTGAAGCATCTGTAACCTGAAGCGTCTGTAACCCGAGATACCACTGTACTGTATAGTGAAGTTTTAAAAAAAAACGTTTAATGTTTAATTATGTTTTTATAGGTGTTGGAAGCTGCCCAAAGTGACTGGAGCAACCCAGTAAGATGTGTGGGGTATAAATAGTAAAGTTATCATTATGGAATGGGACATCCCTGTTTTCATCAGATAAATGTTGTGGGGGGTGGGCGGGGCGGTATGCAACAGTAGATGGTGCCAGATCCAGTGACAGCCTGAGCCAACTAGTTCTAGTTTTGTCCCCATCCTCTTCTTCAATATGGTCTACAAGGACAACACTGGGACTAAGGAGGAGGAGGCTGGCAGGCTGTGGTGCCCTTGGACTGGTTATAAAGAAGAAAGCAGACAGAGGGCCTTCTTGGTAGTGGCGCCCGCTCTGTGGAATGCCCTTCCTTCAGATGTGAAGGAAATAAGCAGCTATCTTCTCTTTAAAAGACATCTGAAGGCAGCCCTGTTTAGGGAATGTTTAGGGTAGTTTTTAATATTTAATGCTGTATTGTTCTTAACACTCGATTGGAAGCCGCTCAGAGTGGCTGGGGGAACCCAGCCAGATGGGCGGGATATAAATAAATTATTGTTGTTGTTGTTGTTGTTGTTGTCGTCGTTGTTGTTGTTGGGGGCTGGCTTAGGACAGACTGAAATTGGAGGGGAAACACCCTGCTTGCTCAGATTGGCCAGCCTCCACTGCTTGTGGGTAGGTTTGAAACCCTGGGAAGCCATTGCAAATCAGTACCAGGAATACTGGGCTAAGATGAACCAATGATCTGATCTGGTATAAAGCAGCATCACTCTCTGTCTCTCTCCCACCCACCCTATCTCTGTAGCTCCTCCATAGTAAGAAGCAAGATAGCAGGCACCAAACCTCACTAAATGAGGACTGATTTCTTTTTATTGTTAAAAAAAAAATCTGCTGCACTGTAAGCAACCAAAGTAGTCAAACAACAATAGTGTGAAATTAAAAAGCAATTTTCACATAATGAATAATAATACGTTCAAATCTCTTATACAAATAAAATAAGAAACAGGAAACCATGAATAATGAGATGCTACTAGTTGATAGGGCTGGGAAAAAATTGGCTATTAAAATGTGTATCACTGAATCCTACATTTACACATTATATTTATATATGATATGTTCAAAAATTCATTTCATAGTGATAATGAATTTGTACGTAATTAACATCCTATCACTCAGCTCTGGATTGTGTTAGAAAGGCACTAAATAATCACGGGAAAGAGGGGAGGGGGAGAGAAAAGAAAATCAGGCAGTTTGACAAAAAGTGGTGTTTTTATCTCCTGGTTTTTACACCATTACTCTTTGGCCCTCTCCGCAAATTGGAAGCTTCTTCTGACCAGAGACTGTATTTGAGTGTCAGGTGCACTGATGCAGCATGCCTGACATCTGTAAGTCACATGGGCAGCTGGGAGCGTGAACAGGCCTTGTGCTGATCGCGGCTAGTCCAAATGGCAGAGCAGGAATCCACAGAACCACCACAGGCTGTGACTGTGGCCCAAAACCTCCATGTTGATTGGTACCTTACTTTTGCTTTGCCCCCACTACCGCACCCTCACTTTCCAGTTTAGTGCCTGCCACAGTCTTTCAACCTTTCAACAGAGTGGTGTTATTGTTTTAAAAAAACACACTGAAGGGGTATGCTGTGATTATATGCTGAATTCCGCCATATCCTATACCCCGGTGGGGTGACAACATAGACCCGCAGTCGTTGATGTGAAGGTAGCTTTTTCTTTTTAAATCAGTCCTACTGTTGACAGGGGACGCGGGTAGCGCGGTGGTCTAAACCACAGAGCCTAGGGCTTGCCGGTCAGAAGGTCGGTGGTTCACAGCTCCTGCCCACCTAGCAGTTCGAAAGCACATCAAAGTGCAAGTAGATAAATAGGTACCAGTGGCGTAGCGTGGGGGGTGCAGGGGGCGCAACATCTGGGGGTTAGGGTTAGGGGGTGCAAATCCACGGGTTAGGGGGTGCAAATTACTTGCCTTGCCCCGGGTGCTGACAACCCACGCTACGCCACTGATAGGTACCATTCCAGCAGGAAGGTAAACGGCATTTCCGTGCACTGCTCTGGTTTGTCAGAAGCGGCTTAGTCATGCTGGCCACATGACCCAGAAGCTGTATGCCGGCTCCCTCGGCCAATAAAGCGAGATGAGCACTGCAACCCCAGAGTCAGTCACGACTGGACCTAACGGTCAGGGGTCCCCTTACCTTTACTGTTGACAGGGTTGTGTCCATTGATTGTAGGAACACAGCACAGATGGAGAACCTGTGGTCCTCCAGATGTTGTTAGACTGCAGTGCCCATCAGCCCCAGCTGGCACGGCCAATGGTCAGGGCTGTTGGAGTCCAGCAACATCTGAAAGACCACAGGAACCTCATCCCTGTAATATAGGGCACCGGGCAATTGTACTGAGTCTCCACCCTGTTTGGGCCACTCCACAAGGGTATATTTGCCAGCGGAATAGCTCTGCTGGCAGAGTGAGTGTTCTGCCAGGATTTTGGGGGAGGTTCTGTTGGCATACCTGCCACAGCCGCAGCCGCAGCGTATCTGGTGTTCCTCCAGTAGAACAGGGCTCAGCTAAATCCTAAACCCCCTCAGTCAGCATTTTATTGGATTATGCACTCTAAAAGTCCCAAGTAACCATGCACAAAGACAAAAGAATAGAAGAAATCACCACTAAAACAGCTGTGGGGGAAGCTGCCATCTGGACAGTCACTGCTTGCTTCAAAAAAAGGGAAAGATAGAACGTTTTACAGAAGAGGAAAGATAAAGTAGCAGTAGAGAAGGAACAGAAAGAAAGCAATACATCACAGGGGGGATGAGGAATGTGCAAATGTAAAACCTGAAAGAAGTAGGCAAAGTTATTCTGCAGGCACCCTGTTATTTAATTTGCGCTCAAGGTAATGCAGACTAAATCCAAACCCTGGTGTTACTCAGCCCAAGGTTAGTTAAGCCTTTAAGCTTCCAGCTTTTCAGTGCTAGGCAGAGACAAGACCCTTCAAGTGTACCTTTTTTCCAGGGTCAGTCCTGGATTTACAGAAGCCACTCCAGTTTCTGATTTGATCCTGGAATGTCCCACTTTTCCTTAGGATGTCCCTATTTTCACCGGAGAAATGTTGGAGGGTATGATGTATGCTTTCGTTGAGATTCTTACATTATAGGGGGTTGGACTAGATGACGCTCGAGGTCTCTTCTAACTCTACAATTCTGTGATTCTATAGTGATCAGATGCTCTGTGATAGCGTATCCGGTCTTAAAGGGTCACACAGCTGTTGTGGCTAAGTTGTCAGTCCTTTGGACAGAACCTCCTGTGTTTTGCAGCGTGCGTAGCACAGTGCTGACATGAAACAGGCAGCATGCAAGGATTTAAAGCATTCCTCTCCTCTCCCTCAAGGTGGTTTATAGACGCAGTAAAACACTAAAAACGATAATGCTCCCAACATCAATATAAAGCAGGAAACAATAACATCTCAGACTCAGTCAATATCAACAGATGGCTCAGAGACAACCCCCCCACCTTGATTTAATTTACAGAGGCCTGTAAGAACAACTAGGCCTTACACTGCAATGTAGGCTGCTTTCTAAATGTACAAGGCGGCATACAACATGTAAAAAAACCAACCCCAATGTTATGAGGTAGAATCTAGAGGCCTGTAAAAACAAGCAAACCCAAGACTGCTTCACCTAGTTCAGTCAGAAAATCTGCTGGACAAGAGGGAAGATGGTAGCATCAACCCTAGCTTATTGCCTTCTTGGCCTGACATCAGCGGCAGGTCCTCCTAGCCAAATCTCAGATTCAGGGGTTTCCTGGTGATGGAGATGGGAGTCCTGTGGACCATAGCAGGATATCCCCTCCCTTGTTGTTGCAGCCTGTGCTGATCCTACAAGCGAATATCCAGCCTGGGTCATATCAATGACTCTCAGCTCACCCACTGAGTCTCTGTAATAGGGTTGCCAGACCTCTGGGGGTGACCTGAAGTCTTCAGGTTTGTCTAGTCTTCTCCAGGTAGCAGATGGAAGAGATGGAATCTCCAGGTGGGCTAGAGTGACAACAACAACAACAACAACAACAACAACAACAACAACAACAACTTGTGCAGCTTGCAAGCTTCAGCCTGGCAGCAGCTAACTATAAATTACTGCATAGATTCTCATGCGGGGTCTGCCCTTCTCTGCTCCCTTCACCCTTCTCCCAATTAACCTCCATTTCCAGGGCTCAATGATGGAGGGGAGGAGGAGTGTAGATAAAGAATTGCCAGGGCTTCCCCTGTGACATTATTCCGTATAGCTATTCAGTGATACATGCCAGATCAGCACTTCACTTCATGATCAAATTATGGATGAGCGAGGTGTTGCTATGTTCTGATCTGGCATTAAGCAGCAGAATGAAGGCTGGTGGGCAAAGCAGAGGGCGAGCAACCAGGAGCCCAGCTGGGGGTGGGATGGGAGCGGAAATCTAGCTGAAATTGAAATGTGATGAAAAGAGACAAAAACATTAACTCTGCATGCTGGAAGCATGCTCAGATGGCATGACCTGGAAGCATGCTCGTTACATGGGTGTGTCACAAAACACCAAACCAGTCTCGGGCTTTCATTCATAGGAATGGTGCAGTGCTTTCAATCATATGAATGGTGCAGTGGAATCAGTCTTTGGTATCCTACCATTTGGTATCCTACCATTAATTCAGGAGCAGGGATCAGCAAACTTTTTCAGCAGACCTTGTGGGGGGCCAGACTATATTTCGAAAAAATAAATAAATGAACGAATTCCTATGCCCCACAAATCACCCAGAGATGCATTTAAAATAAAAGGGCAGATTCTACTCATGTAAAAACACGCTGATTCCCGGACCATCCGCGGCCAGATTTAGAAGGTGATTGGGCCGGATCTAGCCCCTGGGCCTTAGTTCGCCTACCCATGTTCAGGACGATAAAAAAAAAAAGTTACTGTAGGCTAGAACTGCCTTAAGCTCCTTCCTTCCCAGTTGGCTTCTTGCCTTTCCCTTATAGATTTCCCAACAGTTTTTGTAGCAGCTTGTGAAACGTTATCAGCAGAGCTCCAGTTCATTTGGCAAAAAGAAAGAAAGAGGAAAACACCTTCTAGCTACCATCAGCTTTAGGCACCAGAGTGCCATCGGTTAGGTTAGGTTAGGTTATTTATTTATTTATTTAGGCAAACTATTTGGCAAAGTTGTTGAAGTTTTGAAGGCTGCCATATGCCCAGGTTTCCCCAGACATTTTAACTGATTTTCAATCATTCTGCCCAGACGTCATTTTCAACGGACAAATCCCGGCTATGTCTGGAAAACATCCCTACCTAATACAGTCATACCTCTGCTTATGTATCCCTCTGGATATGTAAACTTTGGGTTGCGAACTCGGCAAACCCGGAAATGTATACTTCTGGGTTTCGCCACGCGCGCATGCGCAGAAGCGCTCTGCGTGTCGCGCATGTGCACAGATGCACTCAATTGCGCTGCGCACGTGCGCAGAAGGGCACCTCCAGTTACAAAGTTTTCAGGATGCGGCCGGGTCTCTGGAACGCATCCTGTTCATAAGCGGAGGTACCACTGTACTGAGTCAAACCATCAGTCTTTTTGCCCTGTATTGTCTACTCTGACTGACAATCACTCTCCAGGGTCTTAGCCAGAGGAGTTTCCCAGCTACCTGAACATAATATGCTGTTTTAGGCATGATATACATCTGCTGATTTGGGCAGACGTTTGTACTAGAGGAGTGCATTTTTGAACCCAGAGAGTCCATCTGTAATGCTTTGTCGGGGACTGGCGCATTGCAGCTACTGTGTGCATGTGGCATTTGCCACGTGGAGCTCTAGCTGGGCTTGTTTGGCCTGCGGGCCACTGTTCCGTAGCCAATGAACTCCAGAGCACTTACGCTACTCCTCTGTACTAACCAGTTCTGGCAGTGCCACTTCTCATAAGATGTCACTGTTGCTTCTACTTGTCTTAACTTTGCAAAACCTATTGGCAAATCTTCAGACTCATCAGTTTTATAATTAAGTCAAGAGGGCTTTTTGGGAAAAGTAATGACAAAAATGTTTTGACTTTGATATGGTTCGCTTGAAAACAATGGGGGCTGCACAGTAGACTAATATGAAGTCTATTTTTATTTTATTTTTTAAAAAAATGGGTGGAGGGAGAGACTATAAAGGCAGAGAAGACTTGAGTAAGGCACCCTATTGCTTACATTTCAGTTTAGAGAAAAAGAAGAGTAGGAGGTGACACGATAGAAACTTATAAAATTTTGCGCGGCATGGGGAAAAGTTTTTCTCCCTCTCTCAGCTGAGAGTTGGAAAATTCGGGGCAGATAAAAGAAAGTACATTGTCATGCAACACATAGTGGGGTTTTTTTTAGTTCCATTAATTTTATTCCGAGCTCAAGTCGAAAAGAGTTTTTTTTATCATAGTAACAATTTTATTTATAGACAGAACCACACACATTTACATTGAGGGCTAAAAAGCCACTCCCCGTGGAGAACCTGCAGGGAACCAACTTCCCCCTCTTATAAGAATTCTTAGGTCTCAAATATACCGTATTTTTTTCTCTATAAGACTCACTTTTTCCCTCCTAAAAAGTAAGGGGAAATGTGTGTGCGTCTTATGGAGCGAATGCAGGCTGCCCAGCTATCCCACAAGCCAGAACAGCAAGAGGGATTGCTGCTTTCACTGCACAGCAATCCCTCTTGCTGTTCTGGCTTCTGAGATTCAGAATATTTTTTTTCTTGTTTTCCTCCTCCAAAAACTAGGTGCGCCTTGTGGTCTGGTGCATCTTATAGAGCGAAAAATACGGTAAATTAAATGTTCATAAATGTACACGGCAAACACATACTTAGGTATATAAACCATGTGTCTAAAATAGTACAGGAGAGCAATCCTGAAGTCATCTTGACTCTCCCAAATTGACCTCAAATATTTCTCTGCAAGGAGAAAGGAAATGGGAAAGCCTCCCCATTGTCTTTCATGAAACACATAGTTAAAGTATGGAAGTCACTGCCACAGGAGCCAGTGATGGCCACCAACTTGGATGGCTTTGAAAGAGGACTAGACAAATTCATGGAGGATAAGACTACCAATGGTTACTAGCCAGGCTGTTCTCGGCCTCCACAGTTTGAGGTAGCAATGCTTCTGAATACCAGTTGCTGGAAAACACAAGTAGGTAGAGAGTTCTTGTGGTCTCCCACAAGCATGACCATTGTGAAAACAAGATGGCTGACCCAGCAGGCTCTTCTTATGTTCTTATGTACATAGTATACCAAGTCAGGAATATGGACTGTGCATGGATTTTGAGTTTTTGCGGGTTTCTGGCACTAGGTAATAGTACCCTTTAGCTTTCCAAGGACTTACTTCTGAGTAGGCATGGTTAGCATTCTGTGATGTCCTACTGAAATCAAGGGGCTCAACACTAAGTGAGTGGGCATTGCTTTGCAGTCTTAATCATATTAAAAACCTCCTCACTTAAGTCCCTGGACTGGGGGACTTGACATCTTTCCGCAGGGCCTGCAAGACAGAGCTGTTCCGCCTGGCCTTTGGTTTGGACTATTATTATTATTATTATTAGTGTACATTACAGTGATACCTCTGGTTACAAACTTAATTCATTCCAGAGGTCCATTCTTAAGCAGAAACCGTTCTTATCCTGAGGCGCGCTTTCGCTAATGGCGCCTCCCATGCGTGCGCGCCTCTGGTGCGCGACTTCCGCTTGCATCCTGGGGCAAAGTTCACAACCAGGAGCAACTACTTCTGGGTTAGCGGAGCTCGTAACTCGAAGCGTGTGTAACCAGAAGCGTTCGTAACCAGAGGTACCACTGTACACAACACACATTACTTTGTCCCATCCTTGTAAGCTGTTCTGTGTGTCAGAGGATTAGACTAGCTGTCTGGCTAGGTAGGAGCTGGAATCTGCTTCCCCTCCCCATTTAAACACTATGTTTACTTTAAATTATGCGAATTTTAGTAATATGAGATTGGCATGCTTGGCTAGTATTTAAATAGCCCGGAGGCCTAGCTAAAAATAGAACAGCATAAGGTAAACAAATAAAGCTTGTTCACCCCTTCACATCCAAGACACATCCTTGACAGCGTAGAGAAATAGATAGTGAAGAGTGATCCCACTATAACCAGTGTCTGCCTCATTATAAATGAATTAATTAATTAAGCATCCATGGCTGCCCACCAAGAACATTCTCTAGGCGGTTTACAAAGCAGAAACAAGCACCGCACAACGCTCGAAAATGCAGTAATTAAAACCACAAAAATCCATTTAAAAAAGCACAAACCAACAGAAACCTTTCCTTGTAACAGAGAGAAAGAATAAAACAACAAACTACAAATGGGCTTCCTCCTACAAGAAGCAGGACCGGGCATATTTCTGGAGGATGAAATTAATTTGAATGCAGTATTGATCTGGACGCATTATGGATGCACCGGAAGTGAGCCATCTGTACATGTAATTCAGTTCATTTCCCGCAGGAAATTAATTTGTGATGTACACAAAAACTGTCATGCATGCCTGGGCGCTGTCCCCAGATAATTGCAGGAACAGCAGCTTGTGATCTGCAAGGCGTAGAGGGAAGAATGACAGTCAGATGGCTGCAGAGATCTACGCGGACAACAGGAAAACAATAGGCATTACTTAACAGGAGGTTTGGCCCTGTGCTTGTTTTTCCAGAGTTAGCAGCCTCTGCTTACAATTACACCTCGCGTAGTATTAAGTAATCTTTTTGTCAGCCTAGTCAAACCTTAAGCATTCCCCGTTGCAAAAACACAGGGAGAGGGGGGGAAATAGCCATTTGTTGCATTAGCGGCACATCGTATTAAAAGTTTCATGAGGTTTTTTAGTATGCAGGAGCCGTATACATGCTCATCAGCCACATTAGCACAATGGCTCTTTTGGAGCCATTATGGTTGATCGTGCCAATGATCCATGGATTATGTACTTTTATAGGGTCTGATGCACTTGCAAACAAAGGAAGGGCTTCTTCTTCTTTGCATTCCTGCCTTCTCCCGAGACTCTGAGCCCCCTTTCAGCTAATGAAAATAAGCCAAGAAACTAACAAATGGAAGGCTACCCTAACTCACCAACCTAATTGTAGTCATAGTGCATCAGTGTAAAAAAGTAAAGGACTCCTGACAGTTAAGTCCAGTTGCAGACGACTCGGGGGTTGCAGCGCTCATCTTGCTTTACAGGCCGAGGGAGTCAGCGTTTGACCGCAGACAGTTTTTCCAGGTCATGTGGCCAACATGACTAAGCCGCTTCTGGCGCAATGGAACACCAAAACCAGAGCAGCACACGGAAATGCCGTTTACCTTCCTGCTGGAGTGGTACCTATTTATCTACTTGCACTTTTTGGCATGCTTTCGAACTGCTAGGTTGGCAGGAGCAGGGACCGAGCAATGGGAGCTCACCCCGTCACGGGGATTTGAACCGCCAACCTTCTGATCGGCAAGCCCAAGAGGCTCAGTAGTTTACTGAGCTACCCATGTCCTTTAAGTGCATCAGTGTAGCCTACTGTAAAAAGGGAATAGTCATATCCATTGCACATCACACTTTTGACTTTGGTCCTCCTGTCTGCCACTGGCCTGTGCCCCTCTGCGAAAGGTTCCTCATAAGGAAATGCAGCTCTCAGGTGAAAAAGCTTCCACGCCCCTGGCTCAGTGGGTACCACAGTCCTCTTCAGTAGCCCTGCAGCATAATACCCTGCAGTTGCACTCAGAAGTTAGTCCCACTGAATTCAATGGAGCTCTTACTTCTAGACAAGCGGCTGTAAGATTGCAACCTTAAGCAGTCAGTGTCCCCCCCCCCCGAGTCTCAAAAAGAAATTGTCATTCAGAATGGCATCACCATTTTATTCAGTCTAGCATCCTATTTCACTGACAAGATGCCATACAGGTGTTTTGGACTACAATTCCCATCATACCACTGGCCATGAGGGCTGGTGTTAATGTAGTCCTAAAATAACTAGAGACCTGGAAACTTGGGGGGGGGGGGAAATTGACCGCTTAAGGTTAACATGTTCAGGATGCAAGAAACTGGCCAATTAAAAGGTTTTGTATTTATTTTTTTTAAGAGAGAGATGCAATTTTTGATATTCACTTTATTAATTAACCATGGGAACAAACTCATACCCTTTCCTGATTGCAGGTGCCCAGACTTTCCCACCTGTTGGACAACCACAAGAGCATGAGGGAGGCACCATGTGATTTCTGATAAGTTAGGATACATGCTGAAACACACCGCCTTCAGAATTTGTAGCTCAATGGTAGGCAGAAGCTAGTAGTGGTTTATAAAGCCCTAAATGATTTGGGGACCAGGAATCTGAAGGGACATCTTACTGTACGAGCCTCCTGCCCAGGTTCTTGACTGTGGGGGTCCCTTCTCATTGTCCCACCACCAGTGAAGTACATTTGGTGTAGACATGGGATAGAGGCTTCTTAGTGGTGGTGCCCTGATTATAGAATACCCTCCCACTGGAAGTACAACTGGCACCGATATTGCTGGTACTTTGTTTTGTGGCTAAAATCTACTTGCTCAGACATTTATGGGATGTTAGCCTGCTACTGCAATTGGTTATTTTACTTGTATCTGATCACATTTATTATTATGATATGATATATTTTATATTACATTATATAATATTATTGTTATATTATATTATTATATTATTTATATACTGCCCTTCATTTGAAGATCACATAAAAACACAAAAACACAGAATAAAAACATTAAATAAATACTTAACATAATAGCTACACACACACACAAAACCACAGTTAAAAGGTCCAGCTCAAGGTGCAGTTGAAGAGGAATGTTTTTGCCTGGCGCCTAAAGATATGTAATGAAGGTGCCAGGTGAGCCTCGCTGGGGAGAGTATTCCACAAATGGGGAGCCACTGCAGAAAAGGCCCATTCTCAAGTTGCCACCCTCTGAACCACTCGCAGAGGAGGCACGTAAGAGTTTTGCTAGAGTTTTGTTGTTTTAAAATAATACTGCAACCTACCCTGGGCTCATTTGATGAAGGTTAGGTTTAAAATGTTCTTAAGAATAAAATAATAAATTTGTAGTGGCACTGTGGTCTAAACCACTGAGCCTCTTGGGCTTGCCAATCGGAAGGTCGGCGGTTCAAATCCCCATGATGGAGTGAGCTCCTGTTGCTCTGTCCCAGCTCCTGCCAACCTAGCAGTTCAAAAGCATGCCAGTGCAAGTAGATGAATAGGTGCCGCTGTGACAGGAAGGTAAATGGCATTTCCGTGCGCTCTGGTTTCCGTCATGGCGTTCCATTGTGTCAGAAGCGGTTTAGTCATGCTGGCCACATGACCTGGAAAGCTCTCTGCAGAAAGATGCTGGCTCCCTCGGCCTGAAAGTAAGATGAGCGCTCCTACCCCCATAGTCTTCTTTGATTCGACTTAACTGTCCAGGGGTGCTTTACCTTTACCTAATAATAAATACACAAAGTCCAGGGCTCTATCCTTAGTACCTCCAGTTAAAAGGGAATCAGGCAGCAGGTGTTGAGAAGACCTCTTCCTGCGACCCTGAAGAGTGCTGCCAGTCAGAATAAACAACACTGGCCTGAGGTAGTCATCACAGTGTCCTCTGTATCACTGGACAACTTCTGAAGGGCACCACATTGGCTATCCCTGATCTGGTTGGAGAAATAGCCAGATCTTGTACGCAGCTGCTTCCTTTTGGGAATAGTCCTAATCTGCTGACCAGGAAAGGAACTCTGAATTTAAAATTAAATTCTTTTTGTTTGCACTAGGCCCCTCATGCTAGAAAGTAGTTATTAAACAGAAGATCAGTCATGCAGAATACTGACCAGGAGAAAAAAAATTTAAGGGCTATTGTCAAAAAGACCTTGAAATTGTCAGCCTAGCATATCAGGAGGGGGGAAAAAGACAGTTGAAATGCATCAATGAAAGGATGAAAATGCAGAAGCAGAGAATACTAATCAAAAGATGTTCCATTGTTAATGTTTAAAATCTGGACCCATCTGTAGTACTGCAGTCAGCTCTGATTACATTTTTCATAGAAAGAATGTTGCTATCATCACCCCAGGAACAGCAGCTAAGCAGGATGACTCCAATTTATAACAGCCTTTGAGACAAAGCAATTAAAAAGAAGAAGAAGAAGAAGTTAAGCTTGCTTTCATTGGGACGCTCCAAAAAGCCATTAACAGTAGTTTTCAAGGTGACCATGGAAGAACTATGCCGTAATTATTCAAGTAAGTACTACATGTACATAACTGAGATAAACTATGAGATTTAATAGGCAGAGATGACAATCATCCCATCAGCAGCCTGTGATATCTAGCTGAGTCTGGATGAGAAACAGGGTTCGTTCAACCAGTTCTGCTGAAAGCCCAAATCCATCAGTTAGCCCCTGCCCAAACTATTTCCATTTTGGCTGGTCATTAGAATAATTAATATTTCACTATAAGAACTAGCGCTTCATTTGCACCTTCCTCTCTGTCCCTTCCACCTCTATGTATCCTTTGTTTTATATTGTAAGGCTGGAGGTGTAAGGCTGTGTTTTCAGTGAGAACACCATGTCTGCATGCAGGAGATCTGAAAACCGCCCATCCATGAATCTTAGAAGTTATACTTTTAGATTTTGAGGCCCTAGATGAACATGGGAATGGTTCTCACTAGTCATGCATGTGGCTCACTAGGCCTCAGCAGGGCTGCTGTCATTCTCCATGTTCCTATAGCTTAAAAAACAACTTCTCTGTACCAAGTGGTGCAGAATAACAGTGAGAGAGGGCTATTGCTCTTGTGTCCTGCCTGTGGTATTTTCATAGGCATCTGGTTGGTCATTTTGTGTAACAGGGATGCCAGGTAAGCTACACCTTTGGTCTACTCCAGCAGCGCTAACACTACATTCTTTGTTTTCTGTTACCAATTCACAAGAGGCCACTG
The DNA here is from genome assembly GCF_964106915.1 of Podarcis gaigeae. Taxonomy (NCBI): domain Eukaryota; kingdom Metazoa; phylum Chordata; class Lepidosauria; order Squamata; family Lacertidae; genus Podarcis; species Podarcis gaigeae. The sequence continues at coordinate 103,700,866 of NC_139679.1, forward strand.
CTGAGGAGACCAGACTTACTGCCTCCTGAGGCAGTTGCCTTATCTTGCCCCATGAGTAAGCTGGTTCTGAATCCAATACATCTGGATAGCCCCAGCTTAGGGAACGCTGAATTACCCTGACTCCCAGAGTCTCCTCTGTGCCCTAACCCCTTCTGGTCTTGTTCAGTTTCATTCAGTCCTCCCTCTCCCACCCTCTTTCTCAACTAACTTTCTCCACTGTCACTCACTCTGCCTCTGCCCATCATTTCACCACACTCTCCTGCTGTCACTCATTCTTCATTTGCAATTGTCAGCGAGGGGGAAGTGTATTATGTATAAAGTGGAGCTTGGCCCACAGTCTTGCATTGCCACACAGTTTCAGATTAAGGATGCAAGAACCCTATGGAGTCTTGCTCCGGAGTAAACTGCACTGAACACAGTGAGAGATGGATGTCCAAGTGGAAAGGAAAGTGATGGCCCATCACACCAGTTTGTGCACACACGCCATTGGATACAACCCATATTTTCTTGCAAACTGGCTTGGAAGCAGGAGATACATCACTTTAAGACACATAAATGACTGTACCGTTGCATAGGAGTAATCTGAATTAAACACCATGGGACTTACTTTCAAGGAAAACACACATGAATTGTGTGGGGTAATGCTGATCCATTTTATTTATTTATTTATTTATTTTATTATTATTTTGCAGAGACATCACCTTGCCAACAAAGGTCGGTATAGTTAAAGCTATGGTTTCCCCAGTAGTGATGTATGGAAGTGAGAGCTGGACCATCAAGAAGGCTGATCACCAAAGAATTGATGCTTTTGAATTATGATGCTGGAGGAGACTCTTGAGAGCCCCATGGACTGCAAGAAGATCAAACCTATCCATTCTTAAGGAAATCAGCCCTGAGTGCTCACTGGAAGGACAGATCGTGAAGCTGAGGCTCCAATACTTTGGCCATCTCATGAGAAGAGAAGACTCCCTGGAAAAGGCCCTGATGTTGGGAAAGATGGAGGGCACAAGGAGAAGGGGACGACAGAGGACGAGATGGTTGGATAGTGTTCTCGAAGCTACCAGCATGAGTTTGACCAAACTGCGGGAGGCAGCGGAAGACAGGAGTGCCTGGCGTGCTCTGGTCCATGGGGTCACGAAGAGTCAGACACGACTAAACGACTAAACAACCACAATGCTGATCCATGGTGCAGTCTTTGTGTGTAGGTGCAATGGTCTAAAAGACTTAGTTCAAATATTACTACTCATCTTTTATTTCTTTTTCCAACCGTGGGTTTTGGTTTTTTTTGTATTGCTAAACTATCTTAATTCTTCCGACGTTTTGCCTGATCCCACCAGGGCTTTGAAAGACGAGTAGCCAAGTTGCAGACATTCCTCAACTAGTTCTTAAAAAACAAAAAAGCTTTCAGAGGATGAGAGTTGGCTCTTCAGAATCATAAATATTTAAATCATCTAAATATTCTTTCACCTGTCCCTTATTAATGCTGCTGCTTGATATTCCCAGAGCCTCATTAATATTTATCTCAGCTTTGTGCTGCCTTCGTACTCCATATCAAGAAGAGTAGGTGTTCGGTATTACCGCCTTCTCTAGAGCCAACATTTCAATCTTCCCCATGATTTTAGAAGAAGCATTGGACTCCTTTTGGCTCCTCCCACCCCTCACTTCCAAAAATGTATTTATACAGTCTTTCTTCATCCTTTTTTAGTTCTCTTAGTATGTGTGTCATTTGCTGACATGTCTCTTTTAATACTTCATACAGCTCTATTGTGTTATAGCTTCCCTGTCTTCCATTCTACATAATATTTTTCGTTACCACCTTAGCTCCTTAAATTGGGCTTTTCTTCTGCAGTGTTTATTGTTAAGGCAAGATTTGATGCAAAACTCGAGTAGTTTAATGTGTTTGATGCTTTTCCAAAAAGCATGGCGCTCTGTGCTCAATCTATTCTTTTCCATAAATCTAGAGACATAAGAATGTCATCAATCTGTTTCTGAAGGCTGGGGGGTTGCGAGTTTCTCTTACACAAAGCCTATAGCATGCAGAGTTTATTTCAAACATGTTAAGTGAGCTTGCTTTGACGTCAGCACGGTTACTGTTGCGCGTAACATTGTGATTTAATTGTTTTTTTCTCAATGGGAAATTATGGTCAGACAAAGTTGAAATTAAAATTAAGATTCACTATGTTGTTTGCTTTTATGCCATGAGCAGAAAATGGAAGGATTCCCACCCCCCACAAAAACATATTTGGAAAGACTGATGAACAGAGTATCGTGATCTATCATTTGCAGTATGTCTTTCATTTTAACATGCTGATTACAAAGAGTATCAATTTATACACAAAGGGTGCCGCCAGACTATTTTGCAGGAGAGATTCAAGTGCTTACCAGAACACCCCCAACCCTGATAAAGTTGTATTGTTTTATATAAAATCAAAATAGTAAGATAGGAAACAGTGGAGCACACCCACAACTTTAGGTTTGAGCAATTAAAGTAGATTAAAGCACTCTGACACCCTAGTGTAATAATAAGTAAGTAAGTAAGTAAGTAAGTAAACAAATAAATAAATAAAAACTTGGACTTGCTGCTGCTAGGAAAGTGACAGGGAAATGTACCGAAAAGTGTGATATGAACAAATGATTAACAGGAAAATATATAAACACTTACAAGTAGATCAGAATGAATGGTCATAGTCAAATAACTGCCCAGGAAGCAAATAAAAATGAATGCTTAATAAAGACTGGACCTAGTCTAACCACCATATTAATTTTGTGTAAGCAAATGAAAATGAATGCTGAAGAAACAGGTAAGTTGGAAAATCTTAGAATCTCTGCTCTTTTAAAAGGTTACATTCTTATAAAAATATGAACATGTTCCCTCACAGTATGTAATTCATGGTACATCAAGTTTGAGCCCCGTCGAGCTAACAGGAATCCAGGACTGATCTCATCCTGTTCAGATAGCCGGAGATACAAAATGTTGTGTCAGAAATGATGCTTAAATTGGGATCTTAAAGATAATGAAGTATTTCATTCATGGGATGATATAACTCAGTGGGATATTCAGAATGAATGCCATGCATTTATTTTGCTTTATTTATTAAATTCCTCCCTACGGAGCCCAGGTCAACAAACACTCAAGTGAATAAAAATACAATTAAAATTAAAATGTTTTAAAACAGTTAAAAACAAAGGCATGCCAGGACTCTGGGTATTAAGTGAGCACAGCTCACTTGTTCAGCAGTACTGTAATGCCTCTGAGGTGTTTGTTGCTGGGTGACTAATGAAGGGGACTTCAGTTTCTACGACATGGTGGGAGACGTCTGTGTGTCAATCAGTCATCCATCAACACCAGAACATCTCCTGCCCTTTCCGTACAAGCTACTCTTATTTTGCAGCATGAGTAGGACCATCACAGCCCTTCCCACAACAAGGCTATGCTTGTGCATAGAGAGAGGATAGGCCTGCTGTTTGTGAATGACAAGTGAGAAGTGGGATCAGGTATTCAAGCCAGTTGGCCATTATCTCTTCCAGGGTACCCCCATCGAACTGAGGTCCAGCTCTGAGGGCCCTCTGGTGGTTACCTCATTGAGAGAAATGAGGTTACAGAGAACCAGGCAGAGGGCCTCATTGATAGTGGCACCTGCCCTGTGGAATGCCCTCCCATCAGATGTCAAGGAAATAAACAACTAACTGACTTTTAGAAACAGATAGGTAGCCGTGTTGGTCTGCCATAGTCAAAACAAAAAAAATTCCTTCCAGTAGCACCTTAAAGACCAACTAAGTCAGTTCTTGGTATGAGCTTCCGTGTGCATGCACACTTCTTCAGATACACTGAAGAAGTGTGCATGCACACGAAAGCTCATAACTTCTGAAGAAGTGTGCATGCACACGAAAGCTCATACCAAGAACTGACTTAGTTGGTCTTTAAGGTGCTACTGGAAGGAATTTTTTTTGTTTTGACTTTTAGAAGACATCTGAAGGCAGCCCTGTTTAGGGAAGTTTTTAATGTTTGGTGTTTTATCATGTTTTTAATATTCTGTTGGGAGCTGCCCAGAGTGGCTGGGGAAACCCAGCCAGATGGATGGGGCATAAATAATAAATAATTATTATTCCATCCCCATCCACAAGTTTCTTTGTCCTCCCTCCTCTCCAACAGTCACTCAGCATGCTCCATCCTTGTTGGTCTGTTTTGGTGGCCCTACTATGCCACTTCCTAAAGAATCTGTCTACTTCTGCAGAAACCCGATCCAGGGCATGTTGATACCTCCCTCTTGTTCATCGGTGGCACAATTTTGGATATATTGTGGTCATAACTAGGGATGTGTGAATCTGTGGATTTCAGTTTCTTGTTTCTCCACTCCTAAATTCAGTACTTGCCTTTCCACAGCAGTTTGCAAACTTCTCCTCCTCAATTCAGCCACATTTTAGGGTCAGTTTCTCCCAATATACATTTTTGTATGCAATTTTGCGTAAGATACACATCCCCCCCCCGCCAAAAAAATATAATGCACTTTAGTGCATCGCTTTCACTCATATATGAATATTTATGCATATTTGGAACACATTACATGCCTGGAGTTCTTCACTGCAAAATCTGGAGAAGTACAAATTTTGAAGCAGGGTTGTGTTTGACTTTGCATATTGGTTTGAGAAATGCAAATTAGGTAGTTTCTCTTTAAATGTGAACTTTGTTGAAATGTAGGATTGTAGAGTTGGAAGGGACCTTGGGGGTCACCAAGTCCAACCCCCTCCAATGCAGGACTCTCAAGCCAGATCATACCTGTTGCTGAGGTCCACATCCAAGAGAAATTACCCCCTTGTTGCTTCTTCTACATTCTGGGGAGTGAAATTGTCAGTGAGGCAACTGAAGAATTTGTTGGACCTTACATTCTTGGCAGAGTTTGAGTTCCAACAGATACTGGGGTGGTTGAAGTCTCCCATGACTACATCTCTCCGTTTTGAATGTTTGGTAATCTGCTCTAGGAAGGCATCAACCAAGTCCTCAGTCTGTCTTGGAGGTCTAAAGCAGACACCCACGGTAAAGCCACTGTTGTTCCCCCCTCCGACAAATGTTACCCATATACTCTCAATCTGATTTCCATGCTCCAAGTCATGGAGCATAATTGAGTGTCACCCTTGACCCTAGTGATAGCACTTGCATTTTCTGTTAGTATAAACAATACAGTGGACGCTTGGGTTGCGAACGTGATCTGTGCTGGAGGCACGTTCGCAACCCGCAGCGTTCACAACCCGCAGTGCCGCGTCTGCGCATGCGCATGCGGGGCGTGCGATTCGGTGCTTCTGCGCATGCGCAAAGTGCGATTTAGTGCTTCTCTGCATGCGCGAACGCCGAAACCCGGAAGTAACCCGTTCCGGTACTTCCGGGTTCGGCACAGTGTGAAACCCGGAAACGCACAACTTGAAGCATCTGTAACCCTGGGTATGTCTGTACTGTCAGGAGTACAAAGCATACATTCAAAGCACAAGCTTCTCCCTGCAAAAAAATCCTGGCCTCCGCAGTTTACTTCTCACAAAATTCCCAAGACCGTTAACAAACGATTTGCATAATTCTTTGTGTGGGGTGTTGGGTGTCTGTGTGCTTTAAATACATGGTGTGTATGCAGCTTTAGTCTCAATGATAATAATAATAATAATAATAATAATAATAATAATAATAATAAATTTTATTTATATCCCGCCCTCCCCAGCCAAAGCTGGGCTCAGGGCGGCTAACAACACTCAAATAATCCAACCTTCTAAAAACATTCATTATACAATTAATTAAAATCAAATTAAAATCAAATTGATGGCAACCATTAAGCAAAATTCTGTGCAGATTGCCAGAGAAGGGGGTCAGGCTGTGCCCTGGCCAAAGGCCTGGTGGAACAGCTCTGTCTTGCAGTCTCTTGTGACAGAGCGTTCCACCAGATTGGAGCCGCGGCCGAGAAAGCCCTGGCTCTAGTTGAGGCCAGCCTAACCTCTCTGTGGCCTGGGATCTTCAGGATGTCTTTATTTGCAGACCGTAAATTTCTCTGTGGGACATACCAGGAGAGAGAGACCAGGAGAGATCATACCTTGATCTCTCAAAGGTCTTCCCCACAGCTCAGATATTCTATGATGGTATGATTTGCATCTGGAAAATGGAAAAATTGCTTGAGTACATCTGGCAGGCTGCGTATTGAGTATAAAAAATGACAAACCAAAGTTCTAGCTATGCAATATGAAAAGTAGCCCTAAACAATCTGTGTCTGGATCCTAAAGTTCAGAACTCCTTACACCAGATGACTCATTTTTTTCCTAATAAAATCTTCCTATTAAAATGCATCTTCATTATTATTATTTTTCCCATGCAGGCAGGAGGAGTAATATGAAAAAGGGGTTGTTAAAAATTAAATTATCATATTCCCAGGAGGCATTTTCAAGGGATTTATGAAGGCAGTCACACTTTTTATTTATCTCAATTGCGTTTTGAGGTTTACAGATTTCGGGTAATGTATAGTTGATAAAATTTTTTAAAAACACCATTCAGTCCAAAAAGAGAGAGACACAAATCCACACATCATGGTTTGGGGAGGTAAAATCACCCTCCCCTGTTCTGTAAGAGAGATGTCTAAACGTAGTCCCAGAATGCATTGCCGGTTCCAGAGAAGGTCATGCAATTGATGGTGATATTTACAAGTATGCTTGAAAAGTTGAGGTGTGAGAATATGTCATATAATCTGCAGGCTTTTCATTTAAGAAGACTGGACCAAGATGACACCAGTTTTCTGCTTCCCAGTTTTTAATGACTGTTTTTGTGGGTTAGTTGTAACCCTCTGAACGTATCCCACTGCTATTCAGCTAATTATATGTAATGGAAACTGTCTCTGTATTTTTTGTAATTAGAGTTTGGTTTATATATTTGGTTTTCTGCAGGGTGGGGGTGGGAGGAGGAAGAGCTGTCTTGATTTGCACTGCAAAATTCATTGGCTTGAAAGTAAAACACATGTCTATGTTAAATCAATTGCAGATATGAAACTGGAAATTTGACTCGGATTCTGATAACAGTTGATAATAAAAACGGGGAAGTTTGAGCGTAGGGCAAGTGGACCGTCTGAAAATCTCTGGCCTGTACATTTTATTTTTTTATCATTTGAATTAGAAGAGGAACCGTGCATTACTATGTAAATAGGGTGGGCCCTTGATGTAGGATAATTGTTATAATCTCAAAGAGATTTGTATTTTCTCTGAAACTAAAGGATGAAAACACTAAATGTAGAAACAATTCATGTTGGGGAGAAACAATCACTCCAGGTGCAAAAATAATTGTTTTCAATATCGTGTTTTTCCCCCTGGTGAATTAAGGGAGCAGGCTATTCCACCACGATAACAATTCTCTATTGTCTCAATTCGTTTTGTTTTCCAATCTTGATTGTGGAGTTGCGAAAATTACTTTGTAGGTGTGACTTATACAGTCTGTATCTTTACCCAGGATGTTTGATGCAACACTTTGGTATGGTAGCAAGCAAAATGGGAGTATTTCCCCAAATGTAAAGGTAATTAGGTGTTTTTTGGGAGAAATCCAGCTTTGCAAAAGAGCAGCATTGCTTTCTCTTGCTCTCCCTTTTAAAGGAGAAATAAATCTCCTCTGAGTTATTTTTAAAACCAATATAGAGAGAAACAGCTTGGACTGAAAGTTTCTGGTTTGATTTATTCTTAACTGATGCCTTGTGAGCTTGTCTATTTTTCAAAAGGTGGGGTAGGGTACCAATATCAGAACTTTCTCCCAGTAGGCTGTTAAACCTTAGAACTGTTTATCAGGCACTGTCGAACTCCATGAAGTTTGCCTCTGATTGGCTTCCCAGCAGTGTTTGTACATTTTATCACCTGAAATGAAAACTGCAGACCAGTAAGGATGCAGCAAACGACTTTTTAGAATATTTTTAGCTGCAGCAAATACCACAACACATCTAAAGGAGAAGGAGGCTATGCATTTGTCATGTGCATGTGTACATTTATCACATATATAGCACTCCTATAGCTTGATCCTAGGCCTGTTCACTCAGAAATAGTCACTGCCAGGTAAGTGTGCATAGGATTACATACTTAACAGTATTCATCCTGAACTCTGATCTGGACAGACTGCTCTGAGAAAAGCGTATTTCATTATATTCATTATATTGCACTAGTATTGCCAACAAACCTGGAACATTGCTGCACAGCATGGGTTGGTGCCATTGGCTTGGGATGTTTTGACAACATCTTACAACCACTTTGACTATTATGGACCTGGGACAAACACACTGTTTCTGCTTGATAACAAGCTATTTGAAGGAGATAGCAAGAGGCAGATACATAGAAGGCGTAGTTTGCATGACAGTCTATACCTGCTGAATTCCTTCTTCTGAATGATGATGAAGGATATAGGAACCCCCCTCCTCCTTTTCACCTGACCACCCTCATCCATACCCATCTAGATAACAAATATGCATTTCTCAAGGACCAATTAAATAGCACGACAAGGTCTTATCTTGCCCCTGCCCCCTATTATGGGCACTCCTCATGGTGTCCCATTGTGCCAGAAGAGGTTTAGTCATGCTGGCCACATGACCTGGAAAGCTGTGTGTGGACAAACGCTGGCTCCCTTGGCCTGAAGCGATATGAGCACTGCACCCCACAGTCGCCTTAGACTGGACTTAACTGTCCAGGGGTCCTTTACCTGTTTACCTGTTATGGGCTGAAAGGGGATGGGTGGGTGGGGGACATATTTCTCAATAAAATTCCATGTCTACACTGTACTTTATGACAATGTAAATATAATTTACACGGAAACTTTCTTGGCATGTCAGATTCTCTCGCAGTTGTTGAGTCCAAAGAATATCTTGCTCCTAATGAGGAACAGGATAAAATAAATGAATACAATAATAATAATTATGATGAAATTTTACAAAGGGTGGTGTCCAGCTAAGTTTTACTCTGAGTAGACAATTGAAATTAATGAACATGACTAAGTTTAGGTCTATTAATTTCAGTGAGCCTACTCTGAGTTGAATACCACCCATTAGCTGCAGATTCAGTAAAATGACTGTGCTGAGATATATTTTCATGTTAAGTCTATTTCATGTGCTGTTCTAAAATCTTCAGAGGATAGAATCTGTTTTCTTGTAGATGGCCCATTGTTCCTCTATTTAAAGATAGACTGTAGGTGTTTCCCCCTTTGTTATCATATAACGTACTCAGTAGACATTTCTATCTTTCCTAATAAATACATTCCTAAGGATGGTGTCACACTGCAGTATGTGTGGCTGCTGTAGATGCTGCTGCAAATTGTAGCCTAATGATAAACTGGGCTCTGAGAGGTCCTTGGTCATTTCAGCATCATTGAAGGCCGAGGAGAAGGGAACTAGAGATGGAGGCTGGTAGGCAAGTAGCCAGCTGAGATCAGTGAGAGAGTGAATGGGCAGCCAAAGCTGGCAATGGAGCAAGTGAGCATTCCAGACCTGTGAGGTGGGCAGCCCCGGCCGGCGAACAGAGATTTGGCAACAAGTAAGGGGACACGGGTGGTGCTGTGGGTTAAACCACTTGCCAATCAGAAGGTCGGTGGTTTGAATCCCCACAATGGGGTGAGCTCCTGTTGCTCAGTCCCTGCTCCTGCCAACCTAGCAGTTCGAAAACATGTCAAAGTGCAAGTAGATAAATAGGTACCGCTCCGGCGGGAAGATAAACAGCGTTTCCATGCGCTGCTCTGGTTCACCAGAAGTGGCTTAGTCATGCTGGCCACATGACCCGGAAGCTGTACGCCGGCTCCCTCGGCCAATAAAACGAGATGAGCGCCGCAACCCCAGAGTCAGCCACGACTGGACCTAATGGTCAGGGGTCCCTTTACCTTTAAGGGGATGGAGTGGGTGGCTTTGGCACGGTGGGTGAGTGATAGGTGGAGTTGACAAGTTAAATGAGATGGGACACAGCCAAACACTGGTTTTCAACTGGTGGGTTGGAACCCAGTAGTGGTTCATGGCCTGATCCAAGGAGCACTACCACCATACAAATATATGGTAAAATATTAAGAAATGTATCCCTAAATGCATGTTTGGGTTATAAGTGGGTCATGGGTTCTGAAAAGGTTGAAGATACTTCCTCTAGTACATATAATAAAAATGTGTGTGCGTTGTCGCACTGTAGTTCACTTGGCCACAGACAGGTGGTGCTGTGTGCTACAACATGACAAGAGGTGGCCCAAAAGACATGGACAAGGATTTATCAAATATGGGCAACCAGAGGACTGGCTCCGAAAATTACGAAAGTGGAAATTTGTCCTAAAACTTGCTCCGACCATAATTAAGTTAAGATGGATTTGAAATTAATGCCAACTGGATCCTTTAGATGGAGAATGAATGACTCTTTATTCAGAAATGAAGATATGATTAAAAAGGCCCAAAAAACCCTGAGAGACTATTTTGAGATAAATTTGAGTACAACGGTCGAGAAAAGAGTAATATGGGACACAAGTAAAGCTGTCATGAGAGGATTTTTGATACAGCAGAACGCAATTAGGAAAAGATTACAAAATGAGAAAAAAGATAAAATTTTGGAAAAAATAAAAGAAGGTGAAAAGAAACTGAGATTGAATCCAAAATCACAGGAGATTCTGAAAGGGATAAAGTTATATCAAGTACAGTACATGAAATTGATGAATCAATAAATAGAGTGGAAAATTAAACAAATGAGACAAAAAACCTTTGACTTGGCAAACAAATGCGGGAAACTGTTGGCTTGGCAATTGAAAAAAAGACAAAAATTGAATACCATAACAAATTTGGAAGTGGAAGGAAGGAACATACAGAACCCAGGAGAGATAAGAAAGTGCTTCCAGAGGTACTTTAAACAGCTGTATACACAGGAGCCGCAGAGAGAAATAGACATTGACTGCTTTTTGAAACTAAATGGTCTACCAACAGTTTCACAAGAAAATAAATTAATGCTGAACTATAAAATAACGGACCAGGAAGTAGAATCGGCCATTCAGAACATGCAATTGGGCAAGTCACCAGGCCCGGACGGTTTGTCCACGAAGTACTATAAATCACTGAAGGATTGGATAATACAACCATTAAAGGACGTTTGTAATGAGATACTGGACGGGAAAAGGGCACCTGAGTCGTGGAAGGAAGCATACATCACATTTATACCAAAAACAGAATCTGAAAAGACACAGCTTAAAAATTACTGCCCCATATCCCTACTTAATGTGGATTATAAAATATTTGCAGACATTTTGGCTAAAAGATTGAAAACAGTATTAGCTGAAGGAATTCATAAAGATCAAGCGGGCTTTCTCCCGGGCAGACATTTGTCTGACAACACAAGGAACATCATAAACATTTTGGAGAAACTACAAGACGACATTAATACTAAAGCTGTTCTTATATTTGTGGATGCAGAGAAAGCCTTTGACAACATTTCTTGGAGTTTTATGAAGAAAAATCTACAAGGGATGGGGGTTGGTCAGGGGTTTGAGAATGGTATAGGTGCAATCTATTCAGAGCAAAAGGCCAAGCTAATTGTTAATAATGTAGTAACAGAAGAATTTAAAATTGAGAAAGGTACACGACAAGGATGCCCAATTTCCCCATTGCTTTTTATATCCGTTTTAGAGGTTCTGTTAAATATAATAAGAAGGGATCAATTGGTGAAAGGCATACAGGTGGGAGCAAAACAGTATAAATTGAAGGCATATGCAGATGATCTGGTATTGACATTGCAGGAACCAGAGTCCAGTACAAAAAGAGTATTGGAATTAATTCAAGAGTTTGGGAGAGTAGCAGGCTTTAAACTAAATAAAATGAAAACTAAGGTGCTGGAAAAAAACTTAACAGACAGTGAGAAAGAGAAATTCCAGAGAGAGACAGGATTAACTTTGGTTAAGAAAGTGAAATATTTAGGGGTGAATTTGACAGCAAAGAATGTCAATCTATATAAAGATAATTATGAAAAATGTTGATTGGAGGTGAAAACGGATTTAGAGATCTGGTTGAACTTGAAATTGTCATTGTTGGGCCGAATTGCTGTTATAAAGATGAATGTATTGCCTAGAATGTTATTTTTGTTTCAAGCATTGCAGATTATAGACAAGATGGAGTGTTTCAAAAAGTGGCAGAAAGACATTTCAAGATTTGTCTGGCAGGGCAAGAAACCCCGAATAAAATTTAAGATTTTAACTGATGCTAAAGAAAGGGGTGGGTTTGCCCTGCTGGACTTTAAACTGTACTATGAATCAGCTGCGTTTTGCTGGCTGAGGGAATGGCTACTTCTTGAAAATACGGATGTTTTGGATCCAGAAGGTTTTAATAATGCATTTGGATGGCATGCATATCTGTGGTATGATAAGGTCAAAGTACACAGAGCATTTAAGAACCATATTGTTAGAAAATCCCTCTTCAACATCTGGATAAGATATAAGGATTTATTGGAAAACAAAACCCCAAGGTGGCTGTCTCCAATGGAAGCGAAAGCTTTGAAAACCCCCAATATGGAGGCCAATTGGCCGAAGTATTGGGAAATTTTAGAACAGGAAGGAGATAAGTTGAAACTACAGAGTTTTGAAAAGTTAAAGAGCAAGGTGCGTGATTGGCTCCATTATTATCAAATAATGGAGGTTTATAATTTGGACAAACAAATTGGTTTTCAGATGGAAAAATCAAAACTGGAAACACAGTTATTAGACTCCAAAAGTAAAAACTTGTCAAAAATGTATAACTTGCTGCTGAAATGGAATACTCAAGATGAGATGGTGAAATCAGCTATGATTAAGTGGGCTCAGGATGTTGGACATAATATTATGGAGGCTGACTGGGAACAGTTATGGACCACTGGCATTAAATTCACGGCATGTAATGCCTTAAGAGAGAACATTATGAAAATGGTTTACAGATGGTACATGACACCAGTCAAGCTAGCAAAAATTTACCACTTGTCTGATAATAAATGTTGGAAATGTAAAGAGGCTGAAGGAACATTCTTTCACCTTTGGTGGACATGCCCAAAGATTAAGGCCTTTTGGGAAATGATCTATAATGAAATTAAAAGGGTATTTAAGTATACCTTTCTGAAAAAACCAGAGGCCTTTCTCTTGGGCATGGTCGGCCAATTGGTGCTAAAGAAGGATAGAACTCTTTTTATGTATGCTACGACAGCAGCAAGAATACTTATTGCAAAACATTGGAAGACACAAGACTTACCTACCCGGGAAGATTGGCAGATGAAGATGATTGAATACATGGAAATGGCAGAAATGACAAGCAGAATTCGAGATCAGGGAGAAGAGAAGGTGGAAGAAGACTGGAAGAAATTCAAAGACTATTTACAGAAATATGGTAAAATTAAAGAAGTTTAGAAAGAGACTGGTATTAAACAACTTGACTTTTGCATAAGCTGTTTTTAGATTATGTGAAACATTTTATTATGAAAAAGTAGGTAATGTTAAATCAGAAGGAATTGCTAAAATAACAAATTAAAATAGAATGCAAAAAGGGAGGCGAGAGGAAGTCAAAGAAACAAGTTAATGAAAGGATATTTTGGAAAGTATAATCTTATGTGCTGTTTTCTCTTTTTCTTTTTTGTTTCTTCTTTCTTTTTCACTTTTTATATAAGTTTGATTGTGCATTTCTTTTCTTTTTTTACTTGTTCTGTATTTTTTCTTTTTTGTATTTGTGTAGCGTGCAGTGGTTTTTGTTGTTATTGCTATTGTTAATCAAAATTCCAATAAACATAATTTATTAAAAAAAAGACAAGAGGTGGCCCAGGTGAGCTGTGGGTGGACAGACAGAACAGTCTGCAGCCCCTGTCCCCTGGTTCCAGATTACTAAGGTGGTAGGTGGCACTGCTGGCCAAATTCCTCCTCCCTGGTAAGCTTGTGGATCCGCTATTCCTACTGTCCTAGCCATAGCCAAACAAGAAGAAGGAGGGGGAGCTGAGGAAGTAGGAAGCAGTGACCAGCCAACTTGGTAATCTGTGGCTGCCACAGTCAATTAAAGGTAAAGTAGCAGCAGCAGATCCCCAGGTTGGGTGGCTGCTGCTTCTGACTGCCTTCTTGTGGTTCTCCTCCTGTCAGGCCAACTGTTCATCCTGCATGTCTGTAGTGGCATGGGGTGGCAACACAAAGGTCTAAGGGGGGTTGGTGATGTCTAAGTGGGTTCTGTGAGGTTTAAGGTGGTGAGGGGTTTGGCAAACTTTAAGGGGTAGGGGTGGTGAATACTAGGAAGTTGGGGAGGCCTAGTGGGATGGAGTAGGTGAATTGACTGAATTTGGAGATTGGTGGGGGTAGATAGGGTTGGTGAGCAATGGGAGCAACATCACAGCCCCTTGTCATATCACATCCCTGGAGAGCTGTTGAAGATCAGTGAACTCAGAATGGGATTTTATAGTCCAAACAATGATGCATATAAAGGATGTTGTTAAATGCTGTGGAAAATGTCATTGAACAGGACTAGTTTTTTACTTTACTTATCTTTTTAATTCCTTTTACTTTTATGCAACCCGAGTATTGCTGTAACAAACCTTATTTTATATATCCCTTGTACTGTGCTATTATTATACACTGTGTGTGTACATTATGAGATTCTGTACAACCGAGGAGCTTTGCCAATATCACTGCGTTCTCAAAGTCTCTTTGCATATATTCATTTTATTAAGCATGTTATGAAAATTCAAGAATGTAAACCAGATATAGCTAACTGGATTCCCCTTCTGGGAGTTGTATTTAAGCACATTTTAAAAATAAAAATGCATGCATCTATACGGCTTCTTCCACTTAGAGCTCATCAAAAACCCTTATTCAGATATGCATCTGCAATGAGATTGCTGAAATTTTATTGCCAGTTTGGTGTCCTGTGTATGTGTATATAATACCTATAATGATCTAAATCAGCTTGGGAATGTTTTATTATGTGGTACCCTGTTACATTATGATCAAAGACCACAAAATTGTTGCCAGCTTTCAAGTTCTACGGAACTCTTCCATCAGGCAAGATGTTACTCAATACAGGGGAGGGATTGGGAGATATAGACAGACAGACAGACAGACAGACAGACAGAAGAAAACCCACCCTAAAAAACCCCCACCATTGGATGTTGTAGCCATGAAGTCAGCTTGTCGACTCACTTCCAATTTTGTGATATTTTCGTTGGTTCTAATAAAAAAATACTGTACCTTCTAGCACAAACATTCAATTAAGATTCTGTCTTTATCTTATAAAGATATTGCAAAACTGTGGATTGTGGAATTCTTCTTCTTTTAGACCAACACTGCTTCTTTCATTTTCTTTATTGTTTAGAGACCATTCATTTCCATGCGTACAGAAGAGTGACTACAGCGAGAGACCACAGTTTTGTGGTTAGCAGCCGCAGAACAAAATGAAGAGGAAAGCTTGTGGGGAGGGAAAAGGAAGTGGTGCTCTTAATGAACACACACAGAACCATTTGTGGATGCACTCAGGGTACATTCATGGCAAATGAGTGTAGCATCTCTGGGGTGTAGCATCTCTGGTAATGATGACTGCATAAAGGAGTGGTGATGGGGAACTGGTGCTACTGATGAAGCGGTTTGGACTGGGCAAGGGGCCCAAACCACCCACTTCCAGATAGCAGTTGAAAGGAAAAGGACGGGGGGAATGGCAGTGTGTTAAAAGACGGGATGCCCAGACCAGAGAGCAACTATCTAGGGGTAAGGTTTTCCACCTGCCTTACCCCACCCTTCACTGCACCTGGGAGCTGCTGCCTAAAGATTTATGTTTTGTTCTCTCTAACGTCTTTGTGGGGACTGGCCCTTTGCCTTTTTTCAGGAACATGAATGCATTGGTCATTGTTGTTGTTTAGTCGTTTAGTCGTGCCCGACTCTTCGTGACCCCATGGACCAGAGCACCCAGGCACTTCTGTCTTCCACTGTCTTCCACAGTTTTGTCAAACTCATGTTTGTAGCTTCGACAACACTGTCCCACCATCTCGTCCTCTGTCGTCCCCTTCTCCTTGTGCCCTCCATCTTTCCCAACATCAGGGTCTTTTCCAGGGAGTCTTCTCTTCTCATGAGGTGCCATAGTATTGGAGCCTCAGCTTCAGGATCTGTCCTTCCAGTGAGCACTCAGGGCTGCTTTCCTTAAGAATGGAGAGGTTTGATCTTCTTGCAGTCCATGGGACTCTTAAGAGTCTCTTCCAGCACCATAATTCAAAAGCATCAATTCTTTGGCGATCAGCCTTCTTTATGGTCCAGTTCTCACTTCCATACATCACGACTGGGAAAACCATAGCTTTAACTATGTTGGCAAGGTGATGTCTCTGCTTTTTAAGATGCTGTGTGGCGAAGGGGCTTGAATAACTCAGAGAAGCTATGAGCTATGCCGTGCAGGGCCACCCAAGATGGACAGGTCATAGTGGAGAGTTTTGACCAAACGTGATCCACCTGGAGCAGGAACCGGCAAGCCACTCCAGTATCCCTGCCAAGAAAACTCCATGGACAAAGACAACGGGCATTGGGCATATATTTATTGAAATATTGGTAAAGGTAAAGGACCCCTGAACAGTTAAGTCCAGTCAAAGATGACCATGGGGTGTGGCGCTCATCTCACTTTTCAGGTCAAGAGAGCTGGCTTTCCAGCTTTCTAGGTCATGTGGCCAACATGACTAAACCGCTTCTGTTTACCTTCCTGCCACAGCGTTACCTATTTATCTACTTGTGCTGGTGTGCTTTTGAACTGCTAGGTTGGCAGGAGCTGGGACAGAGCAACAGGAGCTCACTCCGTTGTGCGGATTCAAACCGCCAGCCTTGTCTTTAAATTTTTGTTAAGTTGCCTTTTTTGTACTTGAAAGTGTTTGGTATTCCTTTCTGAGCCACTTTTCCTTTCGTTGGCCAAAAGGGTACATATGAGTGAAGAGTAACAATAATGAAATAACAGCAGGTCATTGGTGGCACCTGAAAGAACCACACAGCCTGTGACTGTTGTGGGAGCTCATTCCCCACTTTCCCTGGGACTACCTAAGAAATATCTGTGTGACCTAAGGAAAGGTAGAAGCCAGGATGCCCAGACAAGGAGAAAGCCAAACCATCGAATCCCTTACAAGAACCACCAACAGTCTGCGGGAATTGTTGGGGGCTGTCCCCTTTCCCACCTTCCCTGTTTAAGAAAGATCTGTGTGACTTGAGGGAAGGCAGAAGCAAGGGAAGCCCAGGCTGCCATCCCCTCCAAACACAGTGGGACTTATTTCAAAGTAGGCACCCCTAGGATTACACTGTAATCCTTTATATTTTTGAAGGGGAGGGAGTGTATAGACCCCACTGAAAATGGCAGCAATAATAATAATAATAATAATAATAATAATAATAATACCTTTATTGCCAATGTACAACCTGTGTACAATGAAATTAATAGCTAAGAAAGTGTTGTTATGAGTTTGTGGGTACCAGACTCCTCCACATTTCTGGGTCCAGCAGGGGGATCAGAATTTAATTGAGGCAAATGTTGAAATATAAGCCTGGTCAGTTTCCCGATGGGGTAATGGCCTGGGAGATGAGCCATTTAGAGAACAAAGGGAAGGTAATGAGCCATGAGGAAAGTTGAAGAGAGGAGGGCTCAGTGCCAGATGGCAAATGGGAGGGGCCCCTCCCTTAACTCAGAAAGAGTTAGATAAAGGGAGAGTTTAAAATAGTCAAGAGTTTAATTCGCTGACATCTCGTTGAATCCAGAGCTGTGCCTATGGGAGAAGCAGAACCCTCTTGGGGTGTTAATTCTGCAGACCCCTCCACCCATAGGCTCAGGTTGTATATTTGTGTAAATAAACCATATATCCTAAAGACGCCACAGTCTCCACTATGCCTCATTTCCAAAAGGAAACCCAGACCATAGGCAAGCCACCTGGAACCCCTGGAACAGTATATTCCTTCCAAAACCTCAGCTCTGCTTCTGTTCCAGAGAATCCTGTCGTGGTCTGTTGAATGTTGGGAACAGATTCTCTGTAAATATGCATCATATTTTGCTACGTGTGTTTGCATTTGTTTTCCTTGCTTAACAGCGGAGTACTAAATTTGTCTCCGGTAAACACACTCTTCCATTCTAGCAGCATCCCATCCCTTAATCTGCCTTTCTTGCAAATCTAGTTGTTATAAATTATGCAATATGTAACCTCTGGGGAGTGCGATGGGGGAAAAAAAAGTTTTACAAAGTGAACATTCTGAAGAACATTATTGCAAAAATACAATATGATAACAAAAATAAAACCCAGTGTTGCTTGGCAGGTTAAGCAGAGGGACAGAGACGTTATTGTTCCATCCAGCAAATTGCAGTGAGCAGGGAGCTGTATGGATCTGCACCCCAAAATTCCTGTCACTGCAGTGGTTCCACCTGGCCTCTAAGGTTAGAATCAGTGCTTTTTTCTGGGGGGATGCAGGGATACGCATACCCCTAAACATTTTGTGACTCTTTGTACTTTTGTCCATTTACTGTATTTATTTTTCCTGATTTGAACTATAAAATGGTGATTTTCTTGAGTCAAAATGAGAGTACCCCTAAACAGTTTTTTTTAAAGAAAAAGAGGACTAGTTAGAATCCTAAAGCCTACATCTAGCTAAATAGGATTATGGTTGCTTTATAAGCAGGGTAGCTAAACGATTAAGAAAAATGAGAGAACTGTGTAGATCCTGGTTAGTCTGAATGATTTTAGTTCTTGTTCTCTTGTGTGTGCATGCCATGATGAAAGACTAACAGGTCTACTCAGAAGTAAGCTGCAGACCAGGAAAGAAAGGTTTCAGGCTTGTGGAATCTACTTTGTTTTTACCTGAAGCCTGAGATTTACCAACAGAAGCAAGGTGCAAAAATAAAAATAAATGCTTAGAATTAAAGAATTCTGAGCCAATGTTTTGCTTTTTGTTTTTTTGAGTACCATAACTGAAGAGACCTCACAGGCCTCTCTCTCACACAAATAATCACTCCTATTCTACCTTCCCTGTTGGAATACACTAGTGTTGTTAACTCTGCTTTCTAACAGCTTTGCTCTCCACACCACCTTCTTCCCCATGGAAAATAGCACTGGACTACATTGCAGGGACCATTGTAAAAGTCTCCCAACCATGCCCTCCCTTGTGCATAATGCCAAGGGACTGTATGTGCCCTTGAATGACAGAACAATGTTTAAAAATGTACTATGTAATAACATTTATAATATATCATTTATACGAACTTCTGTCTTTGGATATGCATTTTCTAGGTAAGGGGAAGGTACAGGCCACTGTCCAATCACAGCTACAGTGATGGACATTTCAATTGTATTATCTCCATAGGCTGCTGTCACTTCCACCCCCTGAAAAGTGTGTGTGTGTGTGTGTATTGTTCATGCATTTATGTGTGTGTCTCTCTCTGTGTGCATGTGAACAATAACCAGGAAGTATCTTCCGCAAACAATGGAGTCATCAATCTCCATTTGTAATACGTCCACTGGAGAGGCAATGTTGCATAGCAGTTATTGAGTGCTAGACCAAGACTTGGGGAATCAGGCTACTTTTCCTAACTTGACCATGAAGCTACCTGGCTGAACTTGGGCTAGTCAGTCTCTCCGCCTAACCAACCTCACAGGGTTGTTGTGAGATTAAAATGGAGGAAGGAGAAATATGTAAACCACCTTGAGCTCCTTGGGGAAAGGCGGGATATAAATGTAATAATAATAAAAAATGTTTTTAATAGTGATATCATGTTCACCACCAACAGAAAGAAGGGGAAATCACTGTTATATATATATATATTAGTCCAGCAGCACCTTAGAGGCCAACTAAGTTTGTTCTTGGCATAAGCTTTCGTGTGCATGCACACTTCTTCAGATACAATCAATCAATCAATTGCAGTTCTAACTTGGGGACCGACCAAGGAGGCAGCAGGCAAAAAGGCGCGCAATGTTTTGCGCACGCGCATTGCCGAAGCAGCAAGAAAGGGTCGACGGTCGTTTTTTGGTTTTTTTCCTGGTCCTCTTCTAGCGTGAGTGCGCCTGCGCTGCCCAAAACGCGCGCCGCCGCTGTCTCTTTGCCAGCCCCCACCTGACGTTTCCATGGCGCACGCGCAATAAGCTGCCAGAGAGTGAGCGTAAGTCTCCATTTTGTTTGCCGTCCTCTCTCTCTCTACTCTCTAGCCGCCCCCCTCCCACCCCTCGCGCCTTGTGGAGAACCGGGGCGGAGAGAGAAGGGGGTGGGCCCTATGTCGCGCCGCAGGAGCTCGCCCTCTGGGTCGGCGGGGATATTCGGGAGAGGTGGGAGGGCTCATGGAGGGGCAGCCGGCCATTGCAAGCGAGCGAACAAGGAGCCAGGCAGCCCGCTCGCTTCCAATATAAGTACTGTATATGCACCAGCAGGGTTAACAGAACGGGTGCTTTCCTCACCGCCCTTGCAGGGTTACTCGGAAGTAAGCCTTGCTGGGTTCGGCGGCACTTGTCCCCCAAGTGCGATGGCAGCCTTAGTTTAGCATTTCGTTATTCCCTAGGAGGGGAGTGGTGCATAATGATCCTGAACTGGGATCCTGAACTGGGATCTGTGAAAATCTGCACAAATAGCTTTACATTTTTCCATTCTGGATTAACTGACCAGCAATAAATAACGCCCCCCTCCCCCAGTACTGAGCTCTCGCTTTTTCCTTTGCAAAGGTTGCCTACCGCTGTTTGATCATTCTGTGTCTAAAGAGTGGTTGCCAATAATAATAATAATAATAATAATAATAATAATAATAATGAAGAATGTGGTCTCATGACTATACTTGCCCCCCCTCTTCCTGACATGGTAAATGACACCTGCCACTTTTAAAGTTTTGGGCCACCTCCCCTTCCCTTGGGAGTGTGGCTCTTCAAAAGCCTGCTCATTTTACTTATTCTGCAGACTGCCCCAATTCTTCCCTGAAACAACAACAGCACCTCCTGTTTTTTAGTTGTCCTGGTTTAAAACACACATGGCTGCACCTTCTGGGTTTTTGTTTAATTAGAGATCGCCAAGTTCTGGTCATTCATGTGTTTAGTACAGTAGTGTGATTTACAAATACAGTACATCATATAGTTAATCTATATGTATATGTTAAGTATAGTTAATCTATAAGAAGGAAGTCCATGCCTCACCTGCTTGCTGGTAGCTGCTAGGTCTCTAATCAGATGACTGCAGGTGCACTCAGCTGCTCATAAAAACATGATTTGATTCCGAATCCTCACGTCTTTAGATTGCACTTGCTTTGGAAATGGATTTTGATGCTACAACTGTGTAACAATACTGAACGTAAAATATATAGAAAAGCTAAGTCCCTAAATTTAGTGCTTGCTACCAAAACGAAACCAACCTCTGTAGTACCCTCTTAGATAAATTAATTTGCTTCCCATCTTTTGGTGATGAAGGGCAACTGTGATCCACACCTGAAATTTTTTTTTTTAGGTGTTCATAGAACGGGCAAAATGCATTTCAGGGATTGAGTTGAGTTGTGTCCCACATGGTGGATTTCTGAAACAGAAATAATGGCATACATTACTTTAACTCTCCCATCCTGAATATATTTTCTTGTCAGTAATCCCTATTGACTTTCAAGTAATCATGCTTCAGATATTTTGAATTTCTAGTGTATGATAATGCTTATACTTTGTATATGAAATGTGCCTTCCCTTCTAAGTAATGAGAAGGGTCCAACAAAGGGGGGTGAGGCAGAGTGAGCTACTTGTCTTGGAGGGCACTTGCCTCTCTCTGCTCCTCTGGTCCCAACTATTACTCCCTTGCCTTCAAAATTATTCTTTTTTGGGGGGTTTGCAATTGAGTTCAGAGCACATGTTGTTGTTTAGTCGTTTAGTCGTGTCCGACTCTTCGTGACCCCATGGACCAGAGCACGCCAGGCACTTCTGTCTTCCACTGCCTCCCACAGTTTGGTCAAACTCATGCTGGTAGCTTCGAGAACACTGTCCAACCATCTCGTCCTCTGTCATCCCCTTCTCCTTGTGCCCTTCATCTTTCCCAACATCAGGGTCTTTTCCAGGGAGTCTTCTCTTCTCATGAGGTGGCCAAAGTATTGGAGTCTCAGCTTCAGGATCTGTTCTTCCAGTGAGCACTCAGGGCTGATTTCCTTAAGAATGGATTGGTTTGATCTTCTTGCAGTCCATGGGACTCTCAAGAGTCTCCTCCAGCACCATAACTCAAAAGCATCAATTCTTCGGCGATCAGCCTTCTTTATGGTCCAGCTCTAACTTCCATACATCACTACTGGGAAGACCATGGCTTTAACTATACGGACCTTTGTTGGTAAGGTGATGTCTCTGCTCTTCAGGTTTCACAGCAGTTTTCCTGCCTCCCTTGAGCTATAAGGTCCCTGTTGTGACTGGCTGAGGGCCAGTGCCTGCGTGCTGTTCTCAGTTGCAAGGAATATTCCTTATATTGGCATGAGGGTGCGTTTGTCCCCTCCGGTGTTTGACATGAGGAGGGGAGGTGTAGGTTCATTGTGACCCATTGCTCGGAAGTTATTTTCTTCCCCATCCTCTCCTTCCATTTGGGCCTTCCATTATTAGTATAGAGACAGTTGCATTTTCTACCTTCCTATTTTTCTTATTTGTCACATTCTGCGCTGTTGTGCTCAGATCTGATTGTTCTATCTTTGTCACTTTCTTAGCTGTCATGCTGCAAATTAGACAAAGAGACAGATGCCCAGGAGTGGGCTTCAGCAAGGAGGGAAGACAGTGCATCAAAGATGCGTTGGCTTCTCCAAACCAAAATTGGCTTGGAATGGGAGGAGGAGGTAATTTTCATGGAGGGGGCAGAGGCAGCTTTTGTAGATATGTATTGATCCACACAGTGCAGATACCATTTTTTTGAGAAATACTCAAGACTGTGGGTCATTCTTTTCTTGCATGCTTAAAAGGAGACAGTTTCCACATATTCCTGTCCCCTGCTCCGGCAGCTTCTAGCTGCCATGTTGCTGGTGAGGGTCCCCCAAACCTCTGGATCAGATTTCCAGAGGGCACAAGGACTGTATGGGAAATAAGGAAGTGGCAAAAATTGCCATCCCCATTGCTACTTGCAGATATATTCCATGAGCTGACTTCTGCTCGTTAGAAATTAGGATCCAAGCCCACTGTAATTGCCTTGAGTAGATCTGTTAGCACAGGCATAGGCAAACTCCAGCCCTCCAGATGCTTGGGACTAAAATACCCATAATCCCTAGCTAACAGGACTGATGGTCAGGGATGATGGGAATTGTAGTCCCAAACATCTGGAGGGCCAGAGTTTGCTTATGCCTGTGTTAGCAGGTGGGGTATAAATGTATAATGGTATACAGTATAGAAATAATATAAATGGAATTATATAACATAGTAGCTATTATGTGTGTGTGCATATTTTTGTGTGTGTTTACGCAAAGTGGTTCTATATTGATTTTTATCAAGTTCCCCATCTCTGTCTTAAGCTGTCAAACCACTATTACAGTGGTACCTTGGGTTACATACGCTTCAGGTTACATATGCTTTAGGTTACAGACTCCGCTAACCCAGAAATAGTACCTTGGGTTAAGAACTTTGCTTCAGGATGAGAACAGAAATCGTGGCGTAGTGGCAGCAGGAGGCCTCATTACTTAAAGTGGTGCTTCAGGTTAAGAACAGTTTCAGGTTAAGAACAGACCTCTAGAACGAATTAAGTTCTTAACCTAAGGTACCACTGTATATGCTTCGGACTGTGGGTATACCTCCAAAGTTGAGTCACTTTGTTGTTGCTGCGCAACGGTTGTGGAACTGTATAGTCTTCTTGATAGGGTTAATTTGTAATTGGTGACAACATGAGGGGTTAAGTTGGAGCAGTGGTTCTTAGCCTTTAATCTACTGCCACCCACCAAAAATACATGACATCATCACTGAATCCCCTCTCTGTCTCCCCTGTCCCAAGTAAGCCTAAATAGATGGTCCTGTAATTCATCTTGGCCAACAGAATGCAGAGGTGGCAAAGGCAAGGAAAAAGGAAATAACGAGGTGGTATTTTCTTGCACCCTGTACACAGAGAAGGGAAAAACCAGTTGCTGGAAACCGCAGAATGGGAGAGTGTCAGGTCCTGCTTGTGGCTTTTCCTCAGGCATTTAGTTGTCCACTGTGAGAACAGGATGCTGATCTCGATGAGCTTTTGGTCTGATCCAGCAGGCTCTTCCATACTTAAAAAAGGGCCAGTCTTTATTTGAGCTTGATTGGCATTTTTCTGATAAGTTGTTTCTCCTTTTTCCATACTTAGTATCATTGTCAATTGATGGATTATTTTTGTTTGCTTTGGTCTTTAGCCCCCTAGCAGGAAGGGAGCAATCTTGTTTAATTCCTCTTCACCATGTGCAGCTAAGATATGAGATTTCATCCTAAAGGAGGTTTAATTCTCTTCTGCTAGCTGCCAGAAGCCATTTCAAGGGACTGCCTCAAATTCTTGATGTCTTCCATTTGTTCTCCCTTGAATGCTCCCCTCAAATTTATAGGTCACTACCTGGGGGAGCTGATGGCCTTGGTTAAGAATCACTGAGTTAGATCATTTTAAACCTTCCACTCAGATTCACTGACATTATGGCCTGGTTCACACATCATGGTAAGCCAAAATTTTGCAACTGCAAAAGTGTGCTGGCTCCTAGAGAAGAGCACGTGCCTGTTTTGCTTTTTCCTGGGCTCAGTGTGGGATGGTAGCTAAGCCAAGGTTTGGCTTAGTGTGTGGTCTGAAGCCTGGATCATGTTTAAGATCTCTCCTTCTTAACCAAGATCTGTAGCCGAGAACATACTCCAGAGCCATTGTGTTTGTGCTAAGCTATGGTTTATTGTGGTGTAATGTGCAAAAGTGGCCCAGATGTATATTCTAGAATAAGATGTTCAGATTATAACATTAGAAAATTTATAGAGCATCTTTGCTACCTTCTGATTTATTTGTTTACATACACTTTTTAAATGAGAATTGCACAGGGACAAATAGCCAGAAATCTGGAGGGAGTAAGAGCCAAAAACTGAATGACAATGCTGACACATTTTGGTAGTGCTAGGTCATATTTTGCAATAGTTTTCTCTCGTTCTGTGTACAGTGTCGATTCTCCTTCCTCGGTAAATTAACAGTATCATTAGGCAAATGTTATATATATATATATATATATATATATATATATATGATTCTGACCTTGGTGTGACTTGTTTTAAATAACACATTAAATTACTAGATGTATGCAACGCTCATTCAGAGGATACAGTTAGGATGTATTGCAATTAGTTACAAAGAGAGCAGCACAATTAATTTGAAACATAACATTCCGAAGCACGCATTTATAAAGTTCAGGTGGAAGAATAATTGCTAACAATATGTCCTACCTCCAGGCAGATCTCCTAGTAAGTCATTTTCAAATATTTGATGTTGGTGATTTAAATAAGACATTCTGAAATATGTGGTAGGATGTTGGCCACTTAAGTTTCAATTGAATCACTGAAATGTTTAATGGAAAAATTGCATTACGCATTTCACCTTTTTCCTCCCCCAGGGCAAGATGTCTGCAATGTCCAACAGATACTAGTTTCCTTGATTGCATAACCTGCTTTTCATATTCCTCTCCAATGCATTTTAAGATATTCAGAGCACCTTTAAATCTTCTTTGAATGACAGCTGAATGGTACTCCTAATTTTAAAGTTACATTCTGTGCACTGTAAAGAGACTGAACATCTAAATTGCCTTTTTTCCTTAAAAAAAAACCACTGAATGGGAGATACGGAGTGCTCATGAAAGCTAAATGTAATTAACTTGTCAGTTCGCCCCTTCAATGCATGTACATGCAGCAAAATAGACATAAGAGTGATCACTGCACATCAAAATTTCTTCAAGGTTTTGATGTTTTTCCTATACAAAAAAACCCTTCTGTATGGGAAATACTGTACATAAGTTTTAAGTGGCCCTTCAATATGAAGTACTGAGTCGCAGTTGGTTTGACTTGGCCCAGTTTGACCTGTATATTTTTTCCCCAGCAGATAAGAAATGACAGTTGGCCAGGGGAATACCCTGTGGAATATTATGATTTTTACTCCACATTAAACTTTGATATTGTGTTGAATGGAGATTCAAAACTAATTAGATTTAATTAAATTACTTAATCAACTCTCTTAAAAAATGGGAATGGTAATTTTAATTTGTTTAAATCTTATGCAAGCCCTAAATGAATAGACAGCAGTTCTGGAGAACTGTAAACCCTAGAAATGGTTACAAATTTCTAAATGAATCACTGGTTAAGGAGCAAACATCTGTCAAGTGCATCTAATTGAATGTAGACATTCAGAGACAAATGGGTTGTATTCTTGTGGCAGTGTGTAAGAATTAACATGCATAAATCTCAAGAGCTCTTATTTTCCAGAATTTGGAAAGTAATCTTGCCAGTTTCACTGACTTTATTGACACAGCTAATTATGTTGTCACATAGCTAGTGTTTCATTTATATTACTGTGGAAATGAAAAGTATGCTTTGAAAGCATTTTAGATAGTTACTGATTATATGTATTTGCACGTTTATGATAGCTTTCAACCCTGCCTGTCTTGATTTCACGTTTCTGCGTGGAGCTGCAGCTTAAGAGCACAGGGATTGCCCAAGAGTTTATCTAGCTCAGCATTCCCATTTCCTAAGAGTGGGCTGCCAGATGTCACAAGGAGAGTCACAAGCTGGGCTTGATATTGATGGCCATCCCTGTTGTTAGTACTTAACATCTGGTAATCAGAGGCTTGCTGTCTCTAGAATATAGTTAATGCGACTCTGGCTGCCCCAGCTAGCAGCCCCTAACAGATGTGTTCTCCGTGTTTCATCTGATTATTTTAAACAAGCATTTTAAACTAGTACCCACCACAAAGTTCCTGCGGCTATTTGTTCCATAGGTTAATTGTGTGTTCTGAGAAATTCCTTGGTCTCAAATCCATTTACGCACAATTGTCAAGGGACGACAAGTTGTTCTAAATTGTTTTTAATGTTGTCACCCATCTTGAGACCTTAGTAGTCAATCAGTCAATCAAAAGGGTTTTTATATTTTGAAAGGAAATGAAAAATTTCTTTCTTAAATTGTCTCCTCCCACCCCAATTACACTTTTTTTTGGGGGGGGGGGTTGGTATTATTATTTTTTGCTATCCTGACACTTCTTCCCTATCTTGCAAGAAAGCTGGTTTTTATTTAAGCTGGTTCAGCTTTTCTTTATAAGGAAGATAATGTATCTACCTCACCATTTTCATTGATCTTTCGTCCGCCACATTTTTCTGGAGGTGAAGTGATCTGAACTGTGGATGCCTCAGAGATTGATCAAGCAACTTTCTGTTGCTTAATAATTACTATTATCCCCTTTCACTGCCACAGCACACTTCAGGCAAGTATGTTCACGACAATGCAGTGAAACCGAACACTTAAAATTGGGGGTCACCATTAGGAAAATAACTTGAGGAAACAGATGTTTGGACTAAGGGGAAATTTACACCTTAAGTTGAAATTTATAGGTGCAGCTCCTGAGGATCTATCTAGGAAGTGAATTTTGAATTTTTGAGCAATCACTCCTGAAGACTTTCTCCAATGGGCCACCAGTGCTTGATGGGCTGGGGGGGCGTTATGCTCATATGAAATTTGTACAGCATCTCTTCTATAGTTTTACTTCATTCTTCCAAGCAAAATATATTTTACTGCAAGACAAGTTCGTCAGATATGGATGAAAACCCCTTTGTATTCCATTATATCTTCAACACTTCTCCTGTTGTGATCTATACTTCATTTTTTTTTTTTTAACTCCCAAGGAGTTAGATACTAGGGCATTATTAGTTTATATTGATTGTTGAAGAAATGTATATCTGGAGATCATGATTTACCATTCAGTTGTTACGTAATTCCTCAGTGTATCCAATCCTCTACTGGTCTACTGTTATCCTTCCCCCACATTTTTTTCTTATATGGTATACACAACTGATCAGTTATTAAATTTATAACCTGCCATAATTCAAAACATTTAAAGGTATCTAAAAACATGTAAATGTAATAACAAATGGGGATCCTTTACATTCTGTGATGTAGTTCCCACCTCATGCCCAGGGCTGTCCCACCCATGTGGCTCAGTGAGGGACTGTAGATATGGAGGCCTCAGGAGTACACCACTCCTCGCCTCCTTTATTTGTCGCCCGCTGCCGCCTCAACCATGCTGCTGCCCCCCTGTTCTTCTCCAGCTTCTTTTTCCCCTCCCCTACCATGTTCAGTGCTCTGGGGCTTCCCTAGACCTCTTCTAGTCACCTCAGGCAGTGACAGTGGGAGCAGAGGACACCCCCCCCGGCATTTTCTGTTTCACTTCATGTGGCAAAATCTCCTGGGCCGGCCTTGTTCATACCATGTATCCAACTAAGTTGTACTTAGAGTAGACACATTGAAATTGGTGGATCTAAGTTAGGCATGCTTGTAACGTCAGTAGGTCTACTCTGAGTTATTCTTTCAGTGATGATAAATGGGGCTTTTGGGTGTGTGTTTTTACTACAATATTGTTTTTGATATTGAAGAAAGTGATGTGTCATGTCTGAAGTCCAAGAGCTTTCTTAAGTTGCTCAAAAAGATGGACACGAGGAATAAGCGACAAAAGCGGCAAAGAGTGGAATGGAAGAGGCGAGGTAAAGGCACAAATGCAAGTACTATGAATGCAGTAAGACAAACTTCAGCTTTCTTACAAATGAGGACTAATGGGATTGAGCCAACTGCTTCTTGGAAAAATTGTTTGGGGAGTGCTTCGCAGTAGGAGAGGGGCAATACTGTCCTACAGATGCTCTAAGAAGGAGCTTGGAATTTGTAACAGAATATATGGGGGGAGCCTTTAATGGGAACAGGAGACATATTGGTGGCTGAAGGTAAGTGAAGATGGAGGGGCCAATTCACCATGGAGGAGGGAAGGCCTTGGGGAAAAGGCAGAAAAATAGGATAGGACAAGGTTATGGAGGTGAGCTGGTGCTTGATTAGGAAAGACTGGGACATAGGCAATGTAAGGAACTGAAGTATTGTGCCCCTTGCTGTGTGCAAGAAGAGATGAATGATTATGACAGCAGACTTCTGTATAATGTTGAGAAAGTGGAACAGGATATACCAGAAGGAAGCCTCAAGTATAATTCCAAATGTCTTACAGATAACTTGTTAATGAAAGCAGGAACTCTTTCCTTATGCTTGTTGAATTCTCACTACACTAATCTGTATTAAGTTCTCTTCTAGATCTATTTATCGTGTTATCTGAAATCCTGGCTATGCTTTTATCATTCAGAGGTCCAGATTATTTATAGTATTGCATATGTCTGGCAGCAATGTGTCATTTGCATACGATGCTATTTTTACCATTTTTTACCCTGCTCTTGTACTTTATATTCCTAGCTTCATTGTGAATCAGTGTTGCTAACATTTCATTATACAGAATTAGAAACACTGGGACGTCTTTCCTGGATATCTCTGCCTTACAAAACTTCATGAGATAATAATAATCTGTTAGCAGTTGACTCTCAACTGCAGACTTTTCTGTTTCACTCAGGTATTCCACTGTGGCCTCCAGAGAGCAATCTTCAAAGGCAGGAGCTATTTGCACTGAGTATACACACACACTCACATGTGGTTTTGGAGATTACTGAAGCTAGGTGGAGTATTCTCTGGAGGTTGTTCACACTGACTTTGACTGCTCTGTTAACCCATGGAACAGCAAGTTGGTAAGGGAATCAATATAGATGCCTCCAGGTCTGTTCTCCTTCCTCTTCCTTCTGCACATCCCCTTGTGGTTTATGAAGGACCTAAGGTGGATGAAGCATGAAAAATGGGGGAAACAGCTGGAAAATGGCTTGTTGAATCTGGGTTGTTTCTGCTTTAAGAATGAGCCAGTTATGAGTTTGCAGCTTGCTTGAATTAGTTGTGATCTGGATTTGTTCTCATATGCAATCTTAGCCTTAACATAGGGGGAGATGTTGTCAATCTATTGCCACTTTCTGCCATCATTCTACAAATATCCCCTATAAGTGCAGTCTATTATAGAAAAAGCTATAGAGACTGTCAGTAATAAATCTGGATACATATTTTCACAGTTTCTTTTAAAGCACATTATGAGGCACTTTTTATACGAAAGCATCACTTTTTTTCAGTCGTCCATTTGTATCAATTTATATAAAAGTGGTGCGGATTCTGGTGTGTCATCACAAAAGGATACAAATATCTTGTTCTCTCAGCGAAAGTTGATCTGCACGTTGTATCATTCATTACCTTGTTTTTACTGTTGTAAAATATGCATGATGATATCTGGAGGATATTTACTCGGAAGTAAGACCCACAGAGTTCATTGAGACTTACTACCTAGTAAGTGTATGTATGCATGGTTGCAGCCCTAGGCAAATTAAGAAGTGGTGATGAGATGCAATGATCACTTCTCACAATGTTTATCTTGGGAAATGCTGAGGAAATCTGCCTTACCTTGCAAACCTGAGCAACCTCCATTCACCTTCTGGAAATCATAAATACGCTATGCAAGCTATAAAGCCCTGAAAACGGATTACAGCATTTGCAGAACCAGCTTAGTTTTAGTGAATGTGGTTTAATATGTCTGCTTTAAATACAAATATTCTCTGTGTTGTAGAAGAGGCTTGTGGATATCCACTTGTCTTGTTGCCTGTGGGAAGTAAGAAGTTGTGTGTGTGTGTGTGTGTGTAGGGATGGAGGAAGGGGGTGCGGTGGGGGTGGGCTGCCCCAGGTGTCACCACTGAGGGGGGGCGACAAAATTCCAGGCGGCACTCACTGCAGGGCCTGCAGCGCACCCAAGCCACACGTCTCTCCTGGAAGAGACATGGGCACGCACAGGCTCCATGCTGCCCGAACGGTCCGCCCACTGCCTCCCCCCCAGCTGTAGGGCAGCTGAGTGGGAGGAGGCAGGCAAACTCCGGAGGCTCTATGGTGCGCCCTGCCATCGCCCCACCCCTATGGGTGGCTCACCCTGCCCTTGCCCCCGGCCGTGCTGCCCCAGGCGCCTGAGTGGTTTCCTCCGCCGCTATGTGTTGAAAAATGTTGGCCCATGAGGAAAAAGGTCCACAATACATACTAGAGCAGTACAGTGGTACCTCAGGTTAAGTACTTAATTCGTTCCAGAGATCCGTACTTAACCTGAAACTGTTCTTAACCTGAAGCACCACTTTAGCTAATGGGGCCTCCTGCTGCCGCTGCGCTGCCAGAGCATGATTTCTGTTCTCATCCTGAATCAAAGTTCTTAACCTGAAGCACAATTTCTGGGTTAGCAGAGTCTGTAACCTGAAGTGTATGTAACTTGAGGCGTATGTAACCCGAGGTACCACTGTACCTTTATTAGGCCAACCCAAATGTTACAAAGTAGTATGCAGCGTTTGGTATTCTCTGTAACTTCTTGTCAGGAAGATTGTAAACAGCAAGGGGGTGGAGATGGGAAGAAAAGTTGAATGTTGAAGCCCTGGAGTCTGCGCTTAGTAACATCAGCTGCAATGTGGGATGAGGTACCAGACAGTCTCACATGAGACTGTTACATACAGTTATAGAACGTACATCCAGGCGTCCTTTGTGAACTGTTCCATTGTTTAAAGTGTGTCAGCTTCCACTTACAGCAGAGCTTCACATTAGTTCTAGAATGATTTCCATTCCAAAGAACTGCAGGCAAATCTGAGGAACTATATACCTCTGCTAACGGAACCTGCTTTGCTGTAGTGCGAAAGCAAACTTCTTGGTCAGCCTGAGCCTAGGCACGTTCACTTCAAACGCTGAGTCCAACTAAAAGTTCAGTGGGACTTAAGAATAAAAGTGTGTGTCGGAATGTGTTCACGTTACCGCCTTAGAGCACAGTGAAGGGTTTTTGGTTTTTGGTGTATTTCACAGCTCCTTCCCCTCTAGCTGTTCACATCAACACAACTTCATTAGTGCCGGGTTCGTTTCTGTTTGTGTACACACCAGTGGGTGTTCACGGGGCAGGGATGTCTTCACCTTCTGTAAAGGGGTTCAGGCCTTGGCTGGAGACAAACTGGGAATGGCTTAAGGATCGATGTGAAGCTGGTTTGAGAAACAATGCATTACAACAAAATACGGGATGCATATAGATTTTAGATAATGTTGTTTAAGCACAGATTAAAAACTCAGCCCTGGAAATGGAGCGAGTGCATGGTAAACAGAAGTGTGAATAGAGCCGAGGAATGCAGCTTTTGTTAATGCCGGCTAAAACCCTATATACAGTTACCTGGTTGTAAGTGCTACTGAACACAAGCTTCTGAATGGATAGGATTGTGCTGTTAATTGCTTCAGGTGCTGTTTAGCTTTCAGAGTTCACTAAGAAAGCTCTTACCTGGAATTATTGACATAGCTTGCTAGAAGGTCCGCAGCAGATAGGATTGGGGCGTTGGCAGGGTAGGGGATGACCTGGGTCATCTATTGCAACCTTTCTCTTCAAGCAGGATTACCCTGCCGCTTTGCAAGTGATAACCTTGAATATACATGAAAGGATTTGCTGTTTTATGTTGCTGTAAACTCGTGTTCCATTTGTCATCTGCTGTCTTCCAAATCCTCTTCTGCATATTCATTACATAGTCTGGGTTTGTTTGGGGTTCTTTTTTGTATTCTGCCAGGCACTTGGGAATTTTTCTTCTAAATACTGTAGATAATACCGTACAGTAAGATAAATAAAATGGGTTGCTTCCAGTATTTAGTCATTTTTAAGGAAAGCTTAAGTTTCCCAATTAGCCTTCTCGGTAGCCTCATATTTCTTTTTCGCAGCTGAAATACCATCTTGGCTATGAGTCCTGGAAGACCTGCTCCCTGCCTTGCTTGCCTTTTCCTCCTGGCCTGGGTGGGCAGGGCCCTGACTGACTCCAGCTACAAAAGCCGAGGCTACTGAACAGGCTCTTGGGATGGTGCATTGTTTAGGGGTTTTTGTTGGGACGGGGTTGTTGCTTTTTTTTTTGTATCTATTTTAGATTGTTGTGATTTATGTGGAAACTGTTTGGTTGTGTATTTTTTAATGTTTTATTTATTTATAACTACTTTCATTATGTTGTAGTTATGTATTTTTTATGTTGTAAGCTGCCTTGAGCATGTTTTGAACTGTGGAAAGGGGACATACATATAAAATTATGTATGTATGCATGTATGCACGCATGTATGTATGTATGTATGTAGAGTCACCATGTAGGAAGTGGCCAGTTCTGCAAGAGATGGGTGGGTTATCCTTTGGTCAACTCAGTATTTTGTGGGAAAGATTCAGTTGCATACCAGAAATTGAGGTTTGCGCAATTAAAATGGATTAAAGTAGTCTGTTGCTCTGGCACAACACTTCCACCTAAAAAACAAACAAACCACAAACTTTTTGTAGTTAGGGAAGTGACAGGGAAATACACCAAAAATGAGGAATAAACTATTGATTATTATGAAAGCATATAGCCATGTAAGCAAATCAAGATGAAATTGGAATGAAAGCTCATTGTCATATAACCATCCCGCAAATAGGACTAAGTGTTCAGTATAGATTAGACATTGTGTAACCTCACATAAGCTTCGTGCATGGCAATAATGTTGAATGTGCAATAAACAGGCCATCTGGAGGAGCCTCTTTTAGTTAGATTAGGTTTATAAAAAATGAAATCACACTTTGGACCTTAGGAATTGTATTCAGTGCTTCATGAGTGCATTGTGTTCTTTGAAAGAGCAATGGGGTATATGTGAAACTGAGTCTGTGCAGTGGTGGTTCTGTTGTACGGGACTTCAGTGATCATGCAGACATGAGTCGTCTCTTATTTCCCATAATCATTTCTGCTGTCTTCATTTGCGACCATGAAGTGTTGAAAAAATGTACCAAAAACAACAAGCTCCTGAAATATGGCTAATGATCTACGGCTACTGAGACGCTCCGATTCCTGGGGTAAAGAGCTGATTTTTGCATGGTTAGGGATTAGCCTCAGAAAAGCTTGTTTACAAACCGTGTTAGACTGAAGCGGAAGTGGTTCCAGGGTCAAAACCTTGTAGCAGACCTTCAAACCAGGCCCATGAAGATCAGGCTCTTGAGTTGGTACAGGAAATTCATGGGTGAGTTATACTTGGGATACACAATAAACTGTCATTAAAGTGTGCATTACTTGCCCCAATTCCCTTCACCAATACTACTTCTGACCCTCAATCACCTGTTCCCTCTGGTTCTTAATGCACTGCCACTGTAGCTTTCAATTCTCCACCAGAGCTTTCCAAACTGTGTGTTGTGATGACTGCTCCCCGTGCTCTTCCAGGGGCTGGAAAGGGGTTAGTTTAACCTCTGGTTTGCTAGTAAAACCGAATTACTGTGTTGCAAAAGGATGCGTGTCTAAAAAGTGTGTCACCAACATGAAAAGTTTGGAAAGCTCTGACCTAGGCCTTTCCCCCACATTCCACTGCTTGCCCTCGCAAAATAGCTTTGAAAGAAAGCAGCAGCCCATGCTGTCACCCTAACCACCCCTGAAATCTAAGCCTGCCTTCTGCCTGATCAAAGGCTGCCACCACCTATTCTACGCCCTTCCCCTTTGGCTACAAATGCTGGCAGGTTGCAAATTCCATTCTCTCTACACACCTTGAACACCCTCATTGCTAATTTAAATGTCATGGGATGGGAGCGAGGGGCAAGGAAAACGTAAATGCATGTGATGCTTCAGCCTCACTGTCCCAAGTAAGGTTCTGGCTTGGATGATGATGATTAATAATAATAATAATAATAATAATAATAATAATAATAATAAATTGAATTTATATTTGTTAAATTTGTGTAGAGAGGTGTAGTGGGCTGCACTAGGAACTCCAAAGGAACTCCAGGCACATTTGTTTGACCATCCTGTTTCATAACATCAGCACCAAACTAGCACCAAACTCTGGCAGAGGTGTTGGTGTGTGGGGCACCAGATTTGTGGGTTCATAGTTTATGGAGCTACATGCCTTTGGAAAATGTGGTGATGGAGGTAATACAGACCTACAGCACTGGCTGCTCTTTTTCTTATGCCCACACCATTTCCTCACTCGGTCTCAAGAATTTGCATCGCTTTTGGAAAGCAAATGAAAAACTGCAGCATCAAAGCAGAAATGTGGGTCACAAGCATCATATGAGAGCAGAGCACTTTCGAGAAGTAACAGACTAGAGGACATTTCTTTGGCTTTCTTCTAACCTAGCTTATACTCCTGAAGACATTTCCCATTGAAATGCTTGACTTTCTTCTCCCACCCCCTAACTTTACCCCCCCCCCAGGTGAACGTGCTCTGTCGTTTCTCTGTTATCAGGGTTATGTGCAAACTTTGCTCCCAGCGCTGTGACTAAGTAGATCATGATCATCTTAATGTTCGTATCTGGCTCTGCACACATATATTTTGCAAAGTAATGTTGGCATTGCAGCACCGTTAGCAGCCTCCCTGTAAAAATTAATGATGCATTGTCATGCATGGCTAGACCAAACAGTCAGTATTGATTCTTGTTTGCAGGTTGTCAGGTGATTTTATGAAGAGGTTTTAATAGCTGCACATTGCTTATGCTGTTTTAAAGCAATTACCAATTAACAGGCTGAATGGCCAGTACCATTGGAAAGCATTCTGTTTTGGAATATATTTGTATGGGGCCAAAATAAAGAAGTCAAATGAAAACATGGACCACTGAGTTTTGGATTATTTAAAGGGAATGCTACTTTTGTAGTAGTACAGTCGTACCTTGGTTGTCGAACGCCCTGGAACTCTTACGTTTTGGCTCCTGAACGTTGCAAACCTGGACGTGATTGTTCCAGTTTGTGGACATTCTTTTGGAAGCCGAACGTCCCTACGGGGCTTCTGCGCACATGCGGGTTGCGATTCGGTGCTTCTTCACATGCGCAAAGCGCAATTTAGTGCTTCTGAGCATGCGCGACCACCGAAACCCGGAAATAACCCGTTCCGGTATTTCCGGGTTTCAGTGGTCCGCAACCCCAAAAAAAATGCAACCTGAGGCACCTGTAAACCGAGGTATGATTGTACTGTTTTTTGTTTGTAATATAGGAAAATGTTCAGCAACAGTTGTAATGAGCAATGCACCTTGATAATGGATGTGCCCTCAGCTCCGAAGCTTGTTTTTCAGAGGCTTCATAATACTGTGCTGTATTACGATAATAATAATAAAAATGTTAAGAGTCCTGGGTCCAGGCTTTCGCAAAATGATTCCCAATTGCGTCCTAAAAATATGTGATTTTAACTCCTATTAACATCTTTAAGAGCTACTGATGGGATGCCAGGTGTAGCTGTTTCCTTTGTGCCCAAGACTCTTATGGATAACCCCATTTCTGTTTTCGTTGGCACTGCCTTGGAGGCGAGTAGGAATGAAAGAAGAAGGGTCGGTATTTAAAGTTCAAATATAGGACAGGTGCAGGTATAGCTCTGAAAATAAAGGCTTTCATCCAACTCCGTGTTACTTGGTAATAGGTTGAACATTTCATAAAATGGCTTATTTTGCTTGCTCCACAATTTAAAGTGGGCCAAAAACTACTGCCATTCTCTTTAAAAAAAAAAAATTACAAGCAGGTGAAAATTGCTGGAATGAAGAAACGTACAATATATAAAAATTGAATTTTGTGAGAAGGAGACAGCTGCAACTTTTTTTAAAAAATGTGGTTTAAATGATTACTTTTACACTTCTCTCAGTTCTCCTCTGGAGATGTTGGCAGTTCTCTGTTGCCAACATCCTTTGTGTCACGGAGGCAAATAAGTTACAGTCTTACCATCACATAATCTGGAGCTAATTTGAGCTCATGTCCTCTGATGAGAAAGCACAAGCAATTTAGGCCAATAATAGCTTCCCCCAAACATAGCTTCACCTGCGCACTAATAATTCATACTTGATCTCCGTTCCAGTTGCATTTCTTGCTCCTGTATCAGGTTCAGGATACTCACTTAATACTTTAAGAACGACCTTGTTCAGTAATTGAATTTGAACAAGATAGGCCAGGAGGCCACTTTTCAAGTACACTCTCTCACCTTTTTTTTGGAAAGCCTTGGATAATGAAGGCAGATGTTCTGAACTCCGAATTGCCATAGTAACAAAAGGAAAAGTGCGCGCGCCAGAGAGAGACAGAGGGAAGCTTGTTGCTTCTCATCATTTGCGCTTTTCATCTTGCTGGTGGATCTCTTTACTAATACTAATAACTGATAATGAAGGCTTTTTCTGTGGGCTTTTGTGTTTGTGCATTGGTGCAGCACACTGAAATGCTGAATAATGGAAACATGAATCGGCTTGGCTCTAGGAATTCAGTGCTCAAAATCCACTGCTAATACTTTTCTTGAAATTGACATTGTTCTGCTTTCGACGAAACACTTGTGTGAGATTTCAGTGTCATGTTTTGGTGAGAGGATGAAAGGTTCTGCTGCCTTGGTCTGAAGCAAGACAGTATACCTGAAGGAGCGTCTCCACTCCCATCATTCATCCTAGGCACTAAGGGTCCAGCTCTGAGGGCCTTCTGGCGGTTCTCTCACTGCAAGGTTACAGGGAACCAGACAGAGGGCCTTCTCGGTAGTGGCACCTGTCCTGTGGAACGCCCTCCCATCAGATGTCAAGGAAACAAACAACTTTCTTGACTTTCAGAAGACATCTGAAGGCAACCCTGTTTAGGGAAGTTTTTAATGTTTGATGTTTTATCATGTTTTTAATATTCTGTTGGGAGCCACCCAGAGTGGCTGGGGAAACCCAGCCAGATGAGCGGGGCACAAACAAACAAACAAACAAACAAACAAACAAACAAACAAACAAACAAAATTATAATAAACTGTGTGGTAGATCTTGGAGAAGGGTGGCTTACTATACTCTTGGTCTTGTGGCTGGGTAGATTGTACCTACATCTTTCTGTGAATTATGCAAGGGGTTGTGCTACATCCATGTATTTTGTGATCATTGCTAATACCATATGGAAGACTTAACTATTTCTGCCCTGTATCGCTTTCACATGTGTTCATTCATAAGTCTATTCTGTACCATTTCTGAATCAATCTGTTGTTGTTGTTGTTGTTGTTGTTTGTTTAAAACAAAGTCCACATGGAAATAGGCAGTTAGATGCTTATTTCCTAGAAACATATTTTCTCCCAAAATATTTATAACAGAGCACAACTAAATATATATATATGTTTTGCTGCCATACCATGCTATATTATACAACACTGAAATGTTTAAATGTTTCTTTGATTTATCTTGAATCTTCCCACCACACTTGCCATTCTTTCCTGCTGCACCAGTGTGGCACACGACACACTTTGAGAACCACTGCCTTAAGCCTAAAGCCTGCTATGTTTGACCTGTGTTACCCTTTGTGATGTGGAAGTTGCTTGAGTGTAGCAGTTTTCCTCGCCGCAAATTAATTTGAGACGCATTCACCCCAGGGTGACAACTTTTCAGTTCCATCTTTTTCCCCTCATGAATATGATGAAATGCTAATGGGTAACTAACTGCCTTAAAATGAATTTGTATGTACAGTTAGCTGAGATTTGCGCAAGAAGAATATAAATTATTGTTGTTGTTGTTGTTAAATTTGTATGCGGTCCTTCACCCGTAGATCTCGGGGAGGTTCACAGCATAAGAATACAAAAATAAAAACACAAAATACAGAATAAAATACAGAACAGGAACAGGAACAAGAACAAAACAAACCAATAACCTCAATTGTTGTTGTACACTTGTACAAACCACTACCTAGGAGGGGCAGGGCTATGAGCACCAACTATTGCAGGCATAGGCAAACTCGGCCCTCCAGATGTTTTGAGACTACAATTCCCATCATCCCCGACCACTGGTCCTGTTAGCTAGGGATGATGGGAGTTGTAGTCCCAAAATATCTGGAGGGCCGAGTTTGCCTATGCCTCAGCTAGTGAGATGCATTCCTAGGTGCCAAAAGGCACTTAGTTGTTAGCAGGCCAATTCAGCTGTGCTGATTGAATACTCTTATTTAAATTTGTAACACTGCAATTTAAGAGGCCTGCTATCGTGACAGAATTCTGTAAATGGATTAGGCGGCTGTGGTGCAACATCACTTTTTAACAAATGTGTTTGCCCATGTAATATTGGGTTTTCTAGTAGGCAAACAAACAACGACAGTCAGCCTGGCAGCAATGCAGCCGCACCACACCCTTTGTGCAACTTGTTCCATAAGTGCCAAGGGAGTACATGACTCCTTGGGTAGCCTGCTTGAAATGATTTTGCTTAAGGATTATGGATCTCTCCCTTCCTTTTAGTTCCTCGTTATTTCCTACGATGTTTATGAATTTATACAAAGGTCGACACAGAGGTTAACGCTATACAAATCTGATTAAAATTAGCTGCGCTGTTTTCAAAGGTCAGGTGCGCTCTGTGGATATTCTTAGAGATTATATTGTTTATTCTGCATATGTATACATCTTAAAACTCTGCAAAGGTCATGGGGAGAGCTGGTTTGTAGAATTCAGAGAAAGGCAGTTTAATACCTTAATAACCTTTATTGAGCTGAAACAATAGTCAAAACTAGCTATCTGATTCAATGTGGTGGACTTTGATGGTAGAACGCTTAAGTTGAGCCAGTTCTCTTTATTTGTGTGTGCCACGTTGTTACTTAAAGTGTGGCGGTGATAGAATTTTAGTTGCTTGCAGCATTGGAAAATTTACCGGTTTTTTTAAAGGTCTAACAATCAGCATTGGTTACCAGTTTTGAACTGGGTGGGGTGCAAGAGTCCTGCCTGTTTTTAAGTGCTGCTCAAAGCACAATGATACTTGTTAGTGTGTGCTTCAGTCTCCCTTATGATGTAGCTTGTGTGACGGACAGATGAAGCAACCAATCAGGAGTGAGTGGCAAGCAAAAAAAAAAAAAAAGGTGGAATGTGATGGTTTAACTAGCAGATAGGGCCTGGCGAAGGAAGCAGCTGGGCGGTTATGTGTTTGCTAGGCAGGACAAACCATGTCTTGAATTTCCTTAGGGAAAGCAATAGATTGCAGAAAGAAGCCAGAAGCATTTTACAGCCAGAATAAAACAGATAGCCATTCTAGGAGCAATTGGATTTATTAGAAACAGAGAGGAAAGTTATGAGCAAAGTTCTTAATTACATCTGTAAAAGGAACTGTGACTGAAACCAAGTTCTGTGTCTTTAGTAGCGAAACCTCTAAGCTTTATCCCTCAGAGAGTGCTTGTTAATAAAATTCCCGTTTTGTTTCCATTGTGCCTCATTCTTAATTTATTCCCAGTTCAAGAAACAAGTGGTCACAGTGATAACCTACATCATCCCCCAAGACAACAACAAGAGTCCTTGTTTCTAGACACATAGCACCTCTAAATTCATAGTTGTTTCTGACAGGGAGTGTCACAGCACCCCATATACTCAAAGGTATTCTGGTGAAAGTGAAGTAGGAGGGTGAGGTGCTTAGAAGCTTGCATTCTGATTTTCAGTCAGCCCAGGACCACCCTTCATAATAATACAACACTACCAAAAATTGGAAGGGCTTTATAGGCACCAGCAGGTTCTATCTGAGGGTACTATGGTGCCCATTGGCACCACGTTGAGTACTCCACTCTTGGATAACTTGTTCAACTGTGAAAGGAACCAGATGGGTTTATTTCCAAAGATGGCCCGAAGTGCTTATTTCAAAGGATTTGCAAAAGTTATGGTAATTACTTAGTTATGGTAACTTGCCCAGTATTGTATATAAAATATTAGTCAGTTAAAATAATTCATTTGGAAGATATTGGGATTAACTTGGTTGTGTGTGTGTGTGTATTACAAAGATTCCCTTAGAACTGTAATATTCATGCTCATTAAAATTCAGGAGGTCTAATAATAAAGCCACAAAAGGATACAAGTATGAGTCAGTGAAGCATGGCTAATTACAGCAGTTTTCAATCATGCAACCAACAATTGGCACGAAACTAGGTTTCTATTAAATACATACTTCTGGCAATATTTTGTGTGGAGGGAGAGGCTGTGATCAGAAAGGCTCTTAGCATTTTTTATTTTATTTTTTGGCCATAAAAACAGTGAGTCTGTTACATAAGCATTGCATTCTGCATTGGCATTTTGTTATCATTCCTTTGCCCCCGTGATGCTGTTTGCATCGATTTTGGTTTTAAAAGCAAGGTACAGAAGTGAGTGAAGAGTCTTAAAGACAAACTGTAATGGCTCTTCAGATGTATTCTGCAGTGTTTCTGTTAGGTCTCCAAAGATGTTTCTGTTGTGACTTCCGGAGGCGGCGCGAACGGTAATGGCTGCCCTTTCCTAACCGGGAGAGGGAAGCTACGCTGGAAAAGGGTCGTCCGCTACGGCGAAGCGGAGACCCATTCTGGAAAACCGCAGGCAGCGGAAGCCTGCGGTCTCGGGACCCGGCGGGCGCCAGGAGCTACCCCCGAAACGTTGAGGGAACCCCGTAAGGGGCTCCGGATCGCAGAGGGGGTAGCGGCGCTGTGGGTCTATGCGCATTCAGCGGAGCGAAGCCGCGTTGCCGTTGCCGGTGAGCGCCGACCTTTCTTCCTTCAACACAAGATTCCAAAACGTAACAACCCGTGAGTAATTGAGGACTTTACTAAATTTCGGGACTAAAATATTGAAAATAAGCTGAAAGCGGAGAGACGAGGAAAAGGAAGTCCGTCCTCCGCAGCCATTGATTTTTAAAGCAAAGAGCAGGAGGAGTGGAGGCATAGAGAGAACTTTTGACAGCTCAGATTGAGCACCCGCAGAAATTACTTTTCCTTTTAAAGACTGTAAGCAATTGATTTTTGGACTTTTATTAGGACTTATATATTCCTTTCTTTGTGGATTACAATTCTGTTTAAGAAGCCCAGGTGTCAGAACTGCCTGAGCAGTAGAACTGTCAGACTGCAAATTTGGATACATTCTATTTAAACTTGGAGACAGTCTGAGGGAGTTCAGAATGGTTACGTTCTTGCATTTTGGAACTCCAGTAAGCACAACTTGAAATATTGTGGCAAACCTAAAACCAACTCTGCTAAAACTACTTTTGTGAAGATCCCTAAGAATTGGTTTAGATTTTGTATGTGGAATGGACTCTTCTTCCTAGGACATTTTATGCTCCCCCTAGAGGATTGAGGACTTACAACAAAAACATTGTTTTACTTTCTATTTCCCGGCCCTCTGTTTGATTGCTACCATCTGGGCCGTAGCTTTCCCATGGGAATAACTCAGCTTGACCTTGACTGCTAGATATTTTTGGAATGAGTGGCGCAAAAAGAAAGGGATTAAGAACCAGACAAACAACTCTGACAACCGTAACTGCAGCCTCACAAGCACGCAGATCATCTGTGCCCACTTTGCCCTCGGAGGAAAAAGTTACCTCCCTGTCACAGGCAGGGGAGGAAGAAACTGAGGATTTACAACTAGAAGAGATGGCCTCAGGAGGATCTGGTTCTGTATTAGAGAGAATTCTTGAGAAATTGGAGTCTTTGGAGAGGAAAGTTGACCAACAAACTGCGAAAATTGACCTTAATACAGAAACTTTAAACAAATTATCTGGGCAAGTTGCACAGAATGCACAAGCAATCGGACAACTGAAGGAGGCTGCAGGTGAAAATCAGAAACTGGCCGAAGAGACCAGCCAAAGAGTGGGAGAGTTGGAAAAAGAAGTAAGGCCGCTCAGTAAGCAGGTCGGAGAACATCAGACCTATCTCTCTATGTTGGAACTTCGGAACAGGGAGATTAATTTAAGGATAAGATCGATACCAGAAGTGGAAGAAGGTAATCTAGCTGAGTTTCTGACCAAAGAATTCTCCAAGTTCTGGGGTTTAGAGGAGGAAGATTTTAAAATTGTGTCAGCCTTCAGACTTGGAAGACTTACAAAGAGAGAAAGGCCCAGAGACTGTTTGATTACGTTGAGATCAAAGGAGGAAAGGGACAAGATTTTGGGCCTGCACTACGGAAGCTCTTTGAACATTTCGGACAAAAGAATTGAGATTTTTAAGGACATTCCTAAACAGCTGTTGGATCTTAGATCTGAATATTTGGACTTAGTAAAACTGCTGAGAAGCAACTCAATCATCTTTAGGTGGGACTTTCCCCAAGGACTATCTTTTACCTTTAGAGGGAAGAAGATCAAAATTAGAACTTTGGAAGATAGGGATAAGTTTTTGACTGCCTACGGTGAGGACCTTCATAAAGGACTTGAACTACCCTCAGGGTCTGAACCACCACAGGTGCCTGTACCTCAGAACCCTGAAGACTCACAGAACAAAATACCATCCCAAGGAAACTAAACAGATCTATCCAGGATGTCTCTGCAACTTTTAAGTTGGAATATAAATGGCTGCAACAGCCCGGAAAAAAGGAAGAAAATCTTTCACTTATTAAAAAAGGAGCAACTAGACATTACTTGTTTACAAGAAACACATGTGACTAGGCTCCACAGAAAAATATTGGTAA
Source organism: Podarcis gaigeae (assembly GCF_964106915.1). Taxonomy (NCBI): domain Eukaryota; kingdom Metazoa; phylum Chordata; class Lepidosauria; order Squamata; family Lacertidae; genus Podarcis; species Podarcis gaigeae. The sequence goes on from NC_139679.1 coordinate 103,744,253, forward strand.
ATAAAAGGATAGGCCAAGAATTTATATCTTCGGATTTAGTTAAGAAGAGAGGAGTGGTGATATATGCAAAGGAGAGCCTCTCACCAAAATTTCTATTTAAAGATGAACATGGAAGAATTTTGGCAATTGAAATACAGCACCAAGGAGAGAAAATTTTGATATTAGGAATCTACGCTCCAAATGAAGGGAAATCAGAATTCTACAAGAAGTTGCATGAGATTATGCTGGATTATCTGGACTATGATAACATCATTATGATGGGAGATATGAATGGGATCGTTTCTACAAACATGGATAGGTCACAAAGCCAAAAGGTTACTAAAGAAGGCAGACTACCAAAGACCTTTTTTGAAATGACAGACAACATGGACTGGATTGATATATGGAGGACAAAGAACCCCTTAGGGAAAGAAGGAACATTTTTCTCTGAAGCCCAACTGACTTGGACAAGAATTGACCAAATATGGATTTCTAGAGGTCTGGCTCCTAAGGTGAAGAAAGTGGAAATCTGCCCAAAGACCTGCTCCGATCATAACGCGTTGAAAATGGACATGACATTATTACCAACCGGCTCCTTTAGATGGAAGATGAATGACAACTTGTTTAGAGATCAGGAGATTATCAAGAAGGCCCAAAAAACAATAAAGGACTATTTTGAGATAAATTTGAACACTGCTGTGGAAAAAAGAACAATCTGGGACGCAAGCAAAGCTGTGATGAGAGGGTTCTTGATACAACAGAACGCCATAAAGAAAAGACTACAAAATGAGAAAAAGGACAAGATTTTGGGGAAAATTAAAGAGTTAGAGAAGAAACTAAGAGTAAACCCGAAGTCACAGCCGATTTTGAGAGAAATTAAACTTCATCAGGCACAATATTCCAAACTGATAAATCAGGAAATAGAATGGAAGATTAAATCAATGAAACAAAAAACATTTGAATCGGCTAATAAATGTGGGAAACTGCTGGCTTGGCAGTTGAAGAAGAGACAAAAGCTGAACATAGTAACAAATTTGGAAATAGAAGGAAGGAATATTCAGAACCCGGTGGAAATTAGAAAATGTTTCCAGAAATATTTCAAGAAATTATACACTCAAGGGCCACAAAAGGAGGAAGAGATTGCAAAATTTTTGGAGAAAAATGGACTTAAAAAACTATCACAAGAAAATAGATCACTCCTGAATAGTAAAATAACACGACTAGAGATAGAACAGGCCATTCAGAATATGAAGTTGGGCAAGTCTCCAGGGCCAGATGGCTTGACCTCCAAGTACTATAAGACATTAAGTGACTATTTGATTCAACCACTGCTGGAGGTCAGCAATGAAATTATGGAGGGAAAGAAGGCGCCTGAATCGTGGAAGGAAGCTTTCATCACATTGATACCAAAATCAGAAACTGAAAAGACACAACTTAAGAACTACCGCCCCATTTCCCTTTTAAATGTGGATTACAAAATATTTGCTGACGTTTTGGCAGGAAGATTCAAAAGAGTTTTAAATGAGATAATTCATAAAGACCAGGCAGGCTTTCTCCCAGGAAGACATTTATTTGCTAATACAAGGAACATTATTGACATTTTGGAACTCTTGCAAACAAATATTAACACTAAAGCAGTTCTAATTTTTATAGACGCGGAGAAGGCCTTTGATAATATTTCTTGGAAATTTATGAAGGGGAATTTAAAAGAAATGGGAGTGGGGCGGGGTTTTGAAAATGGGATCGACGCGATTTACTCAGAACAAAAGGCAAAACTGATAGTTAACAATGTGGTTACAGAAGAGTTTAAGATTGAAAAAGGGACACGACAAGGCTGCCCGATTTCCCCCTTGCTGTTTATTTCTGTCCTGGAGGTGCTCTTGAACTTGATTAGAGGGGACCGGTTGGTGCAAGGGATTCAGATCGGAGTGAAACAATATAAACTTAAAGCTTTTGCAGATGACCTTGTTTTGACATTGCAAGAGCCAGAATCTAGTACAAAAAGAGTGTTACAATTGATTCAGGACTTTGGTCGGGTAGCGGGCTTTAAACTAAACAAACAGAAAACTAAGGTGTTGGGAAAAAACTTGACAGATGCAGAGTCAGAACGGTTTCAGAGAGAAACAGAACTAACTGTGGTTAAAAAAGTAAAGTACCTAGGGGTAAACATAACAGCAAAAAATCTGAGTCTATTTAAGGATAATTATGAAAAATGTTGGTCTGAAATTAAGAGAGACTTGGACAGTTGGTCAAAATTGAAGCTTTCTTTGTTAGGCCGAATTGCTGCTATTAAGATGAATGTATTGCCTAAGATGTTGTTTTTATTTCAAACATTGCAAATTGTGGATAAGACGGAGTGCTTCAGGAAGTGGCAGAGAGATATTTCTAAATTTGTCTGGCAGGGCAAAAAGCCCAGAATTAAGTTTAAGATATTAACTGATGCGAAAGAAAGAGGGGGCTTTGCCCTGCCAGACTTAAGGTTGTACTACGAAGCCGCAGCTTTCTGCTGGCTAAAAGACTGGCTACTTCTAGAGGACACTGATGTGTTAGATTTAGAAGGTTTTAACAATGCATTTGGCTGGCATGCATACTTATGGTATGACAAAGTTAAGATCAATAAGGCCTTTAAGAACCATATTGTCAGGAAAGCAGTGTTTAATGTCTGGACAAAATACAAAGACCTATTGGAAAATAAAACTCCAAGATGGCTATCACCTCTGGAGGCTAAGGCCCGAAAAAGACCCAATATGGAGGCCAAATGGCCGAAATATTGGGAAATAATAGAGAAAGAGGGTAACAATTGGAAATTGCAGAGTTTGGAAAAAATGAAAGATAAAGTGCGAGACTGGTTACATTACGCTCAGATTCAAGAAATTTTTAAAAAGGATAAAAAGTTAGGATTCCAGGTGGAGAAATCGAAGTTGGAAACAGAATTGTTAGAACCTAAGACTAAAGTACTTTCAAGAATGTATAACTTGCTGTTGAAATGGAATACACAAGATGAAATGGTTAAGTCGGCCATGATAAAGTGGGCACAGGATATTGGGCATAATATTATGTTTGAGGATTGGGAAAGGTTGTGGACCACGGGGATGAACTTCACGGCATGTAATGCTCTGAAGGAAAATGTAATGAAAATGATTTATAGGTGGTACATGACCCCAGTTAAACTAGCCAAAATATGCCATGTGCCAGACAACAAATGCTGGAAATGTAAGGAAAATGAAGGAACATTCTTTCGCCTCTGGTGGACTTGTCCCAGGGTGAAGGTCTTCTGGGAAATGATATATAATGAGCTGAAAAAGGTATTTAAGTATACCTTCCTTAAGAAACCAGAGGCCTTCCTCCTGGGCATTGTCGGCCAGATGGTGCCAAAGAAGGACCGAACATTCTTTTTGTACGCAACAGCAGCAGCAAGGATACTTATCGCCAAGAAGTGGAAAACTCAAGATCTACCCACTCTGGAAGAATGGCAGATGCAGCTGATGGACTATATGCAACTGGCCGAGATGACTGGCAGAATTCGAGACCTGGGAGAAGAGAGGGTTGAAGAAGATTGGAGGAAATTTAAGATTTATTTACAAAAATATTGTGATTTGGCGGAAAGTTAAGTAGGATGTTTGATCATAAATAATTGGCCACCACAAAATCGGATCGAAATGGGATGTAAAGTGAGATTAAGAGAAACTAATTTACAGAGGATTATATTTAAATGAGTGGTTATAAAATTTGCAAATTAGATGATAAATTGCTGGGAAAAATTTATGATGATGAAAATGGCAGCGGGAGATGTGAGGAAGTCCAAAGAAGTTATGAAACTTTGTTGAGATAAAAGAAAGGTTGTTTATTTCTGTACTTTATTTTGTAAAAACCCCTAATAAAAATTTATTAAAAAAAAAAAAACAAAGATGTTTCTGTTGTTAAGCCTAATGAGTGGATTACGTTTGTTTTTTTCTGCCCAAGATCAGAATTGACATAAATCTCCACCTCCCTCTGAGATTTGTCTGCGGGAAAGAGAATTTCCAGGAACAAAATTATGTACTTAGTGTAATCCTGGGGTAACTCACTCCAAACGTTGTTGGAGTCTCAGCTCTCATCAGTCTCAGCCAGCATGGCCAATGGTCAGGGATGATGGAAGTTGCAGTCCACAATTTATAGACAGCACAGTGCTGGCTAGTTTCGCTTGCTGTAAGCCTATGTACCGTATTTTTCGCTCTATAGGACGCACTTTTTCCCCTCCAAAATTAAGGGGAAATGTGTGTGTGTCCTTTGGAGCGAATGCAGGCTCCTTGGCTTCAGCGATAGCAACGCGAAGCCTCTGAAGCGCAGAGGGAGCACTCCCTCCGCACTTGGGAGGCCTCGCACTGCTTTCGCTGAAGCCTGGAGAGCGAGAGGGGTCAGTGCGCACCGACACCTCTCGCTCTCCAGGCTTCAGGGATAGCCGCCTGAAGCCTTTGGAGTGCAGCGGGAACTCGCGCTGCGCTCCGAAGGCTTCGGGTTCCTTTTGCTGAAGCCGGGAGAGCAAGACTCTCCTGGCTTCAGCAGAGAGGGAGAGCTGCCCAGCGCCCCTTCAGCAAAGTGGGAGGAGAAATGGAAGGGGCTCTGTTTCTCCTGCCGCTTCGCTGAAGGGGCGCTGAGCAGAGAGGGGGAGAATTTTTTTCTTGTTCTCCCCCTCAAACAAGGTGCATCCTATGGTCAGGTGCGTCCTATAGAGCGAAAAATACGGTATGTCTGCTCAGGAACAAGTGGCACTGGGTTCAAGCGTACTGAACTCATAGGTAAATCTGTTTGGTATTGCATCATTAACAGAATGGGCAAAAAACATGTATTTTCTGTACTATTCCCTCTTAGAGCAATGGAGCACCATCCAGCCCCATTGCTTCCAGTGGGAATTCCTGTATCCTTTCTCAAAGCATGTGGGGTCAAGGCAACCTAATGCACTAATCCACTACAGCCACTACAGCTGGATTGCCCATTTTGAAAAAGAACATGAATCTCTTTTAAAGAAACAGAGGCAGCACTGCAGCCTTCAGACTACTTACAGTAGTATGTTCTTTACATAATGGCAACAACGCCTGTTCTTTCCATTTAAATTTCCCAGGATTTGGCCGTCAGGAACCCATGTTAGAAGTGGTGAATTCCGAAAAAAATAGCTAAAGAACCTCTTACAAAAAGAAAAGAAAAGCTGAACAACTTTTGTGTCCAGATTTTCACTTTCTGAAATAAGGCCAACCCTAAGGTAGAAGCCTCTGTGTTCTAAATGCCATATTTTTCCATGTATAAGACGCCCCCTATTTTTTGAGCCCCAAATTAAGAAATAAATAATCACAACTTTCCGTGTATAAGACGACTCCCAATTTTAAACTTTAAAAATTTGGGGAAAAAGTCGTCGTATACACGGAAAAATACAGCAGTTTTAATTATGTGCTGCTGTCTTCTGCTTTTACTGTGTTTGGGTTTTTAAAAAATAAATAAATTATATAAGCTGATTTTGAAAAACAACAGATGTGCTCCTTGGGGATGTGCCAGATGAAAATATAATTAATATTAAGTCTAGAAACTGTTTAATTTGGATCTCTTACCTGCCCTTCGCCATAATACATTCCCAGGCTGAGTTACAACAACTTAAGTAATATAATTGGAAAATAAGATAAAACCACGAACCCCAAATAGCCATGAATTAATTAGCAATTTCCATGTAGGCACTGGCAGAGGAAGAGGGGGGCAGGGGGAGCGCACCGCCCCTGGGAGTGTGGCCCCGGTGGGGTGCCATTGCGGCTGCCCCCCTGCCCGCACTGGGTGCCACGGCCCTGCAGGTGGTGTGCCACACCTCCAGGACGCACACCACACCCCTGCAGGCGGCACGCCACGCCCCTGTCTGCTCTCTGCCACTGCATGTAGGTCACAAAATTTTACACCAACATTAGAGGCTCATAACCCCAGTCCCAGGGATAATAACAATGAGGCTAGCTGTGTGATACACATGGTGTACCTGCTAATACAGCAATGTTGACCTTCTATGGGTGGTAACTGGATCATATTGTGTTGCCGCCAGATCCTTGGCTTATAATACCGAACCTTTCAGAGCTATTGTTGTGGCATCCATGCAAATGTGTCAGTGTGAAGTTTTAGATTTAATCGCAATACAATGGATAGTGATTCTCTGTTAGCCCAGAAGACAACCCCTCCAACTCAAACAGTTATCGGCTCCTAGGATCTAGTTGAACCTGATAGCGTGTCAGCTTCCAATTCCACACACAAAAACCTCCTGCGTTCATAGCATAATATTTAAATGGATCCTTATAAACGCTTAAGGTTCTCATTAGTTCAACATTAGAAGACCAATGAATATTAATGTTTGACATCAAAGAAAACATCTAAAAATCAAAGCAAATAAACACCAATTATATAATGCTGCAAAACATAAGGGGCAAGGCTGTAATTGGGTTGGCATCTTTAATCTGTGAAGGCTGCTCAGTGTTAGACTTCTTGTTACTCTAAACTCTAAAATAATGACACAAATGAAAACTGAAAGGAGTGGGCAGCAGGGATGTGTTGGGTATATAGCCTGGCAACATGTAACTCAAATATACACACACACAAAATGACCCCAAGGTAGATTACTTTTAATATTTTAAATACTTTGAGGGATTCGGTAATCCCTCAATCTACTGCTAAAAATGGCTGGTTGATGTGCTAATCTGATAAAACAGCATTCAGATAAGTAGATTATATCAATACAGCCTCCAAAGCAGATGTATCTGATTGTCATAGCCTTTAGGTAGGTCTCTTTATTTTGATACACATTCAATATTTAGAAATGCTAAGGGGAAGCAGTTGATCATGGTGAGTTTGGGCTGGCTTGGATGCAAGAATAATCATTGGCGTTGCATGGTAAAAATGAGCTTTCCCCTATCCAGGCTTCCACCTGCTCTGACTGACTTTGGTATTTGAACCCAGACAAACAATGATTAATTTTAATTATGGTTAGTGGAAGTGAAACAACTTCAAATAATACTTTTAGAACTAGCTCATTTTCATTAAGATTTGCTATAGTTTGTCTGGACCCACTGAACTGTGGTTTAATCTTAAAAATGGAAACAACATGCCTTGGGTTTCATGGCTAAACCATAGTTTGCAGTATGTTCTCACACTATTAAAAGTTATATATTGTTAAGAGTTTGTACCAGACTCTCCAAAATTCCTGGGTCCAGTAGGGGTTGGAATTTAGTCAATTCAAATGTTAAAATATAAGCCAGTTTCCTGACCAGGAAGTCAACTGAGCTGATGGGCCAAAAGGAGGACAAAAGGAAAGAGATGGGGCTCTGTGTCAGATGGCAAATGGAGGGGCCCCTCCCTCAACTCAGGACAAAAAAGGAGAGTTTAAAGTAGAGTCTTAGAATTGAGTTGTCCATGACGTGACCAGGGGGAAAAGGCTGTTGAAGACAGAAAGCTAGAGAGAGGATCAGAGCCGTGGCTGATGCCTATTTGAATCCACGGCTGCAGCTATGGAAGAAATAAGGCCCTCTTGTGATGTCAGTGGTGTGAACCCCTCCATCGTAGGCTCAGGTTGTATATATGTATATAAACCATATATCATAAAGACACCACAATCTGTGCTGTGCCTCATTTTGAAAAGGAAACACAAACCCTGGGTAAGCATGTCTGGAGCTCCTGGATTCTTGCCCCATTCAGAGATTGGGATGATGCGCAACAATATATAATTGCCTGTATCCAAAGAGATGTGTGTATACACAGTGCTTCTCCGTTTTTTTCTTTCTGGAAATAGGCTCTCACAGATTGTGGCAACTCCCTGATGTTCAGGGATTTATTTTTAGGAGGCTCCTTCTGGAAACCTATGAGCATTCTGTTGAATCCTGACCAATACCTTTTTTAAAGCCCCCCACCCCACCCAAAGTGGAATCCAGCCAGATGCAGTGCATTTTTTATTTCTTAAAAATAATTTAACGTCCTGTGGAAATGTGAGTGGCAAGATATTCGGTGCTCCTTAAGGTAGCATCAGGAGCTGTCACTGTTGTAAACACCATGAGACAGAGCAGTTGTACTGTGGCGATTGGTGATATGGTATTTCTCTCGTCAAACAGAGATTTCAGCAGAATGTTGCTAAGGGAAGCTGGGCTGGAATGACACTTTCCCTCATTAGAATGAATACCGTCAGATGGGTTACATTCGGAAATATATTCTGTGACTGGCATTTTGAAGCTGTCTCTCCTTCTGTCTGGCTCTTCCAAACTTTTGTTCAGAACCCCTTAAATGTTCCTCTCTCCTGAGGTATTTTTTCTAGCTGGAGAAGAGGGAGGGATTAAAAAATCAATTGTCCACATTCTTCCTCCTTTGCTGGGATTCATTCATATAATCATATTGTTCAGCTGATCTTTGTGATGCCACTGGAACTGCCCCATAAACTACTTCTTATTAGTCTTTATCCCACCCCCCACCCCAAATTAGAAATTGAATTAAATATTTCCGGAAGTTAGAATAAGGGAAACCACAGGTCCAATAGGGCAAAGCCTTTCTTTTTTCCTTCCATGTGTGCAAAGGAAAAATGATTAGAATTTCATATGAGGATTGCCTAGAGAAACTGACACTTTAAAACATGGTTTGAATCTGGCTTTGTGTTGTAGCTGTTCTCCATTCGGCAGTTGGAGTGCTTGGTTTTCTGGAGTCGGAATGGTCAGTTTCTCTGTGTGGAGAAACACAGAGCGCTGGACCTGCACAGGGGATAATCTGGGGGGAAAGAGGCAACGTAAAGAAGAGAAGACAGAGAATAAAGTTGCATTGCAGAGGACGGTACGAGAGAGCTGTTAGGAGTATAGAGTCAAAAACCCCCTGCATCCATTCACCAAAATCATTAACACTTTGGCAAGCCAGTGACTCTCTTGGGCTACAATCCCAAAGCACACTTTGGCAGAAAAAAAAAATGACTGACTTCCAAGTTAAAAAAAAGAAATGTAATTAAGATCAGGTTGTTCGTCTCTTAAGAGCATCGAGAATCCATTTATGGCTTCTCACATATGGCCTTATTGCGTCAACAGTTGCATTCCCTCTCCATCAGGCTGTGCGCACTGACTAGTTATTACCACTACAATGAAGATTTTGCTAGCACATAATTTCACTGATTCATTCTGAACTCACCATGGCAAGAAATAATCCTGAATGCCTTCGCCTTACTGCTGAGGCTTCACCAGATGCTGTTGTACCAGTAAAGTTTCATTGCTGAGCAACTGTAGTATATGGAGCCATCTGGGGCTGCACCATGTAGATCATTTGAAGAAGGGAAGCAGCAGAATTCTAGTTTCCTTCTGCCTGCTTGCTGGGCAGGAATCTCCTGGGGGTGCTGGGGAGCAAGGTGACCCAATCTTTTAAAATAAAACAATATTCATTTTATTGATTTTTATTTAAAGTATTTATTGGCTGCACGTCATCAGATTTCTGTTCTGCATACAAAATTGAAAATAATTCACAAAAACACAAATACATGGTTTTTTATCTTAAAAAAGTCCAATGGTGAAATAAATGATAGAAGAAGCTAAAACACAACACAGCTAAGTAAGAAAAACAGTTACCACCAAAACTAAATAAAAAATGCAAACAGGGAAATCTCAGCCTGGTGTTGGAAAGATAGTAATGTTGGGACTGGATGTAGCTCTTTAGGGAAGAGTTCTAAAGTTGGGACAACACCACAGAGAAGTGCCTCCGCGACAGCATAATTCCATTTATTTCATTTATATCCCACCTTTTTGCCAAGGAGCTCAAGGTGGTGTACATAGTTCTCCCCTTCCGACTTTAAATCCACATAGCAAAGATGGTACTTGGAGAAGATCTGTGCAGAAGATCTTAAGACTCCTGTTTTAGGGGGAGTGTATCAGGCTGGACACAGGTGGCGCTGTGGGTTAAACCACAGAGCCTAGGACTTGCCGATCAGAAGGTCGGCGGTTCGAATCCCTGTGACAGGGTGAGCTCCCGTTGCTTGATCTCTGCTCCTGCCAACCTAGCAGTTCGAAAGCACGTCAAGTGCAAGTTGATCAATAGGTACCACTCCGGTGGGAAGGTAAACGGTGTTTCTGTGCGCTGCTCTGGTTCGCCAGAAGTGGCTTAGTCATGCTGGCCACATGACCCGGAAGCTGTACACCGGCTCCCTCGGCCAGTAAAGTGAGATGAGCGCTGCAACCCCAGAGTCGGTCACGACTGGACCTAATGGTCAGGGGTCCTTTTATCTTTACCTTATCAGGCTGGAAATTACCCACCAACAGTACAGGGGTTGTATCAATTCTCAAGTTTGTTCATGCTCATCAGTTCCATAATTGTGCTCAAGCAGGTTGTGCACAGCCTCACATCTGTTTGTTGCCCTTTGGTTACCGGTGACCCTCATCCTAAATCTCTGAGTGACCTCTCCCTACCAGCAATTTCATGTAGATGCTAAATCTTATCGGAGAAAGAGTAGCCCCCTGTGGGGCTGCCTAGCGATCAAGCAGTAATCTCCCAGTTCTACTTTCTAAAATCAGCCCTCAATTAGGAGGAGAGCCACTGCGACTGCATGCCTTCAACACCCCATTTCAGAGAGCCTGTCCAGCACACTGCTGCCGATGGTATTGAAAACCACCATAAAAGTCTAGAAGAATCAACAGGGTCACACTTCACCTCTCTCCTGACAAAGGTTATCCCACAGAGTGAGCAAGGCAGTTGCAAACCTGAAATCTGATTGAAATAGATCTGTATGATCCAAGAGTAACTGGAGTTTACCAGGGTTGTGTCTTAATTTCTTCCATTGATTTCTTTTAAAAAAATAAATAAATAGTTGAAATAGATAAAGATAGCCATTATATATATATATGATACATAGAAATAGTTATAAGTAAACTGAAGACAAGAGTGAAAATGCCTTTAAAATCTTGCAGTGCTTGCTGGTAAAAACAAAGGAAGCACAAATCCTTTCAAATAATTCATATTTTCATTTGCCATCTCACAAATGAACGAATTCGGAGTTTAGCCACTGGAGCCAAATGCCAAGTCTTTTGAAGCCTTTCATGAATCGTTAGCTGTTCAGACTCTCATCATTGTATAGTCATTAAGCTTTTTTTTTTTTTGCAGCTGTTCGTAGATTTCACACCAACTGAAAATGTAGGGACTGAACTCTGCAAGAACCCCAACAAGACACAAAGCAGGTTCAGTTGAAGCGCGTCAGTTATATTACCATCAGACTTCCACTAAATGAGCATAGTGCCAAAGAGATTGTGGAACTTCATTAGGCAGCATTTCCCGTGATTTCTTACTCACCTTTCACCATAAGGTCCCAGGGTGGATTACAACACAATATAAAACCCCTCACAAATAAAACAGACGTTGTTTTAAAAGCAAAGAAGAACAATATCAACTAAAAGACGAAGGTCCTGCACCACAAAATTTCTTAATAGTCATTCTCCCACCTTTTAGATATTATTCAAAAGAAGTCCTCTCTGAGTCCAGCTTTTCTAGTCTAGAACTCCATGTTATAAGTGTTGGCAGTGAAACAAAATGGCGCCTTTTCTTCTTTTTAGTGATGAACTAAGTCTGATGTTCAGTTTTTAAAATAATAAACATAAAAGCCGCCGGGCAAGTGAAAAGTGTGATTCCAAAATAAATGATGGCAGTGAAGGAAAATTTTGGGAAGCATTTCCCTAAAGTTTGTAGGATTAGAAGAGATGGGTTTTGTTTTAACTTTGAGACAATATAACAAAGTAAAAATAAATAAAAAAGCCAAAAGTATTTTGGAAGTCAGGCTCAAGAACATACCATGGGCATCTTCCTTCACATTAAGCTTCTGTGTTATTACTTCCAAACATGTGGTAGTATAATGAAGCATGAGTTTTAGAAAGTGTTAAAACCTTTACTGTATCATTTCTGTAAAAGAGCAGCTACAACTCTGCGTGGTTTATTGTCCCAGAAAAATGCAAGGATCAAATCACAATTTCTCCAACGACTCTAGCATGATTGGGGTAGTTAAATTCACAAACATAAACATCAACCAAAGCAATATATTCATTTCCAGCACAGAAATCATTCGAGTCCAGGAAATTTCTAACACAGACTTTCTTAGATCACTGGCAATATCATTTATGGGGGATGTAATTGCATTGAAATGAGTCATCTGTTGTTTGTGTTGCATATATTCATAAGTATCTGACACACTTTCTTCCAGAAGTTTCAATAGGACTTGGCCATTACTAACTTTTGACATGCTGAGGTCAGAGCTATTGCATATACCTTTCTATACGATTACAGATAGGTAGCCATGTTGGTCTGCCATAGTCAAAACAAAAAAAATTCCTTCCAGTAGCACCTTAAAGACCAACTAAGATAGTTCTTGGTATGAGCTTTCGTGTGCATGCACACTTCTTCAGATACAAATATATGTATCTGAAGAAGTGTGCATGCACACGAAAGCTCATACCAAGAACTAACTTAGTTGGTCTTTAAGGTGCTACTGGAAGGAATTTTTTTTGTTCTTTCTATACGATGTTTATGGAAAGGTGCCTATTTGCCATTCCAGGTATGGAGAGATTGGTGTAACTCTTGTCAACTGACTTTTAATAATAATAATAATAATAATAATAATAATAATAATAATAATAATAATAATAATAATAATAATTTATTATTTATACCCCGCCCATCTGGCTGAGTTTCCCCAGCCACTCTGGGCGGCTCCCAATCAGTGTTAAAAACAGTACAGCATTACATATTAAAAACTTCCCTGAACAGGGCTGCCTTAAGATGTCTTCTGAACGTCAGGTAATTCTTTATCTCTTTGACATCTGATGGGAGGGCGTTCCACAGGGCGGGCGCCACTACCGAGAAGGCCCTCTGTCTGGTTCCCTGTAGCCTCACTTCTCGCAATGAGGGAACCGCCAGAAGGCCCTCGGCGCTGGATCTCAGTGTCCGGGCTGAACGATGGGGGTGGAGACGCTCCTTCAGGTATACAGGACCGAGGCCGTTTAGGGCTTTAAAGGTCAGCACCAACACTTTGAATCGTGCTCGGAAACGTACTGGGAGCCAATGCAGATCTCTCAGAACCGGTGTTATGTGGTCCCGGCGGCCACTCCCAGTCACCAGTCTAGCTGCTGCATTCTGGATTAATTGCAGTTTCCGGGTCACCTTCAAAGGTAGCCCCACGTAGAGCGCGTTGCAGTAGTCCAAGCGGGAGATAACTAGAGCATGCACCACTCTGGCGAGACAGTCCGCGGGGAGGTAGGGTCTTAGCCTGCGTACCAGGTGGAGCTGGTAGACAGCTGCCCTGGACACAGAGTTAACCTGCGCCTCCATGGATAGCTGTGAGTCCAAAATGACTCCCAGGCTGCGCACCTGGTCCTTCAGGGGCACAGTTACCCCATTCAGGACCAGGGAATCCTCCACACCTGCCCGCCTCCTATCCCCCAAAAACAGTACTTCTGTCTTGTCAGGATTCAACCTCAATCTGTTAGCCGCCATCCAACCTCCAACCGCCTCCAGGCACTCACACAGGACCTTCACCGCCTTCACTGGTTCTGATTTAAAGGAGAGGTAGAGCTGGGTGTCATCTGCATACTGATGAACACCCAGTCCAAACCCCCTGATGATCTCTCCCAGCGGCTTCATATAGATATTAAAAAGCATGGGGGAGAGGACAGAACCCTGAGGCACCCCACAAGTGAGAGCCCAGGGGTCTGAACACTCACCCCCCCCACCACTTTCTGGACACGGCTCAGGAGGAAGGAGCGGAACCACTGTATGACAGTGCCCCCAGCTCCCAGCCCCTCTAGACGGTCCAGAAGGATGATATGGTCGATGGTGTCAAAGGCCGCTGAGAGATCCAGCAGAACTAGGAAACAGCTCTCACCTTTGTCCCTAGCCCGCCGGAGATCATCAACTAGCGCGACCAAGGCAGTTTCAGTCCCATGGTGAGGCCTGAATCCCGATTGGAAGGGATCCAAATGGTCCGTTTCCTCCAGGCGTGCTTGGAGTTGTTCAGCAACCACCCGCTCAATCACCTTGCCCAAGAATGGCAGATTTGAGACTGGGCGATAGTTGGCCAAATTGGCCGGGTCTAAAGATGTTTTTTTAAGAAGCGGTTTAATGACCGCCTCTTTCAGCGGGTCTGGGAAGGCTCCCTCACAGAGGGAAGCATTCACCACCCCGCAGAGCCCATCGCCCAGCCCTTCCCGGCTTGCTTTTATCAGCCAGGATGGGCAAGGATCAAGGAGACAGGTGGTCGGTTTCACTCGTCCAAGCAGCCTGTCCACATCCTCGGAGGTAACAGATTGGAATTGATCCCATGTAACAGGACCAGACAGAACTCTAGCACTCTCCCGCCCTGGCCCTGCTCCCACAGTGGAGTCTACCTCCTTCTGAATCTGAGCGATTTTATCTGCAAAAAACTTTGCAAAAGCATTGCAGGAGATCTTGGGGTCCCTACCAGGCCCCGGTGGTACAGGTGGTTCTGATAGATTGCGAACCACCTGAAAAAGTCTCCTGCTGCTGTTTTCTGCAGATGCAATGGAGGCGGCGAAGAAGGCCCTCTTCGCCGTCGCCATTGCCACTTGGTAGGCTCGACGTTGAGCTCTAACCTGTGTCCGGTCTGATTCAGAATGAGTTTTCCGCCACCGGCTCTCTAGCCGTCTCAACGATTGTTTCATCACCCTCAGCTCCGGGGAAAACCACGGGGCTGTCCGGGCTCCATGCAATCGGAGAGGGCGCTTCGGAGCCAGACAGTCAATAGCCCTGGTTAACTCCGCATTCCAGCGTGCCACCAGGGAATCAGCTGAAAGGCCATCAACTTGGGATAAAGCATCCCCTACCACTCTCTGGAAGCCAATTGGATCCATTAAGTGGCGGGGGCGGACCATCCGAATCGGTCTGGGTTTGCCTCCTGCTTCTCAGATTTTTCCAGCATCGCTTTCTCATGTTCTTGATTGATATTTGTTTGTCATTTGTTTCTTCAACTTCAAAGGCTTGAGGAACATTTTGATAACTTCAGTTCCTATTTTTCCTAGGTCCGGGGACTTCTCAAGTCTTGACATATTCACACATCTGGAATTCACTCTTTTTTTTATAATATTTTTTATTAGTTTTATAAAATACAGAAAAAAGAATAGAGAACGTATTATAAAAGTAAAAAAGAAAGGTTACAAATTTTTCTTACTCTTTTTTCCAAATCTATTGGACTTCCCCACGTCCTCCCAACCCTGTATTCTCTGTGATACATAACGTCTGCAATTTGTTAACTTATTTCAATACTTATTGTATCTTCCTTTTTATCATGTTACCCAGTTTCAAATGTATTATAACCCAAATCATGTACATTTTCATTTTAACACAATAAAGTTGTTTCATTATTCTATCTCTGACTCCTTGTACTTTAATTTCCATTTCTTTAATTTAACATTACTGAAGCTAGGATTTCCTAAAAGGTGCGTTTTTTAACATTCATACAACTTATAATGTTTTTCCAAATAGTCTTTAAATTTTCTCCAATCCTCCTCGAATGTTTCTTCTCCCAAGTCTCGGATTCTGCCAGTCATTTCGGCCAGTTCCATATAGTCCATCAACTGCGTGTGCCATTCCTCCAGTGTGGGTAAATCTTGTGTCTTCCAATATTTTGCAATCAAAATCCTTGCTGCTGTAGTAGCATACATAAAAAAGGTTCTGTCCTTCTTAAACACTCTCCGGTCCACCATGCCCAGAAGGAAGGCCTCTGGTTTCTTAGGTAAGGTAAATCTCAGTACCTTTTTTAGTTCATTATGAATCATTTCCCAGAAGGCCTTCACTTTCGGGCAGGTCCACCAGAGGTGAAAGAATGTCCCTTCCGCCTCTTTACATTTCCAGCATTTATTATCAGACAGGTGATATATCTTAGCAAGCTTAACTGGGGTCATGTACCACCGGTATATCATTTTCATAATGTTTTCCTTCAAGGCACTACATGCCGTAAATTTCATTCCGGTGTTCCATAACCTTTCCCAGTCTTCAAACATAATGTTATGCCCCAAATCCTGCGCCCACTTTATCATGGCGGATTTGACTGTCTCATCCTGGGTATTCCATTTAAGCAGCAGGTTATACATTCTCGAAAGTAGTTTACTTTTTGGTTCTAACAATTCTGTCTCTAGTTTCGATTTTTCCACCTGGAATCCAACCTTCTTATCTACTTTAAAAACCTCTTGAATTTGTGCATAATGCAACCAATCTCGCACCTTGTTTTTTAGTTTTTCCAAGCTCTGCAACCTCCAATTGTCTCCAATCTTTTCAATAATTTCCCCATATTTAGGCCAATTGGCTTCCATATTAGGTCTCTTACGTGCCTTGGCCTCCACCGGTGAGAGCCACCTCGGAGTCTTACTCTCCAATAAGTCTTTATATTTTGTCCAGACCATTAAAATTGCTCTCCTGACAATGTGGTTTTTGAACAATTTGTGCACTTTAACCTTGTCATACCACAAATATGCATGCCACCCAAAGGCATTGTCAAACCCTTCCAGATCTAGGACATCAGTGTTTTCCAGTAAAATCCAATCTTTCAACCAGCAGAAGGCTGCAGCTTCATAATATAACCTCAAGTCTGGCAGGGCAAATCCCCCTCTTTCTTTCGCATCAGTTAGTATCTTAAACTTTATTCGGGGCTTTTTGCCCTGCCAAACAAACTTAGAAATATCCCTCTGCCACTTTCCAAAGCATTCCACCTTGTCCACGACCTGTAGGGTCTGAAACAAAAATAGCATTTTTGGCAATACATTCATCTTTATAGCTGCTATTCGGCCCAACAAGGAAAGTTTCAGTCTTGACCATGTTTCCAAATCTCTTTTGATTTCTAACCAACATTTCTCGTAGTTGTCCTTGAACAAATTCAAATTTTTGGAGGTCAGATACACCCCTAGGTATTTTACTTTTTTAACCACATTTAATCCTGTTTCTTTCACAAACTCATCTGTTTCTGTACTTGTCAAATTTTTTGCTATAACCTTAGTTTTTTGCTTGTTCAGCTTAAATCCCGCCACCCGACCAAAGTCCAAAATTAATTCTAACACTCTTTTAGTACTAGAGACAGGCTCCTGCAATGTTAATACCAGGTCATCTGCAAATGCTTTCAATTTATATTGTTTCACTCCGACCTCAATTCCCTGTACCAACCGGTCCTTTCTAATCATGTTCAATAGCACCTCCAGAACTGAAATAAACAGTAGGGGGGATAGGGGGCGCCCCTGCCGTGTCCCTTTTTCAATTTTAAACTCCTCTGTCACCACATTGTTTACTATCAATTTCGCTTTTTGTTCTGAATATATTGCTTCTATTCCATTTTCAAACCCCCGCCCCACTCCCATCCCTTCCAAGTTTTTCTTCATAAACATCCAGGAAATATTGTCAAAGGCTTTCTCCGCATCAATAAAAATTAACACCTCTCGTGTTTAGTTTTGTTTGGGGGACTTCCGGGTCGGCGCCATCGCCGAATGGAGGACTCCCTCCGAGCTCCGGAGGGAGCCTGCTTGGCAGGGGCTGGGTCCTACCGCACCGGCGATGCGGGGACCCTTAAAAACCACGGCCAGAGGAGGCCGTGGACATGGAGACTCGGCTGGCACCGTTAGCGCCCTCCCGACTCGTGAAGGAGCCTTTTTAAAGGCTACGGATCGGGTGCCGGGGAGAAGCGTGGTGCTTTGAGTTCTCTGCTATCCCTGCCGAGCGCAGCCGCATGCCATCCGGCGGAGAGCGCTGACTTCTTCTATTGAAAATTTGGATCTAAAGAAGAACCCGTGAGTAATTGGAATATGGACTAAAAAAAAAGGGATAAATTTTTAAAATTTGGAGCGAACGGGGGAGGCGGAAAAAAGGAAGTCAGCCCACCCCTAAATTGTAGAAGAGCCAAAACAAAGGACTGGACAACTAAGATCGAGTGTAACCTTATTTTGCCGAATTAGCAACTTCGCGAGGGAAAATTATAAGATTGAGCTGGAGGAGAAAAGTGGAATTGTTTTAAAAAAGCAACCCCCCCCCCCCCGGAATCCCTGGAGCGATTCGTGAAACTGCCTGGAGAAGAGCAATGGAGGTTTTGACAGCTGTCAAAGAGCTGTCAAAAAGGAAGATTAAAATAGAGACTTTGTTACGAGGGCTTTGCCGGTTACATTTGTTATAAATTGAACATAAACTGCTTCAAATATGGACTAACAAGTTACTTGGATTGGTGGATGTGATTCTGGAAGGGAACTTTGTTACTGTAATCCATCTAGAGGAGCTGAGGGATATTGCATGTGTTTTTGAGGAAACTTGAACAGTTGAATGGAACTTTTAATCTCCTGGGAAACTGCAGGAATGGAACTTATTTTGTCTACAGAGGTTTACACACTACAGGAAACAATGGAACTATTTGTTGAAAAATGAAAGGAACATGATGCAATGCTTTACTCCTGAATAACAAGACTCTGCAGAGACACTAGAACTTTTGGAAAAAGAACATTTCTGTGGGAGAACAGAGAAACAAAAAGGAGGAGAATGATTGACAAGAACAAGGAAACAACAAGAACTGGACAGAACGGGGAGAGGGAACATTTGGGATATCCAGGCTTGACAAGCTTATGGAAACAAAATTGGAGTTTTTACTCCTGGATATAAAAACCTGGATAGAAGAAATGGGCCC
Organism: Podarcis gaigeae; assembly: GCF_964106915.1. Classification (NCBI taxonomy): domain Eukaryota; kingdom Metazoa; phylum Chordata; class Lepidosauria; order Squamata; family Lacertidae; genus Podarcis; species Podarcis gaigeae. The sequence continues at coordinate 103,762,893 of NC_139679.1, forward strand.
CTTTTTTGATAGACTCCTTCTATGATTGGACACTCGTAATTAAAGACTGGCAAAGAACCAGAGGGACGTGGGCATAGTGTAATGTGGGAACTCCAGGAAGATACTAGAAGTAGAGGGATAGGTGAAACGCAAAGGGGAAAGAGGGGAGGGAAAGTTGGAATCCAAAGGTTGTAAAATCATTACTCATATTTATTTTACTTCCATCTGTACTATGTTTGAAAGGGGGGAACTCGTGGAAGGGAATAGATCGATCTTAGGGGATGGGAATTTGGATAAATTGGGTTATTGATGATGAGTGTAATTTGGGGATAAGAACTTGTTGAATTTAATTGCTTATTTGGAAGATCTGGAACACAAGAGGGGGTAGGGAGGGGAAGTCCTGGTTATTGGCAAAAAGTTTATAAATTGGATTTAATTTGTTTTAATTTGTTTTAATTTGGAAAACCTTAATAAAAATTATTATAAAAAAAAAAAGTTTTGTTTGTAAAAGTTCCAAAATGTCAATAATGTTTCTTGTGTTGCCAAACAAATGCCTACCAGGGAGAAAGCCAGCCTGGTCTTTATGGATCACTTCATTAAGCACTTTTTTAAACCTACTTGCCAAAATGTCTGCAAAAATTTTGTAATCCACATTTAGGAGTGAGATGGGGCGGTAGTTCTTCAGCTGAGTCTTTTCAGTTTCTAGTTTGGGTATCAATGTGATGAAAGCTTCTTTCCACGTTTCCGGTGCCTTCCTCCCCTCCATAATCTGGTTACAGACCTCCAACAAAGGTTGTATCAAATAGTCCTTCAAAACCTTATAGTATTTGGAGGTAAGTCCATCGGGGCCTGGAGATTTGCCTCGTTGGAGGTTCTGAATGGCGCTTTCAATTTCTTGCTGTGTGATATTACTATTCAGGGTTGTTCTCATTTCCTGAGGTATTTTCTGTAATCCGTTGGTTTTAAGAAATTGGTCCACCTCCGAATCTTTCTGTGGCCCTTGTGAATAAAGTTCTTTGAAATATCTCTGGAAGCACTTTCTAATTTCCTCGGGTTTCTGAACCATTCTCCCTTCAATCTCTAGATTTGTAACAGTATTAAGTTTTTGTCTCTTTTTCAACTGCCATGCTAGCAGTTTCCCACACTTATTTGCTGATTCAAAGGATCTTTGTTTCATTTGTTTAATTTTCCATTCCACCTCTTGATTTATCAGTTTCAAATATTGTGCTTGGAAAAATTTCACTTCTCTCAGCACCTCCTTCGACTTAGGCCTGGATCTTAGTTTTTTCTCTCCATCTCTTATTTTTCCCAATATCTTCTCCTTCTTTTCATTCCAGAATTTTTTCTTGATCGTATTTTGTTGTATTAGAAACCCTCTCATGACTGCTTTACTTGCGTCCCAGATTATTCTTTTTTCCACAGTGGTATTTAAATTTATCTCAAAATAGTCCTTTAAAGTTTTTTGGGCCTTCTTAACAATCTTCTCGTCCCTTAATAAGGTGTCATTCATTTTCCATCTGAAGGATCCGGTTGTATTTAGTCTCAATTCCATTTTCAAAGCATTATGGTCGGAGCAGGTTTTTGGGCAGATTTCCACCTTTCTAGTCTTGGGTGCCAGTCCTCTAGTTATCCATATTTGGTCGATTCGTGTCCATGTCAGATGAGCTTCAGAAAAGAAAGTCCCTTCTTTTCCTAGGGGGTTCTTAACCCTCCATATGTCAATTAAGTCCACATTGTCAGTCATTTCAAAAAAAGTTTTAGGTAGTCTGCCATCTTTCGTTATGTTAGCACTTTGCGACTTATCCATATTTACAGACACAACCCCATTCATGTCACCCATCATGATGATGTTGTTATAGTCTAAGTAATCCAGCATAATCTCATGCAGCTTCCTGAAAAATTCCGATTTTCCTTCATTTGGGGCGTATATTCCTAATATCAGAAATTTTTCTCCTTGTGTCTGAATTTCAATCGCCAAAATTCTGCCGTGTTCATCTTTAAATAAGAATTTCGGTGACAGGCTCTCCTTTGCATATATCACCACTCCTCTTTTCTTCACTTTGTCCGAAGAGATAAATTCTTGGCCTAGTCTTTTATTAATTAGCACTTTTCTGTGGAGCCTTGTCACATGCGTTTCTTGCAGGCAAATAATGTCCAATTGTTCTTTTTTCAAAATATGAAATACTTTTCTTCTTTTTTCCGGAGAATTTCCGCCATTTATATTCCAACTAAGAAGCTGCAGCGACATCCTGGTCTAATTGGTGGGTCTACAATGGGGTGTCTAGGCTTCCCTCCGATCCCGGAGGTGGTAATGTTGGTCCAGATCCAGGCGGTGTAGGCTTTGGAGATGGTCCCGGTGGTGGTGGAGGCCAAGAAGCTGCAGCTCCTTTCTGGAGGTCCTCCTCGTGGTCGTGTAGGAACATCTGTTGGTCCTCCGGTGTTTTAATTCTTACTTTCCTTCCTTTGTAGGTAAATGATAGTCCTTGCGGAAACTCCCACCTATAAGGGATTGTGTTATATCTCAACAATTTGGTCAAATCTGTATAAGTAGTCCTAAGATCCAAAAGGTGTTTAGGTATATCTCTGTAAATTTCGGCCTTTTTTCCTTCTATCTCCAAGGATTTTTTGAAATGTAGGCCTAGTATCTTGTCTCTTTCCTCTCTCGATCTCAAAATAACCAAACAGTCTCTGGACTTGTCCTTCTTTATCAATTTTCCCAGTCTAAAGGCAGTCACAATTTTAAAGTCCTTATCTTCCTCTATCCCCCAGAATTTGGAGAACAAAAGTGTTAAAAATCCCTGTAGGTTTCCTTCCTCCAATTCTGGGATAGCCCTTAATCTGAGATTATTTTCCTTACTTTTCAATTCAACCAATGACAGGTAGGCTTGTTGTTCCCCTACCTGTCTTTTCAGAGGCCTTACTTCCCCCCTAATCTCATCAACCTTTTTGTTCGCCTGTTCTGCTTTTTGACAAGCTTCCACCGCAAGCTTATAATTTTCAGTCGTTGCCCCTTGTAATTTTTCAATTGCCTGAGTATGATGGGAAACTTGCTCAGATAATTTAGTAATAGAGGATGTAGCTTGGTCAATTTTTGATGATTGGTTGTCCACTTTTTGATTTAAAATTCCAAGTTGTTCCAAGATTTGCTTCAGAACTATTTCAGATCCTCCAGTTGCCATATCTTCTGCAACAGGCTCTGCAGCAGGCTCTTCAAATTCCACCTCCTGTGCTGTCAGCACAGTTGGGACGGATGATCTTCGTTGATGAGATAGGGTTGTTTGAACAAGTTGCCCTGGTTTCTTTTCTTTCTCTTTAGCTTTAGCTGCTCTTGTTCTCCCTGTGCCACTCATTCCACACCTGCCTCTGTTCAAGGTCAAATTTTCTTTTGTTTCATAAGTTAGACAAAGTCCAGAGTGTAAACAATTTAACCGCAGAGAATCACAATAAGGTACAGTTCCCAGGCCTCTATATCTCCACAATCCTCTAGGTGGGGGTATTTCAAAGTTTCAAGGAAGGAGAGAGCTCTTGTCCGCCATTGAAGTTCTTGTATTCCCTATGTTAAGTCTTTAATAGTTCCAGAGCACAAAAGGAAGTTTCCACAGGCTTTCTTTGTCTTAAAGAGAAGCCACAAGGTGTCAAGAAGGGTCCCAGCAACAATGTTTAAACGTTAATGTCTCAGTCTATGTATCAGTTAAACTCCAATAACAGTATCAGCAGTTTGACAGTTCTCCTTTGCACGCTGACAGCCCGATCGCTGGGTTGTCTCTTTTAACTCCACATAGCTCAAAATTAGGAAGAAGGTCCCAAGAATAAAATCCACAACTTTTACAAAAATTTCCTGCTTGTCTTTTCGCTACAAAGTCTGTCAAATACACCCTCGTTTTGCTTTTACAATCCCTTTTCAGCGCTTCAGCGCTCTTCTGCGCAATTGCTTTAATCTGGTTAGCAGGATCGGGAGACGGACTTCCTGTTACTCGCCTCCCGTTTTCAGCCGAATTTCAACCAAATTCCCAAATTTTCCGATGTTTAACTCCCCTTACTCACGGGTATGTAGCAGCCAATTTTGGTGTTTTCAAGAAGAAAGGTCGGCGCTCATCAGCAGCAGCAGCGCGGCTTTGCATCCACGAAAAGAGCGATGAACTCACAGCGCCGCTCCCCCTTTCGCGTTCCGGAGCCCCTTACGGAGCCCCTTCTTCGTTTCCGGGGGGGCTTTAGGCGCCCGCCGAGTCCCACGGCCGCAGGCTCGCTCTGCCTGCGGTTTTTCTTAATGGGTCTCCACTTTGCCGTAGCGGACGACCCTTTTTCGCGGAGCCCCTCTTCACCAGGTAAAGAGGACCGCCATTGCTATTTTGCGCCGCCTCCGGAAGTCCCACATCTGGAATTCACTCTTGCCTTCCTACAGATGCTACCAGTGTTGTGGTATTTAATTTATTCATTTATCTCATTCAGTTTATGAATTGCTTTCTATAAGACATTAGAAGAATGAGTGAAGTTCCATGGTCAGAAATACTCAAAGGGAAGGGAGCCCAAGATGGATGGGAGTTTCTTAAAGGTGAAATATTGAAGGCACAAAAGCAGACAATTATAAGAAAGAAAAGTGGAAGGCACCTAAAGAAACCAATGTGGCTGCATAAGGAGCTTACAGATGGAGTAAGCTTGCTTTCTTTTGCTCCAATGGATTCAAGTTATGAAAAAGGAGATTTGAACTAAGCATCAGGAAGAACAGTAAGAGCTGTTCAACAGTGGAACAGACTCCCACGAGAGTCCTTGGCACCTCCTTCCTTTGAAGTTTTAAAGCAGCGGTTGGCTGGCCATCTGCAATGCATGAGCCAGTTGAGATCCTACATTGCGGGGGGTTGGACTGGATGACCTTCAGAGGACTTTCCAAGTCTACAATTCTATGATTTTTTTTGGGGGGGAGACACAATTTCATATATAAAAACAATTTCAAATCTAACAATACAGATGCAGGCTTGAATAAAACCTCTGTGTAAAAGACTTGTTCAGAAATTAGGCGCTGAAAAGGCAGTAGAGACAGTTTCTGTGTGATACAAAAAGGGATGCAATTGGAAAAGGGATGTGTCACCATGCCAAGGGCCCAAATCTTGCATCGTACAGAGTGGTCCTCCCAAGGAGATGCTATCTGCAGGAAGCCATCTGGTGCGTTCTCTCACTTCCCACACTTGATTATTGCCATTTTCTTCTTGTTACTCTTCCTGTTTCTACTCTTAATTCCCTCCATCTTAGGTGCTTCTGCTTGTTTAAAGGTTTCTGCTCATTGTTCAAGCTTGCAGTTTAATAGGTTTCCACCCTGCCTTTCAAATAAAAATTACCAGGGTGGCTTTGTTGTTGTTGTTTAGTCGTTTAGTCATGTCCGACTCTTTGTGACCCCATGGACCAGAGCACGCCAGGCACTTCTGTTTTCCACGGCCTCCCACAGTTTGGTCAAACTCATGCTGGTAGCTTCGAGAACACTGTCCAGCCATCTCATCCTCTGTCGTCCTCTTCTCCTTGTGCCCTCCATCTTTCCCAACATCAGGGTCTTTTCCAGGGAGGCTTCTCTTCTCATGAGGTGGCCAAAGTACTGGAGCCTCAGCTTCAGGATCTGTCCTTCCAGTGAGCACTCAGGGCTGATTTCCTTAAGAATGGATAGGTTTGTTCTTGCAGTCCATGGGACTCTCAAGAGTCTCCTCCAGCACCATAATTCAAAAGCATCAATTCTTTGGCGATCAACCTTCTTTATGGTCCAGCTCTCACTTCCATACATCACTACCGGGAAAACCATAGCTTTTACTATACGTACCTTTGTTGGCAAGGTGATGTCTCTACTTTTTAAGATGCTGTCTAGGTTTGTCATTGCTTTTGTCCCAAGAAGCAGGCGTCTTTTAATTTCGTGGCTGCTGTCACCCAGGGTGGCTTACATACATTAAAAATATAATACAATATATGAGCAACATAGCAGAGGAAAAATTAGATGGCAGGCATCGGTCTTTTCTACCACGCTGTCGGTGGACTTCCCCTCTCTTCCTTTATTTAATTTCAGTTGTCTCCATGGTCTTGCACCTCTATGTATATTTATGTTGTTCTTGCTGTGTGCTCCTCCTTATACCCTTCATTCTACAGGGACTAAATTTAAGATTGCCTTCCTCCTGCTCCCACCATATGACTAGAATGCCCTTCAGCCTGACCTACCTCTGTTTTTACACTCAAGTGAAATGTTAAAACAGCTTGACCCCCTCTTTCCTTGTGCATTGGCATATTTATTTTGTATGATAAAAAAAATCAAAGACAAGATGGCTTACAAATCAAAATATGAACCGCAACAGAAATTAAAAGAGCATTCCGAACAAAAAACCAAAACAAACTAAAAAGCTAGCCACAGAATGAGCATTGTAGAAACATCACCATAAAACAGCTTTGTTAGTTTTCTTACAATTTTGTGCAGCACTTTGCATCGTGTAAGCCTCGCTGATAAACAAAACAATACTACTGGGGAAAGTGGAAAGAGAGGCACCTGCCTGTGTCATCTCAATTGTCCAGTCATTCATCTCCAGGGGAAACACATGTCTAGGTATTTGCTGTTTGCTAGTGTCCAAACAGACAGTCACTTGCAGGACTTTCACATGACTAACACTGCAAAACAAATTTTGTTTTCCTAATGTTGAGTTCGCTTAGATCGTTGCACGCTCCAAGCTGTCTTCCCTCTTTGTTTGACTCTGCTCGATCTTGATCAGCTACCAGTTTTGCCATGGAAAAGCAGTTCCTGTGGAGGAGGAATCTGGCATATGTGAAGAGGGAAACTCTTATGGCACCTAGTCATTGTTTGCATCCTCCTACCTACAAAACCACCCATGCGTGGATGAGCAAGCCTCTGTTAGCCGAGCTCCATCAGCTCCATCTTCGCTGTCTAAGAATACAGATTGACAAAATAGCCCCATTACAGGTTCCTCAAAGTTACCTAACTTGCAATTATTATTTTTTTAACTCGCCTACTTTTTACCCATAAGAAGGGACCTTACTAAAGCAGACTACTAAAAAGATGTTGCAGATAGGCTAGAAACATGATAGGCTGGTGGCCTGAGGCATGAAATGCTGTCTGCCGCCTCTGATCGTTTGCTTAATTTCTATGCCAAATGTGCAGGACAGGACTTCACACCCAGAAACGCAATGGGCTGGCTCCAGAGTCACAGATTGCTCCATTCCTCTGCAGTCAAGCTTGGGGAAAGGGGCTTCCCTTCTTTTCTATCCAGGATGGAAGCCAAGCAGTTTGGCAAAAGAGGAACAAAGTACAGTCGTACCTCGGAAGTCAAACGCCTTGCGACTCAAACGTTTTGGTTCCCAAGCGCTGTAAACCTGGAAGTGAGTGTTGTTGTTTGCTGAACGTTCTTTGGAACCCGAATGTCTGACATGGCTTCTGCAGCCAATCGGAAGCTGGACCTTGGTTTCCGAACATTTGGGAAGTCGAACAGACTTTTGGAACGGATCTTGTTTGACTTCCGAGGTACCACTGTACTCTGCTTCATGTTCATGAGCCTGCTTGGCTATTGGCAAAACCTATTGGTGTTTCACAACTTTCTGTCTAGTTGCAGGACCTTAGTCAGACCTAGCAGAGTAAACACAGAATCCACAGAAGCAATTGGCGACTTGGCTGCAGACGAAGCAGGAGCCAGGAACTTGTAGTTAGGTGTTTATTGTATACAGGAACAGAACTATTTACAGGAACAGAACACAGATCTTTAGCTTGCTCTCTCATACACGACCCACAACTCCTTCACTGACACACGGAACTCTGAACACTGAACTCCTGAACTATGAACTCAAGAACTAACACATTCCAGTTAGTAGGCCATTAATTATCACTCCCTTGAGAGAGCTTGACCAATCAGGGAACTGTCTCCATGCCTCTGTTATCACCAGGCAGACTTACTCCTTCAGATTGCCTTCTGGCTGTCTGCCAAACCTTAATTGACTCTGTGTGAGTAGCTGCACGTACACAGATTCCCAACATTGGCTTCCCTCCTGGCTGTAGAGGGAGGGAAGACCCTTCCTCTGTGGCTAGGATGGAAACTGAGTGGGTTGATAAAGGAGAGACCCATTGTTCTGTGTCTCCTTTTGGCAGCGCTCACGCTTGCCTGGAGGGAATTCCATGCTTTTGTATGCCCCCTGTAAATCTCCATTGTGCTTTCAGTTTCATCTGTATGATAGGTTTTTTGTTTAAAGAAAAGTCTTGTAGAGGTTACTTTCAGTGAGACCCGTGGTCCCTTCTAACGCTACAATTCTATGATTTGCATGTATGCATGATTTCTTTTTAAATGGCCTTTATGTAGCCTGGAACTATGGCACAGGTAGAGGTGGTGGTGTTAATCTTTTACACCTGTGTCATTGCCCTGATGAAAATCCCTCCCAGCTGAAAGTGCTACTGATGATAGCAGCTTCTCTCATCAAGCAAATAGCTCCCAGATCAGGGTACTGATCTTTCTTGGCCTGATGGGTAAGTGCTCCTGCCCCCCTCCCCAATGCCATGCTGCTCTTCTAGAGCACGTACCCACACCACACATGTTAGAATATCAGTTTAAGATAGTTTGGCCACAGGCCATCTTGAAGACTTGGAGATTACAGTCATACCTCCGGTTGCGCATGTGATCTGTGCGAAAGGCACGTTCGCAACCTGCAGTGTTCGTAGCCTGAAGTGCCGTTTCTGCGCATGCGCGTGACACAATTTGGCACTTTGGCGCATGCGCGCGATGTCATTTTGTGTTTCTGCGTATGCGCGAGCTCCGAAACTCGGAAGTAACCCATTCCAGTACTTCTGGGTTCGACACGGTCCACAACCTGAAAACGCACAACCCGCATACCTTCGTGACCCGAGGTATGACTGTATAAGTATTTTAAATAAATTTCCCATTGAAGCCATGCTTTTCTTCTTCTCTCTTTTTCTCTGGATCTTCTGTTTTTGAAAAGTGAAATTCCAGATCTGTGACTGCATTGAGGATGCCCAACAGCAAATGTATGCTGCATCAATTTGACAATGTGCTTTTGGACTTGTAGAGAAATAGCTCAATACATGTTTGCCAGGGCATGCCAACAGGCTGCAGTTTGCTACACATGTCGCGGATATATTGTTTATTTAATATATAAGCATGCTGAGCAATGGAAGAAGGCATATAGCACTTTCCAAATGTATATCACGCATTCTTCTGAGTGAAAATTCCAGTGTGTATTTTTGGATAGGGAGAATTGTTGAAAACAAAGCAATAGGTGACTGAATGTGTTCAGTACAGTATTCTGCACCTCTAAGGGCGGCTAGGAAAGTGTTCGCGGCTGAAGGTTATAATGTAGACCTATGGTGTAGTATTTAATAAATTGTACTGATCAGCTGTTTACATCAAATTACCCTTGCTGTGAACAGATGCATGGTACGAATGTTGTATTCGGTACAAGAGTTTGCTTCTATCAAAACATAATGGAAACAAAACCTGTGAGATTAACTGGCACAGTTGGAGCAAATGTGTTTTTCCAAGTAAATCTTATCGGCATTACTTGCCTGTTTATTTTACAGAGTATGTTTCAGATATCCTTACATTGCATTTGTGCGTTGTTAGAAAATAATAATAATTCCGAGATGGGAGATTTGCTTGTTTGAAATGGCTTTTCTTGGAAATCTCTCCTATTGTTGCAAGTGTTTGTCGGTGGTGAAAGGTACAAATTTCTAATTGGGGGGAATAAGGTTTGGATTTTATTGACGATAATGTTTATCTTTATTTGCCAGGAGAATGTGGAAGGTTTAATTGCCCTGTGCAGCTGGGGTGGTGGTGGTGGTGGTGGAAAAGAACTCCGATAGCAGACGCAAGGAAGATGCCCGACGTCATGACCCACTAGGGAACTGTTTGGAGTGAAAAGCACTTGATATCGCTGGAGAAAACCTATGGAATCTGCCACTCATGTTGGCATTACCATTCCTGCAATCCTTGGGCTCACGGGAGGATTCTTCTAACACTTGTCACAGTTTGATTTTGAACCTAGATATGAAGCTAATAGTTTCTAACGGTTTTTCAAGTGCCACTGAATCAAATTACTGAAGTAGAAAGGAACGGTTGACATTCTGCTTTAAAGTGACCGTAAGTTTGACCCAGTTCTACTGCAGTGGTGTCATCACAATTGTATCTCATTGCTGTAGGTTCTCGGATGCTGACAGGCGGAACAAGTTGCTTTAGCTCGCAGTGCTCAGCTGTCATACAGAACAGCTTGCGGATCCTTACGTGAATGAAATGTGCAGGGAGTTCCTTCCTCTCTCTCTCTCCCTCTCTGTCTCCCCAGTGCTCACTTTCTAGGCTACCAGTGAAACTGTATGTGCGTGGAAGGCAAAATAGACAGGAGGAAGAGGAGGAAGAAGAAGAAGTGCATTTGAGAATTTTGTTTTGGCTTCAGGGATGCAAGTGTGTGCCTTTCTCCAGTAAGCTCGACGTTTTGTGAGGTTTAATAAAGAAGGCTTGGAGCTACCCAGGAAGCTCATTTGGGGAGAAGGACCTTGATTATTTTTACACTGTCTGAGCAGACAGATGAGACGCTGTCACCTTTTGTCTTGCTCTTGTTAGCGTCTCACACAGTTGAACAGAGGCCAAGGATGCTGACTTCTCATATTTATTGAATGATTGCCACATACTTGAAACGAGGACAGCAGAGATTCCCACACACCATGACACTAATTCATAAATAGATAGGAACAAAATAACTAGGCAATTATATATATATAATCTTTTTTATTGATTTTCAAAAATATAAACACACAACATAAAACAGTACAAAATCAAAATATCAAGATTACTCTGAATCTCCTTATTCTCCTCCATCCCTCCCTTCTTCAACTGCATATCAGTACTTCTCCAATTTTTCATCTTCCTAAGTTATCTAAACGTTCTGTTACATTAGAAGTGTATTTAAAGTAGGCAATTTTTATTTAAAGTGGCAGGATCAAATGCCAATTATGGAATGAAGCAAAATTAGAACCCGTTGTTCCAAAATTTGAATTCATCCAGATTGCATTATTTGGAAGCATTATTGATTTTTTAAAAGAATATATATATTTAAAGGAACAGCGATGAAAGCTCAGTGAAGAAATAAAAAAAGAACAACTTAGTAATATTTTTTTTAAAAAAACAAAACAACCCAAAGAAAATCAAACCACAAAGTGGTGGATAAAATCCAGAGAGGTTAGGGGCACAGTGCTGGCTTGTCTTTGTAGGAGTGCAGGTTGTATTCTTCTGCTAGAGGCCAAGCTGGCATACATGCCCTGTGCGGTTCTATCTGCAAGCTCTTAGCTAACCTACACAGTAAGAAGGAATCCAAGAGGCTAAGGCAGAATAAATGCGGAGGGGAGAAGGCAGACAGAGAAAAGGGATGGGGAACAGAAGGTGGTGTACAACTTAAGTTTCAGGACTAAATTAGGGCCATGATTTGCAACAGGCCTACTCTGAGTAAAAACGTGGATGAGTGCCACCTACAGACTGTAGCAACATTTTGTTTCCTATGATTTACCTTGAACTGCAAATTCCAGTAGCGATTACAGGTGTGAAGGCTGAGATTCTTGAGACTTGTAACTATAGAGCCCTTGAAGGATTCCATCCCTGAATGGTAAAACCACTTAAGATTGCAAACCACATTTTGGAAAGCCGCAGAATGCACCGACTTGGATTGCAAAGACCAATCTATGTTTATCCATTGTAGGCTAGGTCCTGATAATGGCAAACACAGTTGTTAGGGATCTCCTAAGAACCCTTAGCACCCTTAGCAAACTTCAGTTCCCAGGATTTTAAAAAAAGTGGTATGATACTGCTGTAAATGTATAGTGTGGATGGGGTCTTTGTTCCTCTGTCCTCTTCCTCCTCCTCCAGCTGCTCTGTTCTTTCCCTTTCCACTCAGTTTCCTCCCTCTGCTAGTTTTCCGAATTTCAAGCTGCCCCTCCCCATGCTTTAGGTTTCTTTTTTCTTTGGGTTTGTTCTTGTGCATTTTTTAAAGGGACATACAGTGGTACCTCAGGTTAAGTACTTAATTCGTTCCGGAGGTCCATACTTAACCTGAAACTGTTCTTAACCTGAAGCACCACTAATGAAGCGTATGTAACCTGACGTGTATGCAACCCTAGGTACCACTGTAGATTATGAAATGGTACCAAGGTCAAATTCTGCTGAGCAAGCACGATTGTGAACGAGATTGCAGGTGGATGGGTAAAAAGCATGATCATTCTGGCCCGGACTGGAAGCATTGCAGGTGGATTGTACTGTAAGTTACATGGAAGCACTATTCTCCTCCTATCCTTACGAAGCCAGTTGTCTTTTGTAAGCTCCTTTGGTTTGGGAAGGTTGTACTCTGAAAGCTCACAAGTGCTTTAAAGGAACATAATAAAAAATGTGCAATCATTTTTAAAACAGGAAGAAATGTACACAACAATAACTTCGTAAGAAAGCACAGGAAATGCTTAGAGGTACTTTGAAAATTAAATTTCTGTAAGCACAATTAATAGTTGTGCCTTCACAGAGGAGGCGGTGCTTTAGCATCCTCTGACAATTCTGGGTGGAGTGTGCGCAGGTTCATTTCTAGCCGTGTGGTGTGTGTGTGTGTGTTTTAAGAAAAAGGGCGGCTCTCGTAGTCATTCAAGTCATGACTTTGTTAGAGTATGAGAAGCCTTTAAAATCACTTAGTAGAATAAAACTCCCAAGTACTGTAACTGTCAGATTGCTTTATCTAATTTATGGAATGGAGGCAAAGGAATAAACAATAACACTCCATTTAGAGTTATTAGATTAGCCGTTATAGAAACCACAGAAAGTACATAAGCCTTTACTTTATGTTCACTTGAATTTGGCTATTAAGCTTTGATGGAACTTTCATTTAACCAAATGCCTTTGTTTACAACAATAAACTGGTTAACTCTGATTTCCCTCCTAAATTAAATATGGCAACATCAATATTTGCCTACCTCATTGGCCCTTAAGTTTGCGCAATCAGTTCAATTAGGGGGGGTCTGATTCTGCAGAGATTTATGCCTGCGTTCTTTACCACTAAGGAGGCTTCATGCCCATGAGAACTGCACAGTAGGTGCCACCCAAATCTTCAGCCTGCTGTTGATTTGCATCTTTTCTTCTTGTACTATTTAGCTCGGAGGTGGGGAACCTGGCGCTCCCAAGGTGCATTTGGACTCCCAAGTCCCCATTAGACCCAGCGACTGTGGCCAAAAGTCAAAGGTGACAAGAGCTGCTGGAAGCTCCCCATCCCTGATCTCATACAAGGCACTCCAGGCAGTTCATCATTTAATACAGTGATACAGACAGTGCAACAGACAATACAAATGGAAAAGGGGGGGTGGAATAAGGAAAGAGAAAAATAAGCTTTGTTAGAGAGTTCTGGGAGGGAAGGTACAGAATGGCAGCTAGCCCAAGCCTAGCCCTTTAACTGCCACTAAATGGAATGACGTGGAAATAAAAAAATCCGACATAGGGCTGTGGTTGCGGCACCAACAATGCCTGCATACACACCATACATTTTAGGCACTCCCTGAAAGAATCCTGGAAACTATTTTACCCGTAACAGAGCTGCAATTCCCAGCACCCTTAACAAACCACAGTGCCCAGGGTTCTGGTCTCTCTGTGTGTGCTTTAAACATATTGTTTGTATGCAGCCCCCATGCTTAGTTTTCAGTGGAATGTTGTTATACCCTAAATTAAAACAGAAACAACTTGTTGTCTTTGAAAATGAAGTTACAGCTTGATACTCGGTGAGAGGAACTGAGACCAAGCTGGTTTCAGACAACTGCAAGTGCTCTCACGAGTATGAAAGGGTCTGGTGCTTTGGCTTTGACTGGCAAACTTGCACAATGCTGTAGTGTAGAGGGATTCATGGAGAAACAAAAGAAGATCCTGATTGGTTTATGTTTATTTGGATGAGGTTGGGTGGCCATCTCTCACAGATGATTTAGTTGAGATTCCCACATCGCAGGGAAGTAGACTAGATGACACCTCAGGGACCCTACCAATTCTCCAATTCTATGATTCTTTTTCTTTTATAAACTGTCGCCTGGAGGAACCTAGACCCCCTGTAACTCATATGTCTTTTTGGCTTAGTTATTTAACTTAACATGCTTCTATTATTTTCTGCCTTACACATGTCATGACTGTGTTTTGCATGACTGTATCCGGTGGCCAAAACCCATTATTTGTTGTTTGCATTGTTTCACGTTATTCTGAATAAAAATTATATTATAAAAAAGGGAAGAAAATGAAGTTAAATTACTTTAACCCAGACTTGGCTGAGATGCTCTGGCTGCTTAATATTCAGAGTAAATCTGTTTTTATCTAGCTGCATTCATCTTCGAATCTGAAGGGCTTTGTGCATGCTTCCATAATCAAATAGAACAATAAGTCTGTGTGAAGGAGAGTGAATACGCTACAGAATGCAGGTAAATGCTCATAGATATTTTGATTTGAGACTTGGCCAGCACATCAGAGGATGCTCCAGTGAAAGGCATTCAATTTTTTATCTTAACGGGAACCAGATGAGACACAGCTCAAATTGAATATGCCACCCCTACTAAACTTGTATACAGCACTGCCACCAGCTGTCTTCAAAACACACATTAATTTCGTATTGCTCTGGAGCCCGCAAATACGGCTGTAGCAGAGTTATTTGTTATGAGAATTTGCTGGTGTGCAAACTCTACAGTACTCCAGAGTTTAAATCTTTTGCGTGTATATTGAAGATCCAGAGTTTAGCACAGAGTTTAGGGGTCATATTTTGAGTGCTTTAGGCTCCTGCAGGTCATGAGCCTAAGGCTGTGCTTCAGGATTTTCAGTGTTCTTCGTACTATCTCTTGGCTTTAGAAAAAATGGTGAACTCTACATTATTTCCCTTACTTCACATGTCGGTGATACTACCTCTTTCCACCTGAGAAAATCTTTGACTGGAAACAGGCATAAAAAGTCACCAAGTCACCTCTCTCATTTTTCTCTAGATGTAATATGCTACAAATATTATTCCACACCTTTTGTTCTTCCCTTCTTCCTTCCACTGACTCAGTATAGATAGGAGACCAAACCAGGATTTGCCCAAACCATAGTTAAGGGCCCACACCAGGGGTCAGCAAACCTTTTCAGCAGGGGGCCAGTCCACTGTCCCTCAGACCTTGTGGGGGGCCAGACTATATTTGTTTTTTTTGGGGGGGATGAACAAATTCCTATGCCCCACAAATAACCCAGAGATGCATTTTAATTAAAAGCACACATTCTACTCATGTAAAAACACGCTGATTCCCGGACCGTCCGCAGGCCAGATTGAGAAGGCGATTGGGCCACATCCGGTCCCCGGGCCTTAGTTTGCCTACTCATGGCCCACATTGTCGACTTGAGCTTTCAAATGTAGAGCAACCAAACAATGCTTCGTTGCTTGTTGTCTCTATTTTCTATCTGTTCATCATTGAGCTTCAAGTCCTGGTTGTGGGATTCCGATGGGGCTGTCTGGTTGGCAGGATGCTGGAATAGAAGCAAAGAGCGTTTTAAGGTAGCACAACCGGTTCATCCTCACTGGCTGCTGCACTGCCACAACAGTGTTGTGGGAACAGAGTGAGAGAGATGGGGACGACGACAAATTTTAGCATTGCACAGGGTGCCTCTGAGATTTGAGATCTGCCACTGGTAGATAGGTCGCTGTCTGACCAAGCAGACTTGGGTTACCTGAAAGATCCTGTCTCCCTTTATGAACCTGCCCACGCGCTAAGAAGGACGAGCACCTTCTTTCTGTTCCCTAAACATCAAAGGCATCATTGGTAGTGACACGAAAGACGGTCCTTTCTGTGTCTGCTTCCATACTGTAGAATTCCCTCCCAAGAGAGGTTAGATTGGCTAAGACCTTTGCCATCAGGCAGGCTTTGGGAAACCAATGTTGACCACTGGACTGCTATTATGGCATTAGGCATTTCAGTGCTGTCTGCAACCCCAGAGTTGTTCGTGACTGGACTTAACTGTCAGGGATCCTTTACCTTTACCTTTTACTAACTAGTTTGGTTTTACTACTTTGAAAGAAAGGCGGTATATAAGCATTAAATGAAAATGAATAAATAAATAAATAACCGTGGCTTCTGACGTAACAGCAAACCACAGCTGGCCCAAACCGGCTTCAAATCCAGGTTTGTCAACCGCTCAAAAACAAACCATGGCTTGTGAAGCTAGCAGGTTCAGGCATGCAAACCATTTTATAGTCCAACATCTGAATAATGGCAGATGCGATTAAGTAATTGTTCGCTTGCTCCTCTGGCCTTCAGATGTTCAGATGCATAAGTAATTCATGGCTACTATACAGACTGCTAAGAATGTTGCTCCCTTGTGCCTGCCTTTCGTACTTGGAGCGGTGAAATCAGTTAAGTCCTTTGATTTCATTGGGTCTACTCAGAGTACTATCACCCAAACAGCTACCACTTTTGTTACCTTAGAGCAGTGGCTTCATTTTGCAAACAAAGCTAAATGGCTGATTATGATGCAATGGTAAGAGTGAGAGAGGATTTGAGGCCCCAAAGTCATTATTATAATATACACTGTCCTTTATAGAGAAGCTTAAGCAAAAAAGAAACCTGTCTCTGCTTTGAGATACGAAGAAGGAGAGGCAGGGGTAACACTCCAGCTTTGGCTGTTCCTTGAAAAGTTGGATCTGGCCATGGTGACACATACTGTGGTTAACATCTGGCAGTGAAGGTGTTGCATGGGCAGCGGCTGCGCATGTCTTATACATACAGTGGTACCTCGGGTTACATACGCTTCAGGTTACATACGCTTCAGGTTACAGACTCCACTAACCCAGAAATAGCACCTCGGGTTAAGAACTTTGCTTCAGGATGAGAACAGAAATCGTGTGGCGGCAGCAGCAGGAGGCCCCATTAGCTAAAGTGGTGCTTCAGATTAAGAACAATTTCAGGTTAAGAACGGACCTCCAGAACGAATTAAGTACTTAACCTGAGGTACCACTGTATGTGGAATATTGGCACAAATCTACATAGGCATGGGCCTTTTCTCCAAACTTCCACCTGCCTATGTCTCATCTTCAGTATTGTCTGTCACTCTGATGATGGGATGAAAGAGTTGGAAAGTGGCAGTGAATGTTTCAAGTTCCCTTGTTTAGCACTATAAGCGTACAACTTACAGGCTTTGGGTTTTATTCCGCCCCCCAAAAAAGCACCAGTAGAAAGACTGAGCTCTGTTTTCCCAAAAACTCCTTCAGCTTGGACTTAGGTTAAAACGTGGCTACTAATTTATAGAGCAAATGTTCCCATTTAATTGGCAGGCAGCTCAATGCTTCCTCTTTTCCTCTCTTATCCTTTTGCAGCCTTGAAACATAGCAAAGAAGCGAAATCCATTGAGAATACTCTCTAAGGTAAGTGTGTTTATTACATTGCATTAGCAAACATTGCCGTGCCGCATTGATTTTTCTTTTATTCGGGGATTTAAGTACTCGGATTAATGACAGAGCAGACAGGACAACTTCTTTTACCCACACGGCTGTCCCCTCTTTGCACAAAATGCCACGCCGCAGTTAGAGGGAAAAGCGTAACAAAACGCGCTGATGTGCTGAGGATGGCCAAATTTCGGGTTGTTAGCTGACATGCGCTTTGTTCTCGGTGGCTGAGATATTACCGTGTAGCCGTGCGCGTGCTAAGATTAATGCTACAGAATAGAGAACAAAAGGGCCTGCATGAACTGGTATTGCTCTTGGTCAATAGCGGAATAAAGCTAGCTGGCAAAATAATGCATTTAAAGTGGGCTGCTGAGTGGCGTTTTAATCTGATTGTGTTTAATTTATTGTGATAGGCAATATCGGATAGCGAACAGCTCTGCAGAAAGGAAGGGGGGGGGGGGAGATTATTGCTTGCAAAGTCCTCCTGGCTTTGTAGCTGGTCATTAAGTACATAAAACTGATTTGTGGATAGATGCTGGAGTAGAAGCTCCTTCCCCTTATCTTATACCACACCCCGTGGCCTCGTTCGCACGCCATGGTAACCCATGGTTAATGGCTTAATCGGAGTGGGCCAATTTCACCTACTTCATGGCTCCCTACCAGTGAGTGGGAGCAGCAAACCATAATACTTGGCTTGTTTCACCCTAGACAATCCACGATCTGAAAGCCAAGGCTTGGTCTTGGCTTTCTGATTGTGCAGCTGCCTGTTACGTTGCCTGGAGCAAGCATTTGCATTTTAGTTTTTTGACTGCAATTTTATGATCTTTGCATCGGAATAAACCGGACCACTCGTTCAAGCTAACCTGTGCGCTCCGAATCGGGGAGATTCTTAGAGTTACCAATAGCGCAACAGCCCACTCATTACAAGCATGAGGAGTAACTTTCGTTGGAGGTGAGCTAAGGGTAGGCTGTCCTGCTGCTATACGTCTCTGCTCGGGAACACATTGCTGGATGTATTTTCTGAAATGGGAAGGAGTAAGCCACCAAAGGACAAATAAACAAATACCGGAGAACAGGGCCAGCTGAAGATACTTTGTTGCCTGCCCGAGGCAGTGCAGCAAATGGCAGCCCCTTCCCAATCAACGGGCGTCGTTCCAAAGGCTAGACAAGTAACTTTGGCATCTGAGGCAAACCCCCCACCTGAAAAAATATTCCAACCACCCCACATAGACTTCTCCTCTTCTCTGATAGAATGTATTCAAGTATTTTAAAGCAACTAACCATTTGCTTCCCATCCATGGCGTCAAAAATTAGTTACTTGAGACAGCCCCCTCACTTCGTCTAACAATAGGGCCGGCCCTGTCAGAAATGCAGCACTAAGTTGTATCTTTTGGGAAATTGGGGAAATGCAAAGCTATCAGAGTCCTTAAAACTGTTATGTAATGTGCAAGACACCTCCTTTTCATGGCAAAGGTCCTAAGAGCGGTCTAAAATATTCAGCTTGAGCAACAGTTCTTTGTTTCTGTGGTGAGCTTATTTCTTTTCGGTCTCCAAAGAGGTAAATGTTGGAATTGGGAACAGAGATAATTAAAGCAGCCTAAAACATAAATTGCAGATTTAGAAACTGAAGATTGTTACATTATGCAGTGATATGTGAGTTATTAGTCTTGGAATGCCATCAATTGTAAACTAGTGTGATCAACGACTGAAAACATTGGTTAAACAACAGATTTATGTAATAGACAGGAAGCAAATCCATGCTATGGTTTGTTCTGTGAGCAGTATTTATTTTTTCCCCCTAAGCATATTTGCATTTTATGGTTCACTAAATTGATTTTTTTAAAACAGTTTATATGTAGAGTCAGACTGCTCTATGGGCGGAAGCAAAAAAAGAACAGGTTGTAGTATGTTGGAAATGTTTCTAGAAAGAACACCTTTGGAGGAAGAAACAAGCACACCTGTACAGCAACAGCTGCTTATGTGCTTGGGCCCAATCCTTAGAGATGTGCAACTAGCTCTGAACAGCCAACATGTCTTAAACTTCCCTGTGTGTCTCAACACGTGGCAATTAAAGAAGTGTCATCTTAGCACGTCTGCCCAAAGATGTATGATTGTGCTCTTGACTTGGCTGGAAAACTCTTGCCAATCTATGAATTGATCGCCAATTACATTTCCCAGACATGTTTAATAATACAATAATAATAATGCAGCAAAGTGAGACTGATTGATCGAATAACAAGGCTGCAAATAGAGATGAAGGGCACCAGAGTTAATCTCACATCCTCGAGCACTTATTGATGGGGCAAAATATGCGAGCAAGTGAAACGGTATTTGGACAGAGTCTGTGGAGTGTAGTCAGAACACATGAACTCGTCAGCTTTGAAATTGGATTTTGAATTTCTTCCTTTCTGTTTATTTTATTAAAACATTTCTATATGTTCCTTCCCGGCTCAATGTGAGACACTTAAGGTGGTATGCAGCAGATCAAAAAAGCCAAAGATATAAAAATATACCACAGTAAGGGAGCAACCCTTTTCACAAGAAGCTGGCATGAAGCAAGTTGGTGTAAGTTAATTGGGAGTAAAGTCACACCAGACCCAAACCTCTTTCAGTGGTGAGGCTGCTGCTGCTGCTTTGCCAAAACCTGGCAGGAAGAAAACAAGAGGCCACGTCACATGACTGAGCAGAATGGGCTTCAGATTCAGCACTCTCCATGGTGCTGAAATAACCCTTTGGGGAGGATTTACACTGGACTTGCTTCAACCAGCTTCAGCTCAGCTGGTGGAGCCCTGGGATGAGCAAGTTACTCTGGCATTTCTTCAACTGAGCTGGGATCAAGGATTTAGCAGAGCCAGGAACCAGCTGGCTGAACCAGAGGCCCGCTGGCATCCTAAACTGTTCATCCCAGCAGATCTTGCCATGGGACTGCTTCCTTAATCTGGTACATCCTACGTGGGCTTGAATTAGCAACCCCGTGATACCTGTTTAGCCTGTAACTTGTATATAAATAGAGCATTAGAAATATTGTATCTGGTTTCCTGTTGTTGCTGCTGTTGTTGTCCCCCGCCCACTGCTTGGGAAAACTATCTCTCCTTAAAGTTGTACTTCATCCTGAGTACATTTTCTTTGACTGATTCATAGCATCCCCCGCCCGACTTTTGTTGTTGTTGTTGTTGTTGTAATGTGTTGCTTTTCCAGAATCCTTTGATAGTGATCTATCACCAATATATAGTTATGTGTTGATTAGTTAAGAGAGAGAGAGGGGGGTGGGGAGAAATCTTTAGAAACTGATGATCTTTTGCATTGGAATTGCATTTAGACAAATAATAGCTTGTCACTCGCATCTCCTGGCTTGTGCCTGAGTGAGTACATGCACTTTGGTTCATTATCTCCAAATTAGATTGTCTTGTAACCATTTTCTGAGTGCCTTCCCCCCTCCCCTTACTCTTTTCTGCTCCTTATATCCAGAAAGCAACTGCTACTGTATTGGTATTGCAGTTGCTAAATCTGGAACTGCGGCAGAAAGAGAGGCTGCGATCCAGAGGGTCCCTTATGTGGGTAGCACATCTGTTTGTGCCCCCTTGTTGCTGCCTCCTGCACCATATTCCCAACATTGTTTGGGAGAGTCAACTTGGGTGGGTGGTGATGGGGGACACAAGAGACTCAGTGGGGAAGAAACAGGCGATCCCCATTGTGGTAGCAGAGTTTTTTCTCTGGATTAAGCCTGATTAATAAACCCAGGCTTGGCCCTCCTGGCGTTTTGGACTACAATTCAAACTTCTGGAGGACACCGGGTTGGTGAAGACATTCAGAACAAGCCTTCTGCTAGTTCCCCAATTGTGAAACAAAAATATACATATGTTGTGCTGCTTCTGGATAATATTCAGACTTGGGCAATCCTTTCAGAAGAAGGAAATTTCATAGTTGCAGGGCACCTACCAGGAACACCCCTATGTAGTGTAGTAGTAGTAATAATAATAATAATAATAATAATAATAATAATAATAATAATTTATTATTTATACCCCGCCCATCTGGTTGAGTTTCCCCAGCTACTCTGGGCAGCTCCCAATCAAGTGTTAAAAATGATACAGCATTAAATATTAAAAACTTCCCTAAACAGGGAAGTTCCCTATTAAGAGTACACTCCCAATTAGGTTTAGGGAAGAAAGTTTATGCCTCATCTATGCTTCGTTTTTGAGCTGAGAGAACCATGCTGCATGGCAAACTGCTTTGGAAACCTGAGAGCAAAAGCAATTTATGAGAATACATTGAGGTCAGGTGCTATAAGGAGGCAAAGGCAATAATCAGGATTCCAGTGGGCTGGTACAGCGTCCGTAGCTCTAGGGATCCTGTTTTTTGCTTGATTTTTGATCACGCCGTATTCATAAAAGGCATGTGGTTGGCAGCCTGTAAATGCAGTAATCACAGGACTTAATGATTTCACACAAGATAACTGTTTGTTGAATAATTTTTGCTTGCTTTCAGCAAGCCACAAGTTGCATCTCCGCCTCAGTTTTGTTAAGGTCAGCTCAGGTCTGCTTTGCTTTCCCTGTTAAAATCCAAGGCAAGCGTGCCAAATTGCTTTGCCCCAGCTTAACCCTCACTCCATAAGAATCTTTTAAAATGCTACAAAAGGCAAGCTTATGTACACATCTACACACACACAAATGTGGGCGGGGGGGAACGCGGTGGCGGAGGAACCATACTTAATCTTTTATTTGTATTCAGAAATCAAACTATATAACAACCAGTTTTCTATGTTTAGAGACTTGAGCAATAAAATATGTATGCACCAACATCTATTTAAAGAAGCAGCACTTATTTTCTCAGTATGTGTGCTGATTACAAGTGTCTACTGAATCCATTCGGAATACTGCTCCAAAGACATGTGGTCAGATCAGGAAAGATGGCTTTGCACCAGTGTGGTTTAATTTCATAACACAGTGCTTTTTTCTGGGGGGGGGGGGGACAGACACGGGGGTATGCATACCCCTAAACATTTTGTGAATCTTTGTACTGTTGTCCATTTATTGTATTTATTTCCCCCGATTTGCAGTATAAAATGGTGTTTTTCTTGAGTAAAAATGTAAAGGTACCCCTGCCCATACGGGCCAGTCTTGACAGACTCTAGGGTTGTGCACTCATCTCACTCTATAGGCCGGGAGCCAGCGCTGTCCACAGACACTTCTGAGTCACGTGGCCAGCGTGACAAGCTGCATCTGGCGAGCCAGCGCAGCACACGGAACGCCGTTTACCTTCCCGCTGGTAAGCGGTCCCTATTTATCTACTTGCACCTGGGGGTGCTTTCGAACTGCTAGGTTGGCAGGCGCTGGGACCGAACGACGGGAGCGCACCCCGCCGCGGGGATTCGAACCGCCAACCATGCGATTGGCAAGTCCTAGGCGCTGAGGTTTTACCCACAGCGCCACCTGCGTCCCTGTTGAGTAAAAATGAGAGTACCCCTAAACATTTTTCAAGAAAAAAAGCACTATCACAACATGTACCAGTATTTCAGAAAATGAACACACACACCCCTATCGGCATTTGACTCAGTCTGGTTGATCTGAATTTACATTTAAACATAAATTGTTATCTTCATGTCCATCATTTTATATTGCTTCATTGGTTAATGTAAGAGGAAAGGTGACTATTGCTCATACTTAATCTAAGCACAACTACAAGGGCTCCTGTTGTTGAATGTCATCTGTTAACTCTGTTCTATCCTGTTTCCCCTTTGTTTTTGTTGAAACCAATTCACGAACAAAGAATTTACACATTCACCACTAATAATGAACCATATGTTGTAGATACTACTGCAAATTTATTATGCTATTTTTGTGGTATACGAATGACATTAGAGGACTTGGTCTATTTGCAGTGGTACCTTGGTTCTCGAACGTAATCCATTCTGGAAGACCATTTGAGTTCCCAAACGTTCGAAAACCGAGGCACAGTTGAGAAAATTGAAAAATACGCAGCAGAAGCCATTCAACTTCCGAGGCGCGTTTGAAAACGGAACCATTTACTTTCAGGTTTTCGGCATTCGGGTTCTGAAACTTTCATCAACAGAGGCGTTCGAGAACCGAGGTACCGCTATCTTTGTACCATATGTTATTCCTTTGATCCTTGTTTATACAATCCAATAAAAAGTTATTTAAAAAAGAATGCTGCTCCAAGCATATCCTTTTGGTTTATACAAAGCTTGCTTTCTTACTAATATACTATGCTTGTAGGGTTAAACATCCAGACTGCTGCAGTGCATTAAAAACTTTCAGGGATTTTGTTCTCTCTCTCTCTCTCTCTCTTGTATTCACAAAGAGGAGCTGTACGAACCACAAAAATCTAGGAAAGTGATTTGTACGTCCTGTTTACTCTTTGTAATTGGGGGCTTGGAAGGCCAGGTGGCGTTGGGTAGGTGCTGGCAGGTTGGGGAAGGTGAAACATGGTAGGTGATGGGCAGGCAATAAGGTTCGCTTACATCCTTCAGCCTTGCAAGAGAAATTGTTCTGAATAGGGCTCCCATCAAGAACACCTCTCTGTGTTACAATGCTGGTGAGTTTTCTGTAACGTTGCAAATTGATAAGGAATTGTGGGAAACTCAGCTTGAGAATGGGAAAAAATGTGAACCTTAGAGAAACCAAAATGGAAATATTAATCCACCCCTGCCAGCTAAAGCCTGCTGTTTTAGCTGTGCTAGAAAGAAGTCCAGTCGTCCCAAAGGACTGGACACCAGAATTCCCAGTTTGAACCCCCTGTAGCGTGCAGTAGGCTTCTTTTTATACAGCTTCTTCTGGGAACAGAAAGGTGTTTTTGAAAGACTAATGAATGTTGTTGTTGTTGTTTAGTCGTTTAGTCGTGTCCGACTCTTTGTGACCCCATGGACCAGAGCACGCCAGGCACTCATGTCTTCCACTGCCTCCCACAGTTTGGTCAAACTCATGCTGGTAGCTTCCAGAATACTATCCAGCCATCTTGTCCTCTGTCGTCCCCTTCTTTTCCAGGGAGTCTTCTCTTCTCATGAGGTGGCCAAAGTATTGGAGCCTCAGCTTCATGGTCTGTCCTTCCAGTGAGCACTCAGGGCTGATTTCCTTCAGAGTGGATAGGTTTGATCTTCTTGCAGTCCATGGGACTCTCAAGAGTCTCCTCCAGCACCATAATTCAAAAGCATCAATTCTTTGGCGATCAGCCTTCTTGATGGTCCAGCTCTCACTTCCATACATCACTACTGGGAAAACCATGGCTTTAACTATACGGACCTTTGTTGGCAAGGTGTTGTCTCTGCTTTTTAAGATGCTGTCTAGGTTTGTCATTGCTTTTGTCCCAAGAAGCAGGCGTCTTTTAATTTCGTGGCTGCTGTCACCATCTGCAGTGATCATGGAGCGCAAGAAAGTAAAATTTCTCACTGCTTCCATTTCTTCCATTCAGACTAATGAATAGCCTGTACCTAATAACGATCATGCTAAACAGGGAGGCTGGGTTACCTAGTGCCAAGGGCATTGTGGGTTTTTTGGGGGGGAACAAGCTAATGTGTGTATGTATGTATGTTTGTTTAGGCATTTTAACCCTGAAAATGAATTGTCTAATTTTGAAATAGAGTTGAATTTTATGCTTGTCTTTCTTTTGTGCTCATTTTTAATTCCTTTTAAACATTTTTTTATATTTTATATGTTTCTTTTTGCTGCCCTGGTAGATTTACTGCCACATGAATGCCCTGTAAATAATTGTGATGGAGAAGGAAGCCCCTTATATAACCTCTCCTTTTACCCAATGACCTCCTTTTTTCCCTGGTGCACATTTTTGTAAGTTTCCCACCTTTCTCTGTCCTGCCCCTTGATCTATGATGTAGTAATATGTGGTCCAACAGCACGCTGGCTATCTGGTGTAAAGCCAGGTTTGAATGTGGGAATCTAACTTTTTCAGGGTGCATTTTAAAATCATATTGAACAGAATATAGACCGTTTATATTTGCAGACACATAGGTTTTATTTTTTTAAAAAAACAGGCTTTACATGTGTGAGGTAGAGTGCTTTGTTTGTGTGTGAGAGAGAGAGCATTGATAAATTCATAGAGATCACAGAACTGTATAGTAGTAGTAGTAGTAGTAGTAATTAATTTAGTATTTATACCCTGCCCATCTGGCTGGCGACTCCCAACAGAATATTAATATTAATATTAATAATAAAGCAATAAAACATCAAACATTAAAAACTTCCCTAAACAGGACTGCCTTCAGGTGTCTTCTAAAGTCAGTTGTTTATTTCCTTCACATCTGAAGGGAGGGCGTTCCACAGGATGGGCGCCACTACCAAGAAGGCCCACTGCCTGGTACCCAATAACCTCACTTCTCACAGTGAAGGAACCGCCAGAAGGCCCTCGGAGCTGGACCTCAGTGTCCAGGCTGAACGATGGGGGTGGAGATGCTCCTTCAGGTATACCGGGCCGAAGGGACCATGAGTATCCTCTAGTCCAACCCTCTGCAATGCTGGAATCTTTTTGCCCAATGTGGGACTTGAATCCACAACTTTGAGATCCATTGACAGTGTTGACAAGTAGCGAAGAATGCTGTTGAAGGGTTATATGCAACAATTGTTCAACATAGTTACCAATAGCTGTCAATGATGCCTTGTCTGCTGTCTAAGAGCAAAGGCAATATATATGTCTAAATTACTTGGACAGAAATCCTATGTGCTTGTGTGTATGTGGAATCTGAAATAGTTCAAACATCAGATTAGTTGGAGGAAAACACATTTTCACCACCATAAATGTTCCTTCGGAAATCTTGAAAGCAATATTTCATGCTTTTCCTTCCAGCCCCGAGGTTTTTCCTCATTACATTGGGGACTGGGGGGAAGAAAGAAAATTAAACAATATTAGAAGTGGTTGGCTTAGCTAGACTCCCTGATACAATGGCTTATATCCATTACATCACCTTAAGAAAACCAGCCACAGCCACTTGGTTTTTTTTCTTCAGATGCTCCAACCCAGGAAGCACCTTCCTGTGATTAAAAAATGGAAGGAAGTACGGAACACATTGAAATTCAGTTTGTTGATGTGATGGAAAAGACATCCTGTACTTCATCTGTAGTGCATTTTAAGTAGTATAAATAGGCAAATATTCCCCTACCTCCCGTGTTCCTGGCTTCCACATTTTGTTGCCCGCACATGTAGTAATAGCACCGGCAACATTTTCTGGAACTTGTTTTTATATTCTGTGTTTGGGATAGCTTGTAGCCGGCGATTAAAGTGGGCAGGTTCACTTGGGCACAGAGCAATTTTCATCCATTTCACATTCATTGCTGTGCTTAGAGTACCAACAAGATGTTCTAGGAGTTCAGAAAAGCATGCAATTTCCTTTCATCACTGCTCACCACAATTGCACATGGACGAAATGGGTGGTGTTTTGTACCTGGTTTCTTGGGTCTGTTTAGATCAGCCTCCCACACCCCTCCAGATGATTTTGTACTCCCAACTTCCCATCATCCTCCAGCTAATATGGCCTATAGTTGGGGATGGTGGGAGTTGTGGTTCAACAACATCTAGAGAGCACCAGGTTGGGGAAGGTTGTGTACCCTGCTGTTGGTCTGTGATCTGAGCCAGCTAGCTGGCTTTCTTCACCACCATCCCCTTCTATCTATTGCAGTGGTAGTTTTCTCCTTCCATTGTTGCGTTCCCACCTTGCTACTTAATTGCTTTATGGTTAAAAATATTTTATGGTTTTTGAAGTTGTATTGTAAGCTGCCATGGGATAAATGTCAGTGAGGGGCAGTGTACAAACACCTTACGATTTTTAAGTCAAAGTATGTAGGTTTCAAAATGGCTGCTGTTGATGTAAAGAAGCATGGAGGCACTATCATGCGTTGGTTATGAACAGTGGTGTAGTGTTGTGGGGGCTACAAGGCTGGTTGCTCCGGGCACAAAATTGTTAGGGGTTGCAAAATTTAACACCCGAAGCTGCTTCAATACAGTTGTGTGCTTCCATTGCTGGGATCCATTGAAAACAGCTTCTCTATGTGAACCAGGAAGTGACCTCTCCAGACAATGGGACGACTCTTCTTTTCTTATCTCTGCAGCTGCAATCTCTTGGGTGCCATGGACACTGTTAGGAAGTTGAATGCATAGGTGTACTCTGTCCGTTTTCCTCTCTCTGCTCGGTCCCGGGCACTGGCAACCCATGCTATGCCGCTGGTTATGAATGACAGTCATTGTGAGAAGTGTGCAGGCTCATTAAATCTTCTAGTACGTCAACAGGTGGGTGCTGTCAGCACGTGCTGATAGATTGGTGGGGACAGGTGAAACAGGGCCAGGTCTGGGGGGAAACTCAGGTTTAGGCTTTCTGGCAAACAGGCTGATAATGGGGCAACATGGGCATTCTTCTGCATCAAGAATTATGCTTGGATTTTGTATTTTGATATGGGCTGCTGTTGGCTTTTCAATTCCATTAAATCATCAGTTCATGGGCTGCTCAGTTCTCAGTAATATCCAGCCTTTTCAGGATATGCAAGAGGCGTGTGGTTCAATATCCTACATGTACTTGGAATTCTTAAAATTCTTAGTAGGTGACGATTTAAACGTTGTAATGGCAGTTAGGATGCCCAAGGCTGCAATCCTAAATATGTTTAAAGGTAAAGGTAAAGGGACCCTTACCATTAGGTCCAGTCGTGGCCAACTCTGGGGTTGCGGCGCTCATCTCGCTTTACTGGCCGAGGGAGCCAGCGTACAGCTTCTGGGTCACGTGGCCAGCATGACTAAGCCGCTTCTGGCAAACCAGAGCAGCACACCGTTTACCTTCCCGTTGGAGCGGTACCTATTTATCTACTTGCACTTTGACGTGCTTTCAAACTGCTAGGTTGGCAGGAGCAGGGACCAAGCAACGGGAGCTCACCCCATCACGGGGATTCAAACCACCAGCCTTCTGTTCGGCAAGTTCTAGGCTCTGTGATTTAACCCACAGCACCACCCGCATCCCTATTTACGAGTAAAATATGTTTACTCGTAAGTAAATTGTACCCGAATATGCCGAGCTGCAAGCATTGCAATCACTGGTGCAGCAAATGGGTTCTAGCCTTTTTGCTCAATTGGCATTGCTCGTTGTAGAACAGCGGGCATGTGGCCAGGTGAAATTCAGGACATTTGTCACCACCAGGTAGGAAAACCAGGCTTTCTCCCCACCCCACCCCCCCATTTGACCCTGCTACACTTTCAATGATTAGAAGCCTGTATTGGTTTTTAGAGTAACCACTTCATCGAAAGTAATTATCACATGATTTCAGGAGCCCGTTTCATATTGGTAAGGTTAGGGATTAATGCTTTATACTACTTGAAAGCGAAGTTTGCAATTTTCAAGCTGTATGCCATATTGGTTTCTAGCTCCCATTAGCAGGGAGGTCTTAAGGCTGCAGCTATTAGGCTAGTCTTAGAGTTTGTGATAGTGTGGGGATGGGAGAGAAAGTATAGCAGGGCACTTAGTACACTCTTTTTCTTATCGTTACTTTTTGAACTGTACCAAGATAGCAGATGAGGGAAGAAAATTGTTTGTTAATTCCTGAAAGCTGCAATAATGATTCCCAAACGACGATTGCCCTAAAACCAGAGTTCCCAAACTATTCCCTAGTAAGGCTCCTTAGGTTATTTTAAACAGTACAGTGGTACCTCGGGTTAAGTACTTAATTTGTTCCGGAGGTCCGTTCTTAACCTGAAACTGTTCTTAACCTGAAGCACCACTTTAGCTAATGGGGCCTCCTGCTGCTGCTGCGCCACCGGAGCACGATTTCTGTTCTCATCCTGAAGCAAAGTTCTTAACCTGAGGTAATATTTCTGGGTTAGCAGAGTCTGTAACCTGAAGCGTATGTAACCTGAAGCGTATGTACCGGTAACCCGAGGTAGCACTATACTCAAAGCTTCTTCAGTTCAAAAAGAGACAGATAGTGTTTCTGTCAATCTTCGTACTTCTGTTTGTTGCCCTTAATTCAAGCAGATTTCCAGAAAGAAGCGAGAGCTGAGTACAAATAAGTCCACTTTGTTTACTGTAAGGCCTCCTGGGCAAGGAAATACTTGTGAAAAAACAAAGAATTGTTTTATCGATTTGACAGCACCAACAACTGGCACATAGACTTTCATCTTTTAAATTGCATGAGGATTGGCACTTGACCTGACGGGATCCAAACACGCATTGCAAGGGGAGGGAAGAGGGAAAGAGGAAATCAGAAGGGGAAACCATGCTCACATTTTGGGCAGAACAACAATACAGACTGGTTAAATTCCACAAGGAATCTATGGGATTGTAGTTCTCTGTGTGGTAGGGATACCTAGGGTTCTCCACCAGAGAACTATCAGCACCCAAACTTTGCTAAATACTAGGATTATTTGGAGGGAGCCATAACAACTCGTGTAAGAGTGATTGGGATTCTGCAAACTGTGGCTGGTGTTAACTAGCCAAGTCAAAATTATGGTTGCCAGGGTCCTGCTCCTCCTCTTAACTTAGATTGCATCTCCATGAAAAGCCAGGGGCTTATTCCCAGCTTTATTGCTCACCTCCCAAGTTCAGGGCAGGGTGTGTGGCTTATCTCTGCAGTTACTCTGGGTTCCCTCTCGTAGAATCATAGAATTCTAGACTTGGAAAGCAGTCTGAGAGTCACCTAGCTCAACCCCTTGCAATGCAGGAATCTCAACTAAAGTATCCTTGACAGATGGCCACCCAACCTCTCTTAAAACTTCCAATGAAGGAGAGTCCATCACCTTACGAGGGAATCTGTTCCGCTGTCGAACACCTCTTACTCTCAGAAAGTTCTTGCTGATGTTTAGTCAGAATCTCCTTGCTTGAACCCATTGGTTTCTGTCCAAGCCTTTGGAGCAGGAGAAAACAAGCTTTGCCCATCTTCCGTGTGACAGCCCTTAAGACATTTGAAAACCTCTATCAAATCAAACCTATCCATTCTTAAGGAAATCAACCCTGAGCGCTCACTGGAAGGACAGATCCTGAAGCTGAGACTCCAATACTTTGGCCACCTCATGAGAAGAGAAGACTCCCTGGAAAAGACCCTGACGTTGGGAAAGATGGAGGGCACAAGGAGACGGGGACGACAGAGGACAAGATGGTTGGATAGTGTTCTCGAAGCTACTAGCAAGAGTTTGACCAAACTGCGGGAGGCAGTGGAAGACAGCAAGGAGTGCCTGGCGTGCTCTGGTCCATGGGGTCACGAAGAGTCGGACACGACTAAACGACTAAACAACAACAATCAAATCTCTCAGTCTCTTCTTCTCCAGGCTAAACATACCCAACTCCCTGGTTTCAAGACTCCTGATCATCTGGGTCATCCTTCTCTGCTCATATATCCTCCCACCTTAGCTTGGTGATACATTCATGGCAGGTGGGCAGTGAGAAGACCAGTTTCAACCGCATTTTCACTGGCAGGTTGGAGGAGGCAACTGGAACATTGATAATCTCAAAGGTGTGTCAAATATATAATATATAAAATTATTCTAATGAACCACGTAGTATAAAATAACTAATAAAATTATCATGGACTTCCTTGACTCACTAGCAATCTCCCAGTGCCTCAGAAATAAGTGTCTTCTAAGCTAGTGAGTGAACGGTGCACTTATAAATGATCAAGATTTAAATCAAATGTTGGGATAAGTGTTGTTTACTTTTTAGTAGACATACATAGGCTTGTGCTGCACATATTTCAATTCTTAATCTATCAGTGTCTTTTTTTTTATTCCTATGGTATCAACACATTATTATTTCAGAACTTTGGCACTGCTATAATCACACCATATTCATGCAGTGCTTTCATTATCACCTATTTAACAGGGATCACCTGGCTGTAAACCAGCGAAGTTCTACAATGAATGTCCATTCTTTTCATCTCCATTGGAGATGTTGCTTGTTAGCTTTTTTGCTTTTTTAAAAAGCAAAATTCACACTTTGCCTTTAAAGTCCATCACCATGTCAGGATTTTACGCTTGAAATTAGATGCATGGTGTTTCCAAGTTTCAGTTGGAATGTTGACGAAAATGAAGCAGGAATAGTGCCAGGGTAACTTTGTTAGCCGGGAAAAAAGGAGATTTAAATATTGCTGCAAACTGATGGGATTTATGGGAGGCTGGCAGAGAACAATGCTAGAAAACACAGCGCCAGAAAACACAATATCATTTTTCAATGTCATGCAGTGACAATCTGGTTATTAGGTTGTCAGAGTCTTTTCTGACAAAATTGAATGTTGGGGTGCCTAATTAGATTGCGCCAAAGCCCATTGGGGATGCTGATATTTTTCTAATAATTTTTGGCCTGGGATGTTTTCGTTAAGGGCACAAACATATCAGTCATATCCAGAAATAACAAGCTTTTTATATTCTCTTAAGGGCCTTGCGATCTTGGTGAAAGCATAATATATATACAACGAAATGTGCTCAAAGCCAGGGCATTCGTATATCTGAAAGATGCAGCTACTAGGTGAGTATTCCACAGGTGGTTTTCTTTTCAGGGCACCGTCGCCCAGGAACACATATTTTGCCTCTTGCACAACCACCCAGTGGCTTTAATTTGGGACTGTTACCTTAGGTAAGTCGTAGTAGATTTGTGCCTCAGATCTTCTTGCAAACATATACAGTGATACCTCAGGTTACATACGCTTCAGGTTACACACACTTCAGGTTACAGACTCTGCTAACCCAGAAATATTACCTCAGGTTAAGAACTTTGCTTCAGGATGAGAACAGAAATCGTGCTCCGGTGGCGCAGCAGCAGCAGGAGGCCCCATTAGCTAAAGTGGTGCTTCAGGTTAAGAACAGTTTCAGGTTATGAACGGACCTCCGGAACGAATTAAGTACTTAACCTGAGGTACCACTGTACCACAACCATCAAGGCAATGTATGTATTTGTGTATTGTTGGGCATGCAGATTGCTTTAATCTGCCTCGGTCAAAAACTATTCAAAGCATGGATCTGCCGGGGTGTGTGAGTTTTGGATGGCTCGGCTATCCTTTTCTCAAGCTGCTTGGTGCTGCTTTGGGACAGCCAACCTGGCAGTTACCTGATGTCCTGTGAATGACAGGTGGATGGCCTTGCCTACCTGCCAAAGCTAGCCCACAGGGTGGGAGGAACATAAAAGTCTCCCATCACCACCTCTAAGGGAAACTTCAGCCTCTTCACTTCCTAGCAGTTTTCCTTCCATACATTAGTTGTTGTGGAGGATTATAAGAAACCCTGTGGCAAATACTCAGTTCATAGAGCGAGGAGTATTTGGCACCTCACTGTTTTCTTGTGCAGTTTAGGAGAGCGTGTAAGAGAACACAGCAGACTCTAGAACAGCTGGATATTTTAGTTCTGGGCAAATTCTCTTTTGTGGTAGCTCCTTGACCGTTTTTGTCTTCTCACTGAGTGTAGGAATGAAAATCACGGGAGACGAGTAGTAGGTGTCATGTGAGAGGCGTCTGCCGGGGAAGCCCCGGGAACTCTCTTTTATTGAATATTACAAACATTGCCACAGGTGTGGTTGTGGCTGATTGGTTGATACAAACACAAAGAAACTCATTGCCTATTGGTTAATGCAAATGCAAGGTGGGAATTACATGTGAGGGGTGGGAATTACATGTGAACATTAATCACTGGTAGATTAAAGGCTGGGAAACGAGGTTGGGACTAGACAAGCATGAAACCTCCTAACTAAAGATTAATATGGCATGAAACAATTACTAATGATTGATCATAACATGAAAGAATACAATAATCAAGTTCTATAGATGTGGTCAGCTATGCATGGAGTACAAGTCACCATGAACTTTAGGTGAACGGAGTGATGAGGGAATGTCTTGGTGTTTGGAGCAGGTTCGTACAGTGTGTGCAGAAACAGAGAGAAGATTATAAGCGAGACTTCCCAGAATGCAAGAGAAAAGAAGCAATACTTCCCATAGCAAGACTTCCCATAAGGCCACAGTTATGTGTAGAAAGAGATGCAATGCTTCCCTATAATGCAACAGTTATGTGCAGAGGGAAAACATATGTGCAGAAGGAAAACTTCCCTTTATCTCCCCCTTTCTTTTCTTTTTTGCGAGGCGTACTGGGTAAATAAGGCAAAAATATTTCGGGATTAGTGGTGTGCCAGCAAATGCCCAAAATAAGTTCGCCAGGGAGGATGGGACAGAAGATACTACGAGATACGTGGTTTGCCAACGCATGCTCGAAATAAATCTGCCCATATCTCCCCTTTGGTTTACTGTTGGTGTTGCCATGTCGCAAAATAAGCAGCAAGGATTTTATTGGGTGGCTGAGGGGGAGAGAGAAGCCGAGAGAAAAGACTTATGAGGCCAGGAATGCATTGGAGGAAGCAGCAAAATAAAATCAACATGCAAATTATGACGATAGCATATTGAAAGAGATTACGAAGCCAAGTAAGGTTCGGCAACCAAGCGGTAAGCCACTGGGTGAAAGAATCCCAGAAAGCAGGAAAACCAACATCCTGTTTGATGTGATGTGTGAGATTTTGCAAATGAGAGATTTGTTTTTGAATGGCCTTAGAATTGTCAGTGATATTAAAGCAGCACATGTTTTCCACTTGTTCGCATCCGTAATGATGGAGCATCAATAGATAATCGATAGCAGCGCGGTTCTGCAGGACGCCATGCTGGAGTTCACTCTGCTCTTTATTCAAAAGATGAAGGGCTTGTGATGTAAAGTTCAGAGCCTTTGCTGCGGAGCAAGCTAAAGAGTTAATATTCCTGCTATTTCGTACAGCCAATCCAGGAACTCCTAAAAGAGAGACAGCTAGAGAGAAATATTCAGATCTGCTAGGGAGAAAAACAAAATTGTTATAATCATTAGTCAATTGCACAGTGCGTCAATATCGAGAGCGGGACAAATGATGCTTTTTTGGTAAAATAATAGACATACGGCTTAAGCAGCAAGGTGTGCCATGGCTAATGTTTGCAGGAATGTAATTAAACGTGAAGCCTGGACACGACCAAAACCAGCCGTTAGGCAGCTCTGTGTATTTATATATATATATGAAATATTTACATAATCAGAACAATTGAAGTTATCCTTGCCCATTTTTACACTGTTGGTTTTTGTGCAGTTCACCATACGGGCACAAGAAACATTAAAGGAAGCCACGTATGGGGTCATGGAATTGGCTGCGTGGAGAAATGATGCAAAACTTTAACAGCAGCTGCCAGCTCAGAATGCTGGGCAAACTTCTGTGGAAGAATGTAGAGGCTGTGCCATTTATCATTTTGTTGCCATGCAACGACCCCCCTGGAGGGGGCTCCATTAATAAACACAGTAAGGGCATCCAACAGGACAGGGCTACTGCGCTATGCTTAAATTCACTTTCAAAAACTACATATTGAGCAGCAAATAAAAGCATTTGGTTGGCTGCCAGATTTGGATTGGCTCCGGCAAGCAAGGACATGGCATGGCTCTGGTTGCCAATTTCCGCACAGGATTGAATCATCTGAGCCGGATCGTATTTAGGACGGTTAATGATTGACTGCAAAGCCTTCTTACAGTCGGTGTTTGCATTTTCAAAAGCCAATTTTTTCATCAGTTCATCCTGGGCTGTAGTATTATCAACCTGCCTGGTGACTGCTTCTTTCAATCTATCTATAAATTGATGGTAGGGCTCTGAATGTTGTTGTTTAATATTAACAAAAGAGCTCAGCGGTTGCCCTGAGACAGGGACTTTCCGAAAGGCGCGCTGTACACAAGTTGCGGTGCGGCTAAAATGTACAGGTGTCAGCGTCGCCTGGGCTGCTATATTGTCAAATGGACCAGCACCATAAAGTTCATTAGCTGTATGCTGCTGATCAGACAGGGCTGAAGCACTAAGGTGAAATTCACTGTCAAAGACAACATACTGGGCTGGTGAGAGCAACATGCGCATTAAATCTTTCCAATCTTGGGGTAGCATTGTATAGCCAGTCCCTATCCCCTCCAGCATTCCTGTGACATAGGAGGATTTTAAGCCAGAATCAGCGATGGCCCTCCTTAATTCCCTCATTACAGAGTAGGGAAGGGTTTCATACAGCACCTGTTGCTGAGCAGTACCTGGGTCAGTATAAGAAATTGGGAAAACAGATGGCAATTCCCCCTCCCACGCAGATTCTTCCTCCAGGGACAAAAGCCCTTTCTGTCTTGCCTGAGAAAGTGCAGCACACACGGCTCCAGTAGGAGCAGGCAAAGGAGGAGGGGGGGGAAGGGGGATGGGGGGGTGGAAGCAGGTTGAGATGAATGAGAAGCAGGGGGGGGGGTTGGCCGGGCTGCGAAGGAGAAGGAGGCAGAAGCTGTGGATAAGGGGGGGGGGTTGTCTGCTGCAGGCAGGAGAGCAGGGGCCGAAGGAGACGCCTGGGGTCCTAATTTAGCAACGGCAGCTGCACATTTCTGCCAGGTGAGCAGACAATGAATCGGAGCCCTCAGTTCTGCAAAGAGGGTCTTCCCGATCTTTTGCCAAGTCTCCACCTCCAGAGAGCCAGTCTCTGGGTAGGACGGATACTGGCAATTGATTTCACAAAGTAGTTGTTCAATTTCTTTTAAGGAAACATGAACACCCACAACCCGCTGCCTAACTAGAGAAAACAATTCCCTGGCATGTTCTTTCTGCGATTTAGTCAAATCGCCCCCCATACTCACGAAGTAGCGCGCTGAGACTTTTCCAGTCGAGTGAAGTACAGGGGCTAGGCTGCGTAAGGGATCTGGCACGTCGGGGTCACCAGATGTAGGAATGAAAATCACGGGAGACGAGTAGTAGGTGTCATGTGAGAGGCGTCTGCCGGGGAAGCCCCGGGAACTCTCTTTTATTGAATATTACAAACATTGCCACAGGTGTGGTTGTGGCTGATTGGTTGATACAAACACAAAGAAACTCATTGCCTATTGGTTAATGCAAATGCAAGGCGGGAATTACATGTGAGGGGTGGGAATTACATGTGAACATTAATCACTGGTAGATTAAAGGCTGGGAAACGAGGTTGGGACTAGACAAGCATGAAACCTCCTAACTAAAGATTAATATGGCATGAAACAATTACTAATGATTGATCATAACATGAAAGAATACAATAATCAAGTTCTATAGATGTGGTCAGCTATGCATGGAGTACAAGTCACCATGAACTTTAGGTGAACGGAGCGATGAGGGAATGTCTTGGTGTTTGGAGCAGGTTCGTACAGTGTGTGCAGAAACAGAGAGAAGATTATAAGCGAGACTTCCCAGAATGCAAGAGAAAAGAAGCAATACTTCCCATAGCAAGACTTCCCATAAGGCCACAGTTATGTGTAGAAAGAGATGCAATGCTTCCCTATAATGCAACAGTTATGTGCAGAGGGAAAACATATGTGCAGAAGGAAAACTTCCCTTTAACTGAGGAACTCCTGCTAAGCCTCTGAGAAACCTAGGTTCTCCCAGGGACATTGTTAGAAAGTGGTTGCTCTTATGCAAAATACTGCTGTAGCTGGGACACCCAGTTTTATTTATCCAAGCTCCATTAACAACAACAACAACAACAACAACAACAACAACAACAATTTATTGTTTAGACCCCGCCCATCTGGCTGGGTTTCCCCAGCCACTCTGGGCGGCTTCCAACAAAACACTAAAATACAATAACCTATTAAACTTTAAAAGCTTCCCTAAACAGGGCTGCCTTCAGATGTCTTCTAAAAGTTTGGTAGTTATTTTTCTCTTTGACATCTGGTGGAAGGGCATTCCACAGGGCGGGTACCACTACCGAGAAGGCCCTCTGTAACTTGGCTTCTCGCAGTGAGGGAACCGCCAGATGGCCCTCGGTGTTGGACCTCAGTGTCCAGGCAGAACGATGGAGGTGGAGACGCTCCTTCTGTCGCGATATCTATTACAATTCTAATATTTGTAGTTAAACTTCGTATTCCCTCTTAGAGCTGTGTTAGAAAAGAGCCAAGTTGCCAGTTTCACATTCCTTTATCCTGACGTACATGTATTTTTAAAAAATCGTATAGAAATAGTAACTATCAACATAGATCGTGTTGATAGGCTTTTGGGCAGAAGTAAGACCAGGAAGACTATTCATTTCTGCTGTGTCTAGACACCATGCAATTAATTCACATGGACAGTTTCTCAACAGGCTAATATGCCAATCAGTTAAAAAGAAGCCTTCAACAAACTTTTCAGAAATTGCAGTTTTAACCTTTCTGTTCAGATCAAATAAAGAGTTCTTTTTCAAGTCTGTTCTCTTCATACATTATACTATTGACATAAGAGTGCTAGTGTTATAAAAAGCTGGTTCCCTTTAATTGAGAATCTCATTGTGTAGTCATGGAAAGGTGTTTTAAAAAAATTAATCTGGTTTATATAATGCATCCTAGAATAGCCCTAAATTTGAAATGAAGTGTTTAAAGCTACTTCAACTTGCACCAGGTTTTAACAGGATACTGAAAGTCTTAGCCCCATTCTGAATATTTAGTATCTATTTTAAGAATTTTGGTTTTTAAATAATTGATTCACTCATTTTCTAAGCTGTTCACACAAATAATATTTATCATATGTGTTTTTCTTGCTCCTGTTATGAGGTTAGAGCTTTAAAGGGCTTTACTTTGCATTGTGCTTGGAAGCGTACTGGGAGCCAGTGAAGATCCTTTAGGACTGGTGTTATATGGCCCTGGTGGCGGCTCCCTGTCACCAGTCTAGCTGCTGCATTCTGATGTGGTCCAAAGGGGAGATTGGAAGGAGCTGTTGGCTATACCACTATTCTACACCTCCCCTAAAATTTTACATCTTGAGGGCATCCAGTGAAATGGATGGCAACAGGTGGAGAACAAACAAAAAGAAATAAAGGCAATACAAAATTTACCAGAAGGTCACTGTCACAAGGGAGTTGTGGTTCCCATTACTACAGATCTCATTTCACTGTGTTAAATTCATTGAAGAGAGGTCTTCTAATAGCAGAACAAACAAGGATTGCTCAACATCATATTCTGTTTGTGATCTTTGATGGAGCATCTGTGGCCTGCTGTTGGTGATAAAGACAATGTCTGGAAAGACAATGTCTGTGTTAGGACAATGTCTGGAAAGACTTAGAATAGCCGTTCTTAAATTATTGTGTTCTACTGTGCAATTTCCATTCATCCGAATGGAACTTCTGTTGGAATAGTTCTCAGAATTGTATAGAAAGTCTGCGAATCCATTAGCTGCCGTAGATAATGTATTTTGCCTGAATATATCCCAGTGCCAGTGCTTGGTGGAGGCAGGCAGGCAGTTGTCTAATTAGATTTTATAACACTTAGTGTGGCTGCAGTTACAGTGATAAGATCAAAAATCTTTCGCAATCCTTTGCTTACTTTCACTGAGCAAGAAATAATTTTACATTTGTTTTTCTAGCAAGTGAGTAATCTGTTAGAAAACCCCCAATAAATTTCAATACATTCGCATTACTCGACAGTGTGTGTGTCTTTAGAAATGTCCTCAGAAATACTTAGAAATATTGCATCATATGCATCTAGCTTTGCTGATGTCCAGTTTGGATTTGTTTATACCCTTCAAAGTTAAGCTGCAGATCAATACCTACAGCATTAACCTAAAGCAGCGGTGTGCGCTTTACCTGAATGGGCTGCTCAAGATTCCAGCTTATTTCAAATGCTATTAAATGAACTTGAAATTCAATTCATAGTGATATTCACCCCAGAATGAACCTATGTTAGATGTTTTGTTGCTGTAGTAAGAGCTTTTGAAAAACAGCTCCTGTGGATTAAATAGGGGCAAACATGTAAGGGATGTCATCTCCTCCTCGCATAGCAAGCAACATTATACCAATTCAGAACACCGTTTCGTCTAGTTCAGCATTGTCTCTCGGAGCTCCCCCTAGGGTTTCAGAATGAAAATTTTCCAAGTCCTACCTAGAGTTGCCTGGGATTGAACCTGGGACCATCTGCCTGCAAAAGAGGGTCCTTTATGCGAGAGCCCATTAGATGTACGATAGATTGAAGAAGTGTGCACCTGCTGTTCTGCCATCTGGAAGGATGAGTGTGCCATGCAGGAAGTTGCTTGCATGAAATTCCCAAACTGCCCTTTACATTTTCTCCAAGGAGGGAGAATAAAACTTGTCTGTTTTATTTGACAGATTTTTACCCGGACCTTCAGCTGGACCACAAAAAGGCTCCCAGATTGCCTTGTGAATACCAGTACTGTGACAGTCCTTGTTTCCAGGTTTACATTGTCAAAGGCATGACACAAAAGGCAAAGTGAATTGGGAGGGAGGAGGCAAACTTAGACACTGGTTCTTGCTTAGAGGGTTCTAAGTAATGACCAGCTGGAGTGGAAGCAATTAAAAAGAAACAGCTAAATCTGCTCATTTCTTGGCTGAGCTGATGTTCCCATCTCTCCTTCTCCTTATAACATGATGCTTCTCTAGGTCAGCTGACAAGTTCGCCTTTGTCAGAGAGTTCAGATGAAACTAAATGGATGTGGCTGCAGTTCACTTAGTCATCTGTGGTCAGGAATGGAAATCAATCAAATGGAGCCTGGAGGAATTTGATATTCGGTATGCATTCACGCTGTTGTTTTGAAGTCCGCAAGCCATCTGTAGTTAATGACTTTTCCACAATGTTTTAACGTTTCCTGTACACTGAAATGAATGCAAGTTATGTAAATATTAGCTTACATAACTTAAGTTAAATAAGTGGACAGTGAGATGAATAACATATCGTTTGGCAGAAACCGAACTGCTGAAGAATGGCAACAGCCCTGATTGCGGGGGAAAAACAGCTCAAAACGGAAACCACTTCCTTCTTGCTTCCTTAGCGGAAATGGTTTGCTATGTTTCAACAAAACTTTGGGAAATCAGGTAAAACAGATTACTGGTTCTTTTTCCTTGGTGTGAAAAGGTCCTATTCCAATACAAAATAAGTAGATACAGTGGTACCTCGGGTTACATACGCTTCTGGTTATACACTCCGCTAACCCAAAAATAGTGCTTCAGGTTAAGAACTTTGCTTCAGGATGTGAACAGAAATCGGGCTCCGGTGGCGCGGCGGCAGCAGGAGGCCCCATTAGCTAAAGTGGTGCTTTAGGTTAAGAACAGTTTCAGGTTAAGAACGGACCTCTGGAAATTAAGTACTTAACCCAAGGTACCACTGTATGGCCAGAGGAAATTTTGTTACGTTCCTTTTCTGCTAATCTACTGAAAACCTCATCATGCCTGCAAAGGCGAAGTTTCACACCATATTACCACCAGAGTACGGTTCTGGGAGTGAAGGATGCTTATAATTTCAGGTGGTGCTAATAGTGGCGCTGAAATCTAGCCCTTGTGTGTAGGTGTTGCAAAAAATAAAATAAAATAAATAAAATAGACGAGTGCACTGGAGCCACGGAAATGGCATATCAGCTTGCGTGACACAGTGTGTGACAGTCCAAAGCTCTAGTTAAAGAGAGGATTTTGAAATGATGACAGTATCTTCCAGTACCAGAATCTGCTTCCTTAAACTCTGACAACTGGGAATGGGAGAAGGGAGATAAAAAAGGGCTCAATATTCAGATGTACTAGAGCGCGAGGGTGGGGAGAAAGAGAGATGATGAAAACTAGCTGCCTTTAAAAAACGAACTGATATGATATTGCTGTGCATTAAAAAAAGCGTCTCTCTTTTTGAAAATGTTTTCTAAAGGTATTTTGACAAGTACAGGGAGAAGGAGGCAGTATCATTAAATAAGTTGGCAACCTTTGTAACCAGCTTTTTTGGTATCACTGCTCAAGGGAAAGTCAATAAACTTTGATTCCCTGCATGAATGCAATTATTTTGGATTCTCTATCTCCCCCCGCCTTCGGTTTATTCTAAGGAAGGCTGCAGTAATGTAATATCAGATGGCCAAAAGCAATTCAGAAATCTAGTGTCCCATAGGATGGTGTTCAAATGTAGGAAGGATGGGGGTGGAATAAATCATCATCTCTGATCTCGTTAGGGATGAGAATATCACAGAGAAGCAAATGTACAGATGGCAATAATACTGGCATAGTTTGGGCGGATTCTCTGCTTTATGTAAATGGACACCTCCCTCTGAAGTATGGCATGCAAGTTTCCCACTAATCCTTCCCCCACCAAAGTTTGAATTCTTTTTCTTTAGCCAAATGATAAGTGAAATAATAATTTCGCCCATGCTTTTATAGGAGCATGAGACTTTAAAGGCTGCTTTCAGCTTATGAGTTACATACCCTCAAGGAATTGAGGAAGGGAACTTGAGGTAGGGGGTGGGAACCAGGCTTCTGATCTATGGCAACATTCTTTCAGAAATTTAAGAATATAACATATGAACATAAGGTTCTATAGGTTGTAGCATTATGAGAGATGAAGCAAGCCCATAGGAAATTCGTTTTGCGAAGCACCTCCAAAACGGAAAACCCTTTCGTCTAGCGGGTTTTCTGTCTTGCGAGACATTCGTCTTGCGGGGCACCACTGTATTTCTACAGTGGTCATTGCTTTCTCGTGTTGCAAACTTATCAGTTGATTTGTAACGAACTGTCTTCAAAGAGGTCCAGTGACAAATTTCCTCTTTTGTACATACACATTCTCTCCTTTTCCTTCTCTCTCTGAGATCAGTGTTCCTTTCTAGGTGGAATCTGAATGAATTTTCCATGTGGTCAACGAAACATAGACATACTGGTGCTGCAGTAAAGTTTCTGCTGTATAATTAAAGTGACGCGTGCTTCCTTTGAGAGGGAAAAACCTTTCCCTCCCATAAATATGGAATGGTGGCAAAATTCATATGGTCTGTACATTTAATCCTACTCTGTTGTCCTCCTTGCAGCTGCCATACAGAGTTGGAGGCTTCGCTCTATTGAATATGTGTTGTTCAATACAGTTGTAAATAGCGTTTCCCATTTACAGCGCCTGCGGGCCTTGCGTAAACCCTCTTGTTTACCTTTTCTCTGCGGTCCCTTGGGGACATTCACAATCTCTATTATAGAAAGGGTTCTTCGGTAGTGTAAGTAAAGCTTTGAAAACCCATCTCATTGGTCCTTAAAACATTCATATCCCAGCTTTCCTGATGGTCATAGCAGAGCCAGCACAAAAATTTTGGCAGCTGTGACCCACCAGAGTCATGCTATGTCCATGGATCTCAGTGGGTCTGCTCTGAGTGTTATTAACCATGAATATCAATGAACG
The DNA here is from genome assembly GCF_964106915.1 of Podarcis gaigeae. Taxonomy (NCBI): domain Eukaryota; kingdom Metazoa; phylum Chordata; class Lepidosauria; order Squamata; family Lacertidae; genus Podarcis; species Podarcis gaigeae. The sequence goes on from NC_139679.1 coordinate 103,805,433, forward strand.
TTTCTGAGAGGCATAGAAAAAGGAAGCATTAAAGAGGCGTGAAACTGGATAGATTTTTTGCATACTACCAAAAGAGAGTTGTGTGTATGTGTTTTAATAATCTTTAAAAATGGCTATCAGTACTCCACACACACCCTCTCAAAAGCTGGTAAAAACTAGTATTGCTAGTGCTCCATATGGGATGTGCCAAACAAGTGTCATTATGCTTAAAAAATGACCAATATTAATGATGCTCATTAGCATACAACACAGCTTGGTATGGAATAGACCTGATACAGAAATGCTCTTTCATATGTCAACTTTTCAGAAAATCTGCTAGCTTTTTATTTTGGTTCTACATTGTGGATGATTTTTAACAACTTTAATACAGCTGGTCCTTAAGATCTGTACTGGAGAATAGTGCACACCAAATTGCAAAATAAACTTTCTGGTTTTTTATATATGACCCAGTGGTTTGGTTTCTGTTTCTCAATCTTGTGAACACAGGGACGTTCAGTTACTTAGTCAAGGCACAAATGTTTGCGTAAGGATCCGTTCAAAATACTGTATGACCAAGCAAATGTTATAGTTTAAAGTAATCGTCACAGGCATTTGGCTGCATGACTAATAGAATTACGTATGCATAAGATCTTTCTTACTGTTGGAGCCAAAATGTAGAATAATGGCTTGTCAAAGTGTCTTTTGCAAGTGAGATCATAGATTTTGTAGTCCAAATTAGGTTTGTGTTCTTTTTCTTTTTGTCAGGTCACATTCTAATAACCATATTGTGCATTAAACCCTGTGATTATCTAAACACTTGGCAGATGGTAGGCTGTTAATTTGTATGTAAGAGACAGTGATTGCCAGTGCAGTAATCGCATTCAACAAAATATGAAATGTCAAAATCCACTTTTTTTGTAACATTCTTGCGTGGTTTATTTTAGCAAGGTAATTGTGGGAGAAGTATGTCCCCCACTGCCCAGTTGGTAAGCATATGTTTTATACTACTTGACTGATCTCTTTTTTAAAAAACCTGTCAAGACCTGAGGGAATTTATGGATGGGGAAGAGTTTTACATTTTTGCCTATCTAATGATCCTTTGTTGATCTTGGAGTGCCATTAAAAAGGCAAGCAAATTGTTGTGAAGAAACATTAGCTGCATATTGATGCAACCTATCTATATTAGTGAGAGACTGGAGATGCATTATAACCATGAAGTTTGTTGGCCTCTGGAACAACTTTTAAGGGAAAATGGAATTGAAGTTGAAAGGGCAAAGGCTTATTGGTACTGGGATATCCCTAGGTCTATGATGGCAAGATCATAGAAGACAGAAGTGCCTGGCGTGCTCTGGTCCATGGGGTCACGAAGATTCGGACACGACTAAATGACTAAACAACAACAACAACATGATGGCAAGCTCTTGAACCGGCAGCCTGTGCTAAAGGACACCAACAACAGTAGCGTTGTTTGTTGTTAGTGTTTCTATCCATTTCATAATTTCCCTGTATACACGTGATAATTAGCAAGGGGCCATTTCATAAAGTAAGCCATTCCACCGATCTTTTCCACTCCTGCCCCGTTTTGGTTTTCTGTTCTATTTGTGTGTTTTGTCTCCTTTATATACTGCTTCTAAGTTCACTATGCTTGTCCTGTGATTCTTAATTTGATCACCTGAAAGCTCATAATAGGCCTGTTTTGGCAAAAGAGTTCATGTCCCACTGGCTATCATTGGTTTACCTGCCCTGACATCATGTAAGAAGAAGGCTGGCCTTGCGTTGGCCTTTGTGAGTGGGTGCTTATAGAGAGAAAGAGAGAGAAAATTTACTTATTGCTTTTGTCAGCTGCTTTAAACAAAAGAAAAAAGTCACAAAATGACACGGAAAGATAAAACACAGTGAATAAAAGTAACTTAAAACAGTGAACTATGATTATAGAGACATGCTCTTAAAGATATGATTCTGAAGTCCATGAGCATTCATGAAGTATTGATGCAGGGTTATCTGTTATATGAGTAACTGGCCCTTTAGGGTACAAAGTACAAAAGCCATAATCAAAGCCATAATCAAAGCCATAGAATTATGCAGGAAGCAGGGAAGAATAATATGGACCATACTACTAAATTGAAGAATATTTATTGCTTAGATAAGCCTTGGCGTCCAGCCCGCTTCGGCTGCGCAGCTACCAGGCAGGCCTCCGGACTTCAAAGGCCACATTCCAAAGGCTCTGAGCAAATGCAGAGATTAAGCAGCGGTAAGAGAAAGCTGTAAACTAAAGTCCACTCAGGATCTTAGCAGCTAAAAGCAGTTTTTATTTACAGCAGACTATCCATTGTCTATCACAGCGAACAGCATCGTGAAAACATGTCCTCTCTCCTCAAAAGCGAAAGTAGAGAAAAACAAAGGTTGGAGACTCTCAGAAATGACGCATAATGACGCATAATCTCCCCCCTCCCAAACTGTAGGCAGGGCGTACACTCTGAGCTGTTTAACCCTGTAAGCTCAGGTTCTCCTCATAAATGCCCTTCAAACCTTACTGATATATAAGTATCATTTATTTATTTCCATCAGAAGAATCCAAGACGAGCTGACATTATGAGGAAGACTCATCAAAGTTGGATTGGGAAAGGACAAGGACTTGGGGGGAGTTTTTAAAACAACATAATTTGAGGGTACTTGACCAGGAAATAGGAACAGATCTCTGTCATATTGGAACTAGGTTTTGATAGACATGTATGCACAGAAAAGGGTATATTTGTTGATGGACTAGACACTACTTTTTTAAAAAATGAAAAGCTGTATACCTAGATCAGTTCCTACTCTAGATATTTTGCTTCTGTTGTAATCATGAGGTAAAAAGAAACCGACTGCTTTCTCTCTGTGTATGTATGTGAGAGAGAAAGCCTTATTTTGGCTTAGTTTAATTCCCTACTGGCATTTCTTCAAGACTTATTACGGGGGGGGGGGGGGGATTGTCCAGATGTGGAAGTCTATAAGTAATCCCCATTCACAAAAGGTGAGGAGGCTAAATGCCGTGAGAGGCTTCCCAAAATCCTTCATGCAAAGTGCTCATAAAGGAATGGCTTGTACATTAAAAGCTCACTCTAAAACCATTTTCAGTTTCTGCTTTCTTTCTTTCTTCCAGTCTTTCTCAAAGCCTAAGCACCGGAACTGCCATGAAATGTTAGCAAGAGCATCCTGGGTTCTGACATTCAAATAAACACCCTGAACATCCCATTTGGCGCTGGGATTTCTATCTCCTGCCATTGCTACAAAGAGCTTTTAAATCTTTTGTGTATGTGCCCTTCTCCTGTCAGCTTCCTTGTATTTCAAATAAATAGAAACTTTTTATTTGAAGGATGACAACTCTGTGTTTGTGTGTATGCTTTCTTTCTTTTAAAAAAAGAATCTATGTCCATTTTGTAAGAGTTTGATTTATTCTGCAAGGGCTTCTTTCCTCCGATTGCAACCTGGTGATATATAGGACTCCCCACCCCCCTTTTGGAAGCAGGTGGCCATGTTGTGACTTTTTATTAAATATATGCCTCTGAGAAGGTGGCCCTGCTCAAAGTCACACCTTGGAGATATAGCTGGAAAAATTCGTTTGGGGCTTTGTGTTCACGCAGAACTTCTTGGCCAGACCTCAGAAGCCACTCTTGCGCAGAGGGGCTAAAATAGCTGCGGCGACGGTGTGATCTTGACCACTTCAATGTCTCCGTAGTTCTAAATGTTGCTTGAACAATGTGACGATGGGCGGGTGAGGTGGTTCCTCATACTATACAGAATGCTGGCAACCAAGGTGTTGCCTTAATTGTTCCCTCTTTTGATAGTGAACATAATTTATTCTGTGTTTACCTACGAGGCTCCCAGTTGTGAAATGTGACCCAGATTCCACATGCACTCCTAACTTTCATTAGGCAAGAATGACACACACATATCATTAGAGTGTACTAATTAAAGGCGAAAGTGACATTTCAAAGTAACATTGTTCCCTGGTGTTTTAATGAAATGCTACCTGGTTTATTTTTGTTTTAATGAACCAAAATGTGGTGTCTTGCCCATGCATAGCTTACACTTAGGAGGTGGGGTTCTTTTTTGCTTTGTTCTTTTCAGTTAACATTTACAAAAAAAGCCTCTCTTATTGTCTGTCTTCTCTCCCTGCCACGGCCACGTTCTTGCTTTACGACCGAACAATTGTCCTATATTAAGGTTATGCTAGTATTCACTTAGTTCCATGGCTTTAAAAATAGTATTAAAAGAGAGAGAGAACCCAGACTTCATTAATGTGAATGAAGACAGAACCAGGAATACTTATTTGGTTGTTCATTATTTTATTTTATTTTTGTTAATTAAGGACATAAGAAGAGCCTGCTGGATCAGAACAGTGGCAAATCTTAGTCCAGCATCCTGGAATAAGTTCTCCCAGCCCTTGGCCATTTGGGTGGTTAGGGATAGGAGGAGTGAGGGAACCCCATGGCACCAGTGAGACCAGTTAAATTCAGCCCTTGGAGTTGAATTCAACATTAGTCCTACTAAAAGTAGCTTCATTAATTTCTGTGGGTGCACTCAGAATCTAACTTAGTTGGATACAACTTTTGGATTATTTCACTTAGTCCTTAAGTAAACAGTCATCGATCATGTCTGCACTATTGCAGCTGCGAATGAAGTCCAGAAAATCATGGTTTATATATTTATTTTGCATTAAATCAGATCGTATTTCTAGCCACAGCATAAAACATAAAGACCCAAACTAAATGTTAACACAATAGATCCTGTACACAGTAGCAGATATTGCCCCTGCGAGTAGAAAACTACGTCTTTTTTGAGGTGTGGACAGGAATTTAAGCAGTTGCATGACTAGATTGGCAATAGCTAACCAGTCCCTCTTTGCGCCATTCACACAGTTGTATTCAATTAAAAGGAGGAGGAGGAGGAGAAGGGGGAGGGAAGGAAGGCAGGAAGGAAGATAGATAGATGATAGATAGATAGATAGATAGATAGATAGATAGATAGATAGATAGATAGATGATAGATAGATAGGTAGGTGTTGGTGTTTTCTGTGTAACATTCTGTTTAGTCCCAAGACACTGTCATGCTCTAGGGTTCAGTGGTACATTTGATCTCCCCTAAGGATTGCTGCTAGGTATCTAGGGACCAAATCAGATTCCTTCTTAATTCTTCTAATGCTTTGGTGTTCAGATTGCTAAGTATGTGCTTCACAGATCATCATTTGCTGGCTTCCAAACTGTCTTGAGGGGGAAAACACCCTAAAAATGTGTAATCAAACTGAGCAGCTAATTCCTTTAAGGGAAGCATTAGGGCATCTTAGCTACAAAATCTAATTTTCTTTAGTGTTGTGATGCCGTGTGACCATGTAGCAGCCATCTAAACCCAAGACTTTCAGAAATTAAAGCATATGTAGGTGTGCATTTTCCCTCTTTAGCTTTTAAAATCAATACCTTTATCTAAATATGTCCTGGCTTTTGAGACATCAAGGATGTTGTTTATTCAAAGTCATGAAGGGATGTGATGTTTGGAAGGAACCATAGATTAGTGAACTTTAGAATGATGCTTTTGATATAGTATAGTAGCATCTCGGCTGACCCCTCTATATTAGGTCAATAAAATGTTCGCTTTCTGCTGCAGTTTTAAAGCATTGTTTCTATTTAGACAAAGGACGACTTCATAAACAAACACTTTGTGAAATGATGCAGTTCGGTCAGAATAAACCTTGCCAATGTCTTTTTATTTATTAGCAAGGTGTAAAGAGCAAAGAGTCTAGAGTAAATTATTTGTATGTAGCAATATATAAAGCAGCACATTTGTTTGGAGCGAAATATTCTCCTCTGCCTAAGACATAAATTAGTACTCCCCTCCCCACATTCTGCTTTGACAATTCACACTGTTCCAGCCTTAGGAAGTTTGCTTCTAATATTACATTGGGCAACACTGAAATAATACCAGAAAGCAGCAAACTTAAAAGCAGTTGTAATGGTGCCAATTTCAGCATTATACATGAAAGTGGAGAACTGTTGCCCTATAACTGTTCTGTTAGTCTTAGAAAAAGTATGTTTATTCTATGTCATAGGTAAGCTGCCCCACTGCATAAATTCTCCTGGGTGGTTTACAGTAAATAAGTTTTTTAAAAAAATCAACAGTTGTAATTCAGCATAATATATAAAATCGTGAATCAAAAGCTACATAATTACAGCAGAAACAAAAATTCAACTTACATCTAATGTTAAAACACAGAGGGAGGAATTCAACATTGCACTCTTTGGGTTGTTCCATCAGCATTGCCAGACAGAGCAATGTGGGAGAAGCACAGGGTGTGTGTGTGGCAGAAGGAGAGGGGAGAGATCCCTGTGGGGCTTGTGTGAGCCCTTGCACAGCTTTCTGCTAGCACGTCGGGTTAGTTGAATCCCGGCCATAGGGTGATGTCCAATACCCTTGAAGGGCTTCACTCACAGGAGAGGAGAGATGATATTTGCATGCTCCTCATCTGTCCAGCAGCCCCCTGTACACACCCCTGGAAATCTGTCCAGACTTTTGAGATGCTCTGGGGGCAGACGTGAGGAGGTGGAATTGGCAAAGAAGTAATTGGATGTCACCAGTGCTTTTTGCCAAGAAAAATAGGTGCCAGAACTCACTGTGAATTTCTTTCAGTAAAGTCACCCGGTGATTCAGGGCAACCCTGAACAGATGCTGGTTTGCGAAAAGCTGCGTCCACCAGTCGCGGAGGTGCTAAAAACTATGGCAAGCTGTCTCCCTCTGTGGTGGCCAAACTCGGTCCTCCAGCTGTTTTCCCACCACCCCTGACCACTGGTCCTGTTAGCTAGGGATGATGGGAGTTGTAGTCCCCAAACAGCTGGAGGGCCAAGTTTGGCCACCACTGCGCTGGTTTGGGAGCCCCCCCTGGTTTTCGTGCAGGTCAAATAAATGTGCCCCTGCCTCCCTTGTTCTCTTGGTTAGAGCAGCTGAAACGATGCATGAAATCCAGCTTGGCTGGAAAACTGAAAGGCCAATAGCACTACACAGGAGAGGGATTGAAGAAAAGGAGATATGAATTGGCCCTGCATCTTGACCTATCACGGCTAGGGGCAGCTAGAAGCTAGGCGGAGTCATAGATCTGAGTTGTGTGATGGCGGCCGTGAGCAGCACGCTGATCGATGTGGCGCTGTGGAGGGTTGCGACATAAGAAGAGAAGCTTTTTTAGGGGCTCAACAACTTGGGCTGGGTGCTCCCCTCCTAAAAAAAGCTCATCAAGTTCCAGCACCCTTTTTTCCTAGAAAAAAAAGCCCGGTTCATAAGTAAAGAGTCACTGAATCTAAAAACCTATTGTGTTAAATGAAAGATCAGTGTGGAACATTTTTTCTCCGGCATCTTATTTGCTAGTCACAAGTTTTGATTTTCATTTTAGTTGAGATTGACGGTTGTTGTTATTTGCTTCCCTTTACATAATGCTTTGTGAGAGCAATATTTGGGACAGATTTTAGGGAACGATGGGGGTGACCAAGAGTCTATAATTTTCATACTGAGTAGACAAGATGAATATATATACAACTGTTGAAAACTGCCCATTTTCTATCAGTGGTAATTGACGAGAGAAGAAATTTTTAAAGAGCGTATACTGTGTTTTGTGGAGATTCTGAATTCTAAGGTTATTCTTACTTTACATAAGTGCATTCAGATATGCATAACTTATGTTTTATTTCATGTCTTTCATTTGTTAAGAGTAATGATCTTTCCATTTTTAAATGAGTGGGTGTGATTTGACAAGGAAATTCAGCACCCTACATTTTTTCGTGTTTTATCTATATGTCTGAGTTAGTTTCTGTGCTCCTGTGTTAAACTTTGTTTTGCAATGGTCTGATGGCTAGAAAAATAAACGATGCTGAATCTGTTCAAGTATCTGGGAGCAATCCACCCACCATATGCGTCCTGCTGTACAGCGTTACTACCCCGTAAATGGATTGTATGAATAGGACCTGGTCTAACTTTCATCCAGCTGTCCTTGTACCATTAAGCTGGGGATTCCTTGAAGGTCCTTAGCCTCTCCTTTTGTGTTTTTCCTCAGTCCTTGCACGTGGTCAGCTTGAAGCCTTATTTACCTAGGGATCCATCAGCCTCGCCATCCCCGGACCTTGGAGGGAACAAAAGTACCAGGAAAGCAAAATCTTCTTTGGAGAAAAAGTTTATTGAAATCTATGCACAGAGACAATCTGTACATAGAGACAACCAGCAGGATACCTCCTGAAAGCTGGCTGTAAAGAAATACATTTCAGCAAGCCTTCTTATACCTTTTGAGCATTTCCCCCTCCCATTCCTTCCTCAAATTTTCCCAATCAGCTGGCAAATGTTCAACTTATTCCCTTATATGGCACATCTATCTGCTGGCTAAGCACTTCCTCATACGTGTCTTTCTGCTAGCTAAGCACTTCCCCATACGTGTCTTTTCTTATCTTTGCATTACTTAAGACAGGAAGCGTATGGCAGGAAACATGGTGATGATTCGCCGTGGAAGAAACTAAAAAGTTTTAAAAATTAGTTTCTTGCATTAGATTCACAAAATGTTTAGGGGTATGCATCCCCCTAGAAACCACCTTTTTGCCAAGGCACCCAAACATGGTTTGTAGTTTTGAAATATGAAAACAAATGCATGTTATAAAAGACAGAGTGAGACCTCTTTGGCAGGCTGGTTAAATTTGCAAACAGCTGCAATTTTCTGGCTAGCTGGTAAGGCAGGAAGCTGGACTCTTGACCTGCCTGAGTTTAGCAAACACCCATTGTTTGCTAAACTGCCGCAACTGCAAAAACAGGATTAGTACAGGAATTTACTGCAGGAAATATTTGAGAGCAACCCTTACAAGGTACAATGGTACAGAGAAGGTAGAGAGAAATCCTTCTCATGCCCTGCATGTATGTCTTGCATTTCTAAAAATATTTCTAAAACAGATAGCACAAAAACAGGAAACAGCTCCCAGTCTGCAGAGCTGAAAACAGGAAGCAGCTTCTGGCCTACAGAGCTGACGCATTTGCGGTTTTCTGCCTAACCACAGCTTTTAGCTTCTTTGCCTTATTAACCCTTCCTTCTCCCTTCACTCCCTCCTCTTCTTTTGAACAATCTATTACTTAGATTCGTTCTGGGGTATGGGTCTATATTCTCTCATAAAAGCAATCACACGCGGACCCATCGTGCGAGATATCATCTTTTCCATCATATGTTGCATACATTGCATCAAGCAGGGAATACAGAAGCAGAAAAGCAAAAGGATTATAAGCGGCCCTGCTATCAATACCATAATATGTCTGATCCAACCACCATCGGGCAGCCAAGAATATAACCAATTCCATGGATCACCTTCTGTAATTTTTTTTAAGCGGGTTTTCAGCTATCATTGTTTCCATGGGGTCAATTGTGGCCGAAATGCTAACATTGTTATCTGGGATAAACATACAACAATGAGAATGAACTAACACACAAACTCCTCTCTATGTTGAAGATGTTACCAATGGGAATTCCATGTAGCATCAAACCTGGCCGTTTAGCATAAGGTGGTATGTGCATACACAGCCAACAATTGGAGAGATTTATCATTGTGGTGAACTTAAACATATCTTGGACATAAATATTATTCCTCCACATCTTATGATAATTTTCTCCTCGTGATGTTTTATCCAATAACCTAGTCCCCATCTGGCCATGTTCACCAGGTGCAGCACTTTCCTTGTCTCCTGCAACTATGAGAACAAGGAATACTAGGAGGATCATCAAGGGGATAGAAGGATTTGGCTGTTGCCTCCCGCAGAACCTATGACGTTCATGCCAGCAGAAAGAAAAGGCACATCCATATGGCAAGGGCAGTTGAAATAACCCCTATCCACCATCCCCAATTACTCCATGGTTCCTCCCACCAATATTCAGGGAGTGTGCTCATTGTTGAAGAGCCCACTGATATTCATGCTCGATTACCTGTTGAGCCTCAAGGGTGAGAGCCCACCGGTGAGCTGATGCTCCCACTATGTGGGTCAACTTTCCTACTAACCCTGTTGGGTGGATTGAACTCTCGTGCTGCCTCCCTACTGACCAGGGCATATGGAGGCTGAAATCCTGGGGTGGCAATTCTTATTTTGGGAGGCTCGAGCCACCACGATTGTCAGAGGTGGTGCTGCAGAATTTACTGGCACTTGTTCAGCAATTTCAATGCACACCTGGTTAAGGCTCCCACCCCTGCAACACTTGCATTAAGATAGGTTCCGTCCCATCTAACGCCTGGATTAAGATTAGAACCTGGTCCATCAGATGAGGTTGGTACAGTGCTCTACCTCCCGAATGACCGTTGGTTACTCCCCCCCAACAGCAAGAGCAGTCCAGAACTTGATAGAATTCAACCGTCTCTGCAATTTCCCGTATGAGCACTATCCATACGTGCTGGACAGTGGTGTGGGAGAGGAGCCACAACAGGGCAGTGGGGTGTTTCAATACGGCAATCTCATCAATCCCCAGTTTCCAATAGCCAATGAGCACGCCATCTCTTGCCACCGGCAAGACGAACCAGTCATAGCAGAGGCCAGCAGGCCAGTAAGGGCGGTATGGCTCAGTGGGGTCAGGGCTGTGGGGCATAGAGCAAATCAATACAGAATATAACAAGGAGAGAAAAGAGAAAGTCCTTATGAAAGTATTAAATGTCCTGGTGGACTTCTTGGATTAGTCCCAGCACGGGTTTTCACGTTGGGGACGCTGCCCGCGGGCGCCCCTCCCATCCAATTCTTCAGCTGTGCGTAGAGATATCAGCTTCCGGTGTGATATCAGCAGAGCGGTCGTCTGCCAGGCTTCTGGAGATAGTCAGCCGAAGGGAGTTCTCTAGATCTGGTGTAACTGTCCAGTCTGAAATGGCTTTCTTCACTGAGTATGGTGGACCCAAGGGGTAATGCCGGCAACTTTCACGGCCGTGGGTGTGGAGAGCAGGACGGTATAAGGTCCCTTCCAGCACGGTTGTAGCAGCGTCCGTGCCCAATCTTTTACCCACACTTCATCACCTGGCTCGAACTGATGCAGCCAACACACAGGGGTTGCGAGCCTGGGTCCACCTGTTGAGACAAAAGAAAACTCGGAAGAATATCTGGACTTAATTATTCAATTGCATATCCTGACCAGCATGTGGGGGCAACATTCTGACATATGGGACCGGTCTCCCAACCACAATTTCAAAGGGTGACAGATGGGTCTGTCTTAATGGGAGACTGCGGACCCTGAATAATGCCAGAGGTAACATTGTCACCCAATTAGACCCAGTTTCCTGTGTCAGCTTGGATGGCTGATTCTGGGGTCTGTATGCTGTATGCAACTTTCAGTTAATTTGTAGTGCCTTAGCCAATTCCTGCAACATTGAATGAACAAAGGCTGGTTCATTGTCACCAGGTTTAGGGCTCTGGTGAGCGCAGTTAATTCTGCCAGCTGGGCCGATGTTCCAGGCGGGAGTGGCTTTGCCTTGATCACCTGGTCTTCCAGGGCTACCACTGCATAACCTGCCTTCCAGTGTCCAGCCTCAATGAAGCTGCTTCCATCCATAAACCATGATGGCCACTGGGGGTCTGCTTCATCTTTAAGGTCAGGCCTGCTAGGGTACACCTCATCCATTACTTCAATGCAGTCATGCGTGGGCTCCTCACCTACCCCTACCGGTAATAGGGTAGCTGGGTTGAGGGCTGTGGTGACTTGGAATTTCTAACGCGGATGTAATAATAACATCTGACATTTCCTCATTTTAGCCTGGGAGAGGAAATAGGTGCCTCTCAGCAGATGGCACGCTGATTCTTTCCTAAGCGGCCTCGCCCTCCTCCCCGGGCGGTTTCTCCCAACGGTGGACCTCCCATCCTCAGGGCCATCAACTTCTTTGCCTGGTACTTCTTTTTCTTCTGGGCCTCTTCCTCTTTCTGATTATAAGTGGTCTGGGCTTGTTCCAGCATCCATTCAAGGGTGTGGCCCATAAAACCATTGTGGTTTTTTTTTTTTCCTTCTTGTTTTTTTTTTTTTTTTTTTTTTAATGTTCCTGCGGATATCGGGCGCTGCCTGGGCTACAAAGGCAGTTTTTATGATAGGGACATTGGCAGCCTCATCTGGGTCCACAGGGGTATACTGGCGGTAGGCTTCCTTCAGCCTCTTTAAGTAGGCTCCAGGGGCCTCCTCTGTTCCTTGCACTATTTCTCTGGCCTCCACAAAGTTGGTGAGTTTTCTGGCTGCCCTCCTCATGCCATTTAAGACATTCTGGCGATAAGTGGTGAGGGTATTTTGCCCTTCAGTGGTCTGATTTGCTGGGTTTTCCTCAAATGAAGGGTTTTGGTTCCTCCAATTATAAATTTCTGCACTAGAGAAGGGGACATGTTGAACTGTACAAGTTCTATTGGGCACCACCCCATCAGGTCCCGCGGGGGCCAGAGGGTCATACACTCTGCGGAGAGGCATCACTCTGGCCGCGCCCTTTTCCTGTGCTTTATGTGCCCTATGGAGGGTCACACTTTTCACTGCCTTCCTCTGTCCATGTCTTATTATTTTTGGTTAGCTCAACTAATCTTTCTACAAACTCTTCATCCTCATCATCCTCTTCTCTTTCTTCCCTTTCTTTATCTTTGCCCAGGTCTAACAATGCATTGTCCACGGGATTGGGGGCTGGGCCATCTGCTCCCTGTGGCGGGGGTGGTGCCAGGGCTGTTGCCGGGGCATGGGGTGGTGGGGCATCAAAACTTTATCTTCTTCCCTCTCTGAATCCTGGAGGACTGGGGGTTGTCCTCCTCTCTTCCTGACTGAGCAGATACGGCTGCCTGAGACTTTTTGGCAGCATGACTTCAGCCAGGGGGGGGGGGGTTCCTTTCCACATTGGTCTTCCAAGTGGAAATATAGGGGATTTGATCAGAATGGACATTCAAAATATTCTGATATAATGGATTAAATGAATTGCAAATCAAGGGTCCTGGTGGACGGCCAATTTATTCTTCTGGGTGGGCCAATCTAATTCACAATGTCCTCATCCTCCCCTCATCAGCTTGGATCCCCAAAAAGCCTTCCAAAAGGGGTGCTTTTACTTTGGCCAGAACCCATTTCTTCCAGAAACTCCGCTCCTATTCATAGTAAAAATTCTCTCATACTTCATATACTACAGATTGTGATTTGGCGAGGTCGCCCTGCCAAAAAATGCACAGTCCTGCAACCGCTCGGCCAAGGGGAATGCTAAACCCCGACCCTCATACACCAAGACAAACACTGGAGTATCTGGTACACACACACCACACAGAACACACCAAAAATCACAATATATATATATATATTCCACCCTCTTCTGTTCCCAACTTCTGCTGGTGGCATTCTCCTGCACAACCCTGCAATCGCCCAGCCAAGGGGCACTAATACCCCGGCCCACACTCGACAATTCAATCACTGGAGTATCTGACATGCAACATACAACATACAAATCACATCAATATAATTTCCCCTTATTCCTGGTGGCTGGCACTCTATTGCACAACCAATTCCCTTATTCCTGGCTGGCACCTTATTGCCTGTGACACCCTGCCACAACCAGGGGAGGTTGATCAAGCCTCCTGCCCTTTTCCGTCGGGCTGCCCTTTCCATCGGGCTTACCTGTTCCGCTGCGGACCTGTCCCCTTCGGCGCCGTCCTCTTTTCCTCCCTCAACAAGATGTCTCCACTCCAGAACAGTGTGGCTGGCTCCCCCCCACGAAACAGGCGGGGTGCGCACGGGGAGCCTGCAAAACGCTGCCGAGCTGTTCACCTTGGTTGAGCCTGGCCCTCCGGTCCATATTGGGGAGGAGGCTAATCCCGGCACGAGCCCCCAAAGAAATGAAGCCTTATTTACCTAGGGATCCATCAGCCTCGCCATCCCCGGACCTTGGAGGGAACAAAAGTACCAGGAAAGCAAAATCTTCTTTGGAGAAAAAGTTTATTGAAATCTATGCACAGAGACAATCTGTACATAGAGACAACCAGCAGGATACCTCCTGAAAGCTGGCTGTAAAGAAATACATTTCAGCAAGCCTTCTTATACCTTTTGAGCATTTCCCCCCTCCCATTCCTTCCTCAAATTTTCCCAATCAGCTGGCAAATGTTCAACTTATTCCCTTATATGGCACATCTATCTGCTGGCTAAGCACTTCCTCATACGTGTCTTTCTGCTAGCTAAGCACTTCCCCATACGTGTCTTTTCTTATCTTTGCATTACTTAAGACAGGAAGCGTATGGCAGGAAACATGGTGATGATTCGCCGTGGAAGAAACTAAAAAGTTTTAAAAATTAGTTTCTTGCATTAGATTCACAAAATGTTTAGGGGTATGCATCCCCCTAGAAACCACCTTTTTGCCAAGGCACCCAAACATGGTTTGTAGTTTTGAAATATGAAAACAAATGCATGTTATAAAAGACAGAGTGAGACCTCTTTGGCAGGCTGGTTAAATTTGCAAACAGCTGCAATTTTCTGGCTAGCTGGTAAGGCAGGAAGCTGGACTCTTGGCCTGCCTGAGTTTAGCAAACACCCATTGTTTGCTAAACTGCCGCAACTGCAAAAACAGGATTAGTACAGGAATTTACTGCAGGAAATATTTGAGAGCAACCCTTACAAGGTACAATGGTACAGAGAAGGTAGAGAGAAATCCTTCTCATGCCCTGCATGTATGTCTTGCATTTCTAAAAATATTTCTAAAACAGATAGCACAAAAACAGGAAACAGCTCCCAGTCTGCAGAGCTGAAAACAGGAAGCAGCTTCTGGCCTACAGAGCTGACGCATTTGCGGTTTTCTGCCTAACCACAGCTTTTAGCTTCTTTGCCTTATTAACCCTTCCTTCTCCCTTCAAGCTGATCAATGTCTTCCACAGTTGCCTTTCCAGTTGAATTGCTACTCCCCGGAAATACTGTATATAACTGCAGTACTATGTGAGCTTGATGGGATACAAAAGGGAGCCCTGCCTAGGTGAACTGTACTAGAAATAGGATTGCTTATGATTTAAGCAGTGAGGATTGAGATTCTTAAAGCACCAGAGGGCACAAAGTTCACTGGAGAGTATCTAATCCAGCTTCCTTCAGGAAGGTAGCATTCACTATCACTAACCTTTTAGGAAGAAAAGTATAGCAGGGTTTCGAAGCATGTCGTAAGTCACCCCTCCGCCTGCTAAAAGCACATACACAATAAGAAGCACACATTAAAAGTTGACCCTTCCCCCCGCTTTGTTTTCATTTTATGGTTTCAAACCTGGGCCTATGGAAACCCTTGTTCCTTCTCCATTCTTCCCTTTGGCTCTGAAACCCCCCAAGTAGCTTGGAGTGCAAGACAAACATACCCAGCCTGCTTTGGGTTGACAAATGTGGAGAAATAAATAATAGTGTAGTTTGAGCCCAACTGCTTGCAGTTAAGATTTAACCCAGTTGGTCTTCGTTGGAGTTGTTGCCATTAAGACGAAATGAAAGTTAGCTTAGTAATGTTTTTCATCCTCCATTATAGATATATATCTATATATGTTTTAAAACTGGAATAATGTATACTTTTCAATAGAGGGGTTGAAATATTGTCACAGAAATTGCTGCTTGTATTTTAACCTTTATTATCGGGATAAAACGGGGTGGGAGGGGGCCATTACCTGCTCCCACAGCTTTTGCCCCCAAATTCTTCCTTGTTTCCCCCCCCCAGCTTTAAAACCAAATCTGTTTCTATTGAAATAACCCAAAGGTTCTTTCCTTTTATTGTGAATCATTCCCCATTAAATTACTTTCCATTCTGTTGTCAAGCGTCGCCTTTTAAAATGTGCTGCAGGAATGCCAGAAGTATTTTATATGAAACAGCTTAATGTATTTTGGGCATGAGGGTGGCCTTGCAATTGTATCACGGGCCGGGAAGACTGCATGCAGCACAGTGGTCTTTTTATGTGTAATTCTGCAAATAGCAAGGTAGAGGTATCAGATTATGAGAAGCAGGAAAGGCGGGGGGAAAGGACGGAATGAAGTAGTAGAACAGCGCAGCTGAATTCATAGAATCATAGAATCATAGAGTTGGAAGAGACCACAAGGGCCATCGAGTCCAACCCCCTGCCAAGCAGGAAACACCACCAGTTGTTTAACGAACTTGGGCATCAAATGTCTATTGCATTTGGTGGTTTTATTACCACTTTCAGTTCAGGTGGTGGCATGGTGCAGGCATGATGGAGTTGCTCCACTGCCTTCCCCACACCAAGTGCTGACGGGTGGTTCCCGAGGGTGTGAGGTGTAAGGGGCGGTGAGAACAGTGAAGTGCAGGTATGGTGGCAGAGCCAATCTTAAGCATATCCGGTGCCATGGTGCAAAGATCCCTCCGGCCCCCACCCTCCCCAATTTCCCAGAGTTGTCGACCTTTTTTAAGGGAGGGAACGCCAGCAGCGGCGGAGGATGCCTCTTGGGAAGGGACGGGACGGTGCTGCTGGTAATGTGCCCAGCTTTGCGGGGCTGCAGGAGGTGGGCAACGGCTGGAGGGTGGCTCCTGCGACGGGGAAGAGGCGGAGGCTGGACGTGGTGGCTCCCGTCTCAGCTGGCTGCTTTATGCCGCAGTGGCCACGGCAGGAGGAGGTGCTGCTTCGGTGTGGTATGGCGTAGGTGAGTGAGGGCAGCGAGCGCTTGATGCCTGGCTCGAAGATGGCTAGCAGGAGGGGCGCTGTGTGCACCTGTGCCTCAACCCTGTTGGGCGAGTGAGCACACCAAGTGAGCAGGCCTGCGCCGAGTGAGAGAGGGCGAGAATTCGGCACCTGCAGGCTAAAAGGGAAAAAATTGAGCTGGCGCTCAGCAGGAGCGGCACACACACCCTTGCTCACTCAGGGTTCTCATTTGGTGTTCCCCGGACTCTCGCCTGGCACGCTCCAGAACTTGGCGCCCCGGCGCCCTGCACCACTAGTGTCTATGGGTAAGACGGCCCTGAATCTGACACTATTGCCATTTTGCTCACACTTCTTCCTCTGAGGAACTGGCAGCTGTGCTTGGGATTATGAAGGCAGGTGGGCAACCCCTCCCTGCCTGCACCACCCCACTGACTGCTTCTACTGAGTCAGAGCATTGGCCCATGTTGCTTGGTATTGTTTATAATGACTGGGGGTCTCCAGCGGTTTAAGCAAGGGGCAATCACCCCACCTGGTGGTGCCAGGAATGGATCTATCTATCATCTGTCTGTCTGTCTGTCTATCAATCATCTATCCATCTATTTCCCACCTTTTCCGCTGTTGGGCTCATGGTGGTTTACAGATATAAATAAGAACAGCTAAAACAAACAAAGGTAAAGAGGCTAAACACAAGCCACAGAATTGGGATAGCTCAGTTGGTAGAGCATGAAACTCTGAATCTCAGGATGGTGGGTTTGAGCGCCATGTTGAGCAAAAGATTCCTGTTTGTGGGGGTTGGGCTAGATGACCCTTGTGATCCCTTTCAACTCTACAGTTCTGTGTTTCTGTGGTTTTGATATGCACCTGGTAGCTGAGGAAAATGTTGTTGTTGTTTAGTTGTTTAGTTGTTTCCGACTCTTCGTGACCCCATGGACCAGAGCACGCCAGGCAAAATGTTAGGTTTACTAAAATAAAAAAGGAAAGGGAGAGAAGCATGTTTTTCAAAATACCCAACTTCAATCCACAGTGCTTACTTAACATTTTAAAAATACCTTGGCTCCTGTGTTCCATCTGTTTTTCACAAAGCACTTCACAGATATGAATGAATTAAAGTCTGCTGTGAAGGGGCCATTGCCTCTGTTTTTGCAGAGTACATGTAGGTTAATTGTCTTTCCAAGGTCCCTTAGGAAGGCTGTGACAGAACTAGAAACAGAAACCCAGGGTGACATCCTTACTTGTAGCCAGTGACATCCATTTTAATCACATAAGTGCCGGAATGCAGACCAGGGTACGTGTAATGGCTTTAATAAGGGTAACTGCTGTGTTTCCGACTCAGAAATCTGTGATATAGGATGTTGTCGTCTGGGGTGCACAATGCAAGCTTCCCCAGAGCCGGTGAAGCCAAGAAAGTACCTTAAATTTGTGCAGTTCAATCTTGTGACTTAGTCTCTAGTTACTCTTAAAAACCACCTGTGTGCCCATGAGTTAAATGAGGTATTAGGTGTTGTTGGAGTCTGGGGAGGGCGATTTTGTGAAGAGGAAACCTATTTCAAAGCTCGAGAAACCTTCTGTTGTTATTCTGCCACCCACACCATGTTGTTCTCGTCTTATTGCACTAAATGGATGTTGCGTGGCAGGCTAGGATGAGACTAAAGCCTTCCAAGTCATTCTTCTTGCAATGCGAGGAGAGACAAGTCCACCAGCTCATCGCTGTCTCCATTGCTTTCCACCTGTTGGGAAGCAAACATCTGTAGCATTCTTCAGGTGAGCAGCCTGGGTGATCTAGAACCCTGAATTTCATGGAAACATACATGAGGAGGAAAGGTTTCCTGCTATAGATGTCCCCTTCTAAACAGGTAGAAAACATTGGAGCCAGCAGTGGGGTTGTGATGGGGGAAACAGAGCTTGCCCTCACTCTCCTCCAACATGGCAGAAGGCTTGAATGCTTGAAGAGGACTTGTACAATTTTTAGCTTGCTGGCTTGCCTTTCGGATTTGCCATGGCACTTCCTTCCTTCTTTGTATTCAGAACAGTGGTTTTGGGAACGAGAAGCACCAGAGTGTGTTGCCTTGGGTTTATTGCACACATTTGAATGAGTGACATTATCCTCTTAATTGCGATGCTTCCCTCATTTGCAGGATGGGGCTAATATTCATAAAACGTTTGTGGGCTCCTGGTTGAAGAGGAGTATGTAATGTGGAGCCTTGTTATTTCATGGTGGAAAACTTTGGGAGATTTTTAGCGACAGAATTAATTTATATTCTTTACTATTAAAACTCAGTCTGGTAAATCCAAGATAAATTCAGTTTTGTTTAATGAGTGATGCTGGGATTATGATTCATCACTCATTTTCCTAATTAGCGGCACTTGACTTTTACGCCAAAATGGCTGATTTGAAAACAGATCCTCTCCTCCACCCCGCCGCCCTGCTTTTTTTGGCAGTTATATTAAATGATGTTTCAAGGCCCGAAGTTATTGCATTAAAGGAAAATTCCATTTGGCTTTCCCTTTCTGGCTGGCCATTAACAGTAATGCAGCAACAGTGTGTAAGGCACACGACTGTGACACAGCCTGCTGTTCTTCCAAGAGCGCTGTTATTGTGGCGAGAGCTCTTTACAAGCACATAATAAACTCCTAACGTTCCAGGCAGAAAAAGGATCCTCCATCTTCACATTTAAGGGCATCTGAGGGTGGAAATGGATGCTGTGAGGGACATGCAGTCAAACCTGTGTTTCCCATGTAACATAAATGGAGAAACCTGTGGCCCTCATTTCTAAGTATTCACTTTAAAAGGGGCAATTCTTGGTACTGTTATTCTAACTAAATTTAGTTCTGCATTGTGGCAGTCATATGTTCCTATTCCACCATTCTGCTCAGTTCCTCAGTTTCTGTGTTCCTATTCCACCATTCTGCTCAGTTCCTCAGTTTCTGTGTTCCTATTCCACCATTCTGCTCAGTTCCTCAGTTTCTGTGTTCCTATTCCACCATTCTGCTCAGTTCCTCAGTTTCTGTGTTCCTATTCCACCATTCTGCTCAGTTCCTCAGTTTCCTCATGTGCTCTGTGTCTTTTGTTTTCTCTGGGACCATGATGTTAAGAGGACCAGTCCATTCCACCTCCCCACTGGTTTTCCCTTCCCTCGGCCCTTCCCCAGCAGTCAGCACCACTGAGCGTGTGTTGTTCTCATTTGGATGTTTTGGGCCACCCCTCCACCTCAGACGCCCACTTTTTCTTGCAGTTTTGCAGACCTTCCAGAGGCGCCTTTGTCACGATGGTGGCTCAGCAGGTCTGCCTCGCTGCATTTGTTGCTACTGGCACCATACAAATGTGATAAATTAATAGCTCCTACACTATCTGCAGTCATGGTATAAGTCTTGCATTTTTAAAGGAACGGTATAAGGAAGCCAATGTGGAAAAAAACAGAAAGAAAAGTGGAGTAATTTGCAGTTTGGTTAAATTAGCAGTTTCAAGAGAGCCTGGGGCTGCTGCCGTCATGAATAAACAAACCCTAGTTACGTTTCTGATACACAGTGATTCTTATGAGAAGAATATCTTGCATTTCTGCAGTGAGGGGAGGGGGGATATCTTACCACAAAAATAACGGAGAAAGCCAGTTTATGTACAAAGGAGGGGGTGGGTGAATATAGAAGGTGAAGTACCAGTGCTGGCACAAACAAAGACCTTCAGCTACGACCGAAAGTTGCAAATGGCCTATCCTGCTGATTTGGGAGAAAGAGATTGGGGAAAGCTCAGCGTCCTCAGGTGTATTTTCTCCTCTGACAAGAAGTCTAGATACACTGTTACATCTAATACAAATAAGCTGTTTCTGAGCATAGTGTCGTGCAATGCAATCAGTTCAGACTGTTTACATTTCTTTAGGAAAAAAGAAATATTATATTTGGTTGGTTTGCTGGCAAACTTGCAACGACTATTAAAAGAACAGGCTTCTTGACAATGCTTTCCTAATTTTAGACAGTAGAGAACAGACTGAAATAACCAAGAGTGAGAAAACCTTGTGCAGAGTTGCTGTTTAGCAGATTTTGAGTCCTTTATCATGCTAATATGTTTTCCAAGTGCTTTGAGTGCTACAGGAGAGTACTGAAACTTAATTTTGAGGCAAGGTGAGTTCGTCAATAATTGGTTCTAGTGCCTAAGAACTAGCTGGTAGGTGGAAAAATTAAACCACACGTACAAGGGTGTTATTGTCGTACCGAAGTCAATTTTCTTGACTTTTAGGAATTGCACAGTTCAGTAAAAAGGCTTGAGGTAATACGTCTTGTAATTGTTTAGTGTTGTGACTGAGGCCTGTTAGAGCTCCAGAGTTTCATAACTTGCTTTACAATAAGAGTGTGGCTGGAAACTGGGAAGAAGAAGAAAATCTCATTGCCAACCCAAAGTAATCTTGGTGAGATGGAGGTTTCAGCAAACAACCTAACATAATCAGATGGCAAGTGTGAGGGCAATTCATCACTTGAGCAGCCTATCTTGGCAGTGTGGTAGGCTTCCTGTACTGCTTGAAGCCTTTTAAAATGGAGACTTTTGACTCCTTCCTGAAAGGACACAGCATGGGCCAAACACATTCAATGCACGTGGTACTGAATGAGTTTCTATGGCCTGTTGGTATTTTGGGGCTCAATGTGCTAAGCACAAGATGATCAGCGGGATATTAAAGCTAGGGTGGTCAAAGCAAAAAGGAACCCCACCATTCTACTCAAGTTACATTATAATTTGAGCTAATCCTTTAGAAGTTACTGAACTCCCCATTCCTGTTAACACGGCCAACGCATGGTCAGCAATTGGGGATGATGGAAGTTACACTCACACCAATGGGAAAGCTGCCAGCTGGCCACGTCCTGGTTTGATGCATTCCCTGTTTGAATCATCTGTGACCCTTCGGCTAAAGCACCCCAGGATTTGGCCAGAGTCTAGTGCCCCAACCAGTTCTCCTGCCCCATCACAATTAGTTCATTGGAGATATTGGCATAGGTGTGGGCCTGTATCGTACGTATGAGTGGGTCCAACAGTTGCCTCCTCCTCCCTTTAAATGTTTTAAGCAGCTTTGTATTTATGGGCTGTGCAATAACAATAAAAAGCCTTTCAAAATACTTCCTGGAAGGGACTGTACACCGTAACGGGAATTGTATGGGGGGAAAGATGATTGCCCCATTTACCTTATGGGGGTGCTGTGGGTTGGTTTTGTTTTGTTTTTTGCTACAATGTGAAGTTTCTGTGTGCAATGGAGGGTTTATATGGCTGACAATCTGCTGCCCTGGGCTCCCCTGGGAAGAGGAGCTGGTTATAATAATGATAGATAATAGTGTTGCTGCTTCCATCGACTTGTATGTTTTGGGAGACAGTCCTTCTGTATATATGATTTCAGGGGGAAAGGTCTGAAATTCAATTGCTGAGTGGCTGCCTGGCTCAAGCAATCAAAGCCCTTTTATATTTAATCGCCCGTTCTTTCAGTTGGCCCTGGAAATGGACCGACAACAAAGTATAGCTGCTTAAGTTCTGATGAGATATGTTCCCATCACTAACCTAGCAGTTGCATTTTGTACTAATTAGAAATTTCCAAGCATTTTTAAGAGGAAGCCCTCTGCTAAAATACTTAGTGCATTTTCAGTTCTATGAAAGCTTTCCTGCATCTTGATTGTCTCTTTTCAGTCACTGCCCAGTCAATGCTACTGAGGTGAATTGTGCTGTTTCAGAGTAGAGTTGGTGCTCCGTATATAGTTTACAAGCTGTCATTGTGTCATTGCTGCATAGGCATGTATGTTTTGGGTGTCAATCCTTGCTTCTGTACATGCACTGGTTAGAAAAAGGTCTGCAATTTCAATTGCTGAAGGGCTGCTGGTTTCAAGCATTCGAAGCCCATGACAGATAATGTGTTAACATTTGTAATCTGGTAATCTATTTTAAAAAATGCTGATATTCCCTATACAGTTCTGCCTCTGTGGTGAATATGAATAGCCTTTGGCTGTACTGTCACTGTGCGACTATTCTGTCTGTGGCACAGTCATCCTAGAAATAATTGTGAGGCTGGAAAACATGATTATTATGAGCAGGTTTTGACATGTTGCTTCATCCTTCCTGCAACAGGAGAGCCTCCTTGCAGGTATAGTTTGAGGCCTTCCATTACAGCTGCCAAAATAACCCTCAGGGTGTTCAACTGCACTCAAGCTAGTCAGTGCATCTTCCCTATATTAACCCCTTGGCAACGAAAAACAAATCCTGGGAGGCACTAACGTATTTTAGTTGAGCATTTAGATTTTGGAAATCCCAGCTCCCAGTGCCAAGCAAATGGGTGATGAAAGAGACTCGAGGTATGTTTTGTTTCCCCATGCTTATCTATTCTCCAGTTAGCATTCCTCCTTTCCTAACCCATAAATCAGCAAAGTCCCAGTTGCACGCCAATTCTGCTTTTACATAATATTTTGTATTAATGCACTTAACTGAGCTACGGTATTGCAACCGCTTCCATGGAGATACAATATTAACGCAAAAATAGTAAACTGCCAAAAAAGGCAAAACAAACCAGTCCAACCTTCAGTAATTTGAGTGGGCAATATGTTGCAGTCTCC
Source organism: Podarcis gaigeae (assembly GCF_964106915.1). Lineage (NCBI taxonomy): Eukaryota > Metazoa > Chordata > Lepidosauria > Squamata > Lacertidae > Podarcis > Podarcis gaigeae. The sequence goes on from NC_139679.1 coordinate 103,828,614, forward strand.
AATCATTTGGTGGACAACGGTAATGCTTCAAAATCTGACCATCTCTTTACTTTCGTCCCTTTTACCTAACTTCCAGCAGTTTCGGGACGGTGTGGCTGGTGCAGATTGATGTGCAGAGTTGGGTGTACACTGAAACAAGCTCATTGCTTCTCCCATGCACACTAGATTCTGCGTGTGTCCACTCAGTGTATTCTCCCAATATGCTACTTTTGTTATTTATTATTGGATAAATAATATGTATTGGCCTTCAGAGAAAAGTGAAGAAAGTATACTAGGTCAACCTTGTCCATCCCAGGGAACCAGCTGCATTGTACCTCTTTGGAGCTGGTTATGGAAGGTAAAGTATGATAGGATCATCATCATCATCATGATTTGACTTAAAAGAAACCTTCATGTTTAGCATATTTTGCAGAGAGCTCTCTATCTGATTCTTCTGAACTGTGGCATAATTTTACCAGACATGATAGATGGATATTTGTACTAGTCAGCTAGGCAGAACCAACTACCAGGCATTTTCTTGCAACGTATGCCAAAGGTGAAGATGCTTAGTGGTAGTACTGTGTAATCACATCATCTAGTACACAGTCCAGAAATGGCCCATGCGTGCTTGACTGGTAAAATCTAGTCACGTCTCCTGTTGATGACAACTGTTCAAAGACCATATGCTTTAGGAAAAGCACACTCTAATCTCTCTTGCCTAATGACGAGGTCAACGTAGAGCCACATTAGGACTTAATTTGTGCCAGGACTTTCAGTAGCATAAGGGGTGGCTGGCAGGAGTGATTTAAGCTCCAGTGCCTGTTTGTTTTGTGTTTGCTTCAAAAGAAAATAAAGTAATTAAAAATATTAAGCAGTCTGGGTTTTGAGTTTTCACGACAGTAGAACAGTTTGGAAATAAAACCTATTTATGGCACTTGCATGTATTCCACACACAGTAAAATGAAATAGCATGATGTGCCAGGTGTTCTGCCTTGTTTTGCAGTAAATTAAAACAATAATTTTGCTTAGTGTTTTCTTATGAAGTGGGTTAGTTTTAATTGTTGGCAACAAAGATGAACGTCTCCATTCTGTTAAAATTGAGAAATATATAAGTGGAATGACAACGTGAGGGACAGAAGTATTTTCAACAGGATTCAAAGAGAAATGTTAGCAAAGAAGGCAGAAATTAAAACTGAACAGGGCTTATTTGACAATTAATGATCTTGTGGCTTTTGTCTGAAAAATAATATCCATATGCAAATATTTTGAAGGTTTGTATATATCTACAATACAAATGTAAGGAGCGGGTGGCACTGTGGTCTTAAGCACTGAGCCTCTTGGGCTTGCTATTCAGAAGGGCGGCATCCCTATGACGGTGTGAGCTCCTGTTGCTCTGTCCCAGCTCCTGCCAACCTAGCAGTTCAAAAGGACACCACTGCTGAAGGAGTGAGGACCAAGGGTCCACCTGGGTCCTCTTTGGAGAGCCAGGCTGGAGCCATTTTATAAGCTGAAAGCCATCTTAGAAAGCAAACTAAAAGCTAAAAAGACATTTCTCTCTCCCCTGCTTGCCCCTGCTCTTTGCAAGAGGATGCGGCCAGGGGATTTTGCTAGTGGTTGAGCCCTTTCTGAGAAACTGTCCGTTTGCTCAGGATGTTTAGCCCACCACAAAGTTCTAAACCGAGCAACCTGTTAAAAACCACAGAAAGAGGCGGGGGTCAAGGAGCATTTACGGGAAACCAGTAAATAGGTCAGAAAGATTTTAAACTCGCAGCGCCACCTAGTGGATAATGCAACTTGGAACCGAAAGGCCACCATCAATTCTTTAATTGGTAGAGCTTTTAATGAATATGTATAAAGAGGAATGTGTAAGGGGTGGGTCAAGGGCTGAACTGTGCTTTTGCCAAAAGGTATAAAAGTTGTCTGCATCTGACTGACGGTGGGCATTCTCTCATTTTTCCTGAATGCACCCCTTTGCTTTATTTGTCTGACAAATTAAACCAAAGTCAATAAAACTTGTGTTTTAAAAATATTGCTGCCTGGATTTTTCCATTCTGGTCTAGATTCTGAAGTCTCTAACATTTCTGGTGCCACAGGTGACTCGGATCAAGGACCTTAAGTCCTCAAAAAGACCAGAAGGCAGCTCCCTTGTCCTTTTCTAGGCAGGACGCAGGGGAAGAGCCAATAGGCCGCTTTCCTGGCACCACCGAGGTTTTTCTTCGGAGGAGGGCGAAGCCAATTTGACCCTTCTGCTGGATCCTGTGAGAGGAGACAACGGATTGAAGGACCGAGGTTGACAGGGCAGGAGGAACCAGCCGGCTGGGGTGAGTACATGGCAAAGGGCCCTGAGGACATAGGAAGCCTCCTTATTTTAAGGAGAAGGGAGATCCTGATCACATCTCCAACGTGGCCAGTGGCATTAAGGGGAAAAGGATTGTCCCCTGATAACCACCCACATTAAGGTATTAGGAAGAAGGAAATGGGAGGGAATTGGTGTTGGTGTTTGTGTGTTGTGTGTTGTGTGTCAGATACTCCGGTGACTGAATTGTGAATGAGCGGTCAGGGTTTAGCATCCCTTTGGCCAAGCGAGTGCAGGGTTGTGCAGTTCCTAGTAGGGCAACCTCACCTAGGTCACAACCTGAAGTGTCTGGAGAGTGGAAGGAATTTTGAAACCCGGTTAGGAGCGGAGTATCTGAAAAAAAAAAAAGGGGGTCTGAAGCAAGCCAATGTAGTCCTTTTGAATGCTTTTGATTTGGCCCAAACTGCTTGCAATCAGAGAGAGGAGGCCTCAAAGGAATAACCACCCCCAAATTTTTCTGATGCCTGTTCCTCAGTCATCAGGCATCAAATCTTTCAGAAGCATAGGGGCCCTAGCTGGGACAGGGCAACAAGGAGTATCTCTTTGAGGCTGAGTATCTACTTAGGGAAGAGTTTCAGACTCAGATGCAGCTCTGGGAGCGATGGAGGGGATCGCTCCAGAGATCCCTTAGGTTATCCAAGTTAGTATACAGAACTAGAATGCATACAAAGGTTTCAGATCTCTGGACCTCAATGAAGGCAAGAGTTCAGCCAGGCAGAGCTGGAGAATTCTCTGCTGAGCTGTGGCTTTGGTAGTAAGGCAAGCCTCCTAGTTTCTCCAAAGCCCATTACTGAACTGGGAAGCACATGAGCCTTGCAGACCTCCAATAGTTTTGATCCCTATAGTAACTACAGCTTGACCAGGGAGGCCAACCTAAATCCCAGAACTTAGTTAGGGAAGAGCTGGGTACCTCTGTGACCAGCGGCAGTTTGGAACACATCAGGGAAACCACCAGCAGCCCCCTAGCTTCTCTGATGACCAGTGAGAGGTGGTCTATGGCTAGGAAATACGAAATGGTTTCAGACCTATAGCAGTTACAGTTGAGACAGGGAGGGCAATTTAATTGGTGTCCTTAACCAGGCACCAGCTGGATGACTCAGTGTTTAGGTGTGTCTCAGAGAACACTGCAATAGACCCCTAGTTTGAGGCTCAGGCAGAGGAGCCTCAAGAGAGGACCTGCATCTTTGTGGCCACCACAGTTGACAAGTTAGTTGCCACAGAAAAAAGATGAAGGAAGGCATGAAGAAACAAGCCGGACACCTGAAGTTGACACAGGGTGTGAGCAGCCATGTGGCAGGTGTCTGTTGGAAGAAATATTAGAAGTTAAAAAACAAACAAACAAAAAAACTGCACAGAACCAAAAGAGGAAGAAGAGCTTTCTCCATTTAACTTGGATGAGTTTGTGAACATGGATGAAGTTCTAGAGGTTCACGTGATAATAGAGAACCCCCCCAACCCCCTGGCTGAAGAAATATAAGACTGATCAATGCAAAATTAAGGAGCACAGGCAGGAAAACGCCTCAAGAAGCCCATTTACCACGGATCCGAGGCAAAAGTCCTGGCCCCACCCCCATATGATCCAAGTGCCGTGGTGGCCCCCCTTGGGAGGACAGGGACAGCCCCATATCCTCAAAGCTCCTCCGCCGCCCCGATATGCGGCCCCGGGAGCCGAAGCAGGAAAGGGGGGGGCTGCCAGCCAGCCCAGAGGTACACAAGGCAGAGCCCAGTGACCAGGTCCTGGATGAATTATACCCCATTCTTAAAGAATTGAGGAAAAGGATGAACAAATACAGAAGTTCGACCACTATGTATCGAGATGCTGCAGACGCTTATCACAGGGGTCGAGAAAAAGCCTTTGGAAAGTACCTAAAACAGTGCAGATCCAATCAGCCCACGTCCAGTGTAGAGGCAGGGACAGCAGTCCTGACCCCCCTTCGCGTGGTTTTTGACAATCCACCACCTCCACCCCCTGCACCTCCGGCAGGGGAAGACGGTGCTCAAAATGTCCCTGCCCCACCTGCCCCGCCACCGCAGCCTAGGACATTCACCCTTCAATATGTCCCCTTCACCACCATTGATTTGATGAATTGGAAGACCAGACCCACACCCCTGCGTTTGCTGAGAAGCCCCAGGCAGTGGTGGACTTGCTGTCCTCTATATTTGCAGCACATGAGCCTACCTGGACAGACTGTCAGCAATTGCTGAACACTCTCTTTACTTCAGAGGAAAGGAGGAGAATTAATACACAGGCTCTAGAACACCTAAAAGAACAGCAGGTTCAGGAGGCAGAGTGGCCTCAACGATATCCCTTAACCAACCCACAGTGGGACCCAAATAATGTGGACAATCGCAATGCTCTAAGTACCTATCATAGGACAATGTGCAAAGGACATTAGAACCAAAATCCAAAAACAGCCTGGGTTCCAGGGCATGTCCAGATCTCAGATCATGGCCATGGCCCAGAAGGTGTTTGAACAAAGAGGAGAGGCTGAGAAGAGGGAGAAAAAGCAGTGGAGGAAAGAAAAGGCAGCAGTGTTAGGCACGGCAATGGCTCACAGCCCAGGGATCCGAGGGGTCCGCCGTAGCCATTCAGAGACCCGCAGCCAAGGGGGAGGAAGATGCCTGCTCAGCAACAGCAAGGCCATAAGAATTACCCCTGTAAAAGGCTACATGGAGCCAATTGGGAAGCCTGGTCAAAATGCATGTATTACTGACTGGCAGAAAAGCAGCTATGGGAAAGTACACAGGCTGAAACAGGCTTTGCCCAGCCCATTAAGAAGTTTACAGGCGCAGTGGAGGCTTGTGAAGCAGACGTGGCTGATGCTCTAGAGAAGCCCTGGGTTGCGTGGCAGGGACTGAAGACGGCATGTCAGGCCGCAGTAGAAGCCAGACCAGAGGGATCTGGAAGCCCAGAAGGGTCTGTGGGACGCCCAGAAAGCCCAGAGGGGCCTAGAGGATGCCCAGAAAGAGTACCAAGCCCAGAGGGGGCTGAGTACCAAGCCCAGAGGGGGCTGAGGCTGCTTTGGGAAGTTGTTTCTACGGTTCAACGCATCTGTGTGATGGACTGTGTGTTGGAGAAAGGCTGAAAAGGCAGTTGCAAGCTGTTCCTCAGGCAATAGAGTACCCAAAAGTGGGGGTGCAGGCCAGGCAAGCATTCCAAGAGTTCTGAGGAGGCCAAAGTCTCCAAGAGTTATTTGTCCTTTGAGGTGAAGCCCAACAGCGAAAGGCATTGCCATGCAATTGGCAGCTGGATGCAAGGCTAACATCTATACTGATTCTAAATATGCCTTCTTAACCCTGCATGCGCATGGCGCCCTATGGAAAGAGCGGGGCTTGATTGGAGCCCACGGGAAAGCTCTGAAATATGGTCCAGAAGTTGAGACGTTACTAGAAGCTGTATGGGCCCCCAAAGAGATTGATGTGATGCACTGCAAAGGCCATAGCAGAGGTCGGGACATGGTCACTAGAGGCAACCGGAAAGTAGATAATGCAGCTTGTGAGGCAGCTCTGAGACCTCCACCAGTGGGCACCACCGCCCTCAACCCAGCTACCCTGTTGCCGGTAGGAGAAGGTGAGGAGCAGACGCACGATTGCATTGAGGGTATGGACACAAGACTGGACCAGGAGAAGTGGCCAGAGGAAATCGATTGGCAGACAGAGTGGCCAAGGAAGCAGCCCGGGAACCGGCCCCCGCCTCAGTTATTGGAGCAGTGGTCCCAGAAGTGATCTTAAGTACTGCTGACAAACCAGATACTATGAGTCCACCCACATGGGGCCAGATGCCACAACCAAGCAGCTGGAAAAGTATGTCTATATAGCCAACCTTTATCAACTGGCAGCCCAGATTTCCAGGAAATGCCTGCTATGCCAAAAGAATAATCCCAGAACTCACTCCAGATGATGTGGAACAGCGTTACACCCTTGATGAACATCAGTGGGCATGTCAAGAAGGAGCAACGCTCCAGGAAGGACCAGACAGCCGTGTTTTTGGTGCCCCAGCATCTGGCCAGCGTGATTGTGAAGAATTGCCACGAATCCACCCATTTGGGAAGCCCAGCTGCTAAAGCACACCTTGGGAGAATACTCTACATCACCAACCTATCTCAACTAACTGCTGCTACAACTAACTGCTGCTATAACTAACTGCTGCTACATCCCAAAACTGTGTCCTGTGCGCCAACCAAGAGACTGAGACTATCACCCTTTGAACTTTTGTATGGCAGGCCACCCCCTTTCGTCCAAGACATCCCCGCCAGTTTGGGGCAGATGAAAAAATCACATAACTCAAGGACAAGTACAATCCCTTTGTTTTGTCGTGTGTGTGTTTGCTTCCTTTCCAGGTATTCCCTCGAGCGTACATCGTGCAGTCCCGCGGCAGTCTCGCTGAGCCGGTTCACCAGTTCCTCTGGGTGACAGCGTCTGGCGACCCCCTCATCCCCTACTGCAGTGAAAGTAGCCGAGGTGATCCCCTGGGTACATCACACGCGTCTGAAATCCTGCTGACCCTCTGAAGCTGATCATCACCTTGTGTCTGACGCTACCAGGAAAAGCGTTGGGCCACGGGCAACGAGATCCTGCGACTACTCATCACAAGGACAGTCACAAAGACTTTCTCTTTTCTCTCTTATTTTCTTTATTGACTTGCTCTATGTCTTATTGCCCTGACCCTACCGAGCCATACCAACCCTATTGGTCTGCTGATCTCTGCTATGACTGGTTCGTCTTGCCGGTGGTAAGAGACGGCATACTCGTTGGCTCTTGGGAACGAGGGTTCAATAGGGCGGCCGCAGTACAGCATCCCACTCTCCCACTGTGGCTCTTTATTCACTGCATTGCCCAGCGCACTTGGATGTGGTTCCTCCGGAGAGCTGCAGGATCGGTCGAAATCTATCGAGTTCTAGACTGCTCTTGTGGTTGTGGGAGAATAGCCCGCTGGTTGCATGGTAAAGCGATATATCAACCCCATTTGGTAAACCAGGCCCAAATCTTACTCCGGGTGTTGCATGGGAGGGTGTCTGAATCAGGTGCACATTAAAATTGCTGAACAGGTGCCTGTAAATTCTGCAGTCCCACCTGTGACTATCGTGGTGGCTCAAGTCTCCCAAAATCCCAGAATACTGCCTGAACTACTGGGCCTGGTAACTCCATACCTAATACCCTTGAATGTGGCAGGGTATTCTTGTGGCTGCATAAGAGTTGCCACCCAGTAGACAGACAGGGCACCTAGTTCCAGAAGAATTGGATGGGAGGGGTGCCCGAGGGCAGCATCCCCAACGTAGAAACTTGCTCTCCAGCAAATTTAGAGGCACCACTAGGACTTTTGGTATTGGGACCAGAACCCCTTGATATAGTCACCCCGTGTGTCAGGCCATTGCAGGGGTGGATATATTCTTGTGGGTGCAACATCATTTACGTGGAAGAAGAAGCCCCTTTTGGATATAGTACTCTCCCAGGAAACCACAGGGGTCCCCACCCACCGGGAATAGTTGGGAAGTTGATCCAAGTGGCAGGAGCTTCCGAAATAAGGTGGAAAATGACCCCAGAGGCCCAAGCGTTTATTGAATACGAATATCAGTGGGCCCTTCAGCGGTAAAAGAATATTAGGAATGGCCCCGAGTATTGGTGGGAGGAACTATGGAAATATTGAGGTTGGTGGGTAGGAGTGGTATGTATTGCCCTATTTCTTTGGATGTTCCTGTATTCTTGCTGGCATGAACAATATCGTATCTGGTTGGAGAATTGGAGAACCTACCTGTGTATTGGCCAAAGCGGGAAAGAGTCCCCTGGCCTCCCATGCCAACTTTTTCCGTCTAATGACTGAGTGGGGCGCCCACAACCCCTACAATAGGTAGTTACAAATGGCTGAAATGGTAGCCCATTCTGCCAATAAGTCAGAATGTCTGGTATGCACCTTGGCCCCAACAGATGCCACGAGTGGACTACCACTTCTCCCATATCCTGGCTCTCTATGACCTATAGGTCCATCGATCGAAAATGCGGAACCGTAACTGGTCAGCATTTTCTTGATGGAAAGGGGGGAATGAAGGAGTGAGGACCAAGGGTCCACCTGGGTCCTCTTTAGAGAGCCAGGCTGGAGCCATTTTATAAGCTGAAAGCCATCTTAGAAAGCAAACTAAAAGCTAAAAAGACATTTCTCTCTCCCCTGCTTGCCCCTGCTCTTTGCAAGAGGATGCGGCCAGGGGATTTTGCTAGTGGTTGAGCCCTTTCTGAGAAACTGTCCGTTTGCTCAGGATGTTTAGCCCACCACAAAGTTCTAAACCGAGCAACCTGTTAAAAACCACAGAAAGAGGCGGGGGTCAAGGAGCATTTACGGGAAACCAGTAAATAGGTCAGAAAGATTTTAAACTCGCAGCGCCACCTAGTGGATAATGCAACTTGGAACCGAAAGGCCACCATCAATTCTTTAATTGGTAGAGCTTTTAATGAATATGTATAAAGAGGAATGTGTAAGGGGTGGGTCAAGGGCTGAACTGTGCTTTTGCCAAAAGGTATAAAAGTTGTCTGCATCTGACTGACGGTGGGCATTCTCTCATTTTTCCTGAATGCACCCCTTTGCTTTATTTGTCTGACAAATTAAACCAAAGTCAATAAAACTTGTGTTTTAAAAATATTGCTGCCTGGATTTTTCCATTCTGGTCTAGATTCTGAAGTCTCTAACACTGCAAGTAGATAAATAGGTACCACTGCAGTGGGAAGGTAAATGGCATTTGCGTGAGCTCTGGCTTCCGTTATGGTGTTCCATTGCGCCAGAAGTGGTTTAGTCATGCTGGCCACATGACTCGGAAAGCTTTCTGTGGACAAATGTCGGCAACCCCATAGTCGCCTTTGACTGGACTTACTGGTAACCGTCCAGGGGTCCTTTACCTTTACCTTTTGCAATGCAAGTGATACACAAAACATTACAGCTTTCTGTGATGCATATTGCCTATCCTGGAAAATAAAATAAAGTTCAAATGGAACTAGCTATAAACAGACTGATGAGATTTCACTGCATAACGAAGTTTGATAACCAGTTTCCACTTGAAGGCAGATAAGAGACTCCACCAAAGTTTCTTCTCTCTTTGACCTGCCAAAGGTGAAGTCCGCCATCTTGCAGACCACAACACCTGCTCCAGTTCCTTAAAGAGGCTGGTCAGAATCAGCAGCCTTGGTCTCTCAGCTTAGCTGGAAAATGGTGTACTATGTCAGAGCAGGGCAAAGACTTTAATGTCTGTCAGGAGACTATGTGTCACATCTTAGGGAATTGATAAACCAGGCTGACTATCCAGAGTTACTTTGGTTAGAAATGCTTCTTGAGGGGCCTTTATTATGCAGAGAATAGGGCTTTCTCCAGGTCCTAATAGAGTAGACACATGGTGCAGAATGCATACACACCATATGTTTAATGCTCATTTCGCACACCACCAAGAATCCTGAGAACTGTAGTTTGTTAGGGGTATTGGGAATTGTAGCCCTGTGAATTGTAAACTAGAGCTCCCTGGATTATTTGGGAAGGAGGATTTGGGTTACAGACGCTTCAGGTTACAGACGCTTCAGGTTACAGACTCCGCTAACCTGGAAGTAGTACCTCGGGTTAAGAACTTTATCCCAGGATGAGAACAGGAATCATGTGGCGGCAGAGCAGCGGCAGCGGGAGGCCCCATTAGCTAAAGTGGTACCTCAGGTTAAGAACACTTTCAGGTTAAGAGTGGACCTCCGGAACAAATTAAGTTCTTAACCCAAGGTACCACTGTATGGTGTATATTTAGCCTATATCATGTGTTTGCTCATAACCAGTCAGGATCTGAAGGAATCACTCATTAATTATAATTTTTATTCCTGTTTTATTATTGTTTTTTAGGCAGGAAATTGAATGCTTGATTTTTTTAAAAAACAAAACTCCTACCTGTTTGAATAACAACCCAAAGGACTTTGTTGACTGGACAGCTACCAAATGAAATAAATAAATAAATAAATAAATAAATAAATAAATAAATAAATAAAGTTTTTACTCAGTCAGCCTTCTCTAGGTGATGAAGCTCAGCCAGGAGAATAGAAGGAAGCAAGAGAATGGAAGGAACCCTTAGAAAAGCTTGCAGGTTCATTGACCGCATCCACCACTTAATTGTGCGCCTGCCCAGAATGGAATAGAGCAGGCATGTGCAACCGGTCGATCACAATCTACCGGTCGATCGTGGGGCATCCCTGGTGGATCCTGGTCAATCGTGTGATCCTGATTGATCACTCAAAAAAAATAAATAGAGTAAATACACCGGACAGCACTAACACGAAAACGGAGCGTCAGTTAGACTGCCCTTAACACTGAGCTTGAGATCAATGAAGGAAATGGAAGTAATGGAACTCTCCTTAGATCCCAGGTGCAAATTAACCAGGAGGATTGTCTTTTTAATTTGTATGTCTTGTTATGCTAAGGAATAAAGTATGGAAATAAAATATATAGCATTTTACCTGACAGCATGGGTGGAAGGACGGCTCTTCTTTCGAGGATACAGTCTATGGCTGATTTTAAATGAGAAACTGACTCTGTGGAGCTTGTAGACAGTGAAATGTTACTGTTGCTGTGTTTGTTACTTCTCCAAGGGATATATATATATATATATATATATATATATATATATGCAGGTTTTGGTGTCCTCGGGTGTCTTCCCGTGTAAAAGTTGGGGTGTCTAGGCGACGTTTCGACGAGGTCTCACTCGTCATCTTCAGGCTGGTGCTTTCGGCTTCTTGTTACTGGAACAGAGCGGGATCTCAATGTTTGAGTTCCTATAAATACTGTAGAGGGGGTGTGGTGTCTAGCCTCCAATGTTCTGGGCAGAGAGGAAGTTCCCAGGCTAGTGTGCCTTTTCTTCTTTTGTTCCTTAATTACTTGAGAGATACCTTGAGTGATACCTTGACCTAAGTGGTACTCAGGATATCACTCAAGAAATCACTCAAGGTATCTCTCAAGTAATTAAGGAACAAAAGAAGAAAAGGCACACTAGCCTGGGAACTTCCTCTCTGCCCAGAACATTGGAGGCTAGACACCACACCCCCTCTACAGTATTTATAGGAACTCAAACATTGAGATCCCGCTCTGTTCCAGTAACAAGAAGCCGAAAGCACCAGCCTGAAGATGACGAGTGAGACCTCGTCGAAACGTCGCCTAGACACCCCAACTTTTACACGGGAAGACACCCGAGGACACCAAAACCTGCATTCCTGTACCCGTGAAAATCTACGAAAGCAAATATATATATATATATATATATATATATATGAGAGAATGAATGACAGACACACTCCCTGATCAGTGAAGTTGTCATTCTGAAGCAAAGATACAACACTCCCTAACTTTCTAATACCCAGCCAGCTGTATCTTCTCATCTTCAGGATGCTGTCCCTAATAAGCCATCGCCGAAACCGTGTTTTTTGAAAGTGGTTCTCAGTGCTTTTATTTTCCAAGTAAGCAAGTAGTAAGCACATGATGAAGCACACTAAATATTCACTTTGATCAAAAGGAGAATTAATGGGATTTTGTTGAACCCTTTCGGTAATAAAACTATGTTGCAGATGATATTGTACACATTTTACAAAATTGTATGTAAATTTCCTCATTAGAGAACAGTACTGTGGAACATTCATTTGGCCCTGGGATAATTAATCTTTTCAAAGCATACAAGACCATTACTAATTATTAAAAAAAGTAATTGGTTTTTTTCCTTTTTTAAGCTAGCATTATTAATTTCCATCCTATCTTTTTATCTTGTACTCCGGGAAACTTGTAGCTGAAAAGAAAGTTACCTCCTTGCAATAATTCTGTTTTTCCATAGCTGATATAAATACCAATGCAGTTCATTGGTGAGAAAACTGAATGTAGAACTGGAAAGCTTGAGTTCAAATCTCAGCTTTGGGTTTCTTGACTGGTTGGGTCTGTTAATCTCAGTTCCAGGTTTATAAAATGAAATAATAGAACTGTTGTCTCTAGAAAACAGCTCTGGAACACAAAAATATGAAATATAGGGTCATTATTATCAATTCACATTGTTCACATTCACACTTAATACACATTTCTTCTGCTTCTTTAAATGTCTTGTCATGTTTTATGTCCACTGACTTTTTTTTACAGGTCGAATAACGAGAGGATCCAGTTATTTTTATTAGAATTTGTAAATGTCGGTTATGACACCTCCCACACAAACTCTGAACTTTTTTTTGATGATATTTCCATGTCATACAGCAGCATTTTAAACATGTGCCAGCTGGCTTTAAGTATGAATGGATAATTGCAAAAACCCATAGACAAAACTTTGCACCATTCAAAAAGTTGAAAAGTTCATTCCAGCTAGAGTGCTTTTGCCAAAAAAGAGAAAATGCATCACCGTTTGTTTGCTTTTTATTTGCACAAAATGTCCATGTACCAATTAGATGTCTAAATGCAAATTCAGAAATAATTCCTATAATTCAAATAAAAATATAATATATGTCATCATAGCAGGGAAGACACTGGCCAGGTGGCCTGTGTGCCTGCTCCATCTGCTGCCCAGGTACTGTCAGTGGGTAACTTCAGAGTCCCTGCTCTCCCTTCTTACAGTTATTTGTTTTTAAACTGTGCTTGGCTTCCCTTCCAATGGAGGACTCTGTTAAATAGAGGACTGAGCTTATATGAGCATTGGTTCCAAGCCCCATTGGTGACAGTGGAAATTACCTGCAAGTAAGTTTGTTTAATATGGCCTCAAGGTTGACCACCATGCCATGTAGTTGCCCTGAGAGCTTGAGGAGTCTATTCCAAAAAACTGAAATATTTTACTCCCCCCCCCCCCCCAATGTTTTGGAGCAGACTTATAAATCCACCCTTCTCTAGAACCATATATATATATATATATATATACACATATACGAACCATATATACGAACCATATATAGAACCATATATATATATATATATACCATATATATATATATATATATATATTATTAAAAAGTTGGCTAACTGAAACTTCAGAAAGCTGAAATTTGGTGTAGCACAAAATACATGTGTTGTTGTTGTTGTTGTTGTTGTTGTTGTTGTTGTTGTTGTTATGCCCTTCATTCAAAGATACCAGCACAGTTCACAACATGAAAATAAAAAAATGAGAACATAAAACACAATAAAACAGAAACAAACCAATAATTTCCCTCACACAAACACATTTAAAAGGCCACAGAATGTTGATCAGACAAAGGTCTAGTTACTGAGAGATGTTTTCACCTGATGCCTACAAATACGCAATCAAGGCACCAGGTAAAATAAGGCAAATTGCCATCTATGCATTCATTTAACTTGCACCTTAGTTTTTGAGTTAAAACTATGCATATTTTCTGTTTATGCACCAGCTAGATTGCATGTAATATTAGGTTTATAGAGTGGCCTGATTTGAACAATCATATCTCAGCTCAGCTTTGGAGCAAGCCAGGATTCAAAAACCACAGTTTGAAATTGGTTTAGGATCTTGGCTTGTTCCAAAGATGGTAACCATAGCCTTCTGGTTCAAATAAGGTGTCTGTATCTCCCATTCCACCCGCAGAATTCTGCATCTCTGATGTCTTTCTCGACTGCTCACTTCCCTGCTAGGAGTCTACAATGATATTTCCAATCACCCCTGGTATGTTCCTCTGGTGAAACAGCGGCTCAAGGGGAGCACATGGATGGACAGATCAAGGAAATGGGCTTATATCTGAGGCAGGGGATAGGGATTAGAGAAGGTATCAAATCCATGTTGTGCCTCAGAATGACTTGAAATAATACGTTAAGCCATTCCTTTCTTTTAATAAATAATATTTATATAATAAATAATATAATATTTATATATTTATCTTTTAATAAATTCATAAAATATTATTTTATTAATTTTCCAAAAACAAAAACTAAAACTAAAAACAGCAATACCTATTCAAACATAGAAGAAATAGAGTTGATTTCCCTCTATTCCCTTCCCTGGTTCCATAGTTTATCATCATACCGCATGTCAATTTTAAATTATAAAATCATTAAAATTACTTATTGTCCAGGCATAATGTCTTTACAAGTACAGTGGTACCTCTGGTTACAAACTTAATTTGTTCTGGAGGTCCGTTCTTAACCTGAAACCGTTCTTTACCTGAGGTATCACTTTAGCTAATGAGGCCTCCTGCTGCCGCCGCATGATTTCTGTTCTCAACCTGAGGTAAAGTTCTTAACCCGGGGTACTACTTCTGGGTTAGCAGAGTCTGTAACCCGAGGTGTTTGTAACCTGAGGTACCACTGTATTTTTAAAATCCTGCTTATGTATTAACTTGTGTACACTGCTTCCGTATATATGCAATAAAGTCCAATTTTCTTTAAATGCATTGTCATCTCTTCATCTTAATTTCAAAGTCAACTTTGCCATTTCAGCATATTCCATTAATTTCACTTGCCAATCTTATTTAGCTGGGACACCTTCTTCTTTCCAATGTTGTGCTAATAGTATTCGTGCAGCTGTCGTTGCATACTTAAATACCGTATTTTCCCCTCTATAACACACAGATTTTTTCTCCTAAAAAGGAAGGGGAAATGTCTGTGCGTGTTATTGAGCGAATGTGTGGTCCCTGGAGCCAAATGGCGCGAGTGGAGGCAAAAAAAAGCAGGCAAAAATCAAATCGCGCGTCTCGGAGAAGGGAAACCTGAAAAGAGGAAGCGGCTGCTTTCCTGCATTCTGCCTCAGGGTCTTACTGCCCACCCATCTCTGTTTCCTTGCTGTGTTTGCTCAAACACAACAAAGAGCAGGGAAAGCCCCTCCCCTCCAGGCAAGCAGAGGGGAAAGCAGAGTGTTGTCTCTGTGCTCCGGTGCTGCTGAAAACATGCAAGAGGGAGAGAGAGGAAGAGCGTGCGCGAGCTGGCTGGCTTGGGTGGGTAGGTGAGGGAAAACTTTTGCCTTCCTTTCCTCCCTCCCGTTATACCCCTCTCCTGCATTCTTAACCAGCTGCTTCTCTGCACACCCCTCTCGTGCTCCTTGTCCGTTCTGTGTTTTACCTTCCCTCCCCACTTAAAATGTGGTTAAAAAGCATGGATCCACATGGATCCTCAGGATCTTTGCATTGGGTCACCCCAAATTCACCATCAGATCACATAGCATGTCCATGGCTACAGCCTGCCCCCCCCCCCAAATCACGCACCCATAGTATTGGAGCCTCAGCTTCAGGATCTGTCCTTCCAGTGAGGGCTGATTTCCTTCAGAATGGATAGGTTTGTTCTTGCAGTCCATGGCACTCTCAAGCGTCTCCTCCAGCACCGTGGCGAAGGGGCTTGAATAACTCAGAGAAGCTATGAGCTATGCCGTGCAGGGCCACCCAAGATGGACAGGTCATAGTGGAGAGTTTTGACCAAATGTGATCCACCTGGAGCAGGAACCGGCAAGCCACTCCAGTATCCCTGCCAAGAAAACTCCATGGACAAAGGGTGCATAGGATTGCAATTTGAATTGCTTGTGTTATTCACTCTCTCTTAAGACTTCTATCACCCAACCTGCATTAACAGATTCCTTCTGGTTCCAAGTCCCTGAAAGTATTTTGGTCCACTGTGTTATTTCTGCATTTATAGGTTTGAGCTAGGCTTTCCCTGACCCAAAAGATGTAACCCTGGTTTATGTGTTTTGAAACCCCCAATACCTTTTTTAAAAAAATACATATGCTTTTATATTGCTGTTTTATTAGCTTTTAGGCTTGTACTTTTGTTGTAATGATATTGTTTGTTTTTATATTGTGCACCGCTTAGAATTTTTTTAAAGTATTAAGCAATTTATAAATCCTTTTAAATAAAATAAATTATAAACTATACATTATTAGGGACATTATTGCTGATCTCAGCTGTGAGCAAAGAGAACGGCACAGAATAGCAAGAAGCACGGACAGAAAGGAAATGTTTTCTAATATGTGAGAACTAAACACTCACATCCTATTAAAATGTTAAAGGGGATTTCTTAATTAAATTACAAACTCTACAGTGTTATGGAATTTAGTCTTTGAGCCCAGTATGACATAAATTGACTTTGGTTAAAATGTTTCTATGGACTTTGGAGTAATCATTGTTCATTAACATAAATGAAAACCCAGTTCTAATCTTCACTTTCACTTAGACGTTATACATGTTTCTGTAGATGCCATTTTTATGGCTGCTAATGTTTTTTAATCAAAAGGTGAGTCCTGTAGAGCCTCATTGCAAGGAATAAGTACATTTGTGATGGATTCAGAATCCATTCCGCTTTGTACCAATCACTTTCGAGACACCAACTACCCTCTTTTGAAAGCCTGAAGGCAATGTGGAAGGGAAAGCTGGTGGAAACCAGACCCAGTTTTATGGGGGTGGGGATGGAAATCTGGTATGCCACTTTCAGTTTCAGTCAATATACAGGAGACCTCTCTCAAAGTGGTATACCGGTGGTTCCATACACTGGCCAGGCTTACCCATATTTTGGGTCTTTGGTCAAGACCAGGAGTCAGCAACCTTTTTCAGCCGTGGGCTGGTCCACCGTCCCTCAGACCATGTGGTGGGTCTAGACTCTAGTAGCTCTTGGTGGGGCTGCCCAGATAAGGTCACTTAGTGGGGTGCACTAGAACTAGTATATTGTGCAGAAACGAAAGGCACACTATTGCAGGCATGCAAAACTAGGCTGTAAAGGGAAGATGCAGATTTTACATTGAGCTCTGGTTCAGAACTTGACTGGAGGCATTTAATGCCTCTTATAAAGTGAGAAAACAAATGAGTGTGATACAATACTTGACATAGAAAGAATACACTCATGAGTACATATATCATGAAAGCAAATCTAACTTGTTAAAAGAAGGTAGTTCATAGCGTGTAAATGGAGCTGCGTTGGAATAGGCTCAAATTACATTTTTTCGAATGTTCAAAAGGGAATCTGTAAAGCACTCTTTGAAACTGATGGCTTGGGGACTTGGCTGTGGGGAGGCTTCTAGGCACATAGCTTCTGAATTCATTGTTCTCCAAGTGGAACTCTGCCTTTAATTTCAGACTCAAATGACCTTGAAAATTCAGTTGCCTGTGTGCCGGATATTCACACTGAATGGCCTCATTTGTAGCTAAATCAGATGCAGATTACAGATACATAATTTTCTTGGTTTATTTGGCTGCCTCAGCATATTTGATTTGATTGTGTGTGTGTGTGTGGTGCATGGATAAATTTGGAGCTAAAAAGGAAGTGTCCTAAGTAAACTGCAGATTTTAATGTTAGCATAATAAACTAGCTTGCAACTAGGGAATATATCACTGGAAACACTTTAAAAAGATTAGTGGATTTTATTGCAGAAGTGCATTGTTTTAGGGAGGGAGGAAAGAACAATAGTATTTACTTAATATAGAGGACTGCCAAGACCTCATAGATTATTGTGTCTTTTTCTTTTAACCAATTAATTAGCTGACTAGAATAAAGCAGTATCTTATTACAGGCTACATACATCATTCATATGTGTGTGTGTGTTTTGTGACCAGACAACAAATATGAGGTATACTTGATTCCAGATGGTTGACCATGTTATTTTACTGAAATCAAAACAGCAGAGCATATGGTGTCTTCTTGCACAAACATTTGTGGATTGGTGCATATATCAGATGCATGACATTATCCCCAGATGACAGGTATATAATTTCTAAATACAAACATAGGTATGGAGGAAAGAAAGTGCAAACACTGGGACTTGAAGTCCATGAAATGCAAGAATGCAATAAGCAAAGCTCAAACGTATGCAAGGTAACAACAGCATCCATTTACAATTGTAGTAATTGGTGGCAACAGGTTTCTTTCAGAATTTGGGGTATGGGTGTGTGCTTAACAACTGTAGTGTGTGTAGGGGAGGGGAATGGAAATGTTCTCTCACTGATTTCTGAATACTTCCATCTATTTATGTTAGGTTTGTGTCCATTTACTTCTTCTGCAGAGTAGTATATATTGATTTGTTTCTTAATTTCATTGAGTGAGTATTATCCTTTTTAGAATGTGTGATGCAAATCCTTTAAATGCGAGTCTGAGGAATAGGAGCAACTGAAAATGGAGGCGTTAAACCAGGCTTCCTCAACCTCGCCCCCCAGATGTTTTTGGCCTACAACTCCCATGATCCCTAGCTAGCAGGACCAGTGGTCAGGGATGATGGGAATTATAGTCTCAAAACATCTGGAGGGCCAAGGTTGAGGAAGCCTGTGTTAAACACAGCTGCGTTAAACAACAGCTGTGGCTGGATATACCATCTTATGGTTCAAAACCATATGCAGAAAAGGTTATGGTGGTACTCACTGATTCATCTTTGTCAGTAGCTCGCTTTGGCTGGTACATTAGCAACATTCATTCATGGGCCAGGATAACCTCACCATTGTGGTCCATGCACTGGTAATCTCAAGACTTGATTGCTGCCCTTGAAGCTGAAGTTAGTGCTATGAGGCTGCTGCTGGAGCTAAATGTTGTCAAAATGTTGTACCTTGGTTGAAGCAGTTGTGTTGACTAATTTTAGGTTACTGGGCCAGGTTCAAGGTGTTGCTAATTGTTTCAAAAGCCCTAAAAACATGGAACAATACTACTTGAGAGACCATTGCTCCCCTTATGCCCCTGCATCTCAAAGTAAAGGACCGTCTGGTGGCATCAAGAGCTTCTGCTATTTGCCTCATGTAGGCCATTACAGCTTCTCATTTATTCGTATTCGTGCAGAGTCCTGAATCTTTGCTGAGGCATGCTAACTGGAAATGGCTTCATTTGGGGGGGGGGGGGGAGTGGGATGCGAGGAGAGAGAGTTGCTTACTGAGGCCTCCTTGTCCTCCTTTGCTGTTGCTCCTGGGAGTCCGTAGAGAAGGAAGAATCTTGTGCCTGGTCCGAGGGAGGGAGCTAGGTGGGCAGAAAGGAGCTGGAAGCAGCAGCAGTAGCAGGAAGAGGAGGAAGCGGCTTCAGTAAGCAACTCTCTCTTCCATGGGAAATATAAGCAAACATTCACTTTAGTATAGGGTAAAGGTAAAGGTAAAGGGACCCCTGACTGTTAAGTCCAGTCATGACCGACTCTGGGGTTGCGGCGCTCATCTCGCTTTATTGGCCGAGGGAGCCGGTGTACAGCTTCCGGGTCATGCGGCCAGCATGACTAAGCCGCTTCTGGCGAACTAGAGCAGCGCATGGAAACGCCGTTTACCTTCCCACCAGAGCGGTACCCATTTATCTACTTGCACTTTGTGCCTTTGAACTGCTAGGTGGGCAGGAGCAGGGACCAAGCTCACCTTGTCACAGGGATTTGAATCGCTGACCTTCTGATTGGCAAGCCCTAGGCTCTGTGGTTTAACCCACAGTGCCACCCGCGTCCCTCCTAGGATAGAGTAGGAAAGTTTATTTATGTTTCCGAAGTTGCCGATTGCATAATCCAGCATCTGGGGCATTTGCTGTCATTGGACACAGCAGAGATATCAAGGGCAGAGTTAGGTCTGCTTTATGGGCAGTCTAACCAGAAGAAGCCAAAACTTAAAAAGGATAGATTATTGTGAACTTTGGTCCCTACAGAGAATTTTTAATCAAAATGCAAATGTGGAGAGAAATTGAAACAGATACTTTAACATTTGGCTCAGCAGGACTACTTCCAGTTCCTACCAGTAAATCCCTTTTGTTCTAATTTCGCTGGTCTGGGGGAATCTGGGCAATATCTCAGGGACTTCAGTGATGGTAGCTTTAAAGCTGGTGCTGATAAGAAAAGCATCCTTGCACAAAGGCTTGTTAACGTTTTATTCTGCTCTTTCTCCCAGGAGACCGTGGCAGCGTGTGTCGTTTGGCCCTGTCCATTTTATCTTCACAACAACACTGAGAGATAGTGACTGCCCAAACATCACCCAGTGAGATTCATGGCTGAGAGGGGATTTGATCTCTGATTTCCCCTGAAACTTGAGCCACTACGTCATGAGCTGAGATGATGTGACATTACTCATGGGTAGCTCCCAAGCTGCATAGACATATGGTCTGGATGTAGTTGGCTTGCTAAGTCAGATGTGTTCACAAGCAGGGCCAAGGACACTGAGAAGAATGGATAATCTCTTTCCTTTTCTCATTCTCTTCTAGCCCCTGTGAATTCCTGCAGGTATCCACTTGTCTATTCATTTTCTCCTTCCCAGCTTGTAACAAAATTCATTGCTGGTTAATGAATTTTTATCTGAACTATTAATTCTACCAGAAAATAATAATTTTGTGTAAGCGGCTTAGTCATGCTGGCCACATGACCCAGAAGCTGTATGCCGGCTCCCTCAGCCAATAAAGCGAGATGAGCGCCGCAACCCCAGAGTCGGCCACGACTGGACCTAATGGTCACGGGTCCCCTTTACCCTTTACCTATATAACAGAGTAGACCTCTGTCTCTCTTGCGTCTTCTCAAAACTTGTATTGCATACATTTAAACATTTTTGAAATTGATGTAGGTGATTTGTGGGTGATGCACCAATTAAAAAAGGTTCATATTAGAATGCTGCTATGCTTGTCCAGGGACGCAGGTGGCGCTGTGGGTTAAAGCCTCAGTGCCTAGGACTTGCCGATCGAAAGGTCGGCGGTTCGAATCCCTGCGGCGGGGTGCGCTCCTGTTGCTCGGTCCCAGCGCCTGCCAACCTAGCAGTTCGAAAGCACCCCCAGGTGCAAGTAGATAAATAGGGACCGCTTTCTAGTGGGAAGGTAAACGGCGTTTCCGTGTGCGGCTCTGGCGCGCCAGAGCAGCGATGTCACGCTGGCCACGTGACCCGGAAGTGTCTGTGGACAGCGCTGGCCCCTGGCCTCTTAAGTGAGATGGGCGCACAACCCCAGAGTCTGTCAAGACTGGCCCGTACGGGCAGGGGTACCTTTACCTTTATGCTTGTCCAGCTGCAACTTCAGTTACTGCAGGAGAAACTCTCATTTGGTTGCTGGAGAAGAAAATGGAAATAAGTGCTCTTGCTAAATAATGTATACTTTGGGAATCAAAATGCAAGAGTAGCTCATAACCCAGTGTCTAAACCTACCACCTGGTAAACTGCGCTTGAAAGAGAGTGAAGGATCACTGATGCAACCTGTATCTTGGCGGTAACGAATGTATTGCTGAGTCAGTTTTAAGCCAAACCATCAAATACTGGCTGCGCCAGTAATTCAAAGCAAATGGTGGGGGAATCAAGGCAGCAGCTCAGTGGGCTGTTGTCTTAAAAGTTTCACAAACCTTCAATCAATCAGACCCTCCCCTGAGTCACTTTGCCAACTCTGTTCCTTTATCTTCAACAGACAACAGGCTGTTTCTTTGACCAGGAAGATATATCTTAAGGGAGAAAAACAACACTGCCACTTTTCATGCTATTGTTTGGATAGGTAATGGAAGTTTGTGTCCGGCTGTACCTAGATGCCTGTCGCAGGTACAAAACCACTATCTTTCCTCTTGAGTTATTGCATTCAGCTCTGGAGAAGGGGAAAATGTTGTTTTTCAACCTTTTCTTTTTTCCTCTTTGCTGCTTACTGACCATCCTGGCTTTGGATGTCTTTATACAAAGTCCTCCTTCCTTTACAGGTCAGAACCAGTGTGGAACTGGCTCAGCCAAAACGAAATCCCATTATATTGTATTGGCCTGACTGTAAGCCGCACTTGCAAATAAGCTGCACCTTGAAAATTCAAGGCTTATTTGTAGGTGTGGCCCACCTCCCGGCACTACTGCCCTGAATGGGGGACGAGGGGTGGCCAGTGCCGGTGCTCGGCGCACCGCTCCCCAAGCCAGTGCTGGCACTCGGCTCCAAATATAAGCAGCACTTTAACTTTTCACAGTTGGAATTTAGTGGGGGAGAGCGGCTTATATTCGGGCCAATATGGTAGGTAGGCAGGAAAGTGAACCAAACCCAGAGGTCTTCTTTTGCTCCTTTAGTTGTTCGAATGAGATTACAGAGAGTTGATGCTCCTGCCATGGACCTAGCCATATGGTCTCCCCTGCTCTAGGACCATGAAAGGACTTTCTCCTTCCCCACCCACACATTGAACAATATTGACTAGACCTTGTGAAGAGAAAGATTTGACCTGACAAAAAACATAGAAGTTGAAACCCTGCTTTTCCCCAAATCCCTTTTCTCTCCCCGTAGGCAAGGCAAAAGGGCCCCTTTGGAAGTTTACGTTGGATTGACTTGGGCCTAGGAACCAGGGAAGACAACGTATGAGTATGAATAGCAGGCATAGGCAAACTTGGCCCTCGAGATGTTTTGGGACTATAACTCCCATCATCCCAGAAACCAGAGGCCTTCCTCCTGGGTATTGTCGGCCAGGGGGTGTTAAAGAAGGACCGAATATTTTTTATGTACGCAACAACGGCAGCAAGGATACTCATTGCCAAGAATTGGAAGACTCAAGATCTACCCACACTGGAAGAATGGCAGATGCAGCTGATAGACTATATGCAACTGGCGGAGATGACCGGCAGAATCCGAGACCTGGGAGAAGAAAGGATGGAAGAAGATTGGAAGAAATTTAAAATTTATTTACAAAAATATTGTAACTTGATTGAATGTTAAGAAGGATGCTTGATCATAAATAACTGGCCACCACTAAACTAGATTGGAATTTGAGGATAAGTGAGATTAAGGAAAAGACAAACCCTTTGGGAGAACTATTAGATTATATTTAAATGAGTGGATATAAGATTGTAAACAAGATGATAATTTGCTTGAAAAAACTTTTCAACAATGTAAGTGGGAGCAGGAGACGTGAGGAAGTCTAAACAAGTTATGAAATTTTATTATGATATAAGCAATGTTGTTTATTACTTATGTTTTTCTTTCACAAAAAATCTTAATAAATATTTATATATAAAAAAAATATAACTCCCATCATCCCTAGCTAACAGGACCAGTGGTCAGGGATGATGGGAATTGTAGTCCCAAAAACATCTGGAGGGCTGAGTTTGCCTATGCCTGATGTATAGGCTTCTTTGTCACATGATGATCCAAATTCATTTGATTTTTGTTTTCATGTTAAAGCCACACTCTTTTTGTTTTACCTTCATTTTGATTACCTTCATTTTCTACCTTCCATTATTTTTTTTTTTAATTGATGCTTTGTGGAGTCTCTCTCACACCCACACCCACACATAGGTCTTTTGCTCCCTTCATCTTTGGCATTTTTTGCCTAAATGGCATGCAATTTGCAGGCATATTATCTGTTTTGGGGCAGATGGAACAAAACAAATGTGATAAACAAGCAAGCAAAATGTAGAAAACAAAACTGAATGTACTCATGTTGGTTTTCCGTCTTCACTTTTTTATTTTTCTACATTCATTTTACTTTTGAACAAATGTGGGTACATTCATTTCATTTTTCAATTTTTAAAAACAAACTCACACCCCAAAGTGAAGACCTATTTATTTGCACAGCCCTTTTAGAGCTGTCAGCTCTAATGAGTTTTAGTGCTGGGATTATCTTTCCTGCTGTTTTATCGTGTTCTTTTATTATTCTGTATTCTTGATGATTTTCCTCCCCTCCTCCCCCATATTTTTAATTCTGTTAGCTGATCTGGGAACTTGCTTCTTGAGGAGAGGGGTGAGAAGCTTTGCAAATAAATAAAAAAGTTACAGATCCGTACATCGTAAGGGGCTTGTTTTGTGCAGAGTTTAGCACATCATATGCAGCGTTTATTAAGGATAATCATTTTCTGACTGTTGTGCTGCATCTGGTGGATTCATAGGATCCTATAAGCCAGTGCACATAAGCATCACCTTAAATGCTTGGGGGCAGGGGAGGAAGTGGCCTGGCAAGTGGTACGTGGATGGTTGATAATGTTAGGTATAAATGTTGGGTTTGGTGGCATTTAAGTAGAATGATATAGGATGGTATTTCTAAAAATGCATGTTGTGCATGGAACCCTTTTATTCACAGCTGTTGCTGATGCTTTTGAATTTAGTCTCAATTAGCACTCTATAGCAATCTTCTGAGCAACCTATCACATTGGATTACAGATTATATCGACACAGAGAAAAATGAATTCTCAAAGATTTGTGCTTTTGCATTGAGTTGACGTTACTCAATTATAAGTACATTAGCAAATTGCAGTCGTCCAGCACTGTGCCGGGGCATTCAACGAACCCTTCTAGCTTCCATTAATGGTAATGGGAATTCTCTGTCCAATTTGTGTCACATCACACAGACTGTTCGGTGCTTCAGTCGGCCATAAACTTTTTTGTCAAAAGTTCAAGGTTGACTTTTAAAGGAACATTGGCTTTTCCTCCTGCAAGGGCTTTAGAGTGGCTGAACTCAAGCTGTTGAATTCAGATTTGTGTCTCTCCAGGAAAAGGTATGTCCTAATGCTAAGCTCGCTAAAACTACCTTCCAATGCTTTGCAAGAGCAGTGTCAAAATACACATGTGTGGTTGTGTAAAGGAAACTGAGAAGCCTAAGGTGTGTGCCGTATTGTGTGCCTTGTATTTTCTTCATGCACAATAGGATATTTAAATTGCGGTAGGCTATTCTAGCAGTATTCAAGGTGATATTTACTGAGACCTTTATGAGTGTCCTAGGAGGCATCAGCAGGCACTGCGTCAAATAACATGCCATACATGCATTTAAAATGTTGGACTGATAAAATATAAGGACCCATTTCAGCTCCTGTCATCACAAGTAAAAAACAAAAAGGCTCAAACAGGCTATCTCCACCGCTCAAATGTCCCCTGGACTCAGGCACGGGCACAACCCCCTTTCAGGGGCTGACCAAACCATCGAGTTCCTGGATTCCTTTAACGGAATTCCCTTCACATAGGGATGGCGAGAGCGTTCTCCCATCCCTATCACCTGAACCAGAGCCTATCCGCAACCTTACACGTTGTGACGATTTGCTACGTGGCAGGCGAAACCCAAATGGCAACAGCCAATCTGCCAAGTGGGAAAATTCCTGCCGTGCCCCTGTCCCAATTGTCACGACAGCATAGCAAGGTCAAGCTCAAAGCCCTAAAAATAGGGAGAGGTGGGCAGGTGTTCCGAATGCACGCGCCAAAAGAGGAAGCTCTGGGTCACGTGCATGGGTATAAATAGGTCCCTCGATCCCTTTGGACTCTGTCCCATTGGCCTGATTGAACCCAGCATCGAGGACCTCCAATCAGGTGTTGTGGCTGACCAATCGAACCCACCCACCACACAGGGTGTTGGTTTCCAGCAATTCGTGCCCTCTTTAAGGGAGGACCCGATCTACTGCTTCTGCTACTGTGGCCTGCCTTGGCAAGGCTTCACGTGTCACCATCACTTCTGCTGCTTAGGGAAACATGTTGCCATTAATCCTAAAATATTTCCCATCGTTTCCCATCTTGTGTCCCTGGGATGGAGCTAGGCTGAAAAACCACCACCACCACCACCACACCACCTTAGCAAACAAACTCTTGTATCAGGAAGTTGCTGCTACTTTCTTTTGATTACCTTGAATTAACTTTTAGCTTGTCCTTTGAAAATCGCTGCTCTTCCTTTTCTTCTAAAGTAGATTCCGTACAATTTCCGTGCCCGAGATTGTCTTGCTTTGAATAAAGAAGCTTGCAAAAAAAATATTAAAAAATCTCTCCAGGTTTTAATAACTCTGCATCTTGGGCTAGATATAAAGCTTGATTAGACTCACTCTATTGTTACACGTAATTAAATTCTTGCCTGCCTCTAGCTTGGGAGGATCTTCTGATTTAATATGTATTTTCTTCGGCAGAACAACACTGAATGCCTTTTAATTTATGGCCTTGGCATTCATATTACTGCTGCATTTGTCAGGGCATTGGATGTTGCTGTTTTACTTGGGTCTCTTTCAGCTTGAAGAGCTCAAAAGTGAACACAGTTTACAATGAGAAGTACAAGGTGGGTCCTATAGAGAAAGAGAGACATTTTTTTTCCTAGTGTCAAAGGCCACCAGAAGAGATTTCCAAACCATCTTCAAGAGCAGCAGATATGTTTCAACTAACAAGGCCCACCAGCACAATGGGGCTTTCCTCCCCCAAAAATGGCTCGGGTGTGTGTGTGTGAGGTTAACCTCCAGAACACTACATGGGAGAGAGGAGAGGGGGTTCCTTCTGGCAAGCTAAAAAGCTTGCACCCTGACAGAACAATTGCAGTAGCACTACATTGGATTTCTCCAAGTATTGAGAATAGTACAAATGTCACCATACCTGGGTAAAAATGACAGTAGGTCTGTCATCTTCCAGAAACGGTATCACTGGTGTAGTAGCTAAAATTTGTGTACAGTGGTACCTCGGGTTACATACGCTTCAGGTTACACATGCTTCAGGTTACAGACTCCGCTAACCCAGAAATAGTGCTTCAGGTTAAGAACTTTGCTTCAGGATGAGAACAGAAATTGGGCTCTGGCAGCGCAGCAGCAGCAGGAGGCCCCATTAGCTAAAGTGGTGCTTCAGGTTAAGAACAGTTTCAGGTTAAGTACGGACCTCCGGAACGAATTAAGTACTTAACCTGAGGTACCACTGTATTGTAATTCACAAGATATGGATCTACTTTCTCCTCCTTTCTATCTCTTTTCTCCCCAGATTTTCTAGATTCCTCCTCATATGGAGCAACTCTACATTCACATGTTGATACGCTTTGCTCACAAGGGCCCCTTATCTTTTTGCCAAATATGTGACCGGCAAATGGGAGAGTACGAGCTGGGGGCAGAGCTTCAACCTGACATTGTTTGGTTTTTTCCTTTGTGACGCTCAATTTAAAGCTCTTGTTACTTTGATGTAACTCCATTTTTGGATTGCTATTATTTCAGTTTATCACTTGCCCTTCATCATATGTTTTTGTCCCCCACCCAAAACCCCCCACTGTTAATCCTTTGCACAATGCTTTAACTCCATTTTCTACCCATAAGCATCTGACACTGCTTTTACTGATAGGGCATAATATTTTTTTGACAACTTAGAATAATAACTAACATACCCATGGTAGGAGGGTGTGGGAAGGCTTTAGGTATTCAGAGTTGGAGCCAGCAAAGTCATTCCGTGGGTGGAATGACTTCCTCTTATTGCAAATGGAGCTTGTTCTCCCTCTTTTCTCACTGTGCATTCCCCACATCTTCTCCCAAGGGTTGGGAGAAACCCAGGAGCAGATTTGCTTTGGTGGGGGAGAGAGAGGAAATGGCCATTTCATCGCACAAGTGGAAGTCATTCCACTCGTGCAATGACTTCATTGAATAAACCCCATGCGTTGATTCTGAGCGAAGGATACTTTGGTTTTCTAATGACATTGTCCTCCCGAGATTATAATGAATGTTGTTGTTGTTCTTTAGTCGTTTAGTCGTGTCCGACTCTTCGTGACCCCATGGACCAGAGCACGCCAGGCACTCCTGTCTTCCACTGCCTCCTGCAGTTTGGTCAAACTCATGCTGGTAGCTTCGCGAACACTATCCAACCATCTCGTCCTCTGTCGTCCCCTTCTCCTTGTGCCCTCCATCTTTCCCAACATCAGGGTCTTTTCCAGGGAGTCTTCTCTTCTCATGAGGTGCCATAGTATTGGAGCCTCAGCTTCAGGATCTGTCCTTCCAGTGAGCACTCAGGGCTGATTTCCTTAAGAATGGAGAGGTTTGATCTTCTTGTAGTCCATGAGACTCTCAAGAGTCTCCCCCAGCACCATAATTCAAAAGCATCAATTCTTCGGCGATCAGCCTTCTTTATAGTCCAGCTTTCACTTCCATACATCACTACTGGGAAAACCATAGCTTTTACTATACGGACCTTTGTTGGCAAGGTGATGTCTCTACAAATGATGTTATAATGCATATTTTGAGTAAATTACCAATACCTGTGCTGCTTGCCTCAATTTGCTTGTTCACACGTTTGGTCTCTGTTGTGCATCAGTGTGACACTCTTCTAAAACCTTTTTATAAAAGAACAATAACTCTGCAATGCTTTTTAGCCTGAAGCATCAGGCCAGAATTCAAAGGAATCTCCTGCTTCCGTTGCCTCAAACCATTCTTCTCCTGTGCTAGCCTTATAAGCAAATCCCTTGTAGTCTGTGTTTCATTCTGTTGTGCAATGACACATCAGTTTATGTCTCCTTCTTATTTCACTAACTGAGGTGTAACCTTCGTTGTGGCACCGAGCGGTAACCATGTCCCGTAATCTCTCCAAATCCTCTGATATCAGGTGTTACAAAACGCTGTCAGGCTGAAGATGCAATCGAGGCATAGTTCAGAAAGCAGTCAGGAGGTGATGACTTCTCCTGTCTGGTCTGAAAATTAAAAGCCAGCTATTGCAAGCTGTCCACTTGAACACTCTGAGAACCTGAATTTGAGTTTCAGTGGAACACTCATAGCACATCGGTTTAGCCACAGTTATCCCCTCTTGTTCTCCACAGGCAGTGGCAGAGAAACCCTCTCTGGCACCCAGGGCGGGATGCATGCGCAGCATCCCGTACGGACTGCAGACGTGTGGCAGCTCGTATGGTGGCCATGCGAGAAGCAGCCCGTACGGACGCTTGCATGGACAGTGTGCAAGAGCGGCAGCCCATACGGACGCCACGCAAGCGGCGCCCATACTAACTGCGCGCGCGCCCTCGGCCAATCTACAGCTGGGGGGCAGTGGGCCATCTTGTCACCCCCCTGAGTGGTGCCCAGGGCGGACTGCCCACCCCTCCCTTTGTATGCCCCTGTCCACAGGCTTTTAAAAAAGGGTTAACGGGTGATGGACAGTTCATTAGCCATGCTGTGACAGTCAGAACAAATGTAGCCTTTGGCCAGGTGATCCCCTAGTTGCTTATTCTACCTTTCTCTTGGAATTTTTAGCTGCGATGGACCCTGGAGCAGCCTGCCACCACAGGTCTGAATCTCTATGTCATTTTCCATCTGAGAGAAACTTTGGAAGAGATCCCCATTCCTCGCTCTTTATTGTTAATCGAGAGATGTGTCATTGAAGATTGATTTCCGCCGCTTAATCAAACGACATTGGGATGCAGCAGTGGTTTTGGCTGGAGTCCAGGTCTCATTTATAATTAGCATAGCTGTCTTTAATTGGAATTATTTACTTGACATTTGTCTCCAGCTGCTGAATGGATACAGGTCACATCTTGTGCTTCTGCACATTAATGAAGACTTCTGAAAAGGTGTACAGCTTTTGGAACAATAATTTTTTAAGTGACTACTGTTTGTACATCATTAGCAAACATCTCGCATGACTGAAGCTAGACACTGGCAA
Source organism: Podarcis gaigeae (assembly GCF_964106915.1). Classification (NCBI taxonomy): domain Eukaryota; kingdom Metazoa; phylum Chordata; class Lepidosauria; order Squamata; family Lacertidae; genus Podarcis; species Podarcis gaigeae. The sequence goes on from NC_139679.1 coordinate 103,858,119, forward strand.
AGTCAGCTTGCTTGGGAGGAGAAGGGGCTTTTTTTGTTTACGGTGACATTATGCAAACAGTATTTGTTGGCAGATTTCATAAATCGGAGCTTGATCTCACTTTCCTCACAGCATAATATACCTTGCATTATTGAATTGAGGTTTTTGTTCATTATAACTCTAAACTGTTCTTTGGAAGCCCCCTTAGCAGTTGCTTTGGATAGGAGGTTTCTCTGGCTTGTACCTAAAAGCTATTTTCTCATTGTAGAAATATCAGATTAATGTGGCACTTCCGCAAACTCTCAGGAAAGCCCCTTTAACCTCCTTGTGTCTTTCCCTTCCTTTTTTAGGTGGTTGGCTAAGGCAGTGCTTTTTCAGAGAGACGGGGTTTTCCCTGTCATGGAGATGAAGAATCTTGTGCTATAACGAATGAAGTATTGTGTGTTAGAAACCAGTTTGCTAGGGTTTTTACTGGTGGACCGTATGGAATTTCACTATTGTTTGGTTGCCATATTTCAAAAAGTGAAAGCCAGGACATCCTGAAAGTGGTTGAGCTTTTTTATAGACAAACACCAAAGTTTTTGGCATTTTTTTTTTTTACAAAAACGCAAAAAAACACACAAAAACCCGTCCTCCACAAACCCACACAAAATGCGATTGACTGGCCTAAGATCAGAGCAGCCCTAATTATTGCCTTATCTTTTTCTAAGTTTGTAAGCCACCTTGGAGACCCATTCCACCAAAAGGTGGGAGTAAAATATTGGGCTGTATTCAACATGACGTTAAGGAAACCGTAGTCAGTGCAAGCATTTCTGCTTGCTCGATGGAACAATCTCTGTTGCCCCTGCATGTTGTTTTGTGGGTGTGGGTATGTCCCAACTCTGTAGAGCAGAACTGGGAAGGTTGTGGGAGGAAAGTTGGAGAAGGGTTAGAGGACGCGTGAATGGCTGCACTGGTTTCTGCTAGTAGCACAATTTGCTTGAATATGGCCCCTTGTAACAGAGAGCATGTGTCCCTTAGCTATGTGGATCACATAGCATCTGTTTATTTACACAAATTGAAAGGCAGGGACTGGATCTCCAAGTCAATTGGGAAACATGATCTTTTGATCTGAGAGCCATCACTATTTTGCAGTGGTTAGAGTACTGTTGTTGTTGTTGTTGTTGTTGTTGTTGTTGTTGTTGTTGTTGTTGTTAAATTTATATACTGCCTTTCACCCAAAGACCACAGGATGGGTTACAACATAAAAACACAAAATGAAAACTCAAAATACATATAACAAACAAACAAAAATAATCCCCTAGTTTGTTTAATCAGCCAAAGGCCTGGTTACAGAGTTACTACAAAACACAGCTCAAAGCTAAATACACTCTGCTGCCACTGGGCTCTGGGCACTTTTCTGGTCTCTGTTGCAGAAGGGGAAAGGCTTCTAGTTAAAATCCACCAGTAGAAGGTGGGAGAGCAAGTGGATTTCATAACGCCACCACCCACCATCTCTCACTAGTGCCTGCAAACTCCTCCTGCCCCAAACAGACTGCACTGGTTCAACATGTATCACTTGGCGGATCTCACAGGGGGTGGGGAGTAGTGTTTTTGCTGAGACATGGTAGTCCTATATTGAATTCCCTGAACTCCCATGAAGCTCACTGGGAAGTCTTGAGCCAGTCCCTTATCTTTCAGCCTAATTTACCTCACACCGTTATTGTGAGGACAAAATAGCTGCCAGATTTTATGCTCCACAGAACTACTGGAGAGTACAAAACGCCACAAATAAATTAAGCTGAAAACCTTGATGTATGTTGAGGTGCCCCCCCAAATTTCTGTAGTTGTTAAGAGAAATTCACTGTGCATCTGAATCGGATAAAAATCTCTTCCCGTTCCACATGTGCCAGGCTTGGGAATTGTGAGATTGAGGCCTGGCACAAATTAAGTCCTGGCAGTACCAACGGTTTGTTTCTGAGTTGCCTCTCAACTCTTTGCTCTTGCTGTAGGCTTCAGCAACTATGTCAAGGACCGAAAAACAAAATTGGGGAAAAGGGGAGGAAAGCTCATAAATCTGCTCTGCTTTTTGTTGTACGCACACCATCCATCTGTAGAATAAACAGCAGCCAATTATTCCACGAGGGTGGAGTTTAAATCTTCCTCACATCCCTAGTGTTGCCACTGTAGTTTTTAATTATTCCCTGCCCTTTTTGTGCGAGCTTTTGTCGCTGCTGTTAATCTCGGTGCAGATTGGCTAAAAGCGTTCTTAATATTTAAAATTAAGATAGCGGTGAATACCCGAGCAATACAGTGCGATTACTGCTTCCACACAGCTTGCTCATAATGCCTGCCCTGCGCAGTACACAGCCAGTGTGGAGTGTCACGTTGTTTGTTGTGTAAATGAGCAAAAACAAGGTTGCTCAGGTGTAAGAGTGGATGTAGCGAGTCCCTTTCTTCAATACCTTGATTCCTGTAGGAAGAGGGTGACCTTAAGAGACTGGCAGCAACTGCTCTGTATGTCCATTTTGGCATTAAGAAGGGTTGCTGTTGCAGGATGACACAGTAGCCCTGTTTTTTCGTGGGGTTTTTCGCCTATATTGTCTTGCCTAGTGATTCAGACTCCTCACTGGCTAGTGTAACAGGTGTACTAAATCACATTTTATACAGCTCTCTCATGGGACTCTAAAGAGGCATGCATCTTTTTCTCCTCGTTCCCAGAAAAGAGAATGGGGAGTCTTTGGGTTGGGATGTACAGTGTGCAATGAATATGCTCTGCCTGAGGACAACACACAGCCCGATAGTGTGCCTTCCACATCCGTGACAAGGCTTAGGCTTATGCGGTCTTGACTATGCTACCACTCAGTGGATTTGTAACTGGCTGACTGACCGAACCCAAAGGGTGCTCATCAATGGTTCCTCTTCATCCTGGAGAAGAGTGACTAGTGGGGTACCACAGGGTTCTGTCTTGGGCCTGGTCTTATTCAACATCTTTATCAACGACTTGGATGATGGACTCAAGGGCATCCTGATCAAATTTGCAGATGACACCAAACTGGGAGGGGTGGCTAACACCCCAGAGGACAGGATCACACTTCAAAACGACCTTGAGAGATTAGAGAACTGGGCCAAAACAAACAAGATGAATTTTAACAGGGAGAAATGTAAAGTATTGCACTTGGGCAAAAAAAATGAGAGACACAAATACAAGATGGGTGACACCTGGCTTGAGAGCAGTACATGTGAAAAGGATCTAGGAGTCTTGGTTGACCACAAACTTGACATGAGCCAATAGTGTGACGCGGCAGCTAAAAAAGCCAATGCAATTCTGGGCTGCATCAATAGGAGTATAGCATCTAGATCAAGGGAAGTAATAGTGCCACTGTATTCTGCTCTGGTCAGACCTCACCTGGAGTACTGTGTCCAGTTCTGGGCACCACAGTTCAAGAAGGACACAGACAAACTGGAACGTGTCCAGAGGAGGGCAACCAAAATGGTCCAAGGCCTGGAAATGATGCCTTATGAGGAACGGCTAAGGGAGCTGGGCATGTTTAGCCTGGAGAAGAGGAGGTTAAGGGGTGATATGATAGCCATGTTCAAATATATAAAAGGATGTCACATAGAGGAGGGAGAAAGGTTGTTTTCTGCTGCTCCAGAGAAGCGGACACGGAGCAATGGATCCAAACTACAAGAAAGAAGATTCCACCTAAACATTAGGAAGAACTTCCTGACAGTAAGAGCTGTTCGACAGTGGAATATGCTGCCAAGGAGTGTGGTGGAGTCTCCTTCTTTGGAGGTCTTTAAGCAGAGGCTTGACAGCCATATGTCAGGAGTGCTCTGATGGTGTTTCCTGCTTGGCAGGGGGTTGGACTCGGTGGCCCTTGTGGTCTCTTCCAACTCTGTGATTCTATGATTCTATGACCTCCTCCCTCCCCTCTCCTTCTCTAGTGTGTCCACAAGCAAGAGATCCCTAACGAAGGTTAGTCAGCCAGTCAGGATTGTAAACCATGGTTGGAGCTTGGCTTGTTTGAACCAACCACAGTTTAAACTAGTCAGAGTTTCACCAAGTTTGGAAATAACAGGGAACTTTGTTAAGATTTAAAGCACTCACGGCAGAGGAGGAGAAGGATGACGACTGTGAGCCATTGTCAAGGTTGGTGGGGTTTGTGTTTGTGCTGGATGTAATTTGCAACATGTCATTGACACAATAAGAGTGCTTTAGTGGTGGGTTTATACAGGGCTGTCCATGCGCCATTCTACAAGGCTTCCGGTGTTGCTGCATCATTGCCATCCGAAGGGGCGCTATTGCAATATAATGCATCGAAAGCATGCCAGCGCCGTTGCCCCCATGCCCCAGGGGTTTGTGATACAAAAAGTTAAAGGATTTTGCCAGAAAGTTATGGGACATGCATCAATTGGAAGTCAAGCAGTGTGTCCACCCCACAACTTTTGCAGCCACAAAGTATTAAAAGCAGGATTGCATATCATTGCCCCAATACCATCATGCTCACAAATTGTAATGAAAGCACTTGCCTCTGGCATGGCTGGATATTTGCTAAGTCCTCTTTCTGTTTCCTGTTACTTGGTGCCTTCCTTCTCATGGGACAGAAGAATGAAACTTTGCCTTCTCTCACCGGGTCTCTTTTAAAAGGTGAAGGTGACTGTTGTTTTCATGTTAAATTGGGACACGGCCATTCATCACTGGATTCCTGATAAAAGTATGCAGCTGCTTTAGATGTTATAACTGGTATAAGTGCCAGTGCCAGTGGAGGTGTCATTAATGTACTGCATCAAAAATGACTCTTGATCATAATCGGCGAAGTGTGCCACCTTTTTATTTATGGTTAAATGATTTGATAGGCTCTTTTTTTCCTTGAGACTGGTATGTATGACAGTTGTGTCACACAGGTAATAAATCAGTCCGATTTCTTCCAGTTTCAGGTATCTGAGAGGTTATTTAAAAACTCAGTAACTCTGAGCAGTGAAACCCAAGAAATAAAATTAAGTACCAAGTGTTTGCCCAAAGCCAGTTGCTATGTTGCTCAATTATAACTAAATTGTTATATATATATAAAAACAAAAAAACTAATGGCCTTGCATTCATTTTGGCTTGCTACCACACTTTTAACACTGGTGCGGAATTGCCATTTTCCACATACCTTTTACAGATAATCCAGAGAATGCCATTCTCCAAAGCTCAGATATAAATTGTGGGGGGAGTGCAACTGGGATGGCAGGGGTGTTGTTTGGTGAGTTGGAGGAGTACAATTTGCAAGGGTACACACCCTCTTCATGTGTGTGTACAGCCCCATCCTTCAAGCTCTGGTCATGCTCGCTGATGCCTCCAAGCCCAGTGCGCTGAATCCATCTACCAAATGCCCACCAACTGTTCATGAAATTCTCAGTGGCAAAAAAAGTTCCCCATTCCTGTTTTACATAAAAAAGAGAGGAGATTAACAGCCTGTTCATATGTAACCTCACTACTGTTTTAAACCAGGAAGTGATAAAAAGGTAAGAAGCTGCAAGCAGGAAGCTTTTAAGTAATGTTACAAAAATGGGATTTTCTTCTGAGTAAGCATTAGAGAAGAAGGCATTATTAACTGATAAAATGGTTCTCAAGAAAGCGTTGTAGAGCCAGCATTTTTTTTTTTATAAAAAAGATCAGCTTAACAGCCGCTTGCAGAGACGTAACCCCTCAGCAGCCATAAAGACCCTTAGTGTTGTAGCAACCTCAGTCAAGCATAATTTCATAGTTTGGAAACTTTCACAGATGTAATTAGATTCCTCTTACACCAGTGTTTGTTTGGGTGGGTTTTTTTTTTTTTAAATCCTTGAAATGGCAAAACCAGGAGCACTAAATTGAAAAACATTATTGGATTGATGTGCTTAGTTTAATGTATTCCATAAACCCTCATTTCATTATAGCATTTGGGTGCCTTAAATTGTTGTGTTTTCTCTGTGGCTTTTCTCCTCTCTGATTTATTTCTACAAAGAATGGGCTCACCATTGATAAGAGTGGGCAAAGGACAATATGCATGAAGCGTCACACTGAGCAGTGGTTCTTTCTACTTCCTTGTCTTTTATTGCAGTGGGACTTAACCCATAATCAAAAAGATTTGTCATTCACCCCTTAAGGAATGACCTTGAGCCTGATTACAGCTCATGAAGGCATGGAGGTGAATCATAGCACAATAATATCTACTCCTCTAAACATGCAGGGACTCCCCCTAAATCTCTGCTCCTGATTTGGAAATGGGATCATCTTTTGGACCATTTACTATCTCCTGAGTGACCTTATGATGCTCTCATAAAAATGTTTATGACCTTGCATTGACGTTTCTCTAGCCCAATGGTTCCTTTCTGGTTGTTGGAGCATCAGTGATTGACCTCATACCCTCCCCACTCTGCTTGTAATATTCAAAGGGCGATACTTTTCCTGATGCTGCCACCTTCAAGATTGTTTTGCTATTAATCAAGTGTGTGCCCATCGCTGCTTTTCAGCCACCTCTACTCAGAAATCCTTTTCCCTCGAATGTGCATCATTCAGAACTATTGATTGAAATGTTCTCTCATTTTCACATTCATTATTTTTTACTGTCTGGGTGGGGATGAAAATCTTATGAATGACTGAAGGCTAAACAAAAAAAACAATGCTTCAGAAAACTCTGCAATCTCTGCTAGTTAAAAAGAAGAAGAAATTCACACCCACCCACCGAATATATATTAATTGGAAACAAAGACCATGCAAATAAGTATTCTTTTAAATGGGAAAAGCAAATTGTGTTCCATTGAACCTAAATTATTGTTGTATCCAACATCATTAGTGAAAGAGTTTTAGACAGGACTGAATACATTACTTAGATGGTGTGAATAAGTGAATAAACAACTATTTTAAATGTTGATTTTTATTGGGCTCTAATGAGAAGTAGCCACTACAAATGGTTTCTAAATCACTTGATCCAGGCAGTGCATTAAGATGAGAAAACCATAAAGTACTTCTGTTCGTTTTTTTATATTAAATTTCATAGGTCGAGTACTTTTACACATTTCCTTTGTTGAGACACTTCAATAATTATTTTACCAGGCTGGTAACACACATTTTATTGACATCCTAACTAAACATGCTAGGCAGGTACACACTTTCATCTGACCATGTGAAGCCAAAGTTGTGGACAAGGGCCTGCAGGCAAGCCCCACTCAGTTAGTTCCTGTCTGGAGTGGTGAAGGTCTGCAGGGAAATTCAACTCACATCTGTTTGAATGCAAATAGAACAGCTCAGGTGACCAGAGACCCTACTTTATCAGGGTCTCTGATCACATAGAGCAGGCACATCCAACTTCCAAGAGACTGTGATCTACTCCCACTATAAATAAACTGGCAGTGATCTACGATTGACCAGAGTTGTTGAGCTTTTTTGGGGAGGGACACACAATCAATCAGGATCCCACGATTGAGCAGGATCGACCATAGACACCCCGCGATCGACCGGTAGATCGCGATCAACAGGTTGCACATGCCTGACATAGAGAGTTCTACTCTCATTCAAGCAAGTGTCAACGAGTGGTCCCCAGCATACCTTCCCTATTCAACATGGACAAGGATGGAGACTGATTGCATCAGGACCCCTGCCCACACCCCGCCCAAGGATACAGGGTTCACATGTTCAGAACACGCCCACTCTCTCACTGGATAATCACTGACGCTGTTCACTTTGATTTAGTTTGCGATCTAACCAAGATATGTCACCCTTGTTGGGGAAGAGTTCTTTGGAAATTTGCACTTTATTCTCACTGCTGAAAAGAAAAGCATAAATTTGAGCAGAAAAGTGGCTTGCCTCTTCCGCAGTGCAAGGAATCCTCCAGTTCTGCAGGTAGATGTGTTCTCCCCAAATATTTAGCTTTGTTGGGCTGCAGCCTCAGTGCTTAACTAGTGAATTTTGCGTGAGAGGCTATTCTAAATGCCAGTCTGAATCCTGAGGTTTTCTTTGTTATATATGTGCTACTTTGAAGGGGTCTGCTTTGGTTTTCTCTGGCTATTTTTAGCTGCCAAACAAAAGCAGGAAGAAAGGCGTCCCAAAAGAACAAAAGTCAAAAAGTGAATCAGTGATGGGAAATAAAAGTGAATTCAGAAATATTAAGTGCATAACAATAAAGCAAATTATATTTATAAGAATGAGAGCAAATGGCCCCAATAAGTAAAGGGGGTTATTGGTTTGTTTTTTCTTGTTTTCATTATGCATTTTGTGTTTTCTATCTTGTATTTTTATGTTGTGAACTGCCCTGAGATTTACAGATAAATGGTGGTATACAAATGAATGAAAGAAAGAAAAACAGACTCAGGTATATAAAGTACCTGAAATATGAAACTGAAATGAAGCACTGGTAGTTCAAATAAATTCTGTTTATTGTTTTAGAATAATATAACGCTCTCATCTGGATGTTATGCAGAATTATGGTTTAGTACAGGAGCAGCCAACATGGACTACTTTGAGCAGTGGAAACACACTTGTCTGATGGGTCTTGTACTCCAAAACAATTGGAAGCACTATATGGCCTACATGAACACATTTTGAGTTTGTCTGCTCTCCCCACCTCTCAGCTCCTCTGGCACAGCTGCGTGGAATAAGTTGGAAGCCTTTGCTTTTAAGTAACTGCAGTTTATTACGTCCGGAACCTGGCAAACTGTGGTTAGTTTTAACCATGAATCATGCTCTCAGTCCACAGTTTACGATGCTGGCTTGTTTCCTAAGTCAGTCTTTACTAATCTGCTGCCCTGCAAATGCTTTGGACTACAGCTTCCGTCTTTTGCAGCCCTCACTGTGAACTAGGTAACCAGCTGAGGGGTGAACACATCACTTAAACTATCACTTAAATTTCATGTAAAAATTCAGCAATCCATATTGTACTTCACAACAACCATCCTTCATCATTCCCGCACTGTCAACAATATATGGTTTAAGAAGATCATGAAAAGCTAATTCTTTAATGTCACAAGACATAATGTAATGCAAGGCTTTTTAAGACTTGGTAATTCAAGGAATGCTTAGTGCCAACAAATATAGTTACCCGTTGCCTTGGTAGAAGTGTACATTTTCATTGTAGCTGGCATCGCTAAACATACTTCCTTCTGCCCCCTTGGTTGACTGATAGCTCTGATCTGTTTTTTTTAGAAACATTTTTTTTAGTACCTTCCAGCCTCCAAGCCACAGAAATCTGTTAACATATGTACATAATTCTGAAAGCTTCTGCCAGCACGATGCTTTCACCTCAGACGAATTAGCTTTTTCACACTTTCATAATTTTCTTTTCCTGCCTGGATTTGAAAAGTTGTATCTGTACGACGTATAGTTTTATCTTCCTTTACATGGGAGCAGCAACGGCCATAGGAGAGGTGAATCCAGCATAAAGGACAAGGAGTCAAAGAAATAATTACAATTACATTTGATTTAGTTGCAGGGGACTTGCTTAGCTTACCCCCCTTTTGGACATGCTCCCTGAACTTTTGTTTGTTTGTAGTTTTTGTTGATCAGATTTCATTTACTGCAGATAAATGAAATTATTTACTGCAAATAAATTGATTTTTGGGTCCTTTCCCCAAGAGTGCAGCTGCACTTGTGATTTCCTGAGAGACAGGCAAGCAGAGACTGAACAACTAGGGACAGACTTATCTTGGTGGGGTGTGCAGGCTGGATGCAACCCATGCTCCCATACTACACAGAGGCTGTGCCCACTGTGCTCTCATTTGTGCTACCTTACTTTTCGTAATAGCATTTTAAATTTGCAAACACATCCTTACAACTCTGTAAAGTAGACTGCAGTACAATGTTAGCAAAAAAAACCAACCAACAACCCAGAAGGAAGAACAGTACTAGCACCCTAAATGCTATCTATCTCTCTGTCTCTCCATTGGTCTATCATGGCATACGCGTTCTTCAGATACAGCCAGTGCCGGATTTACATATAAGCTAAACAAGCGATAGCTTAGGGCCCCACTCTCTTGGGGCCCCCCCAAAAAATTAAAGGAAAAAAACCTGGATGTACATTTCTGAAATAGAAGATAAAAAAACAAATAAAATAAAACCTGCATGCAGCAACAGTGTTTTGTGTTGTGTAGGCTCCTATGATGTAAGTAATGGGCCCCGCCTGCTAGCCTGCTCCCTGAAATATCACTGGTTTGCTCATTTCTATATACAGGGTGCCTATATTCTGCATGGACTGGTTTCAGGGCAATATGTGCAAATGGCTTTAGATACCTATTAGGTTCATAAATTACCATGTAGCATATATTCAACTCAAAAAAACAGCGACAATTTGTTGTTCACAAAGGACAGCTGGACATATAAAGGGCCCCATTGACTTCAGTAGCTTAGGGCCTCATCAAACCTAAATCTGGCCCTGGATGCAGACCACTTCATAAGTTGTATCATTACGGGCAATGCATGAAAATTTATGCAATGCTCATAAACGGGCATCATAGCAAGGGATGCTGCAGGAGCCTTCCACATGGTGCTGGATTTCAAGCAGTCTGATCAGTCACATGATTTGCCCCCCCCCCGCCCCGAACACATGGGAGGGACTTCTTTGGCATGGCTAAGTGAGTGGTGCAAAAACCTGATTGGCCAGAGAACAGGAGACTGACAGAAATGTTTGCAGAGCTTACCTGAGTTCAAACAGAAGTATAAAATGTGTGTGGCCTTTGATATTTTGAAGGGTTTTTTAGTGCATTTTATGCATTTTGACTGGGCGGCCTATGCCCCAGTAACCCCAGTGGGAGCAGCCTCAAACTGGCTCATGTTAGATGCTCACATCTAACTCACATCTAGTTCTGTCCTTCTATTTTTATTCCACTCCATCCTGCAGCCTTAGAGCTGGTAACAATTTCTACCTTTTGAAGAGAAGAAACTACAAAGATAAAGGGGAGATGTGGCAGGATGTGTAGGTAATTCTGAAATGATATATCAGTGGGAATATTGCTGCTGCTTTCCATTCCCTTGACAATAACACAGCTAACGAAAATTGTGAAAATGCAAACCAACACTTGGAGGTACAAATTGTCAAGCAATTTCTTTCCCTACCCTGCATCGCTGTCTGAAATTAGACACTTGAAGCTTTAAAAACTACCACTTAAAATTTGAGGGAAATCATTTTGCTGGAACTTTTTTCATTTTCTCAACATCAGCTGTTTCTGCTTGCTCGCACGTCACCTTGTGTCGGGCTGCCTTGGAGAAACGGGTCCAGGCAGGCAGCTATTTTTGCTCCAGTGGATCTCTGCGGCAATCGGGGGAAGAATGAATACACGTTCCAAAAGAAGGGAAAGGGAAACAGGGATGTTGCTTGGGGGCTTTGTAATGGCCCAGATGGCTTATTCCATTAATTAGTGTTCTGCTTTTAATCTCCAGTCAAAGCTGCAAGTTGGTATGTACGTTGCCACGAGAGGACATTCGTGTCCTAAAAGCTTTTCAAAAAGAGAGACTGGGAAAGCAGTTTGTTTGTGGACATTTTGTACGACAGGTATGGAAAACCTGTGGCTCTCCACTTGTCATTGTTGGTGGTGTGGGGAGAAATGCCCTCCAGGAGTTCAGAATGGAGGCTCAGAACAAGTTTTGAATTGGTCAGAATTGAACACACACACTATTGGAAAAAAGGTGTAATCTAAGGCAGCAGAGGCAGCTGGCCTTCTCTCCCTGCCCCTCCACCCTGGAGAGTCGGAAAATGCCGGAAGGGCTCCACATGGCTGAGGTGAAGAGGCAGCAGCAGGAGGCGGGAAGCAAGGCCCACATTCTGACGTTCCCCACATATCCCCTGTCCCGGAATCTCTTTTTTTATTTTACATATTTTCTGTTTGACATATTTTTATCCCATGTTTCCCTCTAAGGGACTTAAGGTGGTCCCCCGCTCCACAACAATCCTGTGAGATAGGCTAGGCAGAGAGAGGGCAGCTACTGGCCCCCAAGTGTGCTTCACGAGCCCAGGGGTGGGATTTGATTGTGTACATTCGTAGTCAGTCTCCCAAATCTTCCTGTTCTGAAATTGTTAATTGAAACACTTCTCTAGCCTGGAGCAACATCTGGGCTACTTCCAATACTGTATTTATATTGTGGTTACTGAACTGTATTTGACTGCATTTTTTTTAAAAGCAACTGGAATTCAGCAAGTGATAGGGAAAACATCTCTGACAGGATGCCCATCTAGCAGGCTCCTGTTTGGTTCAGACAAGAGGAGCATCACAGAGCGTGTGACAAGGCAGCTGTTGTTTGAAGGGAAGCTGACAAAAACATCCAATAAGCTAGACTGTTCGGGTGTTTTTGCAAAGACAGAATACTTCAGCAATGATGTATGAAGGGAAGAGAAAGGGACACAATTCTAGGGTGGCTCTCATAATTGCTTTGAAGGGCAGTATTTTTTTTACAGTGGGGATATCAAAACTTGATTTATTTTATTAGTCTGATTGATTTTTTTTAAAAGACCATTTCATTTCAGGAGTTCTTGAGATTTTTTTTTTTAAAGAATTCAGTTCTTACACTGACAAGCCTTGTCTACTGTGACCACTAAATTAAATTTCTCTTTGACATCTGAACACCAAGTCAGCCTTCTGAGGACCATTTTGTTCTTTGAGCTACTGTGACTTGGGAAAAGTGATTTTTATCTGTGAACATCATCTTTTGTAGATCTTTGAATAGGTTTCAAGATTCTGGAGAGGAGTGGATTTTTTTTAAAAAAATAAATCTCTTGACTTTTTTTTTTGCTGCTGTGAAAGTCGTGAAGTGCTGAAAGCTTCTTTCTTTCTTGATTAATGGAGACTTTGAGAGATTCTTGGCAACATGTCCCTTAAGATAGGTTCCCTCCCCCCTTTAAAGGTATGGAGGAGTAAGCAGGTATGCACTTTCAACAAAACATGCAGAGAAGAAAAGGAATCTGAGCACAATTTGTTATTATGCTTTAACAGCATAGCATAGCCTTCCCTCCTCCGCCCTCTCTCTAAGTCTCCCAATGGTCTTTCATCTTGCTCATAGGACACATAAAGGTAAAGCGACCCCTGACCATTAAGTCCAGTCGTGCTCGACTCTGGAGTTGCGGGGCTCATCTCGCTTTATTGGCTGAGAGAGCCGGCGTACAGCTTCCGGGTCATGTGGCCAGCATGACTAAGCTGCTTCTTGCTAACCAGAGCAGTGCACGGAAACGTCGCTTCCCGCCTATTTATCTACTTGCACTTTGACGTGCTTTCGAACTGCTAGGTTGGCAGGAGCAGGGACTGAGCAACGGGAGCTCACCCCGTCGCGGGGATTCGAACCGCCAACCTTCTGATCGGCAAGCCCTAGATACATAAAGCCACTTCCACCCTGCAGAGGAGGTGGGATTGTAGGTGTCACGGCCCCACCACGTGCAAGGTGGCTGGAACCCACCCACTACATGATCGGGGGAATCCCCAGCCGTGTCAACCCCTGGCCAGCCAATCGGCTGGCTTTGGGGCCATGGCCTGCCCTATTTAACGCAGGCGTGGCTGGGGATCTCCCTCTTTTCCCCACCTATCAGCTGTTGCGGTGACCCCGGGGGAGTTCCTAGTTGATGTGCATCAGCAGGACTCCCCCTACTGGTGGTTAACCCTTCCCGGACTTCAAACGGACGGGCTGAAGCCGGATATAGTCGGTTAGGACTAATGCCTAAGCCAATATCGCTCATCACCTGTAACCAATAAAGTTGTGGCCTTATTTAGCCCATTAACCTTAATAACTGTGTCATGTGTCTTTATTTCCACGGGTGGGGGGGGGCAGGAACTCACCACGCAATTAGGTTTTTTAAAAAACCACAAAATGGCAACACATGCATGTGCAGTAGCAAACTGTAATATGAACAGAATATAATGTAAGCAGCTCCTGCAAAAATTTTAGGAAAGCCTCTCACAAAGCTACAGCTCAGTAATCTACAGTTCCCAGGATTCAATGGAGGGAAACCATAACATTTAAAATGGCATCATGTCACTTCAAATATGTGGTGCTGGCATGACCTGTGGTCACTTCCAGATTACCAGTTTACTGAGGATTCATCCTTATTCGTTCATGCAAAATTTGCACAGCATCTGTTTGCTTTCGGAGAGGTCATATGACATCACGTCAAACAATTGTTACCTCATAACTATAAAATGTCTCATTTTGGAGAGAGAAAGCAGGCTTGTTGCATAAGAGCGTCCAGTCCCCTTTCATTGTGCAACCTGAATTTTCCACAACGTAGTTGAATTCCACCCAGAATATAGTGCCAATCTGGAAGAGGCCTAAAACCAGCAACATAGAATCATAGAATTGTAGAGTTGGAAGAGACCCTGAGGACCATCTAGGCCAGTGTTTCCCAACCTTGGGTCTCCAGCTGTTTTCGGACTACAATTCTCCTCATCCCTGACCACTGGTCTTGCTAGCTAGGGGTGATGGGAGCTGTGGTCCAAAAACAGCTGAAGACCCAACGTTGAGAAACACTGATCTAGGCCAACCCCCTTCAATGCAGCTGTCTCATAAGGGAATTGAACCAGCAACCTCTGTGTTATCAGCACCACGCTGTAACCAACTGAGCTATTGAGGCGAACCACAAGCTCCTCGTCCAAACTTGCATTGAGCTTGTGAGATTTGCTAAAATAATATCTAACAGGCAACCAGGTTGCACCTGATGAAGCCATAGGTGAGATTGAGGTAGTGAAATGATCAGTCAGAAAGGTCAAGCTGAACCTCTGAAGATCATGCTCCTCTTGACACTTGTGATGGAAGGAAAAGCTAGGAGAGTGTGTGAGGGCTGCCCTTGTTACATTTGAAGTTGCTCAAATGTTGTTCAAAAGAAAGAAACCTAAAATTGTGACCAGTATTACATGATTGGTTTTCATTTTTTTAAAAACAGAACCAACAACTTTTTATTATTATATAAAAAAACCCCAATCATGTAATACTGGTCACAATTTTAGGTTTCTTTATTTCCTTTACCAGATATGTAGACAATGTACTGCTGATCTTTTGATATAAGATCCTCAAGTACAGTGGTGCCCCGCAAGACGAATGCCTCGCAAGATGGAAAACTTGCTAGACGAAAGAGTTTTCCGTTTTGGAGGTGCTTCGCAAAACGAATTTCCTATGGGCTTGCTTCGCAAGACGAAAATGTCTTGTGAGTTCCTGCGGGTTTTTTCCCTCCCCCCCTTTTTCTAAGCCGCTAAGCCGCTTATCCGCTAAGCTGATAAGCTGCCAAAAGCCGCTAATAGCGCTAATCCGCTATTCCGTCAATGGGCTTGCTTCGCAAGATGAAAAAACCGCTAGACGAAGACACTCGCAGAACGGATTCTTTTCGTCTTGCGAGGCACCACTGTAGAAGAAAACAGAATCTAGTACAATAAAAGCACAAGGAATACTGATCCGCAGCTAAAACAACCAAATGAAAATCAACTGGGCTTATTAAAGTCCTGTCCAAATAGGCCAGCTATTGAAGCTTGATAAATAGTACTTAGATGCATACCTACGATGTCAGGAGGCACAGGGTTCCATAACGGCAGGGGGCACACATCACTGAGAATGTTTCCAAGGCAATAACCACCAGCCTGATCGAAGAAGAGGTTAGATTACTGCTATGCATTGCACATGGGGCTGCCTCTGAAGATGGTTCGGAAACTTCATCTGGTGAAGAATTCAGTGGCCAAGTTGCTCACTGGGGCAATCCGGTTTGAGGATATTACACCAATCCTGGCCCGACTGCACTGGCTGCCAATTAGTTTTTGTACCCAATTCAAACTGCTGGTTTTGACCTATAAAGCTTTAAATGGCTCAGGACCGCAATACCTCTAGAACCGCCTCACTCCATATGAACCAACCTGGTTCCTGCAGTCATCATCTGAGGCCTTCTTTGTGTGCCTCCTTTGCGAGAGATCCAGAGGGTGGCAACACGGGAACTTTTCTGTGGTGGCTCCCCACTTGTGGAATGCTCTCTCCAGGGAGGCTCACCTGGTGCCTTTGTTACATGCTTTTAGGCAATGAACAAAAACCTTCCTCTTTTCCCAGGCCTTTGCCTATTTAAGTGTGATGGCCTGGGATTCCGATTCAGAGGATGAACCAGGGGAATCCCAGCCTGCACAGGAGTCCCTGCCTCCAGGGCCGGCTGAACTGGGGCAAGGCCTAGATGCTGAAGAGCCTGCACCTGTGGCAGAGCACCAGGAGCTGGCCCCAGGTGAAACCCTTCTGGCCCCAGAGGGGCTTGAGGACTCAGTGGCGTCAGGTGAGCCTCCTCCAGGGCCCAGTAACCCTTCGGCCTCTCCTGATCTGCAGAGGCTTAGGGCAGAGAGGCGAAGGGAACTGGTTGCTCCCAGGAGGAGTGCTCGCCTTAAGGCCAGAGGAGGCGGGGCTCCTGGGGGCCGGGACCGCCCCTGGCCTTAGAAGAGGATAAAAGCCCAGTCAGCCCGGTCCCAGGTTGCGGGAGCAACGTCGTTGTTGGCTTTGGACCTTCCTGTGTTCCTGATCCCTGCTCGGCCTCCTGTTCCTGACCATCCGGTGCTCCTGTTCCCTGCTCGGCCTCCTGTTCCTGACCATCCGGTGTTCCTGTTCCCTGCTCGGTCTCCTGTTCCAGCATCCCTGTTCCCTGCCCGGCTCTCCGCCTCGGACCTCGCCCCTCTTTGTGTGGACTCAGACTACGCTCATGGTACCTTTCCCCCGGGTCCAGCACATTAAGCAATCTGTGGCCTTTAAAACTGTGTGGAGGAGTTTTTGTCTATTACTGCACATTTTGCTACTTTTATATCGTAAACCACTCTGTGTTCCTTGGATGAAGGTTGGTGTAGAAATTGAATAATAATAATAATAATAATAATAATAATAATAATAATAGCAATAAATATGGCACCATCAAAAGGTTATATAACTTGGATCTTAAAGAACAGACAGGTACATATGTTTCTTTCTTCGACTGTTTTAATTAACTACATTGTGGTTTAAGATTTAAGATAAACACACATACAAACAAACAAATCTCATAGCCAGTCTTGCCACTTTCTTCCTCCTGGCCCATGCAGTGATAATCTGTTCTCTGACCGCTTTGTATCCACATGGTTAATAAGGACACGATGTATCTATCTCTTTAATAACGCATTTATTTTTCAGGATGTCATCCTTGTCTCAAGCTGTTGGTGATATAGTGTGCATACATGTGCCTGTTACTTTATGGAACTCTTTGGAAATATTTTTGTCGAATCCCTTTAGTGAATTATTAATGGAAATGTTTCTTACATATAGCCGAGGAATTAATTCAGAGCATGAAGGATCATATATCATGCCTGTATTGGTACTGGAGCAGATGTTTTTTCTGTTGTACTGCCACTGTGATGACTAGTAAACGTGAGTAAGAATTTAATGGCACAGTGTGCTGAATTTAATTAGCTAATAAATTCCAGCACCTTGTGTTTTCCACCCTAAATTATAGAGGTGCCATTTATGTACCTGATCTATGTTCGGAGCTTCCTCTCACCTTTTTGTCTGTGTACGATAAAGCGCTCAAATATTCCCTTTGAACAGGTTAGCGTATTTATTTTTTTATACCCAACTAAACTGCCTTGCTTCCTGATGCATTCAGCAGGTGGTTGCTAAGGTCTATATTTTTTATCATTGTTGTGGGAAAGGAAGCCTTCCTCTCCACTTAACCACAATAGCTTGTAATGTCAAGTGTCATCAATGGTGAAAACGATAACATTTCTTATTTTTGAAGGGATATCATGCTCATCAGGGGAGGGGTGTTGGTGGGGTCAGCCTCAAGTGTTTGACATCAGAGCCATTGTCCAATTGCAATCAGCTCCCAATTCAAATTAGGCATGCTGATACCACTTACTGAACCAGCTTACACAAGGTTTTAGAATCCATGCTTTGTGCCAAGCTGAGTATAAGCTTTTTAATCGACATATTTCTTGTCTGCTGCTTATTTCACAATGCAAATGCTTGTATGGGGTTGTCTGCCCCACCTCCAAATAAACAGTTTACATAATAACATGAGCTTCCTAGATTAGTGTGGAATCTACTCACATATGAAAAAACGATGTGAAAATGCTTTTTTTTTGGGGGGGGGAAGTTTTGAAAAATACATTGAATTTGGCTTGGCTCACTATCACCACATAGTGTCACATTTGTATATTGCACTTTGCAAGACATTTAAAATGTTTTATTTGCAGCCGTATAGCTGAGTCCCGGGACGCGGGTGGCGCTGTGGGTTAAACCACAGAGCCTAGGAC
Organism: Podarcis gaigeae; assembly: GCF_964106915.1. NCBI lineage: Eukaryota > Metazoa > Chordata > Lepidosauria > Squamata > Lacertidae > Podarcis > Podarcis gaigeae. Next base: position 103,876,311 of record NC_139679.1, read on the forward strand.
TTGTTGATCAGAAGGTCGGCGGTTCGAATCCCCACGACGGGGTGAGCTCCCGTTGCTCGGTCCCAGCTCCTGCCAACCTAGCAGTTTGAAAGCACGTCAAAGTGCAAGTAGATAAATAGGTATCGCTCTGGCGGGAAGGTAAACGGCATTTCCGTGCTTTGCTCTGGTTCGCCAGAAGCGGCTTAGTCATGCTGGTCACATGACCCGGAAGCTGTACGCCGGCTCTCTCGGCCAATAAAGCGAGATGAACGCTGCAACCCCAGAGTCCTTCACGACTGGACCTAATGGTCAGGGGTCCCTGTACCCTTTACCTTAGCTGAGTCCCAGGTCAATGGTCCAGCCAGTGGCTGAACAGATGGCTTTGGGAAACCTGCAAGCAAGCTGCGATTCCCAGCAGCTGGCATTTGATGGTATAATGCCTCTGCCAGTGGATAACTGAACACAGCCAGTAGCTCTCAATAGTTGGGATGCAGTATGCGGAAAGCAAAGACAGCTTGCTTCAAACTGTGATTCTTGCACTATAGGAGGAGAGTACTGTATGTCAATAGTGATGATGTGGCATATAGAGTGTTGGGGCAGGGAAACCTGAACTAAAATCCTCCCTAACCCACAGAAATTAATGGATGGCAGTGGGTCAGTCACTGGCTTACTGAGTGGTTGTCAGGGGGGGAAATGGGTAGGCACCCATCAGCACCTTCCTGAGCAATTCCCAATACCTTAATTAACAAAATACCAGATATTCTTGTAGTATCTCCCCTAATTTTGGGAACCATACACGCCTGTGGTTCTTGCAATAGGAGGCAGGGTAAAGGAGGCACAGACATGACTGGAGAGAGACGGAGGTGAGGGGGTGAATCGAGCCCATCCATAGTGCAATGTGAAGACATGTGAAATTCTTGCTTGTGAGCTATTTCACAGTACAGCTGTCCAGTAAGTGTAGGCCTCTGATTCTAACAGGTTTTAACAGGTTTCTCCCTCTTACCTCAGTGGCTTAGAAATTGCCCTGTGTTTAAAGGGCCATCATTCTTTTATTGGGGTTTTCTCTTTCTTGTGGTAAGAGTGGTTGCTATGTTGGTTTGGCATAGTTCCCTCTGAGTAGCGCTTCAATATTTTATTGCTGCGTTGGGGAGGTCAGAGAACAGCTTCTGTATACCAAATAATGAAGTCTTTCTCAAGTTGTTAAAGAGATCTAGATAAAGTTTTTGAGGTAGCTTTGTATATAACTTCTTTTGACATGCTTTTCATGGCATGATTTCATCATTTGTGAAGAGTATATATATGCACTTTATGCACTGTGAATGTTTGTATATGAGAAATCAGAAAGGATTTTCCTGCACTTTTGTTTTTCCAATGGAGATAATATTGATAGTTCAGGACACACACACACACACACACACACACACACACACACTTTAAAACATTCAGGTAGGTAGCCATGTTGGTCTAACACAGTCACAATAAGAGACCTTAGAGACCAACTAAGTTTTTTCTTTGTGTGCAAGCACACTTCTTCTTGAAGAAGTGTGCATGCACACGAAAGCTTAGTTGGTCTCTAAGGTGCTACACGGCAATTTTTTAATTTTTTAATTTATTTCGACTTTAAAACATGTCACTTTTCTCAAAGGGAACCCCCTTCCAATACAGTCCATAAATTCAAAATGCAGGGTTTGTTTTTCGTTTTGTTTTTTTTAAAAAATCTTACTTATATAATAAAAATATAGGGAAGACTAGTGTTTCTGGAATGTTTAGCTATCTTTTCCTTCCTTTCAATGAGCACCTCAAGGTGACAGGCTAGAGCTTTAGGGGAAATTCATTCCCCTCTAGAACAGGTTGAACATCACAGTTGAGCAGGTGAATGAGCCACTGGCAGTGCCTGCATGTTGTCTGGACTGAGTCTCCATTCATTTTCTCATCCACTGCCACTTCTGTCTCAGTACTCCCACCACTCCACATATGGAGGATAAAGGTAAAAGGTAAAGGTACTCCTGACTGTTATGTCCAGTTGCAGATGGCTCTGGGGTTGCAGCGCTCATTTCGCTTTGTAGGCCGAGGGAACCGGCGTTTGTCTGCAGACAGCTTCCGGGTCATGTGGCCAGCATGACTAAGCAGCTTCTGGTGAACCATTCCTCACTCCAAATCCACAGATGACTTCACTCAGCAGTTGCCCATCAGTGTTTAAGCATGGGGAATAAAATAGAACCCTGCAAGACCTCAAAGCATAAATGCCAAGGAGTGAAGCAGAAGTCCTCCAGTACCACCTTCTGGAATTGGCCATCCAGGTATGAGTGGAATTGCTGAAAAGCAACACCCACCTTGGACAGCATCTCAGAAGGATACCATGGCTCATGGTGTTGAAAGCCACCGAGTTGTCCAAGAGAATCATCTACATTCTCTGCATTTTGCATTACTGCGTCTAGGAACCTGAGGGCCAAAGGACTGACAAATTTTATTCTTAGGAAAGGCAGCTGAGTTTGTGGGACGTCCGTAACCTTTATCCATAATGATTGATATAAGTGATATTTTGCAAGAAGATTGCCCACTCTTCAGTGCTGTCAAATAAACTCAGTCCAATGTTGCTTGACTGTGAGTACAGTCCTATCACCCAAAGAGACTGTCAGGAGTAGACTTGAATGGGGGCCCAGGCTGGTTGTCCTTGAAGCAGCGTTTGTGGGCTGAACCTGTAAAGAGGCTAAAGGGCTGCAATTTGACGTTTAGCAAGGCTGTTGTAACTATTCCAGTAACCAGGCAGGTGCAGGTAGATAGGTTCCTCATATTTATAGGAGTCCCCTAGTGTTTTTACCAGGCCTGGCCAATCCTAAGACTTTGTTCTCTCTGTTTCTTCTGTATTTGACGAGCTCTCTGAAGTTTGAGTGCACATTTTCCTGGGTAGCTCACCAAGCCCTTCAGGCCATGAGCTTCAGGCCAATGGGTTCCTAGTTCAAGTCCCAAAGTCCATGAAATGACTCTTCTCCCTCCTGCAGTTGCATTATGCCAGAAAGCATTGTGCTATCTAGGTCAAACTACTGAACAGCAAGTTTTCTGTATTGCTTTCTTTTTGGCTCAAAGTTACAAACTCAACAAAGTTGCCTAAGTTGCCTACAAGGGCAGCAGGAGCACACAGCATTATGAATGAGGCCTCCACAGTTTCTCATATGTTAGGGAAGTACTGAATCTTCGAATGTAGATCTGTCCAACACTTTGGAGAGTGCTCTGTGCAAGGTGGGCTATAGCCACCATTGATGTTTTGGAGTACAAATCCCATCATTCCTGACATGCTGCCTGCAGCTGATGGGTGTTGGAAGCAACATGGCGGCTGGCTATGGGTTATCTTCTCTTTGTACATATTGGTAGGTGTGCTTTGGGTGAGTAAGTGGCTGAAACTGCCACTGCTCATTCTCAGGTGTGTGCACAGGTTAATAGTACACCTGATCCCTTGAATGCTTGAGATTCATATTGCTAAGCCTGTTTTTTCAACCAAGTCAGTTCAGGCTTGACTTGACGGCCTTATTACCAACTATGTAGACTAAGTGAGAATCTTTCCTTTCATGATTAGAATTTTGCAGTGTGGCGGCAAGAGCAAACACCACTACAGCTATCAGGTAGACATCAAAGGCCTGTTTCTTAGTTTGATGTTCAGCTTGCCAAGGCCTTTTTTCTCAGTGGGTCAAAATCTTCTTTTGTTCTTTTGAACACTTTGGGAATTACAGGAGATGACAGTGACACCCACTGATGAGGGCAGCAGCTCCCAACTGTGGCTCTTACCTGAAGCAGAACTCAGCGATGGCTCTGAGAAACCATCGGGCTTTTCAGATCTTGCGGAACTGCACAATGCCCTTTTATGCCAGACAATGGGACCTAATCGGTGGGGATTTTTAAAATATTATTATTATTTTTTAAAAAAAGCCTTAAGATACGTTTTAAATAGTGGCAAGTTTTTCCCCCACTCCCTCTTTCAAGAGTTCTTTATTTTATTTTCTTTTCTTCCTGACAGTGTATGAGCATAAGGGGTCTGGGGGACACACACTGTACCAGCACACAAAAGAATAAAGTCAGACAGGCAGCCTCAAGTGGTCATTTAAATAACGCTTGTGAATCATTATCAGTAAAGGCCATGCGACAACTGAGCTGCTCTATTCATTGCTCTGTTGCGTTTTAAAGTCAGGAATTGGGATTTCAGGGTCATTGGGGCTGGGGAAATACTCACCAAACCTCTGGGGTTGCTGGCATGAGGAGATTGTCAGAATTCAAGGCTGCTGGGGCCACTGATCTGGACCCATTCCAGTCAATGTTTGGCTTGATATATGAATCGTTTCACACTGGAGCCCCGAAGTGATTTACGGGGATGATAATATAAAAAATATAATGTGCAATAACATCCCTAACACAGTGTACGATAAAAATCCAATGAAAGAAAACGAATTTACTGAAAGCGTTCCTCCACAAATGTTGCCCAGCAACATAATCTAATCTCCCCCATGAATAAAAATAATTTTAAAATAGACAGTTGGTGTCTTCCAAATGCCCAGGAGAATAAAAATGTGTTTGTCAGAAAGGGGACAAAGCTGGAATCAGGAAAGCCTCTTTGGGGAGAGCATTCCCCAGTTGCCGATTGGGGACACCACAGGAAAGGCCTATTATTTTGACGTCACCCTGTGAACATCTCTTGTTGCCTGTGGTTTTGGAGGATGCCCTTGTGGATTCTGATTTGAGCTCTCCTAGAGAAGACCAGCTGGGGGAGCAGGGTCACTTTAATTGCTGTGGTTTGCTAACAAACTTCATTAGAGCAACACACAGTCCTCAGAGTTCATATGCAATGCAGAATTGTGCAATGTGGGAATCTCAACTGTGGTGCTTCCGCAATGCTACTTCATTCTTGCAGTCCAGAGGGGCTGTAGTGGTTGTTGCAAAATATTATGTTCTAACTTCTATAGTAATTTCTGGTTTAAAAGCAATATATAAATTTATTTTATAAATAATGACGTCAAAACAGGGGTTGGGTAATAATTATAAATCCAGTTTCAAATATCAGAAATCAGAAATCAGAAATTCTGTTTGATGTGTTCTGGCTATGATGAAACAAGGAACATTGTTATAAACTAGTTTTTTTCCTGGCCCAATAATTGGGTGCCAAAAATGGGGTTGGGCCGAGCCATTTAATCAGTGGATCTAGATTCAGGTAGGTAGCCGTGTTGGTCTGACACAGTTGAAATATATTAAAAAATTGTCCGGTACTACCTTAAGGTAAAGGTAAAGGTACCCCTGCCTGTACAGGCCAGTCTTGACAGACTCTGGGGTTGTGCGCCCATCTCACTTAAGAGGCCAGGGGCCAGCGCTGTCCGGAGACACTTCCGGGTCACGTGGCCAGCGTGACATCACTGCTCTGGCGAGCCAGAGCCGCACACGGAAACGCCGTTTACCTTCCCGCTGGTAAGCGGTCCCTATTTATCTACTTGCACCCGGAGGTGCTTTCGAACTGCTAGGTTGGCAGGCGCTGGGACCGAGCAGCGGGAGCGCACCCCGCCGCAGGGATTCGAACCGCCGACCTTTCAATCGGCAAGTCCTAGGCGCTGAGGCTTTAACCCACAGCGCCACCTGTGTCCCCCAGTACTACCTTAGAGACCAACTAAGTTTGTTCTGGGTATAAGCTTTCGTGTGTGTATCTGAAGAAGTGTGCATGCACACGAAAGCTTATACCCAGAACAAACTTAGTTGGTCTCTAAGGTGCTACTGGACAATTTTTTATGTTTTTATATATTCAATCAGTGGAAATGAATTAACAAAAACTGTATGAATGTTGAGTTTACATTCTGTAGAAGCTAAATTTGTGACTAACAGTAAAACCTTTTCCTATAACAGAAAAGTGTGGCTAACTCTCCCCCACCCCCATTCCCAATCTGGGATTGCATAAATTGAGGTTTCATTCGTATACTCACCTGGAAGTAAGACCCATTGAATTCATCAGGGATAACTTCTGAGCTTTGGTTTGCATATATTGTTTTGCATTGTGCCTCATCAGCTCTTTATTCTAATAATCTGTTATTAATCCTTGCATTCAAGGCAATGTAACTAAAGATGACAGATGTAAAAACTTGCATTTCCCATCCCAGTGAAGTGTGAGAAATATTTGGGAACAGAAAAATATAGCCTTTTGCTAAATCTAGTGACAGTGCCTAACTTTGTGATGAAAACACATTATTGTGAATGTCAGTGCACTGGGAATTGTTTAGACAGGCTGGAAAGATGATTGCTAAAGAAATATCAAAAGCAATAAAATGCAGAGCAATAATCTTGCATTGTTTTGTTATAATTTGACGATGTTATGGTTGTTGCTATATCTGCTTCACATAGGACTCACATTTAATGCGACAGGTGATTCTTCAGCAAGAATTCCAGGGGGAGAAGGTAGCTTCGGATGTTTATACATCATGCCCCTGTTTACCAGAGGTCACGTAGCTTGGCTACTACAACATGTAGCTAAATTTACAGAAGCTGGTCAAAACAAGTGCATCTTGCTTACCAGTCGCACGGGGGATTAGCAAACCGAAGCAATTAAAATTCAAGATTAAGAGGAACATGAACTTCTGAAGTGGTCCCTGCCTAATTTGTAATGCAACTATGGTAACAACTGTTGAAACGCCGATCTGTTCCTTTTAATGCATGGAGGTTCCCCTGTTGATGAAATCAATACTGTTCTTGCCATGTTGTGTGGGCTGATGAGGGCACACAACACAGCAACCTTGCTGAAGTTAAGTCGATCTGCATCTGGGAGTGAGTGCCTCAGTGGGGGAGAACTTTGGGGCACCCTTATGTCCACTGAATTCCACGTTGGAAGAAATGCGGGATATGAATAAATAATAAATATATAATGCCAGTATGACGACTACAGTTACCCCATGCATAAACTGAAGAGGGGAAGAAAAGAGATTACATCCACATTTGTACAGTAGTACCTCGGGTTAAGTACTTAATTCATTTGGGAAGTCCATTATTAACCTGAAACTGTTCTTAACCTGAAGCACCGCTTTAGCTAATGGGGCTTCCTGCTGCTGCCGCCCTGCCAAAGCACGATTTCTGTTCTCATCCTGAAGCAAAGTTCTTAACCCGAGGTACTGTTTCTGGGTTAGCGAAGTCTGTAACCTGAAGTGTATGTAACCTGAAGCGTATGTAACCCGAGGTACCACTGTAATACTATGTAGATACCTGGCCATTCTTTCTCAAAAAGGGTACAGTGGAACCTTGGTTTTCTAGTGTCTTGAAAGTCGAATGTTTTCGTTTTCGAATGCCGAAAACCTGGAAGTAATTGCTTCCGTTTTCAAACGCTCCTCGGAAGTCGAACGGCTTCCAAGGCACGTTTCTCCATTGAAATTGCTGACCACCCTTTGCGCCTCGGTTGTCAAACGTTTCAGAAGTCGAGTGGTCTTCCGGAACGGATTAGGTTCGACGACTGAGGTTCCACTGTTTTGGAGAGCTGCAAAAGACACAAAAATGGAAAAGGAAAGGGGGGCAGTCAAAATGGGTTTGGAGCACTTTGCCTGTGAGAAAAGGTTCAAAGATCTGCAGCTTTTCCATATGCAGATAAAAAGATGACTGGGAGATGGGAGGGATGAGAGATTTGTAAAATTATTCATTGTGTGGGGAAAGTGTGTGGAGACACTCCCCCCCCCATAACACTATGATTTTGGGTCCTCCAATGAAATTGAGTGTCAGTACAGTCAGGATAGACTAAAGAGTAAACTTATTTACACAAAGTGCTTGTGGAATTCATTGTGTGTTTCGATGCCAGTGGGTTTAATTACTTTGAAAGGTAAATGGAAAACACACAGAGGAGTGGTCTATCAGTGACTGCTAGCCATGGTGCTTATAAGTGTTAGTTTATTCAGCTCCGGCCCTTAAGCTGATACGGCTCATCTTGATTCTGAGCCCAGCAGAGTATGATCCCATAGTCCGCAAACGAAAGGATGAAGCAGGTATGGCTACATTGCTATACTTTATTTCTATGTTATACCGAGAACAAACAAATGTACATCTTGCCTCTGTGAGAGCAGAGAGCAACTCCAATAAAGAACGAGAGAACAAAGGAAAACAGGAAAACAGTAAACGTCACATCCCGTCTCCCTTTCCTGTGGGAATCCAACAGTAACTGGACTGTGGAATGAAAACATAGTCCCATGACTTGCAGCTGCTGCTCAGTGAGGGAAACAGAAACCAACAATAAGTTCCTCTCACACTCAGAGGCAGTATGCTTCTGACCTCAGTTGCTGAGGACCGACATCAGGAGTGGGCTGTTAGCTTCATGTTTTGCAAGTTGACGACTGTGGGGTTGCAAGAAGATGAACTAGATTAACCGTTTGCCTGATCCATCAGGGATGCTCTCGTGTTCTTATGAAATGGAGAAAGAAATGTGTGTTTGTATGTGTGTGGCATAATTATGAATTTGGCAGCAAATCACTCTCTTGGACAATTTGATTAAAGACACATATGTCTTCTGAAACTCTCACATTTTTGAATTCCTTCAATTTCATAGCACAGTGGCGCTTCTAAATAAGTAGGTTTGGATTTCTTCAGCATTCTTGATTTGTAAGGGTGTATTCAACTAATAAATTTGTTATATATACAAAAAAACAAAAAACAAAAACCTGTTCTCGGAAGGCCATTTCTTACAGAGCATCCCCCCCCCCTTAAAGCTATAAAAGAGCAACGTTATTTTGCTCTTGTGTGGCAGTGCTGAACGTTGAAGAGAGCAGAATGTTCTGTTATTCCACCCCTGCAGGGAGAATGACATTTCAAGTGAGGGTTCTGAAGGACCCCATATCTCATCAGTTCTTTTTTTGTCTTTGGAGAAAGTGAGCTGTGTGGCTTGCCTCTCTGCCTAGTGACACACAAAAAGGGAACAAAGGGTAGAGAAAACTTTGCGCATTGAGATTTGAATGAGGTTCATCTGTGTGTGTCTCTCTCTGTGTGATTGTTCATACAACTCCGAGTGTTAAGCAGCACATTCCTAATACTCAAAGCCTATCGACAGATGACAAAGGCTGGATTTATTGAAAGTATATCTCTCTCTCTCTTTTATTCAGCACCTGTTACAGCAGCAAAATTGGGCAGATGCTTTGAAGGCAAGGGGACCTGTGGCTTCTCTGTATTCCACAATGTCCCCTCCGTCATTTGGCACAATGCAGAGGATTTTGCATCATTTCTACATCCTGTGCTCACACAGGGTGTGCTCGATGATATTCTCAATTATGGATGTGTTGATGCATTGCTTCCTCTAGCCCTGATTGCAAATATGCGAGTAGAATAGTCTGTTCATAAAAATGAAAAAGATAAATAAAATATATTGCTACATTTTCATGTGAGGTGCAGTTGGCATGCACGACCATTGAGAAACCGTTTATTTAGATGGGGAGGTCAGTAATTGAATTTTGGAGAAAAGCTGTTAGCTTTTCTAAATATATATAATGAGAACAGGATGATTTTGCTGTTTTTGAGGTACAAGGCACAAAGCGAATATGAAAATGTGAGCTGATACCGCATTTTATCTATTTGTTTTTGCCAAACAGCTACATTTTGTGAACATTTCATGTTTCAGAATTAATCTTGGTACCCAAAAGCATAAACAATGATTGCAACCAGAGCTCTCTGCTATTCTCCAACCAATTTTGCTTCCTATCGTGATGCTGTTAATGTCTTTCCTGCCACTCCTGGGCTTCTAGTTTTTGGGGTGGGGAAGTACAACCAATGCTCCTATCACAATAACATTATTCAGTGGTTTTGCTTAAGGGATGCCCACTTTCAGGACAGCATCCTGCTCTTGTTGACTGATGTGGTCTAGGAACAAACCCATATGAGTGTGAAGAAGGGGGCTGTAGCATATCTGGAGAAGGCTCCTGTCCCTGGGACCATGGAGATGCTGGTCAGAAGAGACCAGGAAAAATCTTTGACCATTAGCCATGCTGGCTGCTACAAGTTGGATCTAACAACATCTGGAGAACCGCAGGTTGCCCACCCCTGCTCTATTCCGTTATGATGATTTTTAAGTGTAGAATAAACTCTTCGGGAGTGGAATTTTATAGGCACAGTCATCTTTAAAAATCCATACATTTTGGAGACTAAATCCTTAAACAGGAGGTCATTGAGGAGAGATTCCCCAAGGGCAATCTCTGCGTGAGCTGGATATTCTCGAGGAAATCAGATCAGACGGCTTGTAACGTTTCACACAGACACTCTGAATAACTGCAGCTCCCATCTGTAATGACTCAGGCCACCTAATCAGGCAATAGTATATTTCCCCCTCTGCTCCGTAGGGATGCCTCATTACTAGAGGGAAAGGATGTTGTATGGGGATATGTTTATGTACAGAACTCATCTTACTACTAACTTGATTTAAATGCCTTCTTTGTAAATGTGCTGCATCACCAAGAATGCTCAGGTGCAAAGCCCAGATGCTTAGATCCTAAGGTAAAGGAACAATAGGATGCTAATGAAAATAAGGTTTCTCATTCCATCCTCCAACCTTCAGCCACCTAAACCCCCTAAAAGCCTCTACAGAGGATTTGGGAGACCTCCTAAACAATATTTTTATCCTTGGGCTCCTGGCCATCTCTCTCTCTCTCTCTCTCTCTCTCTCTCTCTCTCTCTCCCTCTCCCTCTCCCTCTCCCTCTCCCTCTCCCTCTCCCTCTCCCTCTCCCTCTCTCTCTTTGGATGCTCTTCTAGTTTTTCTATCTAGGGTCACATCCAACCTGTACATTTATAACACAGTCATGCTTCCCCCCAAAGAATCCTAGCTTGCCCCTTAACAAAGCTACAGTTCCCAGAATTCTTTGGTGGAAGCCATAATGTATGGTGTGGATGTGACCTTCATTTGGTACTTCTCATTTGTGTGGACAGAAGGAAGTCTACAAGTGGGGAAGAGTTTCTTGTCATTCAAGAAGAAGAATTCCAAGGAAAACCTTGATGCTTTGTACTCAGCCCCACAAGGATCCACGCGCCATGGTCTTCTAACAAAGGATGAGTCATTTGCAAGTCTTGTTTGTCTAGTCAGCCCTCCGGGCTCATACAACATCTGTTCACTCGATTTTGCAGCAGAGGGAAGAAAATCGTTATGGATTTTGGAGCAGTGACTCCTAGTTTTATGCAGCAGTCCGATATTCAGACTCACTAGTTTTGAATCAAGGATTTATCTAACAATTTAGGGATAGACGCCACATGGATAGGATCTGGAAAGAGATCAGAAGAGTTTAGAAAAGAACCAAGGCGACAACAGATTCTTGAAATGCAGATTCTAGACGCGTCTTCATCTAAAGGCTTAGATTTTCTGTTTTCTGGGTTTTCTGCCATTCAGACTTTCAAAGGTTAACATTCCTAAGTAAGCCATGCACGGTATTTTGTTCTGTCACTTTGAATTTGTGTTCCTCTTCTCAGTTCAGTGAGCGCTTTCAAGTGGTACCAGACATGAGTGCAATCCAAGGGAAACACTGCTAGCGTATTTAAATTGGATGACAGTGCCATTTTTCATTCTTAAGTTTTACTGTTGTTTGAGTGGATGTAATCTCATACAGTGACCCTTGAGTATGATGTTGACAGTATGCAGCCAATTCCTATGTGCCGAGTGTATGGTTAGCTGAGTATCTGTATGATGGAATCCAAATGCTCCTAGGGAAAATTCTCCTGTAGAGTCTGAGTGTATCACTTCTCTCAAATCCCTTCAATTGTTCTTTTCCTCCCTTTTCCTTTGTGCTTAGTGCACCAAGGTCGTTCTTTCTGTCCTTCTCTTTTAAGGCACTATATTACAGTTTTACAACATTTTTGCCCTGCCTTTCATCCATTCTGGAACTCAAGGTAGCACACATGAGGTCCACAGGTCAGCTTCTATCAAGGCACCAGCCAGATCCAGACCTGATTAGCTTCAGCAAGGTTGCTGTATCATGGCGCCATCAAACCAAGGCCCAGAACCATAGGATAACTCCACTTTCCTCTTACGGCCTTTCCTTTGAGTTTGGTTGGAACTGCATCCAAAGGTTCCTTCCCTGAGAGAAGTGAGGTTACAGGAAACCAGGCAGAGGGCCTTCTTGGTAGTGGCACCCACCCTGTGGAATGCCCTCCCATCAGATGTCAAGGAAATAAACAACTACCTGACTTTTAGAAGACATCTGAAGGCAGCCTTGTTGGGAAGTTTTTAATGTTGAATGTTTTATTGTATTTTTTATATTCTGTTGGGAGCCGCCCAGAGTGGCTGGGGAAACCCAGCCAGATGGGCGGGGTATAAATTATCATCATCATCATCATAATTATTATTCTTCTTTCTTAAACAGCTAGTTTCTGGGTGGGCAGGGTCCTACATAGGGCTTTTTTTCAGTTCTGGCACCTCTGAGGTGGGTGCCATTTCCATTATAAGAGAACAAGGGAGGTGTTTGTGGTGAGTTCTGGCTCCTCTTTCTCTAGAAAAGTAGTGCTGGTCCTATGTTGATAGCAGGAACATCAAGAGCGTTAGTTGAGAATGATGCAGTTCTTGTATTCTAATAAAGTTCTTTAAAGCCAGTCTGAGAGCCAGTGTGGTGTAATGGTTAAGAGCGGTAGACTCGTAATCTGGGGAACCGGGTTCGCGTCTCCGCTCCTCCACATGCAGCTGCTGGGTGACCTTGGGCCAGTCACACTTCTCTGAAGTCTCTCATCCTCACTCACCACACAGAGTGTTTGTTGTGGGGGAGGAAGGGAAAGGAGAATGTTAACTGCTTTGAGACTCCTTAGGGTAGTGATAAAGCGGGATATCAAATCCAAACTCCTCCTCTTCTTCTAAAGGAAAAATAGGGAAATAAGCAGTCTGCGTGGTTCATACCTCATAGCTCACTTTGGTTAAACAACCACACTGCTTGCTTGCTGCTTGAGGGTTTAGAGTCTTACCCCTCCATTACACTCCTTCAATAATAGGTACTAATAACGCAGACTTCTTCTTTTTTTAAAAGGATAGGCAAAAATGCTCCTACACAGCAAGATGATAGATTTTATTAGATGGTGGTTGTTCTCAGAATTTACAGTCAATTAAGTAAAGTAAGAGTCTAAATACGGAACCCTGACTTGTGTCACATCCTTTCAGAACTATTTGTCTGCCTAATGGGCAGACAGAATGTCAGGCCAGAAATGCACTACCGGTCAGGCTCTTTGAAGCTGTTGTTCCTCTCACATAAAGAACAAAAGAGTTTAGACTCCCTTCTCCCTCCAACTTCTCTTCGCCTCTTAATGTGTACAGTGCTTCTGTTGCTGGGACACAGGGCCGGCCCAATACATTTTGGCACCTGAGGCAGACCCCAGCGCCCTCCTCCCCCCTCCCCCGCCAGGGAAGAAGGGGTCAGGGAACATGTACACCAGGAAGAAAGAGGCGGGGAGAAAGGTCAACACTGGAATCTGCTGCCCTGGGTAGACCCTGCCGACTAAGGTGGTTACCTCACCTTGCCTCAAGGGTGGGCCGGCCTTGTTGAGACTTCAGCTCACTATTGCGCTTGAGTTTTCCAATTGGTGTGCTAAGCATTGCATTCAAGTTCCAGATTGGTACTTTCAGCTACACTGGATCCTCTTGAATATTTCAGAGATAACCCATGCCATGATGCTCTTTGGGTTAGGGTGGCCTCCAATTCCTTCTTTCCTATTCACCCCAGTGAATGTTTTCAGTTTAAGCACAGGATAAATAGAGCTCCCAAAGTTTTGATATTTGATCTGGCTATTCTTTAAACTTATGTCGCTCACTGGTGTCCTTTCTTTTCTCTATGTGATTAACCAAGAATCCCCCCCCAAGTCAGAAATGCCGCTTAAATGACCTAAGCTAATGATTTAAGACTGTGTGGAGATAATTTTCTAACCAAAAGCATGTTTTAAGGAGATCGTGGAAAGTATAAGAGCTTTGGGATGACACAGTAAAAAACAGCGTCACCATTTTGGCAAGTTCTGTCGAAAGACTTATGTCTGGGAGGAGGAATGGATCTGCTTTCATATTGCGGGCGAGCCTCTTCAGAGGACTAAAAGAAGGCGACAGATTTGCGAAGATTAATGATGGAAAGAGTGCTTTTATTTATGGAAGTGATGATATATGGAAACCATCTCGATATGGTGATTGGATGAACGGAAAAATTCACACAGGATTATAACTGGTGTTTACTTGCTCAAGGAGATTATCAGAAGAGATCACAAAGAAAAAAGAAAAATATAAGAATAAGATGAGACGTGGGAACAGCAAGATAGGACTGGATAGAAATATGAACATTATTTGGACAGATTTGTGGATATTAACGCAGCAGTAAGATGATTGGAATCCCCTTCGGAACTTGAAATATGGGTACCCCCAACAAAAAATTTAAAATTCGGCTTTGTAATTCGGAATTTATGTGATGTGATGTGATTTGATTTGATTGGTTGGTTAATAAAAATTATTTTTTTTAAAAAAAAGAGGATGCGCGGTGAATTTCATGCTGCTTATTGGCTGTAGTTTCCTGAAGTGTGTCTCTTGTGGGATAAGAGACTTGCATCTTCTCATGAAACACAGTACCACAAACAACACCACAGAGCATCCATGGTGCTTCGTTATGTGTGGCTGTGCGCTAGGCCAACAAGCAATGCCAACTGAATGTTCATATTTCCTTGAACATAGAACCATATGTTATGAGCTTGTATCTGATTATATTAAATAGAAGCTCATTAGCCAGCTTCAGTCTCTGATTTGTTTATCTTTTTAAAGAGGATAATTGAAAGACAGAGAGGGTTGAAATGTGTTTTCAACAAACCCAACCCTTTGAATAATGAAAGGTTTCTTTCATTACAGTTCAGTGTGGCACATATGGCGGCAGGGAATCCGCTTCCTTTTGAGAGCATTTCCCCCCTCTGCAGAAATGTCAAAGGTGTTCCCTGTGACCGATGATCAACAGTTTGGCCGTTGCACCAGCCTTCTTTCAACTTTGAGAGGTGTCAGTCACCTGACATCATTATGACACCCAATGATGTCACCCGCCAAAGTTGTCCCATGGAGAGTGAAGGAGATAAGGATCTCAGACACATCTAGTTTCCCACCTTCTGATGTAGAACCCTTATTAGTCTTGAATAAGGTTTTCCATTTTTTTTTAAATGAGGGTTTTCTGGGGACCCATGCAAATAAGCTTGGCGGGGAAAATATTTAGTGAAGCAAATCTTTTTCGAGGAAGTTATATTATCAGAGAAAAGGCTAGCTCGTGCATGTCCAGGCACCATTTGATGGCTTTTATGAGCGACCCCAGAATTAACACGTCATATAGGATTTGCCTAACAGCGGACATCTCCTCAAACGCCATCCTCTTATGTGCCGTCAGTTCCTGCATTCCACTTTTGGCACTTAATAATCCTGATGTGCTTGTATGTGTAAATCAGCCCTTAAATGATAAAACAGTGGCTATAAACATCTGAAAACAGGGGAAACGACATGAAAGGATGCAATTTTGTCTTCCATTTGCGAAATATTGGGTTTTTTTGTTTTTGTTTTTTTTAAAAGGCATAGGGAATTTTTATTCACACCAGTGACTTTGACACATGAGATAATCCAATACAGTGGTACCTCGGATTAAGAACTTAATTCATTCTGTGTTTTTTTTTTTTAGAATATTTTTTATTAAGGGTTTTTAAATTACAATATGAATAAACAAACAAAAATATTACATATCATGACATATTTTCTTATCTCCTTTGGACTTCCTCACATCTCCCGCTCCTACGTTCCAGATTATAGAAAATTTAACCAGCAATTTATCACCTTATCTCCAGCCTTACTTCTAATTTTCAATATCATAACTCAAATTTTAGATACACTTATTCCACCTCTTAAAAATTTGAACTTAACCTAATTATTATCTAAAAATTTGTTTTCTTTAAATTTGCCTTCTTTTCATAATTCACTTCATCTATTTTGATGATGCCAAATTGTTTCTGATCAAGCATCCTGCTTAACATTCATACATTTTACAGTACTTTTGCAAATAAATCTTGAATTTTTTCCAATCTTCTTCTACTGTCTCCTCTCCCAGGTCTCGGATTCTGCCAGTCATCTCGGCCAATTCCATGTAGTCTATCAGTTGCATCTGCCATTCTTCCAGAGTGGGTAAATCTTGAGTTTTCCAATGCTTAGCGACGAGTATCCTTGCTGCTGTTGTTGCGTACATAAAAAATGTCCGGTCCTTCACCCCTTGGCCGACAATGCCCATAAGGAAGGCCTCTGGTTTCTTAAGAAAGGTATACTTCAATACCTTTTTCAGCTCATTATATATCATTTCCCAGAAAGCCTTCACTCTAGGGCAAGTCCACCAAAGGTGAAAGAACGTTCCTTCATTTTCCTTACATTTCCAACATTTGTTATCAGACAAGTGGTATATTTTTGCAAGTTTGACTGGGGTCATGTACCATCTATATATCATTTTCATTACATTTTATTTCAAAGCGTTACATGCAGTAAAATTCAGTCCAGTAGTCCACAACTTTTCCCAGTCCTCAAACATAATATTATACCCAATGTCCTGTGCCCACTTTATCATGGCCGATTTAACCATCTCATCTTGTGTGTTCCATTTTAACAGCAAGTTATACATTCTTGAGAGTATCTTAGTCTTAGGCTCTAACAGTTCTGTTTCTAACTTCGATTTTTCCACCTGGAAACCTAACTTTTTGTCAAGTTTAAAAACTTCTTTAATCTGAGCGTAATGTAACCTATCTCGGACTTTGTCTTTCATTTTCTCCTGACTCTGCAGTTTCCAATTGTCTCCATCCTTTTCTAATATTTCCCAATACTTTGGCCATTTGGCCTCCATATTGAGTCTTTTCCGGGCCTTAGCTTCCAATGGTGAAAGCCACCTTGGAGTTTTATTTTCCAATAGGTCTTTGTATTTTATCCAGACATTAAACACTGCTTTTCTGACAATATGGCATTTGCGAAATATTTGGTGTTGTTCGCTTCCAAGCAGCGCTGGTATGCAAAGCTTTGACTGCTGCCTTCACAAGTTTTTATTTCCATACTTAATGAAGATTCACATGGTCCTCTTGACCCAAACTGTAGATTGAATTTTCCCAGCATGGCTTCAACTGGAGTGACTACAATAAAATTAACTACCAGCCGCCAAAGTTAATGCTGCCCTCTGTGGAATGGATGGCGCTTTCTAAAGCCTCTATTGTTTTTCTTCTGGTCTTCCGTTCACAGCAATGAGCAACCTGTGCTGTTAGCTAATGTGTCACAGCGGCTCTGTAATAAGCAGCAGGATGACATAAAGATAGACCTACTGGGGCAATGAAAGGTGAACAGCATGCCAGATGATTTCCATAATGCAAATGAAGAGCATCGCTTATTAGGTTTCCTTGAACAGGGATGCCTAACTTCCAAAATCTGGCTTTGTTTCATTACCTTTTTTGTTTTTTTGGCTGTATAATTCTGTATGCTTCTTACTTAACACTGATCCATGGGTACCGTCTCACAGCTGCACAATGTGGTTTTTTTGGGTTTTTTTGCAATGAAGCTTGTGGATTTTAATAGTAGCAGAGGCAAAATGGCTCTCCTTGGTGCACAAGCAGAATAACAAAGAGAGTTTGTTTGGTTTAAGCTGCAGCGACAGCTATTTGTAATGCTCTATTACAGAGAGAGAGAAAGAGAGAGAGAGAGAGAAATGTACTTATAGAGTAAAGCAAATTAATTATGGATGGGCTATTACCACTTCCTAAAAAAACCCAAAAAACCCAAAACACAACCCAACACAGTTACTGAATTGTTCGGGGATGCGTTCATTGTGTATTCCACTTTGCTCAAGGAAACATTTTGCAGGAGTTTCCGATGCCCTTTCGTCATCGTCAGGAACTGCTGCCAGCAACTCTGATCCTGGATAACAGTGCTGAGCTCCTGCACCAGCTAGGTTTGGACTCCTGTGTCCGCCGTGGCGTTTCCCTCCTTCTCTTTCCCAGGCCACAAATCAGTCCTTGCAGTGGGGAGGTGGGTTGGCATGTTGAAAAGCAGGGGCAATGGCAGAACTGGTGATCATCTGAACTGTGGGGAGGAGGAGAAGGTGACGGAGGAATCCAAGGCAACTCCAAGGGAGAAAGTCTTTGGGCCAGGAGTGATGAGAGCATTTCCCGTCAGTGGGTAAGAAGAAGAAAGATTTGGATAAAGGTTGGCATCTTTGTGTTCATGATGTCTGGTATATTTGTGTTGGCACTGGAAGGTTGATCCACATTAAAGAAACATCTGGCATGCTAGGGAGCCCTTTTCCATTCTTTTGAAACCAAAATGGAAACCAACACACTATACCTTTAAATCACATTTCCCCCTTCAAAGAATTCTGGGCACTGTAGTTCACCCTTCACAGAGTTCCAGTTCCCAGCAACCTTTAACTAACTACAGTGCCCAGAATTCTTTGAGGTGGAAATGTTCTTTGAATGTGCTTTAAAGGTAGAGTGTGCACACAATCTTTGGGTGTGTTCTGTTTCACACATTCCCCAACTTCAACTGTATTTATTCTATTGGAGTGTACTACTTCCACTTGTCTTATTTTGTGCAGCCTCACTAGGCAGCTAATGATGCTTAACAGATGTGTGAAGCAAGTGACTGAAGTTGCTAGCATGAATCAAAGTTCTGAATTTTGGGACTCCCCTCCTAGAAGCTTCTTCTCTGCCCCTGACTCCTGGCACACCATGTACATGGAATCTGAGGCCATGACTAGATATTATGCAGAATGTGTGGCTGCTACCAAGACCAGCAGCTCCACGACTCCACTGTAATGTCTATTAATACTAAATGTGTGACATCACAGGGTGCTTCCAGGCATATCCATCCTCATTCGTTTGCAGGGAGTTTAGACAATGCTGTCTATTTAATGAGCATTTACTCTGATTTGTAAGGAGGTTAGATGATGTTGCACCAAGGCAAGCGTTATCACTCATACTTTCAGGTGCATTTTCCAGTCACTTTCCATACTGCAAGAAGAAGAAGAAGAAAAAGAGTTTGGATTTGATATCCCGCTTAGCATTTAATTGGAAGGCTTATTTTGCTTGTCATTTGTTTTAAAATAAATTACAACAGCAGGAGGAAATAGAGCCCGTTGAAAAATAAATAACAAATCAATAAAATGGCAGATACTCAGCTGTGCTGGCTGAAATAAGCTTCTGGAGATGATAGATAGATAGACGATAGATGATAGATCTATCGTCTATCTATCTCAGGAGTCTCAAAGCGGCTAACATTCTCCTTTCCCTTCCTCCCGCCACAACAAACACTCTGTGAGGTGAGTGAGGCAGAGAGACTTCAGAGAAGTGTGACTAGCCCAAGGTCACCCAGCAGCTGCATGTGGAGGAGCGGAGACGCGAACCCGGTTCACCAGATTACGAGTACACTGCTCTTATCCACTACACTACACTGGCATCCCAACACTCCCACTGACAGCAATCAGTAATTCAATGTGGCACACATGGTCCCCCCCTTCCTGTTTTATTCTCACAACAATCCTGTGAGGTAGCTTAGGCTGAGAGGCAGTGACTGGTCCAAGGCCCCCCAGTGAGCTTCATGACTGAGGGAGGATTTGAACCTTTCTCTCCCAGCTCCTAGTCCAACCCTATTTATTACACAAAACTGGCTGTCTTAAGCAAGCATTCACTTCGGTGTAAACTTGCAAGCAGCTGTGTGTTTCAGTTATGGCATGGGTGCTGGCTCCCTGGGCCCCTGGGTGTCCGAGCACCCACAAAATAGTCCCATGAAGGAGCCGGGCACCTTCACCCATAGCCCCAGGTACCCAGAGTCACGGGGCCAAGCTGGCACTCCTGAACGATGATGACTATCAGCTTCCTTATTTATTGGTGTTTTGGGTTATTGGTTTTTTAAAAATTGGGATGATTGAATAGAAAATGCTTACACTGAAGAACCAGAGGTTTTCCATTGGCATAACTAAAGATCGCTTTTGGGCTCTTGAGATGTGTCTCAGTTTTGCATCTCTTCTTACCACTTCCTCAAAGATGCACCAAATAGTTCAATTCTACACAAAACTATTGAGACCCATTGAGTTACATGGCTTACTCCCAAGTAAATGGGTAGAGGATTGCAGCCTAAATGTACCGTTTCAACTATCTATCTATCATCTATCATCTATCTATCTATCTATCTATCTATCTATCTATCTATCTATCTATCTATCATCTATCGTCTATCTATCTATCATCTCCAGAAGCTTATTTCAGCCAGCACAGCTGAGTATCTGTCATTTTATTGATTTGTTATTTATTTTTCAACGGGCTCTATTTCCTCCTGCTGTTGTAATTTATTTTAAAACAAATGACAAGCAAAATAAGCCTTCCAATTAAATGCTAATTTTGTAGTGGCATATACATGATGGGAAATAAAATGGTTTCCAATTAAATTAGTTAAACAATATAAATTTGTGGGTAAGCTTAAAATGCTGAGGAAGTGTGGAAATTGGAAGGTCCTTTGTAAAAAAAAAAGATTGACTAAAAAGTATCTTGCAATTTCATTTCTTTCTTTATTTTCATTTATTATTTATTAATCAAGTTTATACCATTGGTTCATCTAGTTCAGTATTTTCTATACTGACTGGGAGTAAGGTAAAAGGTAACTGTAAAGGACCCCTGGACGGTAAAGTCAAGTCAAAGGCGACTATGGGGTTGCGGCGCTCAACTCACTTTCAGGCCAAGGGAGCCGGCGTTTGTCCACAGACAGTTTTCTGGGTCATGTGGCCAGCATGACACAGTGACAGAAACCAGAGCGCACAGAAACACCGTTTACCTTCCCGCCACAATGATACTTATTTATCTACTTGCACTGGTGTGCTTTCAAATTGCTGGGTTGGCAGGAGCTGGGAGCTCACCCCGTTGTGCATATTCAAATCACCGACTTTCTGATCGGCAACCCAAAAGGCCTGGGGCATTCTGTACACAAGACCTGTTTCCCACCGTTGAGCGATGGCCTTTCACTTGAGCTGTAGCTCTGAGGCCGGCAGTCTCGAAGTTGCACATACAAGTTGGGCAGGACAGGGGATTGGAGCTAATGCTCCCTAGCTTGGAATACAATCCCCATGCTAACACAGACACTCATGCTCCCATTTTATTAGGGGAAGGGCATAGTTAAGACTTCAGAATGAAATTGTTCCCATTTCAACATGGCCAAGGGCAGAGGATGGCAGAAGAAAGGCCTTTTGAGTTTTGGCTTTGCTGGGATGGGAAAAGTGTGTCTGGAACAAAAAGGGCAACCTCTGTAGACCAAGTCAAGATATTGTGGGGACAGCTGGACAATACAATAGATGGTGGGTGCTTTGAAACAGCATACAGAGTGCTGGATGGATATTTAGAACAGATCTGCACAACAGTGTGTCTGAATGGGCCATTGTTAATGCTATTGCCTGCTGATTTCCCACCTTGTGGCATTCATTTCCAGAGCAAAGGAAAGTGGCCCTTGTCTTGCCTTGACCAAGGATGGATTTGCTTTTAAGAGTGAGTCTCTGTTTGCAATAGAATGACTGGGAACAAAAATGTGCCATACGTGTTTCAGCAACTGCGGCAAAGTGAAACTTCTTCATGCAGTTAATATCAAGTGCTTAAAACAAAACAAAACACCTAAGCTTTATAGGCATTTACAACAAAATGACTATTTAATATTATATTGATTCAGGAGTAGGCTTCTAACAAAGCTCCAGCATTTATTAATATCCCAATGTTTATTTCCCATTGCAGCTAAAAAGCACTCCCTATTGATCTGGATGCTTCCATGGTAATTAGCACCAGCAAATTTACTGTAGTATATAGTTGTGACATCACGGGTGTTATGAATATGCCTTTCAGCAACAGATTGTGATCTATAACTATGGATTCAGCTAGCTATCGGGCCATATGGCATCTCTGATATTTGTTAATCAAGCTGTCTATAATTACATTCGGAGCAATGTGAGCAAACCGAGAGGCTCCAGGATGGAATTTGAATTTTGCCCCTGGAGAGTGCTGTGGCTGGTAAGAGTGTGGTACCCGTGGCCAATCGCTCCCCAGTCAAGACCATTGCCCTTTCCCATATGCTAGGGACACAGTCATGTTTTCTTCTCAGAACTTGAGTAGTTAACCACGGCAACACAATTGCTTCATGAAAGTATTGTTAATAAAAGAAAAGTATTAAAAGTTACAGCTTATAGCACTGTGGTAATTTAAAGTTTGAGCCTGCTGGACAATGTCAGTGGCTCATCTAGTCCAGTCTTCTGTTCTCACAGTGGCTGAACTTTGGTCAAAAATCTGACTCATTTTGCACTAAATATCACAGACATCTCTTAATGTATTGACCTGCAGTTTGGTTAACAGGGCTTCAGAACAAATGTGTATGTAGATAGTGATGTGAGGTGGTGATGATTGTGGGTTTTTTAACCCGCCCCACTCCTCAGTTGCCAACCACACAATCCTCACTTTAAAAAACAAACAAAACTGTTTGCTGTGAAATTTCATTTTAAAAAATCCCTGCCATTTGCAACATGAGAACTGTTTGTGTCCACAAACTGAAATAAGAGAAAGGCTCTTCCATATTTTGTTCTGAAATTCAATTGATTGGCCTGACTGGCTGTCAGTCAGTGAACTAACCAGTGGTGTCTTTGATGCCACAGGGCCATGCATGATAGGTCTCCTAGACCAGCAGTTTTCACACTATTCAGAGCTAGAATTCACAGTTACATCCTAATTCCGCTGACTTCTTTATTATGTACATGTTTGGTGGTAGCACTGTTGTTGAGCTCTACCTTAGGTCCCAGCCAATCAGCTAAAGACCAAAGCCCTAGGCCAGGGTTGATGAACATATGACTTTCCAGATATGGTTGGACGGCCAGTGGATAGGGGTGATGGGAGTTGCACTCTGACAACACCGGGAGGTTCTGTGTCCTTGTCCTAGATCTGTAGTTCAACAGTGAACCTGAAAGCAAGATGTCAACTATCTTTGAGTGATTGGTTGCATACCTGTGACTTGACTCCTGATTCAGCAGTTCCATGTAATCCTGGTGGTGCAGATTTTAGCAGTAGTGAATTAAATGCTAGTCGCTTGCCAAAATGACTTAGATGAGTAGGTGTGGATTACATTTCATAACCCTGGGAAAATGGATATTCCTCATGAAAAAATCAGAACTATGGTTCAGGGGAACCAGGCAGAAACTACATGCTGAGGAATAGCAATTGCATCCTGATCTTATCTCTGTCTTCATCTTTTATTTGTTCTTTTTATGAATCCATAAATGTGTGGAGATAGTTGGACGGTTAACTTTTATTGGCCCAGAGAGGCTGAAGTGGTTTTCAAGGGTAGCAAAGTTATCTTGCAGAAATGGTAAATTGTCTTCTGCCCATCCCTGATATGGAGATTCTGCTTTCAGAGTGTTGAAAGAACTCTTCAGGTGGTGTCTTCTACACTTTAGTGTATGTTTATATGAGCAAGTAGGGATGCGGGTGGCGCTGTGGGTTAAACCACAGAGGCTAGGACTTGCCGATCAGAAGGTCGGCGGTTTGAATCCCCGCAACGGGGTGAGCTCCCGTTGCTCGGTCCCTGCTCCTGCCCACCTAGCAGTTTGAAAGCACGTCAAAGTGCAAGCCGATAAATAGGTACCGCTCCGGTGAGAAGGTAAATGGCCTTTCCGTGCATTAGTCATGCTGGCCACATGACCCGGAAGCTGTACGCCGGCTCCCTCGGCCAATAAAGCAGGATGAGCGCCGCAGCCCCAGAGTCGGTCACGACTGGACCTAATGGTCAGGGGTCCCTTTACCTTTACCTTTATATGAGCAAGTGGGTCCAAAGCTGTTGAACTGGAGCCACTCTGGACACTGTGCACTTTGGTAGCCCCTCTCCCAGTATCCACCCATTAAGATCATAAGAAGGGATCAGGCCAGTGGCCCATCTGGTCCAGCATCCTGTTCCCACAGTGGCCAACTAGATGCCCGTGGGAAACCAGCAAGCAAGATCTGAGCACAAGAACAGTTTTCCGTGTTGTGGTTTCCAGTAACTGGTATTCAGAAGCATTACTGTCTTCAACTGCGGAGGCAAAGCATAGCCAAATTGGCTAGTAGCCACCAATAGCCCTTGTTTCTATGAATTTGCCTGGTCCTCTTATAAAACCATGCAAGTTGGTGGCCATTGCTGCCTCCTGTGGGAGCAAGTGCCATAGTTACGGTAACTATGCAATGTGTGAAGAAGTACTTTCTTGTATCTGTCCTGAACCTTCCCGCCTCCAGCTGTATTGGGTGACCACTAGTGTTACGAGAAAGGGAATTGAAGTCCGTGTGATGTCTGAAAATGGGAGTCCATGTAGGTCTGCTTCCATGTAGCTGGGAACTTAGCATGATGGAAGCTCCCCACTTGTCGAGACGCCTATTGGCATTCAACGTGCATAGGCTGCCCTTTGAAGATGCTGCACCGAACGTGATATTGGGAGAAGAGTCTGCTGGCATGTTCCTATTCCCTTCTCCACACATATGCCAACATATTGAAGAGAACCCTCTGAAAGGGGCTCATCTCTTTAGTCAATAGGAATGTTGCCATTGGCTTCAGTTGTAGAATGTACCTTATATTTGTGTCTGTGTGATCACGCATATGCCTAGCCTTCATCGCAATGGATTAATATTCCTTCTGTTCAACTTCTTGAGTGACTTCAGCATGGTATAAATAAATGTAAGGGGAACGGGAGGCCACTCGCCCTTGGGGAGGGAGATTTATGGTAGCCTATGTAGCTTTAACAAAGGCAATATCTGGCTTAGTTTTAAGCCAGCCGAGGATTGTTAATGTGTGGATTAATGTTTTAAGCTTGGCAGAAACCAGATGCAGCTGAGTTAAATCCAAATAAATTCTCAATAGAAATGAATGCTTAGAGGAAGTACAGAGAACAATATTATGCCAAATTTCAAAAAACAACAACAAAAACAACTCCATTTTTTTGCTGGTTGGATAGTTCATTAAAAACAAAGTTGTGTAATTTTACAAAATTCAGAAATACATGGCTGCCATCTTTCTTTATTCCAGACAGTATTCAATGATTGTCCTAGATATTTGCCATAAATTCTGAGGTCCAAGTTGTGTTGCCATTAAAAAAAAAAAATCTAACCAAGGAATACACAAAATGGTGTGAAGAAAAGTGTGGCAACTTTGTTAATACCAGTTGGTCCTCCTCTGTTGGTCTAAGTAGGGACACTGTGGCAGCGAAAAAATGTCCCATGTTGTGAAATGGTACATGGACAAAATTCAGGGGGCTCTTTGCTTTGTAAAATGAATTAGGAACTTTTTACCATGAGGTTCTAAAATCCCATAAGTGGTTTTTAGGTACTGCCCAAATGCGCCTGAGCCCCTTTTGCTAGGAACACAAACAGTACTAGATTGTGTGCAAAGTTGCAATCTAATGATGTTTGCTTTTGGCTGATGACTAAACAATGTTGTTAGCACTTGAGCGGGCTAAGGTTGAATGTGAATGTCTACCGAGAGAAAATACGAGATTAGATGAAGGTTGCATCATTTTTTGTAACTTTCTATGTTTCTTAACTTGAAGAAACATAGCTTTCTATGTTTCTTAACTTGACAGATTCTTTAATTTTTACCTTGCTTTGCACTTGATGCAAAGCAGGGCTATTTAGGGGATTTGATCTTCGCAAAGTCAGGTGCAACCTGAGCTGATCTACACCACCTGGATTAATGTGTGGATCAGAAATTACCATATTTTTCGCTCTATAGGACGTACCGGACCATAGGAAGCTCTGGACCATAGGAGGGGGAAAACGGGGGGGGGGGTTCTCCCCCTCTCTGCTCAGCGCCCCTTCAACGAAGCTGCAGGAGTAAGAGAGCCCCTTCCATTTCTCCTCCCGCTTCGCTGAAGCGGCGCTGCGCAGCTCTCCCTCTCTGCTGAAGCCAGGAGAGTCTTGCTCTCCCGGCTTCAGCAAAAGGAACCTGAAGCCTATGGAGCGCATTGCGAGTTCCCGCTGCTCTCCAAAGGCTTCAGGCGGCTATTCCTGAAGCCTGGAGAGCGAGAGGGGTCGGTGCGCACCGACCCCTCTTGCTCTCCAGGCTTCAGCAAAGTAACGCGAAGCCTCCAGAACGCGGAGGGAGTGCTCCCTCTGCACTTTGGTGGCTTTGTGTTGCTATCGCTGAAGCCAAGGACCCTGCATTCGCTCCATAGGACGCACACACATTTCCCCTTAATTTTGGGAGGGGGAAACGTGCGTCCTATAGAGCGAAAATATGGTAGTTGGAACTTCTCCTGTGCTCCAGCACAGTTCTTGATTTTTTAAATAAAAAAACACAGATGTTTAAAATGCATTATATTGAGATATACATTTAAATGTGAATTTTCATGTAGATTAAAAAACCCACAGTTTCACAAAGAAATGGGGTGGGACAGATTCATGGGTGAACACATGCAAATGTGTCATTTGTGAAATAGAACTGATTCACCCAGCCTTAATTCAAAGGTAAGAGTAGCAGTGCTGTGATGCATTTTCACTGGTGGTAACTGTAATATTAGTATTTTTTTAAAATGAAAAAAACCATTCATAAGTTAAATCTATTCACAATTGAAAAACACCCAAACACCAAAAGTGTTTTGTCTAGGGAGCAGAGGACAGATTTTGTTATTAGAGATGTCACAGAATTCTGACGGAAACAGGAGTAGAAATGGCCCGTGTCTGTTCGATATTCACTATTGCTGTTGCTTTCGGTCTGCACTGATTACAGTTCACTTGCATTGAAATGGTTGGTAAGGAATAACATCATGAGAACCTAATTACACAAGCTGTGTAGTTTTACCTCTGGGCAACATAGTTTTTGGCAGAAAACAAATTGCAGCAGAACGGAACCAGAACCGTGTGTGATGAATACAGGGTGGGACGGAAAACCAGATCTTATATCCCTACTGGTTAATCACACTGCCTGACCACTAATCCCCTTTCTGTGGGTGCAATATTCTGAAACAGATTTCTGTCCAGGGTACATCCTTCATTCATTGCCTGTGTAGACCAGAGATCCCTCTTTTTTACCAAA
Organism: Podarcis gaigeae; assembly: GCF_964106915.1. Taxonomy (NCBI): domain Eukaryota; kingdom Metazoa; phylum Chordata; class Lepidosauria; order Squamata; family Lacertidae; genus Podarcis; species Podarcis gaigeae. The sequence continues at coordinate 103,903,331 of NC_139679.1, forward strand.
ACAGCGGGATTCCACATGCTGCAGCACATAAAGAATAGATGTTCCATATGTATGCAGTGTCTCTTCCACATTTGGAAATAATATTATAATTGTCTTGTTGATATCTAAGGTGGATTACATGCCGCCATAAACCACACAATGTTTGTTAACTGACTCTTCCTCCTTAAAAAAAAGCATATGGCGTGTTTTGACAAAACTCGTGACCTCTATTCTGTGTGAATAACCTAGCACACAGTGTGTTTTGTCATCTTTTTCATTAGAGGGAGAAATAGGTTTTCACCACCACCAAATTAACCCTAATTGTAAGTGTTTAAACTTGTTTGGGGCTAAGGGTCATCTCCCGAAACCCCTCTTTAGATAATGAGATAGTTCTTCAGTGGATGTCACTGTGAACTCTTATTTCCTCGGCACTGTCTTCAGCTCAGTAGAAAACACAATTACTTGGAAGTAGGTGTCACTGAAATCAGTGGCGCTTGCTTAACTCTTTATGAAGGTGTTTTGGGACAGGTGGTATTTCAGTTTCTCTTTCTACTGTAAACGAGACTGGCTAAGGTAGGTGAAATAAAAACAAACAACCCAATTGTAGCATTTTAAAACATAGCTTTCTATGTTTCTTAACTTGAATTTTGTGTGTGTGAAATAGAAATGGCCCATTCCTGTAAATTTGTACATGCTTTGTTGGAAACGTCTTCATTGCCGGTACTATAGTTGTCTTGGACTGAAATCCTAATTGAATATATACTGATGGCATCCTTTTCTGTGCTCAAGTCCTTATATTTTAATATATTAATTGATCTAGACATGTTTAAGGATGTGAACAAGCTGTACTCTGCATCAAAATCCATGGCATAGATTGCCATCTTAGTTACCCTAGGAACTGCTTCTGCTTAGGTGGGATTGGACTTGTCTCTTACGCTGCTTTAAAATGTTTTATAGCATCATAGTTGAAAGGTACCACAAAGGTAATCTAGTCCAGTGTTTCGCAGCCCAGGATATTCTAAGGGGGACCCAGGTGAAAAATGCATAAATGGGGGGGGGGGGGGCACAGCAAGTGACTAGGGGCCACAGAGGGAAGTGAGAAGTGAAGGGAAAAAATCCTGATTAGCTGGCGATCTGCTTGGCCAATCACAAGCGGGTAAGGGGGCTCCCACCAGGGCCTAGTGCTCCTTTTTGCCACGTGTGTTTTCTTGGAGCAGTCCTGATTTGTTTACGGCGGGAGTGGGCGATCGCTGAGGCTTCCATTTTGACCAGTAGAGCCCATGATCCAGAACCCCCAGGTCAGGTAAGTGTGGTGGTGGGGTGGCAGTGGGTAGGACTGGGTGAGCCGGAGCTGCTTCTAGCTGCTGCCAGTGCTGGGCCTGGTGGCAGCCTGGGTCTGACTCTGCAAGGTGCAGGGTGCAATCCACCCCAGCGCCTAGCCAAGCAGAGTTGTCTGGTGCTGCTGACTTGCATCTAGTAAATAACTAAATGTCTACTCAGAAGAAAGCCACACTACGTTCAGTGGGCCTTATTCCCAGGGAAGGGTGTGGGGGGCTATGATGTTTTAGCTAGGCAGCCAGGGCTCCTCCAGATGACAAGATCTTTTTGCAGCAGGTCAGTGAGGACCACTTGCTTTTTAAAATTCTCCCATATATACAGAACTCCCTGTGCGCATTTTGGACTGTAGGTTTCCCCCTCTTGGGTCAAATAAGTATTGTTTAATTTTTATAATACATGGAAGATGGATCTTCCTCAGGAGGTTCTGGACTCTCCTTCCTTGGAGGTTTCTAAGCAGAGGCTGGATGGTCATCTGTCATGGATGCTTTAGCTGAGATTCCACATTGCAGGAGGTTTCACTAGAAAGATGACCCTCGGGGTCCCTTCCAGCTCCATGATTCCATGTGTTTTTCTGCTTCAACAATATTTCATTGGTATGCCCCGTGGAGGACCTTAAGGTCCATACATAGCAACACTCTAGACGTCCTGGGCCCTAGGGAAGTCAGATTAGCCTCAACCAGAGCCAGGGCCTTTTCAACACTGGCTCCGGCCTGGTGGAATGCTCTGTCTCATGAGACCAGGGCCCTGCGGGATCTGATTTCTTTCCACAGGGCCTGTAAGACAGAGTTGTTCCGCCTGGCCTTTGGCTTGGAATCAGCCTGATCCCCCCTTTCCTTTTCCTTCTGTGATGAAATTCCTATTTGGGGACTTCCCTGGCTTTTTTCTGGCCCATGTAGGACCAGTCTGGATAGTTGGCCTTGGTGAAGATTTGACATTTTCATCCCCCAAAAGTTTTTGATTTGAGTTTCTACTGAAATGAGGCTGCATTTTAATGTTGTATTTGAATCTTGTTTTTAAGTTGTATTTTAGTCAGTTTTTTTATACTTGGTGTTAGCTGCCCTGAGCCCGGTCTTGGCTGGGGAGGGCGGGGTATGAATAAAATTGACGACGATGATGATGTTCCTATCATTTTATGTAACTGTATTTTCTATAAATTATAAAAATGTTATATTTACGAACAAAACATTTAAATAGCTACCTTTCTACCGGGAGGACCGGAGGAGAGGAGGGATTGGTGTAACCAGGCTTTTTGTTAGGGGGGCAGGCTTTTGTTTGTGGGGACAGAACCTCAGATTTTATTTTTACTTTTTGGGAGGGCAGCTGCTTCCCTGCCCCTCTTGGCTACGCCGGGGGGGGGCACAGGAAGGAAGCAAGGTCGAAAGGGGGATATGGTCAGAAAAAGGTTGGGAAACACTGATTTAGTCCAACCCCCTGCAATGCAGGAACATTTTTGCCCAAATAAGGGGACTCAAACCTACGGTCCTGAGATTAAGAGACTCATGCTCTGGCCTGGACTGGACTGAGCCGTCCAGTCTGCATTTTGATGCACCTTGTTTCTTCCACCTCCCAGAAAAGAAGGTTGTGAATTGTATTTCTGTCCAATAATAATCAACAACTGAGCCGGTGGCTTTTAAAACCAAGCTTTGTGTACGTTTCATCTTGAAGCTTAAAATAAGCATGGTGTGTTGCAACGCACAAATAAAAGGTATAAAAGGGAAGCTTTAAAGAACAAGTCAAGGGTTGCGGCGGAGAGTGGCATCGTAAGCATAACGGCATTGTCGCCGTATCACATGCTATGCTCTTCGCTGCCCTTACCTTTTGCAGGGTCAGTTTGTGACTACAAAGATTAGGCTGTTGGCTTTGTGCTTTCATCAACTTCAATAATGGATTTGTAGGGCTGCGATTCTTTTGTGCGCTGTTTGTAGATGATGTCGGCAGCAGATCGAATACAAAGAAAACTTTGTAAGACGAACTTCCGTGACATCCCCCGACTTAGTTAAAATCTCAGGGAAGAGTAAGGCTGAGTGAGCCTTCTTCAAGCTGTCACTGTGACAAAGAAAGAACAGCAGCTTTTGTTGTTTGTTGCTCAAAACAATTGCTCCATTGTGATTACCAGTTTGTTACCCTGATGTGCAGAGCTTGGATTCCGAATAACCAGCACTAACCGATGGGACGTTTGCAGATGGAAATGCGGCTGGAAAGCAGGTATCTGCGATGACCTTGATGTGAAAAGCAACGGCTGTCGGGCAGCAGCCAGGAAAGAAATGAAAGTCATGACATGCCGTTGAAGTTTCTCTTCCTGGTCTTTTCTCACGTACGAGATCAAGTATGGAAGGCAGAAAGTTGGTTCCCCTATCTAATTGTTGCATTGTGTGCAAAACTATTATGCTCAGATTTGTTTGTTGTTGTCGTTTAGTCGTGTCCGACTCTTAATGACCCCATGACCAGAGCACACCAGGCATGCCTGTCTTCCACCGCCTCTGGCAGTTTGGTCAGACTCATACTGATAGCTTTGAGAACCCTGTCCAACCATCTCGTCCTCTGTCATCCCTTTCTCCTTGTGTCCTCAATCTTTCCCAACATCAGGGTCTTTTCTAGGAAGTCTTCTCTTCTCATGAGGTGGCCAACGTATTGGAGCCTCAGCTTCATGATCTGTCCTTCCAGTGAGCACTCAGGGCTGATTTCCTTCAGAATGGATAGGTTTGATCTTCTTGCAGCCCATGGGACTCTCAAGAGTCTCCTCTAGCACCATAATTCCAAAGCACCAATTCTTCAGCGACCAGCCTTCTTTATGCTCCAGCTCTCACTTGTTTGCTTAAACAGGGCCATTGGTGTACTTGGCACTTTGCAGAGTTGCATAAGCTTTTTTTTTAAAAAAAGTTCCTGACACAGATGAACACAAAATTAGATTCCATAAGAAAGGGAGACAATGGGTAGAAAGAAAACAAAGGTAACAGTAATAGGGGAGGGGAGTGAATGAATGTGGTTGCTTAGGCTTTGTTTTTGCAGAAGTGAGAACAAAAGGCTTAATGGAGAAGGTGATTGGGAGACAGAAAGTGAGAGAGTGTTGGACTGTGGACATGTTTCACAAAGACGTTCTAGGATTTAAATTTACCCCCCCCCCTTCTCCATGGCATCAGGAGAACTGCCTCCTCTGCTCTTGTCTTGGAGCCTACACATGACAAATTACTCGTAATTTAGGTTCCTAACAACTACCACCGCATGGAACCGCCAGACGTTGCAGGGGATGCTTATGGGGCTGACTTGCTTGCTGTCCTAATGGCTGCAGCTTCAGGGAAGAGAAAGACCGGGAAAGTGTTGCTGCTCTTCTTCCCTCCCTCTCTGTCCCTCCCATGCTCCTGCACCATTGAATTGCTGCAAACACTCATGCGGGGAAAGCCCACCCCTCTCCACAAAATCGCAGGAAAGGGTGGATATCGCTATATCCCTGCACTTGGGATTATTTGGCATTCCAGTGTGGGATGTCAGTTGAGGTGTGGATAATGTGGTCTTTCTGTTGGTTGGCATGGAAATCTACTCTTTCTGTAACTAACTCTGATCCTGGGCATACTCTCCGCTTATCAAGAGCGTTGAACAATGTATAAAGAAGTACTACATTTGACTGTCCCTCAGTTTGGGGACTCCTTCTGTTCCTCCAGCGTGCCATCAAATTCTGGACCAGAGTACATTGTGAAAGTGGCTTTTTGTTTAAGCAAACATTTTCTGTTAATTTCAGCTAAGTTCCACTCAATGAATTGAGCTACCAATTGAGTTTTCTCTTAGTTTCACCAACCGTGGATACAGCCCTCCGAGGCTGAGAATAAGAAGCGCAAGATACTTCAGCTACCTTCTCATCCGACTGCTTTACATTATCTTCAAACGAAAGCGGGAAAAAACCAATATCAATAATCATTCTGTTTGACAAATCTTCTGATACTGCAGCAAACCTTCTGCGTTAGGATGAGCTATGAATTTCAACAAATAAAAGGATAAAACAGGTGTGGACGGCATTTTGTCCTTGATGCGGGCAAGATTATCATTCCGTACTTGTTAAAAATAACCAACTGGCCACGATGGCTCTCCTCTGCCACCACAATGGGAGACAATACGCTTCTGAAGACAGGTTGTTGATGCCGGCAAAGGGGAGAATTGTGCTGTTTGCAAGCTTTCCAAGGGCATTTGTTAGGCCACTGTGAGAATAGGATGCTGGACTAGGTAGGCTATTCTTATGTTTTCAAGTCTTGAGTGCCCCACCTCCCATTTCCCCTACTGCTCATGAGGTATAAGCTTTCTGTGTGTTATTTCTGAAATGAAGGGAAGACTTCAGCTTCTTCCGCACAACGCCCCTCCCCACCCCGCCAGCAATCTTAAAATTAAGAAATTCTGTCATGTACTTTCCTTGTGCCTCTTCAGTAACCATGACTCACCTTAATACCACAGTTTGACATTAGAAGCCTCTCCAGAGAGGAAGAAAATCATTGAGAAATGAGCTGGATAAAGGTTATTAAACCAACACTTAAAATTCCAGTCCTGCACGTTTTACTTTACCCCCTAATTAAATGCCAAGAACAGCAATGTGGAATTTTTTAGTATACACACATGCTGAGTACACCTTTATCAGAAGGGGAAGCTCTGGCAGGGAATTCTAATTATATTCCCACCAGACAAGACTCCTTGATTATGGCTGTGGAGTGCTGTTTCCTTTCCCTGCCCCCTCCCCCCCCCAAAAAGTGAGGAAGTGGATTACCAAGCAGAATGTAAGTGGCTTTCTTCTCGTAACTGAGACCTCCAGGTATAGGGCGGTATATAAATAATAATAATAATAATAATAATAATAATAATAATAATAATAATAATAATAACCGGCTCCGGTTTTGCTGCAGTTGGCTGTGAGAATGAGACCTGGCGCTGAGGAGCCGCCCTGCAAAATTTCAGTGGGGCCGATTCTTTGAAGTGGAGGCTAATTGTTTAAATAAGGTATTACGACTGGAGTTAATAATATGTGCATATATCAGTGCTTATAAAACTTTCATTTAGAATCCCCCAGGACTCTTTCGGAGCGCTAACTTAAATCTCATTTTAACGTATGTGTGGAGGAGCTTATCAGCTTTCCAATTACTCTGCATCCTCTGGATTGCAATAAATAACACGGGGAACTGGAGGCAACAAATTGTGTTGCTTCCACTTTTGGCACTTAGCAAGCCATGTCAAGGGTGTGTGTGTGTGTGTGAGAGAGAGAGAGAGAGAGAGAGAGCGAGAGAGAGAAGTGGTGGGAGGCAGGGAGGGAGGGAGAAACAGAGTTAATATTTAATCAGAGGAGTTTAATATATGTAGTGGTCTTATTCCTAGTCAGTAAGCTTGGATCGTAGCCTTAGTCACATTTAGAAAGGCAGGACATAACTGATGGAAGCCAGAAAGGTGCTGAACCCGGGTGAGTGTGGAAAGTCTCTTCCCTCACGTTCAGAATACTGCTTTCAGTTTCCACGTTAGTGGGCTTTACCTCCAGTGGCAAATTAAACACATTCTTTTTAGAAGTGCGAAACAGGTTCTTCCCCAACCTGCTTCCTCTCTTTTTCCTTCTGGTCTCTCTCTCTGTGTGTGTCAACTTTCTATAATATTGTATTAAATGCTTTTTTAATTCTCTAGGGCAACGAACAGGTGATCCAACTTAGCAGCTGCACAGGTGCTGTTTTAATGCTTAGTGCTTACTGGAAATATTCCAAATAACAAAAGCTCTTTAAAAAGGCTTGAGGATCTTAGAAGGGGGCTGTAAAATCAGGCTGGGACTTAGGCTAAATGGTTCTCCCTTGTGACTCTCCTCTCAGCTTTTACCGATGTGGGAAGCTTATCTTGAAATAGTCAAGGGCTGTGTTGCTTAAATCAAGGTCACTAGTATTTTTATTCTACGGTAATTGTATAGTTAGAAGGAAATAATTACCTTCTAAAGTACAAACATAGGTTACTGGTATACTGCCATATGAATGTCATCTAACTATATTTGGAATTGGCTAGAAAGAACGGAGCTCTCCCTGGCCTCCTTCCTACCTCGGGAGTGTTGGCTGGCATGGAGATTAATTCAGTCTGTGTGTTGCCACTATACACTGAAAATGCATTATTTCACCCAAATAATCTGGAAGTTTTAGTTTACCCCCCACAGATGTAGATCTTGGCACCCTTAACAAGCTACCATTCTGAGGATTCTTTTGCGGGGGGTGCTTCAAATATATGGTGTGTACCCAACTTTATTAATCGAGGATAGTCATAGTGTTATATATGGCATCCAAGGTATAATTGTCATGGGTCAGCTTCACCTGCTGAACAGCAGCCTGAAGGGGGAGAAGGCCAAGTGGCTCCACCTGTAGCTGATTAGCCTTTAATGATGATAATAATAATAATAATAATAATAATAATAATAATAATAATAATAAATGCGTTTCCCCAGCCACTCTGGGCTGTTCCCAACAGAATACAGTGGTACCTTGGATTAAGAACTTAATTCGTTCTGGAAGTCCGTTCTTAACCTGCAACTGTTCTTAATCTGAGGTACCACTTTAGCTAAGTGTGGTGTAGTGGTTAAGAGCGGTAGTCATGTAATCTGAGGAACCGGGTTCGCTTCCCCGCTCCTCCACATGCAGCTGCTGGGTGACCTTGGGCCAGTCACACTTCTTTGAAGTCTCTCAGCCTCGCTCACCTCACAGAGTGTTTGTTGTGGGGGAGGAAGGGAAAGGAGAATGTTAGCCGCTTTGAGACTCCTTAAAGGGAGTGAAAGGCGGGATCTCAAATCCAAACTCTTCTTCTTCTAATGGGGTCTCCCACTGCTGCTGCGCTGCCGCCATGCGATTTCTGTTCTCATCCTGAAGCAAAGTTCTTAACCCGAGGTACTACTTCCGGGTTTGCGGAGTCTGTAACCTGAAGCATCTGTAACCTGAGGTACCACTGTATTAAAAGTATGATAAAACATCAAACATTAAAAACTTCCCTAAACACTGCTGCCTTCAGATGTCTTTCTAAAAGTCAGATAGTTGTTTATTTCCTTGACATCTGATGGGGGGGGGCGTTCCACAGGGCGGGCACCACTACTGAGAAGGCCTTCTTCTCGCAGTGAGGGAACTGCCAGAAGGCCCTCGGAGCTGGACCTCAGTGTCTGAAAGATGGGGGTGGAGATGCTCCTTCAGGTATACTGGGTCAAAGTCACAAAGCCTTTATGGGTGCTGGTTTGGTGACCCCTGATCCGGTGAGTTCCAGACTGAAGTGAGATTTGAAGCGGCAATTTGTTTGCTCCTAACTCACCTGTGCCAACTTTTTGGAGTCTTTTTTTGCAGGTTGCATATTTTTGTCACTGCTGAGTAGTACAACCTGTTTTCATGTAGCCAACAATTCATGTAGCCAACAACAGCATGTGTGATTTAAACCACGCTTTAACCCCAGACTTTCTAATTGGCAAAATTAAGCACTGCATTGCAGGAAAGAAATGAATCTGTATCAAAAGGGTCCTCCCCCATTTCCATGGAAGCTTTGAGCTTGCCTCTAGCATTGACATCTATGTATTAAGTAGCCAAAGCTAAGTGAACAGCTGTGTCTCGGGTAAATGTCACCATATTAAATTGTCATTTTTTTTAAAAAAAGTTTGAAATGAATAGAACTTAATGTACCATCTTTCCCATTGCTAATATTTCAAATTGACTGCTTTTCTAGTTTGCAGCCAGTAATAACTTCAGCAGAATTCTGCATCCAGTTTCAAGTCATGTGTTTCTATCTTTTGCCTCTCTTTTAGGGTTGGCTTATGCAGAGCCAGACTAATAGGGCAATACAATAGAGCAGAGTTTCCCAAACTTAGGTTTATTGCTGTTTTTGGACTACAGTTCCTATCATCCCTGACCACTGGAATGATGGGAGTTGTAGTAGTCCAAAAACAGCTGGCAAACCAAGTTTGGGAAACCTTGCATAGAGCAACAATATAGGGATTCCACCATTTTAGCTACCTGCTCCTGAATTAATTTGTTTTTCTCCAAAGGAGGGTCAGCTAAGTTTCTTAACACTTGATTAGATTCTTTGCCATTAATCTAACCTAAGTTAAAACTATTATTTTGTACTGCTTGTAAATCCTGTCTGCTGTAGAGCCTTAAAGTCTAGTTCTTTTGTTTTAATTCTTCTTACACTGTGTGTGCAACATAGCTTTAAAACCCATTCCCTCTGCAAGAATCCTGGGAACTGTAGTTCATCCCTCACAGAGCTACAATTCCTAGCTCCCAGATCCCAAGATTCATTGGTGCTTGGGGAATGTGCTTTAAATGGATGGGGAAGGACTTGATGTCATGCTCTTCTGATCAGTCTTCCTGCAAAAACATTTCAGCTTGCTATACAAAATGGTCTCCTCTTTCCTCTCCCACTGGACTGTTATTTCAACATGGGACTTATTAGGTGAATACCCTGCCTTAGTATAATAGGGACGTGTGTGGCGCTGTGGTCTAAACCACAGAGCCTAGGGCTTGCCAATCAGAAGGTCGGCAGTTTGAATCCCCGTGACGGGGTGAGCTCCTGTTGCTCGGTCCCTGCTCCTGCCAACCTAGCAGTTCGAAAGCACATCAAAGTGCAAGTAGATAAATAGGTATCGCTCCGGCGGGAAGGTAAATGGTATTTCCGTGCGCTGCTCTGGTTCGCCAGAAGCGGCTTAGAAGCTCATCTTGCTTTTCAGGCCGAGGGAGCTGGCGTTTGTCCACAGACAGCTTTCCGAGTCATGTGGCCAGCAGGACTAAACTGCTTCTGGCGCAACAGGACATCAGGACGAGTGCCATAGTGCACGGAAAAGCCGTTTACCTTCTCGCCTTTATCTACTTGCACTGGCATGCTTTCGAACTGCTAGGTTGGCAGAAGCTGGGACAGAGCAACGGGCGCTCACCCTGTCGTGTGGATTCGAGCCACCGACCTTCCGATCATCGAGCCCAAGAGGCTCAGTGGTTTAGACCACAGTGCCACCCGTGTCCCTTCCTTGTGAGAGTATAACTAATGTGGAATGGAGTTGTCTTGTCCAGGGTGTTCAGTAAGCTTCTTAAATTGCCCTGGCTGCATTACACTTATTTAAAAAGAGATACCATCTCAAAATGTGATGCTGTGTTTGAACATCATAATTGGTAGAAGTGGCGAGTGTAAAAAAGGTGTAGGCTACTTACAATACACAATCTTGTAGAAACCTAAGATGTGTGTTCTTGATGTTTGGATTCCGAATTACTTAATAGTTTGATTAACAAGGAATAAGTTTTACATATGATTGCCACTATTGTATCCAATACAGTTTAACTTAGCTTTCAGTTAAACCCCTTCTGTTAAGCAGGCGTATGTTCAATGGGAACTAGACAAATAACAGTGTTTAAAATTATGAGACTTTGAAGACATGCATTTTATTCTTAGATCTCCTCAGTTTTGCATCTGGTAACAGGGAAATGTGTCAAGTTTCATTTCTGTTGTAGGTTATTACATCAGATTTATGTTTTCGTTTGGCGAATGCATGATCTTAAGGAAAATAAAATTGGTTTCATTTTAAGCTTACAAAAGCATTTTTAGCTTGCATTAATTCTTGAGCAGAATGAGTGAGTTAGATTCCCTCTTCTCTTTTCGGTCTCCTGGACTGTTACTCCTTGGAATGAATAAGGTGAGCAATCATTTTACTTGGATTGTAGCAGCAGACATTCGGAACTGATTCTTAGGACGTGCTAGCCAAGACCCTTTTGTTTGTGCACACCGAGTGCTTTTGGGCATGGGAGTTTTCCAATGCCCTTTTCTAAGCCCTTACTGGGATGCTGTACCCAAAGGTCTGCACGCCACAGGAGCAGCTTCATGGGGAAAGAGGAAGAAGGTGACTGAAAAGTGGTCCTTTGGATCCCAGCTATTGTGTGGTCACATTTGGATGCCAACGTAAAAATATTGTTGAGGTCCAGCTCCGAGGGCCTTCTGGCGCTTCCCTCACTGCGAGAGGCCAAGTTACAGGGAACCAGGCAGAGGGCCTTCTCGGTAGTGGCGCCTGCCCTGTGGAATGCCCTCCCATCAGATGTCAAAGCGATAAACAACTACCTGACATTCAGAAGACATCTGAAGGCAGCCCTGTTCAGGGAAGTTTTTAATATGTGACATTTTAGTGTATTTTTCATCTCTGTTGGAAGCCGCCCAGAGTGGCTGGGGAAACCCAGCCAGATGGGCGGGGTACAAATAATAAATTATTATTTATTTATTTATTTATTTATTTATTATTATTATTATTATTATTATTATTATTATTATTATTATTATTATTATTATTATTTTACAGGATTAGGTAGGTTGGAGTGGGTAGCCTAGAGGATATCTTTGGGTCCTCTCCAAGCTTATCATCGGCTGCCAGTACGTTTCTGAGCACAATTCAAAGCCCTAAACTGCCTTGGCCCAGTATACCTGAAGGAGTGTCTCCACCCCAGTTGTTCAGCCTGGACACTGAGGTGCAGCTCCGAGGGCCTTCTGGCAGTTCCCTCGCTGCGAGAAGTGAGGTTGCAGGGAACCAGGCAGAGGGCCTTCTCGGTAGTGGCACCCGCCCTGTGGAACACCCTCCCATCAGATGTCAAGGAAATAAACAACTATCTGACTTTTAGAAGACATTTGAAGGCAGCCCTGTTTAGGGAAGTTTTTAATGTTTGAAGTTTTATTGTGTTTTTAATATTCTATTGGGAATCACCCAGAGTGGCTGGGGCAGGGTATAAATAATAAGTTGTTGTTGTTGTTGTTGTTGTTGTTGTTGTTGTTATTATTACTATTATTATTTATTAGTTTGCGTTTGTAAGATTGGATTCTGTAGAGACTTCTTATGTGGTCAAGCCATGTCAGCCAATGATTCAATCAAAGTATTTCTTTGATTGAGTAAGAAGAAGAAGAAGAGTTTGGATTTGATATCCCGCCTTTCACTCCCCTTCAGGAGTCTCAAAGCGCCTAACAATCTCCTTTCCCTTCCTCCCCCACAACAAACACTCTGTGAGGTGAGTGGGGCTAAGAGACTTCAAAGAAGTGTGACTGGCCCAAGGTCACCCAGCAGATGCATGTGGAGGAGCGGAGACGCGAACCCGATTCCCCAGATTATGAGTCTACCACTATTAACCACTACACCACACTGGTGACTGGTACAGGTGACTGGTTATCAGAGAAGATAGTAACTGGAGATCTTTCCAGAAGATGGGCTTAAGTAGGCAGGTCTCCCCCCACCATCTCCTGCCTGGAGGGGATATCATTGGTGAGCATGGGAGGGTGTCTGTGTATTAATATTGTTCCATGTGGGGAAAATTTCAGGGACAGGACCAACTGGGTTTTGCTTTCCTTTGAAAGAGAAATCGCTGGAGACTTAGGGCATTTTTAAATATTTGGCTTATTTAAAATAGGGCCAAGTAATAGGTGCACTCTTACCAGATTGCAGACCTACTGCCTCACAACAGATTAGAAGTCCAATAATAATAATAATAATAATAATAATAATAATAATTTATTATTTATACCCCGCCCATCTGGCTGAGTTTTCCCCAGCCACTCTGGGCGGCTCCCAATCAGTGTTAAAAACCGTACAGCATTACATATTAAAAACTTCCCTGAACAGGGCTGCCTTAAGATGTCTTCTGAACGTCAGGTAATTCTTTATCTCTTTGACATCTGATGGGAGGGCGTTCCACAGGGCGGGCGCCGCTACCGAGAAGGCCCTCTGTCTGGTTCCCTGTAGCCTCACTTCTCGCAATGAGGGAACCGCCAGAAGGCCCTCGGCGCTGGATCTCAGAGTCCGGGCTGAACGATGGGGGTGGAGACGCTCCTTCAGGTATACAGGACCGAGGCCGTTTAGGGCTTTAAAGGTCAGCACCAACACTTTGAATCGTGCTCGGAAATGTACTGGGAGCCAATGCAGGTCTCTCAGAACCGGTGTTATGTGGTCCCGGCGGCCACTCCCAGTCACCAGTCTCGCTGCCGCATTCTGGATTAATTGCAGTTTCCGGGTCACCTTCAAAGGTAGCCCCACGTAGAGCGCGTTGCAGTAGTCCAAGCGTGAGATAACTAGAGCATGCACCACTCTGGCGAGACAGTCCGCGGGGAGGTAGGGTCTTAGCCTGCGTACCAGGTGGAGCTGGTAGACAGCTGCCCTGGACACAGAGTTAATCTGCGCCTCCATGGACAGCTGTGAGTCCAAAATGACTCCCAGGCTGCGCACCTGGTCCTTCAGGGGCACAGTTACCCCATTCAGGACCAGGGAATCCTCCACACCTGCCCGCCTCCTGTCCCCCCAAAACAGTACTTCTGTCTTGTCAGGATTCAACCTCAATCTGTTAGCCGCCATCCAACCTCCAACCGCCTCCAGGCACTCACACAGGACCTTCACCGCCTTCACTGGTTCTGATTTAAAGGAGAGGTAGAGCTGGGTGTCATCTGCATACTGATGAACACCCAGTCCAAACCCCCTGATGATCTCTCCCAGCGGCTTCATATAGATATTAAAAAGCATGGGGGAGAGGACAGAACCCTGAGGCACCCCACAAGTGAGAGCCCAGGGGTCTGAACACTCACCCCCCCCACCACTTTCTGGACACGGCCCAGGAGGAAGGAGCGGAACTACTGTATGACAGTGCCCCCAGCTCCCAGCCCCTCTAGACGGTCCAGAAGGATGTTATGGTCGATGGTGTCAAAGGCCGCTGAGAGATCCAGCAGAACTAGGAAACAGCTCTCACCTTTGTCCCTAGCCCGCCGGAGGTCATCAACCAGCGCGACCAAGGCAGTTTCAGTCCCATGGTGAGGCCTGAATCCCGATTGGAAGGGATCCAAATGGTCCGTTTCCTCCAGGCGTGCTTGGAGTTGTTCAGCAACCACCCGCTCAATCACCTTGCCCAAGAATGGCAGATTTGAGACTGGGCGATAGTTGGCCAAATTGGCCGGGTCTAAAGATGTTTTTTTAAGAAGCGGTTTAATGACCGCCTCTTTCAGCGGGTCTGGGAAGGCTCCCTCACAGAGGGAAGCATTCACCACCCCACAGAGCCCATCGCCCAGCCCTTCCCGGCTCGCTTTTATCAGCCAGGATGGGCAAGGATCAAGGAGACAGGTGGTCGGTTTCACTCGTCCAAGCAGCCTGTCCACATCCTCGGAGGTAACAGATTGGAATTGATCCCATGTAACAGGACCAGACAGAACTCTAGCACTCTCCCGCCCTGGCCCTGCTCCCACAGTGGAGTCTACCTCCTTCTGAATCTGAGCGATTTTATCTGCAAAAAACTTTGCAAAAGCATTGCAGGAGATCTTGGGGTCCCTACCAGGCCCCGGTGGTACAGGTGGTTCTGATAGATTGCGAACCACCTGAAAAAGTCTCCTGCTGCTGTTTTCTGCAGATGCAATAGAGGCAGCGAAGAAGGCCCTCTTCGCCGTCGCCATTGCCACTTGGTAGGCTCGACGTTGAGCTCTAACCCGTGTCCGGTCTGATTCAGAATGAGTTTTCCGCCACCGGCGCTCTAGCCGTCTCAACGATTGTTTCATCACCCTCAGCTCCGGGGAAAACCACGGGGCTGTCCGGGCTCCATGCAATCGGAGAGGGCGCTTCGGAGCCAGACAGTCAATAGCCCTGGTTAACTCCGCATTCCAGCGGGCCACCAAGGAATCAGCTGAAAGGCCATCAACTTGGGATAAAGCATCCCCTACCACTCTCTGGAAGCCAATTGGATCCATTAAGTGGCGGGGGCGGACCATCCGAATCGGTCCCACCTCCCTGCGAAGGGGAAGGGTTGCGGAGAAGTCCAGTTGCACCAGGAAGTGATCTGACCATGGCACTTCTTTTGTTTCGCTTTTAGTTAATGTCAGATCACCAACATCCGTAGAGGTAAACACCAAGTCTAAGGCATGTCCGTGGCTATGAGTTGGGCCAGACTTATTCAGGGACAGCCCCATGGAGGCCATGCTTTCCACGAAGTCCCGAGCAGCCCCTTGTAAGGTCGTGTCGGCATGGATGTTAAAATCCCCCAGGACAACCAAGCTAGGTGTCTCCAGGAGCATATCCGCCACCACCTGAAGCAGCTCGGGCAGGGAATCCTTGGTGCAGCGGGGAGGTCGGTACACCAGTAGGAATCCTGTACTGCCCCTATTGCCCAACTTCCAGAACATGCACTCAGAAAACTGGGTCTTCCCAATAGGACGCCTGGTGCAGACTAATGACTTCCTAAAAATCACTGCAACCCCCCCTCCCCGCCCACATGACCTGGGTTGCTGTGCGTAAGAGAAACCTGGTGGGCAAGCAGCGGCAAGGACAGGCCCATCTGCTTCATCCAACCAGGTCTCTGTCACACATGCCAGATCAAATCCTCCATCCACAATCAGGTCGTGGATGGCAGTGGTTTTATTAATCATTGACCTGGCATTGCACAGCAACACTTTCAGGTCATGTGGGTTTCCCTTGCTGTATCCTTTCGGTCAGGACCAGACCTGGAGGCAGGTGAGGTGCCTGTTCTGGACATCTGATTTGCATGTTCATTGATAAGGTTGGTGTGCATGAGATACAGGGCCTTCTTGCTAGTGGCCCCATGGTTATGGAACTCCTTTCCAAATGACTTGTGTTTGGTCCTCCCTTATATATTGGCTTTTAAGAGCACTCCTGCCTTTCCTAAAGAGTGTTAATGCCTTATGTGATTCACAGCAGTTTTCTCTTGGCAATTGTACACCTATCCAATCTACCTAATGCAACTTGTATCTTCCTTTCTATGCATGTTGTTTTGTGAAGGCGTGGCTCTGCAGAAGGCTTATAAACACATTTTATAAATAATAAATAAATATGTTAAAAGAGTGAATGTAATGGCTGCAGGGAGAGATATGGGGGGGGGGGGGAATCCCTAGTATGCTATACAGTGGTACCTCAGGTTAAGTACTTAATTCGTTCCAGAGGTCCGTACTTAACCTGAAACTGTTCTTAACCTGAAGCACCACTTTAGCTAATGGGGCCTCCTGCTGCTGCCGCGCCGCCGGAGCACGATTTCTGTTTTCATCCTGAAGCAAAGTTCTTAACCTGAAGCACTATTTCTGGGTTAGCGGAGTCTGTAACCTGAAGCGTATGCAACTTGAAGCGTACGTAACCCCGAGGCACCACTGTACTCCTTGTCGGAAAGGGCTTAAATGCTCAACTAATAATCTAGTTGATATGAGGGTATATTAGTATGTAGAAAATGTCAGTGAGCATGTAGATCACTTCACCTAAGAGATGATTTAGCATCAAATATTGATCTCTGATATTTCCTGATCTGCAGAGCTTTGCCAAAATGGCTCATATCATAGGTCTTCCAGACCTCCCCTTAGGATATTCAATTCACTGACAGTCTTCACATTCAGAGACATATACTGATATTGCATCCCTGACCCTGCTAAATGCTCCACTATAATGATGCTCCTGTTGCTTTTTCTCAGATACCACTGTTGCCCTGCAGTAATTTTCATCAACCACAGCTGGACAGGCTAGTGCAGCCATTTTGATATAGTGCAGGCCTTACTGGAAATTGCAACTATGTGTCAACATCACAAAACAATGAATTCTTGGAAAAGAAAACCCCATACCCTTCAACTGTTGTGTATGGAGATAATTGCAGCCTGGATTGATTGTGGTCTAATAGGAAAATACAGTATTTGGGCTCAATAGGAACAGAGTGAAATTATATGTTAACCACACTAGTCAGACTTAAAAAATCAAAACAAAAGACAACAACCTTTGAAACAATAACTGGAAAATAGTTAAGGGAACTATGTACCAAGTGCAAATGAACATAAGGAGAGCTCTGCTGGATAAAGCCAAAACTTAATTTAGTCCGGTATTCTGTTGTCATAGTGCCTGACGGCATGACTATGCCCTGGGTTTTATTTATTTCTATATTGGACTTACAACCTCTCCCTCCTAAAGATGGGTAATGGTAAACTAATTAATCTACCGTATCCGTCAACATTGGAAGTCAGTTTGTTATGATATACGTAAAAGAAGTGTATCTCCACAGCAACAAAATAAACCAGCTGCAGCTGAACAGAAAACACTGGATGAAAGTGTGAATTAATTTCAAAATGGATTGAGGCACGTTTGTACAGTCCTACTGTCTGCGCACCCTTGCAGACTTGATTTGATGCGAAGGTGGCGTATTTATCCAGTGTCTATCTTAAAGGTCATCTTAGAACATGGAGGTGATGAGATGATCTCTCAGGGATTCTGTATACAGCAGAATGAAGCTGTATGGATTTTTAAAAACAATTATTCAAAATCATTGTGTTCCTTGAGGGCTGGCTGCTTGGTGGAAAGCCATCCATCCTGTTTATGGCAACAAAATAAAAGGTTAATTGCATTTATTCAAATGTGCGTACAATTTTAGCAGACTTAGAAATCTGCACTTCTGTTAGGAGAATTTGTTTGCAGGGTCTGTGCTGCCACCAGAACTGTTTTACATGTTTCATTTTTTTTAATGGGAATTGTATAAATAACAAATTAAATAATCAAAATAATGAAAGTACTGCTTCACTAACCTTTAAGAATTTTAGAGAGTTTGAACAAACAAACAAAGATGATTCAGTAGACAATGGTTGTATGTGCATGCAACAATAAACTATGGTCTCCAAGAACCACGATGAGCCACAAGATTGTGGGCTCCCCTTTCCTTCTCTTCATCTCAAACAGCTGGGAGGAAGAATTCAGAAGGTTTGCTTTCAGTTTTTAGCAAACTGTGGCTTCTTATTTTGTCTGAATTAGGTAATGCGGTTTAACTATGCTAACTATGGCCATTGTTTGAAGTTGGCTGGCTTTGAAATTGGCCATAGTTAGTGTTAAACCACAATCCGAAGCTCAGACAAAGCAGGAAATCGAAAGGGAAAACTTCCAACGTTGACCTAGCAATGTGACAGGAGAGGAGGGGCATTTGAGCTGAATAAAGCAAAGCTACTTGTTTAATAGGAACACAGCTTTGCATATTTATTTATTTAATCTATTTATATGCTTCGTAATGACTGAAGTTTCTGAGCAGTGTGCATCAAAATTGAAAAGCAAACAGTGGTTAAGATTTTGGATTTTCAGAATGCTGCATGCAAATTAAATCACCTAAGTCTCTGGAATAAACTTAGCAGTCATATGATAAGAGAACAGGTCCTCTTTAGGATTAGTCAGTGGTTTAACTTCCCCCACAAAACCAGAAGCATTCCTATTGAGGATCGTGGGAAATGAGATTCCAAAAGATTTAAAGAAAGTATTCATGTACGCCACCACCGCAGCAAGAGTTGTGATTGCATAGAACTAGAAAAGGGAATGTTTACCGACCAAAAAAGATTGGTTGCCCAAATTAGTGGAGTACGCGGAGATGGACAAGTTGACTGGGCAGATAAGTGATTAAACAAAACAAAAATTTAAAAAAGATTGGAACATATTCAAACAATATTTGAAAGACTGTTATGGGGAAACTAAAATTTTGAGTGGTTTGGAATAACTTCTGTAAGAAAAAAAAATATAGTGGAAAAACAGGAAAAGTTTTTACACATGGATGTGTTAAGAGAGGCATTCAGATAAGTAAAACTTACGACCCAAGTAAGAAGGGGAGGGAAGTCAAGTATAAAAGGAGTACGAATGAATCAAGTGATTAAGCACAAATTTTTGTTTTTGTTTTCTTTATTATTATTTTGAAAGACATGTTTAGCCATAGGAGAACAGAGATGTTATAATGTGATTCTATGAATGTAAATTAAAAGAAACCAATACTGTAAAGATGATTTGCAAAAAATAAAAATAAAAATAAATTTAAAAAATCAGTGGTTTAACCAAAGGGGGCGGGGGCGGGGATGAGGGTAAAAATGAATAGCTACTTTCCCCTGTGCAGTAAAGGTTGCTAATAGGCTTCCCCAGTATCTATATAGGTCTGGTGCTGTTTCTTTTGTGCCCTGCTTGGAAAATTAGAGAGGCATCAATCTGGCTGCAGCTGCAAACAGAAAAATCTTAGAATCTGAGATGTCCCTTTGATCTTACGTTCCTAAGGATTCCAGGAATGCTAGAAATATGGTGTTAAGACAGATTTAGAGATGGCTTGTGAAAAGGGAGAGATGCTACCTGTAATTAAAGAGTATAGATTTAATAATTGAAGATTCATTACCTTAATCCCCCAGGCTTTGATTATACTACACTTTATTTACTGCTTTTTGGTTAAGTCATTGATTTCTTTAGAGATCTCAATAAATTTTAGTAGGTAAGCAGACCCGGATCTGACATTACTCATTTGGCATAACATGGGACTTTCCTCGCTGTGTTATTTTGAAGGGGGGCATATGTAGTACCCATAAAAAATATATGTATCTGTGATTTAAAATGAGATTATATTAGGGGGAATGAATACTTTCTCTCCATTTCAAACATCTCAAGTTGGTTAATTTAAGATTGTGCAGATTTCTAAGCAGGGTCAATTGATAACAGAATTGATCTTCACCGTAAATTATAACATACAGATGTTTTTTTTAAAAAAAATCTGGAAGCATTAGCAAGGAGAGGGGGAGGGGAAATCCTGATCTAAATCAATACTTTAATTTAGCTGTGACCCTGAATATAGTTATATGCCAGTTCATAATTTTCTAATGATTAGAGTTCTGTTCCTCAGCATTCTAGTAGTTTATTCCTTTCTCCCCTGAGGTTTCCCTGTATCGAGTTGTTACTTTATAGCTAGGTTACATTTGGGATCCATTCTAATTTGTTCTCAGTGCACACAGATGGAACTAAAACATCCATTCCTCACCTTGGGGGTCTCCTTCCCTTTTGCTCATGACGTGACGGTAAGGCATAGCTTTGACCTGAGTGCTATCAGTGCCATGGTCCTCCCCATGGCATTTCCCATTCTAATTCAGCTATAGGCCTCTGTGATGGGTAGCTGGTATGGTTTTTGTGGCTCCAGGTGACCAGCTACTGTACCACGGTACATGTGGATACATCTGTTAGAATTCCTGCTCCATGATTGCAGTCATGGGATTTTTGTCTTTCACATGACAGTGTATGTTTTGACTCCACAGAGTGGGAAGTGACGGAGACAGGATGTTTGTGTTACTGTGTTCCGTGAAGTGGGACTATTGTCCTTTGTTCTTTTTCTCTTTGCTGTCTGATGCTAGAGAGAGAGGGAGCCATGTTGCAGTGCTCCGTGTGTGTTTATATGTAAATAGTGTAGATTAGCCAAAATGAGTTGCTGAGGTCTGTTACACAAGGTGCGCAAACTCTGCGGATCCCTAAGCGTGCCGGTGTCGGTTGGCATCAGCCGCTGTGATGTTCGGGCTGAAGAAAGCTTATGAAGCTCCCGAACGATTGACCAGGAGGGAGAGAACATGCCAGTCGGGCATGTGTCTCTGTCAGGGTCCTACTTGAGTGTAGGCTGAACTCCTGACAACATCATCATTCCTTGTGTAATAGCGAAGACAGGAAGTCAGTGCCCATGACCATTTAGCCACTGAGCAATATGACAGCAGCATCAACATTCTCAGGGGGATCCAAAGATTTGAAGGGGGAAAAGGTTTTAAAAATCCTAAGGGGAACAGTGAGAGGACCATCATGCGTATTGTTTCCAGATACCCACAACATCCTCCCCCCTCACCGCCATCTTGGTGTGAACATACCTATGTGGCACTTTTATGTCTTTAAACAGTACTCTTACTATATCAGGGGCAAAGACTTGCCCCCCCCCCACATTGATGGGGCATGGTCATGTGACGCGTCATGTGATGCCACCTGGGGTGCACCGGGTGGGGGCAGGTTGTGTGGAGGGTGATCTCTGCTGTCAGGATGCTGTCAGCGGCTCCTGGCTGGTTGCCCAGGAAGAAGAAGAAGAAGAAGAAGAAGAAGAAGAAGAAGAAGAAGAAGAAGAAGAAGAAATTTATTATTTATACCCCGCCCATCTGGCTGGGTTTCCTCAGCAACTCTGGGCGGCTCCCAACAGAATATTAAAAACACAGTAAAACATCAAACATTAAAATTTTCCCTAAACAAAGACATATAAAGACAAGGAAAAGTTTCCTATACTTTTTTATTTCAGTCTTTACAGAGAGAGGCTATAGAACCCAGCCTCTTGGATTACGGCGTTGTCCCAAGTGTCCTCCCCGTCTTTCCTACTTCCTTGTTTGTCGTTATCATGTCCTCTACGGGTGCTGCTATGTGCCCTCTGCCCTGGAGTTCTTTGCTCTCCTACTTTTAAGGCTCACCGGGTTCTGGGAGATGGGGGGGGGGTCTGGAATACTTTCTGATGACAACAGGTCAGCCAGCTGTTCTGGCTCTCCCATGATTTCCTGACTTTTCACCTCACCTGCCTCCAAGCTGTGACCTCCCTCAACCCCCTGTTGCAAATCTATATTGTCTTCCTCTTCCTCCTCTCTGGAAGGGTCAGGATTGGACAGTCTCCACCATTCCTCCTCTGTCTCTCACATTTGTGTTTGTTCATCCCAGCCTTAGCCCGGGAGCTGCAACTGGGACAAGTGAAGCAAAGATTGCCAGTGTTTGTCTCAGCCGCTGCCTGGCTCCTGGGCTGCCAGGCAAAGTATGGGACATGTGGAGGGTGCCCGGTGGTGGAAGGGGGTGGCAGCCATATCAATATTGGGGGGGGGCAGTGCCCCCTGCCAAAAACATTGGGGGAGCTGAAACCCCCTTCACCCCATAAACCTGGCACCGCTGGACTGTATTCCAACATGTAAAGGTTTTTATGACTACAGTGGATGCTCGGGTTGCAAACGTGATCCATGCGGGATGCACGTTCGCAACCCGCAGCGGCGCACCTGCGCCTTGCGTGGGTTGCTATTCGACACTTCTGCACATGCGCAAAGTGCAATTTAGCACTTCTGCACATACGCAACTGCCAAAACCCGGAAGTAACCCGTTCCGGTACTTCCGGGTTTCGGTGGGTCCGTAACCCAAAAAAAACACAACCTGTAGTGTCTGTAACCCAAGGTTATGTTACCATAAAGCACCAATGCAGCAGTAAGCAAAGGCTATAGCAGCCCAGTCAGCTGCTTGTGGCTGGAAAGCCAGACAGGATGTTTGTGACTGTTGCCATGGGAACATAGGGGCAGTCCATTCTGTACTGAGCACCGGATGTTAGCTCAGTGTGTGTGTCATATGACCCGTACTGGAAGTACATGGGTGGAGTTTATTCTTACTGCTATGGAGTGCAGACATGTTTCTCTGTACTGATGTAAGAGACAGAAATAAAGGATGTAAATAGATTTCTGTCTGCTTCTTTCCCCTCCCTGGGAATACCAAAGGGGAGAGAGAAGGAACGGTGTGTTCTTCTCACACATCTGGGAAGAATCGCCGAGACCTCGCCTGCTTATCTGCCGGGAGTAGCAGCGGGGAGGTCGACAAGGAATATCTGCCGGTGCCTACGCTGTGGCACATTCCTCTGAACCAGGCAGAATTCCAACAGGTAAGACTGTATATGCTTGGAAATGAAACTTACCCACCTCAGGAATATTTACCAACCTACTCTGTATTTCCAATACAAATTTGTAAGTTAAGTCAGGGTCTTGTAAATGGAGGACACGTGCAAACCCACTAAATCAAATGGCAGATTCTGCTTGCTTGTATAGATTTGCTGCAGCTGCGACCATGTTTTAATGTCAGCGCAGTTGAATAAGTTCATGTCCTTATAGGAGTGACACAGATTAATTCTGCTCCCTGTGAAGAAACGGTCTCTCTTGCCTTGCTACAGCTGTGAGCTGTTCCATGCTCTTGTGAGAAATGTGAGCTTAAACCCCATCACTACTGTAGTAGTTTTAATTAATTCAACCTCCAAACGAATCATTTCCTGGTACCATTTCCCCCTCTCTGGTCTGCAGATTAATTAGTTAATGTCAAATTAATTAGTTAATGCAACTGTTGATGAAAAGCTCTCTCTCCAGCTGATGTGGGTGACCGTTGAACTCATCCTTGCAAATGCTAGGGAGGTGAGAGGTCAAATCCCTAGCATGGAGGAAATGTACCAAATCTCTGTGCCCTTGGAGGTATTGTGAATAATGTGATGTTGTTTTTCTTAAAATGTTCTCCTGCAATTCTTGGTGAAGCAACCCATAACAGCAGCCAAGCAACAGGGATGAGGCTGAAACACAACTGCCTTTCAAAATTCATGCACCTCTGAATTTTTCAATGCCAACCAAAAAATGTGTGCAGACATTAGGAGAAAATGTGCATACAGACAGTGGATGTCAATAAAAATAACACACAAAATGGATTATATTGGGTGGGGGGGACTGTAAAAAAAAAAAAGTATCTTAGGCACAACTGTTTTCAAAAATGTGTATGTTAGCCGAAATGCATAGGAGAATGAATACAGATTTTTGTGACTGGGAAGTATGTGAGACCTTGTAGAGTGGTTAGCAAGTGCTAGAAGAGTTTGTAATGGAATTTTTGGAGTCTCTCTCTCTCTCTCTCTCTGAATGCAAACTGATACAGAAATAAGTTGAATTGCAGATTGGAAAAAGTCCATCATTCTTTTCCTTGCCTGGGCAGCGGTGGAGTACAAAAGCTCCAGGCATTTGCATTTACCCACATAGTCCCAGTAAACAGATACTTTCCACCACATCCTGCTATCTCACCCTGGAAAAACCAGTTTCCATCCCACAATGGTAATGTAAGGCCTGGTCTATAGGTGCAGCAAAATGACTTGGCAAGCATCCTGAAGGGGTTAAAGTGGATAGTACCATTTAAACTGCAGGTAGAGACACCAGCTTTTAGAATTCTTTCCCATGTTAACTCCCTCCACCTACTATCTGCAAGTGAAAATTGCACGCTAAGGAGAACTGTTTTTAGTACAGCGCATTTCTTGTTGTGCTACTTCACTGTTTGCAGGGAGCTTTCATGCAGGCCAATATTTATTTATTTATTTATTTATTTATTTATTTATTTATTTATTTATAAATAAAACCCATATATAACACTCCCCCTGCAAACTGAAGTGGATCAGTCCATTCTGCTGCTTCTGATCTCTACCATACTTTGCTGCTCAGGAGCTGAAAACAAACCTCGTAACTTTGTGCTGGATCCATACAATACCATGCTCAGCCTTGTAGCAATATTAGGTTTGGGCAGGGGGGCAGCTGCCCACTAAATAATAATAATAATAATAATAATAATAATAATAATAATAATAATAATAATAAACAACTAACTGACCAGTCCCGTCGCAGATAGCTTGGTTCTGCCTCCCACTAACATAAACCCTGGCTATGTTATTGGGATTTCATTGCATTAAAACCCATCAAGACATTTTCAGGGTAACCCAGGTCAGAAGGGACTAACATAGCAACAGACGAGAGCAGTTTGTGGTGGTCTGTTGTATTTCTGTGTACTCTTCTAGTTATTTGTTTAAATATGTAGGTGGAATGATAATGGCCTCTAAGCTAGACTTGGAACTGTTTTCATAATGCACCTTAAAGTGTGTTTGGAAGAGTGGGGTGTGCAGGAAAAATATTTTCCCTACTCACACAAATAATGTATCCAATTAGCAAATTAATGCCATTAGCTGAATTCTTGAGTAGTCAAATCAGTTCTTGACTTTGGTGTAAAGATAAAATACAGTTGCCATCCACAAGCTTGTTCAGCACCTGTGTTTTATTCAGAAATGTGACTTAAACTGGATATATTATACATCTTCAAAAGTGCCTTTCACAGCGTGGTTATTGACTCCCAACTGGGAAGATGCAAAGTATATTTCACATTTTTAATGAGGCGTTTCCAATGACATTTCATTACTAGTTTCAAAAGTGATAAAACTTGGCATTGTGTTATCTGTCAAGATTCTCCTTAAATCGGTTTTCAGCAGGGGGAGGGAGAGAGAGAAGAGGGGAAGACACGTTTAGCTTTTCACAGAGGTATTCAGAAAGAGGGAAGCCAAAGCTTTTTATGTGACTGACTTAATGTGAAGTAAATGGAAATTGTTTAATACAAGCTACCAACTCTTTGGCAGCCAGGCATCAGATTTGGAATAGATAATAGCTTAACTTGACAAAAGAAGAAATGATTTCTCAGAAAACAGAGCGTGTCTACAGTGTAATTAGACACATAGCAAGTCTACAGCATAATATTCAAAAACTAATATTTCTCTGACATGCTGCATTTTTAATTTATGAAGTTCTATTTTTAAAATAATGGATGACGATGCATAAACATACAAAGGTCAGGAAAAATGGCCTCCTTGGAGGCATTTTTCTCGAAAGGGAAGAGTGATTGAATTCACAGGGTTACTTTTAATTTTAGATGGGATTCTCTCCCCACCCCTTTTTGGAGGCAAATAACATTTGAAAAGCATGAATTAGGAGGTGTTCAGCCTTCTCATCCAGAACTCCTATGCAGAGGCCTAGCCTTGGGAAATGCTACAGGATCCCACCCACTGACCATTCAGACGTTATCCCTGTTATGGGATGACCTCAGAACTGTGCTGGGAAAATTGATCAGGCATAAGAAACAGGTGCTAATATTCATTGGAAGGAAGGCAAACTTAATTTCAGATTACTGTTTCTTTCACCGCATTCCTGAGAATGTTTGCCTAAGGTTCCCATGAAAGCATCATTCTCATGCACCATTATTAGAGAAATCTCACTCTGCCAAAAATATCTGTTGTGTGAATGGGTCCTCCTGCTCCCATCAGAGCCAGCTAGCATGGCCAATGGAAAGTGCCATCCAAGAACATCAGAAGGACTGCAGTTTCCCCCCTGGTTCTACAGGACAGGGCAAGTTGTTTCCAGATCTGAATGTATCTATGGGACTTGGGAGCAGGTTCTCAGGTGGGCAGCAATCAAGGTTGGAGACTATGCAGAGTTGGGGACTAACAGAGTTCCCTAGTTAGAGTCTTCATCCCAAAATTGGTAGTCTGAACTTCTGTTTGGTTTTAAATTTTATATTCTAATGTTCTAATTCTGCATTTCAATGTTTTAATTGTGTACAAGTACAAACATCCATGGGATCTCCTTGATCAGGGGTTGGCAAACTATGGACTGCAGGCCAGATCCAGCCCAACTGCCCTCTGGATCTGGCTCACAAGCGGTTCTGCAATCGCAGCTTGGATCAGCATGATCGCCTTTTTTTTTCAGGCGCCATTTTTTTGCGATTTCCCCCCTGAACATGCTCTGAGGTTGCTCAGACTTCCACGACGCTGGCCAATCCGAAGCCTTAGCAACCCCAGGCCTCCCCTCCATTGGCCGGTTTGACGCGAGCTGGCGGCCAATGGCGACCCTTCCTGAGACTCGCTGCTCCAATCGGGGCAAGGCGCAGGGCAGGGCGCAATGTTGACGTCTAGCTCTGAGAAGGGAGGAGAAACGAAGGGGCAGGAAGAAGCGGGAACAGAGAGCCTGCGAGGAGGAGGAGGAGGAGGAGGAGGATGACTCCTCTGTGCTGCTCGGTGGTGGCATATTAGCAGCACGATCATGGACACCCCAGGGTAGGGGCCCTTCCCGGCAGGCTGGCTGCGGCCCCTCTGCACAAGCCGAGACCCAACGCCGTCAGGGCGCCCCTCCCCAGTCCAGCCCAGCCCAGTCTGCTCCATCTGAACATGGTGAATGGAGGTATCTCTGAGGGAAGGAGGGAGGGAAGGTGTGTGTGTGTGCATGCGCATGCATGCGCATGCATGCGCTCCAGCCCGCCACAAGTTCTGAGGGACAGTGAACCGCCCCCCCCGCAGAAAAAGTTTGCCAGCCCCTGTCTTTGATGACAGGTGGTTTAAAAATCATACAAGTAGAAAACTTGTATAAATAAACGGCTTCCTTAAATGTGAAGGCCCTGTATAGTTGAATGCAAACTGAATTTGAAATCTCTAAAGCCGAAAGACAGGATAATTCTTTTCAATACATCAATAAGTAAGGCTATCCAAGCATCTGAGCAGGCATAATGCACTCCATCTTAAGTTTACAGTCCCCTGCTGCTAATGCTACGCAGTTAGTAATTTTGTAGACCTCAGCTATTGTTGACAAGGTAGTCAGTCCTTTTTGCAGTCAGGTCACCCCTTTCCAGTGCCTGTAAAAGCTTGCAAGCTGATTCACTGAAAACTGTGGAGCTTACCTTATTCTGCATATGTTGAAAATGCAGATGTTTCTCTGTTGTCTGCAGTCTCTGTTGTGAATTAATGTGCCATGTCCACTTTTTGAATGCTCTCTAGTTTCTCATTTTCAGGGCCTCAGCATTTGAGGCTGACCCACTATACCTTAATAAAAATATCCATTCATTTCTATTTATTATCAGTGTGTGCCTAGAGACAGCCTGATTCAGAGGAACTTGACATCTGGCTTGGAGTGGAAAGCTCATTTGTTTTCTCTAGTTTTCAACTGTTACTGGGTTCTGCAGTCTGTATTATTAAATTACAATCATTGCACTGTGTTTTGGCATGATAAAGTGCTCGGCGAGCAGAGATACTGAATATGAAATGTATTTTCTGTGCTGAAGCTGCCATGGGCTGGTAGCTCTTTTTTAGTGACCAAACAATGGGCGCGCTGTTATTGAGCTCTCTCTGCTCATACTTTTAGGCAACATGCACCAAGGAATTAAAGACCTTTTTCATTCAGGAACCTGCTTCGACTTGGTATATACCGTATTTTTCGCTCTAAAGGACACACTTTCCCCCCTCCAAAAATGAAGGGGAAATGTGTGTGCATCCTATGGAGCGAATGCAGGCTCCTTGGCTTCAGCGATAGCAATGCAAGGCCTCCGAAGCGCAGAGGGAGCGCTCCCTCCGCGCTCTGGAGGCTTCGCGTTGCTTTTGCTGAAGCCTGGAGAGCAAAAGGGGTCAGTGCGCACCGACCCCTCTCGCTCTCCAGGCTTCAGGGATAGCCGCCTGAAGCCTTTGGAGAGCAGCGGGAACTTGCGCTGCGCTCCGAAGGCTTCAGGTTCCTTTCGCTGAAGCCAGGAGAGCAAGACTCTCCTGGCTTCAGTGGAGAGGGAGGGAAGTGGCTCCGTTTCTCCTGCCGCTTCGCTGAAGGGGCGCTGAGCAGAGAGGGGGAGATTTCCCCCCCCTTGTTCTCCCCCTCTAAAACAGGGTGCGTCCTATGGTCGGGTGTGTCCTATAGAGCGAAAAATACGGTATTTTGTTGTATAGCATCTATTGGAATCAGAGTAAAGGACCAGAAAAAGGGCATAATCAGTGTTCTGGGCACATAACTGTACTGGGATTTTGTTGCTGCATTAGTTTTTCCTACAGCCTATAGAACATGGCCACACGCTCTTTTGTTATGGTGAGTGGTCCTCAAACCCTGAAACAACCTGGATCCAGAATGCTTTAAAGGCCATCTGCCCCAAATGAGCTTGGAGGCCCTGTCTTCTGAATGGCTGAATTTGGCCATGGTAGCTTGGATATTGACATTAGGGGCAGCTCTGTTACCATAATGCTGAATGACACAGAATTATAGACATTGTTGCATAATCACGCTTCCTTAGGAACCAACTGCAACACATGGGTAACTGCACCAATGCCGTTTCATCTGCAAAACAATTGAATTAACTGGATTTTGCTCCTGTGCAGTAAGGAGAGTATGAAAGATATGAGTTCTGTGTTCAGCCTGAAGATCAAATGCTGCTGCATTTGAGAGAAGCGGACACGGAGCAATGGATCAAAACTACAAGAAGATTCCACCTAAACATTAGGAAGAACTTTCTGACAGTAAGAGCTGTTCGACAGTGGAATTTGCTGCCAAGGAGTGTGGTAGAGTCTCCTTCTTTGGAGGTCTTTAAGCAGAGGCTTGACAACCATATGCCAGGAGTGCTCTGATGGTGTTTCCTGCTTGGCAGGGGGTTGGACTCGATGGCCCTTGTGGTCTCTTCCAACTCTATGATTCTATGATTCTATGCTGCGTTTTAATCAGGTTTCTGACATTTTCAGGCATTGCCTTCACTTCTGGGCCATCCATCAGTTCTTGTAAACAGGATCTTTTAATTCCTTCTGTGTTTTTACACAGCTGTGCATCGCCAATGCGTCTTTATTACTTTTCTTATTTCTCTGTCAAAGAGGGGAAAAATGACATTTTCAAAGGGGGCTTTTTAGTAGCTTATAATTTAATAAACACTGGTGCCTGAGATGAAGATGAGTAAAGTTCTGCAGTGCATCCATTCATTGTTGCTTTCAAAGGTAATTGTTTCCCTTACTTGCTCTCCCCCCCTCCCAATCTTTCTTACTCTTAGAAATATACTCAAATTTTGCCAGGTGGCTGGGATTGCTTCCTCTCATCTGTTTCCCGCCACCCTTGCATTTCATGCTTAGTTTTGTCCATAATTTGCAAGCTTCTGCAGAGGGCATTGGCCTGTCTTGTGTTCTCTGCATAGAAGAGGACGACTCACTGGGGTTGCTTATAGAAATAATGGATCTAGTTTGGGTTCACAGAATAGTGAACAACACACACCCCAGGCCCTGTCCCTCTCTACCTCCTCCATCTGATGGAAACGAGAAAGGTGAGTCTTATGTACTCGTGAAGTGCTTCTCAGGAGCTTTAACAAAGGAAATCAACGTGGAGCCTTCTCCCTAGCTTTGGCTCTTTGCTCTATATATTAATATGAAAGATGCTTCGCAGCTGCATTGTGCCTGCTCACACCATTTGTCTTTTCTGCTGTGTGTGAAACCTTAATCTGCTACGCTGCAGAACTTTTCTTACTGTTGATTTTTATCCTTGAAATAGCACCCTTTTTTTGCAGTTCAGAAACATTATTGCATTTTTTAAGGTTATGTTTGCACCTCCTTATCTATTCCACAGTTTGAAATTTTGCCTCACTGCAGTTAGCCGGCCTTCATATTTCGAAAGTGTATAACTTGCATTACCTACCTAAATATTGCTGGATATTCAACATCCCCATCAGCCTGAAGATTTGATAAAGGGGAGCTGGTGGAAATTACCAAGGCTTCAAATTACTCACTAGAATGCCCAAGCCATAAGTTATCAGCCAGGTAGAAAGAAAGAAAGAAAGAAAGAAAGAAAGAAAGAAAGAAAATGCTTGATAATCGCACAAAGAGTGCTAGGATCTTAGGACTGGGTTTTTACTGGTTTGAACAAGCGTCCTGTCGTGGGAAAGGACAGCAGTGAGAAATTAGTGAACATCTTGGGAACTTGGAGGAATTTTCCCATCTGGATGTGGGCAAGAATGAAGTCTGGAAGCATCAGGGAACCTTTGCAGGAATAATTGAAGAAAGAGAGAGAGTAGGAACTGGTGTTCTGGGCTGGCAGCATCCAAGCTGGACACAGAGAAATGAAAGATTTCCTGAAGCAGTCCTGCAGGTTTTGAGCTTATTGACCTTAAAAAGACACATACCTTTCTGCCATTGTTTTCCTCAGTAGAACAAGTCATCAGGGAAAGACAAAGATGGTCCAGGGGAAGCCAAAGGCAGAGGGTAGGGCTTACTCCGGTAGATAGGGCTCTCCAGCAATGTATGGTTGAAGTGCATCAACAATGAACTGTTGACCAAAGTGTTACTAGCTTCTTCCTGCTGCCTTTGATAGGGAAAATTACTTCGACAAGTTCCTTGCTTTCTGGATTTCATCAGTGTTAGTTTGGTCATATGTGATATTTCTTGTTGGTTGGTCCAAAGTGATGTAAGCTTACTATCTGGCTCATAAGGAAACCTATGGAGACAGAGGGTTGTATCCAAGGGTAGTTAGAGGTGACCCCCTGAAATTTATGGACATGACTCAACTTAGGCCTGTTAATTTTAGTGGGTCTGCTCTAATTGGATACAGCCAAGAAGTAGCTGGTGTCTAGGCAACTTTGCCCACACAAAACTAAGGTGCAGTCTTCTGTTGTCCTGTTCTGTGTGGGAACCTATTCTCTGAAACCCATCCAACTCTTAAGATGTCTCAACCTCATGGGGTTTTTTGTGTGGTTGAGAGGCTTTCTATTTGGATTGGGGCCATAGAGCTGGAGGAGGGAAGTTACCCCACCCTCCCGCAGCTACTGTTTGCCCCATAGTACATACCATGTTTATTATTTTATTTTTATTCGAGAATTTCTGCTCCACCCTTCTAATGCATTCACATGCATTTGGGGCAGGCTTTTGTGGTTCAAAAAACTTCCCATAATTTTTAAACGTAAGTTTTAAAACTGTTTTGTTGTTGTTGTCTTTTAGATTGTTGTAACTAGTCCTGTGGGATTGCCCTTGAAGATGACTCACAGATTACTAACTAGGGTTACATTTAGAGCTCATATAACCCTTGTTCTGAAACTGCTGCCAGTTGGTTTCTGGGAGTAATTTAAGGTACTCACACTAGTGTTTAAAGCCCCAAATATATGAAAGCCTGCCTTCTGCCCTACAATATCTCCCAGGTGTTAGTTCCACTGTCCTCAGAATCTTGGGGGTAGGTGACCTGGGAGAGGGCATACTGTGGGGCAACCCCTAAATTGTGTAATTTCCTCCCCGCAGAACTGTGTCTGGCTTCTTCACTATACAACTTTCAGTGAATGCTGAAGATAAACAAACCATTTACCCTGGCATCTGAAACCTGAGATGTTTGTTTTAGGACCCACCCTATTCCTGATACTGTGATCTGTTTTGAATCTGCCTTGAGATTTGCTGACACAATAATAATAATAATAATAATAATAATGCAAAGAAGGTGATCCTAAGGACCTCCATATATTATAGCACCATAGCTCCCATCATTCCTGATACAGTGGAGGTCTGTTCTTAACTTGAAACTGTTCTTAACCTGAAGCACCACTTTAGCTAATGGGGCCTACTGCTGCCGCACCGACGGAGCACGATTTCTGTTCTTATCCTGAAGCAAAGTTCTTAACCTGAAGCACTATTTCTGGGTTAGCAGAGTCTGTAACCTGAAGTGTATGTAACCTGAAGCGTATGTAACCTGAGGTACCATTGTAATGGGCAGTGCTGGCTGAGGACTAAAGGGAACTGGTGTCCAACAACATCTGGTACACCACAGCTTCCCCATCGCCTGCTATAAGATCTTCAAGGTTGGGCTTTTATCAATATGAGCAATGGAGTGTTCTGCTGTTGGTCTCTGAAGACTCACGCAACCATTGATTTGCATGGGAAGGGAGTCTGACATATTCTGGACTTCTTGTATAATTCTTTACAGTGGGAAAAATAAACTGAGGGGTAGCTCCGACGATACTTTAAGGCCTCCAGGCAGCATTTTTGAATTATTTCTGTCTGTTATTATAGATGAAAGCAGTAGGGGTTATTGAGAAATATTCATTGCATATTTTTTAATAGGAAAAAGTGGGGAAGTCAGCACTAAGAAGCACCGGTAAGCCACAGCTTACCGATTTCAGCCTTTTGGAGGAAAACTCAATGAGTACAGCACTGCTGTAATAAACAAGTGTTTGACACATTCAGGGACGCCAACATAATAGGAGCCAATTTCCTGCAGAGCTGAGTAAAATTTACAAGTTGCATGCTAGTAGTGCCTCTCTGTGACTTTTTTTTTAAAAAAGAAGCTTTCTAAGGGAGGTGGAATTTACAGGCTTTAGCTTAAGAATACTTGCAAGTTTCCTCATAATGAATAGAAGGGGGGAAATAGATTCACTTACCTTTTCGTAGTGGCTTACAGAGTTCTCTCTCTCTCTCTCACACACACACATGCACACACATGCAGAGTAAAGTTTGTTAGCGTAAACCTTTTTGTTGTGAATATATAGTCCTGCCAACGGTAAGCCAGATAATATATTTTTATGTGCCTGATGACAGAAGTGTATCAGATATAATTTTTTGTGTGTGCATAAATGTGCTGACACTCAACTGAGGTTAGGACTCTTCCCCCTCATCCCCATCACTGATTTCCTGATGCTGTCAAGTGTCAGGGCAGCTGAGAGCCCACCCTGCAATGCTCACTGCAGACTTTGTGTCTGAATTCCTCCTTTCTAACAACTGCCCAGATATATCCCATTTATAAAGCAGTGGCTTTTCACCCCTTTCTCAGTCAGTGTGGTCTGTGTAGCTGCAGAGGAATGGAGAACAGGAGAGATGCAGTCTGAAATCCTAAGCATGCTAACCTGCCTTTTACCGGCCACCCAAATCTCTGCCGAGAGGTGTGAGATTCCAGAGGTCTTGGCACTTAACCAGGGTTTTTGTTCCTTTGGAATGAGGCATGGCAGAGTCTTTAAGAAATACGATTTATTCACGCATGTTGGCACCTGAGTTTATGGAGAGAGTTTGCAGTGTTCACGTTTCAAGAGCAGCTTGTCCTTCCCAGCAGCAGAGCATTGGATTCCGAGACATCCTAAGCACCATCTCGTCGCTCCTTAACAGCCTGCTCCAGCCAGCCTGCCAGGCCTCTCCTCTTCAGTCCTTGCATGATGTTCTGCCCATTTCCTCATTCTCATTCCCAGCAGAACTTGCAGGAAGCAACTCCTTCCTTTCTGCATCCAACACTCCCTCCCTGGCATCCTCTGTTTCTCAAGCTCATTGCAAAACACATCCCCTTCCCAGTGGCGTAGCAAGGTCAGGTGGTACCCGGTGCAGAAAATTTATTGTCATGTGCACCCCCCCCATTGAAATCTTGTTGGACTTCCAAGAGATCTACTCACAGTATAAAAAGACTGACTGTGATCTACCCATCCTGTGATCTACCAGGAGTTGTTGAGCTTTTTTAAGGGAAGGAGATTGACCAAAGTTGTTGAGCTTTTTTAGGGTTGCAGGGTTTAGGCCCTAAGTTGAGAGAGCTTCCGCTTCTCTCCTTCCCTCCACCCTCTGCTTGTTTGATCGCCTGCCTACTTCCTGTCCTCTCCCTGCCTGCCTGCCTCCTCCAGCTGAGCTTGATTCCTTAGAGAGGAACAAAACATGGAAGCTAGTTCCAACAGTTTCAGGCTTTGAATACCCATTTGCTGTCAAGCAAAGACAGATCAAAATGGCAAGATAATCAGACACAAAGCCAGATTGGTAGCTAGAGGTTTTTCACAGGTACCAGGAGAAGACTATCACGAGACCTACTCACCCACCGTGAGATATGAGAGCATTAGGCTTATGCTCAAACTTGCTGCAGAAGAGTATCTACACATTTCTCTTCACGATGTGAATACAGCATTTTTGTACGGAACCTTAGGTGAATCACTTTATATGCTTCCACCTGATGGCATACAGGTAAAACAGGGATTTGTCTGTTCTCTGAAGAAGTCCCTATATGGTATCAAACAAAGTGCACGATGCTGGCACTCTAAACTCACTGCTGTTTTCTCTAGGGGTTGTCAAAACGAAGCGGCGAAAAGTGGTGCAACTGCCCCCCTTTCCCCCGACGGCTTGGGGTAGGCGGGAGTTGCGGGCGGGTGGCACACCGAATATCATCCCCCTCGGTAATGACATCCAGGGGTCCACCCCCACCTTGCTCCGCCCCTGCCCCCTCCCCCGGTTGCTTACATCAAGCCACTGCTACCCTACCCCAAAAGCTACTGAGCACAGGGTCTTAGTTTTGCCGATGGCTTGCCATTATCAAACAAGCCAGGTCATTCTCATCCTTTTATTTCTTCAACGACCCGCCCCCACATGAGCCATTGCCAGGCTGGCCTCATGAGGAAGCTAGCCAGTATTATTTCCAGCCCTTGCTTCATTCATGAATTTATGAGTTTGCTCAAATTCTAACCCTTCACTGAATGTAGAGAAAATTGGGGGTGGGTCCTGCTTCCCCAGACCCATAACACTGCCTCACTGAAATGAGCATGACTTGTGAGTTATTACGGTTAAGATCTAAAACCTACAAAACTGGAGGCCTCTGTCTGTCAACTGTGAACAAGGCTCCAAAAGTGGGGGGGAGGAATCTGTTTAGGCTCAGCCCTAGAAATCATTTGCAAAAGTTTCTAGCATTGGTGGTACAAGTCACCTCTAATTATTCACTTTCTCAGCATTTGTCTCATGTTAAGTGCAGACAGCCCTAAAGACTTTTCCTGGCTAGGTAAACCAGGAAAGACAGACTGATACCTTAAGCAATTTATTTTAATTTGATTATATTTTGCTCATTACATTCCTGGTCCTAAAATCTCTTCATAAGACACAGTCCCAGGATTTAGTTCCTTTATATGCTCCCCACCGATGTATTACAGGTATTTTTTGTTTTGCAAATAATTCTGAAGATCAGTTCCTTATCTGGTTCTTATTGCAGTGATTGTATGACCCAGTAACATGATATTATTTTCCCCATTTGAAGGTTCTGTTGCCAAGTCTTCGCCACCATGAAAACACAAAACAAATTAGGCCCATTTAGTGTGACTTCTTGTTCTCCCATCCCTCACCTCCACATTAACATAATGACTATCAGCATTTTGTTGTGATATTTAAAATGCTGACACCAAGACTTCTCAACTAGATCAAACACAGATTATGCTTTCCTTAAAAAGGTCTCCGTTTTCTTGTTTCCACTGTACATTGACCAGTGAAATGAAATAATTGCAAGCACACACTTTTCTTTATTGATTTAACTCATTTGTTCCCCAACTCCCTTGACAGTTTAGGCAAGTTTATTATCACAAAAGAGAATAGGAGCAACAAAATTCTCATAATCCTTTCCTCTGATACAGGTAGCTAGGCCCACGTCTTATTCATGGGATGCTGAACTGAGATACAATGCTAAGGTTCGGAATACTGATCTTGTGTTGACTACCTACTACTACTACTACTACTACTACTAATTTATTTGTACCCCACCCATCTGGCTGGGTTTCCCCAGCCACTCTGGGCGGCTTCCAACAAAGATTACAAATACATTAAAATGTCACACATCATTAAAAACTTCCCTGAACAGGGCTGCCTTCAGATGCCTTCTAAATGTCAGGTAGTTGTTTATCTCTTTGACATCTGATGGGACATCCCCTCCTTTGAAAATCCATTCAGGATGGAATGCTTCCTTCACTGCTAGGGCTCATCTGCATCTCTGTTTTCCCCATTACTCTCCCCAGGGAAAATCTGCAGTTTAGTGCTGAATTTCAACAATATATTTATTAGGAGCGATTGGGTTTTCCATGGATTGGCATTTGTTATCACTAAAGAGTGGGTTTTCTGGGAGAAAGCAGCAGGGCAAAGACAAGACCTCTTGGGCCTGTGCCTTCTAGGAAGAACGCCTAGTTTCAGGGGTTGTTTAGACACCCATATCTGTATGTACTTAGTGTCAGGGAAAGCACTGTGGATTGGAGTCAGTTTTCAAGACACCCAAATAAGATTTACTTTGGGGCTTCCAGGTCCTTCGTTGTTTTGGTTAATGGCCAGTTGACTAACTTCAAGTAGGAAACCACTTTGGCAAACCTTTCCATCTAAATAAAATTGTAATATTGCTTTTTAATTAGTGTGCTTGACTTGGTAAGCAAAAGTCTGCTTGGGCGACGACTGTTACGAGCCATTTCCCCCCAGATTGCATATACCAGAGGTTCCTTGTCAAGCATGGCAGATCCAGGGGGACTGTCTGAAAAGAGATGCTCATGGAAATTGCAGTGGTGCCCTAGAAGTTTGCAACATCTTCAATCTAGGTATGTAGTGATTCTAAGAAACCCGCCGTTCCCATCGATAGAGGAGGGAAATGTTTTGTGTGAAGCATGAGACTCTTCATCCCAGGTTTGTGGGTTCAAGCCCCACATTGGGTGAAAGATTCCTGCATTGCAGGGGGTTGGGGGTAGATGACCTTTGCGGCCCTTTCCAACTCAATGAGTCTATGGAGAAAGGGTGCCTTATCAAACCCATTCAACATTCCAGGTGCATGCCACCCAGAGAAAAAGTGCATCTCCCCTT
The DNA here is from genome assembly GCF_964106915.1 of Podarcis gaigeae. NCBI lineage: Eukaryota > Metazoa > Chordata > Lepidosauria > Squamata > Lacertidae > Podarcis > Podarcis gaigeae. The sequence continues at coordinate 103,940,338 of NC_139679.1, forward strand.
CAGCAGAACCACCAAACATACATTTACCAAGGAAGTCCAGAGCACCGTCTTGCAGAGATTCCAAAAGAGCTGCTCAGACCTTTAGAAGAGATCAGAGAAGACTGGAGATCAAAACAGGTTCTTCCCGATTCACTGTTATTTAGGAAACCAGTTGGTGCTTCTGGTGCAGTGTTTAGCTTTTTACCTCTTGTGACCTGCCTTCTTTGTCCAAGCTCCTGACTACCTCAGCCTTAAACCTCCCTTGTCTGTAGCCTGCTCAGTAGCTTGAACTTGTAGTTTATAATCCATGGTGCTTTTGCTCTTATTTATTTCAGCTAGATAGCAGGGGGTAGTTCCTAGGCTAAATCTCATTGCCTTATGTGGGGAGGATATTTGAATTTGATTTGCCACGTCAACGTAAGATGCGACCATATTACAGGGGTACCTTGCGTTACATACACTTCAGGTTACATACACTTAAGGTTACAGACTCCGCTAACCCAGAAATATTACCTCGGGTTAAGAACTTTGCTTCACGATGAGAACAGGAATAGTGCGGTGGCGGCGCGGTGGCAGCAGGAGGCCCCATTAGCTAAAGTGGCGCTTCAGGTTAAGAACAGTTTCAGGTTACGAACGGACCTCCAGAATGAATTAAGTACTTAACCTGAGGAACCACTGTAGTTTCATGTGGAGGTATGTGTTGTGCCTGGGCTCCCATATGATGGCAGCTGATGTTTACCACATACATGAAAACTCACAGGGCTATATAATTTTTGTGTATGTGTGAAATTGATGAGGAACAATTGCCTTGGAACGATATGTACAGGCAACTCCCCATTTACACAGGGAGGCATCAGATGTTTCAATGAGATCGCCTATATTGGGAACACAATTGAAGAAGCCTGCAGGCACCACCATTGCTCCCTCCAAACATCCTTTCTCAAACACCAGCTCTCCACAGGCCTCAAAGGTTGATACAAGGGCTCCTAGGATTGTACTTGCAAAGGCACACGTGAATGATAGACACTGTTTTCATGCCATTTTATGCCGTTTTCGCATTATTTTTAGGGCCATTTTTGCCCCCTTTGTGCCACTTCTGGATTTGTGGTGATGTGCATGTGCGTGGTCTCACATGCCTTGAACGAGCATAAATGGGGAGTTGCCTGTAAAAAGCAACGGGTGGTCTGTAAGGAAAATTAATATTGATTATTAGAAGAAATGTAACGAAAGGTTCAGTCTGTGGCATCTCTGGATAGGACTGGGATAAGGTTACCAGATTTTTTTTCAATGAATCCGGGGATACTTTTCAATTTCCTACAAAAATACAGTGGTACCTCGGGTTACATACCCTTCAGGTTACATACGCTTCAGGTTACAGACTCCGCTAACCCAGAAATAGTACCTTGGGTTAAGAACTTTCCTTCAGGATGAGAACAGAAATTGTGCTCCTGCGGCGTGGCATTAGCTAAAGTGGTGCTTCAGGTTAAGAACAGTTTCAGGTTAAGAATGGACCTCCGGAATGAATTAAGTACTTAACCCGAGGTACCACTGTAGGTGGATTTGTCAGGGGACTGATTTGTAAATCCAGGGACTGTCCCCAGGAAACGGGGACGTCTGGTAACCTTAGACTGTGAGTATTCTTTGTCTGAAACCCTGGAGGTCCACTGCTACTCAGTGTAAGTAATATAGAGCTAGAAGATGTGGGATATATTGCAACTACTGCAGGTTTACCACATATTAACTTGAGTATGAACACCACCCAGATGTAATGTGTGCTACAGGCCTTTGAATGTTTCTTGAGTAAGGATGAATTTCCTGCCTAAGGATAAAATCTCAGTTTTCTGCCAAGTCTTAATCTGAGAAAACTCTCTTTTGCATGCATGAAGTGAGCCTCACTATGAAATGTGGGTTGTTGGCTCCCATCCTTTAAGACCAAAACCAGAGAGCAGAAGGCATCAGGTCTTTGAACGCTGAGGCTCGTTTCAGATATTCAGGTTTTTGGCTTGCCTTCAAGGTTGCATCTGTGCCAAGCAGGAGGCCCCAGTGAAGCGCCACAAAGGCCATTGTGGTGGAGGTGAAAGGACACATGACTTGGGTCTCTGATGATGGAGAAAGCTGGTCTTTGCCAGTCCTTGCTTCCTGTATGGGAACATCACAGTGCTGGGCTTTTGTTGTTGGAAAAAGCCCATTTTAACTTCTCGCAATACAAGCTATATGTTTCCTTCCCCTGCTTCCTGATGTCATTTTAAAATAGATCTGACCATTGCTTTATCTGGAGATGATAAGAAGAAGTAAAAAAAGAAAGGAAAGAAAGAGTGTGGGCCAGCCATTGTCAAAATATACAATGAATCCCAATCTTTATTCCTGTCCTCTGTTGGAAATCTCTACCTAGTTTAGCCATTAGACCACTGTTGTAATGTTTAGCAGTCCTGCAATGCTTTGGTTTTTAGCTTTATATTCTAAGTGCTCCCTATTATGGTTAACATAGTGCAGCATAAAAAAGTGGTTAAACAAGGATAGATGTAATGTGAAGCCGAGAATTTCTTTTACTCTGCTTTAAAAAATCTTAAGGGTTTGGGTCTAATTCCAAAGTCTTTTGCTTCTGCTATTTTCCTGTTTTATATCCAGAAGGTTGCTCAGTAGGAGCTGTACAGAAGGGTGCTTTTCGATGACATCCGCAATACCAGTTCATAGGATTTCCTTTCCCACTTATTTGAATCCTCCTTTTTGCTACATTAATTCAAAATGCTGCTCCACACAGAAGGCTAGAATCTCATTGCGTCAGGATGAGAACAGAAATCGTGCTCTGGCGGTGCGGCAGCAGCGGGAGGCCCCATTAGCTAAAGTGGTGCTTCAGGTTAAGAACAGTTTCAGGTTAAGAACGGACCTCCGGAACGAATTAAGTTCTTAAACCGAGGTACCACTGTATATGGCGTTATTGACCTACTAAGGCCTTCGACACTGTAAATCATAATGCCCTATGGACTGTCCTTCTGAAAATTGGCTGCCCAGCTAAATTTGTGAACATCCTTCGGCTCCTCCATGATAATATGACAGCAACAATCGCAGATAACAATGGCTCTCAAAACGAACTATTCACAGTGGGACCAGGTGTTAAACAGGGCTGTGTTACTGCCCCAACTCTATTTATTATTTTCATTGCCATGGTCCTACACTTTTTCGAAGGGAAACTCACCACTGGAGTAGAAATCCTATATCGAAGAGATGGAAAGCTCTTTAATCTGAGTAGGCTGAAAGCATAGAGTAAGGTTACGGTAACTTTCATCATAGAATGTCAGTATGCTGATGACAATGTAGTGTGTGCACACTCAGAGAATGACCTCCAAACCATCCTAAATATATTCGCAGAAGCTTACAAAAAGCTTGGTCTATCACTCAACATCCAAAAAACCAAAGTGCTGCACCAACAAGCACAAAACAACCCCTCTGCAGTGCCATAGATTCAACTCAATTGTGTAATATTGGAAAGTGTCAATCACTTCTATCTGGGCAGTTATCTTTCCACAAGGGCCGACACTGATGGCCTGAGCTCTGCAAGTGCAGCTTTCTCCCAGTTGAAGTGCAGAGTGTTTGAGGACTGGGACATTCGCAGGGAAACCAAAATGCTTGCTTGCAAAGCCATTGTACAGGGTGAGTCCTTTAAAAGATGCCACATGAATACAGAGTACACATGTTCCATGGGGGCTCTTTTAAAAGACTCACCCTGTACTACCAACCTTACTGTATGCTTGTGAAACATGGACCACTTATAAAGCCAATCTCCAACTCCTCAAAAGATTCCATCAACGGTGTCTCCGAAAAATTTTACACATTGCTTGGGAAGACAGGCAAACTCATGCCAGTGTACTGGAAGAATCAAAGATCACTAGTGTTGAAGCAATGATTCTTCAACATCAACTGGTCATGTTATTCAGTTATTCAGTTGCCTGATTACCGTCTTCCGAAGCAACTACTCTATTCCAAACTTAAAAATAGAAAGCGTCATACTGGTGGTCAACAAAAGAGGTTTAAAGACTCTCTCAAGGCAAATCTAAAAAAATGCAGTATAAACACCGACAACTGGGAAACACTGGCCTGCGAGTGCTCCAATTGGAGAACAGCCTTTACCAAAGGTGTCATGGACTTTGAAGATGCTCAAACTCAGGACGAATGGGAGAAACATGTTAAGAGGAGGCACGCTTGGCAAACCCTCACTGTGATCAACTCCCACCCAGAAACCTATGTCCCCACTGAAGGATGTGTGGATCCAGAACTGGCCTCCACAGTCACTCACGGACTTACTGTTAAGACCGTGTCATGGAAGACAATCGGACTTACTGTTAAGAAGAAGACCAAAAGTATTCAGAACTTTCTAGTAATCATGGTATCTGGGAGTTCATATGTGCCATATGTGTTCATATGTGTGCACTTTTTCCAGCCACAGTGCAAAAGAGGCCTAACCCCGTACATGGTTTCAGAAACATGTTGCCCTACTGAGTCCACTTTCAAGCATGTAGCCACTTCATACTTTTTCCTTGAAAATCTAACAGGGTGGGTGGGTGGAAATCAGAATTCTATGGCATGCCCTGAATTATATTAAAAGAGCGTCCTCATTTTCATTGTTATTGTTAATTAGAATAATTTAAACAATAGCAAAAAAACCAGATTAACTTAATAAACATAATTATTCAGCGGTGCATTCAGAAAATCCATTTGTTTGTAAGCTGCCTGCTATCATCCTACGTTGACTTCTCCCTTTCAAATTTTAATGGCTTTCACAGCCATAAAATTGATGCAAGCAAACATTCCCTTATTGTTATATATTCATATTTCCAGTGCTTCTTTTTCATGCTGGCATCTTTTGTACCTAAAGATAATCCTAAAATGACTTACGCTTTGATATGAGAGGAGCTCACCTAAAAGGCCTTAGCCACCGTCCAAGATGGGTGGAGGCTGCTTGTCGTTTCTAAAAAGAGCATTATATGTATGGCCATTACTCACTTAATAGTTTTGAACAGGCTTGCAGTGGGCAGGGGAAGATATGACCCAGGTTCAAGTTCCCACTTATGCCATGAATCACCTGCTCTCAGCCTAGCCTACCTTTCAGAACTGTTGTTAAGATAACATCGCTAGTGGAGACAGTGATGTGCGCTCTTCTGAGCTGCTAAAAAAGGAGAAGTATAAATGTAATACATAATAATAATAAAAAGATCATTCATGGACTCACCAGGTTTGTGTATTTCAACCTCAGTTGCCCCTGTTGCAAATGTAATGGCCATTAATGGTCTTGCGAAATGTTGTGGGGAATTGGATGGTAGGTTCTAGGGATAGGTGTTGATATCAAAAGAGACATATATAAACAAATGTATCCTCCAGCAGTGGTGTAGTGGTTAAGAGGGGTGGACTCGTAATCTGGTGAACCGGGTTCGCGTCCCCGCTCCTCCACATGCAGCTGCTGGGTGACCTTGGGCCAGTCACACTTCTCTGAAGTCTCTCAGCCCCACTCACCTCACAGAGTGTTTGTTGTGGGGGAGGAAGGGAAAGGAGATTGTTTGCCGCTTTGAGACTCCTTAAGGGGAGTGAAAGACAGGATATCAAGTCCAAACTCCTCCTTCTCCTCCTCTTCTTCTCCTCCTCTTCTTCTCCTCCTCCTCCTTCTCCTCCTCCTCCTTTGAATGCCTTCTCTCCTCAAAGGAACACATTTCTGTGGACTGGGGCCTTTCCCCGTTAGGCAGAACAGGGATGGGGATATTTTGGTACTCAAGATGTTGGTGGACCCCAACGGACACCATCCCTCACCATTGGCTATACTGCTTGGGATGGATGTTGACATCTGGTAACATCTGGAGGATCGCAGGTTCCTCATCTCCTGATGCAGAGGACTCCCCCTGCAAGCAGAGGGCCTGAAACCAGCATTAGAATGGAGCCGAGAGCCAAGGGGAGAGCTGAACAGTTCATAAGGCATTCTATTCTATACTCTCCAGTCGTCCTGAATTTAAAGAGTCCCTGGATGGTGCAAAACCTTTGGAAGTCCTCCATGCTGCATATCGTGTAAAATGACTTGTGCTGGCACTATAATAAAGAGCTGGGGCAGAAGATCTATTTTCCAGCCATCATTCTTAAAAGATTCTTAAAACTTCCCTTCTTAAATGTGATGTGCTCCAAGGCATTGTTTGATTTGAAATGCACTCAGTCCATTTTGTGTGTGTGTGCGCGCACGCGGGGGGTTTTGTTGCGCAAGCCGGGTCGTTTGATGGGATGCGAGTCCCATCAGCATGACGTCTGTCATTTGCAGTACTGATGATGGTGCCCGGAAAGGTCTTATTAATCTTTATTTAATGTGTCCATGTGTATGAGCGAGGGGGTGGGTGGGAAACAAACACAGAAATAATAAATCATATGTATGCATTATGGGAAGCCTCTGGGCATTCAGACCGCATTACTCATATCTTAGAAAGGTAAAAATGGCAAGCTGTATTAGCTGAGTTCAAGGCACAAAAGGCTGTATTCATTTCGCGGCATGCATAAGTTATGCAAATGGGAACAACTTCAGGGAAAACAGCAACACAATATTCTATCCATTGGAATAATACAATTTAATAAGCACTTGTCATGAAAAGCAGCACATGCATTCTGCTAAGTTTCTTACTCGTTTTTTGGTCAAGGCTGTTAACTACTTTTAACATCTTGTGCGAAGAGTGTTTAGATGTCCAAGCACTGACAGAACACAACCTCCCCTCCCCACGTTGCTCCAACACACCCACAAGGCAAGGTGAGGTGACTGCCTCAGGCGGCAGGATACACAGGGGCAGCAGATCTCGATGTCAACCTTTCTTCCCCCATTGTTCCTGATGTAGATCTTCTCATTCCTTCTGCCCTCATCTCTCATCCCTTTTTCCCTGGCAGGGAGGAAGGTGCCATTTTGGAGTCCCTCTCAGGTGCCAAAATATCCTGGGTTGGCCCTGCTTCTAGATATGGTTAGATGGGGTGGAGACGATCATGGTTATGTAGTCCTCTTGCATAAACAGTAACACCTAAAAACAACAACACACACCTTGAAATAGAACAGAAATGAATTGGGGTGCATATGTCCAAAACTATCAATAATTAACAGAATGGGTGTTAGGGAACCAGTGCCTGATAGTGGTTAAAATGGTGGGTTGCTCCTGGAAAGATACTGGTTCATAGCTTCACTGAGACATGTTGCTCACTACCTCTCAGCTTAATCTGCCGTACCTCATAGGGATGTTATGAGGATAAAATGATGGGACCATGTATGTTACCCTGAGATGTTAGGTGGAACCATAGGATGGAAATGTAATTTATAATATTAAATAGTTTGGTATTTGAAAGTATTGATTTTGTGTGTGTGTGTGTGTGTGTGTGTGTGTGTGTGTGTAACTATATTTATTGCTTATTACTATAGTTATACTCCATGTTTGACCTCATATTGGATCCCAGAATAGTTTACAGCAATTAAATAAATCACCAAGCTACAATGTAAACGAAATAATTTTTATGGCTGTTGTTGCCCTTAAAAGCTCTCTGGAATAGCAGCAGCAGCAACAAAAGCATTGCAGATTTCTTTAAGGCTGATACTATACTATTGAAGAGTATAACCAATTAATAAGAGCCACAAGATTCGATCCAAATTAGGTTTATGGGTGAATCAAATTTTCCCTCCATCCTTACTCACTAGGTAATCCTTGTAGGCGGGTTTAGTGATGGCTGCTAGAGAGGATTTTAATGGATAATTAGGTTTGGGCTGCAACACTGAATATGCTGTTTGCTTCTGTGTGTTTGCTCTTGCAATTTTAGCAGTCATGAAAAAGGAAGCAGAGGCTTTCTCTTGGAAGCAAACTGATAAGACTGCAAATATATATATAGATCTGGGATCTTGAGCAAGAGGTTAGGTTTCTTCCAATCCAGCCGTTCATAGTGGAATGGCCCTTGAAATATCAAGGTTAATAGTATCTTCTGTACCGATAAGCGAGAAGATTTAATTCCAGACATCTAAATTGTAGTTGCTAGTGTTTAGTTTGGAATTAATAGAGTGACTACAGTGATCAATAACAGATATATTCAAAACATGTGCCTTTAATTCCCTATCTGTTCTGCTGCTTGCTGGAATGATCTAATGACCTTTCTGGTGGTGTTAATGAACAAGTTATTAATTAAAATGTGATCTTTATCCTTCACTTCTCTCAAATCATCCTTTCTGTTTGTATGAGGCTTCCGCACTCGCTGCATGAGAGAAGCAATACCTGTCCCCTGCAGTATCCTGGAAGGTTTTGGCCTTTTTGTCCCTTTTGACTTTAATCTATTGTTCTGTTCAAGGTTACTTTGAAAACACCAGGTTGTCTTGCTCGGTGTCACAGTTTTCACCTTTGTTTCTAATGCTGGACTGTTTATGCTTGCCCGTATAATCATATTCCAATCCCCCCTTGGCTTCTGGGAACTTTGCTCTCATCCTGTAACTGCAGGTTTCCTCCTCTTGCTGGAGTGAGCCTAGAAGAGGGAGCTGTGACCTTGCAGAGCAGTTATTTGTAAGCAACAATATTAATTCATGAGTTTTCCCCTGTCTCATCACATCACACATTGCAGCAAGCTGACCTCTTTCTCTCCAGGTGGGTTTATGCAACCGTCTGTGACTTTTTGCGACGCAAAAGGACTCTTAGTACGCCTTCTCAAACTGAGCTGTATATTAATGTTTAGCTTTCAATGTTAAGGGCGACAACAACGATGGTTCCTCACTTACAGGAATTACTAAGAATTACAATTGCTGGATTTTATTGCCTTTGCCAGATCTCTGATATAAATAGAAGAGGTTATCCCAGCAGTCAGTATGGAAGTAGCCTACCCTCCTAGCAACCTTCAATTTATGTGATAGGTGGTAAAGGAGTTGAAGGTTCTATCTGTGTAACACAACTACCATATATAAAAATATAAAAAAATGTCCAGTAGCACCTTAGAGACCAACTAAGGTTGTTGGTACCATAGTACTACCATAGCATATTTCAGAATTAGTATTCATTTGCTGAGACCAAGTAAGAGCCATGCTGTGATTTTCTGCATGCACTTCCGAACATGGCCTAAATATAATCTGACGCCATCACATGACATATTGTGGGCAGGTGCTGGGGCTCAGTAAGCGTCACTATGGTTGGGTCTACCACCATTCCTGCCGCAACTGCCGTGGCTGCTGCTACAGCAGCCAGCCAGCCACATGGGCACATCAAGGCTGGAATGACTATTAAGACAGAGTTGCTGATGAGTTTTGTGTGTGCCTGGAGTGTGCAGTGTTGCTGCCAGGCCCTTGGCCACACAGGGACTGGTGAGGTGGCCTGGCAGTGGCACTGAGAAGAGCTTCAGGTCGTATCCTCAAATTGACCAGCACCGCCATGTTAAACATGCAAACCCCACCCCCGGCATCTGTTTTGGAGCTCTGCTGAGAGCTGCCACCATCAACAACATGGGCTGGTAAGAATGAACCCTGGTCAAGGAAGAGGGGCATGTCCACTGAACATTGGGCAGAGTGGACCTTTCTGGAGGCAAGCCTGATTACCCTATTCTTTACCATGTATCCTTCAAGGGAATACAAATATCTAAGTCAGATGCAGGCAAACCTATATGTCGCACCTGGCCAACACTGAGGGCTATTTTGAAAGGGCATGGGGTGACCACTTCAGTTTATTGATGGATATATGATGGTGGACGTTACATGGCTGAAATGGCTGGGTGGGCCTAATTAGATCCATGGGCTGGAGATTCCCCCACTGCTCCTATAGGCAGTTTCCTGCTCTTCCTAATTCACAGTACAATATCTAGAAGAGTTTGGATTTGATATCCCGCCTTTCACTCCCCTTAAGGAAAGCGGCTAACATTCTCTTTTCCCTTCCTCCCCCACAACAAACACTCTGTGAGGTGAGTGGGGCTGAGAGACTTCAGAGAAGTGTGACTTGCCCAAAGTCACCCAGCAGCTGCATGTGGAGGAGCGGGGAATCGAACCCGGTACACCAGATTACAAGTCCACCACACTTAACCACTACACCACACTGGCTCCCTATCACTCTCTGGCAATCTTTCCCCAGTACCTTTCTGTATGGCTTCTTGGAGAGTGTCTGTGCTATGACATCCTCAGCTGGCCATCACAAATCACCATCAAAATGTGGAATCTGTGGATTTTCAGAGCTAAAACCAGTAACAATCTCAGGAAAGAACTGCGAGTGATGTAGCACATCGGTGGAAAACAAACTGATGATTATTCTGATAAATTAAAAAAAATACATGGAAAGTGCCCTCACTATTGTTTTGCCTAACTCATGCTACCTTTTAAAATGCATGAAGTACCATTTCTCTAGGGACTGACATCTGTCATTTGCTTTTGACAATTAACGCAGTCTTAAAACAAGTCACACATTTCAATGTCAAAGAAGTCGTTGTGATATCAAGTCATATGTTGAGTGGTTCTGGATTTTAAAATCTTTTTAAAAAAGCATTTCCTACCTAAATTCAGATAATGGGTGACTGAAAGGCAGTTTCTTCTTCTTCATCATGCACAGTGCTTTTTTTTGGGGGGGGGGAGGGCTGTCTTGCTCTGCTTGGATTTCACCCTTCCACCCAAGAGCTCAAGGTAGTCTACATCTTCGTCCTCGCTTTATTCTCACATCAACGCTGTGAGGTAGGCTAGGCTGAGTTGGGATTTGAACCTAGAACTGAGTCCCAACCCTTCACTACCTGTTTGTTACTCAGTTTAGGCAGAAAGGCAGAGGGGTATGGTTTTTAGATGAAATACACACCTGCTTTCATAATGAATAAAATCTCCGGCTGCAATCCTATACCCACTTAATTGAATTCAGTGGAACATAGGCTTGAGCAGATTTGTGTATGTTGCACTCTAACTGCAGCTTGCTTGCTTTTGCCCTAGGTATTCTAGAAAGCAAAGTTTTATAGACAGGTGGGATTAAACCAGCGGGGGAAAAATACACAAGAGCACAGATATATGTAAATATCCACGTTCCTGAATCTTATTACTACCTTGTTATCATCATGTTTGATGTGAATCTCAATGCGTGTGGCAGATGGGGGTGAGGGACGGATTGCCAGCCTTGACATTTTAGAGGAAGGGGCTTTGGGGTCAGTGGCAGAGAACATTCTTTGCATGCATTCCTTTGAATCCTAGATTCTCTCCCTGGAATCTCCAGGTAGGGCTGGGGAAGAACTCCTGACTGAAAACTAAGGGCTTATCCATTCCACACCTTGGTTTGGCCCACTGCTTCCCCCCTGGGAATAGTGCTGAATCAGAGCAAAATTCACAGGTTTTCCATGAATTGCTGTTTGTTTTGATTTAGCGCCAAGGAGCAGATTTTCCTGGGTAAAACAGCAGGGCAAAGGTAAAACTGCTCAGACCCATGCGGAGACAGCCTAGGACAAGGGGGAAACCATTTGGACCTGGACACGGAACAAGCAGAAGTATGGATGATTCCTTAGAGAGCTTCTACCGTTGTCAACAACGCTAAGCCAGATGGACCAATGGCCAGATTCAGTTTCCTGCACTCCTATCGAAATCCATTGATGGAGCACATGCATGAATGGGAACGGCCTCCTTGCTCCTTGTATTCGTATCTACACCTATATTGTGTGAATAGGGCTGTTGTCTTTACTTCAAGTAGAAACGTCTTAAGAACCAATGGACAAGTCATAGGGCGAATAGGTTGGGAGTGGGGGATAGCTCTCTACTTTTCCTGCATGAAATGAATTTCCAACTTTTGATTTAACTGTGAGGCATGCTGGCACCGTGTCTTCAAAATATAGTTAAGGACCCTGGTTGATTAATATTGGTGCCGGTGCTTCTCTTAGCCACAGCCAAGGAAGGAGAAGGTAATTTACTTTTGGGAGGGACTGCACACTTGGGAAACTTACGCAGTGGCACTTAAATCTTTAAACTCAAGGTCTCCTGTAAGAGAAACCAATAATGTTTCTGGCTAGTATATAAATAGAGGACTACATAAAGGCATTTATAAGCAAGCTTATTGGCTTCATGGGAATCAAAAATCCAAATTCTGCAACATTGTCACAGGACCAAAAGAAATCATGGGAATTACGCTGATTTAGGCAAATAGCAATTGACTGCTGGATCTAGTAACTCAATCAAAGTTGATTTATGAGGTACAGTCTCCACTGGGCATTGTCAGAGGTGGTTGTGATAGTTTTGGGTACATTGCTTCTGTTGTGATGTGTAGCAATGGTTGGGAAGAGAAGGAAGCAGGGGTTAGGGGATCTTCGTAGACAGTGGATGGGAAAGTGTGGAATAGACTTGCAAAGTAGCATTGGGGGCAGGGATGTCAGAGAATCCCAACGAAAACAGAAACAGGTGAGGAAATTGCTGATGTTTGCTTATTCATCCCATTTCTGGAACAGAATTCACTACTACTGCTGCTGCTGCTGCTTTCAGTGTGCAAGCAATAAGTAATTGATTATGTTCCTCCACAACCATTTGCATTGTGTTTTCTTTGTAGTGAGATGACTGGTGTGAAATAATGTAATAACAATGTAATAATAATAATAATAATAATAATAATTATTATTTTATTATTTATAACCCACCCATCTGGCTGGGTTTCCCCAGCCACTCAGGCCAGCTTACAGCACATATAGAAACATATTAAACATTAAACATTATAAACTTCCCAATGCAGGGTTGCCTTCAGATGTCTTCTAAAAGTATAGTTCTTTATCTCCTTGACATCTGAAGGGAGGGTTGTTCCACAGGGAGGGTGCCACTGCCAAGAAAGCCCTGTTCCTGGTTCCCTGTAGCTTCACTTCTCACAGTGAGGGGACCAGCAGAAGACCCTTGGAGGACAACCTGAGTGTCCGGGCTGAACAATGGGGGTAGAAACACTCCTTCAGGTATACTGGGCAGAACCCATTTAGGGCTTTAAAGGTCAGCACCAACACTTTGACTTGTGCTTGGAAACACACTGGGAGCCAATGAAGATCCTTTAGGGCCAGTGTTATATGCTCCCAGCAGCTACCCCCAGTCACCAGTCTAGCTGCCACATTCTGGATCAGTTGTAGTTTCTAAGTCACCTAAGACTCCAGCTCCCAACATCCCTTACCACTCACCATGCTGATGAGAATTGGGACTGATGAGAGTTGGAGTCCAAGAATATCTGGTTCTGTCCGCTGGTGTTAAGAAGTAAAAACTCCCATGTTTTGCTTATTGGAATCACTCCCCACAATTTCCCCACAAGCTTAAAGCTTGTTAGAGTGGGGTATAAATGGGATCAAGTTAGCACTGGGCAGACTAAGGGCAAATGTGCAGTGAACAGTCAATGGAAGAGCAAAGCAAAGGGATGAAGCATAGCCAAGGTGTCTAAATAAAAAAAGGACTGTTGATAAGTCTACTGGTGACCTTCTTCTGGTGCTTCTTACAGAGACTATTGGGAAACTGAAGCCCAGGGGAGCCATGAAGTCCAAGTAATCTCAGGTGGACTTGTATTCCCTAGTAGGTAGGAAGTGAGAATCGATTCCTAGCAGTTATTTTGCAAAATTGCTTAGGTTGTGTTTTTTTAAGTTTACCTCACAACACTAGAAACTTCCTGGTATGTCCGTCCCCCCACTTTAATTCACAATATGACACTGATACACCAGATATCACACTGGAAGGCAAGCAGTGCTTTGTGCTGTGCGATTGTGGCCATGTGATTTGATTCAAACCCTAAGGAAGGCATTCAAATCAAGTTACAGATTTGCACTGGAACTGAAGGACACTTAAGTTTTAAGATTCTTTAATAATATTCAGAATGACTTTGCACACCATATATGGGCAGCTTGTTGTGTGGCTCATTCTGACTTGTACCTTTAGTCACATTGTGTTGCTCCAAATTCCAGTAAAATTCTCTAAGGGGATGCTTATCACACCAGACAAGAGAGGGAAAAGAACTCAGAGAGAGCACCACATTTAGCTTTAATCGTGGAAGCTGATAATCTGTGAGATTCATTCTGTGGGGTGGCCCCGCTAAGCTTCTTGATAGAATAATTAAACTTTCTTTACAAACAGAAATAATCCTCCATGTACATTCTGCGCTATACAGTAAAGGTCTTGAAAGGGATAAAATTGTGTGTTAAGGAAACCTTGATGAAAGCTCCAAGGAAAATAAGGGCTGAATTAAAAATCAAAGGCTCCATGAGGCAGTGTAACAAAAAGATTTCAGATGTTTAGGAATACAGTCATACCTCATGTTACGTTTGCTTTCAGGTTGCGTCCTACGGCGACCCGGAAGTACCGGAAAGGGTTACTTCTGGGTTTCGCCACTTGCGCATGCGCAGACGCTCAAAATGACATCATGCACATGCACATAATTGGCGAATCGCGACCTGCGCATGCGCAGACGCAGGTTGCGTTCTGCTCAGGTTGCGAATGGGCCTCCGGAACGGATCCCGTTCGCAACCAGAGGTACCACCGTATAGGCAAGCATTGAGATGTCTGAAGTCAATGGAAAAACTGATGGTTTAATTCCTTCATCATTGAGTAGTGAGAAGGTAGGTCCCTAGGCACTGGTGGCTGTTGCCCATGGGACTCGTAGGAAAGATGCAGGACCGGCCTGCTCATGAGGCAAGGTGAAGCAACCACCTTGGAGAAGCAGCACTGTCAGTTTCTGGTGAGATCTTGCCGGAAACCGCTGCCACTTCTGCACATAATGGAGGTAAAGAAGGCTTCAGTGGTGTGGGGTGGCACGGCGGCATGTTCCTGTTTTACCTCAGGTGGTAAAACGGGATGCGCTGTCTCTGGACAGAAGGAAGGGAGACCAACAGTAGGTGGAGTCAGAGCCACCCCATGATTGGTTGTAAGAAGGTTGGAAGTAAGAAGGCAGCCCAAATGGACCACCCTCCACTGGTCAGAGATTGGGTCTACACAGAACGAGGCGGTAGAATGCTGAGGTTGGTGGAGTGGCTTGTACCACTTCAAATTACAAGTAGGGGAATGTCGCCTTTGAATGCTCCTTCATGTTGACCAAGTAGTGCTGTGCTGGAATTTGTCCTCCAAGTTTCTCAAAGCTTTTCTTCCCCTATGAAAGAGGCTACTTGTCTGGAGCTCCGGGGTACCGTGGGGATTTTTAAAAATGGTGGCTCCCCACACTCAGCTACCTTTCATGGAGGGGTAGGCAGGGCACATGCTAGTGTTTGTGGGCTGCAGCTGCCCACGGGTCCCTGTGTTGACAGACACCAGGCCATATTGCTAGGTCTGTGGTTTGGGGTGGAGGCCCTTGGGACTGTTGCTATCTTGAGAGATGAAGCAGCGCTGAGACAACAAGCACTCTTTATCTGGGCCAGGGAAGCTGAGGGCATCTCAGCCACTAGTCTTTGCTGGTTTTTTTGGTTAACAGCACCTTTTGTTTTTAAGCTTTATTATTAAGATTTCCCTATAATACAGTAAAATTGCAGCTACAGAAGATACAAATCGAATACAGTGGTATCTCGGGTTAAGAACTTAATTCATTCTGGAGGCCTGTTCTTAACCTGAAACTGTTCTTAACCTGAAGCACCACTTTAGCTAATGGGGACTCCTGCTGCCACCGCGCCACCGCTGCATGATTTCTGTTCTTATGCTGAAGGAAAGTTCTTAACCTGAGGTAATATTTCTGGGTTAGCGGAGTCTGTAACCTGAAGCGCATGTAACCTGAAGTATATGTAACCCGAGGTACCACTGTACTTAAAATACGGAGTCCTCTCCTAAAAGTAATTCTTGGACCTTGCCACTCACAGCCTCTCACTATGGGAGACCAATATTTCTCTGTCTCCTACCCAGGGTCCTCCATCAACTCTATATCCCCTCCCCCACAAGTATGTAATTTCTGGACCCTAATAAAGGCCCCGGACATAGGACCCCAAAGAAAGTCTTTATTTCAGTCAACAGCATTTTTTAAACAATGGAACTTCCCTCAGCACAGAGCCCAACTTCTGCTACTGAATCTTGCCATAGCCGTTGCCTGGCTTTCATTCTGCTTTCCCCTCTGATTCTCTCCCTATACAGTCCTCAAAATATTGTTTGTTTCATGTAAACAAATCAGAGGTTATCCCCAGATGGGCTTGCAAGGAAGTCAAGAGAGGAGCTTTTGATTTCGCTAGCCATTATCTGAGCCCACTTTGTGTAGACTACCACTTGGAAAAACATAGTTGGATCTAGTGTAGCTTCCCTAAAATAACAATTGCTGCTGTTTCTAATATTTGTCCAGATAATATATTTGGTGATTAACTGAAGTGTTTCCATCAGACTTCTGTTTATTTTGCAGCTTCCAGTGTAATTATTATGCTGATTTTATGATATTCGTTGTTGAACATGAAAATGATTTCAAACACACAGTGGTTGTTTTGCTTCAGCCTCAGTAGCCTCAGTAGGAATAAAGAGACTTACAGTTTTATGAACTGGAATGGTGCATTTTGGAGTTTGGCATTTTCTAGAATAGTTCTAAGTTGTCTTTGGGTGCAAGTATGGGTAATGATTTTGAAATCAAAATGTATGCTATGACATATATTTTTGAGCTGACCCAGCCTTGATTTGAACAGAGCTCTAGCAAAATTGTGGAATTATATATGCTGGTTTTCTTACCAAATGTAGTCTTCATCCATAGCATTTTAAGATTAAAAAAACAGTGTAAGGAAAATAAAATGCTTATTCTGCTGTGGGTGGCATTCAACTCAGTTTTACTCAAAGGAGACCCATGGAAATTCATGAACATGACTAAGTTATGTCCATTAATTACAGTGGGCCTACTCTTTCAGTAAAAGTTTGGTTGACTGTCAACCTATGAAAGTTGCAACTAACACTGCAGGCAAATACGGATGCCGTGTTGTGTGGCCAAAAGGATTTTCACCCTTATTTGTTTGGATCTAGGTTATGAGTTTTCTCCTCGGTTAGAGCCAGAAGGTATATTGCTGAGAACTGGCATTGGGGGGTTGCGTACAAAATTGGCTGCGCCCAAGGTCTTTGTGTTAATGCTAATTAGGCAGGTAAAAAGCAGAATATTTCATTTGATCCAGTGTGTGAACATTAACATCCCACCACCCTGAAATTGCTAGCAGCTAAGTTGGAGTTCGTGGAGTTATTAAATATAATGAGGGCTCTCGCGCTTTGTGATGGTGCTCACTGGATGTTTACAAAGAAAAAGCTTATGTCTTGCATTCTGCATTGGGGATATTTTTTTTATTTTCATTTTTATTACATTTCCTGACTTCAGTATCTAGGTCAGTCTATGAGAGAGGGGAATTTTATGACAGACTCCCCAAGAAGGATACAGGAAGACTGAATGTAGTTTTGTCCTTCTCTCTTTCTAACCTTTGCCATTCTTACCACCCCCTCCCTGGTCAATTTAATAGGAAGGAACAGTAGGAAGAAACACAAGCTTTGTTGTAGGTTAAAGGTACTCTGCATCTGGGTCCCTTCAGACTTCATGAATTGCTCATGTTGTTAATGTAGTGCCATAGATGTATGTGGACCTTTACAGAGTAACTGTCTGAGGTGCAAAATATGGGAGACAACAGAGGAGCGCAGAGGAAAATGGAGATAAGAGCAACAGGAGAAGAATATGCATTCATTTATTTTGGGTAGCGGGGAGGCTGCAGATCTCCAGTTGTTGCTGTACTCCAGATCCCAGGCAGCATGATCAGTGGTCATGGATGATGGGAGTTGTAGTTCAGCAACATATGCTGGACTGCTGTCTCATTCAAAAAATTAATAGTGCTTTTGCTGGTGATGTTGGCAGGTGGAACAGTCAAGGAAGGGTTTGGTAGCAGCAGAGATAATTGACAGCTCCCCTTCTCAAGTTACTTAAGGTGTGAAGGGGAATCAAAAGGTGGCATGTTTTTTTGAGGAGGGGGTGGGGGGATGTCATTTTGAGCCACTTGTGTCCCATGGCAATACCAGGTCAGCTAGAACTGGATGGAACTCAGTTCCGGCACCTCTCAGGCAGGTGCCATTGCCATTCTAAGAGAACAAGGGAAGCATTCCTGTTGAGTTCCAGAACCTCTTTTTCTAGAAAAATAGCACTAGGCAACACCATTCACAAATTAAAAAGTTATCTCTGGCTCACACTGTATTATCATATGAAAGTCTTCCAGGTGTATTGACGTTTCCCCCCTTTAAAACTACAAACTCTCTTCTGCAGAAAATGATGTTCCAATCCCCCCCGCCATATTTCACTGGCTTTTCTATTCGGTTTTTCCTCCTCCCCCAACTCTCTTTTAAAGTTTTCTTTGTAAAACTACAAGCTGAGGGTCAACACTACCTCTCTTTTTTCTCTCTCAACAGGAGCAGAAAATTTTCTCTCTCAAGACTTTCTAGTGCTAGAAGAGGCCCTGAGGCAGGACAAGCAAAAAACGGTAGGAAATACAGACCTTTGTGTAAAAAATGTGTGATACCTCATGGGAGACGCAAATAGTTCACAACAGATATTTACCAGGCCAAAGTGAAGCTTCAGAAGATCTTTGGCTTTGCCAACAAAGGCAAAAAGTAAAACGCAAATAACTTGGAATCACATCTTTTCTTCTAATTCATGTGTCATCTCTTGGGCACCATTCACACATTTATTGGGTCACTATTACAATTTAAATGGTGGAGGAATGTGTTTGCTTCCCTCGCCTCAAACACACAGTGCAGTGGATTGTCAATGTAAAAGTTCATGCATGCAGCAGCTGGCCAAGACATTGCATTCTTTGACCCTCTCTTTCGAGGAAATGAGGCAAATGGCTGGAGGACTCAGGCCCTATTTTATATTAGAAGTCTGTATATGTATGTTGGGTGAACTTGCATTCCTATTCCTCATGAAAGATTTGTCCAGCCAGATAATCTAGCCCAGGGGTTGGCAACCTAAGGCCTGTGGGCCGGATGCGGCCCAATCGCCTTCTCAATCCGGCCCACAGATGATCCAGGAATCAGTGTGTTTTTACATGAGTAGAATGTGTCCTTTTATTTAAAATGCATCTCTGGGTTATTTGTGGGGCATAGAAATTTGTTCATTCCCCCCCCCCCAAAATATAGTCCAGCCTACCACGTCTGAGGGGCAGTGGACCGGCCCACGGCTGAAAAGGTTGCTGACCCCTGACCTTGCCTATGTCTGTCCATGTACCATGGTGTGTCAGATGAAGTCTTTGACGCTGCATCGAATCCATGTTGCCTTAATATGTGAGAGGTGCTGAGGTGAAAATAGAGCTGGTTGCATTCTGAGATACTGGGCTTCTGTGTTTGATACTTGATTCTGTAAACTTGAATTGTACTCACATAGTAAAACCATGTGAAGTGAATGTGTAAGAGCATAATCGTGGTGGCTTGTCCCCAGCCGTATGTGAATGGGTGCACAGAGTTTCTGACTTTTTATTCGCTTGGGCATTGACTAATTTATAGATTGTGTCTGTGTGTATTTAGTTTTTGTAAATCAACCGGAAAATAGTTTTTTAAAATGAATATAGGTTAAATAACTACCTCATTTTGTTCCCCACTGATTAGACTTTTTTGTGTTTTGTTTGGGTGGGTGATTTGCTCCAGATTAGTAAACGGAAGAGGAATCTGCCAGTGTGCGTGTAAACATTGCTTCTGCTCCCAAAATAAGTCTGTTCTTCCTTCTCCTCCACATTTCACATTCTTTTCAAGGAAATGGCTGCTTCTCCTTGCCATATTTCCAGCAGAGAAAATCAGAGTCATGGGCTGCAGTGACAGCCCTATTGTGTTTTAAAGATGATTAAGAAGGCAGCACTTCTGAGACTAGATTTATTTATATTACCTAACGAAAGATTCACAGTCCCATATATATTTCAGAATTGGACTTTCCTCGAAGCCCCATCAGTAACTGGCTGATGAATTGCATCATTTGAGGCCTGACGGAAGAACGGCTGGGTGATACTTCAAGAGGACTGAAGACATTATAAAAACCCTTGTAATAGACTTAATGCTTTGTACCAACAAACTGCACCAAGGCTGCACATTCCTAGGCAGGCAAATGCTTCGTGGCACAGTTTTCACATGCATCTGAAGGACAAAGGCAAGGACACATTTTAGGACTCAAATGGACTGTGCCCTCTTCATTTAACCCTTGCAAACACATGATTTAATAGGCTTTCTAATGGGCACATTTAGGTACTTGACCTAACCGGTGACTGAGCAGTCGTAATTTGATTTGATTTATTATATTTCTGTGCCACTTTTCATTCAGAAGAATCGCAAAGCGTCTTATAAACAGTAAATAACAATGACATAACAGAACATCAGAAATACAGCACAAATCAAACAGAACAATTATATAATAATTATATAATAATACTGAGGGCAACTTGGTGCCAGGAAGCCATGTTGCTGTAGTCCTTACAAGAGGATTGGCTTCTGAGTGTGTGATGCTGTGTTTTGAATACAGATTTGTCTGTGTGTTGGGTCTGTACTATGAGCCAGCTTGGACGAATAATGTAGTCAGGAATGAAAGCAAGAGCACACTTTACGCTTCCTCACAAGCCAGCACACCTGCCCCATTTCTGATCCCACCATGCAGGAATGTAACATTTTAATGGTGCCCACACACAGGCAGTCCAATGCACCCATTTAACATGGTTAATCTCTCCAATAATACATTTTATACTAAGCCTACTAATGTTGGGTCATGCACGCCCCATCTTAAGTCCCTATTATGCCTGAACTGCCAATGGCGTTGGAAGTTGGGCGGGCTGGTGGTGAGAGAGAGTAAGACATATGTTTGCTCCTCAACAGGGAGCAGTAACAGAAAGCATTGTCTAATTTGTCTCTGTAGTGTTAGCTATTGCATCTGACAGCTCTGTTGTCTCATGTCATGCTGGGCGCTCCAGCAGCTGGCAGAGGAATGTGACAACCTCTAAGAGCAGAGCAGAGCAGAGCAGAGCAGAATGATTCTGGATCTGTCAAATATTGGGCAACAGTATCTTGCTGTACATAGCTCTTGGCTTGCCAGGCTCAGATTTGAAAAGGACTCAAGTTTTTATGCAGGCAGAGTCCAGTTGGACAGTTGGTTGTGAGTCACCTGACTGTGACTCAGCAGATCTTTGGACAGAACCATTCTTAGGTCTGGATTTGAGGGTTTGTGCAGTAGATTTCTGCTCTGGTGATTGGCTTTGCTTGTTACTCACTGAACTGTCTGATAAAGCTCCATACTAAGATTCAACCTTGCATCCCCGCCCCACCACCATTAAGTGTCTCATCCTCGTAGTTGCAAAGATGCATCTTAAAACATTATGGAGGAACTGTTGCAGGGAAATAGGGTAATAAGCAAAAAACCCAATCCTAACTCATTATAACTTTTCACTCTCACGATGTTTAGGTTTGTACATCAATATTTTCCCCCAAAGCTGAGTGATCTTAGGTTTTTATTGATTTTGCTTAACAATCTTACATAAAATGGAAATTAAATGAAAGTTAGTAATAAAGGAGAATGACATATACATGACTCATATATATATATATATATATATATATATATATATATATATATATATTGGTTTTGGTGTCCTCGGGTGTCTTCCCGTGTAAAAGTTGGGGTGTCTAGGCGACGTTTCGACGAGGTCTCACTCGTCATCTTCAGGCTGGTGCTTTCGGCTTCTTGTTACTGGAACAGAGCGGGATCTCAATGTTTGAGTTCCTATAAATACTGTAGAGGGGGTGTGGTGTCTAGCCTCCAATGTTCTGGGCAGAGAGGAAGTTCCCAGGCTAGTGTGCCTTTTCTTCTTTTGTTCCTTAATTACTTGAGAGATACCTTGAGTGATTTCTTGAGTGATATCCTGAGTACCACTTAGGTGGGTCATTAGGTGTGGATTAGTTGCTAAAGTCTTTGTGTCTTGACCTCTTGAACTTTGTGAAGAGTTTTCCTGAGAAGATGGCTGTATTGCACTTAGTTGTGCTTTGGCTTGGCTTCGTGTATAGGGGCGAGCTGTGGTTTTGTGGCTTGTGTCAGCCAGATCTGTGTAGGGATTGCAGGGGGGTGCAGCATCCGGAGGTGCCACCATGGATTGGCTACTGGATGGTGTCAGTAATTCATCTGTGGAGAGGGTCTGGGTTTGGGTCTGGTGTGGTTGATTGGTGTTGGCGTTCTGTGTGCCTCTGGATCTGGTGTCAGTTTTTGTGGGGAGGGCTAATTTCCAGATGTCTGGCAAGCGGGATGTGTCGTCACGCTTGTTCATGTTGTGAGGGTGTTTCTCTATCTCGATGGCTTCCATGATTATTCTCTTGTGGTGATGTTCCGTGTTAAAGAGCAATTTGGAATCTGCAAAATTAATTTCGTGTCCTGTTTCTTTCATGTGTTGGAAAAGAGAGGAAGTTTTTTCTTCTTTTTTGACGGCATTCTTGTGTTCTGCGATACGTGCATTTATTCGTCTGTTTGTTTGTCCAATGTACGTGGCTGGGCAGACTTTGCAGGGTATTTCATAGATCCCTTGGTTTTCCAACTGGATTTTATCCTTGGGGTTTCTGAGGATATTGGCTATTTTTTGGTTGGTGCAAAAGGCTGTTTTGATATTGTGTTTATGGAGGATTTTGCTAATTTTATCTGTAGTGCCCTTGATATAAGGAAGGAGGGCCATGCCATTGTTTTCTTCTGTGTCTTGGTTTTTGGGGGGTGTTTCCTTTTGGATTAGCTTCGTAATCCTGTTTTGCTGGTATCCATTGGCAATTAACACATTTGAGAGATTCTGTAACTCAGTTGTCAAGTGGTCTTTGTCAGCCAGGCGTTTGGTTCTGGAGATGAGAGTCTTGGCTACGGAGTTTATTTGTGCAGGGTGGTGGTGTGATTGTGCATGTAAGTAGCGGTTGGTGTGTGTTTTTTTCTGGTAGATAGTGTGTCCTAGGGAGCCATCAGGTTTTTTGTAGATTAGGACGTCAAGGAAGGGAAGTTGGTTGTTGGTTGACGACACCTTTGTAATTTGGCCACACGGGAAGGAAAAACTAGATAGCTTCCTCACACATCTCAACAACTTACACCCCAAAATACAATTCACTATGGAAATAGAAGCCAACAACCAACTTCCCTTCCTTGACGTCCTAATCTACAAAAAACCTGATGGCTCCCTAGGACACACTATCTACCAGAAAAAAAACACACACCAACCGCTACTTACATGCACAATCACACCACCACCCTGCACAAATAAACTCCGTAGCCAAGACTCTCATCTCCAGAACCAAACGCCTGGCTGACAAAGACCACTTGACAACTGAGTTACAGAATCTCTCAAATGTGTTAATTGCCAATGGATACCAGCAAAACAGGATTACGAAGCTAATCCAAAAGGAAACACCCCCCAAAAACCAAGACACAGAAGAAAACAATGGCATGGCCCTCCTTCCTTATATCAAGGGCACTACAGATAAAATTAGCAAAATCCTCCATAAACACAATATCAAAACAGCCTTTTGCACCAACCAAAAAATAGCCAATATCCTCAGAAACCCCAAGGATAAAATCCAGTTGGAAAACCAAGGGATCTATGAAATACCCTGCAAAGTCTGCCCAGCCACGTACATTGGACAAACAAACAGACGAATAAATGCACGTATCGCAGAACACAAGAATGCCGTCAAAAAAGAAGAAAAAACTTCCTCTCTTTTCCAACACATGAAAGAAACAGGACACGAAATTAATTTTGCAGATTCCAAATTGCTCTTTAACACGGAACATCACCACAAGAGAATAATCATGGAAGCCATCGAGATAGAGAAACACCCTCACAACATGAACAAGCGTGACGACACATCCCGCTTGCCAGACATCTGGAAATTAGCCCTCCCCACAAAAACTGACACCAGATCCAGAGGCACACAGAACGCCAACACCAATCAACCACACCAGACCCAAACCCAGACCCTCTCCACAGATGAATTACTGACACCATCCAGTAGCCAATCCATGGTGGCACCTCCGGATGCTGCACCCCCCTGCAATCCCTACACAGATCTGGCTGACACAAGCCACAAAACCACAGCTCGCCCCTATACACGAAGCCAAGCCAAAGCACAACTAAGTGCAATACAGCCATCTTCTCAGGAAAACTCTTCACAAAGTTCAAGAGGTCAAGACACAAAGACTTTAGCAACTAATCCACACCTAATGACCCACCTAAGTGGTACTCAGGATATCACTCAAGAAATCACTCAAGGTATCTCTCAAGTAATTAAGGAACAAAAGAAGAAAAGGCACACTAGCCTGGGAACTTCCTCTCTGCCCAGAACATTGGAGGCTAGACACCACACCCCCTCTACAGTATTTATAGGAACTCAAACATTGAGATCCCGCTCTGTTCCAGTAACAAGAAGCCGAAAGCACCAGCCTGAAGATGACGAGTGAGACCTCGTCGAAACGTCGCCTAGACACCCCAACTTTTACACGGGAAGACACCCGAGGACACCAAAACCTGCATTCCTGTACCCGTGAAAATCTACGAAAGCATATATATATATATATATATATATATGCACCCTAACCAGTATGCTATAGAATACCAATCATCCTACAAGAAGAAATTAGCTGGCACAAAAATATCTTAGGAGGAGGATGACACATTCATACTCAACATGTCATAAATGAGATAAAACTAGGAGGAGAAAGCAGAAGTTTTTGTTGAAACATTCCAGTCACCCAGAAGCTGACTAGTATTTTGCAACTAAGGGAGCAATTTCAGGCAATATGTCCAGCAACCTGAGCTGAGGAGACGCCATGTTGATATATATGAAACATGAAGCTGATTTATGATGGAATCCCCCCCTTTCCCTCCATTTTTGGCACGGCACTAAAGAAATTGGGCTGGATCGAGACCAACCTGGTCACTCTTAATTCTCCCTGAAATTAATAGGGCTTGGTTAGTCATAACAAACTTCTCAACAAAGTTGAGTTCAATAGGACCTAACTGGGACTGGATCTAATCCGATGGCCATCCCTTTGTGGTAATATTTCACCATGGTTATCCTCTGAGCATTCCCTTCCCACTGTGTAAAGAACCTCAAGCCTTTAGCTAGTGTGCAGCATTGTCTCCAACCTCCTTTGGCCACAACATAAATGGAGAATTTGTTGTCAGGCTGAAGCTCCATTCATCCTTGATCACTGAGCATATTGGCTAGGGATGATAGGAACTGACTTTTGGAGGACCACATGTTCCCCATTCTTGCTGTAAGATTTCCAGTACTTATTAATGTAAAGAGAAAAAATGTGCACTGCATGTATTGAGTTTCACTGATCTCAGCAGAGCTTTGAAATAGGTGTGCATGGGATTGAAGTCTCAGGGTGCTAATCACTGACCTTTCCTGAAAGGTGAAACTAAGGTAAGGGGCTTCAACAAATACGGTGGGGGCAGCACTGAAGTTTCAGAATTAGGATAATATATTGAAAGTAGCTGTCGTTATTTATATACCACCTGTACGTGATAGTCTATATTGAAATTGTTTGAAGTACACAGTGGCACAATATTCCTAAGCCAAGAAAGCAGAAATATTGAAAGGTTTTTTTTTCTGATAGAAAGGAGCACTTTTGATGCAATGGCTTTATGCATATCATGAAATTATTGCCTGGGAGCTTTCCTTTCCTTTATAAGAGGCAGAAATAACTTTTTTGATTGTGCCTTTGGGCACAGATGCTTTAGAATCCTATTTGCCAAATTGATTCCTGAGCAATTTGCTTTGGGTGAAGAAGTGTGTGTGTGTGTGTGTGTGTGTGTGTGTGTGTGTGTGTGTTAGATTTCATATGAAGGATCTGGCTGAAGTACACTGCTAGACAGGATTAGGGGGGGGAACTATTATTCTTTTCTGAACCTACTGCCTTCTCTTATGAAAACAACTAAATATTAAATCACACATATCGATGATTTATTCCCAAACTTCTTCATTTGCCTTCTGCAAAGTAAACATTAATTGCTGTGTGATGCTGTTCACCTTGTGAATGTTTAAGGGAAACACTCCCACTCGCAAACAAGCCACAAAGCCTGTTGCCCATAAGAATGAAAGATTAAGAGCCAGTTCTGTTCTGCAATAAAATACTCTGTTGTCAAGACTGAGATTTCCCTGTGGTGGGAAATAGTCAGTGTTGCAAGGAAGCTCCTCTGAAGTGTTCAGTTTTTTTTTTTTTTTTAAAAAGGTGCTATTTTGTGATGGTGTAAAAAGCTTTTCACCTGAGGACAAAATTATCTTGAATCTCTATTGTGTTAGCCAATAAAGCCATACAGCTGAAAATATCAAAGCTGAGGTTTGATTCATCTGCTTTTCTTGCCAGCTAGTGTAATCACAGCCAACTGGGTTTGCAGCAGAACGTGACTGGGGCCAATACTTTAAATTTGTTCCAGGGCTGCCATATTTTTCATCAAGCCAGGAGTGTGGTGATGCTGGAGTCAACTGCATGATGGACCACCTTCATCCAGGGGTGCCCTCCAGATGTTGCTGGATGTGGCGTTTGTCTATGCGTTTGAAAATATCTGTACAGGGGGAGAGAAAGAGTTAATAGGTAGACCAACAGAAAAGCCAGAGGCGGAGCCTACCTGTTTATAAAAGGGCTTAGCCCGAGGTTTATTTAGCTGGTTGGTTGGTTGGGAAAAGGCAGTTGGGAAAGCAGTTGGCAGACAGATGGAAATAGAGAGACAGTGCAGTTGGTTCTTGTGTGAGGGGAGGTAGAAGAGTTAGAGACAGAATAAAAGAAGACTAAGACGGTAAAGGGTAACAGTGTTTCGAATGCATTTAAAGTTTATCTGTGTTTGCAATAAAATACAATCTTCATTGTTAACGTAAGAACCTGACTGAGACTGATTTACCGGGGAGGACCTGGTTGGTGGCAGCGGATAGTGGTGTACGGGTCAATAGTCTGTGAGACGACCGGGGGCTCCGTATGAATGCCACACTACACTACTCCTACCTGACCATTAGTCATTCTGGCTGGGGCTAATGACCCCCCTGATATATCCATTCTGCAAGGATGCCATCAGATATGAAGTCAACCGTCACAATGTGTTAGGGAAAATAATATTCCCAATCAGAACCTATCTGATCACCATATTAAATGTATGGGCAGTAATAGTTCAGGGTGTGTAGGGTGTTAGGGGAGGGGTAGTACCTCTGGCAAGGGACACATTACGCATCTTCTGCAGCCGTTTGTCCACTTTGGGCCTCCACCTTTCACTTAGCCCTCACCTGTTGGCTCCTAGAAGCTGTCAGCATGCAACAGCGGCCACACTCCAGGAACAGCTTCAACTGGCTGGCTAATGGTAGCCACTGGGTCTCAAACCTTCAGTGAGTTAGGGATTTCCCCTGCAGGCTCCGGCAGATGGAGCGGACGAGACCAACAGTGGGTCCAGTGGTCAGGAAGGTGGTTTTGCTGTAGAGCAGTGGTTCTCAACCTGTTGGTCCCCAGATGTTGTTGGACTACAGCTCCCATCATTCCTAGCCAGCATGACCAGTGGTCAGGGATGATGGGAGTTGTAGTCCAGCATCTGGGGACCCACAGGTTGAGAACCACTGCTGTAGAGGGAAGTGAGGGGTAGATGGGACTCCTAAACCTGGAAAGGTAGCCTACCTAGGAGAAGGAAAAACTCTGATCCTAGACCTCCATTGCCTTGTGGGTTACCTTCGGGAGAAGAAAGGGCTAAGGAGTAAACCCCACATTTTAGTCCCTAAAATGGTTGGATGGCGCCTTGTATGCCTCCTTCCAGAAACTCCTACAGACACCAAACATATTGCTCTGCTTTCCTTTGGACCACATCAGTGAGGCTGAACGGGGGGTGGTGGGTCTTGTTGTCTGGGCAGCCCAGGACCTCCATACACACTGCCCAGGCTTGCATCCTGGAGAGCTATCCCTCCCAGTTTGATGTCATCCGCAAATACGGTGAGCATCCCCTCGATTCCTTCATCCAAGTCATTTATAAAGACTTTGAACCACAATGGGCCCAGGACAAACTTACACACATGACAACTTTTTTCAAGGTCCTTAAGAATTTCAATAAATAAATGAATAAATAAAAAATGTCAGGGAGCATATACTTTGCTTGAACTTGGTATTATTTGAATTACAGGAATTA
The DNA here is from genome assembly GCF_964106915.1 of Podarcis gaigeae. Lineage (NCBI taxonomy): Eukaryota > Metazoa > Chordata > Lepidosauria > Squamata > Lacertidae > Podarcis > Podarcis gaigeae. The sequence goes on from NC_139679.1 coordinate 103,968,373, forward strand.
CTACTGAAACTGGCCCTCGAGTTTATTAGTTTTCTACCATTTCCTAATTATTGTTTGGTCTAAAAACCAAACATTGAGCATTCATTCCCTCCCCCCCCAAAAAATGCCTATGGACATTGGAAAGACCTGTGGCTACTGTCCCTGAGTTAGATAATCTGTGCATAAATCTGGTATTTGTATTTTGTTCATGTGCACAGGTATCCAATGACGGAATAGATAGGAAAAGGGTATTAGGTGAATTTTGCATTCTAACAATCAGCTACATATTCACATTTCAAGCCACATAGCACCTTGTTAAAATCTACTTTATATCCCTTTTGCAGTATGACATTGGTCATTTGTGAGGATTACAGACATTTGAAAATGAATCACAAGGTACTAATGTTTACAAAACACGATTTTATACTGGTATCAGTACAAAATGCCGTTTCTCAGAGTATGGTTTTGATACAGCTGAATTTCTCTATCTGTCTGACTATTTCTCAATCAGTGGTATCAGACATAGTATAAATATAGAATAACTTCACTGGATTTGTACAGTATAGTGACACAACGAGCCATCCTAAATTATGTTATACAGTGGTACCTCAGCTTACAAACAGCTTACAAACACAGACACTTTGGGTTACAGACTCTGCTAACCCGGAAGTAGTACCTCGGTTTAAGCACTTTGCCGCAGGATGAGAACGGAAATCGTATGCCGGGACGCCCCATTAGCTAAAGTGGTACCTCAGGTTGAGAATGGTTTCAGGTTCAGAATGGACCTCCGGAAGTTCGTAACCAGAGGTACCACTGTACATATTAAACTTCTGTGTGCAGCCTTCTCTATGGCACTAAAAGTACTGCAGAGATGTATTGAACCCCCCACCGCCGCCAAGCCAATATGTCTTATTTAGCTGATCAATGTAGGTGTTAAATGTAAATTACTCTAACGTTAGACTTTCAGCAGTTCTAAGCAATAAGGTGAGAAGATATTTTGTTTTGGTAGTCTCAAGTTTACAGCAAGACACAACTATGAAAACAAATTAAGGAAGGTAATATGTAGAATTGAGTGTCTGGTGTTAATAATTCTAATAATGCAATCTCAAGATGCCACATATGTTTGATATTCTGGGCAGGTGTTCTAAAGAATATGTTGAGAATGGGTGTTTTCAGAATTTTAAAATATTTTGTTAATTCAGAATGCTAACTTCTATGCTGACTTTTTTTGCATAATTGTGTAAATTAAAATTAATAACAGTGTTTAGAGCTCTGGCAGTGCATACTGAGGCCTTCCAGACTAAATGCTGATGAAATGTACCTCAGGGTACTCCGAACAGAAGGGACTGGGGAAATAAGAAATGTGCCTTATGTCACAGAGGGTACACAGTTATAACCTTTGTAGGCACTGGAACTTTCCCAGAGGGAAAAGTAATTGACCCAGATGTCTTCCTGGGAAGCACTTCTGTTGTCAGAAGATTGCTGTTGGACAGCCTTTTAACAGCTACAGGCAGGTGTTGGAAAAACTGTGATGCTTGCCAAATGTCCACCTGTAATGTATTGCTATGGAAATGGCATGTGCACTACAATTGCAGGTACCTTTTGGACAGTGCCTGTGACATCACTGCGAATCGCATTGCAAACTGAATGTCCCATCTACATCCATCATTTTCAATGCCCTCCTTTTAAAGGTATGATTCCCGTTTCCCCCAATACTAAAACATGGATTATTATTTTTTAACCCAATGTCTCTCAAATAGCCTTTTCTAGTAGTGAACAATATTATCCTGGCCCTTTCTATTATGTGACAATACAGCTTTTGATAACAGAGTCACCATAAAAGTTAAGCACTGAGAATCATTATCCCCATAGGAAAATGAGTTTGCGTGGAAATGCATTTGAATAATCCTTATTTTATTGGATTTGAGAATAAACCAATTGCTTTCTAACTTTTGGAGCCAAAATGAAAACTAAGTGGTAGATGTTTATTTTTGATTCAGATTTGTTGTGGCCAATGGCTAGTGCAATAAAGTTATTTGGACTGGAAGAGGTAAATGCAGTGGACATATATATTTTTTATTAAATTTTCTAAATTACATTTCATTTAAACAACCTTAAATCAACGACTTCCCTTCTTCTCTTTCGGTGGTTGATTTTGCATACCATACATCCCTGCATATTTTGCATGAACGAAACCATTCAATAATCCATTGTTACATCCATCAAAACCTAATTTATCTTAATGCTACCAGCGTTTTTAAAGGAACATAATTTTTACCCATATATTCAGCAAACATTTCCCAGTCTTCTTTAAACGTGCATTCTTCTTGTTCACTTATTCTGTATGTTAAGTCTGCAAGCTGCACATTTTCCATCAGTTTAAGTAGCCATTCTTCTTTGGTTGGGACCTCACTTGTTTTCCATTTTTGGGCTAACAAGACATGGGCCGCGGTAGTGGCGTACATAAATAGTCTTTTTTGACACCTGGGAATTTCCCTCTGAATTAGCAAGAGCCATTTTCGAATCTTAGCAGATGCCAGAATATATTTTTGTTTTCAGTTCTTGATTACTTTGCTGTTTGTTCCCACTTACCCCACTTCAGACTTTCTCGACAGGTGAGCTTGCCATGTTAAACAATGGCCATAGGTTAATCATACATGGTATTCTACAGAAAACACGCCACCACCATACCGTATCATATGTACTATCCCTTCTCTTCTGTTTGGTTACCCTAACCGAATCACAAGAATCCTTGCACGGCTCACCTGTGGCAGGGGTACGCATTATAAGCCGATATTTATGGGTGAGGACAGGGGCTGATCTACTATGAAACTAATGAATTTTAAGCTTCCGGGTCCCTAATCCTGGAGGGGCCCCAGAGGCAAATTTATTTCACATTGCTTAAAATATTTGTGTCTCGTAGGCCCAGTTTGAGTGGCAAGACTCAAACTGTTCAATTTTTCGTATAGATTTCAACTATTCCAAAGTTTGACAGGCAGCAGTACAGACATTGTAAAGGTGTGGTGATCTGCTGTGGAGCAATCTCATTGAAGAAGATAACAGTGGTTACCCAGACGTCATTGTTGGTTGCAATGGGGCTCCCTTGACCGTTCAAGCTTCATCCCCCCCCCAAATGTAAGTCCGCCACTGGGTGATGGGGATGGAGACTGCATCCAGTAGTGGGGGAACACAGGTGAAACAAGATGGCCCTTATCCCTAAGCCTTGTTCTTTGTAGTTTCAAGCATGGTGTCAAGGTGATTGTGTATCTTCTGAGGGACGTGGCGGAACTCAGAGTTGCATCTCTACAAGTAGAGATGGATTGGCTGTTTTTAACAATGCCATCACTGACTCCTGTGGCATAAACAGGAGGATAGACAGTGGAGACCAACACTTACTGTTGTTGTGATTACTCTTTCAGGGAAATGTAAGACCATTTGAATGGGGCTATTAATATATAAAAGCAACCTCTGTGTGTCATGCTTTCTGGGTGGCAGAACATTCTTAAATCATCCTTCTGGTTTCTGCTTATGGGGTCTTCCCACAAATACCCATCACACACTTGATGTCAGCGACTGGGCAGAGGAGGAGTGGTGGAGACCACCTCTGCAGCCTGACCCTTCCAGAGAAGAAGAAGACAGTTCAGAATTACAACAGGGGTTTGAGGGAGATCACAGCTCAGAGGCAGATGAGGAAAGCTGTGAAATAATGAGAGAGGAGGAGGAGGAAGAAGCACCAGGGGGTGACAGTTGACGGACACAGTGTCTTTAGAAAGCATTCTAGACCCCTCTCTCGCAGAACCCAGCGAGCATTGAAAGCAAAGAGCTGAAAGGCAGAGGGCACTTTTCATTTTTTAAAAAACATTTTTTATTAAGAGTTTTGTTAATACAATAGAGAAAAGACAGAATAAACAGATAATAGACAGAAAAAAGAACAAACATAAAATTTAACATCTTATAATACTCATCTTTTCTTCATCTTTTGGACTTCCTCACATCTCCCGCTCTTGCATTCCAATTTACAAAACTTTAGCCAGCAACTTATCACCTTGTTTCAAATCTTATTATACACATTTCCAATATTTTGTCCCTAACTTTGAATACTTTTATCTAGGTCTTAGGTTCCTAATTTTAACACAATGTTTATTCAAAATTTCTCTTTTTCTCATATATTTCACTCATTCTCATAATTTTTATCAACTAACTCAATGGGCCCTGTTATTTTCAATTCTCTCATCCTTCTTAGCACTCATATAGTTTACAATGTTTTTGTAGATAGTCCTTAAATTTCTTCCAGTCCTCTTCCACGGCTTCCTCTCCCAGGTCTCGGATTCTGCCGGTCATTTCTGCAAGCTCCATGTAGTCCATCAGTTGCATCTGCCATTACTCCAGCGTGGGCAAATCTTGAGTTTTCCAATATTTGGCAACTAGTATCCTTGCTGCTGTTGTTGCATACATAAATAGTGTTCGATCATTCTTTAACACCGGCAGAGGGCACTTTTCAGCACCCTTAGCGATGATGCATGAAGAAGTGGGAGAGACGGAGGGGGTGGAGGCTCACTCAGGACAACGCCATTATTCCAAGAGGCTGCATTCCCAAGCCTCTCTCTGTAAATACTGAAGAAAAAGCAGTTGGTAAGTACTTTTCCTTGTCTTATCCGTCCCTGGCAACCTGCCGTGGGGGTTGGTTTCTCTGCCGCCTGACACTTGAGAGGGGTAAAGGGGAATTCACTTTTGTGCCGTAGTATCATATTGGTGACTCTTGTCAAGCAATACAAACTTTGTTACCACACATTTCTTTTCCTTATACACTGTAAAGGTAAAGGTAAAGGTAAAGGGACCCCTGGCCATTAGGTCCAGTCGTGGCCAACTCTGGGGTTGCAGCGCTCATCTCGCTTTATTGGCCGAGGGAGCCAGTGTACAGCTTCCGGGTCATGTGGCCAGCATGACTAAGCCGCTTCTAGCGAGCCAGAGCAGCGCACAGAAACGCCGTTTACCTTCCCGCAGAAGTGGTACCTATTTATCTACTTGCACTTTGAGGTGCTTTCAAACTGCTAGGTGGTTAGGAGCAGGGACCGAGCAATGGGAACTCACCCCGTCACGGGGATTCGAACCACCGACCTTCTGATTGGCAAGTCCTAGGCTCTGTAGAATAATAGTCCCCCCCCCAATCCTGTCTAACAGTGTACTTCAGCCACCTGTGTCCCACCTTATACTTAGTTACCACTTAGTTATTTTAAGTTTTATACCAGTTCTTTTTGTATCGGTTTTATACCAGTGAAAAGCTTTACATTTTCTCGATGAATTTCATTTTGCTGCTGTCCACGCTGCTATCCATGTTAGTACCTGAACAACGAAACAAAAAGTCTCATCCCTTAAATAGTCTGCAGTCCCTTTTGGTTTTATAACATCTTCAGCACTGAAAAGTGTATCGTCTGCTCCTTCACCCGCGTCATTAATGGAAGATGTGGAACATTCTAGATCTTGCACTGACCCCTGTACAGTGTAGCTGGTTAAGTCTTTCCGGTCCGGCAAATGCATGGATTGTTTATATCTATTACTCGTGGGCCTGCAATCCCCTTCTTTAAACTTAAATAGCATTCCAATTATGAAGTGGAATCTGCAGGAAGGAAAATTGGAGCAACAAGAACAGCTGCAACAAACTAAGTCGTGACATGTAATAAGAAACAGATGATTTATTTCTGTTCAGTAAGAAACTACTTTCATTATAAGAAAACAGCAACAGACACCCTTCATTTGGATACCTTAGTAAATTTTCTCCTGTGGATACTTCAGACTTTATTAACCTTAAGGGCTTGTAATTGGAATGAATGGCATCAATTGTATGCAGTCATTTATATCTTCAGTGTGAGGGATATGGCAGCATTGCACACAGTTGCACCAGGGATTTGATGTGTTACTGAAAGCCAGGTAAACGGCAGAACAACAATAAAAGAAAATCAATAGCATATGGGGCAAGGGAACATAATGTTTAATGCACAAAATGTGCAATGTCCAAGGAAGATCACCACTGAGATTTGGGCTACCAAGTCAGTTACAGCTTCCAGAAATGCATTTGTACAACAGACACAAACAGGTTGATTTTGGAATGCCATACGTGGCCTAGTATTCAAAGAGGAACAGAGCAAAATAAACAGAATAATAGATAATAATATTACTTGGGCAACAGGAACGATTGGTTGCCTAAATGGGAAGAACTGTACGAGTGTTCCAAGCTTGTCACATGTCATTCTGTGCTCAAGAACATAATAGCAGCATTCCAGCCATGGCTTAGCACTTTGAAGTCCCATTGATTGAAACAGGAGAATTTAATTGTGTGCTTAACTCTCCTGCAGAAATCAATGGGACTTGAAGATGCTTTGGCTGGATTGTACCCAAAGTCTTTCAAGATGATCAGTTTCACTTCCTGATCAATCAGACTTTTAAAAGTCTCTCACAAGGACAACAGTCTTGAGATGGCTTGTTCTTCTAACTAGATCAGGTTCTGCAGCCCTTTAAAAATTGAGCTAAAGCATGTCTATGACAGCAGACTGAACAAGAAGCCTGTCTCTTTTTTCCCCCACGTAAAAATTCTGCTACCCATCCATAGTCCTTTGAGATAGCATGGACTGTAAATCTAAATAAATGTTAAAGCAGTGAAGGAAAACATCTGTAAAAAAGATTGAAAGGCTTTTGTAGAAGCCCCTGAGGTCTGACTGCATCTCACAGTTGATATATAAAAGTTTTCACTGGGTGCATTTGCTAAAAAGGCTCTGAGAAAAATGTTTTCAAGGGTGGAAAAGGCCTGGTGTCAGATGCTCGAAAGAGTTGGGCTTCTATTTATTTTGTGATGCAGAAGCCACTGTAGGCAGGGTGCATTAAAAAATAAAATAAAATCGTGTTTGCGTCATGAGGACTGAAGCAGTTTCGTTACCAGCATGAAACAATCATACCCCAGTCATGGTTACTTGGAACTTAATGTGTTTCAGAAGGATGAGGCCTGATTCTGTGGGTCCGCTTCAGTTGCCGTGACTGGAAGCAATATTTTGATGGCTTCCCCTTTCTAGCTATAGGCATGGATGGAAGGGAAATGAGAGCTGCTTGGCCCCTTCCTTGAAGATGATGAGCAACCAGACCTGAATAGGTGACCTTATATGACAGGAGAATGTATTTCGATGTGTTTTTGTTGAGGTGAATGAAACAGTGTGGTTCCATGTTCTCATAGTGCCCATTACACCTTGTTCTGTGTACAGTGGTATCTCGGGATGTGAATAGGATCCGTTCCAGAGCCCCCTTTGCATCCGGAACAGAACGCAAGATGCGACGGCGCGCCTGCACGTGTGTGGGTCGCATTTCGCTGCTTCCGCGCATGCGTCATTTTGAGCGTCTGGACATGTGCGAGCGGCGAAACCCGGAAGTAACGCGCCCCATTACTTCTGGGTTGCCGCGGAGCGCAACTTGAACACGCTCAACCCAAAGCACATTTAACTCGAGGTATGACTGTACTTGACTTTTTTTAATGAAAACCATGAAGAAATTGAATGGGAATTTGGATTGTTACATTTAGATAAGATCATGTATCATGTATTGTTAGCCATTATATTCCCCCAAAGATGAATGAGCAGAAAAAACTCGCCGTGCATACAAACACTTAAATAATTTAGCAGCCATAAAGGAGGCAATTGATACATTAAAATACATAAGAGCTAACCCATTTTTAATGCTTCAGTGAAGTAATCTGAAATAAAGATGTACAGAAGAAGAGAGCGCATAAGCCTGCTGTTTACATTATGTGGATTATACATAAGGTCATAAAGAAACTGACAGGCGTTTTATGGCTTTATTGCTTTGTTGTGTAGATCATCGGGAATGTATAAGTGTAATTTCAATGGAGACAGAGGCTTTTGCTTGCACTTTTAAGATGGTTATTATTGAGAATCAATATGCCACGGTTCCAATGAGGGGCGTTTTGTTTTTTTTAATACTTGAAAAAGAAAAGAGCAAAGCAAGGAATAAAGAAGAAAGTAGGGGCAAAGCAAGCAACTCTGCCTCTTTGGCCTGCTGTGGACATACTCCTTAGCAAGGTGGGTTGCAGGATGAAGAGAAAATTCTCCAGTTTTGTTGTTGTTGTTGTTTAGTCGTTTAGTCGTGTCCGACTCTTCGTGACCCCATGGACCAGAGCATGCCAGGCACTCCTGTCTTCCACTGCCTCCTGCAGTTTGGTCAAACTCATGCTGGTAGCTTCGAGAACACTGTCCAACCATCTCATCCTCTGTCGTCCCCTTCTCCCAACATCAGGGTCTTTTCCAGGGAGTCTTCTCTTCTCATGAGGTGGCCAAAGTATTGGAGCCTCAGCTTCACAATCTGTCCTTCCAGTGAGCACTCAGGGCTGATTTCCAGTTTTAACAACCATCAAATGTTAGGTGAGTACAGGGGTTTTTTTTGCCCCAGAGAGAACTTGCCAGAACTCAGTTCCGGCCCCTCTCAGGTGGGCGCCATTGCCATTCTAAGAGAACGAGGGAAGCGTTCATGGTGAGTTCTGACACCTTTTTTTCTCCCCCCAAAAAAGAGGTTCTCACTGGGTGAGTACCATGTTTAAAGCTAACTAGGGTTCCTGATGGGAGCCAGGATCCACCAGTTCTGCCTCCCATCCACATCTTGTATTGATCTTGAGGATCCCTAGACTCTCATGAGTTGTCTTTTTTTTGGGGGGGGGGGAATGATGCAGACTGAAGGACAGATTGTGGAAATGGGGGGGAGGGGCTTCTACATGAGTGGAACTCCACTAGCATTTTTCTGGATCCAGCCCATTGACTTTAGCACAATGCTTAATTGCGGTTCACAGTGAAGCCTAGAATTTGCTCCCAAGAAGAAAAGGACAAGAGGGGGAGGAAATGTGTGATCCTGTGTCCCACTCCCAGTGTCACAAACCTAGTCTGTGTGACAACACCTAGCTGTTAGGGGGTTTCATTTTATTTTTGTTGGGCATTACCAAAAATAAACACATGAAATGAAATGAAACTTCTCTGCTCTCAGGTGTACTGCACCAACAAACCATAAGGATTGCCTTTAAATTTTCAGAATTGCTCATTCTACTTAGCGAGAGTAGCTGTTGAACGCAGGTCCTGTTTGTAGGCTGCTTGTGGGTTAGCCACTGTAAGAGCAGGATGTTGGACCAAGTGAGTCATTGGTCTGATCCAGCAGGGCTCTTATGTTCTAATGCTGCCACATCCTATTTTTACATCCTGGTGTCTTGTCAGACTCTTCCAGTGTACAGTTTTACAAGAATAGCAATTCATCATTGTTGTCTTATGCATCTGTGACTTAAAATGTTGCCTTCCGTGTTCCATTTCCTATGCTCTCAAGCCGCATTCATCGAGCACAGTGGGACATAAAACTCGCTGATTCTATATTGGTCTACCGCTGCAAAGCAATACAGTAGCACCTAGTGCACCTAGTGCAAATTTAGCATCTAATAATTGTCAGTCACTAGTAAGGTCACGATGCCAATTGCTCAATATACCATAATTGCTAACTTGTTCAAGACTGTACACAACAGGTTACAATGCAAGTTGTCCTTTGCTTAGCCAACTGATGCCTCATAGTGTCAGTCCATTTTTGCTAAGCTCCAAATCAAGCCTTGAAGTGAGATTGAATCTCTGCCCTGCAGCCTGCCTCTGGCATTATCACTCCTCTGTCCTCTGCATTTCGTACAATATGACTTCACTCGCTCATGGACCATAATGCTTCCGATTTCACCAGCCGATCTATTTTTATGCTACGTACACTATTTCTCGCTGCAGAGCTTGAACAGCAGACCTTAAAGAGAGGAGAAAAGACATAGGAATTTATTATTAATCTCTGTGCAATTAGTACAATTTATGTGGGTGTTTGTTTTGCAGGTCTACGGGCATATCACACCGATGTACGATACGCCATGGCTTCTACAACCTCATTTAATTAATAAATAAATGGACACCGTTATTCTCTGCACCTTCTTTGGCTAAATGATTGCCTCTGACTCTGCACTGCCTGTGACATGTTCTATTTGCTTATCGCAGAAGACTTTAGATTTTGCATTAGCCTCGTGGGAAATTCACGAATGCCTTTCTTTTCGCTCCATTGAAAACAAATGTAGAATTTTACTAAGCTTTCAAAGAACTGTATGCAGCCCATCTGGGGAAACGGGTTGCGCTATCAATAGCTCAGGCAGGTTTTCACTCTTCCCCTCACTCTTAGGTGTCCTTGATTTTAATCCTTGGGGGCTGCGAGCATCCCTTTTCAACTTGAATTAAACAGCTGCCATAGTTGCAGAACGAAGACTTGCAATGTGCTTCTTAATGGTACTGCCATTCAGGTTTTTGTTTTTTTTTAAAGTAATTTTAGGGTTGTGTTGATCTGGAGGACAAAACCATGGTATGATGTTAGATTTCAGGTCTTGAATACTGTTGAGTAGCCCATAGACCAGTTTAGTTGAGCAACAGCTTGGCTTTAGTCTTCCCTCTCTCCAGTATTTGCCCTGATATGCTAAAGTTCCAACAGAGGAGCTAAACAGCATGGCCCTATATTCCATGGAGTCCTCTGCCGCACCAAAAGATGCCGTTTGCATTCAAAGCATTGTGTGTGTGTGTATCTTCAAGAGTTTTCTAACAAGAATGATCGTTCTAACAAAAGAAGCAGAACAGACAGTAGTTAGAGATGCTTGAGGCATCTGTTCGCTATGTTTCCTCTGCACTAAAAGAACCGGTGGGTCTTTTACATTTCAGATCTAAGGAGACTAAATGCCTAGGTGAAGTTTTGGCATTTATGAACACTCACATCCCACAGCATCAAGGTGTGGGTATAGTGCAGTTCAATGGAGAGACTTGAAAGCCATTTGCTTGCATTTCCCAGCACATCAATTGCAAATCAGGACTGAAAGATTTGAAGTCAGAGGAAAAATTCTTCCAGAATAAGAGTTCATCCTCTTGGCAATAAATTATAAAAACCATGATGCGAGAGAGTGTTTTCTTTTTGTTTCAACTGGCAATGTCAGAGACCATTTCAGGATTTCCTCCCCTAATATATCTATCCTAGTATTCTTTCTGAACCTCCCCCACTCCCCCTGCTTACAATCCTCTATACTTCTGCAAACCATGTCCCTTTGGGTATGGCAGAAAGACTTCAATTGATTTTATTAGAAAGGATTAAAATTTCCACCCTTTTCATTCAACCTTGTATGCAAAACAAAACACAAATTGGGTGTCATGTTTTATCCTGTAGAGTCAAACGTTCATACATTTAAAAATTGAATAGATGCAGAGATTAGACTGTTGTAGAGGCATTCCTTTTAGATTGGCATTTGATGTAATTTTTTAAAAAAGGAATCTTAGAATCTGCTGAGTCCCCTTGACTGAGCATCTTTGATCTTGTGAGCATTCTAGTTGCACAGGGGGAAGCTTTCAGTAGTGCGATGTTGCCAAAAAGCACACTGAAGAAAGGGATCATAGACTAATGGAATTGTAAAGTTGGAAGGGACCCCAAGAGTCATCTAGTCCAACTTTCTGCAATGTAGGAGTCTCTGCAATGCAGTGCTAAGTGAAGAACAAATCTTGGTTGCAGCTCATTGTTTGGAATGAGACAAACCAAGAGCTCAAGATTTGTCATAAACGCTAATCCAAACCATGGGTTAGTTCTGGGTAGCACTGAGGCAGCAGGAGTGGAGAGCAGCAAAGTGGCTGTGATTTTTCCTCCAAGCACACACACACACACACAGCCATGTTTTGGCTTAGCATCACTGGTTGACCAGGCCAGTGAAGGCTGGGAAGCTGAGTGCAAGGAGAAGCAAGGACAAAAGGGAGATACGTGTGATGCACCCAGCTGTAACACTCCCTTGGAGAGGAAAACTTTAGAGCAAAAAGGCCAGTTACATAAAGAACGCCAGCCCAACCTAGATAAGTCAAAGACAGGACACTCCAGTAGCTCATTGGTTGATCTTGAAATTCACCATCCATTACCCTGGCTGGAACCCGATCAGCCATCGCCAAGTGACGCTCCGCCCAAGGGAAATGCGACACACAGACAAACAGAGAAATTTAATTGTCTTTGACGAAGACCCCCCAATTGCCTTAGCAAATGTCACCAGGGTCCATGGATTAATAATCGACCCCCCGGAGTAGCAGAGGAAATACATCAGGGGCTTCAAGTGATAGTCAACCTTCTGATATGCACCTAGCTTGACTTTATGCCACGGCTGGGAACCTGGTGCAGAATTCCTCTTTGCAGTTGTTATCATGGAATGTGGCAGGGTGGTTTTCTAAGCTATGTCTCCCTGATTTCACAAAGTTAATATAGTCTGTTTACATGAAACCTGGTCATCACGTCACATTGAATTTCCAGGTTTTAATGCCTTTTCTGTTCCAGCAACCAAAAGCCACAAGAAAGGTAGGCCCTTGGGTTGATTGTTAAACCTAGCAGTGGCATAGCATGGGGGGTGCAGGGGGGGCCGGCCGCACTGGGCGCAACATCTGGGGGTTAGGGGGCGCAAATCCATGGGTTAGGGGGCGCAAATTACTTGCCTTGCCCAGGGTGCTGACAACTCACGCTACGCCACTGAAACCTAGTGGCTCCCCGTATAAAAAGTGAACATATCCTGTCAACAAAAGGGAGCTATAGATCAGAGGCAGAGTTAAGGGGACTGAAGATGCAGAGACCAAGAACGAGGTAGTGAACCATTGAGCTCTTAGGCAATGGGCGAGAAGAGAACATTGGAGGATGTGGGAATGTTGTCTGGCAGAATGCCAAGGGGTAGAGTGAGGCCACCAAGAAAAATAAAATAATATAAAATGCAGTTGGGAGGATCAGTTTCACATACTGATTTGAATTCACTAGCCTCATCTGTGGCTGTGTGCACCTAGCACTCATTCATTTCAGAGGCATTAATATTAGTGTACATTCATTTGTGCCCCGATCATTCAACGGGTCATGGTAATAATTGCAAAATGAAAGAGAATTAATTGCTCAACTCATTGGACAAGGATTTGGAAAACCTGGGTTAAAAACTTGGCTTTTAGATATCTGTACTGGGCGGCTTAATGCCGCTTTGCATGCTAACTGTTAATATTCAGTGTTGTATGACGTGCGCAGGATTATCAGAATGCTAAGTGATTGAACCAGCACCAAGTATGACTCTCACAAATCTGCGTGTCGCTGTAATAGATGAGGTCATAAATGTTTAAGAGAGCTCTTGGTGTATTCCTAATTCCCCTACATGTGCTCATCCCATTTTGTTCCGATGAATCCATTATTTTCCTAAATGGACGGGCTTGGCTGGTGATGATTCACTATAACATCCTTTGTTATTTTCCTACTATCTTAAATACTAACTTAAATGACATAATGTCTCCACTGTAAGGATGCTACAGAACCAGCAGCTCCAATATCTGACATGGGCATTGTAGCTATTCTGGTTTGGAGATACTGAGTCCACTTTCCATCTGATTCTCTCCAACTGACTTTCCACTGGGGTCTGCAAAAGCTTAGTGGATTGAGTAAAGTGCTGTAGAGGATTGCACCGCATGCTGATTTGGCCAACATTTGTTTTCCACTCGATGTCTGCATTAAGATGGCTGCCTGACTGAAATTCAGAAGTCTCCTGTTAATCATAGTTTCCCATTCTTTCTGAACTGGGAAATTGTGGTTATTGGCTTCAGAACAAACAGTGATCTTAAACTGGGTACAGTGATAAATTGGTTTATGAACTTAATCCCTTCCGGAAGTCCGTTCTTAAACCAAAGCATTCTTAAACCAAGGCCTGCTTTCCCATATCAGCGGGGGACTCAATTTACAAATGGAATACACTCAACAGGAAGTGGAAAGTGTTCTTATTCCAAGGCAAAGTTCACAAACACTTTCTTCCAGGTTTGCAGCGTTCTTAATCCAACTTGTTCATAAACCAAGCTGTTCTTAAACCAAGGTACCACTGTAGTTTGAAGGGCAACTTCAAACTGGGGGTGAAGATCTTTGCTTGGTCCAGAGCTGCTAACTATAGTTTATCAAGCATAAACCCCACTTCTGCAACTCTTGGAACAGATACAGGAACTGTCTTAGGAATCTGTGTTTAGGGACCCCAGTCTTGTTTAGGCAGTGATAGCATGCAAGACTTTTAGTGGAATTACAGCTCTGCTGTTGATTCTCAGTGGTGAAATAGACACAGACTGACCTCACTCTTTTCAGCTGAGCTCAAACAATAATACTAATGCAGTTAAGTTGAAACTGAGTGCAGATGTTGTCGTTCTTGATGTATGACAGTTGCTTCAGAGGTAATCCTCTGTGTTTGTGCATTTCTTACAGAGGATGAGACTTACACGGACTTAGAGAAACAATGGTGATTATTTAGTGGATCCATCATGATAAAATATCTCTTTCTGGGAATGTGTGTTCCACTAGATTAGTGTTATTGATCATTTACTCCTCAAGTAGTCTACAGATGATTTTGGAAATCTGAAACTATTCTTCTCTCTTGTCTAGTGTAATTACCACTACAAAGTATAATCTAATTAGAAGACAAGGATGCATTCTAATTGTTCTAATAAATTATGCTAAAGCTTTATGCTGTTAGGTTTTAGTAAGAGATCAGTTAGCAGCGTGATATCTTGTCTCTCTATTGCTAGCAAAACACTGTCAATTCCCTCAGACCAAGGAAACACACCAGAAATGTAAGTATCTTATGGAATAAATCTAGTTGGAAGAATGCTCTGTGTTTATTTTGTCTTTGATTCTATGACTCTCTCAAAATTTCATTGTTGCTGTTGGGTGCCAGTTTGTGATGTTGCTGTGATTGCATTAATGCAAAAAGATTAATTTTTTAAAGCAGCCTATGAGGCTCCCCCCACCCCTGTTGAATCTACCGAATTTCTCTGTGTATCAGACAAGGTTAAAAATTATGTAAAAAATTGGGGGTCATCTTATACATGGAGGGTGCTGAGGGTGGACTGGCGATTGGTTGCTGATGAGCACAGGAGATTGTCAGTGGTGATAGGGCTCATGATTGGTGGCTGCGTCAAGGGCTGCTGTCGGTAGGCTGGCGCTGCGGCAATTGGGCGGGCGATTGGTGGCTGCTGGCAGTGAGTGGGCAGTCGATTGGTGACTTTTGTCAGTATTTTCATCCCTCCCATTGCAAGGATCACCTGATCATGTTGTTTTACTTTCAGTCTGTGAGAAATGAGGGGGCGGAAGCTACACTTCGAGACTTCCGTCTCTAGTACTGCAGGACTTTTTCTTTGATCTGTCTAGAGACAGGATGGCTGTATGAGAGCTGTTTCTTTCGTACATGTTTGTTATGTTCTTTTATTTGTTTAATTAGGAGAAATAAATTAGGTATGCTACAAAACCTCCACAGCTTTGTTTCCGTTTACTCTGCAGTGTTTGGGTGCTCACGTGAGCAGATGTGAGTCCACAGCACCAGGACCTATTCCTCGGGATGCTGTTTTGCTGTTCCTGCGTTCCTGTGTTTGGAAATTTGGTGAAGGTGCTCCTGTTGCCCAGCCCATGCAGGCGCTGAAGATGAGCTATTGTCAGCATTGGTCTGGTGGGTGAGGGATTTTAGGCACCCCCCCAAAAAAAGCTCAAAAACCGCAGGCAATCCCCTCCAAAAAAGCTCAACAACTCTTGGCAATCTCCCCCCATTTTCTTAATTTGGGGTCCCCCAAAATAGGGGGTGTCTTATACATGGAGGGTGTTAAACACGAAAAAATGCAGTATTTTTGCTCTGCGGAATTCAGTATATGGCAATTGGGACTGGTGCTGGATAGAGGGAAAGGTTGTGTCGTCTGCATTTGAAAATAACAGCAAAGCTAAAGTAATGCAGGGTTGTTTTTTTCTTTTGTAGAAGATTTTGGGGCAATCATGATCTCAAAATATAACAAAGGCAAAAGTCGGTCATTAACTTGATACACCTTATTAAGGCTTTTGACACTTTTTGTGAATAGCTTATCTACCCCCAATGGTAAGCTGCTGCTTCAAATCTGATGTTCGGCAAGGAGTTTAAGAACAGGGAAGGGTTCTGCTCCATTGGGGCTCTTCATATGAGGCTCATGGAGGTTTAGTCTCATAATGGTAAACCATAGTCTGAATGCAGCTACTGAGCAATGGTGTGAGCACATGCTTCACTGTGGCACAGGACTTTTGGAGAAAAGCTAGATCATCTTGGATGAAAGAAAGGAATCCTTAAGGCCAGTGCTCCCCCCCCCTTAAAAAATATGTTTATGGGTACTCTCATTTTGACTCAAGAAAATCACCATTTTATAGTTCAAATCGGGGGAAATAAATACAGTAAATGGGCAAAAGTACAAAGAACATGCTTCCACCTGAGATTCAGGAAACACTGGGAAAGGAAATGAAGTCGCCACCGGAGGTGGTAACAACGAAACTGACCAATCACCGTGCTCGAGCCCAACTCCTACTTCACACATTAAACGCTCACTTCCATCTGAGACTCTGGGAACACCGTGACAGGAAATGAGGCCGCCATCGGGGGTAGCAACGGAACTGACGATTCACTGAGCTTGAGAAGAAACTATTTATTTATTTATTTTTATATTGTTTAGTTTCTTCTGTTAGATTCACAAAATGTTTAGGGGTATGTATACCCCTGCGTCCCCCCAGGAAAAAAAAGCACTGCTTAAGGCCATGTCTCTTTCTGGCCTATATCTCTTTCAAAGAACAAAGCTGTAATGCTAATTGAGTAAATGCCATCTGCCAGGGTATAAATACAATCAGTTTGGAGCAGTATTTTACATTTCCCTAATTACTGGGAATGCCAGTCTTCTAACGAAGCACTTGTGATTTTGGACTACGACCTTCCGCTTGCAGGCTCCCTCTTCATCCCTCTGTTTGTTGCCGTAAAGGTTGAACTTACCCAGCTGATATCAACGATTGTTTCTGTTACTGAAATCCTCTCCTCTGCATTTGAACATACTGGTAATAATCAAGACGGAACAAGTGAATGTCTCTCCATTTTTCTCTCCCCACCATTCACATCTTGCAAATTATCAAAACTTCTCAAAAGGTTAAGGCTGCAATACCCAAACACGCTTCAATTGGAGGCTACCCTAATGGAAATGGCTGGCTTCTGAATAAAAAGGGACGAGGAACAAGCTGTGGTTGAATTACTCATGGCCCTTCTGAACCATGTTTTTAGCCATTGTGTTCATGTTTCACCTCCCCTCCTAAAGAGCTGTAGAGGTTTTATTATAGAGGTTTTATTATGTTAAATAAATAAAAATGCCTTGGTTACTTTTTTTCACCTCTTTTTATAACTTTTCATGTTGAGAAAGGGGTGCCTAGAATTTCATGTAATTATTTTTGGTGTGACCACACCTTTAGAGCACTTCCTTGTAAATATGTTTTAACCTGGCCCTTTCGACACAGGGGAGGGGGACGTCCCATTCCTGTCAAGAGTTTTAAAAGAACCATTAAAAACCCTAGTATTACAGGTAGAAAAATTCCAGCCCAGCATGGTTTTCTACTTGCAGGGAGTAGGTTTTGTGTAGAGGAACACTCAAAATGCACATATTGCATAGGGGAACACCATTTGCAGACGGAAGTGGTGTGGTGTTTGTTCTGCTACCTCCTGCAGACTAAACTTAAGGCAAGTGGGAGACAAGTTCACACGGTAGCATGAAATTATTATTCTTTCCCTTCCTATCTCCCTAATGGAAGAAACTAGTCACTTTGTACTGGCACACACTGCTTCTTCTGATAAAACTGGACTGCTTAGAAAACCCAGAGAAATAATGTGTTCCTCGTAGTCACTGGAAATGGATTCTAGTGCTTGAGGCAGCCCACTTTTTGTACATGCTTTCATTATTCCTCCCAGAGCGGGCAGGTTCAAGTATGGCAAAATTGGAAATGAAAAAGGCTTCTCTTTTTTTTACTTTAAACTGTTGGCCAACCCCCCCCCCCCAAACTGATAACAATTTATATGATGTAGTATTATTCATTGTTCGCTGCCCTTTTGATTTATCCTAAGTATGGATGGGGGAGAGATTTGATTCAGTTCACATTTCATAGGATCATAAAATCATAGAGTCGGAAGGGACCAGAGGGTCATCTTGTCCACCCCCCCTGCAATGCATTTTTAAAGCAAACTTACCTAATTCACACTTTCTGAAACTATGCATGAGCCGAAACACCCTTTGCAATTTGCACTGTTGTTGGACTACAACCCCCATGAGTTGAGTATTGGATGTGTGTGGGTGTCTGTGTGTGGGTGTCTTCAACAGTAACAGCCAAGAGCATTAGGAAGAGCAAGTGTGGAAATTAATGTTATGGTTATTCTTTCATCTTCATAGTTTGCCTTGCTTTGCTAGCACACACACTTCCTATGGGATGCTTCCATCAAAGCTTTGCGGATAATGTGACACAAATACCGTCTCTTGCAGGGGGTTAAATATTCTGGGGCAGAATCTTTTTTAAAAATAAAAAGTACAGCACCCCATTAATGATATCTGGAACCGTTACTGAATATTTTTGTGTGTATGTTTTCAGAGAGAAACAGTAGGATCCATTTGCCCGATTAGCAGATAATGACATTGTTGTCAGAAGGAGGCACATATTATTCATATAGCGCTGCAAGCTTTCGTAAGTTTAAACTTAATGGTTCTCAAGAGGGGGGAAATCCCTCACAATCATTAGGATTTGATCATGTAAATGTAGGAATAGTATTAAGTGTCTTTGTAACGCACTTGATGGATGTAATGGGTTTCAACATCCCACTGGGACATCTATCTTAATCCATTTTTCATGTCACCACCGGAATGGAATCTTGTCACAGGTCTCTTGCCACTAAGCAAATGCCAAGGCATTGCGGAAACATTTATTTTCAAAGTGGGAAACATTTTATTCTATGATCGTAAGTTTACGCTAATCTCTTTCTTGGTTCCTAACACTGTCTCCGTGATACCAAGTGATTTAATACTGCGGTAATAAGTATATGTGATTTCAGGAATTGTGCTCGTTTTGAATTCTACCAGCCCAGGGTGTTTTTTTTGTTCTGTTTTATTTGTGTCTCCTTCTTTAATGATTTCCTTGGTGAGCTTCCCCCCATAGCACGCTTTATTTCTTACCCATAGCATATGAGGACACAAGAGGTGATGCTGCGCATCTTTGAACAGAAGGAGCTTTCTTTGACAGAAGGAGAGTTCTGCTCACAGAAGGACTCCTTCCACTTATGCAAAGGCCCCTTCTGTGAGTGCAACTCTCCTTCCTCTCGCAAAGAGGTTGGATATAATCCATTGATTATTTGCAGCTGGCATTAAAAAAGAAGAAGCCAGTTTTCAGGAAACTATAGAGCTGTGCTAATACTTCTTTTTACAAAGGATGACCACTTTTCCTGAAATACCGATGAGGAAAACAATAAGTTACAAAACCACTGCTGGCAAAAGCAATTAAATTAGAATCATAGAATCATAGAATCATAGAGTTGGAAGAGACCACAAGGGCCATCGAGTCCAACCCCTGCCAAGCAGGAAACACCATCAGAGCACTCCTGACATATGGTTGTCAAGCCTCTGCTTAAAGACCTCCAAAGAAGGAGACTCCACCACACTCCTTGGCAGCAAATTCCACTGTCAAACAGCTCTCACTGTCAGGAAGTTCTTCCTAATGTTTAGGTGGAATCTTCTTTCTTGTAGTTTAGATCCATTGCTCCGTGTCCGCTTCTCTGGAGCAGCAGAAAACAACCTTTCTCCCTCCTCTATGTGACATCCTTTTATATATTATATATAAAATATATTATATATAATATATTATATGTAATTTTTATATATTAGCATGGCAGCAGATTAACACCATGAAGCACATTATAGATTATGAGTTGAGAACAGTAGCATCTGCAGTTACATTAGGAAGGCATGCAAGGCTCACTTTGCATACCTGATCTTTCACTTCCCTGTCTTTGAGTGAAGCCGGATAGGAACAGGGCTGATTATGACCTGTGGCCAAGACATTCTGGTAATATGCCTAGTGCCTGAATATATATGTGTCTTCCATATAACAAAATTGTAGGAGTGTCATCACGCAGCCCCCATTGGAGGATTAGTAGTGCTGCATCACTATCCTTTGTTTGTATGAAGTCAGGGTGGGGTGGGGGGAGGAAGAGAAGGCAGATTGCGCTGTAGTAATATCCATGGTGTGGGAGCAAGAATGGGAACGGAAGGCAGAGAGGGGAAGTGGTGATTTAAAACAATGGCAAAGGTTTGAGTAAAGCAGGGGTGGAAGCACACTGAGAAGGGGGGAAAGTTGTAGTCAGTAATCATTAGAGGAGCTAGGGAACATGTTGCCAAGCATATTATGCCCAGGCTGACCATCTCCCCATAAAGGGTATGGCAGCCCTCTTTCATCCATAGGCCCAGCGGACAACTAAAAGCTTTCCATAAGGTGATTAGTGGGCCAGCCCCTTCATGTGGCATCCAAAAGGTTTGCTTTGCAAAGTTATTTTTCCAGTAGCAAGTATGACAAAGAGATGCCCTCCCACCTTATTCTGACCATAGTGTTCTTGGACATACCTTTGCTGTCTGCTCCACTCCCCCTGCTGCCTGAGAACAGAAATTTGGACATGCAATGAAGTGTTCTTCTGGTCAGCAGGAAGTGGAGCAGACAGGCCTGCAAGTGCAATACTAGAACAACCAGATTATGTGGGGTGGTTTATGCATCTCTTTTGTATTATTTAGCAGCGTTTCTGATAGGGATACTGTTGGACTCCTACTTCCTCCCCCCCTCTCTTCTTTACTACTGTTCTGTTGGTGATCAATGTAATCTGCTAATGGCTTTTTGTTTATAAGCAATTTATTTGCTGAGGTCAAGTCCTGAAACTGAGGTCAAGTCCTGAAAATTCCTCCTCTTCAGGAAGGACATAAAGTTTTTCTCTGCCTTTTTCCTGAAGAGGAGTTAACCTTTTGTTGTCAGCTCCGTTCCTTGCTGGCCATAAGAACATTTATTGTATGCAAACCTTTCCGTTCTGACTCCAGAGTCTTGTTTGCTCTACCTTTCCTTCCATACATAGCTTGTGTATGAAAGTATAAAAGTGCCTCCAACATAGGCCAGTGTTAGCAATACTGAAGGAAGATCAGAGGCACTTATCTAGCTTTTATCTTAAGTTGAAGGTGGGGGGGTGAGCCCCCTGCTGTAAACTAAAGATGGGAAATAACAATCTAAATTATAATGGCAATGATAATAGATATACTGCTGTCTCTTATAGATCAATTGAACTGCCCCAGAGCACTTTCCGCCTTTGTACAGCGAACAATTTTGCAGTGTGTGTGATCCTCCAATGGTATTTATGGGAAAATATCTCACACTTCATTTGTTCAGTCTAAATCAGAAATGTTTATTGCAATGTGCAAGAGCATTAGAAGTAGTTACTTAGACAAATTAAATGATTCCATGCAGTAGCTTTGAAAAGTCTAATTCCTATGCATTGAATAATTTTCATAATTATGCGCAGAGAGCCAAAAAAAAGTAAATTTACATTGTTATTCATAACATTTATGTTCCACCCTGTTGGTTTAAATGTCAGCAGCCTATCCGGAGCCCATCTGTAAGCTAATAATGCCTCGCATACACAAATGTTTAAATAACATTAAGGTTTCAATACCACAGTATTAAACTACATTATCTGTCTTTAACTTCTTTTAATGTGGATTGCTGCAGAGTTCTTTGGAGCCGACACAATCTGAATTTTTAGATTTCAAGATATTTTAGTGCATTCCTCTTATAACAGCTCTGTTGGAATCATTATAGTCTTTTCATGCAAATATGCAATTAGGACATTCTAAAAAATACATATGATGGACCTAGTAATCTGGAAAGGCTCCTTTGGGTATTCAGTGAATGTAATTGAGTTTTTCCTTTAAACCCTGCTATGTATTTTGAGCCTTATAACTGTTTGGGGATGGGGTGGGGGACAATTATTTTCCTTGGTATTAAATAAAACATTAAGCTTCTTTAAAAAATGCATTATGAACATGATCATGGCCATGCTAAATTGCGAGCACAGCTATTTGGGATTGCTATGGAGTGTCGAATTCTGCAAGCACATGATCTCGTGAATAACTAATTTTATATTAGCAATGCTGCTGACAGTCTTAAAGTTATCTATGTGTCTGTAGTGCAGCTGCATGAAAAAATGCCTGCAAGCAGTTGATGGAAAGATCTGGAGGCAAACTAATAGGCGCAGGAGACTGACAATGCGCCATCTATATGGCCCCCACACCCCTGAAACTTAGGGCATCAACAAAATGTTAAGTAACCTGGGACCTCTCATTTTCCCAAAAATATGCAGAATTCCCCATCTAGTACAATTTTCTCCATGTTCTGCCATTTGCACTGTTTATTTTCCTGCTCAGCTAATGGAAGCCAGCAGCAGGGTTGGAAGACGCATGGTGGAAGATCTAGGGATGCCTGAATTGGGGCAAGGCTTTGTTCTCATTCCAAGTGAATATGAATAAAGACCTCAAAGGGGCTTCCATCACCGGCCCATCCACAGCTGCCACTTTGCCTGCCTTTCTGTTTGCTTGCCTGGAGGTAAGTTTCCTCGCCTTCTGGCAGGAGAAAGAAGAGGCAGAGATGGCCTTGGTACCGTAGCAGACAGCACAAAAGACTCGTGTTTGAGCATCCGATCGATTGAATGCTCAAGACATGGCACTGGAGAACCACGGGGGACTGCTATGCTCACAAACCTTCCTCCTCACTCCCCTTCCTTCCTTTAATGCCTGGGGCTTAGTTCAAAACATTGTTTCATTTCGTTTCATTGTATCTTTGCTGATGTAGTTTATGCTATATGCAATGAGTACAATGCAATTACCTTTCTTAGGTTCTGGGTTTTGTTACGGTTTGTGTCCTGTTTGAATTAAGCCACGTTGGCTGCCATGTCTAAATCAGTAATCTTGTTTGGGCAATTTCTCCATGGTTTGGAGGAATTGCTCCAAAGCACAGTTTGCTGGTTTCAGGTATCACGGCAAACTGTGGTTTAATGCAAACATGAACTAAGGAACGAAAGCCTTACACACAAAAGAAGGAAAAGTCATAGGGAGAGGAAACATTTCAGCGCACAGCACTTGTTCCTGATTGTCCAAAATCATGGTTTGTTTAGGGGCTTGTTTGAATGCATTTATATAATTGGCAGATTGATTAAGACTGTATTAATTATATTCTGTTTTCTCCAAGTGAGAAGACCTACCATACTTTTGAAACCAGCAAGGACGTAAAGTCTTACAAATGCATTTGGAGAGGAAATCTATGGCTATTTCAACCACCTTCTTTATTTACAAATCCCAGGCAGATGCTACATTACTCAGCTAGTTATTTGTGAATTACCATGAGGCGTCCAAATCTTCAGATCAAGTTTTCCTTCTCCCATTTGCTTTCGGGGGAAGAAGAAAATCACTACATTGGTGTTGGAGAAGCTTCACTGTGTAAAATTCATTTTGGCCAATTTCCACTAATGTCAGCTTGCTATTATTCTCAGCTACTTTCTTGCTCACCCTCCATCTTTGGTTCAGAGCAAGCCTAAGGATATGGAATCAGTCTTTCAGTATTACAATTTGTAAGAAAAGTGGGTGGCTTAGGGGCAAGAATTCCATATCGTTGCTAGCTATATATTGCTACCACAGATGAAGACTCAGCAGTCATTTGAGGAAACAAATAAACCTCCCACCTTTCTGCCAATGGCAGTTCAAGGGTTTGTGTTTGTTAAAGTACATCCTAGAGCAACGCCGAACACTTCATAAGTTCCATGTGTTTGCAACTTGCCTGGGACTGCAAAACAAGCAACTCTTTACCAAGGTAAAGAGGTATGTATTTAGCATCTGACAAAAATGGTATAGTGAAGGTGCCAGATCAACCTCTGTTATCAGACAGTTCTACAACTTTGGGGCAGCCACAGAGAATGCCCTTCCCTGGACTGCCACCCACTGAATATCTGAGGGTGGTGGAACTACCAAGAGCACCCCTATGTTGAACTTCTCACCAGAGAGAGTGTGTAGGGAAGGAGGCAGCCTTTCAGATATTTCCTGCCCTCCAATGTTTCTCCAATGAAAATAGGGACGTCCCATTCCATAATGATATTTTTACTATTTATACCCCACACATCTTACTGGGTTGCCCCAACCACTCTGGGCAGCTTCCAACATATAGAAAAGCATAAGAAAACATTAAAAAACCTTCCCAATACAGGATTGCCTTCAGAAAGCTGGGGGGGGGGGTCAGATAACTCCATACCCTCCAAAATTTCTCCAATGAAAATAGGGATGTCCTAAGGAAAAGCGGGACATTCTGGGATCAAATCAGAAACCAGGACAGCTTCTCTAAATCAGGGACATCCCTGGAAAATAGGGACACTTGGAAGGTCTGATAATAGGCCTAAGAAGTCATTTAGCAACACAACTAACATCAACAAATGGGGCCTTGAATGGGGCCAAGAAATGAACTGGCAACCAGCGCTGCTGTTTTAAAGCAGGAGTGGTATGATTTCTGAAAGGAACCCCAGTCAGTAACCTGGCTGCTGCATTTTGGACCATTTGCAGTTTCCGATCAGCTTTCAAGGACAGCCCAGTGTAGAGTGGATTGCAATAACCCAATCTGGAAATTACCAGGGCATGGAGTGCCACCAGTAAGTCACTTCTGTCCAAAAGGGGTCTTACCTAGTGAACTAGCAGTAGCTGGAAATGGGTACTTTAGATTCCAGTGACCGTGTTGGATTCAGAAACACCACGAAGCTATGGACCAGCTCCTTCCAAACAAAAACAGGATTATGGCAAGACTGATAATCATGACAAGATGATGGCTATGTCAACAGTATATTGACATGTGCTAGAGTTCATGGAGTGTCGTATCTGTACCCCATTTTAGTGCAGTGCTATACGCTTCCTGTCCCCCAGGCTGCATCTGAAGAACATACAATGGCCCTCTCAACACAGCTGAGCTGATTTCCCGACAGCCCTCAACTTCCAGATACCAAAGAAGAAGAGAAGTAAAAGGAGACCCATATGACAAACATTGCTTAATGTGATGCTGTCCTATCACAGGTGGATGAACTGCAAATATATTGACTCGTAGGTTTTGGTTGGCATTTTTTTTTTAAGTGATCTAAAAGACAAACCCAGTTTTGCTTTCATTTCTTGACATGAAAAAATGCAAAACAAAAGGGAGAGAGATTGAGGGGGGCTGCCTCAAAGGAACTAAAAATGATTTCTCTGCTGTTAAAACAGAACTTCAGTTTGGGGGAGAGGAACTAAGGAAGGTTAAATTTTGCCTGGTGCATCTTAGCTAATTCCTTTCAACAAGCCCACATTATTTGATCTGTACACCTAACCCTGATCTTTAATATTCTAAAACTCACTAGGTTGACAATGCTTGGCAAAGATAAGGATAAGCACTTTGAATCCTGCCGTTAACTGGATGGCTGTGGTACTTTTATGAAGTTAGCGCCTGTCCTTATAATGACATTTATGCTCAGGTATTAGTCATTAGCCTTTAATCTGCCATCAATTAGTCCTTTTATCATACACCGGCTTCCCTTGACTTTCCTGTTTGTAATATTAAAACTGCAATTAAACTGAGCCCTGTGCAACTGGGTGCCTTTACTTGCGCTGGTGCTTCAGCGCGGACTCCCAACCATTCCACTCCAGGAATATTTCAGTCTCCCGTGTATGAAAGTGCAGCTTGTGGTTTGAGGGAAGAGCGTGGTGAAGTGGCAGTGAAAATGAAAACATCTGCCTGCCTGCCATCTCTGGACTGCAGCCGTTAAATGGAGACGTGGTCTAGAAAGAAGTCGTGGCAGGTGAAGAAGAAGAAGAGTTTGGATTTGATATCCCGCTTTATCACTACCCGAAGGAGTCTCCAAGCGGCTAACATTCTCCTTTCCCTTCCTCCCCCACAACAAACACTCTGTGAGGTGAGTGGGGCTGAGAGACTTCAGAGAAATGTGACTGGCCCAAGGTCACCCAGCAGCTGCATGTGGAGGAGCAGGGAAGTGAACCCGGTTCACGAGATTACGAGTCTATCGCTCTATATCACTATACCACACTGGCTCTTTTAGATGAAGCATCCTAAAGCCGGGCATAAGCACTATTTGGCCATGGAAGCAACTTGAGACTCCGGTGGCAAGTTGGAATCCAGGAGTGCTCCCGGACTACACACCTGTTCCTTCAGGGAGGGTGCACTCGGATTCTTACACCCCTCCCCTCAATGACTGCATATTCCTACATTAAAATTTAGTGTATGGAAGGCATTCAGCAATGTCCATGTGAGAGAGGTGTGGGGTGGGCAGCAATCCTTGGTGTGAGAACAGCTGTGTTGCAAGTCCTTCTTTTCATCTGTAAAATGGTGGAGGGTTAGAGTCCCATTCAATTTAAGCACTACTGTGTAAACGTTCCCTACTAGCCATAGGGAAGGTTAAGTGGGCACTATAATATATAATACAACATGTTAAGGCCAGGAGTTGGGAACCTCAGGCATGGGGCCCCCCTCTTTGTGTGGCCCTCAGGGCTCCCTGGGCCATGAGCCTCACCTCACTCCACACCTACCTCAAATGCTTTTGCCTCACTGGAATGTATCCTTGAATGGTGATAATGCCTTTTTCTTGGCTGTGTGGTTTGTGTCTGTGTGGAAACCTGACTGCTGCAAGGCTTAAATGCTGTCTGCTATGAAAAGGTAAGTCTCTCAGAATATGTTCCAATCTTTTTTTTTTTATAATATTTTTTATTAGTTTTATGAAATACAGAAAAAAGAATAAAGAGCATATTATAAAAGTAGAAAAAGAAAGTTACAAATTTTTCTTACTCTTTTTTCCAAATCTATTGGACTTCCCCGCGTCCTCCCAACCCTGCATTCTCTGTGATGCATAACGTCTGCAATTTGTTAACTTGTTTCAATAACTTATTGTATCTTCCATTTTATCATGTTACCCAATTTCAAATATATTATGGCCCAAATCATGTACGTTTTCATTTTAACACAATAAAGTTGTTTCATTATTCTATCTCTGACTCCTTGTACCTTAATTTCCATTTCTTTAATTTAACATTACTGAAGCTAGAATTTCCTAAAAGGTGCGTTTTTTAACATTCATACAACTTATAATGTTTTTCCAAATAGTCTTTAAATTTTCTCCAGTCCTCCTCGAATGTTTCTTCTCCCAAGTCTCGGATTCTGCCAGTCATTTCGGCCAGTTCCATGTAGTCCATCAACTGCGTGTGCCATTCCTCCAGTGTGGGTAAATCTTGTGTCTTCCAATGTTTTGCAATCAGGATCCTTGCTGCTGTAGTAGCATACATAAAAAAGGTTCTGTCCTTCTTAAGCACTCTCTGGTCCACCATGCCCAGGAGGAAGGCCTCTGGTTTCTTAGGTAAGGTAAATCTAAGTACCTTTTTTAGTTCATTATGAATCATTTCCCAAAAGGCCTTCACTTTCGGGCAGGTCCATCAGAGGTGAAAAAATGTCCCTTCCGCCTCTTTACATTTCCAGCATTTATTATCAGACAGGTGATATATCTTAGCAAGCTTGACTGGGGTCATGTACCACCGGTATATCATTTTCATAATGTTTTCCTTCAAGGCACTACATGCCGTAAATTTCATTCCGGTGTTCCATAACCTTTCCCAGTCTTCAAACATAATGTTATGCCCCAAATCCTGCGCCCACTTTATCATGGCGGATTTGACTGTCTCATCCTGAGTATTCCATTTAAGCAGCAGGTTATACATTCTCGAAAGTAGTTTACTTTTTGGTTCTAACAGTTCTGTCTCTAGTTTCGATTTTTCCACCTGGAATCCAACCTTCTTGTCTACTTTAAAGACCTCTTGAATTTGTGCATAATGCAACCAATCTCGCACCTTGTTTTTTAGTTTTTCCAAGCTCTGTAACCTCCAATTGTCTCCAATCTTTTCAATAATTTCCTCATATTTAGGCCAATTGGCTTCCATATTAGGTCTCTTACGTGCCTTGGCCTCCACCGGTGAGAGCCACCTCGGAGTCTTACTCTCCAATAAGTCTTTATATTTTGTCCAGACCATTAAAATTGCTCTCCTGACAATGTGGTTTTTAAACAGTTTATGCACTTTGACCTTGTCATACCACAAATATGCATGCCACCCAAAGGCGTTGTCAAACCCTTCCAGATCTAGGACATCAGTGTTTTCCAGTAAGATCCAATCTTTCAACCAGCAGAAGGCTGCGGATTCGTAATATAACCTCAAGTCTGGCAGGGCAAATCCCCCTCTTTCTTTCGCATCAGTTAATATCTTAAACTTTATTCGGGGCTTTTTGCCCTGCCAAACAAACTTAGAGATATCCTTCTGCCACCTTCCAAAGCATTCCACCTTGTCCACGATCTGTAGGGTCTGAAACAAAAATAACATTTTTGGCAATACATTCATCTTTATAGCTGCTATTCGGCCCAACAAGGAAAGTTTCAATCTTGACCATGTTTCCAAATCTCTTTTGATTTCTGACCAACATTTCTCGTAGTTGTCCTTAAACAGATTCAAATTTTTGGAGGTCAGATACACCCCTAGGTATTTTACTTTTTTAACCACATTTAATTCTGTTTCTTTCACAAACTCATCTGTTTCTGTAATTGTCAAATTTTTTGCTATAACCTTAGTTTTTTGCTTGTTCAGCTTAAATCCCGTCACCCGACCAAAGTCCGAAATTAATTCTAACACTCTTTTAGTACTAGAGACAGGCTCCTGCAATGTTAATACCAGGTCATCTGCAACAGAATATGTTCCAATCAACCCGCTGGGCTTTAATCTCTCAGAATATGTTCGGCTCATATTCTAAGTTGGTTTATGGAATTACATATTGTGATATGATATGGTGAATTGTTTTTTGAAATAGAAGTTATACTGTTACATACTACCTGTTACGTCGTGTGTGCCGTTACCAGTATTGTATTTACATAACAAAAGGTTCAGCAGTGTTTTGTATGCAAAGGTAAGTGTCACATCTGTTGCCGCACCTGGTGTTGCATTTTGCCCCCTCCCCCACTATTTGCCCCAACCCAGAGAGAACCTATGAGGGAAACCCAGAGGGAACCTATGAGGGAAACCCAGAGGGAACCTTTGGGCTGAAAAAGTCCCCCCACCCTAGGTAGAACTGGACGTCTTGCTACTAGAGGAAACACAGAAAAGCCCCACCTCTGTGCATCCTCTATGATCCCTCCTCCTGCTCCACTGTGCCTCCCCTTGCTGTGTGGTGCATGTGTGGTGGTGGGCAGGAAGACACATGGAGGAGGAGGTGGTGGCAGCAGCAGCCGACAAGCACAGGGCATGCTCCATGCAGGCTAGATCTGCCACTCTTCCCAGCTTTCCAGAGCCTGCCAGCCTGAAGCAACTGCCTTACCTCACGTCATGGGCCCTGGTGGAAAGCATTGCAGGAGCTCATTAGAAACAGTGCCAGATTAAACCGTATGGAGGCCCATAAGCAGTTGACATCTCAGGGAGGTGGGAAATAATCTCCTAAGAAGTTTTTGATTTTACCAATCAAATTTTAATAGACCAATTTTATCACACGGTACTATTTTGATCCGTTGTTGCGGGGCCCCCTAAAAGGTGTGTGCAGCCCATAGGCTGGTGCCTCCTCTGCTTGTTTGGTAATCCATCACTGATTAGGAAGACTGACTCACCTATTGTATAAACGTGTAAGAGAAGCCGGGCGGACTATTCCATCTCCTGGCACCCACGTGTACAGCATGAAGGTCTGCAGAGAGGGAGCTGCTTCTTCCCTGCGCAGAGGGCAGTAGGTGGAGCCAGTTGGACCATGTGATGTTGGGAGCAGGACTAGTCCATGCAGCCCTGCTCACTAGTCACATGTTGTTAGAGACCGTGCTGAGGAGGGCTGCACAGATGAGGAATAGTGGGAGCCTCCCTCTCCCCCTGCTCCTACTCTTGAATCTTCCCAGGAGCAGGAGGACAGTATAGATTTGGAACAGTGGTTTGCAGAGGGACATAGTTCAGAAGGCAGAAGCTGGGAAATACTGGATGGGGAACAGCTAGGAGAAGAAACACCGGAAGAGAGAGGGTTAACAGATTCACAGTCTCTGGACAGCACCCCTCTGCTCAACCCAAGGTCAAGAAGAGCTCAGAAAGTATCGAAACAGAAAGCACAGAGGGTACAAGCTCATATTAACAAGGTGCAGGAGTGACATAGATTAATAGGGACAGAAGGGGGTGTGATCCTTAATTGGGAGCACTGCCATTTCTAGGAAATGTGTTCTTTGTTCTCTTGCTGTGATTATTAAAGTTTCTAACTGGTAAGACGTTCCTATCTTTGATCTGCTTATCTACTGCCATGGGGGGGGGGGGAAGCCGATTTCCCAGAGTCTGACACATGTGGATAGATTGTGTGAGTCGTTCTTCTGAGCAAGGCTGGTCCTTCTGGCCGTGTGCAGTGTCAGGTGTTGCCTTGCTATATGTATCTTATCCATGCGTAACAGCTGGCATCCCTGACAGATGTCTGCAGATCTTTATGAGACCTTATTTCTTTCTCAGAGATTTACATGCAGCTTTTTGCAGCATTCTACAGTGGGTTTTCTAGTCCGCTAACAAAGTAATAATGATATTTATTGTTCTGTTTATCATTAAAATGCCAAGAGGCCCACTGTTAAAATGCCAGGACACCCAGAATCCAACAAAATAGTCCAGGGAACAAAATCACCATCGCGTTTCAGAATGATTTCCCATTAAATTTTATTTTTATTAATATTTAATGCAATAAAACAACATATTAGGCTGCTGTACTTAACGTTCCAGCTATGCTGCAATTATTGCCCATCCTCTTAGGCCCCTTCATCACAAAATAATCTGGCTACAGGCATGCATGAAGCTCACCCCTATTTCATCTTTCCAGTTCCATTGTTGCTGTTCTTTGTCCAAATCCTAAAAGTCCTCTCAGGCAGACAAAGGTCTTTTTTCTCCCCCAATTTGGTTATGGATTTGAATGTGCTATTAACACAGTGGAGACCAAATATGTCATTGGCAGCTGCAGGCGTTGGTTTACAATACAAATGTGTAATGATTAAGTCACTTAGTAAAAAAAAGGGGGGGGGAAGGGAAGCAAGAGAGAACACACAGACCAACATTTTCTGATTTTGAGCCTTTGTGTTTGAATCTGGAACAAAGCATATTGTATTTGAAATAAGATAAGAAGCTGCTTCCCACATAGACAGAATAATTATCAGTAATTTGTAGCCAAAATGAGCCTTAAACAAAATATAATTTGGAATAAATCCATCTACCCATCTGAAATGAGTTGCAGTGTATATGTGTATATGTGTGTGTGTGTGTGTGTGTGTGTGTGTATCATTAATTTATGGTGGTGGGGTGGGTGTGGATGTCAGGCATTGGTAGGTTACTATTGTTTAAGTATCTCTTCTCAGATTACGTATTTTTCACTCCATAAGACGCACCAGACCATAAGACGCCCCTAGTTTTTGGAGGAGGAAAATAAGAAGGAAAAAAAAATGCTGAATCTCAGAAGCCAGAACAGCAAGAGGGATCGCTGCGCAGTGAAAGCAGCAATCCCTCTTGCTGTTCTGGCTTCTGGGATAGCTGTGCAGCCTGCATTTGCTCCATAAGACACACACATTTCCCCTTACTTTTTAGGAGGGAAAAAGTAAGTCTTATAGAGCAAAAAATACGGTATATGCCTTAAAGCTTTGAAATTTGTTGCAGTTCCCCTTTCTGTGTGTGGAGACAAATCTTTTCCCCAAGTCCTATATGTAGAAGAATGACCATTACCTGGGCTGTATTTACCTTGAGTCACATGGCCATATATATCAAATGGCAATTAGGGATTATCTTCTTATTATGACACAATGGCCTGAAGGGTTGGGGCGAGGGGCATGGAGTTTGCTCTCTGGGGAAGAATCCTGCTAACAGAAGTTTGGCTTCTTCCCATGTCTCCACCATGGAAATGGATTGTTCATCCATATAAGTGTTGGCACTAGAGCTGGAGAGATGCTTTTGCAGCTGCATTAGTGCCTGAGGCATTTAAAAATAAATAAATCACACAATAGCTGCATTCAGACATAATAATATTCCTCTCAGAGGATGATGAGGATGCGCTGTCAGACTCCAAACCTTTTATATGAGGAGTATTCATCAGCTTACCAACGATCCAGTCTGTTTGTTTTGGAACAACCTGCTAGCAAAGTCAGATCATGTAGACCGAGTCCAGAGAGAAAAGAAATCCTTATAACACCTAACTGAGGGAACTGAACAAGCCACAGTGTATAATTTGAGACAAAAGAAATGGAGAGAGTTTGTCTTTCTTTCTTCAGGCCTTGTACACAGCAGGCATCATTCAGTTTGCAACTCAGCTAGTGATAGTAGTTTTTTTTAAAAAAACAACAACACAGAAACATGGAGCCCCATTTACAGTAGGAACTGAATCTGAGAAAACCGTTGAGGTACTTCCTGGGTGTGGGTGGCAGAAGGGATAAAATGCTTTTTACCCAATGTCCTCTACAACTTGTGCAGGGAGACTTCAGTACTTTTTAATAAATAATTTGCAAGGAGATTTTTTTTTTTTTTAAAAAAAGTTGAGAATAAATCCCCTTTTAAAAAGCAACAGCAAAAGAGTAAAACAACAGCCTTCTTTTTAAATAGAGGAAAGCAAAGACAATCATGTAGTAGACCTTCAGCCTGTTTCTTAAGATGTCCACATTTTTAAATTATAAAGCTTAAAGAAAAGTGCAAGGTGAGGATGTTTATTGTAGGGCAAATTGGATTTTCTGGTTGTCCAATTCCTTTTAGACAGTTGAGGACATTGTCGGCTCTCCAGATGTTTTGGACTACAATTCCTATCATCCCTGACCACTGGTCCTGTTAGCCAGGTATCATGAGAGGTGTAGGCCAAAACATCTGGAGGGCCGCAGGTTGGGGGTGCCTCGTTTAAAAGCATGTTCTCTTCCCCTTCCCTGAATTTCCACCAGGAGAACAAAGAACGAAGTGTCCCGATTGTATTCCCTGCTCAGACATTGCTTAAATGTGGCGCCGTCAGATATTTTGTGTAGGCCAGACGGGTTGGTTTGAATGTTTGTGGCATTCTGTTCCAACTCCTGCATTACCCCTGCAATAGCTTTTACCTTTTATAATAAGTGTAGGCATACCGTCACTTCAGAGAGCAAAGCTGTGCAGCAAGTAATCCCTTCTGAGAACTGCCATCCCTTCCTATCGGTTCCCTTTTGTTTGAGTGACTTATTAGATGCCCTCTCTCTATCAAGCATGAGAGGCTCAGCAGACGGCATCCTCCCCTTTCTTTCTTTGTACTGGTGAATCCTAAATGCCACATGTAAGACGTGGGCTTGCTCCCCTGCTGCTTAATTCTTGGCACAACATGTGAGGTGTCTTTTAGAGGCCTCGTCTACCTATCTGCTCAGCTCCCTAACCTCTCTAGAGCCGAAACGATTTGATGCAACGGAAAACTAATCCATCCAGCGTGCATCCGTGTGCCCTGAATAGCAGGCATGACAACGGTGTAATCAGAAATATAGATGTATGGGAGTGCTGTTTTGCACAGGCCGCATTTTCCACATCAGGCTCCTGCTAACGTGTGAGGGTGGGAAGCCTTTTAGCTGGAACCTTTGCCAAAATTCCTGCCTTAATCAAGACCTGAGATCCACACCACTCCTTAAACACCTACAAGACAGGCAATGTGCACAGGTGTCTCTTTCCGTAGTTTACTCTCTTTCCGAAAGAGGAAACAGAGACAGAGCACAATTTAAAGTGTTGGTGCTGACCTTTAAAGCCCTAAATGGCTTTGGTCCAGTATATCTGAAGGAGCGTCTACACCCCATCATTCTGCCTGGACACTGAGGTCCAGTGCCAAGGGCCTTCTGGCAGTTTCCTCCCTGCAAGAAGCCAAGTTACAGGGAACCAGGCAGAGGGCCTTCTCGGTAGTGGCGCCCGCCCTGTGGAATTCCCTCCCACCAGATGTCAAAGAGAAAAACTACTAGAATTTTAGAAGACATCTGAAGGCAGCCCTGTTCAGGGAAGCTTTTAATGTTTGATGGACTATTGTTGGAAGCCACCCAGAGTAGCTGAGGTAACCCAGCCAGATGGGCGGGGTATAAATAATAAATTATCATCATCATCATCACCATCTGTTAAATTGCAATAGGAGGGAGATGACAGTTGCCTCATTTTCTTCAGGACATATATTATTATTTGTTTTAAAACGGTTCTAAATGTACATACATACATACATCCCTCTCAGTTGCGTATGAAAATACAACATGAACACATTAAAGCAGCATCATAAAAACAGAGATACAAAATCAGAAAAAAACCTTAGCAAAACCATATTATAAAAATGGATAAAAGCAGGAATTTGGTCATAACAGTGTCCAATCAGGGAAAGCCTTGGAAAAGTGGGGTGAGCGAGGAGAGAGCCTTTACAAGTTGTCCGAAGGAACTGTTGGATGGTGCCTCATGTTTGGCAGAAGGAAGGGCATTTCGGAGTGCAGGGGCGATGACAGGAAATGCCCGTTTTTGGGTCACCACCCTGGTTCCTTGAGGAATTTTCCCCCAGATAATCTAAGTCATCTTACAGGTCTGTACAGGGGTAGGATGGGCCCAATATAAGCATGTAATAAGTCCCATCATTTAACTCCCCTTACTCCCTTCCCTGAAGGGACGCGGGTGGTGCTGTGGTCTAAACCACTGAGCCTCTTGGGCTTGCCAATCGGAAGGTTGGCGGTTCAAATCCCCACGACAGGGTGAGCTCCCGTTGCTCAGTCCCAGCTCCTGCCAACCTAGCAGTTCAAAAGCACGCCAAAGTGCAAGTAGATAAATAGGTACCACTCCCGCGGGAAGGTAAACGGCGTTTCCGGGTGCTGCTCTGGTTTCTCCAGAAACAGCTTAGTCATGCTGGCCACATGACCCAGAAAAACTGTCTGTGGACAAACGTCGCGCCCCTTGGTCGGTAAAGCGAGATGAGCGCTACAACCCCAGAGTCGTTTGTGACTGGACTTAACTGTCAGGGGTCCTTTACCTTCTACACCCTTCCCTGAACATATTATCTCCCTGTGCGAACAAATAAGAATGAAATTGATCTGAGCCAAAAATGACATGTGTAAACATTGCACAACTAAACCAAACTGTGAGTTTTCTCTTGTTCGATTCATTCAGTTGCTAAGAGGAATGTTTAGGTTTGTGGCCTCTGTATGAATGTGTTGTTCGTGATTGTATTTCACATGCTTGGGTAGGTGATGGGAATCCTCATACCTCAAAGAGTTGTGTCTCTTCTACTGCTTTTCTGCCTCTGGCCCGCTCCCTGCTAAGTCTCACCCTCCGTCAGCTTAATATTATCCTCTGGCGAGCTGAATTATGCAGCTGAGATGACTATTTGAATTCTAAAGTTGATATGGAGACAAAGTCAGATTATCCTCAGGCACCTGCACCCTAACAGTCCTTTCCCATTCACATGCATTCAGCGATAATGGATCCTGAAGTGGCCAGGCCAGCAAACTAGCTGCTTCATGGTATCACCTAAAATAGATGACATAATAAAGCCAATACTCCTGGCAGCTTCAGTGTGTGTTCCACTTCCGAAGTGGAGACAAAGAGCTTTTGCACTGCTAAGGCAAAAAATCTTCTCAGCATAGGGATGCCTGTATCCTGGGAGCACTTAAAAAAAAACCTGTTTTGAAGAGGGCTGCTCCCCTTAGGTCATGGTAATCACCGACACTTCTCATTTGAGCAGCTCTTCAGAATTTCAGACCTGGATACTCCCCGTCCCCTCTTTCTTCCACTATCAAATTGGTGTAAACTATCAAATTGGTGTATATTGTATGCATGTAACCCAAGTAGGGGAATGTGGGATGAATGTGTCTTTGTGGAACGCCCTCCCATCAGATGTCAAAGCGATAAATAACTACCTGACATTCAGAAGACATCTTAAGGCAGCCCTGTTCAGGGAAGTTTTTAATGTGTGATATTTTAGTGTACTTTTGGTTTATATGGAAGCCGCCCAGATGGGCGGGTTACAAATAAGAAATAATAATAATAATAATAATAATAATAATAATAATAATAATTATTATTATTATTATTATTAGCCTTTGAGAGTGAGAGCATTTGGTATTACGCAAGCCATTTATTGGGGTAACCAAAGCAGGATCTGATTGTCCGGGAGGGAGACCAGTCTGAGAACCCTAGGCACACTATCTCAAGTTGTATGATGGAAGAAGGCAGAGCATGCATATAAAAAATATTTAGTATGAGCAGCTAAGGTAGGAGATCAGTTATAACAACCCTTGAGCAAAACTGCCAATAAGATGATGGGGTGCTTGCTCTTCGGGAACCATTTTAAGTGGCTCTTTGTCAAATACCTTGACAAAATCAGCAAGGAAATCCCCTACTGTCCTGGACAGGTGTTGCTGATCCTCCCCCTCCTTTGCTGCTGGGAGCAAAAAGGCCACTAAACGTAGTGAGGAGAGAAGCTGATACCAGCTACTTGGAAATTGGGGTGCCTGCATTTAGGTCTTGAAAAAAGCTCTCCCCCTCTCCTATCGCCTTGAAGGAGATATTTTCAGGAATCTTTGGAGTTGCACTTCAAAATGCAAACAACTAGCTAGAAAGGGGTTTAGTCTGCAAATGTCACCCTAAAATTCGCAAAAGTGAATTTTGCAAATATGGCTGTGTTCTACTTTCAGAGGCAGTAAGCTTTCAAAGCCACTTTCTGGGAGTCACACAGAAGGAGAGGTGAAGAATTATACATGGAGTTCAGAGTACATAATGCAACTTTTCATTTAATCAAGATATGGTATTGGAGAATGAAGCAACCAATGGGCATGGTGAAAGGTGAAAGTGAAAGACAGAATCTGAAGCAGAAATCCAGAAACTAGGAAACAAAACTGATTGATACATTCAGGCGGTGCATTTTGCAACTACTTCTGGTGTTCTGTCATTTACTAGTAATGTTGAATATATATATATATATATAGAGAGAGAGAGAGAATGTGTTGAGTTTGGATGCAAACCGTTAAGCCCACTGCAGAAAACTTTGCTTTCAAACCATTCTTGACTCTCAGGTGGGTGGGGGGAGATTCTGTTCTAAACCATGGAATGCACTCAATTCTGGACTGAGTATACTTGTTAGAAAAGTTACGTAAATAGAGATGGCTGTGGAGGAAAAAAATATATATCATAGATTTGAAAAGAAATAGGGTATTATCCCTCGTTTGCTTTTTTAAAAGCAGAGCCTTTGTGCTCTTGATCTCTGCAGGCCAGTATGCAGCTTTAACATGAAGCAATGCTAATGAGCATTTGGAGCCGTTAATTTATGATGCATCTGACAGCATTGTAGTGAATTGGGTATGAGATGCATGTGATTATGTCGGCATGCTGAAGAATAAACCAGCTGCTATTTGTTCTGTGAGCATACAGAGAACACCCTCTCGTTAATGGCCCATAGCATGATCTGGCATCTGGTAAACTAATACGTTGTCATCTTTACCATGAAAGTCGCCACAAATCATTAATGAACGCAGCAACCATTCAACTTCTTATGTTGTCTGAAATACACCAATTACTGTAAAAGTGTTCCTATTAGCAGCATGATTGAATGATAGCAACCGGAGAGTAACTTGTTAGCACAAACTCTTGTTGTAGAGACAGTAATGAACTGCTCACTCCAGCACTTGTTATTCCCTTTTAATCAGGAAGGATGGTTAGAGTTGATTATTTATATTGGTACTTTGCATCAGCACCCAAGGTAACAAGCACAAAACTATTTCTTGGATGCTTCCACTGATGGTGTCCACGGGTGGCTTTTGCAACAGGATGGGCTGGTGATCATAAAACAGAATAATAGAATCGTGGAGTTGGGTCATCTAGTCCAACTCACTACAATGCAGGAATCTCAAATAAGCATCCAAGACAGATATCCATCCAACCTCTCCTTAAAAACCTCCAGTGAAGGAGAGTTCACAATCTCCGGAGGGAGTCTGTTCCACTGTCAAATAGCTCTTACCATCAGAAAGTTCTTTCAGATGCTTAGTCTGGTAACCTCGAGGTTAGATTGCTGCAATGTGTTATACATAGGGCTGCCTCTGAAGACGGTTTGGAAACTTCAGCTGAAGTGCAGAATTCAGCAGCCAGGTTGCTCACCAGGGCAAGACAGTTTGAGCATGTTACACTGATCCTGGTCCGACTGCCCTGGCTACCAATTAGTTTTTGGACCACTTCAAAGTGATGGTGTTGACCTATAAAGCCTTAAATGGCTCAGGAGTGCAATATCTCAAGGACCACCCCATTAGATATGAACCTCCCCAGACCCTGAGAACATCTACTGAGGCTCTTCTTTGTGTGCCTCCTCCTCAAGAGGTCTGGAGGATGGCAACACAAGAACAGGCCTTTTCTACAGTGGTTCCCTGTCTGTGGAATGCTCTCTCCAGTGGGGAGTTTGGCTGGCACCTTCATTATACACCTTTAGGGGCCAGGCAAAAGCATTCTTCTTTAACCAGGCCTTTGGCTGATTGACATCCAATGTCCTTTTAAAATGTGTTGGGGAGGGAGGGTTATTGGGTTGCTTTTATTATGTTTTTTGTATTTTTATATTGTGATTTTTATGTTGTGAACCACCCTGAGGCCTGTGGGTATAGGGCTGTATACTACTAGTAGTAGTTTAGGAGGCTTCTTTGGTCAGAGTTGAGTACACACTTCCAGAGTTAATGCTAAATACATATTTCTGGTAAATGGACTACCATAGCTGCTAGAGAGCCATGGAAACTTGTGTCCCAGGCATTTTCTGAAACCCAAGTGGTGCATTGGTTGCCAGATGTGAGTCCCGCCCCCCCTTCAGCACTCCTACCCAACTGCTTACTGAGTTGTGTATGTTCTGTGGTTTGTTTGACATTCTGAACTGGCTCAGGAAAATGGTGTTTGCTTTCCACAATACAGTTGACAATTACGAGCTGGATAAATCTGTGTTTTCCACCATGTAGTAATGAACTTTCAGCCGCCTTGCTAACTGGGAGCCATGAATATATGGAACTGTCTTATAATTCACTTGGCTGAACAGCTGTCTAGGGCCCAAATGGAGGTCTTTCCTGATCGATTCTCAATTGGTGTATGCCAGGGATTGAACTGTGGACCTTCAGCAACAAGCTATGCCCTGTGACCCCTTCTGGAAGTTGCAGCTAAATGACCATAACGTGGGAAGTGTTTACAATCAACTCGCCTGTTGATTGATGAAATTGCAAAAAGGTGTCGTGGAGGTTGGCATGGGAACGGAATAAGGGATACCTCTCATTGGTTTGCAATGTGAAGTGGCTACGCAGAACCACTCATTTTAAAATAGGACTGTGAGGTAGATTTTGATTGCAATTGATGCCTAGTAATGGACCCTCATATAACTCAGGCTGGCACCAGATCCATAAAAATGCTTTTGCAGTCCAGAGAGAAAAGCTATCTCAAGCTCTAGGTCTGCAGCTGAGACTGTAAACAAGCATAATCTACTCCACAGTTCCTTTTACCAAATGGAGGAGTATGTGAGAGGAAGACCTGGGAGCTGATTATTCACAGATCCTGGGTCTTTACATTCCTGAAAGCAGGGAAGTCAGCCAGAAGGCTATAAATCAACGATTGAGCTGCACCAGGCAGTGAGTGAGCTTAGTAATGAGTGGCATCATGCTACAGCATTGTCTATTCACTTTAGAATGATAAAATAAAAGGCTGTGTGTCTTGGAAAGAGTAACAGCCTTATTCTTTTTGCCAGCTAATGGTCAACACATTATTTGAAATGGTAGAGCATTTAACTCAGGGATCAGTAAGCGGGATATTCCTTTTTATCCCTTTCCCTGATAAAATGTTTGGCATTTTAAACAGGGCTCACACCGGATTACATTAATTTTAGCCCAGAGGTGGGGAACCTTTGGCTCTCCAGATGTTGTGGAACCACAACTCCCATCACCCCTAGCCATTGGCTATGCTTGCTGAGCCTGATGGGAGCTGTAGTTCAGCAACATCTAAAGGACCACAGGTCCCTCCTCCTGTTTTACCCAATTGTTTGCATTTGAATGGATGAAGGGTGCAGTCCCAACCATAGATCTTCTGGGATGAGTGAGTTGGAATGTGGCAGGTCTCTGGCAACTGGGTGGTATCTAGGCTAGCAAAAAGAAAAAAAGGAGGGGGGGAAAGGTGCTGTGTTGTTGTTTAGTCATTTAGTCGTGTCCGACTCTTCATGACCCCATGGACCAGAGCACGCCAGGCACTCCTGTCTTCCACTGCCTCCCCCAGTTTGGTCAAACTCATGCTGGTAGCTTAGAGAACACTGTCCAACCATCTCATCCTCTGTCATCCCCTTCTCCTTGTGCCCTCCATCTTTCCCAACATCAGGGTCTTTTCCAGGGAGTCTTCTCTTCTCATCAGGGGGCCAAAATATTGGAGTCTCAGCTTCATGATCTGTCCTTCCAGTGAGCACTCAGGGCTGATTTCCTTAAGAATGGATAGGTTTGTTCTTCTTGCAGTCCACAGGACTCTCAAGAGTCTCCTCCAGCACCAGAATTCAAAAGCATCAATTCTTCGGCGATCAGCCTTCTTTATGGTCCAGCTCCCACTTCCATAGATCACTACTGGGAAAACCATAGCTTTAACTATACGGACCTTTGTTGGCAAGGTGATGTCTCTGCTTTTTAAGATGCTGTCTAGGTTTGTGCTGTAGTTGCTTTGAAACTATTTCAAAGGTTTGTTCTCATGTGGGTCTGGCTCAAGTGGAAGTAGACACACCTATTCAGTGTGCACCTCCAGATCCCATTCCCAAAACAGATTCCCATTCCCTGCTCATTCTGTCCATCAAGGAACTGTTGTTCTGAAGCCTCAAGGCTGTATAAATCTAGCGAAACAGTACATATCCTGAAGTAACACGAACAGCACTGGTAGGCGTGGTGTTGTCAACCCTTTGGAGAGCAGCAAGCCTCGACAACCACTGGCATATATGTAAGCTCTCTGACTGGAGTCCCCCCATTACTTCTCTTCATTTCAGTTTCGTGTCAGAGGTCCTTTTTATTGCCATTACACTAGCTGCATATTGTCTGGCGCTCTGGGCTGTACACAGGAGTAAAATGTGCAAGATTTCTCTCTCTCTCTTCTCAAGATGGAGCACGACTAGAAAATCCTATTTTCCAAAGGCCAGTCACCTCTCTCTGCACAATAATTCTGTCCTTCAAGTACTTGTTTCCTTTTTAAAGTTTATATCAGTAGTTGGAAAGGCAGCCTGAGGCGGTTTATTTTCTGTTACAACTCTTCTCTGTGTAAAGCATTTCCTCCTAAATCCTTTTAATGGATGACCTTTTCTTCGCTTAAGTTCATGCCCTCTTTTTTCTTTTCTCTGACGCGATTGCCTATAACTTTAATAGGGGGTGCTGGTTCCCCCCCTTGCTTTTTTTGTTTGTTTTGTTTTGTTTCGCTTGGAATAGTAACCAGTTAATTTCTAGTCTTTTAGAATGGAGACCTAGCTGCAATAAGCCCATGGCATATTCAAGGCTTGGAATTGTCACAGGGCGTAGTCCCAGCTCAGGGTCCATTGGAATGAGCAGTGGGAGTCAGTAACCTCTGCACCGTCCAAAATAATTCTGTCAGCTGGCTACTAGAGCACACAATTCAAGCTGCAAAATGAGGCCTTTTGCATCAACCACCTGTTTCATCTTGCCATTCCATAGTGAGACCAAATTTTGGATATTGAAGTCATCCAGGGATACATTACAGAGGATAATCCTTAGTTTGAAGCACAGTCTGACCCAAGTCCCGTTTATAGATAAACCACTGTAAGGGTGACGGAGAGCAGTGGTGTTGAAGTTGCCCATGAACAGTTAACGCCTAGATTAGCAGACTGAGCAGGATCACTTGGTCACAGTAATCCCCACAGTGGGAGTGTTCCTTTTTTAAACTATGCCAATTATTTCTAGATTTGCATCTATTCATATAAATTAGCATATGCAACTTTTGTTCAGCTCAGTGCCATATTTTGTCCTCTTGGCAATGAATTTCTATTCTTATGCAGTGGCGTAGCGTGGGGGGTGCAGGGGGGACCGGCCGCACCGAGCGCAACATCTGGGGGTTAGGGTTAGGGGGCGCAAATCCACGGGTTAGGGGGTGCAAATTACTTGCCTTGCCCCAGGTGCTGACAACCCACGCTATGCCACTGCTCTTATGGCAATGTGTAAGTGGCCATGCTATGCTCTGGATCTTTGCTTTAGGTTTTGAAGCAATTATATATATATATATATATATATATATATATGCTTTCGTAGATTTTCACGGGTACAGGAATGCAGGTTTTGGTGTCCTCGGGTGTCTTCCCGTGTAAAAGTTGGGGTGTCTAGATAGAGAAACACCCTCACAACATGAACAAGCGTGACGACACATCCCGCTTGCCAGACATCTGGAAATTAGCCCTCCCCACAAAAACTGACACCAGATCCAGAGGCACACAGAACGCCAACACCAATCAACCACACCAGACCCAAACCCAGACCCTCTCCACAGATGAATTACTGACACCATCCAGTAGCCAATCCATGGTGGCACCTCCGGATGCTGCACCCCCCTGCAATCCCTACACAGATCTGGCTGACACAAGCCACAAAACAACAGCTCGCCCCTATACACGAAGCCAAGCCAAAGCACAACTAAGTGCAATACAGCCATCTTCTCAGGAAAACTCTTCACAAAGTTCAAGAGGTCAAGACACAAAGACTTTAGCAACTAATCCACACCTAATGACCCACCTAAGTGGTACTCAGGATATCACTCAAGAAATCACTCAAGGTATCTCTCAAGTAATTAAGGAACAAAAGAAGAAAAGGCACACTAGCCTGGGAACTTCCTCTCTGCCCAGAACATTGGAGGCTAGACACCACACCCCCTCTACAGTATTTATAGGAACTCAAACATTGAGATCCCGCTCTGTTCCAGTAACAAGAAGCCGAAAGCACCAGCCTGAAGATGACGAGTGAGACCTCGTCGAAACGTCGCCTAGACACCCCAACTTTTACACGGGAAGACACCCGAGGACACCAAAACCTGCATATATATATATATATATATATATATATATATATATATGTTTGTGTGTGTGTGTGTGTGTTTGTATGTTTGTTTTAAATTCAGCAATGTAGCTTTCTTGAATTCACCTGCAAGGACAATGCGGTTGTGTGGGCACAGCTTTGCACTTGCAACTCAGGTTCGTTATTAGAATGATGTTGCAGAGGTGCCCAAAGTTGATTTTCCTTGACCTTGCAAGTTCAAGTATGTAAATATCAAGGACAACCTTCGTATAGTGTTTTAGTAAGGTGCTCAGAACATTGAATAGGAAACCTCAGTGAAACATTTTAAAAGAGTTTAGTAGAAAGTAGCCAGGGTAAATGCAGCAAGGAGATCAGGCTTACAAGTGGTAAAAGTTTAGATAAGTCTTAATAGCAATAGTCAGCAGATCTGTATTATAAAGGTCCAAGTGTTTGAGCACAGCTCTCTCTGCCCCTCTAATATGCTCGACGCTAGATTACTATCAGATTATTACTTGAGAATTTTCCATTGTGATAACCTTGAGTATCTTT
Source organism: Podarcis gaigeae (assembly GCF_964106915.1). Lineage (NCBI taxonomy): Eukaryota > Metazoa > Chordata > Lepidosauria > Squamata > Lacertidae > Podarcis > Podarcis gaigeae. The sequence continues at coordinate 104,011,949 of NC_139679.1, forward strand.
TAATAAAATAATTATTTTCTTGATATTTCTTATAGATGAGGGTGGCTGAGTTGTGAAGAAGTCAAATGGAAAAACGTAACTTCTACCATCAGATTTCAGGAAAGTGGGTTATAGTGCCTTGGGAGCTTTTTAACTGATTAATTTTTAAAGGATGTATTAATACTAATTCAGCAAGGTAATAAGACAAAAAGGATTTAAGTATTTCTGCCTGGTAGAAAGAGCTTGCTAAAATGACTTTTCTCCTGTCACCATTATAAAAATAAAGAAACACTTCCAAGTATTTCTACAAAGGCTGTTTTATGCACTTAAATTCAGCCTTAATTGTTCTGGGTTATGTTTGGGACTTGTTTAATACATATGGGCTCTTCTTTTAAAATAACAGTCGCTCATTTTCCACATCATTTTATGTGTTCCTATTTTATCACATGCCTTATTCAAAGCTCTTGTTATCTGCCCTGGTACCCATAGGTCAGGGTCAAGTCAGTAGAATGCATATTCATCAGCTGGTTGAGATGGGGTTGTGATTAGGGAAGTTGTGAGGCACTGGGAGAAGGTGAAGGCTCACAGAAGGAAGGTGGGAAGGGGAGGTGAAGAGGCATTAGGCCAGAAACAAGGTATCTGGGGCCCTGGAGATGTTGCTGCACTACAACTCCCAACTCCCACCTGAGACTGATGGTTGTTGGAGTTCAACAACTTCTTCCATGTGTTAATGAACAGTTTGTATGATCCCCCCCCCCCCCCGGAATAAAAGTCTTATTGAAACTATGCAGTCACTGCAAGTTAGTGGGCAGTTCAGCGTTAACAGCAGAAGTTGAGAACGTTGGCTGCTTTTGAATGTCGTGATAAACTACGGTTTATTGCAAATCATAGTTAAGACTGTTAAGGGTTCATATGAAAAGACAAGTTGCAGCTAGGGCAATAAATGATGACTAAACACTGGCAATGCCATGTTGGTTGGATTGCTAGGTGGACTTTACACTACAAGGACGTAAAACCAACGAAATGAATTTTGGGTCATTGTTTTAGAGGGTGACAAACAAGACCTGTTATATTTCTGTTGATTGAATATTTCTATAATGAATTATATTGTATAATAAATGGATGACGATGACAGTGATTATGATATTATCAAACAAAGTAAAACTGATAAAATCTGCCCACTGAGTTTGGTAACAGTGAGAACAACCAAACCTTGTGGTTGTTTCTTGAAGGTTATCAGAGAAGAAGCCTGGTAAATGGGCTGCTGGGCCTTGGCCCAGGTCTGGAATGGGCTTTAGCTGGGGTCCAGTTTGGATGCTGGTGGATCATGCTAGAAATCCGTGAATGGATATTTGTGGAAAGGCACAGTTCAGTGGTTAGAGTGCATTCGGTACCAAGCTAGATGGATCAGTGACTTGACTGAAATCCTAAAGATTTCATTAAGGTAAAGCTAGCTGGCAAGAAGGTTAGAAGGAAGAAATATTGCACACTGCCTCCTTATCTGATACAGTGCACCTCTTCAAAATGATGGGTTTCTTGCAACTATGACGAGGTGAGCATGGGATATGCATCAAAAACTACTCCACTCCTCAAGGAAAACATATCTGCATTTAAAATCCGGTGTTTTCTCGCATTCAATCAACACAGGTCACTCTCTTCTTCCATTCTGCTTTTACATGGGTTTTAGTTTTGTTTTTATCCTTCACTTGCAGCACAGGAATGTAAGGCGAGTTCTCCCAGCTAGACCTTTCCCCCCTCACCTATGATTCCCCAGGAAAGGAAAAAGGCTCTTAAAATGGCGTAATATATATATTTCTGGTTTATACTGCTATAATGTATCGTTGGCATTTCTGTTGAACATACCAAAGGATGTGGCTTTATGAAGCTTCACATAGCTCAGTAGTAGCATACATTATTTGCATGCAAAACAACCCAGGTTCAATACCTGCCATCTTCAAGTTCAGCTGGAAAAAGACTCCTGTCTGAAACCCTGGAGAGTACCGTAAACCCTGCCAGTAAACCCTGACAAAAGATCTAACGGTGTGAGGGAGCTTCCTGTTTTCTTTTTGAACTGTAAGCATACAGGGAGCAGGGGTAAACCATCGCTGTTGCCCATTATCTGGTCAAGAATCACGGAGTATGCTTTCTCTTTCCTCTCCTCACACTTAGTATGTCAAGTATTTTATAATCTTTTCTCCTGCACAAGTTATGAGGAAGAGGGGGGCAGCAAAAGGAGGACTAGAGAACCACAGAAGGACTTGAAATTGTACACCAAACTGCATAACAAGTCAGGTTATTTGTTCGTGGTTTTGGAATTGCCATGATTGGAACAGACCAGGATCTGAACCCCGCTTCTAACTATGCTTTAGTTCCAACCCGCTGCAATGCAGGATGTATTGAGTTGTCGGGTGTTGAGGAATGAAGAGCCTTTGCAAAGGGACCAAGAGGGTGGGCATGAGGCTCATGCATAATTTGACTGACTAATCAGAAATATGTGTATCCACACCATCTGTAATGTACGTTCCACCATTACTAGGGGAGCTTCCAGGTGTAGCACTTTTAGGGTGATGTATATAAAAAAACCTAAGATCATGGCCACTGGTCCCATCACCTCCTGGTAAACAGAAGGAGAAGAAATGGAGGCAGTAAAAGATTTTACTTTCTTGAGCTCCATGATCACTGCAGATGGTGACAGCAGTCACGAAATTAAAAGACGCCTGCTCCTTGGGAGAAAAGCAATGAGAAACCTAGACAGCATCTTAAAAAGTAGAGACATCACCTTGCCAACAAAGGTCCGTATAGTTAAGCTATGGTTTTCCCAGTAGTGATGTATGGAAGTGAGAGCTGGACCATAAAGAAGGCTGATCGCCAAAGAATTAAAACAAAATAAAAAAATTCAAAAAAATTCCTTCCAATAGCACCTTAAAGTCCAACTAAGTTAGTTCTTGGTATGAGCTTTCGTGTGCACGCACACTTCTCGCCAAAGAATTGATGCTTTTGAATTATGGTGCTGGAGGAGACTCTTGAGAGGCCCATGGACTGCAAGAAGATCAAGCTTATCCATTCTGAAGGAAATCAGCCCTGAGTGTTCACTGGAAGGACAGATCCTGAAGCTGAGGCTCCAATACTTTGGCCCCCTCGTGAGAAGAGAAGACTCCCTGGAAAAGACCCTGATGTTGGGAAAGATGGAGGGCACAAGGAGAAGGGGACAGCAGAGGACAAGATGGTTGGACAGTGTTCTCAAAGCTACCAGCATGAGTCTGACCAAACTGTAGGAGGCAGTGGAAGACAGGAGTGCCTGGCTTGCTCTGGTCCATGGGGTCACGAAGAGCCGGACACGACTAAACGACTAAACAACAACAATATTGTTTTTGAGAACAGTTTGTTTTCGTGTGTGTTATGGATTGTATCTTTGCGGGACACTGTCTGTTGTTTACTTGTTTTGCTCTTACATTTCCTGTAGCAGGATGCACAGGCGTATATGTTTCAAGTTTTGATTGTGGCCAGATGTTGGCAAAATTAATTAAGATGCAGGGGTTCATGCAGATAAAATTTCTATTAAGAGTAGGTGCTCCCATCCTTGCTTCAACACATCATGTTGCTTTGATATCCTCTTGTTATCGGATCATTTCCCCTTTCTCCTCCTCCTTACGTCCAGCTGTTTCTGAATTAAAAATACAAAAATATTAACAAGCCAGCAATATGACTACAGCTTTCAAGACAGCCATCCAGCAATTCTTAAAAAATCATATTATGTGTACTTAATGCCTACCTGACCTTTTCTGCTGTTACTTTAATCTTTTAAAAATTCATTTAATTTAAAAGCCGGTGTATTAGGCCATTTATATGTAAATTGCCTTTAATTCATGCATTGATTTAACAGACTAATCCAAAAGATCCTTTACCACTGGTGACCTCTTTGACTCTGTACTACTGAGGAAAATGTAAAGTGGTTGCATGTGACCTCACGTCCATGTGTAGCATAACATGCCTCCTCGAGTCTGCATAAATTGGTCATAATAGCAGGATTTTCCCCATAACACTGAATTATTGCATTGCAGCCTTGAGTTGCTGCTGGAGTTTAGAACAGCTTTTATTTTTTACATGATGCGCATCTTGAAACCTCAACTGGCTTTTCAGCTGATGTTAAAACAAACAAGGATTTGTACGTAAATATGCAATTCAAGGGATTAATTATTTGAATCTTAGGATATAGTCATTATCACAATGCAGAACCCCACATTTTGCTTATATATCACACTGAGCATTAAAACTTTCGGTAGAGATCATCACCTCAATCTGAGTTCTTCATTGAGTGGGAGCCATGCACCCCTGTTCCTTTATGCCCCTGAAGAACACTCTAAACCATGCAAGAGCCTTATTGTTGTTGTTCTGGCAAAGGCGCACCCCAAACACAAACACAATAGCTGCCTTGCGTGGGGAACGCCAACCAACTGCTAATCCATTTTTTTTAAAAAAAAATAAGCTTCCGTGTGATTAGGAAGTATCCTAGCTATACTATAAGTTACTATGACTTTACTGAATTGTATTAACCATTTTGATGAAGATGTTCTCTGTTTACAGAATCACAGAATTGTGTTCTTTCCCTTTTATGCTGTTGTGCTTGATATTTCGGTGATTGCAATGTTTGCTGTCTTTTAGCACTATTGCAGTCATTGAGAGCCACTTTGAGCTCAACATTTGTTGTTGGAAAAGTGTAATGCAAATATTAAATGTACGCAGCTCAACAATCTAAAGCCTGGTCATAGTTCACAGTCTGGAGAGATGCTCCAAACTTGAGTTCTTTGTGTGGGAACAGTTATATAATTTAGCAGAGTTTAAACGATCCCCTGTTTGAGTTTATGCAGTGACAAGCAGGTTGCTAACTCGTTTGAGTCCTTTCAATAATTATACCTTCCTGGTTGATAATCCCTTTCTGTCCCTCTTAAAGAAAACACACATGACTCTGAATTATATTAACATAAACTACTTTACTATTAGATTCATTCAGGTTTACAGAGTTGTTCCTGAAGGCAGGCTTAGGTTACATAACAGATAAACTATATACAGTGGTACCTCAGGTTAAGTACTTAATTCGTTCCGGAGGTCCGTTCTTAACCTGAAACTGTTCTTAACCTGAAGCACCACTTTAGCTAATGGGGCCTCCTGCTGCTGTCACACAGACGGAGCACGATTTCTGTTCTCACCCTGAAGCAAAGTTCTTAACCTGAAGCACTATTTCTGGGTTAGCAGAGTCTGTAACTTGAAGCGTATGTAACCTGAAGCGTATGTAACCCGAGGTACCACTGTACTAGATCAGGGGTCAGCAAACATTTTCAGCAGGGGGCCGATCCACTGTCCCTCAGACCTTGTGGGGGGCTGGACTATATTTTGAAAAAAATAATAATGAATGAATTCCTATGCCTCACAAATAACCCAGAGATGCATTTTAAATAAAAAATACACATTCTATTCATGTAAAAACACCAGGCAGGCCCCACAAATAACCCAGAGATGCATTTTAAATAAAAGGGAACATTCTATTCAAGTGAAAACATGCTGATTCCCCGACCATCCGCAGGCCGGATTAAGAAGGTGATTGGGCTGGATCTGGCCCCCGGGCCTTAGTTTGCCTACCCATGCACTAGATAGTAGTGAGTCATGAGAAGACTGCATCCAAGCAGTTACCAATTAACACTCCTTGCAGCAACCAACCAAATGACAAAACTGCCTGCCACATAGAGGCAGTTAGTCCTCTTGGAATGTTGGACTTGACTGACAGCTTTATATCCCACACTTTGGCTCACCACACGGGGGAGATTCACACAGAGCCTAGTTTTCATGCTCTAGCCCCCTGTCTCCTGAGTCCAGGTGACTGTCACTAGCTTAACAGCTGCCTTACAAAATCATGTTGCTATCAGAACACGAATCGCCCAGAAAGATTTAAATATAATCAGATTATGGTTCTGAAGAATTAACGAGAACTACTTTCCTTTTGCAAAGCCGTGTCTACTATAATGCACAGATTTCTACAGCAACAACTCCTAGCATGTATTTGTCACTGCCAGGAATGAAGAATCACCTGACCAATTGGCAAGGCGCCTTATGTATTATTGCATCTATCTGGCAGCTTTTAACAGCATTTGGGATGATAATTCGATTGAACTGTTGTGACTGTTAGTTAAAATTTAAAACCTCAAAATAATAATTATTTGTTTTCTCCTTCCTCAGAGGAATTTGTTAACATATTTTTACTCCATGCAAGAAACTACCCCTTTCCCAAAACTATTTGGCAAGAGACCAAAATATATTTCTAAAACAAGCACTTTAGTACCTATGCAAATTCAGTGCAGGAATAAAGGAATATTAATCCAGAAGAAAACAGGAGTAAGCTCTGCCTTTAAAATGCAAACATAAACTTCTATTTAGGCAATGATGTATGTTGGCCATGTATTTCCCGGTGATTATACAATAAATACAATTTATTTGTGTGTAGCTTCGTTCCTATGGAATGTCATAAAACAGTTTGCACCGAGAGAAATGACAGTTTGCAGAGTTATGTGCAGTCACATGCAGAAAACAAAACAGCATGTTAAAAGCTTGCCACAATAAGGAGGAGAAACGTGTCAAGATGCTGGCTAGCAGAGATAGGGCCTATAACAAGACTTCATTTTGTCATGAACGGTGAAATGTATTGACAGGATTTAAAATGTGATATCATTCATTCTCCAGAAAGTAATGGATTTTTATTTATTTCTCTGTGGAAACGTGGAGGGGAGAACGCATTGTACCAGCTAAAAAAGATTGTACCAGCTAAAGAAATTCTCCAGAACAAAAACATTAAAAGATAGGAATTGCTACCAGTTATTCAGAAAAAGTATTTAACCTTGCTATTGATAATCACGAGCAAAGAGGGCTTGTCCCATTATCAGAAAAGAATTATTAAAGGATAAGGTGGTTGTATCACTTTATGTGGTTGTATGAATTTATTTGGGGCATTTACCTTACTTCTGATGTTCTATTGGTGGGCAGGAGGAAGGAAGAAAGAAAGGCACCCCTCCCTCTGTGCTTGGTTCTGCTATGGCAGGGAGCCTAGTGCCAGACGAAGGATAAGCTTTCTTAGGGGGAATTGTGGGCAGATCCACACCATACATTTACAGCGCACCCAATGGACGCTTAAAGCACATGACTTGCTTCATAAAATCCTGGGGACTGTGGTTTCCCCCTCACAGCACTACAATTCCCAGCATCTTTAACAAACTACAGTTCCCAGGGTTCTTTGAAAGGAGGTCACATGCTTTAAGTGTCAATTGGATGGGCTTTAAATGTAAGCTGTGGATTTGCCCTCCATACCTTCGAACAACACAAAGGAGTTTGACTGAGTTGAATGGGTGTGCTGTTGTTTAAGAGGTCCAAAATGTGGACTTGTGTTAGAAAGACTGGGAAGTATATAAGACCTTGCAGAGTGGTTAACACGTGCTAGAAGGGTTTGTAATGGAATTTTTGGAGACTCTCTCTCTCTCTCTCTCTCTCTCTCTCTCTCTCTGTGTGTGTGTGTGTGTGTAGGAGATCCAGACAAGACTGTCCATTGCCGTATGTTATAATTTTGCTATGATGATAGTAATTTGCCCAGTAAATTAGAGATAATAAGCTAATTAAAGGAATAGATGTGGGAAAAGTCAGCCAAATAATTTAACTGACAAGATAATGTTGTTTGTACCAAAGCCAAGAACATCAGTGCATATCGTCCAGTGGAAAACTGTCAGTTCTGGAAATTCTGTGTGTTTAAAAGTAATTGATGGGAAGCCTAATGAGCATACAGACTGCCTTTAGTATTACATTACATCAGAAAAAGTGTCTTGATAGAAAACATGCATCAAGAGAAGGACAATGGGTGGTGGTGTGGGTGTGACATTTCTAACTGGGTACTAACGATATGGAACAGAAAGACCAGTTGTTTTACTTCACATACATTGAGGCCATGCATGGAGCAAAAGGGACCAGCTGCACAAAACACAACTTCAGGTGATTTACATTAAAACATTAAAAGCTTCCCTAAACAGAGCTGCCTTCAGATGTCTTCTAAAGAGAGCCAGTGTGGTGTAGTGGTTAAGAGTGGTGGACTTGTAATCTGGTGAACCGGGTTCGATTCCCCGCTCCTCCACATGCAGCTGCTGGGTGACCTTGGGCCAGTCACACTTCTCTGAAGTCTCTCAGCCCCACTCACCTCACAGAGTGTTTGTTGTGAGGGAGGATGGGAAAGGAGAATGTTAGCTGCTTTGAGACTCCTTCGGGTAGTGATAAAGCGGGATATCAAATCCAAACTCTTCTTCTTCTAAAATTCTGGTAGTTGTTTTCTTTGACATCTATCTGTAGCATAGACATTTTTAGCATAGGACAATGAGCAGCACCTATGCTTTAAAGTTCCCTGGCATCAGGCAGGTGACTTTTCAGCACCTGCTAAGAACAGTTTTGTTTAGGTAAGCCTATTCACACACACACAAGTTGGCACTTCTTGTTTTTAACGTACCTGTTGATTTTGAATTTTTTATATACCTAGGGTTTTTTTTTGATATTGACAATTTTAATGCTTTGTTGTTGTTTTTGGTGTAAACCACTTAGAGGTTCTGTTTACAAACAGTATATGAAGTTGGTTCAATAAAATAAAACTCACACCATCCACAGCTAGCATGGCTTGTCTTCAGGGATGATGAAAGACACACTTCCAAACGTTGTTGGACTACCACATTGGCCACCCCTGGGGATCGCCTACCAAGGGATTTGGGTGTCGAGTTGCGAGACACGGTTTCTTTTTGTGCAACACCAAAACGATTAGAGGTGAAAGCGCACATCTCTTTTATGAGGATTTTATATCTCAGCAGTTAACTTAGCTTTGGGCTAAAACATGGCATGCGTGTGATCTCAGCCTGGAGGTGCCTTTTCCAGCTCTTACTTTCTTCAAAACGATTCATCCTTTTCATTATTCTTCAGATACAAGAAAATAAATATTTTGTCACTCTCTGAAGCCTAGCAATTAATTAGACAGACTGGGTTTACTTTTATACAGAGTTTCTCCCCCCCCCTTTTTTTTTTACTGCTTTGGCGATGGCAAAAGACCTTCATCTGGAGATAAATTGTAATGGCAGTTCTCTTGAGGCTTTAGAAGGAGAAAAATGGCTATGGTCTTATTGTGAAAACCTGCCTACCAGGGGCCAAGACAAAAATTACGGTTGTCTTGTAGAAGCTGATTTCTCCATGCAATGGGTCTTTATTACGTGGATCTGATGGATTCCCCATAACAATGTAGATCTTCTTTTTCTGCGCTGGTATGGAGAAAATCTCTGATTCTGTGAAGGGCGTTGCTGCAACCCCTTGTAAGTAGGCTTGGCTGTAACTCTAGCAAATAAATGTAAATGAATGTCAAATGTTGGGATAAGGCACTGATTTGGATAAACAGTGGGTTTACTGTATTTTTCCGTGTATAAGACTAGGTTTCCCCCCTAAAAAATAATGTCAAAAATTAGGGGGCGTCTTATGCATGGATAGTGCTGAGGGAGGACCGGCGATTGGTTGTTGCCGCAAAAATAGGGGGCAGCTTATACATGGGGGGGGAGACTTATAGATGGAAAAATATGGTAGTTAATTTCAGCTCGGTGGCAGATCATCTGTCTTGCATGTAGAAGCTCTCAAGTTCAATTCATGGCCTTTACAAGTATAGCTGGGACGTGGGTGGCACTGTGGGTTAAACCACAGAGCCTAGGACTTGCAGATCAGAAGGTCGGCGGTTTGAATCCCCGCGACAGGATGAGCTCCCGTTGCTCGGTCCCTGCTCCTGCCAACCTAGCAGTTCGAAAGCACGTCAAAGTGCAAGTAGATAAATAGGTACCACTCCAGTGGGAAGGTAAGCGGCGTTTCCGTGCGCTGCTCTGGTTCGCCAGAAGCGGCTTAGTCATGCTGGCCACATGACCTGGAAGCTGTACGCCGGCTCCCTTGGCAAATAAAGCGAGATGAGCGCTGCAACCCCAGAGTCGGTCACGACTGGACCTAATGGTCAGGGGTCCCTTTAACTTTACAAGTATAGCTGGGTGCAGGGGTGCCATTTCCTGGGGGCCCAACCCTTTTGGGGGCTCCCCAGTATTCCAAAAAAATTAAATAAAAAATCAGGGCCAAGCACAGAGCTGAGTGCAGCATGGCTTCAGTGGCCGGCTCCTCCTTTTCCTGCCACAGAAGGGAAGGGGGGGAAGCTGCCCCCTGCTGGTGGTGGTGGCAGGAGGAGGTGAAGGAGGTGCCGCCAGCCATTGAAGCATCACAAAGAAGCCATTTCTAGCAACTCCAGCATCCTGACCATAGCTGTCAACCTTCCCTTTTTTTGCGAGAAATTCCCTTATTTCAGCACTGCTTCCCGCTGCTATCCCGGATTGTTAGATATCCTGTAGACTGTCTCCGGGACAGGTGAGACTGCCGATCCCTTATTTTCAAATCCAAAAGTTGACAGCTATGCTGCTGATCCCTTATTTTCAAATCTGAAAGTTGACAGGTATGATCCTGATGCAATGTCCCCCCCCCCCCCGCATCTCCCTCACAAGTAGGCGCCCCTAGCTAGGAAAGACTCCTGCCTGAAACCTGAGTACTGAGCTAGGTGGACCAATGGTTTCACTCAGTCTAAGGCAGTTTCCTATGTTCCTAGTAAATGCTTAGAAGACCCCTTTCTTGGCTGGGAAACGCTGTGTTTCTGTACCTTGTAAATTACCGTATTTTTCGTTCTATAAGACGCACCAGACCACAAGATGCACCTAGGTTTTGGAGGAGGAAAACAAGAAAAAAAATATATTCTGAATCTCAGAAGTCAGAACAGCAATAGGGATCGCTACGCAGTGAAAGCAGCAATCCCTCTTGCTGTTCTGGCTTCTGAGATAGCTGCGCAGCCTGCATTCGCTCCATAAGACGCACACACATTTCCCCTTACTTTTTAGGAAGGAAAAAGTGAGTCTTATAGAGCAAAAAATATGGTAGGTCCCACACATCGAATTGGTATTGCCTCTTTAAGGATGCACTTTTTTCCCTTGATTAAAAATTAATCACATTTTCTGACTATTTTGAAGGCCTTGTGGGAAGATCAAATCTGTCGTCTGATCTTTTTCTTTTTAACTGATCTCTCTCTCTCTCTCTCTCTCTCTCTCTCTCTCTCTCTCTCTCTCCCTTTTGCAAAGAGCCCAATTGTAAATGAGTGGGTAGTTTTAGGGAAAAGGCCTGCAACACTCTTGTATCTGTGTTATCTGCGTTATATCCATTTCATTTTGCTCCCCGGTATCACAATGGAACTACTTCACTGTGTAATTTCCATGTAGCTCTTTTTTTGCAATTCTAATTCCTGCCTGCCTATTGTATTACAAAAGAATTGAAGAACTAGGATATTTGCACGAAGGACATTTTAAATTCTAATGTCAGGGGTCATTAATCATTTTTTGTTGTTATACCTAAGAAGTACACTTCCTACACAGAGGGGAGAATATGGGAGAGGAATACATTTTGAAAACGCTGTTTGAGATTCATTTTTCACTTTCTTCAAGTTGCAAAAAAAACCCCCAGAAAATTAAAAAGAATCCCAAGTCAAAATAATTTACATATATTATAATTTTGGCAGCTGTTATCCATAGTATCTGTCTCCAAGTGTTGATGTTGAAATTAACACTTTTTAAATTTGCTTCCCTTTCGTTTTTAAACTTGAGGTTTCTACAAACAAGGGTGTTTTTTTTTAAAGTAAAAAAACTCTGTGTTTTTATTAACACATAAGTCTCCAGGGGAATTGCTTTAGAGCATTTGAATATCTAAAACAAATTTGCAAAAGCTTGTTTTGCATTAGATAGCTATTTCCCCATCCTTTCCCAGATAGATATGTGTTTGTTTTCCAGCTAAATTATATGTTAATTAATTAACGGATGAAAGAGCAACGTTAATTCAAAGTATTATTCATTGTATTTTTATTAGCGATAATATCGTTCCTCCCCCTCATTTTCGAATGGATTTCTCAACAATTGGTGCAGGTCACATTTTAGGAATTATCTCCTTGGATGTGTCATGGCCAAGTTCTGGTTGGCTTCAAAACAGCAGCTTTTGAGGCTGGCAAACACTGATTTGTGGGCTATTGCAATCCAGTTCAAGTCACGCTGGTTTGAAAGCCCTTTTATAGCCACACTAACTGGCAGAGTTTTCAGGCAAGAGATATTCACAGCCCCACCTAGAGATGCTGTGGGTTTAACCTGGGATCTTCTGCATGCAAAGCAGATGTTCTGTCACTGAACTGCAGCTCCTCTCTTACTAAGGAGTAGGAGCTGACTCTAGCAACCTCTCTTAACCAATGAAATCCTCTAGTGGAAGCAGCAGTTGGGCTGACAGTATACACAGCTGCAGTCTAACATTTGGCTTGGCTTTCAGCGGCTGACGCATACAGTCAGGGCCGCTGAGAGACAGCTATGGGGTGCAGATGTGTTGGGCTTCATAGCCCACAAGGGTTACGAAATTGTCAGCTTTCATTTTACTAAAAAGGCAAGTCTCCAGGCCTCCTAGAAAGGATGTTACGAAGTAAAATAGGAGCGCCCCGTCCCTCACCTCCGCTGCAATATCTGTGAGATGAACCAGCCTGGCTGCTGCGACCTTTTGACGTTTTTAGCCAATGAGTGAAGTCAGAGCTGTGATGGAGTCAGTTGTTCAGACACTGGGCATTTATGGGGTTCTGTTTCTCACTCCCCTGTGCTTTTTTGTGTGATCAGTTACTTCTTATAAGTTATTTTCTGCAGATTCTGCTTTTTATCTCTTTAAATACTGAACAGAGTACGAGCATCTGAACGTAATTGGTGTACAGTGGTACCGTGGGTTAACTACTTAATTCGTTCCGGAGGTCCGTTCTTAACCTGAAACTGTTCTTAACCTGAAGCACCACTTTAGCTAATGGGGCCTCCCGCTGCAGCCGCACCGCCAGAGCACGATTTCTGTTCTCATCCTGAAGCAAAGTTCTTAACCTGAAGCACTATTTCTGGGTTAGCGAAGTCTGTAACCTGAAGCGTATGTGTCAGAGCTGCCTCTAGGTCCCAGCTCACAGAGGACCAACGCCAGGTTGATGTAATGTACAAAAGTCTATATTGAAGTTTAGTTTCCATTTCAACGCCAGAGCGTGCAGCCCTACGTCTTAGACCTTAGATTGGCGAAGTCCCGTCTGAATCACCTCCCCTTCCGCACCAGTTTAAGATCCTAGCCCTGCTCCACCTTCTGCGCTGTTCTCTCCTCCTCTGGGTCCTCCTGCCCACCGGGACATTGCCCTTTCTGGACTCCTCCGACACTGAGTCGCTCAGCTCCTCCCCCTGCCTCCGGCGGGCTTTAGGACCCGGTTCCCAATCCTCATTCTCTGCTGTCCCGCGCTCCTGTACATTTGAACTTGTTTCTCGCGCCAACCCAGTGACCTTTCTCCTAACCGTTACACTGCTTCTATCACTGCTTCCCTCTTCCGTGACACTGGCCGGATCTGACCTCCCCTCCGTTGCCTGACTCTCCGATGGAGGCGTGGTCAGCTCTGCCTCGTCTCCTCTCCCTGGTGGGGAAAGCACTGGCCCCGATACCTGGGACTCTTCCCCCCCACTCTGCTCTGGTGGGGAAGCTGGTCCTGATTTCCAACTACTGCTCTGGGAGTCCCTGCTGCCCCCTTGCTCCTGGGGCGTTCCCCTTGGGAACCCCCTGCCCCTGGCCACTGGCGCCCCCTTTTGTGAATCTTCCGATTCGCTGGAGAGGCTCATGGAATCCCTCGGACCACTGTCCCCTCCTACGCTCCCCTCGGATTCCTCCCCCTCGCTCTCCATCTCCCCTCTTCCCTGTGCCTCTGCTCCTGAGCCCCTGACAGTATGTAACCTGAAGCGTATGTAACCCAAGGTACCACTGTAAATCTTAAATCACCTTTGAACCTCTCCATCTGAATTTTATCTCGGACTGAATGCAATATTTTTTGTTGTTGGGATCTGCCTCGCTCTCCCCCCACCCCAAGATTTTTTATTGACGTTTTCACAATACAATAAAATAGTATCAAGAACAAATAGAATCAAAAAGACAATAAAGGCGGGGGGAGAAGAACAAGAAAAGATAAAAGGGAAAGAGAAGAAGAAAGGGAACAGAGAGAAATGGAGTGTGTGTGCCTCCAAGGGTGAAGTCAAATAACTGCATTAGCTGCACCAAAGTGACCTGTTTGGGGCACAAGCCTGGGCAGTGTGTGTGGGCATCCTGGGCTGCCCAGAAAGCAAGACCCTTCTCTCGTCCTCACTGATGTGGTCCAATGGAAAGCAGAGCAATACATTTGGCATCAGCTTGGCTGCAGGAGTTTCTGGAAGGAGGCGTACAAAGCACCATCCAACCATCTTAGGGACGCTACTCCACTTTTGTGTAGAGTTTACTCTTTAATTTTTTTTATATAATAATATTTTATTAAGTTTTAACAATAAAGAAATTCCAGAGCAGAAAACAGGAAAGAAAAAAAGAAAAACACAAGAAAAGTATAAAAACACAAAAATACAAAATTACAAAATACAAAAATACAAACATTTAACATAAAAAGGAAAAAGAAAAAAACACAAGAAAAACAAAAACCCCTCTCTTTTAATTTCTCATCTTTGATTAACTTATTTTCCTGACTTCCTCACGCCTCCCTTTTTTGTATCCCTTTTAAAAATTGGTTCAGCAAATTCATATCCTATTAGTTTATCCTTAATTGTTTTTCCTCACATATTATAATTTCAAATTTTCATCAATTATCAATCCAATCTTACATTTTACCTTGTTGCTAGAACCCAATCATTTCATTTCAATGTCATCAACATTCAGAAATTTTACAATGTTTCTGTAAATAAATTTTAAATTTCCTCCAATCTTCTTCCACCAACTCTTCTCCCTGGTCTCGGATTCTGCCAGTCATTTCCGCCATTTCCATGTAGTCTATTAATTGCATCTGCCATTCTTCCAAACTCCATAATCTTTTCTTTTCCCGAAGATATCCTGCAAGGCAATTGTCAGCCTAAGATTAGCTGGTGAAAGGCCTACAGTGATGCAACTCATTTAACAACTCACAAAACTTGAGGTTTTTTGCATGGTTAAGGGCAGGCACTAGGGCTGAGTGTGGCTCTCATGCCTTTAACTACAGTGGTACCTCGGAAGTTGCAGCCAATCGGAAACTGCGGAAGGCACGTGGGATGTTCGGGTTCCAAATAACGTTTGCAAACCACTTCTAGGTTTGCGGCGTTCGGGAGCCAAAACTAGTACCAAGGCGTTTGGGATCCAAGGTACGACTGTATAGTTATGAGGGAAGTTTTACCTGTTGGACATATGTCTGTTCCATATCTTATTATGTGTGTGTGGCCTCGGCTTCATTTTTAGCATGCCACCCACTTTCAAAAAAAGGCATGTATTTGCATGTGACAACGTATATGCTGATTTTATGCAAATTTGCAACTTCTTTAGTGAGTGCAGCAGAGGATCCAATCTATATTCATTAAACTGGGAACATAAAAAAACAAAACTTGTTGGCACCCCTGTTGATAGCACAACGTGTGATGTGAGTTGTGTTGCATTTTCAAACATTTCTACGCATGAATATCTGGGTGTCAAGATTTCTTTCTCAGGAGGTTTCCAGAGATAATGCTGTTTTGTGGTGTTGCACACGTTCACTGTTTGCACGCACAGTGTGACCTGAGGCTTTGTTATAGAGTCCCTCACAGCAGCTTTGTAACGGTGAAACACATTTAATAAATTTAACATTGGGGTGGCACCGAGGAGCTGGAGCCCATGAAGTATTATAAGTATCTAATTTGGCATTCGGCAGTTTATCCAAATGTAAACTGCCAAGGCCAGTCCAAGGAGGAAACAGCCAAGAATCACCGTGAAGAATCCATGTCGCTATTATGGTCCAAACCATTAACATATAATTCAACTCAGTCCTCATCTATACCTGCCATGTTCTTCGAAATTCTCAGACTGACTTGAACATTTTTCTCCAGCACATGATCTGCGGCTGATTCTCCTCCATAAAGTGTAAGTTTGCCCACATTGAATGCTACATTACCAAGGGTCTCATGTGGCTGTTTCAGAATGCTGAAACCACAAGGCGTTTTTATGGGCCTCTTCCCTATACAGGGCTGTCTTCAGATGTCTTCTAAAGATTGTATAGTTAGATATTTCCTTGCCTTGAGGGTTGCATAACTCAATACCCTCCAACATTTCTTGGATAAAAATATGGACATCCTCCCATACCCCTCAACATGTCACCATTGAAAATAGGGATGTCCTAAGAAAAAGCGGGACATTTCGGGATCAAATCAGAAACTGGGAAGGCTTCTGTAAATCCCGGACTGTCCCTGGAAAATAGGGACACTTGGAGGGTCTGAGGGCTTGACCTCAAATTTTGTCATTCAGCATTTGCATTCAATCCATAGGAAGGCCTCTCCTAGACTGCCTTTGTCTACTAGCCTGTTTAGCTTTTAATCTTTAATATCCATGTTGATCATGAAAGCCACGTTCTTCTTGTTAACATCACAACAACATAGGCCATGCTTTTCGTTTATTTTCTGGATCACTTGTGATGATCTGGTTCATCTGATGAGCGTCACAACATCACGGGATCACATTGTATGGGCTTAATTGCCATCTTCCGAGCAATGCAACACCTCCCCCCACAAACTAAAATGAAGGTTTTTGAATTTGTTTTTAAAGTTCTTTGAAAGAGAGGGGGAAATTGCACATTATTCCCATCTTTATAGATGGAAATGATTTGAATAGCTCTTATGCAAATGGCGCAAGCAGAATAACAATGTGTAAGGCATTCATTGAACTTAGCTATGCTTGCACATTCTTGCTTTGATTGTTCTTCAGAACACATAATTTAGTGGAATGTATCAGTTGCTTTGGTTACAAATGGAAATGTCCACAGAGAAGCAAGTGGAAACTGGTTTGTCATCCCCCCCCCTTTCTACCATTCATGTTCCTTCAACAATGGTATGTATACATTATCACCATGTGGAAATCCTATATGCACAAGTAAATGGGGAGAGTGGAGGAAGTTTATTTTAATGGACATCAGAGTTCTTTCTACAGTTCCTGAATGTGCTAGTAGTGAATTTTGTGGATTAGTCCAACAACGGGAGTTAATGGTGGCTCTGAAATCTTGGCATTTGTCAGGAAGGTGAACATAGGGGTTTGTGCCTCCAAGCCCATTATGATTTGATCCTAGACCCTTTTGAGATTTGGGCAAAACTTGCAATGAACTTGACCCCCTATTTGCCTTCTTTTCCTTCATCTGGAATGGGTAGAACAGGCTCAAAGCAAAGCCCTCTGTTAGGGGCTACCTAATGGCAAGTCTTCTCCACTGTGGCCACCAGGTAAGAGAAGGGGATAGAAGGATTGTGTCTGGGGTGGAGAGATGGAGGCTCCACCCTGTCCCTTGGTGATATCACTGGGACTGGGACAGGGCTTTGGCTTGGAATGAGACTGAGCTTTAAACACATTGTTTGAACCTGACTTGAATTTCTTTTTGAGGTGGTCACTCTCTGAACTGAGCAGCTAAGGTGTATCAGGCTTTCCCATCACTAACAGGAATTATTGCATATTGCTTAATTCAGCATATGCAGAGATATGTGAAAGTATAACAGTAATGTCAATGAAGGGGGGGGGGATAAGCAATTAATTTCCTTCCAAGGCACATAAGTATTAGACTAGAGATAATAATATTACTTTGTATAGCAGAATTTCAGAGTTAATTTAGTTATAAAGCACAGGCCTTTATTTCTAATATTCTTCATATGTGATAGGTGAGATGATTAAACTGCAGATTCTGATGTAAATTAGCTTTGACACATGCAAGTTATCAGTCTGAAGTCAAAGCACACAGCAAACCTCTTTGAGAAGACCTCTGTAGCTTGAAGTATTATCTACATCTATCTATCTTCATGTGCCTTTATGAAGCATTCATTCTTCCGTGGTGGCTATTGCGTGTTATATCAGGATGCCAAAGCAAAATGTTTGAAATGAGATAAGGACCACTGGAACCCAAATGGAAGGTCGTTGTGTTCTTCAGTCTTTGGAATTCGGATATTTCTGACGTAAGGGACTCCCTTCAGAAATGGGCATTTGGTAACCCTAGTTTCATACGCTTTTGACAGTGAGCAACACACAGGGAAAAAATGGTCGTTGCTGACTTAAACTAGGGCAAGGATAACGATTATGCCAGTGTAGCCATAACCTTTTTACTTTTATTATCAAACCACCAAACCATAAACCTCTTTTTATTCCTACATTGCTGTATTTGTCTCTTGGATGTCTAACTTGTTATATCTCATACCAATACACTTAAGGTAATAATAAATCAGCTAGTTCTATCCAGATTTAGAATCAAGCCGTGGCTTAGCATGACATCAGTAGGACAGGAAGAGGGGCACTGTGCCTACAGTTTTGGTTTGCTCATTCACGCTAAGCCATGGTTTGGCTTAGTGTTACATGTGAAACAGGCCGCATAATATTTTCAAAATATTCTTGAATATAAATATATTCATAGTCATTTGCCTAGCTATACCTATTACAAGTTTATTTATTCATTACAGTTATAAAAGGTAAAGGGACCCCTGACCATTAGGTCCAGTCGTGACCGACTCTGAGGTTGTGGCACTCATCTCGCTTTACTGGCCAAGGGAGCCGGCGTATAGCTTCCGGGTCATGTGGCCAGCATGACTAATCCGCTTCTGGCGAACCAGAGCAGCGCATGGAAACGCTGTTTACCTTCCCACTGGAGCAGTACCTATTTATCTACTTGCACTTTGACATGCTTTCTAACTGCTAGGTTGGCAGGAGCAGGGACCGAGCAGCAGGAGCTCAGCCCGTCGTGGGGATTTGAACCGCCGACCTTCTGATCGGCAAGTCCTAGGCTCTGTGGTTTAACTCACTGCTCCCTCTCATTACAGTTATATCCTACCCTTATTCAAAATAGTTCTGGGTGGTAGTGTCCCTCTCCCAGTTTCATCCTCAAAACAACCCTGTGAGGTACATTAGGCTGAATGGCAATTACTTACCCCAAATCATCCAGTGAGATGTTGGAATGAAGACTTGACTGCAGCCATGTTGGCTCTCAGTAAATGTCATTGTTTTTTGTTTTATTTACTTCATGGTCACCTGCCACTCAAAGGTCTCCAAGTAGCTTATATTAAAGAAAAGTATACACAAATATAATATAGAGAAAATGAGGGTTATAAGCTATGTTAATCTTCCATACAACATATGGATAAACAAAAAGATACCAGGACAATGCTCAAACAATAAACAAAGCAATGCTCCCACCCACAAACTAGCAGGAAAATAAAAACTCAACTGCCTGCCCCAAAATCATTCACATCGACCCAAGAATTCCACACCCTTAACCTCTCCACCAAGAAGTCTGGCATCAGGCCAGCTCCTGCAAATCAGCAGTGGGTGGGTCCAGGGGGATAGTGTGGCATCTCCCCCTCATCTTTCTGGGGTAGCAGTAGCAAAGCAGGGAGATGGTGGCTGCTGGTGGGGATGCAGGAAGGGGGTGTTGACAAACTTTGAGTTCAGAATAATGCAGAACAGACAGTGGCAGAGGAACCCTCTAAGGCACCCGGGGCGGGATGCCGAGGGGCGGGACGAACCGCTTGGTGGTGCATGTGCGACGTCTGTATGGACTGCACATGAGTGGCATCCCGCACGGACTGCGCATGTGCGGCATCCCATATGGAGTGTACATGTGTGGAAACCCGTATGGTTGTCGTTGAGAGGTAGCCCGTGGGGACAGCATGTGAGAGTGCGCTCGCGCGGCAATTGCTTGGGATGCTGCACATGCGCACTCCATACGGACTGCCGCTCACATGTGCTGTCCATATGGGCATCCGTATGGGCTGCTGCTTGCATGGCGACCATACAGGCTGCCATGCGAGTGGCATCCCATACGGACTGCGCATGTGTGTCATCCCGTACAGACTACGCATTTGCAGCATCCCGTACGGAGTGTGCATGCGTGGCAGCCCGTACGGACGCCCGCATGGACGCCACACGCGGTGCATGTACCAGCTGCACACTCCCTCGGCCACTCTACAGCTGAGGGGAGGCAGATGCCATCTTGTCAATCCCCCCAGAGTGGCACCCGGGGCGACCCGCCCCCCCCACTTCATACACTGCTGAGAACAGATTTTTCTGGTATTTATCAGGCAGTTAAAAGGGACAGTCATCACACTGGAATAGAAGCAAGTGGTTTGGTCAAACTCATGCTTTTTCATAGAACAGTAGTTTTTCATAGAACAGTATTCAAATATGTTTTTCTTCCTCCAGATTTCCAGTTTTCCCCTCAGGTTTCTATGGATTAAAACATGGACTAAGGCATTTAAAGTTTCCTTCTCTCTCCAATTTCATTAAACAGGGAATTGTTTACTGCTTGATCTCTGGCTGTGAGAGGCATAATATCTGGGGACTGTTAGTCCTGGGAGGGAGGGTACCATAAGATACTTATGTGAGCAGATCATGTTAGTAAAGTGTTTGCCCAACAACCATCTGCAACCAGAATGGGTTAATTTTGTGAAAGAAAAAGGTATGTGTGTGTGATCGCTTTCTGTGTGTGTCAAGGATGAAATTTATCTTTTTGGATAAAATGTGTTAACTTGCATTCCTGTAAAAGGTTTACTTCATTTGTCAGAATATATTTACTGTCTCAGGAGATGTATTAAATATTTTGAAATATGTTTGCCTTGGTTTCTCTTTGTCATATTTCTTTATATTTTCACTTCCTAAGCGAGGAAGGCAAGGAAGGAAGGGGAAATATGTTTTCAGTTTAATGTGATCAAAAGTAACTAAGCGTGCTATGTTTTCCACTTCATTCATCAGGGAGAAAGAAGTTAAAGCTGCAGTCCTGGAGATACTTTTCTTGCCGTGTGCCTCTGGGATTTAAGTGGGAGCTTTGCAGACCAGCTCCTGTGCTGCCTCGGCCAGAGCAGTGGGGAGAGGTTGGTAGCACTATTGCTGCAGCAAAACATTTCAATATTAAGAGGAAGGAGGAAGGGGTGGTAGCAGGGAGGAGGGGCTGCCAGTGCTGCTGCCTGTCTTATCTGAGCATGCAAAGAAGAAGAAGAAGAAGAAGAAGAAGAAGAAGAAGAAGAAGAGAGGAGGAGGAGGAGTTTGGATTTGATATCCCACTTTATCACTACCCTAAGGAGTCTCAAAGTGGCTAACAATCTCCTTTTCCCTTCCACCCCCACAACAAACACTCTGTGAGGTGTGTGAGGCTGAGAGACTTCAGAGGAGTGTGACTAGCCCAAGGTCACCCAGTATGTGGAGGAGCGGAGACGCGAACCTGGTTCACCAGATTACGAGTCTGCCGCTCTTAACCACTACACCACACTGGCTCAAAGAGTGAGAAAAGTGAGGAGATGGAGCGGTATCCTCTGCATACCTTGTGCTCTGGCTCTGGGAGGCTGTACATTGGTCCCAGATTTGAAGGAAGACAGCAAGCGAGTGAGCAGCCATGATAGCAGTGGTGTAGAGCAGTGTTTCCCAACCTTGTGCCTCCAGATGTTTTTGGCCTACAACTCCCATCATCCCTAGCTAGCAAGACCAGTGGTCAGGGATGATGGGAGTTGTAGGCCAAAAACATCTGGAGGCACAAGGTTGGGAAACACTGGTGTAGAGCTAAGCCCACTCAGAAAGGGATCCAACTCAGGACTGTGGGACTCTCTGAAAGCTTGCATTGGCCCTCTGATCTTGAACACCTGGGACTCACTAGGAAGTTTTCCAATTGAATGTAATGGAACTTACTTTTGAGCTGATGGCATTGAGGTACCATTCTGGCAGAGGGCAAGGACTTACTTAGGCATGCTTCCTTGCATATGTGAGGAATTTCTCGTAGTCTCATCACAATGAGAGAGGTCTGGTGAGACTTGCCTTCGCATTACATGCTAGGTTTATTTATACCTTTAAAAATAAATAAATGCCTACCCTGCCTGTTTCTCCAAGGAGATTCAAGACTGCTAAGAAGATGGGGGGGGGTAATCCCTACAAACAAAATGCAGTATAGATTCAAAATAATAAATGAACAATACCTAGCCTGCTTAGCCAATTCCAGCAACACAAAACGGAGCAATGTTCAGCAGCCAAGGACTGTCCAGCCAGTAAATAGAAAAACAAAATTTGCAAAAAGTTAGGGTTCCAGAGTGGGAAATAACTCTCCAATCCAGGAAGGTCAGAGCTAGTGATGGGATTTGGACAGTGGCAGCATCAAAAGCCAGGACACAGGGGACCTAAGCAAGTATCAGAAGATGGGGGTTACAGTGGAATCAGGCACACCAGGGTGTGAGACCTCAAACAAGGCTTGGGGCAAATCAGACAGGAAATGCAAGGCAAGGCATTGAACAGGCAAGCAGGGCTGGGAAAAGAATAAGGCTAGAACAAAAGTCCCCAGAAGCATAATTCTATAGTGACAGTGGTGTATAGTCATACCTTATGTTACGTCTGCTTCATGTTACGTTCTTTCAGGTTATTTCCCGTGGCGACCTGGAAGTACCAGAAAGGGTTACTTCCGGGTTTCGCCGCTCATGCATGAGCAGAAGCGCAAAATGACGTCACGTGCATGTGCAGAAGCAGTGAATCACAACCTGCGCATGTGCAGATGCGCCACTGCAGGTTGTGCTCTTTTCATGTTGTGAACGGACCTCCGAAACGGATCTCATTTGCATCCAGAGGTACCACTGGACTATGTACACTTGTGATGCGTTTCAATGCAGCAAACCTTTTTCTTTTTTTAATTTTCGCACTATTTCAAGAACCAAATAAAATAAGCTGAAGTCTTACAATCTGGTCCTCTGAACCACAGTGTGAGCGCAGCAGCTCCCAGGATTGGGTTCCAACTCTAGCTAGAATGGAATGTGACTATTTTGTTGAACCTGGGAACTATTGCCGGCATAACAGTAACTTGCCAGGGCCTCTAATACTTACCACATGCTTGCGTGGCATTGGTGGAGTCTGAGAGAGAGGGCGGTGACAGTGGCAATCATAAGCAGACATTTCACTTTTCAACACCTGTCAGAATGGCCCTTGGGCTCATTGGTTGGTGCTGCCCTTTGGCAGGAAGGCAAGTGGAGTGGAGTTGCATGGTTTTCTCCAGTTTCCTGCTGAACCATGTTTGCTGTTGAAAAGAAACCATGCAGTTTCATGCTGCTGGTGCTGGGCATCCATGGGAAGCCGTATGTGCTCTAAGGCACCTCTGGTTCAGAAAAGATCAGGAAAGACCTCTGCCTAAGACCCTTCTGCCACACACAGTTGATAATTCTCACCATCAGTCTGGCTCATTTCAAAGCAGTTTCCTATTTTCAGGTTTTATGCAGCACTGGCAGATGCCCAATAGGAAGGGGGCAAGGTGTGAGCGGGGTGTGCAAACCTGCCTCTGGTTCCTCCTCCATGCTGTTATATGCAATGCAACCTACTCGTCCCTCCTTGCATTGCACGGCCTACGCCAGAAAATTCTTATTCTTTACTTGAAGCTCATCTAACAACCTATTTATCAAGGGCTTTTCACTTGAAATTCTAAGCTGTTGGGAAGCCCTGTGAATAATTGATATCCCTTTATTACTCATTGTTAGCTCCCCTTGCATAAAGAAAAGCATTTATCTTTTATAGTTTACTCTCTTGTGTACCGAGATGGAGCTGGCTGTAGGCATGTAAAAATTAACAGCCACGGGGACTTCCATTTCTAAGTAGTTTGCTTCAAATAGGTGGATAGGTCTGAATTTTTAATTAACAAAACGTTATAATGGTTGTCACTCTTGACATACCTGGTGGGCCAAATCTCTTCTAAATAGACCAGAACGTTATAACCAAGGATTAGTCATCCTATATTGCCTTTAAAAGCCCTCACTCTTCCCCCCTTCCCCCGAAATCCTATATCCTTTCACCGGGAAAGGCATTCTCCTTTCTCTGCTTAAAGGGAAGATACTGTGAGCTTCCACAATGGGGACTGATGCATATTCAAGACTCACCTGCTATACAAGATTTGTTCAAGACTGAATGTAAAATAGGTCATTCTGAGCCTTCCATTTGTCAAGTAATTTAAATGACTAGAACAAACTGCACTTGCAAATCGTACCAATTTAACTGGTACCATATAAGGCAGATGCAGTTGTTCAGCCACAAAAGGGCCATGGAATCCACCTGGCTCTTCTTGCAGCCTCTCAGCTCAATTCTGTACATATTTATTGGGAAACAAATCCCATTAGTTTCAACAGAATTAAGTTCCTAGTAAATGCACAAAGGATCTCAGGTCCACCTCACCCCCCAGGGGGAGGCATGCAATATGGATCAATGAGTTAGAGGCGGAAGGATCCTAGTTTTGGCTTGACTTGTACCCTCATGCTGAACCAGTCGGGTTTTGCAAAGGCCAGTCCAAAGCTGTGCTTGCCTTAACTGCAAGTAGAGGACGGACAGGAAATTATATCAGGGAACCAGGGCCTGCTGACACACACACTCCCCACAGTCCAGTTACTCTCACCATAGGATTATTCCAGGTATAGGCAAACTCAGCCTTCCAGATATTTTGGGACTACAACCCACATCATCCCTGACCACTGGTCCTGTTACCTAGGGATGGTGGGAGTTGTAGTCCTAAAACATCTGGAGGGCCGAGTTTGCCTATGCTTGGATTATTCTTCATCTGCAGACCACTCTGAGCCACGTCAAAGTTTGGGTCAAAGTCGGTTCGCAGAAATGAACCAAGTAAGTCCGAGTATAATAGTGGGATAATGAAGAGCTGTGAATGACCAGTAACAACAGGAAATAGTTATAGCATTTGCTCCTTGAGCAGCTTTTGCCCAATCACCACATTTTCACAACTACATGAGTAACACAGGTGAGAAGATGGCACTGTGGTGTGTCATTGTTGACCACAGAGAGGATGTTGTTGTTTAGTCGTTTAGTCGCGTCCGACTCTTCGTGACCCCACGGACCAGAGCACACCAGGCACTCCTGTCTTCCACTGCTTCCCGCAGTTTGGTCAAACTCATGGTGGTAACTTTGAGAACACTGTCCAACCATCTCGTCCTCTGTCGTCCCCTTCCCCTTGTGCCCTCCATCTTTCCCAACATCAGGGTCTTTTCCAGGGAGTCTTCTCTTCTCATGAGGTGGCCAAAGTACTGGAGCCTCAGCTTCACAATCTGTCCTTCCAGTGAGCACTCAGGGTTGATTTCCTTCAGTATGGAGAGGTTTGATCTTCTTGCAGTCCATGGGACTCTCAGGAGTCTCCTCCAGCACCATAACTCAAAAGCATCAATTCTTCGGCGATCAGCCTTCTTTATGGTCCAGCTCTCACTTTATGGTCCAGCTCTCACCACAGAGAGGATAACTGCCCCTTTCTTTGGGTCAACAGCAGCAGATTGTTGAAGTTCTGAGACTGTCTCTCTTTATGTCCCAGGCAAGGTGGCTGCGACTCAGCCCAGGGTTTGATCATGTTTACTAGGAAGTGATACCTTTTTGAATAGCCAATCCATCCCAAGCTAATAATAATAGAGACATTTAAGCAGCCAGTGACGGCTGATTTGAAAACAATCACCATTGGTCACTGGGCTCCCAAATTGTCAATAGAACAGATGGTGTGGTTTGATGGCTGTTTTACTGGACATGCCAGTTGTGACATGCGAAACTCATCCTGGTCTGTAGAATGTCAGTGAGATAACAGAATTGTTTGAAGTCTCTCTTAAACTGGGTGAAACAACTCAATCCCACATGCATAATGATTTGATTGTCTAACATAGTTCATGCATAGTCCAGTGTTTATTGATCCTGAAAGCATTTTGCTTGTGGTGCATAATACCTCTGTTGTTCTTTGAAAGAACAAAGCACGGTTCTTTCAAAGTGCTTTGTCACACTGCACCCCTCCTTCTCCTTCATCTGATGGACTCATAAGTAGCTTTGTAATGGTTTCAGCAGCAGGGAAGTCTGTCTAATCAGGGAGAGGAAATGGAAGGAGATAAATGTTAATGTGAAACTGGAGGGGAAGGGAGGGGGTGGAATCTATTGCTTTGCTCCCTGGAATGCCTCCCCTTCTACTGTTCAAAATTTGTATATACAGAACAATAAGGAGAGTTTTGTCTTGGTTTAAGCAGGAACCGAATGTAATAAAAGCAGAGAGGGAAAAGTGATGATAGACATCTGCTTAGTCACTCGCTTTGGCACACTACAGCAGGCCTTCAGTCTGAAGTGAGCTGAGTTGGAAGCAGCAAGGACAGCAAATGGGAAAAACACAGAATTGACTTTGCATTGCATTTGTCATTGATTGGTACCTCAATGACATCTTCAGAGGAGGCAATCAGGGAAGCTGGGCTGGTTTGGGACAGAGCAGTAGCAGGATACTTTGGTGACCCTACTAATGTTATCAGAGGCATTTAAGCAATCTCTAGAAGATGATGGTCTTAGTAACTAGTACAGGAATGGCCAACTTTATTCTCCAGTGGGGATGGGGGTTCTCTCTTCTGTACCTCTTCATCTTTTTATTGCATTGTGTTGTCTCAAACTTTGCCCTTGGAGGTTTGCTTTTTCTGAGCCTATTATGGTGATTTGCAAAAGCAGGTTATTGTTTTTTAATTCTCCTGACAGTGGTGTGATTGCTTCTTACATAGAAGATACCATTATATTCTTACATTCTTATTCTTATTTTGCTATTGATTGACCATCATTAAGTAGCCAGCTGCCCTCTAGGGGGTAGGAAACAAAAAAAATGAAAGATTTAAATCATTGTTGTGTGTTAATGACACATATCATCAGCAAGACACCCCCTGTGGGATAAAACCCTTTAACAAAACAATAGATCCAATCCACTCCCTCACCTCCTCACCTCCCTTCCACTTTTTGCAAACTGAAAAAAAACCGTATTATATTTTTTTTATTTAGCATAAGCTTACTTATTAATATAAATATGCAACTTTAATAATTATTATTTTAGTAAGATACACATTTTAAACATTCAAGCTAATGCAAAGCATTGCTGCATTACAGAACATCACTGATTGATTGATTGATTGATTGATTGGGTGGGTGGGTGGGGTTGGATTGTCATGGTCTCTGTTCTACTGCACAAAAAAGAATGCTTGTATTGTTGTGCAAGAGATATTGCTCACAATACTGAAATGGCTGCGTGGGAGAAGCTATGGAATGTAGATTTAAACTTGACAGCATGTTATACATTGGAAAAAAATAATATGAAAATGATATATGGATAGTATTTATCTCCCAGCAGACTTGCAAAAACTTATCAATCAAAATCAAATCTGTGTTGGAAATGTAAAGAATAGTCAGGTACCTTCTACCATATATGGTGGTTCTGTAATGGAACAAAAGCTTTCTGGGAAATGATTTACAATGAATTGAAGAAAATGTTTTAAATAACTTTTAGTAAAAAATCAGAAGCTTTTCTTTTAGGGATAGTGAATAGAGAAGAATTCTGAGGGACCTAAGAAATTTGTTTATGCATGCTACAACTGCAGAATGAATAGTATTTGCCCAGAGGTGGAAAGAGGATTTTGTTCCAACTAAGGAAGAATGGCTGATTAAGTTGACGGATTATGAAAAATAGCAAAATTAATGGGTGTGGTAAGAATCCAAAAGGAAATTTCTTTTATTAAGGAGTAGGGAACATTTGTGGAATATTTGAAAAATCATGGTATGCAACTAAGTGCATTAGTAGAGTTAACTTAAATCAAGCAGTTAAAAGCATTTATAAAACTACTAGGGAGACAGGATAAGAAATGTAGCAATGAATGTTACTGGCAACCACCATCGCCTCAATAAAAGAGAGTTGAATGGGATATACATTCTAGTTGGGTAAGTCCAAAACAATGACAACAACTAGAGTAATGTTGGTATCTTTAAAGACAGCTAGTGTTGGCAAGGAAAAGCAATAGTTTGCGGGGTGGTGAATGAGTGAACAGCTGCAGAACTCATATTCACATTTGATTATCGTAAAATCGTCTCCTATCCCTATTCTCCAGGCAGCAGTCAAGATAACAGAAATGTCTTTGGCCACACAAACTGACCCTCTTATGAATAATTGTCTCCCTAGTATAGTTGGCGCAGTTTAGCAATAAATACTTCCGAGATATGGAGCAGGTGTGCTTTGGCATGGCGCTCTTAAGATGGAGACACTGTTGGCAAGTAGCTCATCTGGTTAAGCAAGTGGTGTTCAGCCCTTCTGAATAGGTTTACACTCTCCCTAAAGGATTAACTTCATAGTTAGTAGATACCACATCAGTCCTTTTCTTTTCAGGTACAGGATTAGGCTGATGATGTCCTAATAGAGATAGCCTGGTTATGATTATCCATAGTCTAGTAATATTCCCTAAATCCAGTGTGAATCAATGACAACTATGTACTAGGAGGCATTCTTATATGTAAAGGAACCTCTATCTGTCTGAATCTTGACCTTTCTTCTTTTGCATCCTCCTCTTCAGGGGTTGCACACCACACAAGGCAAACTTATCCCCCAGCTAAGGAAACGGTGGAGTAACCCAAAGACTAATGCCATTATTGACACATTATCCAACGTGCTTCGATCCTATAATGTTTCTGCAGAGCTGGCACTCAACAATGATATGTTGACACACCAATCACAACAATAAAAATAAAATAGAATTATTGTACAGAAGATTATATTGAAGGATGGCTTTGGGGGTAATTCGTATTAGGCCAGCTTTGTCTGGCAGCTTTGGAGATACATGAGGTAAGACATTGAGACATGTTCTAGGTAGACTGCCTACGTTGGGTTGTGTGATTCAGGAGGAGGGCAACAGTGTGGTGTTGATGTAGAACCAAATGTTTACCAAATGGTGGGCAGTCCCACAACACCTATTTGGAATCCCTTGATTCCCTCCTGGACAACATTACCGAAAAATATTTATATTCCAGCTTGGACATTTTTGTTAGATTCCAAAATTCATTTTTCCATCCCATATTTTTTTTAGACTGCATGTTGCTGCTGGCACCAGCGTTGTAATTATCAACTGTATTTGAGCCAGATGATCTAATTGGACCAGGTGTGTGGGACCAAAGCCACCTCCACAGCTGTCCTTTCTACCTTGTGCTCCTCTCTTGTTTTCCTTTTGCTGTCAGAATGGAACGTGTTGAAAGAACTTCTCCAAGCGTAGGTAGCCCGCTTTAATCAAACACCACCTTGTACTTAGTAGCAATGCAGTGATGCTGAAAGGGTTGTTTTGATAAAAAAGAAATCTAAATCAGTTGTCATTATCAGCGAGTTGCATCGAGGATTCTTTTGTCTCTCTTTCCCCCCTATATAGTAACAACAAATGAGATAAAATATATGTGCCACTGTAATTCTAATCAATGGGTATTCAGAGGGCACATGCTGAATGAGAAAAAGAAGATATATAAAAATATTTTTCGGTAATGTTGTCCAGGAGGGAATCAAGGGCTTCCAAATAGGTGTTGTGAGACTGCCCACCATTTGGTAAACAGAAAAAGAACCTCTTCTGATTTAAGGCAGAGGGCTGGATAGTATGGTAAGGTTACCAGACGTCCCCGTTTTCCAGGGACATTCCCCAGATTTACAAATCAGTCCCCTGACAAAATCCATCTATTTAGTAGGAAATTGAAAAGTGTCCCTGGATTCATTGAAAAAAAACTGGTAACTTTATAGTATGGGAGCAGGCAATCCCTCAGGTAGAAAGTCTAGAATGGGGGATGGAATCAGCTAGCTAGGTGGAAGTGGAGGTTGGGGAGGTGGACATGGTTGCAATAATAGCCCAAGAAGCTTTCGATGCTGCTTGAGTAAGCAAGACTCAACTAAGAGTAAGCAAGGAGTTCAAAAGGTGAGGAAACTGCAAGGTGGATGGTTAAATCTCTGTGGCATCTCTTCCTCTCTTGCCCTTTGCTCCATTTCTCTCCTTTTCCTTTCTCTTATGAGAAAAATGAGCAAGAAATGGTGGAGGAAGAGACAGAGACACCCTAGTCGGTGCTTTCCTGCTCCACACTGAGAAGCTGTTTTTAAATGTCCCCAAGGGACGGAAGTGAGAGCTGTACATATCAATGAATGGAGAAATCCAAAATTTAACCATAGCTGGGAGTGGGCAGATGTGTCCACCCCAAGCCCCCCAAAGTACAGAGCTGATTATAGAGCTTGCCTTTGATTCTTATTTAGTCTGAAACATTTTGCCAGTGCAAACGCCAAACGAAATGCCATTCATTGGCCCTGTGTTGCAGATTAGAAGCAGAGCCAGTGTGGTGTAGTGGTTAAGAGCGGTAGACTCGTAATCTGGTGAACCAGGTTCGTGTCTCCGCTCCTCCACTTGCAGCTGCTGGGTGACCTTGGGCCAGTCACACTTCTTTGAAGTCTCTCAGCCTCACTCACCTCACAGAGTGTTTGTTGTGGGGGAGGAAGGGAAAAGGAGATTGTTAGCCGCTTTGAGACTCCTGAAGGGGATTGAAAGGCGGGATATCAAATCCAAACTCTTCTTCTTCTGTGGTTGGGAGGGAGTGTCCTATGCTAGACCTTCAGTGCAGTTCTAAATGGAAGCCGCAAGGTCAGGCTCCAATTTTGCAACAACCTGGTGGCGTTGTCTAGAGGTATTAGGCCCCTATTGCAGAGGGAGGGTAAGTGTTATAGCTCAGTGGCAGAGAATCTGCCTTGCATGCAGAAGGTCCCCTGTTCAGTCTTGAGCATCTCCAAGATAGGGCTGGGAGAGACTCCTGCTTCAAACCCTGGAGAGCTGCTGCCTGTCCGTGCAGACAATATTGTGCAATATGGACCTGTGGTCTGACCCAGTGCAAGGCAGCTTCCTCTTTGGGGCTGAAATACAGCAGCAGCAGCAGCAGCAGTAGCAACAACAACAACAACCCCATAGCACTGTCCCTTGTTTTCTTCCCCACATCTCAGGTTGGGCTGAGAGAATGTATGCTTAAGAAGCTGAGTCAAAACCATGGCCCATCTCGTTCAGTGTTGTCTATTGGCAACAGCTCTGAGGGTTTCAGGCAGGGAATCTTTCCCAGCCCTACCTGGAGATGGTGGGGATGGAACCTCAGGACCATCTGCAATCCCTAGAGAGACCCCTGTCTGAAACCCTGGGGAGCAATTGCCAGCCAGGGTAGCATATACTGTACTGAGCCAGATGGATCATTGGTTGATGATGCCTAAGTATGATATCCTAGACTTCCCAGACCAGTAAGGAAGGGAGAACAAGGGTGTGTAGAGGATGTCAAGCGATCATCCCTTGTGGAGTTCAAGACAAAGGGATGGTGGTATTCATTGGAGCAGTCCATTGCCACTTTTAATAAATTCCTTTTTCTCAACTTTATTCAGTACTAAAATGTACGCTCTACACACACACGGGGGGGGGGGGGAGGAATTAAGGGGTTGGTCATACCTGCCCTAATAAAAATAAAAATCCAAATTTGTTGGGTTGCTGTTTTTTAATTCAGCACAGAAGGGACTTTCTCATTTTCACCACAGTGCAACGGAAGCTTTTTCTTCAGCGACTTAAGACGGCTGGAGTTTATTGTCTTAGTACAGCTTAGGGATTTTTTCCCAAATACCTGTTTTATACAAAAGAATTGAGCCCTGCTGGTTCTCTGTCCATTAAATGCAAACAGTACCTGAACAGCGGCTCGACATAATTCAGCTAAATCACAATATTCTCATAATCATGCCGTGAGCATCTTTTGTGTCCCAGACATTAATGGCTTGTTCTTCTTGGCATTCAAATAAAAGCCATTACCAGCATGGCATCCCGTGGTCTTCTTTTCAGATTGTCATCACATTCATTATCCTCTGTTTAGATTTTGGAAACTGAATCGAGCAATGCCTTTTCATTACCGACCATAATAACTGAGAGGGGGGCAAATGGTCACGTTCCCAGCTCTTGTTTATCAATTAAGGCTTTTATTGGAGAATGTCAGCAATCATCCATGCAAAGTGGAATACTAATTCCATTCACTACTTTTCTGGGACACCCTAATGCTTGTGTGTGTGTGTGTGTGTGTGTTGTTGCCTTTGAGCTGCTTGCAGGCTGAAGTACATCTTGTTAACAAGGATAATCTCTTTGTTTTTAATGTGATATTAATGAATTCATGAAACAAGATAGTGGTAACAATACTTGCCATGAAAGTATTCTGAAATCTTAATCTGATGTATTTAATTAAACAGGAAGGAAATGTCTCTTCAATTAAGCTATGTCAGTTTCCTGTCTCTTCTGAGTACCTGTGGATAAATTCCACACAATTCTTTTATTGTCTGGATTCATGGAGGAGAAACACTTGAGCAGCTACACAAGGCATGAATAACTTCCATACCACCATCAACATGCTTAGACTCATCCATGCAAGAGATTCACTTTCTGGACAATTACTGTGCAATTGTGTGATGAAATACAACTGACCGCTTTATACACTTACATGCCTCCAGCTTCCACCACAAAATCCATCCTCTACAGCCAAGCCCTATGAATGTTGAGTTTCATTGGACAAAGATCCACGGCTGAAGAATTTACATTATTTGTCATACTACAGTACTCATGCAAGGAATGTCACATAGAGGCGGGAGAAAGGTTGTTTTCTGCTGCTCCAGAGAAGCGTTCACGGAGCAATGGTTCCAAACTACAAGAAAAAAGATTCCACTTAAACATTAGGAAGAACTTCCTGACAGTAAGAGCTGTTCGACAGTGGAATTTGCTGCCAAGGAGTGTGGTGGAGTCTCCTTCTTTGGAGGTCTTTAAGCAGAGCCTTGACAACCATATGTCAGGAGTGCTCTGATGGTGTTTCCTGCTTGGCAGGGGGTTGGACTCGATGGCCCTTGTGGTCTCTTCCAACTCTATGATTCTATGATTCTAAGTGAAAAAGATGAACAAATCTGAACTGGCACCCAGGATCAGACAAGAGCAATCTAGAAGAGAAAACCATGATGGAACATAATTTGTTGCTGCTTATAGTTCCCATCTAAAATTAAATGTTTCATCAATGACAGAATGACTCTTCCCACTCACAAGACTTGCGCGGCGATATAAGAAGTGTTAAGAGGTGATATAACAGGCGACATAAAATTATGAAAGTGGATAGAGAAAAGGTTTTGTCCCTCTCTTTTAACACGAGAGCTCATGGGCACCCAAGGAAACTGGATGTTGAAAGTCTCTGGACAGACGAAAGAAATCACCGTATTTTTCGCTCTATAAGATGCACCCGACCGCAAGACGCACCTAGTTTTTAGAGGAGGAAAACAAGAAAAAAAATATTCTGAATCAAATGTTGTACTAAACTATTTAATAAACAACCAAAGGGTTTCATCAGGATACCCTGAACCTTGAAGATGCTTATATCACACCCCCACCCCACCCCACACACATCCAAGGAAGCTGCTAGGTAGGAGATCAGGACAGACAAAAGATAGAACTTTGCACAATGTATGGTTAAAAGACAGAACTTGCTACAAGACTGAGCAACAGCTACTAGCTTGGGTGACTTCAAAAGGGGATTAGACAAATTCTTGGAGGATAAGGCTATCAATGGCTACCAGTCGTTATCAATATATGGTACCTGCAGAATTAGAGGCAGCATGCCTCTGGATGCTTCCTTCACATGAGAGGCACTGCACAGAGAGGGGGAGCTGCGCAGCACCCCTTCAGCGAAGCTGGAGGAGGAACAGAAGGGGCTCCGTTCCTCCTCCCGCTTCGCAGGAGAGGTGCTGCGCTGAAAGGGTGCTGCGCAGCTCTCCATCTCTGCGCAGCGCCATTTGCTCCTTTCTCCCACAAGAATACCCAGAAATTGGCATTAATGATCAGTGAACTTCTGAGTAAACAAATATATCTTCGGTTGCGGTCAGAAACGCCCCATAGTCAGTGCTTGCTTGATATTTTGGGAGGATCATTCCACAGGCATTTCCTTGCATCCCCTCAAATGTTAGTAAGGTACTTACTATCTGTGCAGTTGTACCTTGGAAGTCGAATGGAATCCATTCCAGAAGTCCGTTCCACTTCCCAAATGTTTGAAAACCAAAGCGTGGTTTCTGATTGGCTGCAGGAAACTCCTGGAGCCAATCAGAAGCTACAGAAGCCCCGTTGGACGTTTGGCTTCCAAAAGAACGTTCGAAAACCGGAATAGTCACTTCCGGGTTTGCGATGTTTGGGAGCCAAAACGTTTGGGAACTAAGCTGTTCAACTTCCAGTGTACTTCACTGTATTTCATTTCATTTCCATCTCACCTTTATAATCCCCCCTCCAAACCATGTTCATATACATGTATGTCATATATGTAATGCTTCATGCATCTGGAGAAGTGGACTATAGTCCCCAAAAGCTTATGCCATTGTGAATTTGTTAGTCTCTAAGGTGCCACAAAACTCTTTCCTGTTTTTAAAAAAGGGCTTCCCATTGTTTTTCCACTGCTGAGTATCTGGAGGTAGAAATAATATCCTTATTCTTCCTTCCACCAGAAATTATTAGACATCTATGTGTGAGGCTGCTTAATGCTTTGGCCTTTACATTTGCTTTGTTTGATGATGCCACATGTCAGAACTCATTTCCTATATTTGGCCTGCTACCATAAATGCTTGGACCCAAACTCTTGTGGTTCATAAACGATGGTTCTTTCTGCATTTTCTTCAGACAGATGTCCTTGTTCTGAAAGCTCAGAATATCTCACAGCTCAGCAGTTTGGTCGCATGGCTTTCTTCCCCCACCCTCCTGCATCCTTCTTGTGAAAAAATGGGGAAGAAAAAGTATTAATACTGAGCAGCTGGAAAACATAGTGAGAGACTTGATTATCCAGTCGGCACATTTATTAAAGAGAAGCTAGGTGGATTATTTTAATATAGCCACATGGCTAGGACCTCAAAGCGTTCTTTCTACTCCCTAATGCCAACTTTGTTTTGAAAAGAGAATAAAGATACCTTAAGCCAGCCTTCAAAAGACTGAAGTCCCTTTCTTTTATGAGTGGCATATATGACCATCGAGATGAAGTGTGTGTACTTGTGTGCATTAGTTGGGAGATTTTTATCCTTGCAAGCTTAATGCGTTATATAGTATGGTTTGTAGTTACCATCATTTTCCTCTTTAATTCTCTATTCCCATCTCTTTCTCTTCCCCTAAAACAGATCACTGTTGTGGTGCTGGAATTCTTAGGGAAATGTGGATCCACTGGATGGACCACATAGGCCAGGGGTCAGCAACCTTTTTCAGCCGTGGGCAGGTCCACCATCTCTCAGGCCATGTGGTGGGCCGGACTATATTTTTTTTTTGGGGGGGGGAATGAACAAATTCCTATTCCTCACAAATAACCCAGAGGTGCATTTTAAATAAAAGCACACATTCTACTCATGTAAAAACATGCTGATTCCTGGACCACCAGTGGGCCAGATTTAGAAGGCAATTGGGCCGCATCTGGCCCCTGGGCCTTAGGTTGCCTACCCCTGACATAGGCTCACTCAGTATAGGTGCACCCTCTTGACCTTTGAAGAGACCAGCACTGCAATGCTGAGTTGGTGTTGTGGAGAACAAAGAGATGGACTTAGTTGAGGCATCTTTCCTCACAAGCTTAACAGAACAGTGCTGTCCATAGGAGCTGCAGTATATGAGCTTTTGTCAATCTGTCGGGGAGGATGACAGCACTGGGAGGGACTTGGTTCAGGTGCCTCCCTTCCTGTAACCTTGATGCTATGGCACCTGTTACTGCTGTAATATAACACGGCACTGCAATGAGGTCGGCCTTTGGTCCCTCTAGCATTGTTTATTCTGAGGAGCAATGATTCCCCAAGGCCTGATACAGGGATCGATGCCTGAGATGCTTCTGTTGCAGCTGCCAGGAATTGAACTTGAGAACTTCTGCACGTGGTCCAAATCTAGGGTCAGCATCAGCTGTTGACCCACTGAAAAATAAGGCGAGCCAGTAGAATATTAACCAGGAGACGATGCTACATGTTTTTTGACATAGCACAGCCTTGATGTGTGTTGTCTACTCTTATGTGGCAATGTGACAAGGGATAACTTAGACAGTAGAGCATGAGACTCTCGGGTCATGGGTTTGAGCCCCACATTGGATCAAAAAAATTCCTGCATTTCAGGAGTTGGACTAGATGGCCCTTCTTGTTGTTGTTTAGTCGTTCAGTCGTGTCCGACTCTTCGTGACACCATGGACCAGAGCATGCCAGGCACTCCTGTCTTCCACTGCCTCCCGCAGTTTGGTCAGATTCATGTTTGTAGCTTCGAGAATACTGTCCAACCATCTCGTCCTCTGTCGTCCCCTTCTCCTTGTGCCCTCAATCTTTCCCAACCTCAGGGTCTTTTCCAGGGAGTCTTCTCTTCTCATGAGGTGGCCAAAGTATTGGAGCCTCAGCTTCATGATCTGTCCTTCCAGTGAGCACTCAGGGCTGATTTCCTTAAGAATGCATGCGTTTGATTTTCTTGCAGTCCATGGGACTCTGAAGAGTCTCCTCTAGCACCATAATTCAAAAGCATAAATTCTTCGGCGATCAGCCTTCTTTATGGTCCAGCTCTCACTTCCATACATCACTACTGGGAAAACCATGGCTTTAACTATACAGACTTTTGTTGGTAAGGTGATGTCTCTGCTTTTTAAGATGCTGTCTAGGTTTGCCATCGCCTTTCTCCCAAGGAGCAGGTGTCTTTTAATTTCGTGACTGCTGTCACCATCTGCAGTGATCATGGAGCCCAAAAAAGTAAAATCTCTCACTGCCCTTGTGGTCCCTTCCAAATCTACAATTCTAAGAAATGATTCAGCAGTTTGGCAGTCTTCATGGAAACAACCCCATCCTGCCTCTGCCTGCCTCTTTATTCAACTTTGCCCTAACAAAGATGCCCTGTTTGTGAGTCTGAAGCAATCCGTGACTAGGAAGGATTCCCCACACCTAATTCTTGCCTCAGGTTTTATGTGGCTTTGTTCTTTGTTTTGTTGTTGTTGTTGTTTGCGTTTCCAGGTAAATGTGTTTAGAATTGGAGCTAACAGTTTATATTTCATATGCACATTATTAAAATGCCTACTGAGTGACCAGGTTCCCACACTGGTGGTGCAGGAGTTCATAATTAAGAGAGCTGGAAGGATCTGGAAGGCTGGCAAAAAAGGTAAGCAACGTGTCTTTGCTTATTTATGTTTGTCGTAAGTCTCAAGGCAGTCTGCTGTTTACAAGACAAGTTTTTAAAGGGCAAATGGCTATTATGTGGCGTTGGGGAGGAGAAAATGATGATTGAGAGGTATTATTAATTAAAATTAAAAGCTTGATTTTGTGACATTTCGCAGCTCTCTTCGTGTGTATGATGGGCACCATTGATTTTGAGGCAGATTGTTGAATTTCTTATCTCCAGCTTCTGATTGATCTCTTCAACATGTAACAAGTCAGAGTCCAGAGTGAACAAAGGGATTGTACATTTATACCGCTTAGCTCTTTTAAATTAAAAGAGAGGGAGAGCCCAAACCCCGGAGTAATGAAAGGAAACAATATATTCCATTTTAGATTATTGCTTTGGGTAGTAGGTCTTTTGCTGCTTTTGATGACAGCCTTTTGACATAATCACTAGTCAGCATAAAACTTGAAATTGCCCTGCAGACAGAATCATTCTTCTCTATTTTCTGTCAATCTGGAACCGCCTTTATTCATCTATCGGTGCAAGAATCAACAATTTCAGATTCCAGATAATAAAAGTAACTTGGACAATACTTCTGCTGGAAAGAAAGGAGAATGATGGATATATTTCCCCATATAACTAAGAATAGATAAGTCCTTTCTATTCAACTATTTCAAGAAAAGAACAGTCTATGGTGTTCTCTTTTGAGCCTGGAAGAGCAAATCCGGACAAAAGAGACATGAGCTCAATCTACAGGCGTAGCAGTAAAACACAGAACAGGATAGCAACTTTTTACAATTCACTAGGTTCAATACTTTCACATTGCTAAAGGCATTGTCATTGCTGTTGTCATGTGCTGCGTGTGTGACTGTCGCACCGGGACACCACATTTGCCTCCCAGGCTGTGGTGGTTTGTGTGGCATCTTCCCATTGCTGTGCAGTCCGGGATGACTTCCTTCCAGGCCTCTTCTGCCCCTCAAGATTTGGGGGGCCGAACCTCATCCCAGAGGACATGGGGGGCTGTAGAGGCCTGAGCCCCATAGAGTGGGTGTGCCTGGTTGTCATTGTTATTATGGTAAATAAAGCCCAGGGACTCTAAGATCAGCCTTTACTATCAGGGTTAATAAGTAAAAAGGGGTGGCTTCACTGCTGTCTTATGAACAAGTATACTTATTTTCTTGCAGAAATGCCCTGTATCTAGTAGGATGGAATTGCTTTCCAAAAGGTTTTGAGGTTGTGATCCTGTACCCACTTGCCTGGGGGCAAGGCCCATTGAACTCCATCCTTGAAGGTGTTTACAGTGCCTTTTACAGGTCAAAGACTCCCTGGGGCTGATGCTGTAACAGAACCTTCCTATATGTTGTTTTTATTCCTTGTCATAAGGACAAGCTGCCCTGAGGCGTTAGGCCACTCCGAGGCTTTTAAAAA
Organism: Podarcis gaigeae; assembly: GCF_964106915.1. Taxonomy (NCBI): domain Eukaryota; kingdom Metazoa; phylum Chordata; class Lepidosauria; order Squamata; family Lacertidae; genus Podarcis; species Podarcis gaigeae. Next base: position 104,050,492 of record NC_139679.1, read on the forward strand.
TATGTGCCAGGACAAACATTGATTGGATGAATGAACAACATTTGGGAATGTGCAGCTAGGCCAAGCAGCAACAGGCTGTAGTCCTGTGCATGCTCACCTGGGAGTAAGGCCTGTTGAACATAAGGGAGAGCAAACAGGCATTGTGTGTCTTTGATTTGATGCTTGAACAAACAGAAGGATGGAGATACAGCAGCACAAGTAATCATTGCCTCAACCACCCACTTTAATAGCTTCTCAAATAGCAACCTACAAAGTAATTCTAATAATGAGCCACTGATGAGCTCATCCAGATGCCTTTTTTTTTAAGCCTTGCAACAAGAACCTCAAGCATCAACAACGAAAATTGATTAAGGATGGGGCTCCACTGTGTCTGCCTTACTCTCCTAATGAATGGTATTATCTATGCTGAAGACTTGCTTGTGAAGAGAGAGTTATGGCAGGGATGCTAAGAAACTTGTGTATGAGCGTCGACTGATCAAGCAGCCTCATGTTGAAGAGACCTTGCCCCCCCGCCCCAAACACATGTCACAAAACTGGCAATGTCAAGTGTCTTGCTCTATGCTGAAGTGACCCTCGAGCCTAGAACAAATCATATTGAGACCCATTGTGGCATAGTGCCAGCCTGTTATTACATTTTGAGTTTGTGGGTGCCAGAGTTTGTGAAGGCAAAACACCCCTAATTCCTGGATTTAGTAAGTGTTAGAATCAACGCTTGGAATATTAGGATGGGCTACCAGACGCTGAGGGACGTAGGTGGTGCTGTGGGTTAAACCACAGAGCCTAGGATTGACGATCAGAAGGTCGGCGGTTCGAATCCCTGTGATGGGGTGAGCTCCCGTTGCTCGGTCCCTGCTCCTGCCAACCTAGCAGTTTGAAAGCACATCAAAGTGCAAGTAGATAAATAGGTACCGCTGTAGTGGGAAGGTAAATGGTGTTTCTGTGCGCTGCTTTGGTTCGCCAGAAGTGGCTTAGTCATGCTGGCCACATGACTCGGAAGCTGTACGCCGGCTCTCTCAGCCAATAAAGCGAGATGAGCGCCGCAACCCCAGAGTCGGCCATGACTGGACCTAATGGTCAGGGGTCCCTTTACCTTTACTAAACGCTGAAGTTAGCCTTCATGTAAAAAAACAGGCCAAATCAGGTTTTGTATGCTCAGATAATCGCTTGGGAGAAGAGCTATCACAGAGAACAAACAGATACTCTGGGCCGGACTGATGGAGCGAGCCCTGCTTCCCAACTCTCCCACTGAGGCAGTCTGGTGGAATGCCTGCTCTGAGGTGACAGTTGAGGGAGATGAAATCTGACAGGGCTGGCCTGTCAGCCAAGCTCAACTGAGCTGGTTTTAATTTTTCTACATTGCAAACGGCTTCGATCTCTTGTTATGATGTGGCAGTATATAAATAGAGTCGTTAACCAGTTGGCATCCGTCTGTCTCGAGAGACAACGGAGGAGTGTGCTTTTGCGGGTGAAGTCCCAATTGTTGGAAGGTTGCTTGCGCTTGTTGTGGCTATAAAGAACCGATGTGGGAGAGACGTGTTTTGCTGCACCTGGGGCAGGTGAAGGCGTCTGGTTCTGCTGCTGCTGCAGATGCACTGTTGCTTCTCTCTGTATTCCTCTTTGTTATTTAAACAGACATCCGGTCTGACTTTCAAGTCCGCAGCTTTTTTTGCCTCCAGCTTCTAGTTCACATAACTCAACTCTCTGCCCTAGCCTTTTGTTTTTCTTTTGTTACCTTAAGGATCCATGCTTGTTGTTGCTGTTGTTTACTCATTTAGTTGTGTCCGACTCTTCGTGACCCCATGGACCAGAGCACGCCAGGCACTCCTGTCTTCCGCTGCCTCCTGCAGTTTGGTCAGACTCATGCTGGTAGCTTCGAGAACACTGTCCAACCATCTCGTCCTCAGTCGTCCCCTTCTCCTTGTGCCCTCCATCTTTCCCAACATCAGGTACTTTTCCAGGGAGTTTTCTCTTCTCATGAGGTGGCCAAAGTATTGGAGCCTCAGCTTCAGGATCTGTCCTTCCAGTGAGCACTCAGGGCTGATTTCCTTAAGAATGAGAGGTTTGATCTTCTTACAGTCCATGGGACTCTCAAGAGTCTCCTCCAGCACCATAATTCAAAAGCATAAATTCTTCGGCGATCAGCCTTCTTTATGGTCCAGCTCTCACTTCCATACATCACTACTGGGAAAACCATGGCTTTAACTATACGGACCTTTGTTGGCAAGGTGATGTCTCTGCTTTTTAAGATGCTGTCTAGGTTTGCCATCGCCTTTCTCCCAAGGAGCAGGCGTCTTTTAATTTTGTGGCTGCTGTCACCATCTGCAGTGATCATGGAGCCCAAGAAAGTAAAATCTCTCACTTGCTAGTAAAATCCATGCTTGTAGAGGGCCATTAAGAGGCTGGTCTGGCTATCCCAAAAATCGAATCCCTGCTGTATCCAAGAGTCAGAAGGGGGCGCTCAGCCTACAGCCCCCCCCAACTCACAACGGTATAATAATGATATGTGAAAATGTAGTGGTGAGTTAACAAAATTTTAGGTTTTAATGCTTTCATTGAAAGCATTTTTGGGGGAATGTTTGATGAAGGCTTTCTTTGTTCTCTGCAGAAGTTAAAGGATTGTGCTGAAGGCTTTTGGTAGTTCTATAGACTCAGCACTTCCGGACCAATTTCCATCCTTCAGTCACAATGGGATGGTTGGTTGGGGGGCGGAAAGGAAAGGATCGTGTGGCCTGACTTTCCCATCTGCCCTGCGACAGGCACAGAAAATACAGATCAGATTACAGCTCGTTATTCCATATTGTTTTTCTTTGGTGGGGAAAACACAACAATGATTTAGCTTTTGTCATAGCCATTGTGCGCTTGTGATTACAGATTCACTGCGCCTTGACGGAGGTTTCTTGAGGTTCTGCACGTCAGAAGCCTGGCTGCTCCCTGCAAAGCACCCCAAATGCTGGCACATTCTCGTATGGCTTTTGTACGTCTGCAATATTTCCTGATTTCAAAGGAAGTTAAATGAGCTCCATTGTCAGGCAGGGGTGAGAGGCCTAAGAACAAGGCATCATATTTCGCAACAGTGTGATTTATTTCTCCTTGTGCCAGCTTTTAAATGGCAGTCCTTTCCTATTTATAATTCCGCTCGCTACTGTGCTAGTAATAGGCTCTCACTGGGACGCCTTTGTTCCAGTCCTTATCCCAGTAACAACATAAGTAAGTGGCTTGAAATTGTTTCACTCCAGCCCTCTGTTGTGGCCCCCGTTTACACACACACACACACACACACACACAGCACACTTGCTTGCCTGGCTGCAATATAAAGAGCAGTGTGTGAGGGAAGGATGGCATTGGAGCTGTTTGTCAGGTAGCGTCACCAATGCTGGGTTTGGGGACAGAAGTCCAGGGTCTCACTCAGTGGAATGAGCAGGAGGGTTCCCCAATGCAGCCGAGATAGCTTGCCATGTTTTGAAGACAGCAAAGCAATGCACGTCAGCTTCTAAAGAGTCCAGAGAGTCTAAAGTTGCACCACTGTTTGGTGCCATCTTACAACTGTGGGAAGTGTGGCATTGACACATGAAGTCTCACATGATTATTCTGCCCATGAGGTTTGCGGTACACTCATGCCTTGGTTTCCGAACAGCCTAGTTCTCAGACATTTTTTGCTCCCAAAACCTGGACGTGGCTGTTCTGGTTTCTGAAGGTTCTTTTGGATGCTGAATGTCCAACAGGGCTTCCGTGGCTTCTGATTGGCTGCAGGAGCTTCCTGCAGCCAATCAGAAACCACACTTTGGTTTTCGAATGCTTTGGAAGTCGAATGGACTTCCGGAATGGACTCTGTTCGACTTCCAAGGTACGACTGTATTTGCACATACACCTCAGCGGTATGGGACTGCAATCTTGTTGAAGTGGTTCTCGTGCCATCACATAAGTTTGTGAAGAGGTGAAGACCTTATTTGTGCTCTCTTTTCCATATTATATAAAGCAGGGTTGAGGTTCCCTGGTAGAACATCTGCCTTGAATGCAGAATGCCCCAGGTTCAATCCCTGTCATCTCCAGGTAAAAATGGGAATGTCACCTGCCCAAAATTCTGAAAAGCTACTTTTCCTCTGTTCAGGGCCGGATTTACTTATGGTATCTAGAGCCATTTGCACATAACAAAATATGTATTTTATCAAAGTAATTGATATAGAAATGAGCAAACCATGATATTTGATGTATTGCAGTATTTTAATATTTTTTTGGAAGCCGCCCAGAGTGGCTGGGGAAACCCAGCCAGATGGGCGGGGTATAAATAATAAATTATTATTATTATTATTATTATTATTATTATTATTATTATTATATTTTAGGGAGCAGGCTAGCAGTCAGGGCCCATTACTTACAACATAGGAGCCTACACAACACAAACACTGTTGCTGTATGTAGGTTTTATTTTATTTGTTTTTTATCTTATATTTTGGAAATGTACATCCAGGTTTTTTTCCTTTTTTGGGGGGGGGCAAGAGAGTGGGGCCCTAAGCTATAGCTTGTTTAGCTTATAGGTAAATCCGTCACTGGCTCTGATTCATTTTAAGACGACTTCCTGTGTTAAGTTTATGCAAGGAGGGATGAAGGTGATGGGTGACAGACATTTAAGGATAGCCTTCCTGATGGTGAGGTATTTTTCACCCATTTTGTTCTGTCTCCTCCTGTCTTTTAAATTAAAGAAACTTGATAACTTGTCTTCACCTTAGGCTTCAAAGCCTTCTTAAAACAGTGAACAGAACTGAAGCATCTGTCTCTTTTGTTAATGATCAGGTTTGCGGATCCCTGACAATGTGAGCACTTTAATAAATAGCGATAGGAAGATGAAGTAGGACAACAGAGTATAGATTCACGAATAGATGAATTAATTGTTTTGCTTGCGGAGGATTTTTTTTTAAAGTCTAAACATGTGCTTCCTTTTTTCATTTGCTTCATTCAACAGTAAAAGCTGCTCTTGATTGATGTAAGAATTGGTGCATCATTTCTGCGCCTTGTCATTATACATTAAATATAAATATAAATGTTGTTGTTTAGTCGTGTCCGACTCTTCATGATAAATATAAATATAAATATAAATAATATAAATATATGTGAGGGGGTGTGCATATGGGTCTTCTGTTTTAAAAGTGGAGCCAGAAAAGGCATGCTAGTGATCTAACCCTAAGCACATTTACTGGGGGGCAAGTAGGGTTTTGATGGGACTTACTTTCAAGTAAATATGATCGGTTCATAAGGGCATTTTCTTCCTTGGTGTTAATTGAAATAGCATGCCATGCAGCAGCCTGATTTGTTGTGACAGGAGATGCTGTCCTGTTTGCAATGGAAGTCTTGTATCTTGGGGGCCAGGCTGAGGCAAATCAAATGGATAAAATATCCAAATGTTCAGTACACAGGGCAGTGGGATCACATTATCTTCTCCCACGTTATCTTCCAGGTGCCCTGTCTGTCCCAGCCTGTTGCAGTCTAAACCCATCTTCTCCAACCTGGTGCTCAGGACTACATCTGCCCCAGCCAGCACGGGCCAATCCTTGCCATGTAATTGTTATAATAATTTAAGGTCTCAAGTATATAAATTAAATGTTCATAAATTTACAAGGCAAACACATACATAAGTATATAAACCACGTGTTTGAAATAGCACAGGAGAGCAATCCTGAAACCATTTTGACTCTCCTTAATTGACCTCAAAAGTTTCTCTGCAAGGAGGAAGGAAATGAGAAAGCCTCTCCATTGTCTTTTGCTTACCTGTCTTTAGGGCATCTTTCTGTGTGAATAGAGTGAGCCTGTGACCTGGATTCAGGAGTTAAAGTACAGTGGTACCTCGGGTTAAGAATTCAAATCGTTCCGGAGGTCCGTTCTTAACCTGAAACTGTTCTTAACCTGAGGTACCACTTTAGCTAATGGGGCCTCCGCCTCCGCCGTGCCACCACCGCGTGATTTCTGTTCTCATCCTGATGCAACCCGAGGTTCTATTTCTGGGTTAGAAGAGTCTGTAACCTGAAGCGTCTGTAACCTGAAGCATCTGTAACCCGAGGTACCACTGTATTTACCATCACAAAAGAATGGCCAGGCTGCCCAAGTAAGCAGTCACTGGCCATTGTCAGGTATCCTGGCAGACAGGATTTCTGCTGTAGCCTGCCTCCTTCTGTGATGTATGTATGATGTATACATTAAATATAAATATAAATGTTGTTGTTTAGTCGTTTAGTCATGTCTGACTCTTTGTGATAAATATAAATATAAATAATATAAATATGTGAGGGGGTGTGCATATGGGTCTTCTGTTTTAAAAGTGGAGCCAGAAAAGGCATGCTAGTGATCCAACCCTAAGCACATTTACTGGGGGGCAAGTAGGGTTTTGATGGGACTTAAAGGTAAAGGTAAAGGGACCCCTGACCATTAGGTCTAGTCGTGACCGACTCTGGGGTTGCGCCGCTCATCTCGCTTTATTGGCCGAGGGAGCCGGCGTACACCTTCCGGGTCATGTGGCCAGCATGACTAAGCTGCTTCTGGCAAACCAGAGCAGCGCACGGAAATGCTGTTTAACTTCCTGCTGGAGCAGTATCTATTTATCTACTTGCACTTTGACGTGCTTTCAAACTGCTAGGTGGGCAGGAGCAGGGACTGAGCAACGGGAGCTCACCCCGTCGCAGGGATTTCAACTGCCGACCTTCTGATCAGCAAGTCCTAGGCTCTGTAGTTTAACCCACAGCGCTACCCGTGTCCCTTGATGGGACTTACTTTCAAGTAAATATGATCAGTTCATAAGGGAAGTGGTCTTGAGCTACAGGGTGGCAATTTCAAAAGTCTATTTAAGGGCTTGCACACCGTTGTTCTGGGTTCCTCCTCCCTCCTGCATGTGGTGAGTGAGGAGCCCGACGCAACAGTTTAATAAAGATCAGGCTTACTAGCTGCTTTGCTTCTCAATATTCTCTGGTTGGCCTCTGTTATTTTCTCCTACCGATAGGGAACCCACTTAAGGACTCTATACGGGCTCTTGGATACCCCATAAAGGAAAAGGAGCAAATTTTGTTTTCATCACAATATATTTCAACGATCATTTTAGAAATGAAACAAGGGAACTGCAAATGCATTACCTGCAGCCAGGCTGTGGGCGTTGTTTTGTTCACCAGAGAAGTTGGCTTTCTTTGGATGCAGAGTCCATACAGCTTCATCATGCTCGAGGGAGAAGCTATGACTCTGATGCATCTGTGCACACAGAAGGCCCCTGGTTCTGCGATTGCCATCTCCAGTTAAGGGATCTCAGGGAACTGCAGAGCAACTAGCCACTCAGTATCGGGCTAGTTGAACACATGGTCTGACATGGCAGAAGGCAGGGAGCCCTGCAGTAGCCACAGCTAGTGTTAATGGCAAATGGAACCAAACCCAAGGACAGGCAGTTAAATAATTCTGGTTTCCTCTCCATCCTCTTCCCTGCTCAGCAACACTGAGACTCAGGCTGCACTGAAATGAGGAAGAAGGAATCTGGCAGGCATTGGACTAACATGAAAATAATAATAATAATAATAATAATAATAATAATAATAATAATAATAATAATAATAATTTATTTGTACCTTCCCCAGCCACTCTAGGCAGCTTCCAACAAAGATTAAAAATACATTAAAAGTCACACATTAAAAACTTCCCTGAAATGAATATATTGACGAAATACCATACAGACGTGCATTAGATAGGAGAATATTGCTTGCCAAAATTCACACCTCCATCAAGACAGCATACAAGAATGTGTTTCTGAGGAGAAATTTGCACTAAAATGCTAACATTTTCATAAATATATACAGTGGTACCTCGGGTTACAGACGCTTCAGGTTACAGACTCCGCTAACGCAGAAATAGTACCTCTGGTTAAGAACTTTGCTTCAGGATGAGAACAGAAATCGCATGGCAGCGGTGCAGCAGCAGTGGGAGGCCCCATTAGCTAAAGTGGTGCTTCAGGTTAAGAACAGTTTCAGGTTAAGAACGGACCTCCAGAACAAATTTATACACACACACAGTGGTACCTCGGGTTAAGTACTTAATTCTGTAACCTGAAGTGTATGTAACCTGAAGCGTATGTAACCTGAGGTACCACTGTATATATTTACTCCAATTGCTGCAGAAATTCCCAATTTAAGATTGGGAAAACGAGAAGCTGGTAATCAAAACGGACACCTCCTTCCACCCCTACTCTCAGATCCAGACTTCTGGCTATAGTGACATTAGTTTAGTTCTCACTTGTAACAAAGTGTTCCCTGTGGAGGTATTTCCTTATGAAGGGAGTGAGAGAGATTTGAGCCAGTTACTTATCAGATGACAGTACTCAGCCCAGCCAGGGCTCTTTGTCTAATGGCAGAAAGGCTATTCTCCCTCCGTGCCGCGACTCGGAGCCAATCACCCACTCCAGAAAGGACAGAATGGTTACCTGGGGAGAACAAAGGCCAAACCCTCTGGCACACAGGGGTGTGCGTTTATCCCAGAGGTGTTTAGGACAAGAAATTCTAGTGCACTTTATATAATTCACTCTCACGCGTACTCTTTGAAATGCCAAAGGAACATCTTTTGTCACGAGCTTTTCCCGCTTTGACACATCGTTCTTTTCCGGAGTCTTTCTTCTAAAATTATCTTGTAAGGTGACATGGGAAAAGATGTGCCTCCTCATATCTAATGGATGCCAGTTCAGGTTTCAAAGAGCGCCCCCCCCCTTCCTGGCTCAGTCACGGCATATAGATGCAGAGTCTGATTCCAGCAATTAACTCTTGAACGTAATGGGAAGAGATGTGAATGCCCCATTCTTGTAACCTGCTATTTCGCTCTTCTAATTTATATTCTTACTTTGTTTGCATATTCATTCTGAAAGCATCTGGTGAAGTTTTTGTTGTTTGTTGGGTGGCCTTTTTGTGTGTGTGTCTTTTGAATAATAAGAAAAGACAGAAATCAAATTCAGCAGAATGCAAATTAAAAGCGACAAATGGGATTTGGCATGAAAAGGAAGGAATTAAAGGGATGTTGTTTTGCCCTCCCTGTACTTTTTTCTTTCTTTATTTTTTTAAGTGATACATCAGTTTGTGCAAGTCAGAATTAGTCAGTGCAGAGACTTGGTTGTGAAGGTCATTGCACAGAGAATGAAGAGAAAGGACCATACAAATTCAAACTTAAATGACTGGGTTTCTACAAGTTCTCATATTAAAATACACACCCACCCACCCACCCATAAAAGTTTAAGAAACAGACACTTCTGCAGGAGTTTGGGATGGGCAGCATCAGCTGAGTCTACAAAACTGCCATATTTCCCTTAGGAAACCTGGAAGCTGCTTTATGCCAGGGCTAATCTGTTTTATCTGGGTTTTTAGTTTATCATTGATTTTAGTTCATTTTTTTGAATGTTTTAAATATTTGTTTGTAGCTGATAATGTTATTATTTTGGTAATAATTATAATTATAATATTTTATTAACTATATGCCACCCATCTGAATGGTAAAACGCTTTGAAGTTCTATTACAATCAAGGGCTTCCTTCACGATTGATCCAAAAGCTGCAGTTAGCGCAGAGTGCTGCGGCATAATCACCAACAGGAGTGAGGCCTTGTCAACATATAATACCTGAGTGCAGAGATCTGCACCGGTTGCTGATTTCCCACTGTCCAAGGTGTTACTATGAGTACCGTACTTTTCTGTCTATAAGATGCCCCCATGTATAAGTTGACCCCTATTTCTGGGGACTCACATTTCAGAAAATGGGGGGGGGGGGGGGAGAATGGCTCAGAGTTGGTGAGCTTTTTTGCGGAGGATTGCCCAGAGTTTTGCGGACGAGTGACCTGAGTTTGAGTTTTACAGCTTGCTCAAAATTTTACAAATTGCTCACCTGCAGCACTGACGATGACAGTCGCCAGCAGCTGACAATCAAACGCACACTTGCCACAGGGAACCATCCACCCCATTCACTATCCATGTATAAGACAAGGCACGTTTTTGAACATTATTTTAGAGTGAAAACACCTCGTCTTATGCACGGAAAAGTACCGTATATAAAGCCCTGAACAACTTGGGACCAGTTTACCTAGGAGATTTCCTTTGTACACGCCTTCCCACATGCTTAGAATGTTGAGGTAATCTTAATCTGTTTTAGCAATCAAACATTTGGATGTTATAGAATTGTAATATTTTTCTTGATGCTATTGTTTTTATCTTTTGTTGCTGTTATTTACAATCAAAGCAGTGTATAAATTTCATGAAATAAATAAATCAAGCAAGCAAGCAAGCAAGCAAGCAAGTAATATATATATATATATATATATATATATATATATGCAGGTTTTGGTGTCCTCGGGTGTCTTCCCGTGTAAAAGTTGGGGTGTCTAGGCGACGTTTCGACGAGGTCTCACTCGTCATCTTCAGGCTGGTGCTTTCGGCTTCTTGTTACTGGAACAGAGCGGGATCTCAATGTTTGAGTTCCTATAAATACTGTAGAGGGGGTGTGGTGTCTAGCCTCCAATGTTCTGGGCAGAGAGGAAGTTCCCAGGCTAGTGTGCCTTTTCTTCTTTTGTTCCTTAATTACTTGAGAGATACCTTGAGTGATTTCTTGAGTGATATCCTGAGTACCACTTAGGTGGGTCATTAGGTGTGGATTAGTTGCTAAAGTCTTTGTGTCTTGACCTCTTGAACTTTGTGAAGAGTTTTCCTGAGAAGATGGCTGTATTGCACTTAGTTGTGCTTTGGCTTGGCTTCGTGTATAGGGGCGAGCTGTGGTTTTGTGGCTTGTGTCAGCCAGATCTGTGTAGGGATTGCAGGGGGGTGCAGCATCCGGAGGTGCCACCATGGATTGGCTACTGGATGGTGTCAGTAATTCATCTGTGGAGAGGGTCTGGGTTTGGGTCTGGTGTGGTTGATTGGTGTTGGCGTTCTGTGTGCCTCTGGATCTGGTGTCAGTTTTTGTGGGGAGGGCTAATTTCCAGATGTCTGGCAAGCGGGATGTGTCGTCACGCTTGTTCATGTTGTGAGGGTGTTTCTCTATCTCGATGGCTTCCATGATTATTCTCTTGTGGTGATGTTCCGTGTTAAAGAGCAATTTGGAATCTGCAAAATTAATTTCGTGTCCTGTTTCTTTCATGTGTTGGAAAAGAGAGGAAGTTTTTTCTTCTTTTTTGACGGCATTCTTGTGTTCTGCGATACGTGCATTTATTCGTCTGTTTGTTTGTCCAATGTACGTGGCTGGGCAGACTTTGCAGGGTATTTCATAGATCCCTTGGTTTTCCAACTGGATTTTATCCTTGGGGTTTCTGAGGATATTGGCTATTTTTTGGTTGGTGCAAAAGGCTGTTTTGATATTGTGTTTATGGAGGATTTTGCTAATTTTATCTGTAGTGCCCTTGATATAAGGAAGGAGGGCCTTATATCAGAACACAAACCCAAACTTTGGCTCAGATATGTTGACGACACCTTTGTAATTTGGCCACACGGGAAGGAAAAACTGGATAGCTTCCTCACACATCTCAACAACTTACACCCCAAAATACAATTCACTATGGAAATAGAAGCCAACAACCAACTTCCCTTCCTTGACGTCCTAATCTACAAAAAACCTGATGGCTCCCTAGGACACACTATCTACCAGAAAAAAACACACACCAACCGCTACTTACATGCACAATCACACCACCACCCTGCACAAATAAACTCCGTAGCCAAGACTCTCATCTCCAGAACCAAACGCCTGGCTGACAAAGACCACTTGACAACTGAGTTACAGAATCTCTCAAATGTGTTAATTGCCAATGGATACCAGCAAAACAGGATTACGAAGCTAATCCAAAAGGAAACACCCCCCAAAAACCAAGACACAGAAGAAAACAATGGCATGGCCCTCCTTCCTTATATCAAGGGCACTACAGATAAAATTAGCAAAATCCTCCATAAACACAATATCAAAACAGCCTTTTGCACCAACCAAAAAATAGCCAATATCCTCAGAAACCCCAAGGATAAAATCCAGTTGGAAAACCAAGGGATCTATGAAATACCCTGCAAAGTCTGCCCAGCCACGTACATTGGACAAACAAACAGACGAATAAATGCACGTATCGCAGAACACAAGAATGCCGTCAAAAAAGAAGAAAAAACTTCCTCTCTTTTCCAACACATGAAAGAAACAGGACACGAAATTAATTTTGCAGATTCCAAATTGCTCTTTAACACGGAACATCACCACAAGAGAATAATCATGGAAGCCATCGAGATAGAGAAACACCCTCACAACATGAACAAGCGTGACGACACATCCCGCTTGCCAGACATCTGGAAATTAGCCCTCCCCACAAAAACTGACACCAGATCCAGAGGCACACAGAACGCCAACACCAATCAACCACACCAGACCCAAACCCAGACCCTCTCCACAGATGAATTACTGACACCATCCAGTAGCCAATCCATGGTGGCACCTCCGGATGCTGCACCCCCCTGCAATCCCTACACAGATCTGGCTGACACAAGCCACAAAACCACAGCTCGCCCCTATACACGAAGCCAAGCCAAAGCACAACTAAGTGCAATACAGCCATCTTCTCAGGAAAACTCTTCACAAAGTTCAAGAGGTCAAGACACAAAGACTTTAGCAACTAATCCACACCTAATGACCCACCTAAGTGGTACTCAGGATATCACTCAAGAAATCACTCAAGGTATCTCTCAAGTAATTAAGGAACAAAAGAAGAAAAGGCACACTAGCCTGGGAACTTCCTCTCTGCCCAGAACATTGGAGGCTAGACACCACACCCCCTCTACAGTATTTATAGGAACTCAAACATTGAGATCCCGCTCTGTTCCAGTAACAAGAAGCCGAAAGCACCAGCCTGAAGATGACGAGTAAGACCTCGTCGAAACGTCGCCTAGACACCCCAACTTTTACACGGGAAGACACCCGAGGACACCAAAACCTGCATTCCTGTACCCGTGAAAATCTACGAAAGCAAATATATATATATATATATATATATATGAATGATTAGACTATCCGTCTAATTTAGGGCTCAGCCACACTACCCTTTGTCCAGCGATTTCGTCTGGGTCTGTGATATCCCATGATTTCTAGGGATGGATCCCTAGGTCCATTGAAATGAGTGCTGTACCATTGGGCTACAGCCCTCAAATTTTGTGAACCCAATTTATTATTATTACAGTACTACCACTAACTTTGATATATTAATCACCTTCTAAACCACCACCTCAAGGCAATTTAAATATAAAATAGTTTCAAGCAGTTAAAAGTACAAAAAAAGCAATTACATTAAAAAGTAGACCAAAACATTGACAAGTAGGACACTCTTGGTATAGACCCATTTATCAGGCAGTGAAAGCCTCTCAGAACAATAATATTCTCAGTTGTTTCCAGAAAGTGCTGATAGTGGTCAACCTGTTGTTGGCATAATTTAGACAATAAAAATCATAAAAGAGAGAAAAAGACCCATCCATAAAACGTTAGTAATCCAGACATATTAAACACTTAAAACATATAAAAGACTCAGTAGCCACCATTAAGTAAAATTAAGTGGTTTTAAATTTGACTTTTAAAATCTCAACTAAATATCCTGAAACGATCTCAGTAATTTCGAAACTATCACCCCTCAGCAGATATTGGATTACAGATATTATTATTTTTTACAAACAGATGCTTTAAGCTTCAAAAGAGTCACCAGTAGGCCTCTCCAGAGAGTGTATATTGGTATATTGTATGTGGTGTATTAGACGCCAACTTCTAAAGAAGATTGCGGGGGTCCGACGTGACGTCCTGAAATCACGGGTGTGATGTTGCGAGGATCCAAGGGGTGGAGCTGAATGCCCTCTGAACATTGAGGTGCCCCAGCCCTCTCAAAAAAACCAGTGCCCCCCTCCGAAAGTGCTTTGGCCCCTAGGAGCCAGCACCTATGCGTGACAGCTGGACCTGGAAATACTATACGCCACCAGCCAGCCATTCCTCAGCTCCTTTCACCTCCGTAAAATGGGCTCTCCGTGGTTGTTGCTTTGAACAAGCCCGAGGAAACCTATTACTTCAGCCGGTGTTTGGAGAAAGGGTGGATCTTCAGAGTTCAATTACAATCCCTAGCAGTTTAAATGATAGTTGCTGTGCCATAATCTAAAATAAATTGCTTTTCACAAGAAGCCATGTAAGCTTTTGCACTGTGATGCCAAAGAGGCTGCTGCTTCTTATCTCATCTGAAATTCAAACAGCACGGACAGCCTTGCCTTTGAACTTGCCTCTTTACCTCAAAGAGAATTAGCCTCTTCGTTGGGGTTTATGCACTCTTTTTATACCTGGTGTTTACACTGAAGAAAACAATATTCTCCGAGCGTTTGATTTCTTCCCCTCCCCTCTTCTAATATGCTCATTTCTGCTTTCCCTCAATCCTTCTGGCTCTTGACAAATTCTACTGCAGGATTTTCTATCTGCCCCCAGCAAAAAAGTTATTTCTTATCTGTGCCGCTCAGGGCCATGCAACTAGGAAAAGTCCATCCCAAATCCTAATTGAACCTCTCCAGCTTACATCACTCCAAATACCCCAAGGGAAAGGCATGACGAACAGTGTATTTTTACATTCAGGAAAAAAGCAACAACTGCAACCCAGAGGTACGACAACCCACCTGAGACTGCCCTTCTACCAGGATGCAGGCTGGAGATGCTGTACCTGGAAAAACACATCCCTTCATGTAAACACTGGGTGGTATCCTATGCTCTGGTTCCAGTAGTACGAGGATTTGTGCAATGGTACCTCCTACTCAGTCTTCACACAGATCTGCCCCAGAGGGTCCGGCGAGCCCCAGAACAGATTTAGGGAGCACATGGAGGGAGGAGAGGAGGTGATGAACTTTCCTCCTTGGAAGTTTTTTAACAGAGGTTGGATTGCCATCTGTCATGGATGCTTTAGCTGAGATTCCTGCATTGCAGGGGGTTGGACTAGATTACCCTTCCAACTCTAGGACTCTATGATTCATTGTGCAGCAATAAAACTGCTGGCACATTTGCAAACCTAAGCAGGGTCTGGTATAGTTTAAAATTGGGTGGGGGAGATTCCTGCATTGCAGGGCGGGAAGGACTAGATGACCCTCAGGGTCCCTTCCAACTCTGTGATTCTATGATTTTAGTCATTGTCTTACATTTTTGTGCACTTCGGATAAGGGTAAAAAGGTAAAGGTATCCCTGACTGTTAAGTCCAGTCGCGGACGACTCTGGGGTTGCGGCGCTCATCTCGCTTTACTGGCCGAGGGAGCCGGCGTACAGCTTCCGGGTCATGTGACCAGAGTGACTAAGCCGCTTGGGGCGAACCAGAGCAGCGCGTGGAAACGGCGTTTACCTTCCCGCCGGAGGGGTACCTATTTATCTACTTGCACTTGACGTGCTTTGGAACTGCTAGGTGGGCAGGAGCTGGGACCGAGCAACGGAGCTCACCCCGTCGTGGGGATTCAAACCGCCAACCTTCTGATCGGCAAGCCCTAGGCTCTGTGGTTTAGACCACAGCACCATCCGCGTCCCTTACCCAGATGAGGGTAGTATATAAATTAAACAAGTCAAGAGATAAAACAAAACCCAAGGCAGTGTTCTGGGTTGTCACCCACTCAGGTACTGACCACACCCAGACCTGCTTAGCTTCAGCAAGCTGGCTGCTTCATCTGCCTTAAGATCATATCCCTGAGCTCTGGGATGCCTGCCTATTCCAATGCATTACTGTGCTCTCTTCTACACTGTGTGCCTCATCTCTGAACGTGTAACTGCTGCGCCACCCTGGAGCCCTTTTTGCATAGCATGACCTATATAAATCTAAAGTAATATTTTGCCCAGGACACCAGAATACCTTGATCACTGCTTCGGCATAGAGAATTCTGGTGCTTCGTAGCTTAAGCCTGACCCAACTGACTCCCAGTCCCTTCTCTCTCTCTCCTCCCCCCCACTGCTGCCCACCCCCCAGTCACCTGCAACCTGCTTCCTTCAAAGACTTTCTATCTCTGCAAGCCTCATTGTAAGGATCTGGACTTCCACCAGCAGAATATTCAAAGAACTGGTGCTTTTATCTCCATGCTTGGCATACACTCAGAAGATCAATATATTGGAGTGTGTGTATGTATATTTAAAATCACCAAGGTGAAGAAATGGATTTGTTTTAAGATGAGACGGGTCGCTTGCTCTTCGTTCTCCCTTCAAGCTGATCGCTCACTCCTGCCTTCATTTCGCTCTCTCTCTCCCCCCCTTCTCCCTTTGGCAGGAGGGGTTGTGCTGCTGGCTGCCCTTTCCGGAGCTGCCAGTAAGTCTTTTCAGCTAGCACAGTTGGCTTGCTCAAGGAGGAGCTGGATGCTTTGCCACTCTGCCTAATTTAAATTATGCTTCCAATTTTCCTTGTCTGTGAGGTCTCGGCATGTTGACAGGTGAAATTAAATGCTGCAATTTAGTGGAGAGGGGATAAAAAAGGAAAGAAATAATGTGTAGCCTGACCCTGTTCTGATGCAAATTCATGCAGAGATAGTTAAGACGGAGCACACGCAGTTGAGTCAAAGAGACACTCTGATCCTTTGCTGATTTATCCAATAACTTGA
This sequence comes from Podarcis gaigeae, assembly GCF_964106915.1. Lineage (NCBI taxonomy): Eukaryota > Metazoa > Chordata > Lepidosauria > Squamata > Lacertidae > Podarcis > Podarcis gaigeae. Next base: position 104,067,091 of record NC_139679.1, read on the forward strand.
GAGAGTTCCTGGAGGAGTGGGTGGGTGCGTGTACATGTATCCATGTATGTTTGTGGGAGAAATGCTGGAATCCTGTTCTTAGCTAGATGTTCATTCAGCAAAACACACACACACAATGACAGTGGAATTTGCTGCCAAGGAGTGTGGTGGAGTCTCCTTCTTTGGAGGTCTTTAAGCAGAGGCTTGACAACCATATGTCAGGAGTGCTTTGATGGTGTTTCCTGCTTGGCAGGGAGTTGGACTCAAAGGCCTTTGTGGTCTCTTCCAACTCTATGATTCTATGATTCTATGAATGCTGAAGTTTAGCCCCTTTTATGTTTGCCAGAACACATGACAGGTGAAAGTGTGTAGAGGGACAGGGGTTGGTGGCACAAGACCCATTCCAATGCCTCCTCCCAAACCTGCTGGAACGTCTTGTCAGGCCTTCATTGAATCATAGAGTTGGAAGGGACCCTGAGGAGCATCTTAGTCCAACCCCTTGCAATGCAGGAATATGCAGCTGTCCCATATGGGGATTGAACCTGCAACCTTGATGTTATCAGCACCACACTGTAACAAACTGAGCTACCCAGGCCTCATGCACTGGGTGTTCCGCTGGCTTCTCCTGGGGGAAACTGTTCTTCAGCACTCAATCGGAGCAAACGTCAGTTGGGTTTTCCTGGGGTTGCCATTTGTTCCGATTTAGAACTAAAGAATGGGTTTTCCCCGGGAAGGGAACAGGATGAGGGGGGAACTCCTTGGACCCATGTTTTCTAGCCATGGGACAAAGCGGAAGTGTTAATAAGCCCTTGGTCCACAAATACCTGAGAAGAGCCCATTTGGCGGCATGGTTTGCAACCACATCCTCCCTCTCTTCACACTTTAACCCCTTGTTCATTCAGGTGAACATTTTCTGATTCGTGCAGTTAAATGATTCGCACAACATTTCCTCTCCCCTGCAAAACAAACTTTATGTGCTCACTTGCGCCAAGCTGGTGGCTGGTATTGACTGTCACAATTAAGTTTCAGAGGAGGGAAAGATGGTTGTGTGCGCCAGAGATCAATTTCAGCATCATAATGACGTAAAAAGAGCTCTGCTACATGAGGGCAAACCTTGTCTAACAGCAAATCTCACAGTTTAGCTATGAAGAAGTACTTCCTTTTGTCTTTTCTGAATCTTCCAACATCCAGCTTCATTGGCTGTGCCCAAGTTCCAGTATTACAAGAGACTGAGAAGAACTTCCCTCTATCCATAATACATTTGTTAGCCTTGAAGACAGCACAAAACTTCTTTTGGGGGTACCTTGCTTCCTGTGGCCTTTTCTAGGAAAAGGGGACACTGTTTTGGAAACTACACCAGGACTCACAACCACCGTAATCTGGCCTTGCTGGTGGGCTCTGGAACATAACAACGTGTAGTGTGCACCAGTTAGGGAAGCCTATATTAGTATTTACTGGGCTGGAGGGGAAGCATTTTGTACTGTGCACTTGGTTGCAAAATTTGGCTGCTGTCTGACAAGGCAGAATGGCTGAAAATATGGGGAAGAAAAGACATGCCCATTTAAAATGTTGGTTTTTAAAGTACTCAGAAATCAATCACTGTTTCTGGGAAAAGGAACAAGTGCAGTGGCTTTGAGTTAAGTGCTGAAGGGAACGTCTGGTTGTTGGTGGAATTGCTCTCAGCTGAAATAGTGAAAAGTGAATGAATGGCATGAGAACATTCTGCACACTGGAAGAGCTGAAATGCCAGCAACTCTTGGTGCGGTCGTGATAGATAAATCCTGTGGGGTTCAGCCTCTTGCTGTAGACAGCATCCTGTTTTAGCCATTGCCAGTAAGTAAATTCATCATGGGATGTGCAAGTGACCCCCCAAATAAGGTTATTCTGTCTTGAAAAGAAGACAGCATATTTTTAATGAGTATACCAAACACGCCCTTTAGTAGTAATCAAGAGGAAAAGAAACCAGAGGAATGCAAACCCAAAGAGACTAAAGTTGGGAATGTGGCACCCTTCTCTTCAAATGAAATTAAAACCGAGCTTGTTGTGGTCACGATCCTGAAGTACACAAATTTCCATGGTCTGCTGCAGAAAGAGGAAGATGTATGGTACCTTTGTTCAGATCGATAATGCCTGTTCCAGCGTTGAATATAGGAAAACTGTTTTACCTGTTTGTGACTGAAATATGTAAGTATGCAGTGTCAAGTTTAGGATCCAGAGGATAACATTTGCTATCTACTTATCATAGGGCTGAATGGATTTCAAACATACTGTCACATTGTCTCTGTGTCGGATCAGCAGGGAATCGCCTCAGGCCAAATAGCTTCTACCAGGACTGCCCCTTTAATGAGAGGCCCCAATCCACCTGTGCAAATGCTGAAGGGGAAGGGAGCAGCTGCTACCCCTAATGCATAATGAAAGACACCTGGAGCTGAAATAGCCCAGAGGGAGAAGGGAGACTGGCCTGCTTGAGAAGGAAAGAGGGGAACCTAGGCCTGGGGTAGCCATCTCCAACTAAGACCACAGGGGTAAATTGGCTACAGTAATCTATGCTCTGGTAGCCTCAGGGTTGGATTATTGCAATATGCTTTACATGAGCGACTGGTTTGGAAGCTTCAATTAGTGCAGAATGTGGCTGCCTTGACTGTTGACAGGTCTGAGGCAAACAGACCATATAATGTTAACTCTGTCCCAACTACACTGGCTGCCTGAATGCTTCCAAGCCCAAATCAACATGCTGGTTTCGGCCCTTAAAGCTCTTAGTGGCTTGGGGCTTCCATATCTTCCGGAATGCCTCTCCCAATACGGATCTACCTAGACTCTTGGATCTTCGTCTGAGGCCCTTCTCTGGGTTCCTGCTTGAGGCCTGGAGGGTGGTAAGAAGCAAGGTGGCCTTTCCTGTCTGTGGAATGGTCTTCCCAACAAAGTTCACCTGGTGCCTTTGTTGACAGTTTTCTCGGTGCCAGGTAAGGACTTACCTTTCCTCCAGACTTTTGATGGGGTAAGATGTTATTGTTTGCTATTGGTATGCTGCTAAAACTTCCTGTGGCTGCTACAGGGTTGGTGGGTGTTGCTTTGCTCTTGGGACTCAACCAAATGTCTGGTGCTTATGACAGATGCCACTGGAAAGTACTGAGGCATGGAGAAAAACAAGGTGCGGCCACTCCGATAGCTCATGGGACTGTGTTGCCTGTGCTAAGGGCCAGAGGTCAGTAAATCTGGAGTCACTGCATTTTTCCTGTCTTTTCTTCAACTGGGGCTCATGTTTGAGCACATTCTCCCATGGAATACAGGGCATTCAATGTGCTGCTCCCCCAGGACGATCTCACAATATGTCTGTCAGCCAAGGGAAGTAGGCCAACACGTTATTCACAAGAGGACTGCAGGGTGAGAGGCAGGGAAGGCCGGCAGGATGGAGTGCCTGGGTGTGAAGGGAATTCAGCAGCAGGGCTGATAAGACTAATAAATCTGCATGGAAAGGCTCACAGGACTTGCGACTTTTGCTTTGGTATAAAAATATGTGGAGTTTACCCTTAGCTGAAAAAGAAAAAAACTCATAAAGGCACAGAGGATCCTGAAAAAGCCTATGCTGTTGGTTGGGATTTTATCGTATACAATCAATATAGACTCACAGGGCTCTCTCTCCATGGTACAATGTGAAATTCGGCTTTCCTAATGGTTTTAAGTACTCTGTTTATCTGATTTAAATCTCTTGCAGTGCACTGCTTTTGTTTATGTGTTTGTACTTCTATTGTTTCGTTGGGTTGATTTGTTTGATTTACGTCAATAAAAATGAAATCTGTGGAGATGGTTGGTGGGATTAAGAAGGGGAATGGGGACAAGCAGGATCGGTAAGGACAAAAGGAGGTCTGTTGGCCACACATCGTAAGTGTACATTGTACAGAGAAGGAAGGAAAAGCTGGTATAACAGCACGAAAGAGCAGTAGGAGTCAAGGCAGAGCAAGGGAAAAACCTGTGCAGTCCAATGGACATTGGGTCAGCCTCCAGAAAGGATCTACCTCCCCACAGACTGGTCACGATAGATAAGATTCGTTACCTTCTCTTTGCCCAACTGTATCTTGTGCTGGGAAGGGCTTTTAAAAAAATCTTAAGAAAGCAACCACCGTCATCAATGACATCTGAGGCACTGCTTTTTAGAAAGAGAATGTAGACATTCTGCCATTCATGATTAGTGTTGGGTTTTGTCCAATAATCTCTACCCATTGAAAAATGAAAATAGGAAGCTGGCTCCAACTTGTCGCAGGACCGAGGGCTTAATAACATTTGCTTCCATTAATTACCCGGGCAGCAAAGCCAGAAGTCAAGTTCAGCTGAACTCCCCCGTATTGTTGGGAAAAGGGTGGAGATGAATTTAATGTACTCCTTATGGGCTTTGAATGAGAATAAGGAAACAAATCCAGGAAGTCACTAGAAGAACTTATGTGATCTCCTACCACTCTTTTAACTTTGTTAGGTTTTTAATAGGTAGGATCCAGGAATAGGTGTGCCTTGTTTTGCAGCATCTTCATTGCCCCTTTAAGGAGACATAAGAGGCTTATTTATATTGCTAGCTCTTGGAAATGATAACAGAAGAGGCTATGATCTTATATCTGGTGTTTATATATAGTCCCCTCCCCCTAAAATAAAAATAAAAGAGTGTTTCACCTGCCAGCTGGCCCCTTGCAGTTAAGGTTACATTGTTGTAGGGGAAAAACAATCCACTGTGTCTATTTATAAAAGCTCCAGGCAGCTCACGAAATAGAAATATATCACAATATAAATTTTATAGCAGTTGCTAAAGCAAAAATAGAGACAATAAAATCACCACAATTAATTAATGGAGTAAAGCAGTTAAAGTCATTCTTTATGCCGCTAAAATATCACTAAAAGCACAGTGAAAGCACACTGATGTGCATGTGCTGGTAAGCTCCTGGTTGGATTACTGCAATGCGCTCTGTGTGGGGCTGCCCTTGAGGCTGCCCCACAAGCTGCAGCTAGGGCAGAATGTGGCAGTTCAAGTGCTCACTGGGGCAGAATATCACCCTCATATTATACCACTGCTGAAAGAATTGCAGTGGTTGCCATTTAGTGACTGGGCCAAGTTCGAGGTTGTAGTAGGTATACAAAGACCTGTAGAGATTTGGACCAGGATATCTATACATACCTGAACATTCACTGTGCTCTGCAAATGCCACATCGCCTTTTGTGCGGCGGCACCTCTCATTACATCCCAGACAGGTGTCATCTCCATTGTCCTTTCAGCATCTGCCCCTCTTTCAACAAACCATCCAAGTGGGGATTTTTGTCTCACTCAGTATCTGAATTTATTTATACATATGCATTTGCTTTCTCTTGTTTTTTCAGATACATTTGTTTTGTATATATAGTTATTGTATTGTGAAATCACTTTGATATGTTAATATCATTAATAATGGTGATATTAATCATGAAATCGATTGAGTTTCCCTCAGAAACCAGGAGGACTCTGTCTCGGACAGGTGTTCCTTGGCAGAGAATTGCATGGGGCCGAGGGCACAATGGTCAAGGCTGTGCTATGCTTCTCCCCATGCTTCCGTTTCCTACATTAAAGGATACTTGGTGGGACACGTTCTACACTGGGAATTGCAAGATAAATATGCTACAGCAAGGCCTCTACCTTGGCCAGGGTCCTTCTTGGAGCTGGAGATGCAAAGGCAGATGGGATTCTTTCCTATACCTTTAACAGCTGCGTTGAAGAGAGAATTTCAATGGATGCAGCTTTCCTCACCGATGCATGACAACCTGAGGCCAAAAAATTCCCTGTTCTACACCACTGTTAAAAATACAGGAGCCTTCCATTGCCATCTGATCTCCTTGCCTGAGACTTATTTTTGGCTTGGTATCAAGACAGCAGTGGCGATCATCTTGCCTTTTCCGTAGGGCAGGAAGGATGGCGTGAAGGCAGGTGAGGGGGGGGGACATTTTGGTGTTCCAGGTGTCGCTGAACTACATCAGCTCAGGAAACCACCGGCAATGGTTAGGGATGATGGGAGTTGTAGTTTGGCAACATCTGGAGGTCCAGAGGTTCCCCGCAGCTGTTGTAGGGATATTCCTTGCCAGTCTCAGATCCTGCTTGAAACAGGAGCTGAAATGCTAGGAACTATAATGAGAGAATTGATCCGTAGATATATGTAGTAGAGGGGCTTTATTGAGTTACAGTCAACACGGATTTACAAAAAACAGATCACGTCAAAGAAACCTGAAAGCCTTTTCCAATATAGTCACTGAGTGGGCGGAGAAGGCAGACATCGCACACATAATATGTCTGAGTAGCTGCGAGGCCTTTGACACCGAACCGCACAGGAAGCTAACAATAGTTTTGACAGACAGCACGGTGGTTGACAGACAGGAAATAGTGAGATATTATTGATGATTACATCAGAGGTAGACAGAAGAACACAGATCTTGAGGCCGTGACCTTACAAAGATGGGCTTGGAAGGAAAGGCATTTGTTTATTTATCTAGCAGCTTGGGAGGGAAGATGTGTGTTTTATTCTTAAAGAGTTTATTATGTTCCTTTTTTATTTTTGAGGGGCTGCGAGAGCAGCTTATTTGTGAATGATATAGAGCAGCAGCTACCCCTTTCTCCCTGCCCTGCCTTTTTGGAGTGAGGCAGAGCCAGATATCACATCTAAGATGCCGCTGTGTGTGCAGAAAATGATATTCTGACATGTTAAAGATGCATACCAACCCCCAACCCCTCTGTTTCTTCCCATACACAGTTTTATTAGGAATGGATTTCTGGAATACCTAGGGCACAACCCAGTCAAAGTACACCGATTCCGATGACACAGTGCTGCCTTGTACCTGTCTACTTGGAAGTAAGTCCCATGGAGTTCAGTGGGGTTTGCAGCCTAAGACATGTGCATTACTCTTTCCGTTAAGCCAAAGGGGCTCAAAAGTGCTTGCTTTTGCTTGCCTGCATCGTGCCCAAAGAGTTTCATCACTCAGGACAGATTCAGCTGAGATCATTGGGAATGTCAGTTGCGTAAACTGGGGCTGAAGAGAGACAAATGTGTCCCCTGTTGTTATACTTCCGATGCAGCAATTATAAGTGAATGATGACTGTCAGGGAACTGACATTGGAGCCAGAAGTGGAGGCAGGGCTCCCAAGCGATGCCAGAGAAGGGCCAAGCAGGGAGAGAGGGAACTCATCGGCTGGAGAAGGAAATCAGCGTAACACCAGGGATAAAGGGGGGCGGATGGAGGAATCGGAGAGGGGGCTCCAGGACTCTTCGCCGGAGACCAGCGGGGAGAGCACAGGTCCTCCTCTACCCACACCCACCCTGCGCAGAAGACTTCCGCACAGGGAAAGCAGGCGTAGACTTGGCGTCAAAGAACTTCTTTGCTGGAAGAAGTTCAAGAAACGCACACTGACAGATTCTGCTAGCGACTGAACAGCCACGAAGTGAAGGGCTGTCCAGCCAGGAAAGGTTTAACCAGACAGGAGTGGCGGCAACTTACGCACGAGCAACCCCATATAACCATTACAATAACCGTGATATTATTACCAAGAAAGAGGGAGGAAGAGGAGAACCATTGAAAATATTTTTATTTTTATTTTTGTAAATGGACATGATGCCTGTGCTTTGAAAAGGTTCAGGGAGTGAGGAGGGACACTGGCCGGTGAAGTTACAAATGACATTTTAAAATGGAAATTAGACATAAAGTGAAAGAGGAAATTTGTGTATGTTTCTCAAACTGCCAGGTCACATTACGGCTTGCCTCAGTTTTTAATCTGCTTCATAAAACATAGAGAGATGTTGTATTCCTCTCTCATGGACACTAGTTGTTTTGCACAGTGGGGCTCGGCCCATGTTATATGTCAACAGGACGTCACCCAGTGATGGTGGTTGCTTCACAAATTACGACTAAGAAGGACTTGGAATTTAAATAGCACTCTGTATCATCTGGAAACTTCAAATGGGTTATCTGTATTTCTGCACAGGAGATGCCAGTCACTCATGGTATGTGTGATGATATGATCTGCTTGTCTCTGGAGCCAGAGCTTGCGTGGTACTCCAAAATAAATAAAGCCCTTGGATTTATTCCCTGTCTTCACAAGTGTTAAAGACTGGGCACAATCTAATAGGTTTTTTGTAAGTGGGGTTGGGCAGACATTATCAGCTTTCAGGAGCTGGTCTCCTGCTTGACATGGAACTGGAGTGTAATTTCAGGTTTGATTTTGCAGAACTACAACTCCCATCATGCCAGGCCAGTGGCCATGTTTAATGGCTTGGTGGGAGCTGTGGTTCAGAAACATCTGGAGGGCCAAAGGTTCCCCACACCTAGCTTATAAGAGCATAGGCTAGCAATAAAATGTATTCTGTATGGCAAATGAATGTTCAATATGGAATGTTGTTAATAGAACATATGCCTTTTGTGTGACAAAACCAATGCCATTCTTAAGCTTACTGTATACAGTCAACGCAGCATAGAATCTGAAATACCCAATTTTCTAGCATAAGTTTTAGGTGTTTGTTAGACTCAGGGTGGAAGTAGATCAGGAAAGTATTTCAAATTGAAACTTATACAGGGGTACCTCAGGTTACAAACACTTTGGGTTATAGACTCCTCTAACCCAGAAGTAGGTTAAGAACTTTACCTGAGGATGAGAACAGAAATCGTTAGCTAAAGTGGTACCTCAGGTTAAGAATGATTTCAGATTAAGAACAGACCTCCGGAACGAATTAAATTCGTAACCAGAGGTACCACTGAACTTGCTTAGCCAGTTTCCAAATGTCTTTTACCTACGTGTTGTTGTTGTTGTCACTCTTACTATTAGTTATGTTTCTTGAAATGATCCTTTTTTCTTCTCTCTCTCCCCCCCCCCCCCATGTTCTAGTTACACACAGGGAAAGTGCATCAAGTCTTAAAGACTTATTTGCCGAAATTGTTCCTGACAACTTCGTAAAAAGAAAAGTGTTTACCAAAAAGAGCATTTAAAGTTAATTAGAATGGAAAGCAGTTCCTGTGCCTGATACAGAAAAGTGATCTACTGAACCTCCCCCCTTCCCCCTTCCCCCCCCCCATTTATCAAAGAGATTTTTCATCATATTGCACATCTGCAGCCTTCAGAACAAATTCTGGCGAGAGCACTCAGTGTCACCATGAGAAAAAGGCTTAGATGTTTCCCTGGGATAGGGGGGAGAAAAGCAGCCCCCTATCAATTCCCATTTCTCAGACAGAATGATGCCTTTAACACTCGGTAATGAAAATTTTTATATGTGAGAGGGATTACCAGCATCAGCCTGCTATTGTCCTTTGATGTGCCCCAGAAATATTACAGTAGAAGTTATTAAAGAATAAATTGTGGGAAGCAAATAGCCCCTCTAGCTCAGTTTGCCACTTTGCCCTTTAGTCAGTTTCTGTCATGGTGAATTCCTTCTTTCATGGAGGGTTGTTTACCTTCTTTTAGCTTTGTAAAGACTTCTCTCTCTTAAATGAAAGAGATGCTCGATGACACAGTATTTTACATCTTTGGCATTACATGAATGATGAAAAATAGATTGATCATCAGTGACTACTCTTGTATGTCAAAAGGTTCGGCGGACTTTAGAGCAGGATGGCTCAACCTTCTTAAATCTTTTTTTTTTTACCGTCAAGAGTTGGGTCAGTTAGTTTTACATAGAGCCCAACCATTCTCTGCTTTTCTCTGAAATGGAGAAAATATAGAGCGTGCCGAGTTGTGTCTGACAGCGTGTGAAAGTTTGCATCTCCAAGATTTAATTTTGAAAACCTGCCAGGTTTTGAATTGGTGCATAATTTCATTAACTTATGGTCCACAATTCCAGCAAAGGGGTCTGACGTTTGAGTGAACGCCAATTAACTTGCACCTTCACTCCACAGAGAACTAAGACTTGTAGATGTGGTGATGGGTGGCATGGTGCCCACTGATTGGATGGATTTCACCAAGGGACACGCTGCGATCAAGGCCACTGGAGATGAAAGGCCAAGTGCTTATTAGTACTTCTCTCTGGGGATTAATTAGGTTTTTTTCTATTTCTGTGGAAGAGCCGTCATGCCTAAAAGTAATTTGGGTGGATGATAGGAAACTGATAGATGGCCAGGAAATGTAGACACATTGCCTTCAGTCTTGTTTATTTTCAATTCTCAATTTTGTCCACTTGAGAATGAACTGAAAGTTAGAAATAGCCTCTGGGCCAGGGAGCGAGTGAGAGACAGAGATTTTTCCCCTTTCACTGTTTTAATAGATTATATAATAAATTATGAAATACCGTTTGGTTTCTAGAGACATACTGAAGGTTAAAGCGAATCAATTTATGTCAGTGAGCTCACACGTTTGAGTGTTTCAGACCGCTTCATCAAACAGTGGGTTGTTCCCTCCCGATTTTCTTTTCCGCCTTTGCTCGTGAGCTTGTAAAATGCTATTCCTTTGCTTAATTGTTTTAAAGGCACATGTGCTCCACAAACTTTTATTCTTATTACAGAACAATCAAACCTGTGTTGCTTTATTTGTGGTTTTTATCTGCCCAGTTTTGTTTGAATTGCCATATTACAGTCAAACCTCGGTTCTCGAACGGCTCCATTTTCGAAAGTTTCAGCTCCCAAACACCAAAAAAACTGCTCCGATTTTTGAATGTTTTTCGGAACCCGATCTGACGCAGCTTCCGCTTGGGTGCAAGAAGCTCTTGCAACCAATTGGAAGCCGTGCCTTGGTTGTTGAATGTTTCAGAAGTCGAACGGTCTTCCGGAACGGATTACGTTCGACAACTGAGGTTTGACTGTACTGAGAAAATAAAGGGAAGTGGGAGAAAACTCTTCAGTTTTGCTATCTGTCATAGCCAAGAGGGCCTCCCCAAGAGCTGAAACTTTTGACCCTTGTCATAGCAATGGAGGCAGCTTCCTTATATTGAGCCAGACCATTGGTTTATCTCGATCAGTACTGTGCACTCTGATTGGCAGCCAGTCTCTGGGATTTCAGAATGGATTTCATCCCTGCCTGGAGATACTGGTGATTGAACCTTCTGCACCCAAAGTAGATGCTCTACCACTGAGCTACCTGTTGGGAAGCTGTCTCAGAAGAGTAACACAGTTCATAGCAGACAGAATATGTGATAGAAGGAGATTAAATGTACAGTGGTACCTCAGGTTAAGTACTTAATTCGTTCCGGAGGTCCATTCTTAACCTGAAACTGTTCTTAACCTGAAGACCACTTTAGCTAATGCGGCCTCCTGCTGCTGTCACGCCGCCGGAGCACGATTTCTGTTCTCATCCTGAAGCAAAGTTCTTAACCTGAGGCACTATTTCTGGGTTAGCGGAGTCTGTAACCTGAAGTGTATGTAACCCGAGGTACCACTGTACATGACTGTTTATCCGGCAGTTCTTCCACTATCCTATATCTGATCACGTGAAGCTTTTAAATTTGGGGAGGGAGATAGGACAGGCGTGACAGGAGAGCCCTACACAATGAGTTCTAGCAACTTGAAGACTCGGGGGGATCTTGTTCTTCTCATTCTCCTCACTGCTTTCTTCTGTACCAAAACCCTCCCCAGATCACTATCCCCTTGGACAGTATGTGCTATGTTGCACACTTGGCTGTGTGAAGTGGTGCTGCCTCTGCCCAGTTTTAGGTAATTTCTCACCTCTTACTGTAGCTCTGTGTGACACAGCACCCCTTTCCACAGTGTTTGAACTGTGACTTCTGAAAAGCATGGTCAGGGTGAAGGGGTTTAAAGGAAGATGGGGTCAGTTGCACAAGCTGTTTCCACTTGTGCAACCTCTGGATACAACACACAGATCCAGTGGGTTGTTTTCGAACTCATCAGAATTATGCCCCATTATGATCAACTGGGCAAGTTAGTTTTAGTGATTTTTAGTGGGAAATTTTGTCCAACTAACTTACTTGTGGCTAGACATATATAAGTTTGCCTTGAGTTCAGTGGTGCTTATTCTTATCCAGGCATGGGCAAACTCGGCCCTCTAGATGTTTTGGGACTACAACTCCCACCATCCCTGACCACTGGTCCTGTTAGCTAGGGTTGATGGGAGCTGTAGTCCCAAAACATCTGGAGGTCCGTGTTTGCCTATGCTTGTTCTTATATTTGGGGAAAGGGGCGGGAGAGAGAGAGAGAGAAAGCACCAGAGCACTGTTGCTTTAAAAGAAGGCGGTATTATAACCAGTGATAATGATGATGAATGCAGATTGCTATGTAAGTAATGGATTAGCATTAATCACCGATTCATGTATAGTGTAGAAATTTAAACTAATATTGAAATGCAAATTACCCTATAGAAACCCAGTCCTCCACCTTGCCTGTTTGGTCACTGCTCATTAATGTTGAAAGCAGTGACACTTTCAGGACACAGGTGGCCCATGTAGTAACTCAGCCAGCATATAGTATCCAAAACAGGACCTGATTCAACTGAAAAGTTGCACTAGTGGGAGCCGGCACAACGAGTCCTGCTACAGCAACAATGCTTTTCCTGCCTTTGCTCCTCCCATGCACCATGAAATTAGTTCTAGGAGTTCGGGATAACCCCAGAACAGCTTGTGGGGGGAGAAGGGGAAGATGCTTGCAGTCTCCTTAGCACTGCTTTGAATTTCATCCATGGTATTAGCAAGTGTGGTGCATCAAATAGGAAGGTACCTGATATGGCAGCATATTGGACTTCTGACATCCATTGGGTCTGAGTGCTTTTTGACAGCCCACTAAGCTCCTCCTTGGGATCTATATATATGCCTCCAGCCCACAGGGCCCCTCCTGTGGGTCAAACTCCTCTTGGGGACCCTGCGTCTCATCCTCCAGCCCGCTAGCTCCCTTTCCTGGGTCATCCAGCTCCCCGATCACCCCCACATTTTCCCTCAGCATCCAACAATCTCCACAATGTCTCTCTAAAGGACTCCTGACATTTTAAGGCCTGCACATTTTAAGGCCAGTGGGATCGGTTGCAGTCCACCGCCTATTTGCATCCTCTTGGGTTGCAATTCCAAGCTCCCTTCGTGTGCAGTGCTTTCTTAGCTGTCAGTTGACAACAAGCTGGCCGACTACAATTATCACGGCTGGCTGACTACAAGCTGGAAAAGTCGGGACAGTGGAACCTCGGTTTTCGAACGTCATCCATTCCGGAAGACCGTTCGACTTCCAAAACATTCGAAAACCAAGGAGCAATGGGCAGTCGGCAAAATCCACTGGGAAAAAAGAAAAACACACAGCGGAAGCCATTCAACTTCTGAGGTGCATTCGAAAATGAGAGCATTTACTTCCAGGTTTTCAGCGTTTGGCTTCCGAAATGTTCAACTTCTGAGACACTCGAAAACCGAGGTTCCACTGTATCTTTCTGTCAAATCCCAGACTCCCCTCCTCCCTGGATTCAGTCTGAACACAGTGAGTGACACAGAGATATCTCTGTCTCTCACACAACTTTTCCCACACAAAGTTGTGTGAGAGACAGAGATGTTTTTGTGTCACTATGTTCAGGCTAAATCCGGGGAGAAGAGGAGTCTGGGATCTGAAAGAATGATATCGGCTTTTCAGGCATGTTGTAGCCAGTCAGTCAGCCAAGTCCATGTTGATCTGACTCCCCCAGAATTAAACCAAACAATTTGCATATATTTCAGGGTCTGGGTGACTGTAAGAACCAATCAGGTGCAGAGACCAAAGCCCTTTTTTCACAGCATCTCCTAGAGCGGTATCAGCAGAAATGCTGGATGTATTTAGCTAAGAAAGACAATGGGGTGCGAGGAACAAGTGCGGAAAAATGCTGTTATATGAAATTTAAATAGGTCCATTTTTTTCACAGGTCTGCTGCACAGGTTTTTCCTCCATGGAACTGCAGGTTCCCCTTTAGTCTTACTGTTCCTCTTCAGAAGGCGAATCTACCTAATTCACACTTTCTGAAGCAATGCACAAACTGGAACACAGCCATCCTTCAAAATCTGCATGTGTCTGAATTTTTCAATGCAGTTCCCCAGCCAAGAAATGCATACAAAAATGCATATTTTAGAGTAAAGTGTGCATATAAAGTCACATATTCATGAAAATAGCAAACAGAAGTGCATTTTATTAGGCAAATTCACTTTGCAAAAATGTGCATATGAGGCAAAATTGCATGCAAGGGTCTGTATATTAGGAGAAATTTGCATTAAAGGGGAATATGAATTTTCATGCAGACTTTTTCTTTTTTAAAAAAAAAATATTGCAAACTGAGGTGAAAGTTTTGACAGCTAAACTGAAGATTGGAAAAATGAGAAGCTGAGAGAAACTGAAATTGGTAGATTTGTGCATCCCTTCCTGCTATGTTACGTTACATCATGCCTTCTCACATGAATGTAAACATCTGCTACACTGTTGCTTGTGCCCCCCCCCCCATCCTGCATGGAGCGACCGGTTTGTCTTGAATTGATGTGAGTGATTTCTCAGGCCCATTATATTTGTCAGCGGCCGTTACTTTTGAAACAGGTATTTCTCTCTCTTCTAAAAATAAATAAATATTTTTTTAAAAAAATTGTATCCTCATGGCATGGACCATAAAAATAGAAAGTAAGTGGGTGAGAAACATGGATAGCAAACAGTGACAGGTGAAAAATACGAGCTGCTAGATTAACAAAACAGCATTGCCTGCTCTCTTGATATGGTAACACTCAGATGGGTTCCATGTGAGCTGGTGAATTTCTCAGTATAGTGTTACAGTGGTACCTCGGTTTTTGAACGTCTCTGTTGACAAACGTTTTGGAACTCGAACGCCGTAAACCTGGGAGTAAATGATTCTGTTTTCAAACACGCCTCGGAAGTTGAATGGCTGAGTGTATGTTATTTCCCCCAGTTTTCTCTATTAAATTTGCAGGCTGCCCTTTGCGCCTCAGTTTTTGAACATTTCGGAACTTGAAACGGTCTTCCGGAATGGATTACATTCGAAAACTGAGGTACCACTCTATAGACAGATAGGGAAAGATCCCTTGAGATCCCTGTAGATTTCCAGTAGTGGAGCTTGACACTTGTTTGGGGGCTGTAATACTACATGCAGCTTGGGTCTCCAGTGTGGCAACCACGTGGTTTTCATCTGGCACACATTAAGCCACTGATTCCCACCCACCCATTTGGTTACAAGGCAGTGAGCATGGCGTCCTTTTTTCCTATCCCAATAATTACCTAGACCTGAAGGGAGGAAGTTGGAATATGCTCCTTTTCTTTCAACTCTGTTTTTTTCAAGGCTCATCATTAATTCTACTGGATGCAGTGTTTACTCAGATCCCTTGTAAAAGTGGGGTCTCTCTCTCTCTCTCTCTCTCTCTCTCTCTCTCTCTCTCTCTGATTGTGTGTGTGTGTGTGTGTGTGTGTTTGTATGGTTTCATTAAAACGGGCTTTTTCAGTGACATGTTCCCCCATTTGTGGAATTTGCTCCCCAGGGAACCACGTCAAACACCATCATTGACAGTGTTTAGGTACAAGGCTAACATATTTTTATTCCATTTGTGGTGGTTAAATTGGAAAATACTGTGGTGCTCATCTCTTAGCGGGGTGGGGTAAGACTTGTCCTTTTATTATAACATTGGGTAAGCAATTTAGGCATTTTGTATTGTACATGGTGTGCTCTGGTCCATGGGGTCACGAAGAGTCGGACACGACTAAACAACTAAACAACAACAAATTGTACGTGGGTTATTGTTTCTTTGGAATGGAATTTTAATTCACCTAACCTGTTTATATTCTACCTGGTTATGTCTGTTAGAGGCCTTTAAAAAAAATTTACTACCAAATGCATAAAACAACAAAAAAAACATACTTTTTCTTGTTCTGCCTCTCTGTAGGGGTGGGGCTGTCCTGGGTGACAGAGCCTATGACCCTCGCTTAAAACTCCAAATGCATCTACGGGCCTTAAAGAAGTTGGCGACTCCTATAGCATGGTGGAAAGATATCACTTCAGCCACAGAATTACTTAGGTGGCTTTATGCAAGCCATTATCTCGCTTTTCATCAATATTCAGATATTATGAAGAGGTTGCTGTTAGGAAGTCCATGTATGAGTTCATGTAAGTGAGGGTGTTTACCTGAAAGTGCTGTTCTGACACTGATACATTTAAAACTGTATGCGATATGCATTCTGTGGTCCTGAGGATTCATTCCCAAGTGGTGCATAAGCTCAAGGCAGTCCTGCATAAAGAGGCCTCCATTGTGCAACATTAATCTATGGCCGATCTTAAAGTTTAGAATATTTCACACCAGGGCGATTAGAAACACCCACAGTTTTGTTCGATGCATGTTTTAAGAGTGTTTTGTTACATGTTCCTTTCGCTTCCCAATGCTGATAAATATTGCACTCAAAATAGCCACCTAACTGGAGAGAAAATATTCTTTCCAGCATGCTGTGTATGGATTATGGGGGGAAGTTGCAGTTTTCCTAGTTGTAAGAGATGTCTAATTACCGTGGTGAACAAACAGCCCCGTATATTCAACAGAAGTGCAGCTTTCCCCCCGCAACAATGAAAGCAAGATGTGCTGTTCCTGGGAGAAGGAAGAAGAGCTGCAGAGTAACCTGAGGCCATTTTTCTGACTGTAGCCAGGCAGTTTTGCTTCAGGGTACTGCTTTTGTTATCTCCCCTTGCGCCCTCTGAGAATGAAAGCGTACAGCGAAGCTTCCAAGAGAGAACTACCTGTTTGAGTGAGATTCGGTAGCTGAAGGAAGTTTCTATTGATGGATAGGAAAAGGAGCCGCTCCGTCATCACTAAAACAATGTCTGCTCAATGGACCCGCTGTGATTGCTGAAGGCTTCTCTCCTCTATCCTAGTTTAGCAACAAAAGGTTACACGAGGAGTCCTAGAGTCGAACCTCAGGTGGGTGCCCTGCACACGCTTTCAGATGAATGGTCTGCTCTCTCCACCCTTGTACTAAAGCCAGATTTTGCCAGCAAAGGAAATCCCTGTTCATGTTAGATCCTGCTGAGAAGCAAATAGTTGTTTGGGGATTTAAGCCTCATTACATTCTGTTTGAAAAACACGGCTCACCTTGATGACCTAATAATTAATCCATGTTATGGTTGGCTCATCCCCCCCCCCATTTTTTTCCATCCAATTCACAGACAAATTGGAGACAGGTTCAGTAATTGGGGTGGTGCAAACTAAGAATCAGCAAATGCATCAGTTTGGGTTTCCCTCAATTTCCCCTTTTCCCAATCCACATTTCTGCATTAGCTGGTGATTATTATTATTATTATTTTTTTTAAAAGTCCTCATTAAAATTAAACATACATTTTTGAAAGCTTTTTAGTGCACATTGCTCCGAATATAGACATCTTTGTTAGTATACACCTTTTGCAAATAAAAAATAAAAAATTAATTTTTTTTATTGGAATTTTATTTATAACATAGCATAACCCCCATCCCACCCCCAGTACACAAATCCACCCTTATTAAACATGAACATAACATACAGTGAGCATAACATACAACAATACAAACAACCATATAAAAGACTTCCTTTATCCTGTATCTGGCTTCCTTATTTACTTCTTATAAACTGTTTCCTTTATGAATAATTATTAAGATTTTTCTAGTTATAACTTAAATACCCCCAAAGTCTCCCGCAGACATTAATCGAAACAAGTCCAGGTATGTATTTTAGGGCACTGTTTTGTGAAGTATTCTCTGCCTAGTATTCTCTTGTCTAGTGTTATTTTTACCAACCCCTTACACACACACACACACACACACACACACACACACACTGTTGCAAAATTCAGAGAAGGGTGAATTTCAAAGAATGGCTGCACTTTGGATTCTGCACTGTCCTGGGAAGTGCCAATTAGGTTGGTTCTCATTAAAATGAACTGAGCCAAAATTCTTCCCCCATCCCTACTGCAAACAAGGATGGATTACAGCCTACATACAGTGCTAGCATCCTTTCCCCACTGCTTCTATCCCCACCCACCTGGTGCTTTTTCCAGGCAGGAAACTCACTCTGGTGCCTCTCCGGAAACCAGCTCAGAGTGAAAACAGAAACAGGAAGCAATACTAATAATACTAAACAGTGGTGCCCAACAGCAGTGGGGAGAGTCACAGCACTTGCAGCAACAGCAGCAAAAAGAGTGAAGAAACACACACCGAGGGATTTGGGGAAGCATTCCACACCACCCCAGCCCTCTGAAATGTAAGCTTTGGAAAACTCAGGAGAATTCTGTATAATAATAATAATAATAATAATAATAATAATAATAATAATACTGTGACATATTAGCTTTCACTGCATAGGGCAAGGGGGTGATATTCTACCATCCACAGAACAGTACATTCTCATTCCTTAGTATTTTTGCCTAGTTCTCTCTATTATTACGTGAACAGCTATAGCTGGCGATTGCTGCCAAGGTACGCATTCTGCATAAGGAGCTTGAAATCTCGAAAGCTTGACCTTTGCCGCTGACACGGCCAAGACGTCGTTGTGGCTGCTTTTCAGTCTCTGGAACTGGAAGAGTTGTGACAGTGTGTTAGGAAGTCACATGATATCTGTCGTAAATGTACAGCGACGGAATGAAGGTGATGTTTTACTGCAGTACTTAACACTTGGCACTAAGTAGGAGTTGATTAGGCAGGAAATAGACAATGAATTAATTTGAGCAAATTACAAGGGGATTAGTAGTGGATGTAGTTTTATGTCACAAGTGGAACATGATAGAGATGGTTACCCGGGGACGGGAGTGAAACAGGCCTGCTTCGGTGTGTTTATATAGCTTTTATTGTACTACTTGTGCTTCTGAGAGCAAAAAAGTAAAAGAAAATAGAAAATACTCTGGATTTTTAGATAGGCTCTATGATTCAAGAGTGATCTACTCAAGGGCAGACCACTTTGTTTTGGTTGGGGCAAATTCTCAAACCTCAGTCATTTCAGGACAACTTTTTGTATAGATGCCAGAGAAGTGATTGGTACTTGACGATGACTGAAAAGGAGAAGAAAGTACTGAAGTCAGGGAGAACTTAAATAAAACAGAAGACTGGAACACAACACACTAATCCTGTTATTAAAAACACAAATACATGCGAGCACACAGGAGAACTTATGCATGATTCAGACCTGCCTTGTGTACAGGTTTTAAATTGCACCTCATCTAGCTGATAAATCTAGTTTGTCAATTGTTTCTGGTTCGTTTAACCTCAGCAGTTTTGGTTTTTGTTTTGCACATTGCTACTAGTAATTAAGCATCCAAGAGCTCAGTTGCTAGATCAAAGCCAAGCAAACAGCTTGGTTCCTCTGCAGGTTTTTGCTGCTCCCTCAAAAGAATCTGGTTCCTCAAATTTCCTACCAGGGAAGCAAGATTTAACTACCAAATGCGACAATTTAGGGTCTTTTCAGATGGGAGGGTTCCCCAACACCCACAAATTCTGCAAATCCTGGTGTGGATAGCAGCTAAACTTGCTGGCCTTAGATATTAAGGAAAAAGTTAGAATTGCAACTCTGTTCAGCACTGGAGTTCCTCCTCCTCCTCCATAGCACACAGAGGTTGTTAGTGATAGAATGATGCCCTCTTTGGGACT
Source organism: Podarcis gaigeae (assembly GCF_964106915.1). Lineage (NCBI taxonomy): Eukaryota > Metazoa > Chordata > Lepidosauria > Squamata > Lacertidae > Podarcis > Podarcis gaigeae. The sequence continues at coordinate 104,086,593 of NC_139679.1, forward strand.
CTCCTTTCTGAAGCCACTGCTTCCTGTTACCCAGGACCAACTCAAGACATTTTCGCACCTGAGGTGAACCACAAAAGGTGCCTTCCTCCCCACCATGGGAAAAGGAGTGAGTGAAGATTTGCATCAGGAACACTATCTATCTATCTATCTATCTATCTATCTATCTATCTATCTATCTATCATCTATCTATCTATCATCTATCATCTATCATCTATCATCTATCATCTATCTATCTATCTATCTATCTATGAAGAGTGCAGCAATTTTCTTTTTTGTGATCGGTGAAGAATTCCTCTCGTTCTCACCTTCATCTGCTAATGGACAGCAGTCTTGTCTTTGGGGCAAATCCAGTCATCCCGTCTGTGGAAAAATGGGTAGTCTCCTTCTCCAGGTCTTTTCTACCTCTTCTCTAGGTATCCGATAACTGGACTGGATAAACAGGGGCATCCCTGAGGACAGTCAAAACTCTTGGTTTCTCAGCCCCCCTTTTTTTTGCATAGCCAGGAAGTGACCTTTTATGTTCGCTTGGAATAACACCGAATGACAAAGCACAGGAAACGCTCAGGACCGCTGGGGACCTCTAAGCTGAAGTTGCTTTTACCGAAGCTGTTCTCCCACTTCAGAAGTATCGAACATTCCTGTGACAGAGTGTAATTTTTGTTTGAAGGGAGAAGCATTAAACGGCCCGTGGAAGTGTGGCTCAGCATATTTCATATAAATCTTGCAAGGGGAAGGAGTTAGGATGGGGTTTTCCGGGGGGGGGGGGGGGCTTAGAAGCAAATTTGCTGCTTATCTGCAAGGGAGGGGGAGAAGCTGGCTTTAGAACGGCTCACAGACGAAGCAGCAGAAATTTATCTTAGCTAAAGAGCTGGAACGGAGCCCAGGAGGATGCAATGCTTATTGTGCTAAAATAGGTGTGCTATCCTGAGGGCTTCTTGTCAATGGCTTTGGCAGCTTGAGAGACTGGCACCAACAGTGTCTTAAGCTGCTTGCCAGGCACAGATTCCCAGCAGCAAATTTGCTTGTGGGCTGAGTCTTGTTCCACAAGCATGGCACAGATCAGCTCTCCTGGATGTCTCTTCAGGAGCCTAGGCTGGAGAGGAGTCGGAGCAGGGCCTAAGCCCAAACCTAAGCACAACTTCTTGCCCCCAAGCCAAACACAGTCCCATCAGCCATGATTTATTGAGGTTCCTCCTTTTTTTTTTGCGGGCACTGAAGTAAAAACAGGATGTTTCAGGCCCACAGAGGGCACTATATATATATCCTGTGTTCAGCTTAAAAGGTAAAGGGACCCCTGACCATTAGGTCCAGTCGTGGCCGACTCTGGGGTTGTGGTGCTCATCTCGCTTTATTGGCTGAGGGAGCCGGCGTACACCTCCCGGGTCATGTGGCCAGCATGACTAAGCCGCTTCTGGCAAACCAGAGCAGTGCACGGAAATGCCGTTTACCTTCCCGCTGGAGCATTACCTATTTATCTACTTGCACTTTGACATGCTTTCGAACTGCTAGGTTGGCAGGAGCAGGGACTGAGCAACGGGAGCTCACCCCATCATGGGGATTCGAACCACCGACCTTCTGATCGGCAAGTCTAGGCTCTGTGGTTTAACCCACAGCGCCACCCGCGTCCCCCTGTGTTCAGCTTGGTGGGCCATAAATAGGTGATTTAGGCGGTTTTACTGTGTCTTTTGAACTTTTGGGGTGGGGAGTTGCTTTGAGTTTACCTTATTAAGAAAAGTATTTCTTAGTAGGTGAAACTGGTGCGGTGCTTTCAATAGTGTGCCATCGTTATAGCAATTTTTGTTATACCCTGTCATTTCCTGCTGCTGTTTTAGAGTAAGGCTGCAAGGGGTATTTTAAGTGGTTCATTTAGAGCTTTATCTTTGCAGCTAACTGCCTTGAGGTTTCTGGAGGAAGGATGGGATAGCAGGTGCCAAGAAAAGCCTCTGCCTAAGACCTTGATAATTGCTGCCAGTCTGAGTAAGCAATACTGAGCTTGATTAACAAAATGCTTGACCTGGCATGAGGCAGTTTGCTGTATTCCTAGAAGACTCAAATTGCCCTTGTAAACATTCAGACTTCACTGAGAACCGGGGCACAAAATCAGCTAAGGGTATACATCCCAAAGGTGGCTTTGATGTGACTTGCCTACAATGAATGGTGCTGTTTTCAGGTGATAGGCGGACCTGTTGCCATTGACAGCCTGGCGGTTTGACAGAGATTATCAAGGAAGCACACTTCTTGCTGAAAGCAGCGTCTTTGATATTGTGCTAAGAGAAATTCACAATCTGTGGTCAGAATAAATTATGTGCAGTGGTTATGTGCATGTGCATCATTAGTACCTCCAAGACAAATTATTATGAGAGCCAAGGAGCTGTGTGAGAGGGAAAGGGATTTGCCTGTTCAGTCCAAATATATTCCCTCTAAAGCAGGGGCAGCTAAATTGTGGTGGCGTTGGACTCCAACAACTCATCTCAGCCCGAGCCAGCACAGTCAATGGCCATAAGGCAAATACTAGCTTCATAAGAGGGATTTTCCTCTTGATCAAAGGAGGGGAAGAAAATATGACCTTTAAAGCCCAATAAGGCCTTGTCCCAGTATACCTGAAGGAGCATCTCCACCCCCATCGCTCACCCTGGACACTGACGTCCAGCGCCGAGGGCCTTCTGGCGGTCCCCTTACTGCGAGAAGTGAAGTTACAGGGAACCAGGCAGAGGGCCTTCTCAGTAGTTGTGCCCTCCCTGTGGAAGACCCTCCCATCAGATGTCAAGAAAATAGACTTTTAGACTGACTTATCTGACTTTTAGAAGACATCTGAAGGCAGCCTTGTTTAGGGAAGTTTTTAAGGATTGATGTTTTTATTACGTTTTCAGATATGTTGTCAGCCACCCAGAGTGGCTGGGGAAACCCAGGCAGATGGGCAGGGCTTTATTATTATTATTATTATTATTATTATTAATAAATAAAATTCCTTCCAAATCTGCTTTGATCCACATAATCAGTACACACACACATCCCATCTGATGCCAGCTGCATTTTTTTTAAATGTGCAAGTTAAATGGACGAGACCTTTGATATAATGTCTAATTTGGCTCTCAGATATGTTTATCTCTTGAGTTGTCCCAGCTTCTTGCCAGTTTGTGGCTCCAGAACCATAGGAACCCCCAACTACAGCCTCGGTCCTCTCTCCTGCACTGCCCCAACCTTCTACCTAGTTAGGGGGCTTGCTCAGCTTCATCCACTGTTTCTCATTGGCAGATGCCTTCCTACCAGACTTCAAGCAGCCTGCAAAAGCACTGGCCTCCTTTTGCACCAGGTCCTGGGAAGAATCTACGGCCACAGGAGCGTGTGGTGCCTTTTTGACAGGCTCAGTGCTTTCCGCAAAGTTCACGTTTGGCGATCGGCGCATTCACGCTTCGCATGGTATGGCTGTGCAGTTGCCATGGTGATGTTGATGTTGTCTGTGGATAATGCACAGAATTAAAAGTGCTGCTCCCTCATTGTAAAGCCTCAATAATCTTGCGTCTGTTCAGTTTCAAACAGCCCGTGTTAACAGGGGAGTTTAATTTAGCATGTTAATAAAACCTTGCCAAAGCCATCAGGCCTCTCATCTCCCATAAAGAATACCTATCATTCCCACCCTCCTTTTCTTTTTTTAGACATAATAATGTCCACAAAGAGCCATTTCTGAAATACCTGTGTTAAGAGGCGAGCTCTTGATTCTTCTGCTCCTTAGCAAAGTGGTTACCAGAGCAATGCTGGGTAGATGCACTTTTAGAACCACCATCTTGAGAGAGAGGCATTTCCCTTCCCTTTAATTTGGGCAGTGCTCAGTCTCATGAATGAGAGTTCTGTGCTTTGAACATGCAGCAGAAGAACCCTAGAAGCAAACTCCCCTGTCATTTCCTCCATTCAAGGGCCATTGGCCTTTTCTGATATCTGATCATTTTAGACAAGCCTTTACGCAGAGAACTTGCTGGATAGCCAGAGGACTACGGATGCACTTCGTGCAAGGCAGTCTGGAGTTAGCCTTAACATCTGCTAAGATAAGAACCAATTAATCAAGATTGATACTAGGCAACGTGGACTAATTTAAACTCGTTTGTTAATGCAACTGAAACAGAGAGCACGAGAAGGAGCGCTCATCAGTGAAATTAAGAGCAAAATGGTTACCTATTATGTAAGATGGGGGACGGCATCATTTACAGTGATGTTGACAAAATGTGTATATGCAAGCATGCGTTACATGGAGTTTCGCATGCAAGCATTATTGCATTTGTGGTTGTATACAAGGCACCGGAAGAACTCCGGAGGAAAAGAATGGTGAAAATGCAAGGAATTAAAGCACCACAGCTCATCTTCTCTTTATGAATAAATGTAAGGCCTTGTGAATGACATTATGGGCCTTTTTGGATTTATTGTTCCTGGCTTAATAAGCTAAAATAGAAAGAAAGATAGATGATAAATAGATAGATGATAGATAGATAGATAGATAGATAGATAGATGAGAGATAGATAGATGATAGATAGGTCTCCCCCCCAGAAAAGCAGACAAAACAGAAGGAATAATAAGGGACCCCCGCGCCCCAAATATAGATAGAAAACGGCAATGTACAATAAAGTTGTACAGAGAAAGTAACTTGGTTTTTGGAATTAAAGTGTCATTCAAACTAGCTTCGCGGCAATTGGACTCCTTGGGCCATTCCTGATTTTCTCTAGCCAAGGTGCGAACACCTTTGCGTAGGGTAAAGGCATTGCCACCCCTGTCAATGCCCCACTAGTGTATACACAAACAGAAATGAATCTGACATAAATGAAGCTGTGCTGATGTGAACAGCTGGGGAGGGGAAGAACTGGGAAACAGGTTGGGTGTTGGGAACAACTTCACTGCGCTCTATGGCGGTCATGTGAATGCACTCCAAGACGATAACCTTGTCTTTCGTTTCCATTCGTTTTAATGAATGGGGGGTGCAGGGGAGAGGGAAAGATTCAGTGGTGTCTGGCCACTTTTCTCCATTCCCCCCAAGATTTCTGGGCTCGATGCATGGAGAGCGAACATACTCTTCGTTTACGTATGCCTCTGAAGTAACGGCTTGTAACATTAAAGAGTCTTTCTGTCTACCTTGTGAGTGTCATGTTAACTCTGGTGTGGAGCTTTGTGATTGCCTTTGATGTGCCTTGATCTTCTTTCTCTTGCTTTCCATCCTGAACCATGTTTTATTCAAGTGAAGTGGAAGTTATTGACTCCTTCTGTAGTTTTGTTGCTAAGGCACCCCATGGAGAACATAAAAATTTATTTGGCCTCCGTGGATAAGTTTCATGAGTCACCCCGATGTAAAAATATTGTTGGTTTTTGTTGGCTCCTTGGACCCTTAGGCTGAAGGTGATATTTAGATTTGTGATAATATTATAGGGTGGTGGGGAAAAAGATAAAGTCTAAGGCCATTGTTTGAAGTCATTGCAAAGCCTTCTAAACTCTTCTCCTGCACCCTCAAGTGTACTTTTGGGAAAGGACGTCATCTGTTTTGGGTTGTGTTGATTGGAGGGTCATAGCTTTGTGGCAGAGCAGCTACTTTGCATGCAGAGGGTCGCAGTTTTGAATCCAGGCATCTCCAGGTAGCGTTGGGAGAGAAGCCTTGTCTGAAGTCCTGGAGAGCCATAGCCAATCAGTGCAGATGATACTGAGCAAGATGCACCAATGGTGTCACTCAGTATAAGGCGGCTTCCTATGTTCATAACACGTAAGAGGAAAGTGAGGCCACACTAACTATCCCCTCCATCTCACAACACCTGTCCACCCTCATCCCCACCAACTGCATGTTCATAGTTCCATGTCTGAAGGCTTTCCCTTGACAAACATTAGTGTGGGGAAGGGCGTTAGTGATGTACACATGACACTGAGGCTAGCTAGCTTGGCTCTCCTCACATGTCATTCAACATGTCAATTGAATGACAGAGAGCTTCTGCCTTCAACACCAAGGGCTGACGTGCCCTTTTCTGTGGCTGTTTTTAGAATTCATTGCAGCAGGGCCGGCCCAGCCATTATGCAAGGTGAGAGCACTGCCTCAGGCGGCAGAAGCCCCCAGGTTAGCACTCCCGTGGGTGTCCCGCCTCTGCTGCCAGCAGTGAAGAAGCAACACTTCCTTTTCCGCCATTTTGGGGTGAGATCATGTCCATTTGGGGTGGGATTTCTCCAGTGCTATTTTTCTAGAAAAAGGAGTGCCGGAACTCACCATGAATGCTTCCCTTGTTCTCTTATCCCACTGGAGGGGTGCCGGAACTGAGTTCCTGTGAGTTCCAGCTGAAAAACAAAGCCCTGGATTTTGTCCCCAAATGGCGTGTTCTGACTCAAAATTGGTTCTGATGGCAGTGACGCTTCTTTGCCAGCTGCAGATGTGGCAGGGCATGCAGCAGCGGCAGAGTGTGTGGCGACAGGTATGATGGCAGCAGGGCAGGGCTACACTTCCCATTTTGCTTCAAGAGGTGAAACGGGGCATGCCTTCCCTTTCTTGCCTTCTTCACAAAAAGGGATACGCTTCGTCGTTGTTGAGAATGTAAGCATCCCATTTATGAAGCACACTTTATGCTGACACTCAGAGCTCGTTCTAGTTGGTCCTAGCAGGCAGAGACAGGGAGGGTTAAGGTCGTTCACAACAGATGCTTCTTCTTAGAATAAACCTAGTTTTATTTGAAGATTGCCCCTCAGTTTAAGGAATATGAATTAAGCAGAACATGACATGGTGCCAGGATTAAAGTACCAAGTGCGGCTTCAAATCAAACCGTCTGCTTATCTCCCTTCTCGTCATCAATCTGCTAACTTCTTATATTTCTCAGCTTTATTTGTCCTCTCAAGATTCTGAAGCATCACGGTACATGAGAGCTTTAGATTTCTATGGAATCTTTAAGTGCTTCATCTCTGCGGCTTGCTAACTTCTTCACAATAGTCTTTGATTCAGAGATGAACAGAAAGTGGCTGCAGTCCTGAGTCTTACAGGACTGGAAGCTGTTGATGTTTTTGAAAGCCAGCAGGCAAGCCAGGCTGAGAGACACAGCTATGAAGAGGTTTTCCTTGCAAAGTAAAGTGAAACTTGGGAGAAGGAGGGAGAGAGAAATTTTGTAGGAAGGCAACGCGAAGGTGAGTCACCTGAATAATTTTATATTGCAAGTCTCTTTGAGACTTCATATTTCATAAACAAAAGTGACTAATAAGCCCTAATAACAATATTTTAAACAGACTTCATGCTGTCCTTACAGGCAGTCAAGAGATCCCATCATAACACATCAGAGTGTAATTAGCATTAAAAATCTAAAGCTGCTAAACAGATTACTGGAAGGCGTAGGGATCAGTTTAGACAAAGCAGTTACACTGAGGCAGGGAACTGAGATGGCTGGCAAAGTACTCAGAGTTTAGGCTTAGATATAAGTTTCAGGGACTCATGAAGAGGCGGGGTTTACAAGCCCCCCCAATTATTCTCCCCCTCAGGTTAAAATCTGAGCCAGAGAAGAACCTCCCTGTTCTCACCAAGCCCAGCCCTCAATGTCCCTTTCCCTTGCCTGGCACATGGTGGAGGCACAGCAGAAACTGCATGCACAGAGGGAGAAGAATGAGAGAGGCCTGGTTGTTCTGTGTTAGGGCAAAAGGCTCCCCAAAAACTATGGGAGATGCAGTTCTCCTGTGAGTTGATTGCCATTTTCATAATTTTATATAATCTCACTATTGTAGAAGTTTCATAATACAGCACTGCACTGCACATTAGAACATTTCAATAGATTTAAATAAGCCTTTTCTTAACGTGAAGAAGCTTCTGTAGAAATCTGTCAATGCATTTTGAGCGGGAGTAATTTTTTATCAGCCTATATCTATGTTTTCTTTGAAAGCTCAAATAGCATGTTTGCTAAGGGCAAATACAATTATTTCAGGATATACTGCAAACTTTGCTTATGTGCCAGAAAGGAAGAAAAAGAACATGAAAGTGACATTTTCTGAATTACCCACCAAATGAGTAGTTAAATACAATCTTGGTGTAGCAAATAGAATCTTCCGAGATGACGTACATTACAGTGTGAGAGTTTCTTTAGGCATTTTGTAAGTGATATTGGAAAGATTATCTTTCCTAAGTGCTGATAATGCATGGTAGGTTTATGTTTTTATTACTTGCTGACAATGTCTTATTATTACTACATAAATTTGCTTTTACTCCTAATTAAACTTTCAAAAAGTAGTTAGGCTTGTCCTTTCGGAAGATGAAACATTTATGTGTACACAGTGTCTCACAGAGTGATGCATGTGCAAAAATAATTATCAAAAGGAAACATCTATTGATAAAGTGCCATATGGCCTTGGCACAACTCTAGATGATCTTACAAAGACTTGTGTGTTTGTCAGAGGAAAACGTCTATCCTTAAACATAGCATTTGTCCTTGTTCTGCATGCTAACACATGACAGTCGGTGTGGCGCAACAAAGTGTTGGACTGGGACTCTAGGAAAGGCAGGTTCAAACCCCTATGGAGGCAAGATGCTCACGGGGTACCCTTGCACCAGTCACACACACACCAACAAAGGTTTGATGTGAGGACCAAACAGGGAGGGGAGAGAATCTTTGGAGAAAAGGTATGATATAGATCAGGTACACCACCTTGCCCCCATGACAGTGGGTGCCCGGGGTGTGCTGACGTCACCGTATAGATGGTGCCTATGATAGAATAAACAACTTAACAAACAACACATGGTTTGTAAAGGAACAATTAAAATGACAAGGAACTGTCACATAGAGCAGTTGGACTATTCAGGACAGACAAAAGAAAGTACAGTGGTACCTCTGGTTACGTACTTAATTTGTTCCGGAGGTCCATTCTTAACCTGAAACTGTTCTTAACTTGAAGCACCACTTTAGCTAAAGGGGCCTCCCACTGCTGCTATGCCGCTGCTGCATGATTTCTGTTCTCATTCTGAAGCAAAGTTCTTAACCCGAGGTAATATTTCTGGGTTAGTGGAGTCTGTAACCTGAAGCGTATGTAACCTGAAGCGTATGTAACCCGAGATATCACTGTACTTCTTCAAGCAGCCCGTAGTTAATATATTCCTACAAGAAGTAGTGATGGTGCCAACCTGGATGGTTTTAAAAGGACATTAGGCAAATTCATGGAGGGCAAGGCTATTAATGGCTACTAGATGCAATGGATATCTTCTCCCTCCCCTGTTGGATGCAGAAGAGTATGCTGGATTCGATGAGCCACTGGCCTGATGCAGCAGGTTCTTCTTACGTTCTTAAGAAACTTGAGCGTGAGAGCAATCTTCTGTCTGCTCTCTATCATTAGAATATCTGTATTTTGTATTTGATCTTTATTTCCGAGCGGCACCTGAACTCGAGTCCCCCAGCAGTGAAACATTGCCGCTTTCCTCAAGTCAATGTGTTAATGAAGCCTGCATTCAAGCCCTTCCGGGTGCCACAGAAATTGAAGCAGAAGTAATAGTCTTGCTGAATCCGTCAAGTTCAGACAAGTTTGAGATATTCCTTCCTAATGAATTCTTTCACTTAGTTGTGCTCATTATCAGTTTCAGAAATAATCAGATGGTATTCACACTGGGGGTATAATTCCTTTGCAGAGTGGTCCAATTTCAGAATGTTTCTAGACTCCTCGTCACAAAAAAAGATAGTGTAGAATTGGTGGTGGAGGTGGAAATACAGAAAAGAGCAAAGAAAATAACCAGGAGGCTGCAATAACAATGTTACTAGGGGAAGAATTCTGCATCCTCCTGTGACGATGGTTCCATCAATGCAAATATTTCTGCTTCTCAGACCAAACTATCCCCCCTCCTTCCCCAGTGCTGTTCTGGGGTTCTGCTGAACCCCACAGTGGATTTGGAGTAAGTGCAACGAGGAGGTAAAGGCCCCATTGCACTAGTTTTATGGTGTAGTAATGGGTACAAAAGGGTGGCGCTGTGGTCTAAACCACTGAGCCTCTTGGGCTTGCTGATCAGAAGGTCGGCGGTTCGAAGCTCTGCAACAGGGTGAGCTCCCGTTGCTCAGTCCCAGCTCCTGCCAACCTAGCAGTTCGAAAGCATGCCAAAAAGTGCAAGTAGATAAATAGGTACCGCTCCGGCGGGGAGGTAAATGGCGTTTCCATGCGCTGCTCTGGTTTCGGTGTTCCATTGCGCCAGAAGCGGTTTAGTGATGCTGGCCACGTGACCTGGAAAAACTGCGGACAAATGCCAACTCCCTTGGCCTGAAAAGCGAGATGAGTGCCACAACCCCAGAGTCGTCTGCGACTGGACTTAACTGCCAGGGGTCCTTTACCTTTACCTTTTAATGAGTGCAAAAATGCATATTGTTATAGGTTTCTGATGAGAATTTTCACCAGGTGGGAAAGTGATTCACTACCTGCATTTGCATGTTATATGTCACTTAAACGGAACAGACTCCTGCCAGAAGGGTAGCCTAACCCCTGTGATTTCAGACGATCTTGCTTCCAGCTCTTTGGATATGAGAGATTCTATGCCGGCCTGGGATGTTTTCACACTTTAATGAGAGCAGCCCTTTGTGATACATGGAGCCAGCTTTGCAATAACCATATTTACACCAAACCCTGCTTTCCCAAAGGTGGAATATTTCCCCTCTAAGAGTTTATTTTGATGGGCATGTTATATGTGAAGACATTTTGTTGCAAGTAGATTTACATGGTTCAGTGCTTGGTTTTGCTTCTAGATGCTCTGCTGGGAGTTTTACTCGTATGCCAGGTCTTGTTTTTAGGCTTGTTGGCTGTCAGAATAATAGCAGCGGTAGTATATTAAGAAATATATCCTAGTTCATCTTCATTTCCCTTTAATATTGGCAGTTTGGGCCAGAGCCAAAGCCGGTTGAAGTTATTGCTTTCCGATTTGGCCTTACAGGACACAGAGGCCCAGAACTTCTGATCTCTATTATTGTCTCTTTTTTAACTGATGACTCTAGGCGAGCCATTTATTTTTATGCTATCATTCATATTTAGTTTCGGTACCCTGATTCTAAACACGTTGGCTTGGATCCTAGTTAAATTAAACTCAAGTTGACAAAAGGAAAGTTTTTTCCCCAGCCACCTGTGCCCCCAGAAAGCCTCCTGGGGTTGGGGAGAGTTGCTCCAAATTGTTCATAGCTTCTGCATCAACTTCTTTTGTGATAAATGGCAGGGAGAAGGGAAAAGCTATGTTTAAACACACACACATATGGCCCTGCTGCATTAAGGGATCCCCCCTTTTTTTTTGAAATGTAGTATGACTAAAATGTGTTAGTAGTTTTTGCAATTATTTGAGGATATGTGTGTGGGGGGGGGTTGTCAGTTTGTCCATAAAGTGGGCTATCAGCATTAAAACTCCTGTATTGCCTTTAAGGTCCGTATAGTTAAAGCCATGGTTTTCCCAGTAGTGATGTATGGAAGTGAGAGCTGGACCATAAAGGCGGCTGATCGCCAAAGAATTGATGCTTTTGAATTATGGTGTTGGAGGAGACTCTTGAGAGTCCCATGGACTGCAAGAAGATCAAACCTCTCAGCCCTGAGTGCTCACTGGAAGGACAGATCCTGAAGCTGAGGCTCCAATACTTTGGCCACCTCATGAGAAGAGAAGACTCCCTGGAAAAGACCCTGATGTTGGGAAAGTTGGAGGGCACAAGGAGAAGGAGACGACAGAGGACGAGATGGTTGGACAGTGTTGTCGAAGCTACCAGCATGAGTTTGACCAAACTGTGGGAGGCAGTAGAAGACAGGAGGGCCTGGCATGCTCTCGTCCATGGGGTCACGAAGAGTCGGACACGACTAAACAACAACAACAAATTGCCTTTTTGCTCTTCCTAAGAGATCTCACCAGTGTGGTGGAGGAGTTCAAGTGTCGGGCTAGGAGCTGGGAGCCCAAGGTTCAAATCCCAACTTGTCCATGAAACTCACTGGGTGACCTTGAGCCAGTCACTGCCTCTTAGCCTAGCCTACCTCACAAGGTTGTTGTGGTTTGAATGAGGAGGTGGAGAATGACTATGCACACCATCTTGAGCGCTTTGGAGAAAAAGTAGGATGATGATAATGACAATGACAACAACAACAAACAGACTGTGGCACTTGATGGGTTGCTTGTCGTAGAACCTTTTAGCAGGCATGACTTCCCTTTCCTGCCTCTTGTGTGGTGGCTCCCTTGCAGATTAGTTTCACAAGCTTTTGAAACCTTTCATTGGAAAGGGACAGACTTCTCTATCTGCTTAGGTGGTTAAGGAACAACAAAACTGAGACCATCACCAATAACCTGGCTTTCAAAAACAGCACTAAAGGCCTTGTCAAAACAGCTTTTGGAAACATTTAGAGCCAACAGATGGACTTCAATACATAACTTCCAGAAGAGCGGCTACATATTCCATGTTGTTCCATATACTCTTAAGCAGTCAACATTCCTTGGTTTTCACAGGTTCCTCATCCTGCCTTTTTAGTCCAAATCTTCAAGAACTTTTGCATTCCGGGTCTAGGATCTTGCTCTTTTTCAGGGCAATTAATGGCTGCCATAAGGGGCTTACCATTTTCCGTAGCCTGCTGAAATAAATCAATTGTATTGGCATGGCCATTATCAGATGTGAAAAGCGAGTCTCACGAGCAGATTATTCTTCTAAAAACAGCTTTTCCTGGATATTCCATCCTATTCTAGTTCAATCTCTTAGCACTCTCAAACTCTGAAATCATCACAAGAAGAGAAAACACAATGCCAAGTACCTTTTGAGACAGATACCGCAAAATTAACTTTGGGTTTATGATCGCTACTTCAGGAAGTCTCTTCAAAACCATAGACAATGCTGCTTTAAAATTGGAGATGCAAATATAAAAGACTAAACTGGCAGAAAATAAAGACACAGGTGTACAATTGCTGTTCTCATCTTTAGGTCCTCACTATTCAAGGCTTTATAACTGTGCTTTTACAGAAACTTCAATAATTCAATTCCTGCCATATCTGTTTTACAGTCCTTCAACAAGGGTGTGTCAGAGAGACAGACAGACAGACAGACAGACAGACAGACAGACAGACAGACAGACAGAGCTTCTGTAGGTGCATTCATTTGGGAACCCACACATTCTTCTGTTCTATGATCTGAAAATCATATTGTTTTTAGCTCCTTGTGCTACAACCCATAGTTTGGAGGAGGAGATACACAGAGGAATGCAGCGACGATACATTTTTTTTTCAGAATAGGAGCAATAATGTCATCTGCCACAGTGTTTGGGTAACAGATGGACCTTCCTTGTTCTGACAAGCTGATGAGGTGATGATGAGACTTCCAAGTTTGTTTGCGATAGACTAGCATGGAGGAAGTTGGAGAAAGAGGAAAAACAATTAAGTAGTGGGTGGATGCTTCTTTCCTTTTCTTTGATGGAGTTCCTGCTTCATGCTAGTAGTTTAAATAGTAACACTTCTTCACAAGATCGGTTGCATTTCCGGATAAAGGGTTAAGCTTTCTGCTGACTGAATATATTTTGCTGACTGAATATATTTTGTTAAAGCTAATGTTCTTTGCGAGTTAGGCCGAAGTTAGCAACATCAAGTTCAACAGAGCAATTCTGTGCAGCGAGGCGAGGGAGCAAGGGAAATCGGTAAGACTTGAGCCTGCAGGCTGGAGACACCGGGCTAGTTACAGATATTATTGTGTTCAAAACCATTGTCTTAATATTTGGCAGCTGCAAGGTGTGAAATGCAAAGTTCAGGGCCCTTGGGATTTGATGCCCTTGTTTCACCTTAAAGTCACATTACGTATTTCACTTGTAGTTTACTTTGTTTATGCTGAATTGCCCTTGTTTGATCTGATTTGAAAATCTGTGTTTATGAGGATCATTCCTTTCACCCGAAAACATTTTTTTAGAGTGGGGTATAGTTCTCTTTCTAAGGGGCTCTTAGAATATTGTTTTGGATATATACCTAAAGGATAGAACTTGTTGTTGTCGTTGTCGTCGTCTTCTTCTTCTTCTTCCTTGGCGATCACTTGTAGCTGAGTAAGATTATCTTTCATAAACATGGTTTTAACAATGAGTCTGTAAGTGGCTGTGGAGGCCAATTTTGGATCTACACGTCCTTCCACAGTTGGACATTGATTTCCAGGCGGGAGTTGATCACGATGTGGATTTGCCAAGCGTGCCTTCCTCTTAGCACGTTTCATCCTGAGTTTGAGTGTCTTGAAAGCCCATGACACCTTTGGTAAAGGCTGTTTTCCAATTGGAGCACTCACAGGCCAGTCTTTCTGTATTTATACTACATTTTTTTAGATTTGCCTTGAGACAGTCTTTAAACTTCTTTTGTTGACCACCAGCATGATGCTTTCTATTTTAAGTTCAGAATAGAGTAGTTGCTTTGGAAGACAATCATCAGGCATCCACACAACATGACCAGTCCAACAAAGTTGATGTTGAAGAATCATTGCTTCAATACTGAATTTATGTTCACCCCACAACCACCCCTAACATGTTATGTGTTTCCTTTCTCCTGCTGCACAACTGTCAGAACTTGCTCAATCTGCATTTGTGTGGTGAGCCACTGAACTCCAGGTAGCAGCCTTCTCGTGAATAACCTCCCAGCCTTGAAATTACTCCCCTCATCCAGGCTGGCGATTGGATCCTTCTGGGCAGAAAGGAGCTAGTGGAAGAATCATCTGCAAGGCATGCAGAAGGTTCCAGCTTCAGTGTCTAGCATCTTCAGATACTGCTAGCAGAGATCTTTGTCTGAAACCCTGGAGTGCCACTGCCAATCAGTGCTGGGAGTACTGAGCTAGATGGACAAAAGGTCTGTCTTGAGATGAAACAGCTTCCCACCTTCCTCTTTTGGCTGAGGGTCTCCCAAGCAACAAGATCTTCCGGAGCTTTGCATCCTTAATTACTCTCTGGTCCTGCTTTTATTTCTTGACCCCGCTGACTCATTCCTCCATCTCTAATCCAGCTCTTTCATCCTGACTTCCATGGCACCTGTCTCAACTCAGACTCCTATCTGTGGCCTCACATTGACAGCATCATTAGCTGCCACTGATGCGAATGAGGAAACAGTGTAGGTCCGCTGTAGCACAGTTTGTCATGGCAGTGTCAGCAGTCTTGGCTTGAGCACATGCATCAAGTCCTGTTGTTAAGCGTTCCAGGAATGTACACCCCCTGATTCAAGTGCTTACCAAAGGCTTGAAGGTGCTCAGAAAGTGCCTTCCCTCTGCCCCCTCTCTTCCCTGACCCTAAAGCCTAAAACAGGCATAGGCAAACTCGGCACTCCAGATGTTTTGGGACTACAACTCCCATCATCCCTAGCTAACAGGACCAGTGGTCAGGGATGATGGGAGTTGTAGTCCCAAAACATCTGGAGGGCCGAGTTTGCATATGCCTGGCCTAAAAGCTTTCCTTTGCAGTGGGGTGGGGGTGGATAGAGATGGGAAGGTAGCAAGCAGTAGCAGTGTCCAAGTGGATCTTTGTTTCCTGCTGGGGGTGCGACTACCAGTTCAAGAATCGCCAATGACAAAGTGCTACAAACCATGGGAAAAGCTGCTCTCCAGGGGCCATGGGAGCACCTGCCTCAACCCCTGGTAAGTTACTGGGTCTTGGGCAGGGGA
Organism: Podarcis gaigeae; assembly: GCF_964106915.1. Lineage (NCBI taxonomy): Eukaryota > Metazoa > Chordata > Lepidosauria > Squamata > Lacertidae > Podarcis > Podarcis gaigeae. The sequence continues at coordinate 104,102,176 of NC_139679.1, forward strand.
TAGGGGAGATTGAGGCCGGCGAAATCTTGCAACTGAATCACACTAAAATCAAGGGAACTTATTCCCTGAGCAATTGGGCTGGGGAGAGTTAACCACAAAGGTTGGGAAACTGTATACTTCCTCCACACCTATGCCATCAGCCTGGGGATTTGTTAACTGAACTGATGCTCAGCGTGTTAGAGACAGCGTTGCTTACCTAATGAAGAGTTGTTGAGGATGCATATGTTTTCGTAAGCAATGAACTGATTTTCTGTAAAGAAAAATCCTTTGGTGTTTTGATGTGCAGAATTCTTGCCTCTGGTGAGAACAGTTCCACCCCCCTCCTCTGCCCCAAATTTCCTCTCATGCCTTCAGGGCATTTAGAAATAGCCTAGTCCTGTCTTAGGGAATTCTTTGCATGGGCTGGGAGGAGGAGGAGGAGGAGGAGGAGGAGGAAGGCAGCAGCATAGCTAATCTGCATGCCTTTGTATATCCCCACAGCGGCACAGGTCACACAGTTTCTGACGAAGTTCTGTGTAGCTGGCACAGTTTGTCGGAACAGAAGCTTTTGAGTGTGTTTCCCGATCGCTGCCCTAGATAAGACAGTCCAACAGATTTTTGACACTGTCGTTTCGAAGCGAAACTGACTGGAGCTCTCCTTTCCGTTTATATTTCCACCAGTCATTTTGAACTTTCTCCAACAGTGGAATCTTAAAGAGCTTAGATTATATGGTGCATCTTTCTTAACGTGGGGTTAATTGTACCGAAGTCAGCCTGGTGCATGGGAAATGAGAGAAGCGTTAGCGGAGGCTGCAGGCTACATTTAGTACACTGCAAATGCATGATGGAAATTGCGAGTGCAGTGCTTCCGCAGACATGCTGCATTCCTTTAAATCATGGGTAAGCAAACTAAGGCCTGGGGGCCGGATCCGGCCCAATTGCCTTCTAAATCCAGCCCGTGGGTGGTGTGAGAATCAGCATGTTTTTACATTAGTGGAATGTGTCATTTTATTTAAAATGCATCTCTGGGTTATTTGTGGGGCAGAGGAAATCGTTCATTCCCCCCAAAAAATATAGTCCGGCCCCCCACAAGGTGTGAGGGACAGTGGACCGACCCCCTGCTGAAAAAGTTTGCTGACCCCTGCTTTAAATGGATATACAAACATACAGCTCCAGTTCCATATCGTGTCAACTCAGCGAAGTACCGTTAAGTCCTATTCAATTCAATGGGGCTTACTCCCAGGTTAGTGGGATTAGGATTCTAGCCATAGGAACCTCCTTTATATCTGTGTTGACAGTCTGTCCTTCTAGATCACAACTGCCAACTCCTGTCTTTGCTAGCCTGGTGCCCTTGGGATGTTTTGGATCATAACACCTATCAGTTTCAGCTAGCAGTGTCCTGCCTGGGTTTGATGGGAGTTGTAGTCTACAGAAATATGGAGGGCACTGCCTTGTCAATTGCTGATCTCTGCATCAGCTGCTTGTTTTAACTGAGCACTGAACATGGAAGCTTTTGCAAACAAGGCATGCGGTTTGCCACTAAGCTGTGGCATCCCATGTAGTCACTACATGATACTCTTTAATCTAATATGAGATACCCTATAAAAAATCAGATATGCAGCATCTCAGGGGAAAAACCACCTAATTTTTCAGTGTATGGTTTTTGTTTTGCTATTTTTAGTTGTTGTTTTTCAGAAAAGCATTGTTCTGTCATTCTAATACTTGCCCCTCACAGTTTCAGTCAATCCGCTCTACTGAGTTGTCTATAATATTATGCGCAGTTACAAAGACAGTGGAACCTCATGACCATATGCAGAATCGCCGTTGGAGTGAACGGGTTCACATCCAGCATGATAGGCAGGTGATAACTCCATTCAGGTGGTCAGCATAGGATTGCACCAAAAAGTGCACAGGGCCTGAGTGGGAAAAGAAAGAGCAGGTGTTCAGAATGCCTTGAGAGAGCAGAAATTATTGGTGAAATCGATTCTAATGGAATTCCAAAGGGGGGGGGGACATATGGAGTACAGTTGATAATTTGTGGGAAGAAGTTGAGACTCTGGGCACAATCTATTGCCTTCCAGAAAAGATTGCACTCTTTTTAATATGACTGCTTTAGAACCGATATGCTGCATGTGTCCTGTACCTTTAGCCTTTCCAAGTCTAGAAGACAGTGAATGGAGGTTATTACAAGTGTTTGGCGGTGTGGTTTCTAGCTGAGAAGCTTGCCTTGTGTGGTCTTTGCAGCTACAGTGGTCTTGTCTGTAATTATAAATGTTGGGTGTGTGAAAGCAGCTGATCAATACTTCAGTCAGGTGATTAGTGTTTAGTGATTTCCAGACGCAAATGCCCAAATTTATCTGACATGGTGTGCCTGAAAGTGGAGAAAGTGGTCGGAAATAGAGCAATTTAGCCAACGAGGTAATGAATTTATGGATTGGTCTTGCAACTTAAAATGTAAACTTAGTTAGTAGTTCAGTTGCAATAGAGTGGTGCTTATTGTTTACATCTCCCTCGAAATGAAATCCCTATTGATCAAATGTGATCTAAAATGTAAAAAGAGAGAGAGAAAGAAAATGGGGCTAGAAGAAGCATGACAGTTGGGTGTTGAGTTAGTGTGTAGAGTCAATGCAGCTGGAACTTTGCACATCCCCTGAGATATGGTGTTGTGTGTGATGGGTGAGACATTTTCAGAAGATCCAGCAAATTGTGACTCCAGCCTAGCTTCCCAGCCATGCACTGCAAGTGCTGTCATTAACATTGTTTGGACCATCTATGAAATATGGACTGGGTATCCAAAATCCAGTCTTCCCGTTGGCCATACCTGATGCCTTTAAAAGAATACCTTTAAATACCTTGAGCCTTTAAAAAATACCCTTGAGCTGTACAGAAAATCAGGAAAGAAATGCAGCTGAGAATGAACTAAATATTATTGCCCCTGCCGAAAGACGCGCTTCTGATTGCAGAGAGATCTTATATCAGAAATCTGGAATAAAACAGGAATGCTCTCTTATCCTAACACTCTTGCCATTTATACCACACGCAATATGACTTCCAAACTGAATTTTAACTATTCTACACATCTGTGCTTTATTTGGTGGAATCCAGCTATGTCATGCTCAGAACAGACCCATTGAAGTCAGTGGATCTAATTTGTCAGGGCTGATTTGTCATTGATTTCAGTGAGTCTGTTCTGAGTGTGAGTCCCCTGCCCTGGTTACTTGATCCCTGCTTTCTTTTATAGGTCTTAAAAAACCTGTAGTGTTCAGACAGGGCTTTGGAACATAAATACACACACCAGTTTATTAACATGCTGTTGATGTTTTTATTGAAGTTATAATTGTAATACTGTGTTCTGGTGCTGTGTACAGTGCCTCAGTTTATAAATATTTAAATAACTAAGTAAGTGATTTGATTTAAAGTTCTTAGCTTTTAAACACACCACGAAATATATTACTTCGGACTGTGCGGCTGTGGCTTTTTATAAGGCTTATTGCATTTTCATATGAGTAGCTCAAATTGCCTTGGAGGTCTCCTCATGCTTATGTGGATGATTATTGATTTTATATTCACAGCATAAATTGATTGAAGTGACAAAGGTTGAAAGTGTCGCTGAACCCTTTCCAGAGTATTTTTTTCCAGTCCCTGTTCGTTCCCTTTCCTAATCTATTTTAACATAGGTGCATTTATGTGGTTAGGAAGCAGATAAAACTTTTCGGTTTTGGCACCACAACTTTGGAATGCCTACCGCAAGCAGACATTGTGACACTGGCATTGCAATCTTCTCCTCAGCATCAGGTTAAGAAGACACTCTCATTTTCTCAGGCATTTCAGAAAGAATTTCAGAATTAACGGATTTTGTGCTTTGGTTTTTACCTTGCCGTTTGTTTTGTTTGCTGCGTTTGTTTAAATACGTTGTGCTTCTATGTTGTGTGAATTATCTCACTTTTGCACTCTACCCTGGAATCTCCTGGTGAAATGTGGTTGAGAAATGTGCTAATTTAAGTTAATATTTAATAAATCCATGGGCTCCCATTGAAAACACAGCAGCTTCCCATGACAGCTAACAACGTTTAAATCCATATAATATACAGGCTACTTAATCACATAATGATGGCAATAAAGCAGCAGCAACAAGCAAATCCTTTCGTATATTTGATTCTTGTCAACTTCCACTCATGTCAGTATAACACCCAAATCTGAGGCTAGTTCCTATTGGATCCTGTTGCTAAAAGCAAAACTGAACAAAAGAGGCTTTTAGAGTTTCCCCTGAACACTACCAAGGAGGGGACTGATTGTGTATCTTGGTGGAGAGAGTTCCATATCTGAAGGCAGAGGTGTGCTAGCCTTCTTGAACCTGGTGGCATGATATTGTTGGGCCAGGACTTCCATCCATTGAAATTGGCGAAATGTGGAGCTTTAAAGCCTTATCAGTGAAAATAGACAGGGTGGAATCTACACACATGTAAAAAACTGCTGTGAAAACGCTTTATAAAAACAACAACAACAATTTGAAAAATACATTGAATTTGGCTTAGCTCACTTTTGCCATCTAGTGTCCCATTTGTGTGTTGCGCTTTAAAACACATTTAAAATGTTTTATTTGCAACTGTATAGCTGAGTCTTAAGACAGAGCTGGATACACTTGCTGTTACTAATCTTCCCAACCTGTGCACTAGACAATAAAAGGAAAGTAAGGCAATCATTTTGCACAGGAAGCAGGTGTTTTTCATTTCAAAGCAATAGATATTCTCATCTCTCCTTCTCTGGTCATAAGATGCAAGATATATGGCAGAAATTGTTCTTGGCATCCGTCTGTCTTGAGAGACAATGGGAGTGTGGCTCTGGGAGTTAAGTCAAATTAGCAGCACTGAAGTGACTTCTGCAGGTTCCCCCTTTCTTCCCTCAGCTTTCCTTCTGCAAACTCCATGTTCCTACATCTGCAGCTCAAAGTGAGCAAGACCTCACAGTTAAGCTTCGTACACAGAAATGCTCATTGCGGCCCTTTATATATACACCCACTTGGTAAAATTAGATTAAAATAACACTACATCCCCTGTTAATCATCCCATAAATAATGCATTTGTTTATATGTATGTTGATAGTTGGTAATGTAATACGTAATTGGAAAACAGATTTAATGCAATTAATACTTAATGAATCTCATCAGAATCAAGAGTTGCTTATTTGGTGAACAACATGTTAATGGGCAACTTTGTTAAAAAGAGAGAAATGGAAATGGTCAAGGAAAAGAGGACTTTTCAGCGTGTTTTTTTAGTTATCAAGATGATCAAGCCTGTGAGGAACGGGTGAAGGAGCTGGGTATGTTTAGCCTGGGAAAAGAGGAGGAGGCTGAGAGGAGATATGCTAGCTATCTTCAAGTATCTTAAGAGCTGTCACATGGGGAAATGGAGCAGGCTTGTTCTCTCCTGCTCTGGAGGGTACAACTCAAACCAATGGATTCAAGGTACAGTAAAGGAGATTCTGCCTAAGCACCAGGAAAAGCTTTCTCCTGGTAAGAGCTGTTTGATGGTGGAGTGGACTTCCCTGGGAGGCTGTGGACTCTTCTTCACTGGAGGTTTTTCAGCAGAGGTTGGATGGCCATCTGTCATCGATGCATTGCAGAAGAAGAAGAAGAAGAAGAAGAGTTTGGATTTGATATCCCGCCTTTCACTCCCTTTAAGGAGTCTCAAAGCGGCTAACATTCTCCTTTCCCTTCCTCCCCCGCAACAAACACTCTGTGAGGTGAGTGGGGCTGAGAGACTTCAAAGAAGTGTGACTGGCCCAAGGTCACCCAGCAGCTGCATGGAGGAGCAGAGACGCGAACCCGGTTCCCCAGATTACGAGACTACCACTCTTAACCACTACACCACACTTGCAGTCAGTTGGACTAGATGAACCCCAAGCCAACTCTACAATTCTGTGATTCTATGATTCTGCCAGAATTTGGCTCTATACAGCAACCTTCCGGGTGTATTAGGAAACAGTTCCCATAAGGCTGTGGCCCAAACCACCTAGAAGGCACCAGTTTAGAGGAGGCTGCTACAAATGTTACCCTACAGTCTACACACTGATCTTGGAGCGAGCCCCATTGAGCTCACATAGGATTGTGCTGTTCGGCATGTAAGCGGCATTTTAAAAATGAAATAAAAATACCACTTGCCGACCACTTTAATCTATGCAAGCTTCTGTATTATCCTTTGGAGACTAGTAGCTGACGCATTCCCCAAATATTCACATTTTGCATTTTTATTAATCGAGCGAGATAAAAATGCTCTTGAGGACAGTTGGGCATTGTAGGAAATGCTAAGAATGTGACAGGTTCTCTGCGCCGAGCACACAAGAGCCACACTAATGTCAGAAAGTTTAAATATATTGTATTGCAAATGAAATTAGGTATGATAAATCTTTACCTTCAGACTTTTCATCTCAATTCCCGTTCTTATGCTGTGTTCCAGCAGCGCTGTTGCTCCTCTTTCTATTTGTGCCTGAGTTTCTTCCCTTCCAGCAGTCTTTGAATGACAGCGTTCCCTCTGCACTAAAGGCGGTCTTAGTTATGTGAGTCCCAATCCACAAGTAGCCAGAATGCCACGCACACAGGAAGAGGTACAGTCGTACCTTGGATCCCTAATGTCTTGTGAGTCTAACGTCTTGGCTTCCAAACGCCGCAAACCCAGAAGTGAGTGTTCCGGTTTGCAAACGTTCTTTGTAACCCAAACGTCCGACGCGGCTTCCACAACTTCTGATTGGCTGCAGGAATCCATTCCGGAAGTCCATTCAACTTCTGAAAATGTTGAAAACCAAGGTGATTCCTGCAGCCAATCGGAAGCCACACCTTGGTTTTCGAACATTTTCGGAAGTTGAATGGACTTCCGGAACGGATTCTGTTTGAGAACCAATGTACAACTGTATGTTAGCAGACTCAAGGTGCTGCAAGGTTTGCAGAAGTGCAAATGGAGGTTAGGGAAAAGACTTTGCAGGATGCCCCCCCCCCAAAAAAAGAATGAGGAACAAGCATTTATCTTAACCATGAAATGCTTACTGCTTAGACTGAAAATGAGAAGCAAGGAGAGGGAATGGAATGGAGGATCTGAAATTCTGAACAGCAACACTCCATGCTGTAGCATTTTGTTGCAGCTCACATCTGTTGTTTTTCTATTGCCTTTAGATTGCTATCCTTCCCACAACCTTGGTCATTGTTGCCTTTTACCAATAATTTTTAAGTCTTTGTCCTGATAGATCCTCTTTAGCAGATAACATTTTTGTTTACAATGCATCTGACTGGTACTTTTTTTGTTGCACGACTAGTATACATTGCGAGGTTTTCTATTTCATCCCCACCCAAAAATTTCTCCCAGTTATACAATTTGTATTCGTAAAGGTTTCCTTTTCCTTTTCCTTTTTCTGAGTGACTTTGAACTTAAAAGAACATTGGTACACTGGTGTTTGATTTATTTATTTGCATAAAGAATTCATATACAGTGGGTGGACCCTCTGGATACAAATTAAATTCTTTCCTGAGGTCCATACTTAACCTGAAAAGGCTGTAACTGGAGGTACTGCTTCTATGTGCATGCATGGCGCGATAGAGCGCTTCTGCGCATGTGTGCGGTGCGCAGAGCGCTTCTGTGCATGCATGTGGCGAAACCTGGAAGTGTACACTTCTGGGTTTGCTGCGTTCACAACCCGATAGTTATGTATCCAGAGTGGTATGTAACTTGAAGGTCCACAGTACTGCCTTTCAATATAAGAATCTCCAGGGTGGCTTCCAAATGAAACACTGGAATTGTGCTTCAGGAGTACAGGGCAGCAGAGAAAACGAGAACAGTAAAAATGGAAAGGTTTCCCTCGCCCCGCCACCTCATCTGCTGTTGCCAGAAATGCATCTGATAGGCAAAAGATGAACTTGTCTAGGAAGAGCACTATATCTGAGAAGGTCCTTACCTCTTTGCCATCCTGGATCTGGCCTGAATCTCTCTCTCTCCCACACACAAGAGAAAAGGATCATTTGTCCTTTCTGAAAACGGGGAGGCTGTGCAGAGACTTTGGTGTGTGTGAACTGTATGCACTTTCGGTGTGTGGCTTACCATAGGAGGCTACCTTAGAATGAGCCAGACCATTGGATGTTTATTCCGCTAAATCTACCTGCTGCATCCTTTTGTTTCTGCATTTTTTATGGCTCGTAGTTCATGTGCCTACTGAGGACTAGGCATGGTTAGGGCCACTGGATTAATATTATTATTAAACAGAATGAATAAAAGCTATGTTGGCCATTGAAGGTGGGTGTTGTTTAATGGTGCACTGACTTTGGACATAATAGCACTTGGCCAAGGATGCTGGTAGCATATGCTTGACTGTTAGGCCTGCCTCTGCATTTCCCAACCCGGTTTGTGTGGCACGCAAAGAGGAAGAAACGCTTCTCATGTCATTTTTAGTTTCATTTTGTTGTTTGCTTTTTAACTGAAAAGCAGAGGGGAGGATTTGTTGTTGTTGATGTTGTTCCATCCTGCTTTTGTATACAGTGGTACCTCGGGGTAAGAATTTAATTCGTTCCAGAGGTCCGTTCTTAACCTGAAACTGTTCTTAACCTGAAGCACCACTTTAGCTAATAGGGCCTCCCGCTGCTGCTGCACTGCCGGAGCACAATTTCTGTTCTCATCCTGAAGCAAAGTTCTTAACCCAAGGTACTATTTCTGGGTTAGCAGAGTCCGTAACCTGAAGCATCTGTAACCTGAAGCATCTGTAACCCGAGGTACCACTGAATTTTGGAGGAAATACATTCAGACTTGGTTATTTTAGCCCATAGAGTGTTGTTTTCCATAGACATTTCTTCTTGCAAAATTAATTTCTTCCTTTAGCCTCCCCGTGATGCCAGGGAAATGCCACAACATTTTATTTATCCCTCTAAGATAGACCTCACTGGTAATCCCAGAATAAGCAGAGATGACTTTTTTTCCTGTAGGTGGGGTGGGATGCCATTTCATTTCAGCCAACCGCTTCAGACTCCAGCTATTTCTCAGGTTCTGCCTCTCTCCCTACCCCCTCTTTTTTGGGGGTGAAAAGCATGATTGATATTAATCTTTTATTTTCCTTTATAAAAAATTATTCTCCCCCCTGAACTCCATACTGGTAATATATTATTCAGCCTTTCTTTAATAACAGCTTTGGGTTGTTCCATTAGTCACTACAGTTATTACAACGCTAAAGGCCTAATTCATCAGCATTTGACTTCCACAGGCAGAGTGTAATGCTTGTCTGATTCCCCCCATGCATCAGGGCTGTCGTTCTGGGTTATGTGGGAAGCAGCTGCCATTTTGGCAGGAATGTAAGGTGCTTGAAGCAAGCATGCCACTCTGTGACAGCGTGAGGCAAACAATAGCATGTCAAGTGTCTTGTCTAAAGACAAACCTATTGAAAGATGCATAAATGGAAGCCTGGTTAGCTATTCCATCATTTTCAAGACTATCTAAGCCATCCTGGACAATTAGCAAATTTATAACAACCTCATGAAGGCCATACCCTCCAACCGTCCCTATTTGCCCAGGACATTTCCAGAATTACAGATCCCAGGATATCCCAGGGATTATCTGGCGTTGGTGTGGGAATGTTCAGGGTGGCTGGAGAGGATATATTGTTTATTATCATTCCTAACTTGCGCTAGCAAGCTTCTTTACTTAGCAGAGTTACATTCCCCTTTATACATGCACAGCAGATAGCTGGTGGCAGGCTTGTGTGAGCCTCTCACTATTATACAATTCAGTCTGTCTCAGATTGAATTGTACGTTCCTGGTAAATTCCCTTGAATCCCTCTTAAAAGAATAATGACACCACAATCTTATTCAAAGTCAATAAAAGAAGTTTACTCACATCAGTTCACAGTTGGATTCCTGAAGGCAGACTTAGTTACAAATATGTACATGTGGATCTACCCCATATGGGGGAATAATCCCAGTGCTTCTGCTGGCTGAGAGCTAGCAGTTCAGTCCTAGCTAAAAGCTGGTCAAACGAAGATGGAAGTCAAAAAGAGAGAAGGGTGCTGTGTGACTCGTCCTTTTGTTACCTGGACAGGCTTAAATCACACCCACCTTCTATCACATGCAAAAGGAAGGATGCTCCAGCCAGGAGGAACAGGAAGTTTGGACTGGCTGGACCAAACATTCCCTCGCATGTCTTCTCTAGCAGTACAAGGAATGTTGTACTTGATTCCCTCTCATGGATCACATCCCACAGTTGGCACTTGCAGAGAGTGCGGCACCAAAAGACCTGCATCCCGATTTTTATCAGCATGATGTTGGAGGGTGTGGAAGGCAAGTTGTGCAGCCGTTCATAGGGAGACAGAAAGCTACTTGATTTATTTATTTGACTTCTCTTAGTGCGGGACCCAAGGCGGCTCAGAGCATATTGTGGTAGAGTGCTGCAACATATTTCTGCGTTGCAGCAGAATATACATTTTTAAAAAATGAATAAGTAAAATTTAAAAAAACAAATAAATTAAAACCAATTCAAATGATCATGCTTTCCATACATTCCACACTTGACCTTTGGTAAAATTGCCCTTATCAAGAGATCTAATAGATCAAGAAGGCATCTCTAACATGCTTTTTTGTGTTGCACACTGTACATACCCTTAGCATTAGGGCACTGGGGGCATGGTGGGAGAGTCAGAAAGCTACATTTTTTAAGGTAAAGTTTCCTGGGAGCTAAATCCTGAGATTATATCAAATTGATGAATATTTCCAGGGAGCGCCTTTAGGTGGTTTATCTGGTGTTATGTATCCATAGACTTACGGAGCTTTGAACTTCCCATTTGAAACCAGTCATTTACAATGGAAAGTTAAACACCGACATCACACTAGCTAAGTTACATGAAAGCGCTCCCCTTTAACTACTCCTGGACAGGGCTTGCCAAAAGTTCATGGATTAAGGATGGACTTCAGTTCCCTTCATCCCTGTCTATTCACCATGCTGGCTGGGGCTGATAACTGTTGGAGTCCAACAATATCTGGACTACCCCTAACTAATAGCATGGAGTGCAACTCACGTCCGTTTAGGAGATACACAACAGAAAGATTGTCCTTAGAGGGAGCAGCTGCAGGCAGTGTGTATTTGTTGGAGGGAACTGGAGGGGTTGTATCTGCATATGTTTGTGCACTTCTTCGTGGTTTTGTGTGAGAGAGATTGGGCAAGGAACAGCCTAGACTTCATTTGACCTGGAGTCTTTGGTAAAGTTCACACCTCTCTGTTCTATAACTTCTATGATATCAGGGGTGGGACACAGGGTTGCCTCCCCCTCTAAGCTCGACAACAATGAACTTCTTTCTTAATCACTGAACAACTGGAGGGTGCTGGAGGCTTACAGTGCAATCCTAACTATGTCTACTCAGAAGTAAGATCTAGTGAATTGAATGGGGTAAGTGGGTTTAGGATTGGAACCTATGTTGTAACTGAGCGCAGTGTGCACAAGTGCAGAACATTTCATTATTTACATGGTGGGTACATTAAAGTGGGTGTCGTAACCTGCGGTTTCCATTCACTGGTGTGTTTGTGTGTGAGTAAACCTGTCTTTAGCCAAATGGTTGATGAGATACATAAATATATTCTCTTCTGTAAATAACTCTGGCATTTTTTTTTTAGTTCTGCTGTTTGATGTATGTCTTGCTGTCGGTGTTGTTATTTATTTAGATTTGTACTGCAGTTGCCAATAGTCTGGTTTTCAGGGATTTTATGGTTCTTAACTTTTATTGCGAGCCACCCAGAGGACATTATTAATTGAGCATTGTGCAAATAAAAAGAGAAACAAAGTGACCGTTGTTGTTTTATGGATGCCCAAACACATAAATGTATAATAATTTTGCTCTTTCTTTTGAGCATTGGGGATGAGCCCTGAGCGGCTTGGAGCGTGTTGTGATTGTGGAGCTGAGAGTGGATCTGATGAGTCTTTGCCTCTCCCTCCTTTATCTTACACACACACTTAGTTTCCACAACTCCAAGATTTATTGACTGCACGGGTGCTCCATTGCATAGGTCAAGCCCAGATAATGCCCATTTTGAGGGCATGTCTCATTTGAGGACATGTTTGAACAAAACTGATACAAAGAATTGGGGCACGTAATAATTAAAAGTTTCATGCCATCCTTGGCCTGCCGCACCACCCTTTAGTGATAAAAGGGAATGTCACACAATATTATCTACTGATTGGGCTGAGGCTCCTGCTGATTGGACCATTATGATGTGATGAAAGTTAAACAGCTGTCTATTGAATTGCATGGATTTTGCCTTTATTATACCTCAGCTGCAACAGCAGCAGCAAAGTAAAACGCATTAAAAACATCACAGAGGAAAGAATAAGAGCTTGCTCCTGAGTGCCTCGCCTTCATTACACATTATTACACCAAAAGTGCCTGTGAGCATAGAGGTACTGATTGGAAATGTCACTTTTTGACATAATCAAACCCTTTTAGGAGAGGTAAAAATGGCTAGCGGTACGTTTTTAAGCAACAATTTTGTTAGACCAAAGGGCAAAATAGTGCATCTTAGAAAATGTCAAGAGCAAAACGAATTTAGCAATAAACAGCGTTTTGCTGAAGACACATTTTACTTCTGTAGGTGCAGCCTGTGTCAAATCATCTGCATTTCTGCATATGTTTTCCTGCCAAAATCCGGAGCCTTCGATTTGCCATTTTAAAGGTGATCTTTTGAAAAACAACATAATAAAGCCTATTAAACAAATCAATGCACTTATATTATGTGTTTAATTCCACCCCCAATTAAAACTTTGGGTTGCTTTTTTAAAAAAATAAAAAATAAAGCCAGTGGGAGTGTATGGAACTAAGTAATTAGCCAAGAGGCTGACATTTACTAGTTTGAAATGACAAATCCCAGATATTTTATAACATTGTCTTGTGAAATCGCTGCCTCCTCTCCTCCCTTCCCCCCGGCATACATATGTGAAACACAGAGGAAGCTAATAGCAGCCTTCGATATTCTTGCACATAGGTAGTCGCTGGCCTACTTTATAGTGTCTCATCCAATATCTTGGCTATAAATGTTGGCAAGAGCGGTGCCTCCTTGGAGGGTTTTGAATGTTTAGAACTGTGAAGTAAAGCTTGAACATGTTTTGTCTTTTTGTTTTGTTTCTCCTCAGGAGGTAGCACTCTGAGAGTGTTTAAGCCTGAGTATAAGCAAGCTTGCAACAGCATTCAAAGGTGCCGTTGAAACATCTGCTCTTGTTTTGTTCAGTTACGCTCTGACATAAAACAACCCACTTTGCTTGTCCCCTTCGAAAAGGAAGAGCAACATGGCACGTAACATCTGTGAGCGAAGGGGGGGGGGAGTGGATCAGAATGCGGGAAACACTTGCAAAATCAGATGGTGCTGCCACTTATCTATTTAAATCTGCCCCCTCCCTCTTCTTATCATGAGATCCAAGGTGGCTTATGGATTGAAACTATGGAATGTAACAATAAGGAATACAGTGGTACCTCGGGTTACGTACGCCTCAGGTTACATATGCTTCAGGTTACACACTCTGCTAACCCAGAAATAGTGCTTCAGGTTAATAACTTTGCTTCAGGATGAGAACAGAAATCGTGCTTCGGCGGCGCGGCGGCAGCAGGAGGCCCCATTAGCTAAAGTGGTGCTTCAGGTTAAGAACAGTTTCAGGTTAAGTACGGACCTCCGGAACGAATTAAGTACTTAACCTGTGGTTCCACTGTAATCAAATTGGGGTGGGAAATGACAAGAATGCAAGATAATGCTAAAAACATATAAGACAGCCAATAAACAGGTCTATATTGCCCACATGGATTAGCAGTGACTTCCCAGGGTTTCTGGTGGGAAGGCATCCACAGGCTTGGGGGCCTTCTGAGCTACAATCCTTCCCAATTTAGGTTTGCTGATGGTAAAGGTAAAGGTAAAGGACCCCTAGACTTTTAAGTCCAGTCAAAGGCGACTATGGGGTTGTGGCGCTCATCTCGCTTTCTGGCCGAGGGAGCCGGCATTTGTCCACAGACAGCTTTCCAGGTCATGTGGCCAGCATGACTAAACCGCTTCTGGCGTAACGGAGCACCGTGACGGAAACCAGAGTGCACGGAAATGCTGTTTAGCTTCCCACCATAGTGGTACTTATTTATCTACTTGCACTGGCATACTTTCAGACTGCTAGGTTGGCAGGAGCTGGGACAGAGCAACGGGAGCTCACCCTGTCACAGAGGTTTGAACCGCCGACCTTCCAGTCAGCAAGCCCAAGAGGCTCAGTGGTTTAGACCACAGCGCCACCCGCGTCCCTTATTGCTGATGGTAGCCACAATTGGGCCCATAACTGTACTCTCCAATGCCTTCTGGAATTAGTGAGGTTTTTAACCATCTGCTGGTAGGCCAAAGGAGAGGAAAAGAGACAGGAAAGAGAATGCCATCACCTGGGGCCAGATCCTGAGAAGATCACCCTGCAGTTCTTTGACCGAGAGTTTTGTAATCCCAGAATTTGCCGTTATTTATGCTAGTCCATCTTCTGTGGGGACTTTAGTTGACCTGTTATCTGCCTCAAGTTCCTGCCTTTGTCTCCTTAACCCAATTTTCTGTGGCGATGCTATTTTTTGCCAAAACGTGCCTCATGGGATCACAAATCTGAATGTAGAGTTGGCCAACCAATATTATTTGGCTGCCCTTTGTTCCAAGCATGCTAGTCAGATCACCTCACAGCCATCAATCTCAATGGGTGACCTTAGGCTGGTGGAACATAGGCATCTGGGCAGGCACTATGAGAACAGAATACTGGACTCGATGGGCCATTGGCCAGATCTAGCAGGCTCTCCTTACGTTTCTATCACCCAGACTATCTCCAGAGCTCCTTGAAGGAAGCACAGAGCTAAAATAAATTGTGTTGTAGGAATGGAGTCTTTTTTGTATGGTAAAGCATTGAAATTGCTGCATGCATCATAGATTTCACCACTACCATCTGTATTCTGGAGTGGTACAGCCCAGGAAGAGTTGTGCTATGTGATCTTCTGCTGATTGTTTGCTTTAGAAGGTTCTACTAAATTGTTCTGGTCTGGTTGTGGTCCTGCTTGAAAGGCCAACTATTTTCGGACAGGGAGGGTGTGGGAAAAACAGAATTTATAATCTCTAGATATAAATTAGCTCTGCAGTACATAAAAAGACAGTTGGCATTGTCAAAACAGTATGCAAAGGATGTCACAAACGTGTCAAAAACATGACCCTTCCTTACGGGTTAGGGGGGGAAAAAGATAATTTAAGCGGTGCATAATGACTAATTAGTGTTTCTTGTCAAGGTAGCAGAGGGAAACTGTTTCTTTAAAGTGAAGAAGTCCAGATATCAAAGATTTACTGACAGTAATGAAATCACCAATGCAGACTGTTTTAGAGAGGTGCATCTGTGCACTGAATAAACTCCCCACATCTGGACGGGGGTCCAGTCCCTTGTTGTCTCACATCTGGTTGTCACCCCTATGCTGAGTAGATGGGGATCAAAAGGCAACAGTAGACCAACCCAGACTCGTATAATTCTTGCTCTGCATCAGGTTGTTGGGGAGCTCTGTCTGTCATGAAATCACAAATGCAATGAGATTGGTGGGTATTTTGCAGTTCTGCCATTTTGCATCACTTCGATTGACAGATTGTACCCTTAATGGTACTACTCTTTTTTCCTCCTGTGCAAGGGCTTGTCTGAGATCTGAAATGGGGTGTTCTTGCACCCGATCAGAGAATCATATCTCTGAACTAACAGGCCTCAGTTTGTTGCGTCATGGAGCTTATATCAAACATCAGTTCCCGTGTCCATGGTAAATGTACTTTGCTGGAAAATGATAGAAATGAAGATAACATCTGGATTTTCATGAAAGTGTTCAGACTCGTTTGACATTTAGTTATAATTGTCAGGCTTTTCTGACAGTTCCATGGGGACTCTTAAGAATTACAGATGCAACATAAAAAGAGGATGCTGGATCAGACCAATGACTCATCTAGTCCAACATCCTGTTCTCACAGTGGCTGACCAAATAATTTAGGGAAAGCCACATGCAGGATTTGAGCACAAGAACATTTCATTCCTGCTTTTGTCTGTGAAGGCAGAGCCAAGCCATCATGGCTAGGTACACAGGGTAGGGTGGGGATTTTTTTTTAAAAAAATCAGCTTTTCATATATTATAACAATATATCTGACATACACATAAATACGCAAGAAGTATCATATTACACGGGAAGAGAACAATCAGCAACTACTAACAATCTGTGGCAAAAACCAAATGTCTTTCAAGCTTAGATGGGCCTTCTTCAGTATTACATTCAAATTGCACCTGAATCGTGAAAATAATAATAAGGGGGAAAGAGCCCAAGCCTCCTGGTCTAATATGCCAAGAAAGGGGCCACATGCACTCTGGGTTCTCATAGGGAACATCTGAAAGGATGGTAGTTCCATTCAGATATGACAATCACACCGGTGAGATGTGGGAGATGATGTATAAACACTGGCTGTTATTGGCTTGCTGTTTTTATTTTGATTCTATATATTATGGTTTTTATGTTGATATTTTCTGTCAGCTGCCTTGAAACCTCCAGGTATAAGGCAATATATAAATTCTAATTCTAATTCTAATTTTAATAATAATAATAATAATAATAATAATAATAATAAATAAATTGAAACAAAATGAATTGTATTTTTGAACTTGAGCAAAACTTTCCTTTTTCTAGAGGTGCCCACCCATGGGCTAGATACACGCTGCATGAATTGCAAGGCGCTGAGACACAAGGTTAACCTTTCCAGTTGCTCCTCTCGATATTTGTCGCCTTTTAAAACCTCAAGCATTTCACAGCATACTATTTCCTTACCTTCTGGAGTGGGCTTTGGTTATTATTATTCTCTCCTCCCCCCCATCACCACCCTGAGTGAATCTCAGAGCCACTATTAAAACAGGCTGGGGTCCCACTGGCACTCTAGTCCCTAGTAATTCAGCCAGATAGTTGGAATAAAAAGCACCGGGTCATCACTTTTCTCTCCCCCTGGAGTGTTGGTTATTGAAGCATCAGATCTTGCCTTTATTTCCAAGGTCACCAACTTTCTGCTAGAAGTGTTTATTATTTTTGGAGTACGGGAGGAAGCATCACCTTCAGCTCTGCCAATGCGTTTTCTGAGCCTGACGCTCTCTCCTTCCGTAAATCTGTTTTAGAGGTGTTAGCTCTTTGTCTCTACCCTTCCCCTCCCCTGAAACGACTCCCCTGTTCTTCAGTGTCGGTAAGTGGTTTCTTTCTGGCTATTGAAGCTTTTTTGACATTCCCGTTTAAAAAATATTGCCAATCTGATTCAGCTTTCACAGTGTAAATAAGGAAAAGAGGAGGGCAGAGCTGAGCTCTGCTACTGCGGTATGGGGTTTCCTGTAATGTTTTTTGTTGTTGTTGGAAACAAAAACCATACTTAAAAGAAACCAAAATACACATCCCCGCCACATCTTCCCCCATATTCCAGACAACATACAGCAGCTGCTGCTTACTTCTTATACAGTGGTACCTCGGGTTAAGAACTTAATTCCACATGGAGGAAGCCTAAAAGGCCGTTAACTTAGTCTAAACCAGCTTTCACATTCGCCCCCCCTTAAAAATCAGATTGCCCGTCTGTGGGGCGTGTGCCCCATGTTGGGAACCATGGCTTTGGAGGGAAGCCATGTGCTTACTGTATTGTGTGTATGCAGTCTTAGTAATAGAAAAGCAAGGGGGAAAATTAGAGTGTTCATTCAGCTGCAGTGACTAAAAGCAACTCTGTGCATTTTCTGTTCTCTGAAATGTTGCCAATGATCTCATTTGCCATATGTTTTAAGATCATCGACTGTTCTGATGATTTCAATTAATTCTCCTCCACAGGTCCAGGTGCATAAAAGGGCATTAAGATGTCATTCCGCTTTGGGCAGCACCTCATCAAACCTTCTGTTGTGTTTCTGAAGACGGAACTATCCTTTGCACTTGTGAACCGGAAGCCTGTGGTTCCGGGTCGTATCCTTTTTTCCCTTTGGTTTGCATGCATCTGGCATAACAGTCCATTTCTGGAACCTTGGCTGTCTCCGCCGGAGTAGAAGGAGCCCCTCTTTCCCCACTAAAGAGCAGGTAAGATGTTACTCATATTTATTCTGAAGCCAGTCAGTGGAGCATAATATGCTTGATCGGTGTTGCAGAACTTCTGAAAGCGGTTGCTTAGCAACAGTGACCTTAGAGGTGAATTTTCTTCTGACCTTTTCACCACAGAAGATGTATAAATAAACAGGTGGTGCTTCTTTGCTTCTCTTTCCCTTTTCCTTGTTTTAAAAAATGATCTGGATGGTGTCTCAGAGATGCTCCTGTTTTTAACTGTCACGTTATCGGCCCTGTTGCGCTGCCTATTTTGCTTCCCCCCCACCCACAAATATTTTGGTCTAAGCAAATGCGACCCAGGTCTGGCATTGGGAATTAAAATGTAACAAGTCTCTTAAGGCATCCAAATGCCAAGCACAGCAGTGCCAAAGTTTAAACTCCTTGCTTCTCTGGTAGCCAACGAGGTAAATAATCTGGTTGGAGACCTTTCTGGACGTTAATATGTGTGTGTTTGGGAAGTAAAAAACAACAGGTAGAACCACTGATTGCTCATGACAGGAAAGATCCCCCTATAGCTATCTTTCTCAAAATTGGGTCTCCAGCTCTTTTTGAACTACGACTCCCATCATCCCTATCCAGCAGGACCAGTGGTCAGGGATTATGGGCATTGTAGTCCAAAAACAGCTGGAGACCCAAGTTGGGGAAACCCTGATCTACAGCTTTTTGGAGGTGAGATCATAGTTTGGTGCTGGAGTACCTGCTTTGCATTCAGAAGAGTTAAAAGGACTCGGGTAGCAGTTAATGGGAAAGACATGAGACCATAGAGACCTGCTTCCAGGCAAGGTTGGAGTGAGATCTATCAAGTCCATATTCAAGCTATCAGTGGCTACTATTCATGATGGCTATATACTTCTTCCAGGACCAGAGGCTCCATGTTTTTGAATATCAGTACCTGGGGAATGGCAGCAGGAGATTACCTTAATGTTTTGCCTATAGGCTTTCCAGAGGCATATGGATGATCAATACAGAAAACACAAATATTGGATTGGCCTTTGTTCTGATCCAGCCATACCTTTCTTATGTGCACTGGCTGATCATCATCACTGATTTATTAATCACCTTCTAAACAAGCCATCTCAAGGAGATTTACACACAAGAGGATTCAAAACAGTTAAAAACTCAAAACATATCAAAAGTAAGAGAAAAGACAAAATGAGTTTTGACTGTATATGTTAAAAATGTTGAAACTTGATAGAATATAATTGGGAAACAACCCTCAAACATATCACCTACATTTAAAACGAGACTAAAACCCAGACAAAGTGTGCTCCCATTTACCCATCTGGGGAAGCCTGGCAAAACAAAAAATATATATTCAGTTGTTTCCAGAAAGTGCAGATAGTAGGAATGCTGTTCCACAGAACAAGGGCAGCCACAGTCCGTGGGTTTAGCTGACAGCAGGCAACTAAAAGCTGCCAGTTGACATTTGCTACAACCCTCCAGAGCACACATAGGATGTTGCCTCAGACCAATGGCTTATCTGCCTCAGTACTGTCTACTTTCACGGGCAATAGCTTGCAGGTTTTCAGACAGTGGTGTCTCCCAGAGTCTGGTGAATGAACCTGGAACCTTCTGCATGCAAATCAGATATATTGCTCTGGGACATTATGGGGAAATGGTGACCCCAAAATGGTGGCCCACAGCTGCTTGGAGCAATAGCTGGAGGATACTGGGTGCCAGAGGGCATACATAGTTTTTCTCCAAAGTGGTCCGTGGTTGGACTGAGAAGATAGTGACCAGCTGGCAACCCTACACACACTTACCATGACCCTGACTCTGCCCTTTTCACCTGTTTGTCATTACAATGCTGAAAGCGGAACATGGTTATGTAAAATGAAGTGTGATGCTACTGAGAGATTGCAGAAGAGCTGTGTAAAGCTGCACTCATCTGACCTGGCAACAACAAGTGTATTCCCCGGGCTTTATAGCAATAATTTCATCTGCTTGGTTTCTGACTCACTTATACATACATATATTTCCTAGCAGACAATGAAATATTAATGTGTTTGAATTTCGGCAAGATAGAGACAAAAAGAATGAGTTTAAAAGCCAATTCACTTTGGATGTCAAGTTAATTAACTTGTATGTTTTGAAAAATCCAGGTTTAAAAAGGGAGCTGGGAGGAGGGAAGAGAGACTTAGATTGTGAAATTATTCCTACAGCACGGCTTATATTCTGGAAAGGCTCTGTAGTGCAAACCACTGCAAATATAGAAATGCAGGACATTGTGGAAGACATCAGTTCATTGCAACACGGTGCTTTGGGGTGTTTGTGCAATTTTCATTGTATTAAGCTTTCTTCAGGGGTTGGGTTTGCACATTCAAACACGTTTCTGCACTGGTACTTAAGACATAGGGACGTGGGTGGCGCTGTGGTCTAAATCACAGAGCCTCTTGGGCTTAACAATCAGAAGGTCGGCGGTTTGAATCCCTGCGACGGGTGAGCTCTCGTTGCTCAGTTCGAAAGCATGCCAGTGCAAGTAGATCAATAGGTTCTGCTGGGGCAGGAAGGTAAATGGCATTTCCATGCACTCTGGCTCTCGTCGCGGTGTCCCGTTGTGCCAGAAGTGGTTTAGTCATGCTGGCCACATGACCCAGAAAGCTGTCTCTGGACAAATGCCGGCTCCCTTGGCCTGAAAAGTGAGATGAGCGCTGGACCCCATAGTTGCCTTTGACTGGACGTAACAGTCCAGGGGTCCTTTACCTTACCTTTTTACTTGAAATATTCAAATTCCATTAGATGTTTATAGGGAGGCTCTTGTTTAAAGAAGATATGCAGCCCAGTCTTGGAGTCATAGTAGCTGCTCCCTGAACCATTTTCCCTTTCCTAAACTTGATTTCTGATATTCTTTCCTTGCATAATCTTAGTGGTTGGTTGGTTTGGCTCTTCAGAATAATGAAGAAGCCGTATTGATGCTCTTCTGATTCATTTTTGCTGGCTTTTTGAAACGGGAGCAGAATTTATTTATTACATTCAAATAAACAAATATCACCTGGGGAATTCAAGGGGGCATACATGGGGCTGCCTCTCCTCGTTTTATCCCCACAACAACCCTGTGAGGGTTGTTCATAATTCATACTTCAGCTAGGCTATCGGATAGGTAAACTAGTTTATGTCTCCATGGTTATGAATTATCCATATTATTCATAGACTGTATCTTCTGAAAAGCTTGGGGGCAGAAAACAATATAGTGGGGGGGGGGGGAACCAAGGTTGTGCCAAGTTTTCACCTGCAAAAGTTTACCTGGCTTTGTGGGGGTTAGTGGTTGCAAAATGACCCCCTAAACTCTCACAGGCAATACTTTTGAGATGTTGCTCCTGGCTGCCTACGGTCATTGTGTTTCCCCTTTGTGCTGCTCCTGTAGCACAAATCTGTGCCTTGATCTCTCTTGTCGTGTGATGCCAGTCACATATGTAAGGTGTGTGTTAGGATAGCACAATGCCAATGAGATTGGAATAAGGCATCCCTCCTTCCACTTATGCGCGTTCTACTTGCCCGTGACTGTGCATACGCATACACATTGGGAAATAAATAGATAAATAGAATCATAACAGAAGATGGCAGGAGTGTGCTGGGAAGTCTTCATGGTTTGTGAGGGGACCCTTCCCAGAGCCCGAAGAGGATGTCAGTGAGAACGGAGGAAGCCCTGAAGAGATTGGAGGTGCAACAGGGCTTTGTTTCGGCTGCTTCGCCTCCCTGCCTAACAGCTGACACGCAAGGTAGCACAGAAGCAACCACCGCTTTCCTGCGCTTCCCCCAGCTAGCCCCAGCTTCAACTCTATATATTTTGCTCTGGATTGGAGATACAGCCCCGAGATAGAGCTGGAGAGCAGGGGAAAATAGGCATTTAGGGGCTTTTTAGAGGGTGCGCCCTACTTTATGTGATTTCACATATGTGCAGCCCCCCCCCCAGAATGTAAGTGGGGGACACTTGTGCCTGCCAGTACGAGGAAAGGTAGATGAAGCCAATGGGAAGTAATAGCAAAGATCCTTGTTTGGCATTGTCCTCCCTCGCAATGGGGGTAAGATGGGGTTGCAGAGCAAGGTGTGACCACAGCCTGAATGGGAGCTTCATTCTTTATTCTCTCACTTTGCAGAAAATTGCCAGAAGTCGGTTGTTGTTGTTATCAGGGGTTGCAAGAAGTTTAGTTTAGCTCTAGAAAAGCAATGAAATGAAAATCAGGTTATATGGTTTTGGAAGGCTAGAACCCAGATTTCCTCATTCCTGAAAAACAATCTAAACGGGGGAAGGCTTTCTTAACCATGCTTCCGAAAGTTCCTTGGCCTTAGCTCCCTGTCCCTTTGAAGGAGAGAAAGCAACCAATGATCTTCTATTACAGAAACGCCTTGCTTTCCAAAGATGGCTCAGTGAAACCATCATTCAAAGGTCGCTCTTGGTTTTGAGCACTATATAGATTATTTGATGCATCCCTGAATTTTCCAAAGGTTTTAAACAGAGCCCCTTACCACAAAGCAAAGTGTCTTCTTCACACTAGTACTTTGTCTTCGTGCAAATTCATACATTTTTCCTGCTTCAATTTAATATTTGCCAGAAGTCCTGGAAGCAAGGCACTTTTATAAACATGAAAAAGGGCAGGATCTCTTGGGAAAATAGCTGAGCTTCAGACACCTTAGTGGTCAGATTGCACATGTTTACACAACCCATTATCCTCTGATAATAATCCCTTAATCCTGCAGGGTCAAACCAAGAGTTTAGTTGTTTGAGATATGTTTTAGAGAGAACTCAAGAGAAACTCTAAGGTTCTCATTTGTATGCCCAAGAGATTTGGTGGTCAGGCGCAATGGGCTTAAAAGGCCTTTTGCTGGGAAGTTGATGCTGTTGGATGTTTGTTGAATGAAGAATAAACGAAGGAAATGAAATAAATGGAACTGAGCAGAGCTGTAGAAAAGGAGTAAGCAGAACAACTGATGCACAATGAATTTATGTGATCCAACAAGGATCAAAAAGGTGTGGAAAGCGCAAGGTGGATGGGAAATAATTTGGAGATAAATTATGCTGAAAGACAAGTCAGGAAATAATTAACCTTCATGCTATTGTTATGCAATGATTGTGTAGGTGTCTTTTTTTGACAAACATGACATGAAGTGAATAATACAATAAAGACAGAAGTCTCACAATAGCAAATTCTATCTCTAGTGGGGGCTTTGCTATGAAAGAGAAAGGTTTGTGGGGGGGCAAGGATCCCCTAAAATTCCTGGGTGCCAGGTTCTCCCCATAATTTCTGAAATGAGTAAATGTAGGGTTTGAAGTCAAGACAGTCTCCTCAGGAGCTTGGCTTAGAGAGGTGCCATCAAAGAACAAAGGCAGGTGATGACACAGTCATTACCCTGACAAAAGGCGAGACATTCGGCATCAGACAAGAAAGGGGGAGACTGCCGGGATTACAGGGGGTGTGATGTCGCCACAGGGGGAAAAAGTGCTTTTTGCAGGAGGCTTTTGAAAATGAGGTTGCCTGGTGACTGGGAGGATGCTGGAAGCGGAAGGGGAGGAGCTGATTTTCCGAGCACAGTTCAAAGTGTTGGTGCTGACCTTTAAAGCCCTAAATGGCCTCAGTCCAGTATACCTGAAGGAGCATCTCCACCCCATTGTTCTGCCCGGACACTGAGGTCCAGTGCCGAGGGCATTCTGGCAGTTCCCTCCCTGCGAGAAGCCAAGTTACAGGGAACCAGGCAGAGGGCCTTCTCGGTAGTGGCACCCGCCCTGTGGAACGCCCTCCCACCAGATGTCAAAGAGAAAAATAACTATCTGACTTTTAGAAGACGTCTGAAGGAAGCCCTGTTTAGGGAAGCTTTTAATGTTTAATAGACTATTGTATTTTAATATTCTGTTGGAAGCCGCCCAGAGTGGCTGGGGAAACCCAGCCAGGCGGGTGGGGTATAAATAAATTATTATTATTATTATTTCTGCAAAAGCTGCTGGCTGGAGGAGGCTGCACCGAGAGACGGGGAGGGGGTCAATAAGTGGCTGCTGCTTTGAACGCATGCTTGCTGAAGCTATGAGAGGAGCGGCGAAGGACACTCTTGGGGTGTATTGTTTTGCACCCCTCCAAGGCCACCAAGGCCCCCTAAGCCTCTAGCGACAGCAAAGGATCAAAAAGTAATTCAAAATTTATATCAAAATGGTGGAACTTCCAGTGAAAAAGGGCTGAGGCACCTAGTACTTTTTGTGTACCTTATAGGGTAGGCCCTTGACTCTTCCAGCCTTTGCTGAATATCCTATCTTGTGATTTGCTTCGCATTTTCTTTCATATGTTTCCATGAAATACTATCAGCAGCCTTGGGTAATATTAAGCTCAAACAATATTTTGTTTAACAGTCTCTAGCCTTTTGTGTATTTTTGAAGATGCATTGCCTGTTATTGTTTAATTTGCTGGCATTTAAGGGGGTGGTATAGTTTTTAATTTTTGCTAACATTTTATTACAATCGCCTTGTCCATGTGAAGTGGATTTCTTAAATTTGGTCCAAAGGCAAATGCTGGCACCTCACATTGGGTCTGGGAGCAAAGAGGCAGCCAATTAAGTTATTGCAAAGTTGGAGTAATATGCATGCAGTTGGCTTTTGCCAGTCAAAATTATAGTACCCATATTCTACACCAGGCATAGGCAAGCTCCGGCCCTCCAGATGTTTGGGACTACGATTCCCATCATCCCTAGCTAACAGGACCAGTGGTCGGGGATGATGGGAATTGTAGTCCCAAACATCTGGAGGGCCGGAGTTTGCCTATGCCTGTTCTACACCAATTGAAGCTTCCGAGCTGCCTTCAAGGCAGTCCGAGGCATAATAACCACATTGCCGTAATCCAACTGGGAGGCTGGTTCTGCGCCATGTCTCCAAATTTGGAGCGCAGGTGCTATCTAAATGTATCCTGAGGAGGGCCAGCCCATCAATGAGGTAAGGTGAGGTGATCACCTCAGGCGGCAGGATCCATAGGGGCAGCAGATCCCAATGTAGCTCTTTATTCCCCACCACCACCATTGTTTGTGCTGTAGATCTTCCCTGGTTGGGGGGGCATCATTTTGTGTCTCACCTCAGGCGCCACAAAATGTCTTGGGCTGATGGAAGTCCAGCCGTCATGAGATGGTGCTTAGCATAGAAAAAAGACACAGAGAGCCAGCTATATTCTCAGGATGGTAAGAGCAGCTCCTTCGTCCACTCTCCTCCGGTTTTATTATCCTTTGTTCTCCTTCTCTTGCATGTCTCACGTTACCTCATCCGGTCATGGCTTTTACTACACCCATCACCATATAAGGTAATCACTGCCCAGAGGAAACACAACTCCATATAAGGTCAATACATTCTAATACATTGTAAGGCACAGAGGTGCTGGTCAACAGGTCAGGAGGCACCCTGCAGTATTACAAGTCTCTGCCATGGCTTTATGACTCCCACATTGGGCCAGCCCTGATCTTGATCCTCTCTAAAGCAATACAAAGTCTGTTTAAGCTCCCACAAAGCATATCCTATTTGTTTCTCCCGGATGGGAAGCTCATCTCAAGTGTGCATTGCTCTCTGGAGTGGTGTAGGAAACTGCAGCTGTGCCTCACCTTCATCTGTGTTGTAGTCAAAGTCGGGATTAGGTTTGGGGCTGCAGGATTAGCTGGGAGCCATACCAGGAGGAGGTTTGTCCTGCGTGGCATTGTTCCTGTGTAAGTGCCAATGGCAAGGTGCCCTCCCTCCTTCCCACGTCTGCCAGAGTGGGAAGATGATGGTACTGGCAGGGCAGACACCATTGCTTGATACAAATAAAGGTGTGAGTCACACTCTCTTCAGTTATTAATGCAACTTTTGGAATAAATTAAGGTGTGGGCTGATTTTAAAATTTCCTTTGCAACAAAGCATGTGGGCTGTTGTCCCCTTCCTAGAATGGCCATGTGTCCTACTTTACAGAGGACAGTCTGCTATTTTCAGGATTGTTTAATACAGGTGCTGTTTAGAAAGAGAAAACCTTGCCCTAGAGAGAGGAACAGGTCCTTTGACGCTGCCCACCACCCCTTAGCACCTGAACAGACATGCATGATGTCAGGAATGGGGCAAGTAGACATGACTTGGGGGAGAGTGGCCCCATGGGCTAGACTCTTCTCCTGCCTATATGCAGTGGATAAGTTTCCCATCTGATGCTTGCCTGGTGTGTTTTGGTTCCTCTGAGCATGGCTCCTGTTTGTTCCATCTCTCCACTCAGGGCCGGCCCACCCATGAGGCAGGGAGTAGCAACCACCTCAGGCAGCAGGATCTCCAGAGGCAGCAGATCCCAGTGTAGATCTTTAGTCTCCCCACTCCTTGTTCACGGTGTAGTTCATCACTCGTCCCTTCTTCTCTGGTGGGTTTGTGGTTTTGCGGGTTGCTTCAGGTGCCAAAATGTCTTGGGCCTGCCTTGTTTCCATCCATGTGTTAAAGCGAGTGGAAGGGCACATGAATTGTGTTAAGGGAGCTGTGTTTGTCCTTGTTGTTCCTCATCAGAATTAACCTGCCTGACCTTGGAGGAGAACCTTTCTGGGTGCAGAAATGTAAGAAAATGTTCCACTCTTGGGACCCACCAGCAAAGAGAAAGTTATTATCATGGATGAGGGGGAGCTAAGGAAAGCACCTTCTACACTTACATACACATGAGTTTGCACCCTATCCTAGCCTTTGAGCTTTTTTGAAGCCAGCTATAGCAAGGCTAGGGACGCGGGTGGCACTGTGGGTTAAACCACAGAGCCTAGGACTTGCCAATCAGAAGGTCGGCGGTTCGAATCCCCGCGACGGGGTGAGCTGCTGTTGTTTGGTCCCTGCTAACCCCACCTAGCAGTTGAAAAGCATATCAATTTCAAGTAGATAAATAGGTATGGCTCGGGCGGGAAGGTAAACGGAGTTTCCGTGTGCTGCTCTGGTTCGCCAGAAGCAGCTTAGTCATGCTGGCCACATGACGCGGAAGCTGTACGTCGCCTCCCTTGGCCAATAAAGCGAGATGAGCACCACAACCCCAGAGTCAACCACAACTGGACCTTTACCTTTTTTATAGCAAGGTTTCATGTCTAGGTTCCACTTAAGTCTTTCTCAGACCCCTTTGTGAGTTGGAGTGGGGTGTCTGTGCAGGAACCCAAGTTGCCAAGCAACAAGTGATGGGCCCTGCTGAGTGAAGCCCAGGATAATTTTGTAATAAAGTTCTGCTCACTAAAGTACTACTGTTTGTGGGTTTTACTTTTTGTTTTTGCACCGATATGAGTAATTTGAGGCTGCACTGCTGTTTTTATTCAAGCATTTACTTCCATTATTACACAGCTTTGCATGTGTTCCGCTTGTGTCTCACAATAAATATAACCATTATTGAGCTTTCTTTTTGTTGTTGTTCTTGAGGATAGGTTTTTTTTTAAAAAAATGCTCCTTGTTCTATTCTTATTGTAGTATAAGGTTCTCGCTTTCAACTTGTGTTAAAGCATGAAAAATGAATTTGAACATTAATAGAATCCATTTGCGGACCAGGGCTTTTATTGTAAATAAAATTATTCATTTGTTATGTCCTATTGTTTTCAGCCGACATAGTATTGATCTTTGGGTTTCTGCTCGGGGATGCCATAAGGAGCACTAGCATAAAGAGGGAGCAGTGCAACATTTGTAAATTGATTGAATGTAAAGCATAATGACAGAGACAAACATCATTTCTAAAGCAATGCTATATCACACACAGCATTTTTCAACAGCTTATTGAGCTGGTTATTGAAAAGAGCAGCCTATCCAAAGTGGAACAATGAGCAGGATGTTATTGGGACCAAACAATTTTATTGTGATTCATTGAGGACATTGTGACCCTTGCAATATATGCATTAAAAATTAGAATGGATTTTCTAAAAGAACTTTTTGGCCTACTTTGGCTGTAAAGAAAAGTTGTGAGCACGTGGGAAAGAACAAACCTCTGAGACTTTTATTTACATATGCACTAATTCTAGAGCAGATTTCCATCTGCATCTTGGATTCCAAAAGCACAGGCAGATGATTTAAGTGTAGAGCAGATTTTTGAGGGTGAATGGGGGTTGAAAGGGAGAGGAGAGGAAGGGGAAGACTGCTCTGCTTGAACAATGGCAGTGCTGGATGCATCCTATCCTCTCTGTTGTTCCCAGTGAGTACTGGAGGTCACCTGTTCATTTTTAGCAAAGTGGACTGGTTGCCTAGAGTGAAAGATGTGCACTCCAATGGGTATGTTAAAAGCTGGACTTCAGGAAAAGTGATTGCTGAACAAATTTGCCAGGGAAGAAAAACAGGTTGCAAGAGCAGAATCTTCTGTTCTGTTCAAACTATTTATTTAAGACATTTCTATATTGCTTAATTATTCACATTTCTAAGCAATGACCCACAGAAAATGAAACAATAAACAATCATCATAGTATGAAACATTACCTTCAAATGCATGCAGGAACAAGAAAGTCTTAGTTGTGTGACTGAAGTTCAGCAAAGGTGGGTGCCTGTCTAATCTCAGCTGAGAGGGCATTGCACAGGCTTGGATCCACCACACTGAATCCTCAGCTTCTAATAATAATAATAATAATAATAATAATAATAATAATTTATTTATACCCCGCCCATCTGGCTGGGCCTCCCCAGTCACTCTGGGCGGCTTCCATAAAAACCAAAAATACAGTAAAATCACATGTTAAAAACTTCCCTGAACAGGGCTGCCTTAAGATGTCTTCTGAATGTCAGGTAGTTGTTTATTGCTTTGACATCTGCTGGAAGGGTGTTCCACAGGGCGGGTGCCACTACCGAGAAGGCCCTCTGCCTGGTTCCCTGTAGCTTTGCTTCTCGCAATGAGGGAACCGCCAGAAGGCCCTCGGCGCTGGACCTCAGCGTAGGTTGTTGTAGGTTATGCATATGAGCCATTTGGGGCTCACAAGAGGGACTCCCCCCAAGATCTAGGAGAAACCCCATACCATGCAACCCCATCCAGCCTCCAGGATTGGTGGATGGTCAATCTCCCAGATATGGGAGCCACTCACCAACTGTCCCTCCATCTTCCTAGGGCTCAATCTCATTTTACTAGCCCCTATCCATTCTACAATGGCATCTGGACAACATTCCATACAGTTTTTAATCAATACATGGAAAATGCACTGCATGTACCGGCTCCCTCCAAACTCCATGTGTTTTATCACCGTGTTTGAACAGAGCCAACACAGAACCTGTGCTTTGCCATTTTTGTGTGTACATAACTTTTCCATATGTACATATGCCTATTGTGTTGGGAACAGGGCCACTGGGGCAGTGCCAACCCACTCCACATTGTGTGTATGTGATCTGACACTTTTGAGTGTTTGATTGGCTGGATGAATACGTATCCCACCTTGTAATTTTAGCGAGTACAGAGGTAATGTGTTGTATTTTAAAAAAGAAGAATAAAAAGTAGATTCACTTTCTGAAAACATTTACAAACGTTGCTAAAATACAGGTGGAAGCCTTCGTTGCCTTGTAATTGTTGTTGCCTAGAGAAAGAAAAATCTTTTGTCATCAAGAGAAATTGCTATCAGTTTCGTAAGAGCTCTCTATGTAACATGTAATAATAATTATTATTTTAAAATTATTGGGATAAATATATCTTTAAGCTGTAGGTGTTTGTCTTGAATTACAATACATGCTCAGAAAGCTCCACAGGTAAGAGAGAGAGAGAGAGAGAGAGAGAGAGAGAGAGAGAGAGAGAAAGAGAAAGAGAAAGAGAAAGATAGAGAGAAGAAGGGAGGAAGTATAGCTATCTTTCACTTATGTGAGCTAGGGTAGAAGATTGGAGACCAGTGACCAGCATCTGTGTCAACTTTCCTTTTACTATTTAATGCAGCATCATACCTCCCCCAAAGAGGAAAATGGGAATTGTTAGAGGAGAAGTAGGTGGTTACTTGTCTAGATGGTACCTATGGCCTAATAAGATCAATGTGTTGCCATGGCTCTTGACAGATGTCCAAGAGGGGCCTGAGTCTGTTCACATCGGCTGTGGAGACACCAGGTGAAAACATTGACACCAATTGTGGACTTAGTCACCTAGACCTTCCTGATCCAGAGCCCCCAAGGCAGAGGTGGCATTTCACCAGTTGGAATCCCCCTGCTCCCATCCACAAAGTTTCCAAGTACAAGGACTGCCTCCTTTATGGTCAAGTTCTTAACTGAGAACTTTCTGCAGTAATGTTGCATCAGACCAACCATACCTCCTACCAGGCCTTTTTTTCCCAAGCCGGAACTCACTGGAACTCAATTCTGGCACCTCTCAGGTGGGCACCATTGCCATTATAAGAGAACATGGGAGGCATTCATGGTGAGTTCCGGCACCTCTTTTTCTAGAAAAACAGCACTGCCCGCTACTTGCTTTTCATCATTCCTGGTCGGCTGGCTGGCTGGCTATTGGCTACCATCTTCTGTGTGTGAGTCCCCACCCCATCCCCCCATATTTGTACCATGGGTTCTCAGTTACAGAGTTATTATATAAAGGTTCAGTGTCAGTGTCTCCGAGTTTGCTAAGATGGTATGAAATTTTCATTGAAGGTAGAGAAAATTCAGAAAAATACAAAAACTTGCTCTTGGATACCATCAAAGTAAAATTTACAAACAACAGCAACAACAAACCAGCAGATTTTTAAAGTAATTTGTTGCAAGTCTGAACTTGCTTGCAGGTTAGAACATGGTCGTCTGTCCCATTAACCATGTCTGCAGATTTTAATGTACAGTTTTGGTTCCAAAACAGAGTGCACAAATAGATGTATTCTCTGTACTAAATGTATATCCATGGATGAAATTGTTGGAAAACCTATTTCACAAGAAGTGTGCTTACAAAATTAGCACTATTTAGAAGCAGGTGGAAAGTCTGCAAAAAAGCAGACTGAATGGATCTATGACAGCACCAATGAAACTGACATGAGACAAACATAGGTTGATCCATCCATCCCTACAGAAGAATGTTATCTGTGGAGGCCACCATCTGGGAGACCCATAATTAATCTAGACTGATGCCACATTCTAAGAACACATGGTAGCACCCTCAGCTGTAGACTCCTTCAAGAGAGCAAAAAAATTTCTATGAGTAAAAAATAAAGAAAACAAAAAATAGTGGGAGGAGGGATTAAAGAAAAATTCTACTATCCTGCATTTCCTGGTAACCCTTCCTTACTCTGAAAATGTATATACTTGCATTGAGCTCTTTGAGGATTGGCAGAAAGAAACATGTGCAACTATTTCTCTGCACTCCCAAAACAACAACAACAACAACAACAACAAACCATTGATTTTGAAAGTTTCAGAACAATTGTAGCCTGTATATATAATTTCTCATTTTTTAGTGGTCATAAATGAATAAATTTGCTTACAAATTGTTGAGGAGTCTGGTATCTTAATGTTGCCATTAAATGATACCACATGAACACATGAAGCTACCATATGGATCTACCAGGTCAGATAACTGAGCCATTTGTCCCAGTATGGTCTAGCCTAGGGGCTGCTATCATGTCATTGTCCATATGTGTCAGGGACTGGGCAGAGGAGGAAGGGTAGAAACTGCCTCCCTCAAATCCTGACCCTTCCAGGGAGCAGGAAGAGGAAGGCAGTATAGATTTACAGCAGTGGTTTGAGGGGAGGTTGCAGCTCAGAGGCAGATGAGGGGGAAAGTTGGGAAATCATGGGAGAGCCAGAGCAACAGCTGCCTGACACGTTGTCATTAGAAAGCATTCCAGACCCTCCATCTCCCAGAACCCGGCAAACCTTAAAAGTAGGAGAGCAAAGAGCTCCAGGACAGAAGGCACTTAGTGGCACCCGTAGAGGAGGTGATGATGATGATGAATGAGGAAGTGGGAGAGACAAGGGGGTGGAAATTCACTTGGGACAACACCGTTATCCAAGAGGCTGGGTTCTATAGCCTCTCTCTGTAAAGTTTGAAATAAAAAAGGACCTTAAGAAACTTTTCCTTGTCTTTATACTTTCCTGGGCTGACAACATCCTGACAATATGTTCTTGAACTACAACTTGCATCATTCCCGACTGTTGGCCATGCTGAGTGGGGCTGATGGGAGGCCATTGATA
The DNA here is from genome assembly GCF_964106915.1 of Podarcis gaigeae. Lineage (NCBI taxonomy): Eukaryota > Metazoa > Chordata > Lepidosauria > Squamata > Lacertidae > Podarcis > Podarcis gaigeae. Next base: position 104,134,340 of record NC_139679.1, read on the forward strand.
TATGGAGGGTAACAGTAGGGTTACGGCTCAATCAACAAGTAAGCCAAAAAGAAGGACAGTGTCTATCTTATTTTTACTGTTTTTATTTGTAGCGAGTCTTGTAATTTTTAACCCTGAATGTAAGCTGCCGCAATCATGGAATGAGATGCAGTGCAAACATTTTAGAGAAAACGAATTTATATAAACACTAAGCAAGAGATGAATATCTTCACAGAAAGGTTTATATTTCTGATTTCCTACAAGACTAGCAAGGCTGGCCTAAGAGGAAAGACCACAAGCTGAGTGATACCCAGAAGACAATGGCTCAGTATGATGCCATTTGAATTCAAGTGTTTATAGGAAGCATAATTATCTTGGGTGCTGAAGCCATTTGAACTCAATTACATTCAATTAGATGGTACATTTATAGGCTGCGGGCTTAGGGATGGGGGAGAAATTTGATCCTGTTTGCATTTAAAGGTGAACTTAACCTAATTCGCAATTCCTGAAACGCTATGGGAATCGAAACACACCCATCCTTCAAAATTTGCACGTCCCTGAATTTTTCAATGCAGTTCTCTAGCCGTTTACCTTCCCGCCGGAGCGGTACCTATTTATCTACTTGCACTTAATTGTGCTTTCAAACTGCTAGGTGGGCAGGAGCTGGGACCGAACGACAGGAGCTCACCCCGCCACGGGGATTCGAACCGCCGACCATGCGATTGGCAAGTCCTAGGCGCTGAGATTTTACCCACAGCGCCACCCGCGTCCTCGTATTTTACCCTATCACGTAAAATTTCAAATGTGCAGTTGTGCCAGGGCACAACTTCCTGACATCCACACTGTTTAATGGGCACTGGTTGTAATTTTTTCCTCCCATGGGGATAAAGAGTACATTACTGCAAAGCTGGCTCCTTCAGATGAACTGTTTCTATTTGTTTCACCTGTTGTTTCATCTTGAACAAGTGCCCCCTCTCCCTTTCCTTTTATCCAGCCCTGCTTATTGGACTTGTGTTTGGATTACTTGAGAGTTTCGTGTGGACTGGCAAGAAAGGTGCTGCATGAAAATGAATGTTGCCCAGCAAATTAAGGTCCTGATACGGGGGGGGGGGGAGCATTTAAGGGGTTTCAAATGGCCAAGAATATGATGGCCCAGTGTGCATGTCTTAGTAAACCAGAGGTGACGGTTTACTGTGAGCACTTGGTTGCTCCCCTGGCATAAATGGTTTCTTTCACACCCAGCCCACAACCCCACCCACAATTGACAAGTCATGACCAAACCTTAACTTTGTGACATGGTTTGTTTGGAGTGAAGCAAGCTATGATCTGTAATGTAGGGTTACCATATTTCAAGATGAGAAAATCCAGTCACAAAGGTTGTTGAGCTTTTCTGGGCAAAGTTATTGAGGTGTTCTTTTGTTTTGTTTTTTGTTTGCAACATCTAAAAAAAGAAGAAGTATTTTTTCCACAAAGTCACCCAACACTTCCTATATATATCAACACTTCCTATATATATCGGTTGCCACTTTTCAAAAATTCTATTGTCAGTGGACGAATCACAGTAATGGCTGGGAAATTCCGGACATATGATAGTCCTTTGCAAAGCCATGGATTATGGTTTTTTGCTCCAACTCATGCTAGGGAAGGATTGAAGCGGGAGTAATCCATCAACTGCAGTTTAACAAATGTGCAAACTCTCCAGGTAAAGGTAAAAGTAAAGGTAAAGGACCCCTGGATGGTTTGTCCACATACAGTTTTCCGCATCATGTGGCCAGCATGACTAAACTGCTTCTGGCACAACAGTACACCATGATGGAAACCAGAGCGCATAGAAATGCTGTTTACCTTCCCGCCACAGCAGTACCTATTTATCTACTCACATTGGCGTGCTTTCAAATTGCTAGGTTGACAGGAGCTGGGACCAAGCAACAGGAGCTCACCCCATTGTGGGGATTCAAACCGCCGATCTTGTGATCGGCAAGCCCAAGAGGCTCAGTGGTTTAGACCACAGCATCACCCGCATCTCCAGGAACAACTCTTGGACAGACTGGCAAGTCCTTTGAATTGGCTGTTCAGAAAGCTATGAAAACTTTTGCAAGAGCAGCTGAAGAAAACTTAAAAAAGGAAAATGAACATTTTTTCCCCTGTGACAAATAACTGCTCTTTATAGCCCTTTTTCTTTTTAAAAGAAGTGTGAAACTGTGGCGCATAAATATAGAATAGTTTAAACCAAGCAGTTCTTTATGGGCTCGATATACAGTTAGTTCATAATGGAGCTGGTAACTGAAAAGACGACCTTTCATTTTTTTATATGTAACCTCTTGAAGAAACAAACTTGGTAACTGTGAATATTATTCATGAGAGCAGACAGGGAATTGGCAAGTGTGTTACAGCTTTATCGTAACTGTGCTACCAGAATAGCTCACCAGGCTCTGCATTATTGTTCTTGAACATTACCTGCAGCTATGGGAAGATTTTGTCCCCTTTATTCAGCGTTGTATTGTAATAGATTTGTAGTGTGTGGGGCTTTCCCCTAATATAATGCCTTGCAGTTGAAACTGTAAAATGGGAGTTGAACACAGGAAGAATTCCTGAACTTTTGTCTATTATGTTTTGTGCACATTTAAGAATACTTCCCTACACCTTCCCTTAATAGCCATGTAATCGGAAATTTGTTATTTTCAGCATAGCTAAACAAAACCCGGACAAGAGATGGAAGGCTTGAACTTATGACAGAACCAGCACATAATTAAAAGGGGTGATTGGAATGCTTATTCATAAATAAGAAAGGGTTATAATAAATGATGCAACACATTTTGGAATGTGATATTTCTAATGGAACTGGATCTGCAGGAAAGTCATTGATTAAATTCCATAATATTTCCAATGTAGCATGATGTGAGTTTGTGGAGGTCGTGGGATCTCTGAACTGTGTGACACATTACTTCCCCTCCAAAACCACATTTAGAGAGGGATTTGAAGTTTTTCCTTTCAACCCTTTAAACGTGGACATAATGACACCATGTTTGCTCATCACTTGTCCCCCCCCCCCATGAACATGCACTGGCTTTATTTTGCTCCGCTGAACTTAATGGATGGCGTTTGTCTGTCATGAGAATCGCAAATGAGAGTTAGGACTTGATTCGCTATAATTGCTTCTAAAGAGAACGTCTGACAATTTCGCAGATATTAACATTTTAAGCAAGCTCTTCCTGTTTCAGAATGGCAGGCTGTAGAGAGGCACATGCCTTGAGGGAAGATCACTCGGCTTACGCCAGCGAGGGGCATCTTCTCCAGACATGTTGCCCTTAGAAACGGCAGCTGGAAATGTAGCTCTAATTGCCCTAAGGAGGCTTGGTCTGAAGGGAAAATCAATTCCTAAGATTTATGCATGGCACTTTCCTAACTGAAAAAGGAGAAGCTGTCACAAGAACTAGTGATGGGTAGATAAAGCTGACAGATTAAAATAGGCCTTGGGCGAATATTCAGGGCTGATTCATACAAACGCTAGGTGCCTGTCTGCACAACCTTTTTAACCTCTTCTTACAGCGCCATTTTCTTTAATCCATTAGCAGTGTGGGAGCAACTGTGGCTGAGGCATTTTTATTAGATTGCGTTGAATTCAATATGTAACATGTAGTTTGGTCCCCAATGAGACAAGCCAGATTCAAGGGTCTCACAAATGGACTGAACAGAAGTATGCAATTTTCCACATTGTTTGTGGGCTTCCCGGGCCCATCTGGCTGACCGCCGCTGAAACCAGGTCACTGGACTAGGTCAGTCTGTCCCAACCTGTTGCCCTTCAGAGGTTTCGGATTACAACTCCCATCATCCTCACCCAGCATTTGCCGGGGCTAATGGATGTTGTATTCCAAAATATCTGGAGGGCGGCAGGTTGTGAAAGGCTCGACTTTAGCCTGATCACATATTGATATGTTATTATATATATATATACACACACACACACACACACACACATTTTTATTGTTTTTTTAACATATCATTTCCAACAATCATTTAACATAACTTCTTATCTTATACAATATTTTAGACTTCCGTCAACAACTTCTGAAGATTTTCCGTTCTTTATCACTTGTTCTGCATTTCTTAATTTCTCTATTACTTTTAATTGTCCTTCACTAATAATTCTCATCATAGTCTTTCTTGCAATGTTTCAAATAATCCTCCTTACAGAACGTCTTGCAATCCTACTAGCATAATCTGTTTATTACAATTGCTTTTCAAATAGTTCAAATATTTACTCCAGTCTTCTAAGAATCTCTGATCCGGCAGGTTTTGAATCCTTCCTGTTAATTTGTCTAATTCTGCATAGTCCATTAATTTCATTTGCCATTCTTCTTTCGTCGGTAATTCTTCTTGCTTCCATTTTTGTGCAGACATTCATATGTTCTTATTCCACACCTGGAATACTGTGTCCAATTCTTGTCCCTTTGCATCTGGCCACTATTATGGAGTAAGCCGCATTGGACCAAGTGAGACTTTCTTCTGAGTAAACACGCACAGCATTGCACTGTAAAAAGTTCTCACACGACAAAATTGCTCCATCTCACAACACTGCGGCCTTGCTCCATCGGGCTTAGCTGTGCATGAGCTACAAAGATAACTGTACCTGAGAACGGATAATTTTTCTCCTTCCCTAATACGTCTGGAGATGGATATAGTTATCAAGAGATCTTTTCATCTTACAGATTTATTTCTAGTACGGGATATCTCTTCAGACTGAAAATTATTTCTCCCTCTGCTAATAATTTGGTAGTGGATCACAATAACCTCTGGGCTTTTTGATGAAAATGGCAATTTGGGTGTAATAGGTGTTATATAAGTTACATCCAGCTCAAATAAAGCAGGAAATATTACGTTAAATTGTTATCGCTTTTTAAGAAAAAGAGGAGAGGAAATAAAGGGGGGTTCGGTTTTAATGTAAAATCCCTTTCACTGCTCTGCCATGGTGTAAGTCATTTTTTTCTTTAAACAAAAAACTTTGCTGTGTTCTGCTCGGAGATTTTTAGATTAAATTTCTTCTATTACAGGTAATAATTAAATTATTCTGAGCTCTGTGAACTTGGACTTAGTTCAACAACTGGGACATCCCTTGGTCCTAAAGTTTTTATTCGGCGCAATAAAAAAAACCCCCCAGGATCACAGGCTGACATAACGTTTCTGTAAATGATCTGTAAAAAACAGTGAAAAATTGGAATCTCAGGCCTGGCTTATTGCTCCACACTTTAGAAATAGCTTAGGATGAAGATGATGTGCAATAGTAATAATAATAATAATAATAATAATAATAATAATAATAATAATAATAATAATTTATTTATATCCCGCCCATGTGGCTTGGTTTTCCCAGCCACTCTGGGCGGCTTCCAACAGAACACTAAAATACAATAACCTATTAAACGTTAAAAGCTTTGCTAAAGAGGGCTGCCTTCAGATGTCTTCTAAAAGTCTGGTAGTTGTTTTTCTTTTTGACATCTGGTGGGAGGGCGTTCCACAGGTCGGGGGCCACTACCGAGAAGGCCCTCTGTCTGGTTCCCTGTAACTTGGCTTCTCGCAGCGAGGGAACCGCCAGAAGGCCCTCGGCGCTGGACCTCAGTGTCTGGGCAGAACAATGGGGGTGGAGACGCTCCTTCAGGCATACTGGGCCGAGGCCGTTTAGGGCTTTAAAGGTCATGGGAAACACTTGAGGTTCATGGGGTGACATTACCATAAATGGTGCATCTTCTCCCTGCTATGCATGACCTGAGCCATAATGCCAACAAGGAAAAATGCTGTTCCCATCATTCTAGGATAGCAACGAAGTGCACAAAGTTCCTTCTTGGATTTGGGGAATAAATAGCTTAAGAGTGCAATGCTACACACCAGGGCTGGCTAAACTTTAGCCTTCCTGATGTTTCGGACTACAACTCCCATCAGCCTTAGCCAGCAATGATGGGAATTGTCCTCAAGGTGTCGCTGGACTACACCAAGTTGGTGGGTGAGGTGGGGGAGGCTTAGATGGTGAGGAAAGAGACCAGTAAAATGCAGACAAGAGTTAAGTTAGGAGGGCAAACACCTTCACGTGGAAGGCATTTGTGTTGTTATCCAGTGGCTTAACTCAAAGTAGAAAACAATAACAGTGAAGTACAACTGAAGGTATTTTATTGACTGGCCATTTTATATTCTTGCTTTGAGTGGTAGAAACGACCTCTTGTCACCCCACTGCTGTCTATCAACAGCTAATTCAAATTGGTTAGAATACCTCTTGCTTCAGGTAGTATCGATTATATTTACTTTTAAGCCTCTGTGCTTATAGGAATTGTGCTGCCCCCCTGAAAATGTGGAGAAAACTGAATTACCTTCTCAATTAAGCAAGCAGAAACATCAGTTTCAGAGGTATGGCTTTGAACATATTTTCATGGGATTTGTCCAGAAAAGTCATCTGCTTTTTCTTCTCAGATATTGCTCCGATGTTGCAGCTCGCGCCATTAAAGCTGGTTATTCTGTGCCTCGCTATTTTATTGAAATTCTTTAGGCACAAAGGCCTCCTACGATACCTGCAAAATGAAATTACCCAGTTCCTCCCCGAAAATTTATTTAGCCTCAGGTAGAGTAAATAAAAGCAAAATGAAGTCAAAGTTTTTAATATAGTTCACTTTGCAAAGGCCTTTCACAGCGCCGGAAAATTACTTCAGCACCACAAACTTTTTAAGTGCTTTTGGTCAGGCCAGTGTTTTATCAAATGTCCTTAAGGGACGTTTCATACCTCCCCCCCCCCCCTTCAGACGTACACCCAAGACAAAAATGTAAAATGTGAAAGCAATATCCTGTGTTTGTGAGCCACACACTAAGCAGGAGGTATACTCATGATAAGGGATACTCATCAGGAGGCTGTGATTGACCTATCGAATGTACGCATGGATTTGCCTCTCTGTTCTGTGGGATATGGTCCTAAGGGATGGGATCCAACCTACACATTTTCAAACATGGTGGCAACTATCCCTGGTTGTAGGAGAACCTGGAAACCCTGGTTCCCTTTTGTTTAATGATCTGCACCATGGGTAGGCAAACTAAGGCCCAGGGGCCAGATCCGGCCCAATCGCCTTCTAAATCCGGCCTGTGGATGGTCGGGGAATCAGCGTGTTTTTACATGAATGGAACGTGTCCTTTTATTTAAAATGTATCTCTGGGTTATTTGTGGGGCCTGTCTAATGTTTTTTACATGAGTAGAATGTGTGCTTTTATTTAAAATGCATCTCTGGGTTATTTGTGGGGCATTGGAATTCATTCATTCCCCCGCCCCCCAAAAAAAAATAATCTGGCCCCCCACAAGGTCTGAGGAGCAGTGGACTGGCCCCCTGCTGAAAAAGTTTGATGACCCCTGATCTGCACTCAAGTAGTGCTGACTGAGGGTGGAATGAACACAGGGCATGCCACTATGGCTAATATAGGTCATCCTGCTGAACAGATGGAGCTGTTTCACTCAAGGAACTATGTATGAACAGTGTCCAGAAACATCTATGGTTCCACAATGCAACAACACCTTACTTCTCCATTGTTCAGATGGCTGCACTGGGCAACTGCTGCACCACCACTCTCTCTATCACCTTACCCAAGAAGGAGGTGTTTGCAACCAAGTGTATGAGCCATAGGGTTCAGGGAGGGTTTCTTTAGAAGTAGGTGCACTGCCGGATGGTATGGGGCAGCAGGTACAACTCCATTGCATAGACATGCATTCACCACACTCTGAACCCACCTGGCCAAACCCTCTGAACTAGCTTTCACCAACCAGGGCAGACAGGCATAGAGAGAGCAAGAAGCTGGTCGCATCTTTGCAAGGCTCCTGTCCACATGATCAGTCCCACAGACATGGGAAGGCACTGCATCCATCATGTTGTGAAATGGGAAACTTGCTATAAATCTTCCAAGTATGTTTATGAAAAAGGGAATTGCCAGCTCCACTCAGGTATCAAAAAAAAGAGTTAAATGTAAGAAACCACGACCCAATTCTTTAATTAGTAATTAGTCATGTGGAAGAAGTGCAATGGCAGATCTCTCCTCAATTAATATTTCCCTGGTATTAATCCATTAATATTAATAAAATAATTTATACATGAGTGTCTCGTGGGGGGATCTTGAATCCTGCGTGGGGAAACGTTAGGCCTGAAAATCTTGTACTGTGCTGTACTTTTAACTTTCAAGGCAGAAATGTTATTGTAACTCTGCTGACATGGCATAATATTTTACTTTGTTAGTCTGCGTTAATATTGAAAATCCAGGGGAAAAAAGACATTACTTCACAGCACTTTCTTAAATCAAATTATTTTGTACAATAAATGTCTAGGAAGGACTCACTTTAGTTTTGTCTTGAGTGCCTGTACTGTTACTACCATGTAGCCCTTAAGGAAGAGCAAGGAGCTCATAGATCAATCATAAGAACGTAAGGTCAATGACCCAGCTAGTTCTTCTCCTCCTTCTCCTTCTCCTCCTCCTCCTCCTCCTCCTCCTTCTCCTTCTCTTTCTCTTTCTCTTTCTCCTTCTCCTCCTCCTCCTACTCTTTCTCCTTCTTCTTCTTTGGCGATCACTCGTAGTCGAGTAAGATTGTTTTTCATGAACACGGTTTTAACAATGAGTCTGTAAGTGACTTTGGAGGCCAATTCTGGATCCACATGTCCTTCCACAGTGGGGACATAGGTTTCTGGGCAGGAGTTGATCACGGTGAGGGTTTGCCAAGCGTACTTTCCTCTTAGCATGTTTCTCCCTTCCGTCCTGAGTTCGAGCATCTTCAAAGTCCATGACACCTTGGTAAAGGCTGTTCTCCAATTGGAGCACTCACAGGCCAGTGTTTCCCAGTTGTCGGTGCTTATTCTACATTTTTTAGATTTGCCTTGAGAGAGTCTTTGAACTTCTTTTGTTGACCACCAGCATTACGCTTTCCATTTTTAAGTTTGGAATAGAGTAGCTGCTTTGGAAGACGATCATCAGGCATCCGCACAACATGGCCAGTCCAGCGAAGCCGATGTTGAAGAATCATTGCTTCAATTGCTGCAGCTTCAACGGCCCATCTAGTCCAGCATTCTGTTCTCACAGTGGCTGACCAAGTTGCCTGTGGGAAACTTGCAAGCAGGACTGGAGCTCAAGAGTACTCTCCTCTCTCTGGTTTCCAGCAATTGATATTCAGAAGCATTACCGCCGCCAACCATAGAGGCAGAGCACAGCCATCTTGGCTAATAGCTATTGATAGCCATTACTCAACTACAGTGCAATAACTGACACTTTTACTCAGAGGTAAAACAACAACAACAACCCCATTTTCTAATGGGTAAAATTGTTTTGGGATAATAAGTGTTCTCCTTTCTGTGGCAAGAAATGAATTTTAGTTGGTGCTTGCATGAAGAAGATTCCCATGCTGTTTGTTCTGTCTGCACGTTCTTGCCAACGGATGTTGCGTTAACCTATGGTAAGTTGGAATGGGAGAAATCCACAGCAACCTGCCCTCCCCCAGCCCTTCTGCCTTGAACCACAGGGTTGCATAGAATGCTAGTCCTACTCAGAGTAGACCCACTGAAATTAATGGCCCCAGCTAACTTAAATCCTTGGATTTCAGTGGGTCTGCTCTGCATAGGGTTTAGTTGGATACAATCCAGAGACGCTATGTTGAAAATAGCTGTATCCATGCACAGTGAATGGATGGTACTCTCTGCACCTACCTACATGTGCACATTACACACAGGGGACCCTACAGATGCTCTGCTGGATGTGCATAGGTCACATAGGGGCCTGCTACTGCTTCCCCCCACCCCGCATCCTCACACTGCTCGAGTCAATCCCCACCTAGCAAATGCAACCAGGCCAGGAAGCCACTGCTACTGCTGCTGTGCCCCTCATCATACACCACGGCTGGTTTGAAGGCGCAGAATGCTGCAGAGACTACTTGTAGGGCAGGAAGCAATGGAATGTCCCACTCTGAGGCTATCGGAGGCTAAGACCACTGAAACAAGCCTCCCAGCTAAGCAGGGGCGGAGGAAGGGGGGTGCGGGCTGCCCCAGGTGTCACCACTGAGGGGGGTGACAAAATGCTGGGCTGCACTCACCGTGGGGCCTGCAGCGTATCCGAGCCACGCGTCTCTCCTGGGAGAGACGCAGTGGCTTGGGCATGCGCAGTCTCCACGCTGCCCAAATGGTCCTCCCGCTGCCTCCCCCTCAGCTGTAGGGTGGCTGAGTGGGAGGAGGCAGGCAGACTCTGGAGGGCCCGTGGTTCGCCCCACCCCTGGGTGTGCCGCCCCAAGCACCCGGGCGGCTTCCTCCGTCGCTGCAGTTAAGACAGCAACACAGTGTTGTTTCATTCGAAGTGGGTGCAGGGGTCCTTGGCAACTGCCTGGCCACAGGATTTCTAGCGAATTGGTGCCAGCTTCCCCCATTATTTCTCTTTCGCATGATTTCTGCTGACGGCAGTTCACATGTTTTGCAAGAAAATTGTTGATTCTACGAACGACAGCAAAATTATGTGACTTTATTGCTTGTCTGTGAGGTGCATTTGGAACAGCTGCTTGGAATAACGATGGTATTGTTCAAACATCAGATGATGATTTACTTGTTCTCTCCCTACCTCCCACCCTGAAAAAGGAAAATCTCTTAAAATGTGGTGGCTGGAAGCAGTCTGTATTAAATGAATTATGTGAGTTGAAGCTAATCTCTGAAATGCAATGGATTCTTAACCAACAGAATTTCTTCCCTTAAAGCATTTTGTTATTGCAACATACGTCTTAGCGTTTAATACCTAGGCCAGCCATATTCGTTTTGTTGCTAGGGAACTTTTCTGGTTTTGTAGTTTCAAATGAAATGCTTAAGGGTACACTTGGAGTGCCATTAAGTGAGTTAGATTGCTTGGCACCCATTAATAATAATGAGAGTTATTGCAGTTGTCTGTATGCTGCCTTTTCAACTCTGAAAAATGACCTCATAACGCAACATGTTTTTTCCTTTATTTGTGCAAATTCTTTAATCAACTTTTTGCTTTTAAGGTCAGGAAAAACCCTCCACTGAGGTAATAGAAAGCTGCAAATAATGTTGAGCAGTTTATTCAAATTTGGAATGTAAAACCCCTGGTTTTTGTGTGAAAGAGTTGCAATGGCCCCTGAATGGGCTTGTAAGGGATTCAGACTGTGGGGACAGTCTCAATTGAATGCACTTTTTAAAACAAAACAAAACAAAACAAAACAAAAACCTACTATTAATCACATGATGATATGAAAATATTCCTGAGACTGTCCTGCATTCCTCTGCCCACCCCCTGCCAATCTTTTGCATGTTTAGGAACATGCTTGAACATGGCATTAGAATCAATAGAATCTGGCCTTCTTTAGGTTTTAACCGCTGTGGGTTAAACCACAGAGCCTAGGACTTGCCGATCAGAAGGTCGGCAGTTCGAATCCCTGCAACAGGGTGAGCTCCCGTTGCTCGGTCCCTGCTCCTGCCAACCTAGCAGTTCGAAAGCATGTCAAAGTGCAAGTAGATAAATAGGTACCACTCTGGCAAGAAGGTAAACGGCATTTCCGTGTGCTGCTCTGGTTCGGCAGAAGTGGCTTAGTCATGCTGGCCACATGACCCAGAAGCTGTACGCCGGCCCCCTCGGCCAATAAAGCGAGATGAGCACCGCAACCCCAGAGTCGGTCACAACTGGACCTAATGGTCAGGGTTCCTTTACCTTTACTATTGATTGATTGATTGATTGATTGATTGAATTTATATACCTGGGGTCTCAGGGTGGTTCACAGAATAATAATTTATTCTTAATATAGAAGCAATAAGGCACTTAATCCTTGACACCCTACCGTGTATGTTTGAAGAATAAACCTTTTAGCATTTATCACAGGGAGACAAAGTGCTTGGTCTCAGGGGAGGTTTGAGGAGAAACGTCTCACTGAGTCCGTATCCCGTGGTTTTAGCAGTGAGCACGTAACAGCGCCTTCATATTTGTTCTTGTCAAGAGGCAGCAGGGTAGGGCACACTATGTGTGTATTACAGTGCACACAAAGAACAAAACCACTATTTACACAATCAGTTTTCAGGGTTAACCACCCATAGCAACCTGTAAGCTCACTTCAGACTGACTTCTTTACCCATTCAAGGCATGAACTAGATGTTGAAACGAAGTGAAACAGTCTCATTGACCTCTGGTGAGATATGGGGCTCTTGACTTGCCTGTTTCATCCCAAGATAAGTGATTTTTGTAAACAATAGGAGTCTTGGGTGACTGGACTCTACAGATCCATTCTGAAACGCAGTGGTCTTTGCATTACATTAGGTAGTCAGCAAAGCAGTCTGCTGGAACAATGAGAAAATCCATGTCTCTGTGTTGCTTTCATCTCATGATGGCAATCCTCTGATAATTAACTTGCCAAACCTTGGTTTTGTTAACTCCTCACGTTTCTTATTGTTTCTTGAGACTATCCTGTGTTGTGTTGTTTTTTTTTTAAAAAAGCCAAGGTTTTTGTCAAAGTTATTACAGAAAAAAAATCTACATGACGAAAAACTTTAGGCATTAAAAAAATAATAATTCTCAGCACTTGGTCCTTAATGATTTGTTCAAATATCACTATGGTATTATTCATATTGGGACGTAGAATTATGACTCACAAGGGAAGGGATTTGCAATGAAATCAATAGAGTTATTACTGAGTTTCCTGCTGTTACAGACCCACACTGGTGTGTCATCTCTACAGCCAAGTCATAGCTGCCTTGAGCTGCCTTCTCTGAGGAATTAAAGCTGGAAGGCATATATAATAATAATAATAATAATAATAATAATAATAATAATAATAAGTCATACGACATGTGGAAGAAAGTGACAGAGGAGGTCAGTGGTCCATGTAGTTTGATTTTCCAAATACAGTTTGCATTCCAGAATAGCAAATCAGGCATCTACCATATTTCTGGTTGGAGAGTCTACAGTGGTACCTTGGTTCTCAAACGCCTTGGTACACAAACAACTTGGAACCCAAACACTGCAAAACTGGAAGTAAGTGTTCCAGTTTGCGAACTTTTTTTGGAAGCCGAAAGTGCTCCGTTTTGAGTGCCACACTTTCGTTTTGAGTGTTACGCTTCTTATTTGAGTGTTACGCCGAGGTCTGTCTGTTTTTGCAATTTATTTTGCGTTTTTGTTTTTTCTTTTTCTTTTGTTTTTGTGACTGTGTGGAAGAACCCAGTTCAGCTACTGATTGATTGATTGTGTGACTGCAGTACATTGTTTATTGATTTCATTTTATGGATCAATGGTCTTGTTAGAGAGTAAAATTCATGTTAAATTGCTGTTTTAGGGGTTGTTTTTAAAAGTCTGAAACAGATTAATCCATTTTGCATTACTTTCTATGAGAAAGTATGCCTTGGTTTTGGAACGCTTTAGTTTTGGAATGGACTTCCGGAACGGATTAAGTTTGAGAACCACTGTACTAAGGGAAGATTGCAACAAATTCAGCCCCTCCCTCAGTTTGCTCATCTTTAGTTCTCTAAGGTACTTTACAAAGAAGTGGTGCAATTACAAGCTGTTGAAAAAACCGGCATCACCATTTATATTGGACTCCTTGAATGTTCAAGGCATTTCATATACATTATCATCCAATCCTTACAACAACTTTGCCTTATTCTCATAATTTTGTACAGGGGTAGGCTGAGTGAGAAAAGCTTGCTATAGTCACCGAGTTAGTTATAAATATTATTGGTATTTTTACTTATTCATCATGTTATATCCAAGTCTCAAGGTGGTGTAACAATAAAAGCAGACAGTGCAATTCAATAGGGGACACACACACACACACACACACACACACACACACACACGTTGACTTGATCACATAATAATCATGCCTCCGCTAACAGCCTAAGCATGATCACTATTAAAATTAACCAGCAAAAGAATACTCCCTCCCACTTGCAACACTGATGGACCGTTAGCAAACAAATGGATGAGAAAAAGAGAAGAGTCTGTACCTCGGGCTGAAACTGTGTTAATGTGGGTTCCAGGTGAGTCTCTTTGGAGAGAGCATTTCTTAATTTTTTTTGGAAGGGGACCTGCCACCTGCACATTTGTTCTGTGGCTTGCAACTGAAGCGAAATACAAGTACACATTCTTCCATTTTTAGTATTTTGTACCGGCTTTCCAGACAGTTGTTGAAATACTGGCTGTATTCAGAGAACAACCCTTCATTCCATTTTCCTGATGTTTTGTTACCTGGAAATTTTTGTACAGTGATCCATGCAATGGTCACCTCCAGGCTTGATTACTCGCTCTACGCGGGGCTGCCCTTGAAGCTGACCCAGAAACTCCAGTGGGTGCAGAATGCTGCGGCAAGGCTCCTTACAGGGTCCTTGCCACGGGATCACATTCATCCAGTGCTTTACCAAGTGCACTGGCTTCCGGTGGACTACGGGGTCAGGTTTAAGGTGCTGGTTTTGACCTTCAAAGCCCTATGCGGCCAGGACCCACGTACCTATGGGACCGCCTCTCCTGGTATGCCCCGCGGAGGACCACAACACCTTTGTGGTCCCAACTCACAAGGTGATTAGACTGGTCTCAACCAGGGCCAGGGCCTTTTCAGTACTGGCCCCGACTTGGTGGAATGCTCTGTCACAAGAGACCAGGGCCCTGTGGGATTTGACATCTTTCCGCAGGGCCTGCAAGACAGAGCTGTTCCGCCTGGCCTTTGGTTTGGACTCAGTCTGACCTTTATGTTTCCCTCCCCTTATGGTATTGATCTGTGGACTACTACTACTACAATGAGGCTGCATTTTAAATTGTATTTTAACCCATATTTTAACCCGTATTTTAATTAACTGGGTTTTTTCCCTTTTCCTTTATTGTATTTTTATTGGTGTTAGCTGTCCTGAGCCCGGTTCTGGCTGGGGAGGGCAGGATATAAATAAAAAGTTGTTGTTGTTGTTTTTGTTGTTGTTGTTGTTATTATTATTATTATTATTATTATTATTATTATTATTATTATTAATGTGGTATTTCATATGACATAAAAGCCACTTTTGGATCCCCGCATCTGAAGGCAGCTATTATCAGTTCTTATCGTTGGAAGGATTAGTTACAGGGTTGAGAAGCTGGTGGTCTCCCAGATGTGTTCTTGGACTCCAGATCCCATCAGCTCCAACCAGCACTGCCAATGGTTTGGGGTGAAGGGAATTGTAGCAGTACAACATCTGGACAGTCACAAGTTCCCTGTCCCCTGATTCACTGGCTCAGAGTCAAACAATTTTCTATATTCTGTTTGAATTAAAATGTGTTGTATTCCTGGTGCCAAATTATATCAGTTCATGAGCACAACTCCATCAGGAAACATGAGTTGTGACTCAGCAGTGAGGCACCAAATTAATGCCAACTGGCAGCAAGCTTGTCTCTGTCCAGGTAACTCCATGTATATTAACCAGAAAACATATATACAGAAAACAGAAGCCCTGTCGCTGTGTAGTAGAAATCGATGTGGATTAGAATTCTAATATGCCTCAGGATTCAGGTGAACTTATAAAAGGAACTTTCTTCCATTCAATCCGTATACTTATAAGTTGTTTTCCTTCGTGCTCTGTGGGAAAATGAGTTTTCACTATATTTTTCCCTTTACAGATGCTCCCTATTTTCATGCCAATTGGGCTTTCTCAAATGGCTCCAAAGATTCTGTAGCTAGTTATTTATGTACTTAAATTCCTAACAAGGTATTTTCAGACTTTGGAGTGATTTGTGGAAACATTCCCTTAAAACTGCAATTTGTGTTTATGTGAGTGTGTGAATATGTGTGAGAAAGAGAGCGAGAAAACACTCTCGCTTGGAACTTAGGTTCCAATGAATTATAGCAGTCATTGCTTCAAAATGTATCCTGGCTCCCACTCTGATACGGTACTCAGACTTTTTCCTCAGTGTATTTCCATACTAGAAAGGGGTTGACCATGTTGGATTTCAGCCTGCCACACAGCTGTTAAAGGTACAAAAAACTTGCTTTCCCACAGAATCTAGGGCCCCTGGCATCAATACTGCTTTACCTGCCTCTCAGTGGCCTTGGGCTCAAGTGTGACTGAAAATCATGCCCTCCGATTCCGTTATGACACCCAACTGAGGAATTGCTGAGGTCTGTTTGGCAACACTTTGATGTTGCTGGTCTGCCTTTTTTATAAAAGCTTCTGGCACTGGTTAGTTTAGTCATGAAACTGGCTCTCGTTTCTGCTGGTTCTTCTTTTTTATTGGTTGGTTTAATATTAGTTATGTTGTGTTTTAGTTTTTGTTGTTACATTTTTACAATTATGGGTTTTATACTGATTTTTGGTGCTGCTCTGATATCAGCAAATGTAGCTTATACATTTTAAATGGAAGACAAGTGGTTTGCCCTTCAATCCTAGGAGCATGTAATTGCAATACGTGGTTACTCAGTTGTGGGTAACCACTTGGGAGGACTAAAGTGCTCAAGTCATGACTGATACCCATTTATTTGCTTTCTTGCCTTGAAGAAACAGAAAGCCCCTGGAATCTGCAGCTTGGTCTGGACTGCAAACTCCAGTGACAAAACTACAGGATAGAATCATGGAATCTTAGAGTTGGAAGGGATTCCAAGGGTCATCTAGCCAACCCCCTGCAATGCAGGAATCTCAGCTAAAGCTTCCATGACAGATGACCATCCAACCTCTGCTTAAAAACCTCCAAGGAAGGAGAGTCCACCACCTCTCTGTTGGGAGATTCCATTCCACCTTTTGTTGCAGACGTGGGATTGTTGCGTGTTACATGTCTGTTTACTTTCCAGCACAGATTGCTGGGTCCCGTGAGCAGAACTTCTGCTCTGTGTATTGCTTTTGTTTTGAGTCTCCGAGAAGATGGCAAGGAGACACGACATGTCTCTTTGTTTTGATTTATGTAAAATAAATCCG
The DNA here is from genome assembly GCF_964106915.1 of Podarcis gaigeae. NCBI lineage: Eukaryota > Metazoa > Chordata > Lepidosauria > Squamata > Lacertidae > Podarcis > Podarcis gaigeae. Next base: position 104,151,232 of record NC_139679.1, read on the forward strand.
TAGTTTTAGTATGTATCTACAGCCTCAAGCCTCTTCTGTTGTGCAGTTTACTCTGCTAAGTAAAGTGTGCTCAAGTTAGCAGGCTTGAGTCGCTGATTTACGTCGGAGCCAGAGGTCTATGTATCTCTGCAGTGGCAAGGCTGAGAGGGAGATGATCCATCTGGGGCCAAGCCCCCTGGCCTATCGACCCCCAGATGCCGACACTCTCGTGGGAGTCTGTTCCACTGCTGAACAGCTCTTACTGTCAGAAAGTTTTTCCTGATGTTTAGTCGGAATCGCCTTTCTTGTAACTTGAAGCCATTGGTTCGAGTCCTACCCTCCAGAGCAGGAGAAAACAAGCTTGCTCCCTCTTAAGCCCTTAAGATATTTGAATATGATGTTTCTTCCCACAGTGAGCAAAAAGCACTATGTATGTGCCCATGAACATGTGATTATTTATCACTATGGCACATATTTCATTGCTCTCTCTCTTTTAAAATAGACGTTTTAATTTATATATTAAAAAAAAATAAAGTCACAAAAGCATTTTCCAATGTTCAGTCATTTCACTTTTGGTCTCTCCCCCCCCCCATCCCTCCATGGTCTCCCTAATTTTCCAAACTGTTCTGCATATTATAGATGTTACTTTTATCTTTCTGACCCTGTTTTCAGATGTAAATTTGACTGCTGTTCTTATTCTAAAGCTACTTGCATTTTAACATGTTTACAACAAGTTTTTAAATTCTGTGGCACATATTTCAAGGCAGGCACCTAATGAATGAGATTATCCTTGTCAGGAATAGTCGCAAAATGTCATATCCACCTGGTCTCAAAACAATAGCAAACATTGTAGACGTTATTATGATGGCTAAGAATTGTATATTGTGAAAAGGGTGGGCTTGTTTTTTCTCAGGGCTTATGTTGCTCTTTAACTTTTTTCATGGAGGTGTTCATCTGACCTGTCAGTAGAAACACCATTACAGCCAACAAGTAATACTGTTTTATAGGAGGACACCAATTCCCTGTATACCTGTGAAAGAACAGGCAGAGTCACAACTGTGGCTTTTGCTTGACATATTTTTACCCAGAGAGGTGAACTATTGAACTCCACGAATACTTCTGTTGTCAAATCCGCAGATCTCTGAATTTTTAGATAATAGCGCCCTTCGTGACTTGCTAATTACCCTTTATGACAGCCTGCTTCCTCCCTTTTCAAAAAAGAGAGGCTTTCAGGAATTAATTTTAATTGAGGAATACAATGAAAATTCACAAAACACAGTGGTAACCCTTTTGAAACAGTGCTTGAATACATTTTGAAAAACTGCATAATGCCACCTTGCCACTTGCAGTGCCTCAGAATAGTGAGGCAACATAGGCGACTGCATAATGGGAACCTTTTGACCTTTTCCAGTTAAAAGTATTTGAACTTCTGTGGTGTGATATTGGATCATTTCTAACTGAGGTTGAAGTTGTGGACAAAGTGCCTGAAGAATGACCACCTGCCTCCTTGACACTTGTCCATCTTGGCTTCTGAGCTATAGGAGGTTGACTAGATGGGTCCCAGGAGTAATTAATGCTTCACTGGAGAGGGAGAAGGTACGATCTGTGCCTCCTCTCTAAGAAGACCTATCTGAACCCAAAAGTGTTAAACAATTATTGCTCGATAGCAAATATCCTAGTGATGTATGGAAGTGAAAGCTGGACCATAAAGAAGGCCGATCGCCGAAGAATTGATGCTTTTGAATTATGGTGCTGGAGGAGACTATTGAGAGTCCCATGGACTGCAAAAAGATCAAACCTCTCCATTCTGAAGGAAATCAGCCCTGAGTGCTCACTGGAAGGACAGATACTGAAGCTGAGACTCCAATACTTTGGCCACCTCATGAGAAGAGAAGACTCCCTGGAAAAGACCCTGATGTTGGGAAAGAGGACAAAGAGAAGGGGACGACAGAGGACGAGATGGTTGGACAGTGTTCTCGAAGCTACCAGCATGAGTTTGACCAAACTGCGGGAGGCAGTGGAAGACAGAAGTGCCTGGCGTGCTCTGGTCCATGGGGTCACGAAGAGTTGGACATGACTAAACAACTAAACAACAACAGCAAATATCCACTTTCTGGCCAAGGTGCTTGAGAAGATGGTGGCAGTCCAACTTGGAAGAAGCTGATTACTCAGATCCATGCAGAAGATGCAGTGAGTTGCAAAGTTCAGAGAACTGATTCGTGGACAATAGCTGTATTCTGGTTGTACGTTGTTTCAGGCGGTGCAAATTCAGTAAGTTCAGCTTTAAACATAAACTGAAGCTAATTTCTCCCCTATTTCTACAATAGAACAGTGTCGAGGTGAACAGAGAAATGAATATTTTCTCTCATTCTCCCTCACACACTACAAGATCTTGGGATCATCCAAAAATGTTGATTGGTATTATGTTAACTTTTGACAAAAGAGACTATTTATGCATGCAGTGAAACGATCAATTCATTGCCTCAGAATGTTGAATTATGGAATTACAATTCCCAATTCGGTGGTTTCCCAGGAGTTGTGATATCCTTTCCCTTAGAACTAACTGAATTCATTGCCTTAACAATATGTCCAGGCTCCCCTTCACAGATGCAGAGCTCTCAGTCTCACTGGCTGCGCACATGACCAATATGGTACACAAATGTGCCTCTTTTGGATAAGTGACTTTTAGGAAATGTCTCACTTTGTTCTAGAACTGACTCACCATTTTACAGGGATTTACACTAGACAAATCCTTTCTTCAGATGTTACTGTGAAATTGTTGGCATTTTAATTGCATCATTGATTTCAAGGGGATGTGTATAAACATTCCTAGCTCTTCTTAACAAATGCATGTCAAGAAGAGTAACTTTCTGGTTTTATTCATTTCTTCTGTCTGCTATTTCTGTCTCTCCTTTTTGACATGCTCTCCTTGGCATTTAGCGCCCTTCATTTCTTGCCCTAATGCTGGTAATGCCTTGGTGTGAGGAAGGTGGTTTGAGTGCAGGCGTTCAGTGCAATCGTGGAGGGTGTGATTTCTTTGGCCTGCTCTTTTAGTCAATATGTTGCTTTTGATGGCCGCTTAACGACTGCATGATAGCTTCTTCGCTCTTTCCCCCTCCCTCTCTCCCTCCCTCTCTGTTCTCCCCAAGGGAATGAGCTTTGATGCTTTGCGAGATTCTCAGCCTAATGCAAAGCAAAATGGTCAGATTACTTGCCACTGCTGCCTGCTCCTAAATATTTACTCAGATGAGTTGGCATCTGCCTAATGTATTTGAATATCCATAGTCAATGAAGTTGTGCTCTTTGCATCTTCAGGGAGGATGCTTTGTGCCTCTGTTTTCCGATACTTCCCGTTAGCACAGCGGGAAGCTGGATGAATGGTTTGTATGGAAATGTTTTTTAAATTGCCTGAATTCAGATTTAATGCAGGTCAGAATATTACTAGCAAGTGGCAACATGGATTCCCACCCTTTCTGTTGCTTCTCATGCAAATGCTCCCCTTCTCTTTAGAGAGCCTGTAATACAGTAAATCATTTTTATTTTTATTTTTTTGCAAAAAAGCGCTTGCAGTGCCATGTTCAGCAATGCTTTGGCTATGCTTGCTTTGCATGCTTGAGTTCAAGTCATGCTCAGAAGCATAACTGCCAAAGTATGTAGGGGCAGGGAACCACACATGAAAACGGGTACCACATATGGACTTCTCAGTATCTCTTGCTACTGGACCAGGAACTGTAAGAACTTCCTTGCTCAGTGTGATTCGCCCTGGATGTAACTCAACTCCCAACTCCTACCAACCACGGTGGCCAAGGATGATGGGCATTGTGGTCCAGCAACATTTGGAGAGCACTTTCTTGGCTTCCAACAACTTTTCATTTTGCCTCTCCTTGTACTTTCCCACTCCAGCTGGTTACTAGAACTCGTAACTTAGAAACGATGGCAGGGGGACAGTAAACAACGGGGTTGGAGAAACAGTTTAATATCCAGCGATTTCAGACCTCTCAGGTCCTTCATCAGGAAATTAGTGACAACACAATGAAAGAGGAAACAGCATAAACAGAGGTCCGGAATGTGTTGAATATTACACTTTTTCTCCTACTTCTTTTGCTTCCTGCTTTCCCCACTCCCGCCAATTTTTCCTGGGGTTTCCCATTTTTGCTGCAACTAGGAAATGATACTTGAGGTGCTGATTTTCTCCTTTCCCCTAAAATCTTCTGGAACTTAAGCTTAATTTTCTATTGATAGATATATCAATAGAAACTTAAGCTTAAGTTACTGAAGATTTTAGGGAAAAGGATAGATGATAGAGATAGATAGATAGATGATAGATAGATAGATAGATGATAGATAGATAGATGATAGATGATATCTATCTATCAATCATCTATCTATCTATCATCTATCTATATCTATCTATCTCTATCATCTATCATCATCTATCTATCTATCTATCTATCTATCTATCTATCTATCTATCTATCTATCATCTATCTATCATCCATCTATCCATCTATCTATCATCTATCATCTATCATCTATCTATCATCATATATATATATATATATATATATATATATATATATGGAAGAGAGCTATGTACACAATCTTGCCCTCATTGTAAAGGCAGCATACAAATGTAATAGCATTAATACACAGCAATCTCCTGATTTCTACCACATAGATGAAATGTCTCCTGACTTCACCAATCTAGTGTAGTGACAGTCATGGGAGGACTATCTAGCATTCCATCACATTTGCAGATGTGGAACAGACATTCAAGTGTCATCAGAACATTACATGCGAAGTAGCCCTGAACGATTGGAATGCCAACAATCTTCGTAGGGCTCTTTAGCCCTGGCAAAAAGTGATTATCTTTACTTAAGATAAAGACATGCTAACATAGGCCTTGAAATCTAAACGATATGTACTACTTTCATTTGGAATTATAATTAAGGTGTATAATGTCATTTAACTGTTTAATGAACTCTGGATAATGCAAGGGAATACAAATATTTGACCTTCCTGACAGTGACTGATGGATTGAAGCTGTGTAGCATGGTATCATTAGAATGTCAAATAACATCATTATTCATGATTATCAGGAATTATTCAGGTGAAATGGCAAACCTAATGGAAAGCTATTATTTGTGTGTGGGCTGCAGTTTGACTTTCTCTGTCAATGCCAGTCCCTAGATGATGCAGACCATGAGGCGTACATATTTATTGTGCTGCAAAGAACAATTACCACCGCATGCTAAACAAACGGCGACAATAAAACAAAAGCATTGCGGCAGGTCTCTAACTTGGAATCACACAAGTTTCCTGCAGGAATTTTTTTTCTTAAAATATATTTTTATAAATTGTCCAAGACTCCAGAACTAACCTAAGCTTGCTTTCGTTTATGTTGATTTTTAATATATAGCTTCTTTGGAAAAGAATGTAGCAGTCATATATACAGGCAGTGGCCATTTTGTGAGCTTCCAATTGATGTGCGACCACCATCACACAGGGGACCTAATGGGGTGGGGCAGGCTTATGCGTGCTCTGCCAATGAGTGCGGGGACCAGGAACAGACCCCCCCCCCACAAAATGGTCACTGCCTGTAGATTTTCTTAGCCTGGAGAATATTTCCATCCCTCAATCCCCCCAAAAGAAAAATATTTTAGAAGTTGATGTACTGAAGGTCTTCCTTAAGAGTGTGTGTCTCTGATTTTTCAGTCATGGGAGGAATGTAAAAACATTTGAGTATATCTGTAAAAAGGGTTTTGACATTCAGTAATATACAGTGGTACCTCGGGTTACATATAATATAATAATAATAATTTATTATTTATACCCCGCCCATCTGGCTGGGTTTCCCCAGCCACTCTGGGCGGCTTCCAAAAGAATATTAAAATACTGTGATACATCAAACATTAAAAGCTTCCCTAAACAGGGCTGCCTTCAGATGTCTTCTAAAAGTCTGGTAGTTGTTGTTTTCTTTGACATCTGGTGGGAGGGCATTCCACAGGGAGGGTGCCACTACCAAGAAGGCCCTCTGCCTGGTTCCCTGTAACTTGGCTTCTCGCAGTGAGGGAACCGCCAGAAGGCCCTCGGTGCTGGACCTCAGTGTCCAGGTAGAACGATGGGGGGTGGAGACGTACATATGCTTCGGGTTACATATGCTTCAGGTTACAGACTCCGCTAACCCAGAAATATTACCTCAGGTTAAGAACTTTGCTTTAGGATGAGAACAGAAATCGTGCTCCGGCGGCCCGGCGACAGCAGGAGGCCCCATTAGCTAAAGTGGTGCTTCAGGTTAAGAACAGTTTCAGGTTAAGTACAGACCTCTGGAACGAATTAAGTACTTAACCTGAGGTACCACTGTATATTTTTCTGGGCCTGGGACAGGCAGTTCTCTGCGGCAGCCTCTAATTTGTGGAACTCCTTCTACATGGAGGTGTATACTGGCTTCTTCACTTTTAACAAATGCTGAAAGCACCCCTCTTTACGTTGACCTTTGACATGCAAGATGTGTGTTTTCAGAACTCCCTGTTCTTGTGAATGTAATATGTTTTAACTTCTTCATTTGAAATCTTAAACTGCTGCAACCCTCACTGAGAGCTACCCTCCCATGATCCCTGGTCTGTTTTGAAAAAGATGAAAAGAAAGGTAGAGCTGTAGTACGAAGGTGGAGTGGCTTTTGTTTAGTACCTGACCTTTAAAGATAAGAACTTGGAAACTTCTGTTGCAAGGATGGTAGTAAGGTGGTCCTTGCAGTACCAGGAAAAGTGAGCAGCGTACCTCATCTATGAACACTGAGCACTGACAGATATTCTTTCTCCAATTAGATGGATGTTGTCTGCCTCTTTCCGTCTAGGTTGCTCATCTTCATTCATAGAACCCTTTTAATGGACTTCCCTCTTCAATGAAATTCCCTCAGTTCCTCAGTGGGTTTGACACATCTGCATTTGGAGAAATACAAAGGATTACATTATGCACCATCTGTGGAATACCCTAATCCGGATAGATTGTCTGTTTGATGGCCATAGCGGTGGTCCATCGCAATTATCAGAAATGTACATCATGAACTCTTGCCACAATCTCTGAGGTTAAACTGTTATTGTTATTCAGATGCTTGTATGACCTGTACAGGACGTAGACTGTATAGAAAAGTCTTTGCTGCCATTTTGTGGGAACATGGCAACACAATTTACAGTTCTAGATTGTGCTCCGCAGGTTCAAAACTGGTATACTATTCATTCTTGGAATGAAGCATGTTGTAGGAAATGTAAAAAATGATCTTCACACATTCACTAGTAGTTACACTAGAGCTACATTTGAAAGTTAGTTTGTTTGATTTTATTTCATCATAAGATCTCAGGGTCTCACAAGTTCTTCAGTATTTTGGTTGAAGAGGAACCTCATAATTTCCTTCAGATTTCACTTTAGGTCCCGTGACCTACAGATGCCCAGAAGTCCATTTTAAGTAAGTAAAATGAGTAAGTTTCATTTTAGCTCCTCAAGTTTCCACTGAAATTTCTTAGATGTGTTGCCCAAACTTTCAGTTTGAACATTTCACTTTAGATGAAACTCACATGCCAACCCTCATAAAAATAAAAAATGAGGTGAGGTGTTTTTAATGCGCAGGTGTCTTTCTACAAACCACAGGGCTGGTCATTGTGTTTGCTGGTGTTATTTATTTTTTCAGGTAACCACATATTATCTCATACTATTATTATTTTAAAAAAATTGTGAATCACTTTTTCTGGCCCAAGCCAACTCAAGTGACTTACAACCAAATATCTTCCTAGCAACCTTTTATTTTTTTAAAGTCAGCTATCAAAACACCTTGAGAGGTATCTTCAATATATTTGTCTCTAAGTATCACTACAGTTTTAAAGGACACATTATTTAAAATGCAGTCGCACCCAGTTCAGAGTAACAGGAACATTGTTTGTCAGGAGAAACTAGAGTTTTTGAGAAATCAGCAGCATTAATACAAATGCCCTCCTCTGGTAATTTGATTTTGCTGATTCCATTTTCAGGTTTCTTCGTTGCCTTCTTTGAGTAGCTTGTGCATATGTTATCTTGCCTGATGAGATGGAGAAAATCGAGGTGGATTGAACCAGCTTAAAATGAATTTTAATGAATGATGATTGCTCTTATTCATAACATATCTTTGGAGCAGAAATAGGTTTTTGAGACATTATGGCTGCAAGAGCAGTTCTGAAGACTCTGGGGGTCCAGAGATTTATTTTCAGTTCAAACTGAGTGGTAATACAGAAATGCATGCACGCTATTTAGCTCTATGCTTTCATCCTTTGTGATACACGAGATAACTTAATTATTCCATGTGGGGCTTGTCTATACATTTTCCTGTGGACACAGCTCAAGTGGAAACTGACATGCCTAAGCAACCTGCACATTGTCCCCAGATGCCTTCCCCAATTCATTTCCCCTCACTTCCTTTCCTTAACTTCCCAGCCCTCATTTGCTTCTTGTCAGTAATATGTTTAGCTCCTAACAAATACATGGGCTGCTTGATACAGAAAGGAATCTGCCTTATACTGAGTCAGAATGCTGGTCCATCTAAATAGCTCAGTTTCATCTGCACTCAGGGCCGTCTTTACCTGGGGGTGCAAGAGTGCTGAATTCTGAGGGGCGCCAGGCACCCGCCAATAAAGCCGCCTAAGCTCTTAACTATCTTGTTGTTGTTGTTTAGTCATTTAGTCGTGTCCGACTCTTCGTGACCCCATGGACCAGAGCACACCAGGCACTCCTGTCTTCCACTGCCTCCCACAGTTTGGTCAAACACATGCTGGTAGCTTTGAGAACACTGTCCAACCATCTCATCCTCTGTCATTCCCTTCTCCTTGTGCCCTCCATCTTTCCCAACATCAGGGTCTTCTCCAGGGAGTCTTCTCTTCTCATGAGGTGACCAAAGTATTGGAGCCTCAGCTTCAGGATCTGTCCTTCCAGTGAGCACTCAGGACTGATTTCCTTAAGCTGATTTCCTTAACTATCTACCTGTTATGAAATACTAAATAATTTTGATCCAGCTAGAAAAGCAAAATACATATATACTTAGGTTTTACCGAAATGTATACCTACTGTTTCACTAAAGGACTTTTGACTTTATGCACTCATTTACCAAAGACCGTCAGCAGCGGCACTTGTCATTCACGACCACAGCGCTTGTCAGCCAGATGGGTGGGATATAAATATGTTGTTGTTGTTGTTGTTGTTGTTGTTGTTGTTGTTGTTGTTGTTGTTGTTGTTGCCATTCTCAACAGCGCTGTGCACGCAAAATTAACTCTTACATCAAAATATTACATTACGTATTGTATTGAGTGGCACCAATGACACCTGAGGGGATGGCTAAACTTAATTTGGGGGCGCTGGGTGGATCTTTGCACCCCGGCACATATGCTAAAGACAGCCCTGTCCGCACTGTCTGGCAGCCGCTCTGCAAGGTTTCAGGCAGGGGTCTGTCCCAGCCCTACTTGGAGCTGCTGGGGGTTGAATCTGGAACCCTTCTGCATTCAATGCTCTACCCAAAAGGTTAGTCTAGTGGTAGGAGCGATGTTCTAGGTTTTTATCATATAGGTGTGTTAAGGAATTTGGTCAAACCTGGAATTCACTCTCACAGAAAGTGGGCGTATATATGGGGCAGTAGAACCCCTCTGCTTGGGCAGGTCCGCTCATGACTATTCCTTGCAGCTGCTTTCCCCTTTGCTGGCTATTTCTGGGCCAACATTCCTGTGTCAGAATAAGTCTGTGGATGCCTGGAGATCTCTGTATAGACTCTCATTTGGCCTGTATGACGTTTGCTTGCCCCATTGTTGTAAAAATGGGGAAGCAGCCTCGGTTGCATAGAGTGCAGCCTGTGCTGTCGCTTTATTGCAAAGGAAGCTGTGTATAGATCTTCCACCACTGGATTTAAAGTAATCTATGTGCTAGTTGAAAGTGTTTTCCAATAAAGCCTTGAGGAAGTGGGTGGAACTTGGATCAGAGAGCCTTACACCATAAGCACTGAGGTTTAATGTCTATAGAATTCCTCTAATACACCCACATCCTTGTCAATTATTATTATTATTATTATTATTATTATTATTATTATTATTATTATTATTTATTATTACCCAACCCATTTGACTGGGTTGCCCTCCTGCTAGTAAGGGAAAACATCATTCGGTCTTAAAGTTTTAATTACATATCCCCAGTTCTTGGAATAAGAGGTACATGATCCCAGCTCAAGCTCAACAGAACATGGCATTTCAGCATGGTGGGATTGTGCAATTCATTCCAGAAGTGTGCAAAAAAAGAGAGGAATAATCCTACAGCAGCCCCATCTTTCCAGAAATGCTTGGAGGGGAGAAGCATGCCTGCAAACATACCGTACTTTTCCGTCTATAAGGCGCCCCCATGGATAAGATGCCCCCTAATTTTTGGGACTCGATGTTAAGAAAATGGAGGAGAGATTGTCCAGAATGGGAGGAATGCTGGAAAAAAGCTCACCCAAATTCCAAACGCGATTGAACGCAACACAGAAGCCTCCTATCGTATTTCCAATCAAAACCAGCAGCCGCCAATCACACGCCAAATTGCCGCAGCACAGCCCAATCACCAGCAGCCATTGTTGCAGCAGTGACCAATTGCCAGCGGACATTCTCACAGCAGTGCCCAATCGCAAGCAGACATTGTCGCAGCAGCGCCCAATCGCAAGCAGACATTGCCGCAGCAACACCCAATCACAAGCGGACATTGTCGCAGCAGCCTATCACCCGCATAACACCATTGGCAACCTACTACTCCAGACAGAAATCATTTCCACAGTCTCCCCTCTGCACTACCCATGTATAAGACTACCCCAATTTTTAAGCGTTGTTTTAAGGTAAAAAAAAATATCGTCTTATAGACGAAAAAGTACAGTACTCAGCCAGTCATGGATGGTTGTGACTGACACAATGTGGAAACCTGGAAGCTTGCTTCTCCCACTTGCAATGTGTGAAGGAGCCATACAAAGCACAAAGCCTTCGGGGAATACAGTGTCTAAGAGTATGGTTGTGCAGCCAGTATCCCTAGTGGCATAGCGTGGGGGTGCAGGGGGGGGGCGGCCGCACCGGGCGCAACATCTGGGGGTTAGGGGGCGCAAATCCACAGGTTAGGGGGCGCAAATCCATGGGTTAGGGGGTGCAAATTACTTGTCTTGCCCCGGGTGCTGACAACCCACGCTACGCCACTGATCCCATATGCCTTTATGGCCTCTGAAAGCATGTGAGAGTGCAAGGTTTGCTTGCAGCATGGCCGGGACTGGATGGTGTAGAGTAGCTGATTGACTGAAGATGTGCATCTGTGTGATGTCAGATGTGGCTTCAGGTCTGCATGTACTATTTCACTATCGAAGCACTGGGTTCACGCTCTCAGCGTTTCCATGCAGTCCTGGCCTGGTCTTGAACTCGCCAGCAGCCGCGAACTAACACTAGCTTGTCGTTTCAAAAGATGCCTTCAAAATTTTCTAGATGCAGCACATCACAATATCCATTTTGAGATAATTGGGGAGGGGGAACATTTCTTTCCAAGTAGCCTGCAACATGCATTAAAAAAGTTCAATCTCTCTCAGAACATAAGTATATGCCATAGACGTTCTTTGAAGGATAATAGCTTTATCTTTGGGCTTGAAACAAAAGGACTTCACAGTGAAGAAACAGTCATCAAGAAGTCTTGGGACAACCGCAGCGCTGTCAATACTTCTGCAAACAGAATACGCACACACATGTGCACACCCTTAAAACACACACACACAACAGCAACAAACCAATCCCGAACATTTGGGCAAATGGCAGGATCTGACGTTCTGCTGTTGCTCTAGTAGAGGCTCAGGAAATCAATAAATGGGGGCGGGGAAATATAGGCGAAATTTATCATTCTCTCAAATATCTCTGTGCCAATGTAAAATGCCTTCTTATCGCAAATGAGCTGATGGTTATAAAATGAAATGCCTTTAAAGACGTGACTAAAGATGATTAAAATATCACACAGAACTAAGGCACTCCAACTGTAGTTATCCATTAAATTGACCATTAATAACTTGCGATAAAGAGGAATAGAACTGTGTTCATAAATTTTGTATGCAGATTTTATTAAGCTGGCACATTATATGAATTGATTCCATGACATCTTTGGGTTGTGGCTATATAGATAAAATGGTCTCTTGTATGAGTCTTTGTATAATCTAAGAATTCTCTCCCCCCCCCCCCACATTTTTTTGACCACTCTGCAATCAGGAAATATAATTATGGACTTGTATTTGTGATGCTGTACTGTTGTGTCAGCATTTCTGTTACAAGTTCTTGTTTTCTAAGGTTTATAAATCAGATTGTTTTTTTTAAAAAAGTGCTCAGCCTTGGTCTAGCTTTTGAATGCTTCTTAACCTGATAATGAAGCATTTCCCCTTTCTATATTTCCTGCAGGGAGGGCTGTCATGGTGGGAAGTGAATCAAGGCATTGCATGTGCTTCTGAACCATGGCTTTGTCGACTGTATGTATGCTTTGGGGAAGGGCTGTAACTCAATGGTTCTGCCCGGACACTGAGGTCCAGCTCCAAGGGCCTTCTGACAGTTCCCTCACTGTGAGAAGTGAGGTTACAGGGAACCAGGCAGAGGGCCTTCTCGGTTGTGGTGCCCGCCCTGTGGAACGCCCTCTCATAAGATGTCAAGGAAATAAACAACTATCTGACTTTTAGAATTCATCTGAAGACAGCCCTGTTTGGGGAAGTTTTTAATGTTTTTTTTTTATTGTGTTTTTAATATCCTGTTGGAAGCTTTCCAGAGTGGCTGGGGAGGCCCGGCCAGATAGGCAGGGTATATGCAATTTTTTGTTGTTGTTATCGTTATCTGATTTGCATGCAAAAGGTCCCAGGTTCACTCCCAGCCATCTCCAGGTAGGGTTAGGAAAGTCTGGAGAACCACTGAAGGTCATTGCAGTCACTACTGAGCTAGGTAGACCAATGGTCTGATTCTGTATAAGGCTTCAGTATACAATCAAATTTGTAAATCTGTATACTACAGAGTCTATAGACTCTCTTTAAAGCAACAAGAATGCTATGTAGTATTGGTAACAAAGGAATCAGACCTTTGTTATGTAACATCCAGGGATACAATACAACAGAACTGCAGAGTCCTGACTCACGAGCAGGATGCAATGTCAGCCATATATTACCCGGCCCTCTGAGTTGACTCCCCACGGCCCGCCATCAGCTGCTCAGTAGGGAACATAGGAAGCTGCATTTGCTGAGTCTGACCATTGGTCCATCCGATCCAGTGTTGTCTCTGCTGATTGGCATTGGCAGAAGATTTCCTCAGCCGTCCCTGGAGAAGCCAGGGAGTGAACCTGGGCCCTTCAAAATGCACTACCACTGAATTGAGGGACATAGGCTTTGTTGTGGGAAGGGTGCAATCGCAGCACCTTTCTCTGCAAGAAGATGTGCTCCAAGGAGATATTCAAGGAGCAGGTGCACAGCTTGGGGGTAGCCCTGGATACATCTTGGTCACCAGAGGCCCAAGTGTCCTCTGTGGCTTGGAGCTGGTTTGCCAGCTATGGCAGTTCCTGCAGAGGGATAGCTTGACCACTGTAGTCTCTGTGTTGGTAACCTCGAGGCTGGATTGCTGTAGTTCTCTCCACATGGGGCTGCACTTTGGCCTAGTTCAGAAGCGCCAAGTGCAGAATGCAGTGTCCAGACTGCTGATGGGACACTTGGCCAACAACATGTGTTGCTGCTGCTGCTGCTGGCATCTGTCTGTCTCGGGAGACAATGGAGGAGTGTACCTTTGGGAGTGAAGTCAAACCACAGTGCCTGCTGTGGCTGTAGAGAGGGATACGGGAGAGACATGTTTTGTTGCAGTTGGGGCAGATGAAGGCGTCCAATTGTGCTGATGCAGATGCACCATGGCATTTTTTCTTTTTGTCTCCTCCCATTGTTAAAACATCTGCACTGGCTGACCAGCTACTACTAAGCCAGGTTCAAGGTCCTTGTGTTAATTTACAAAGGTCTGGATAGCTTAAGTCCAGGGTACCTTAGGGACCATCTGAGCCTATTTATCCTAGCTCAATCACTGAGGTCTGCAGAACTGTCATTGGTCATCTCCTATGTTGGTATGGCTCATATAACAGCAGCAAGAAACCAAGGTTTCCATGTTACCACCCAGGCCTGTGCTGTGCTCAGGCAATAGAAATTCAGTAGGCACTTAACCTCTAAGCACCTGTGGAAACCTTTCTACGCCACCAAACTTATGCTGGCATTTAAGAAATTCTTCTCCTAAAATGGTTAGTGGATCTCTCATTTTAATTTTGTAAATAAAACTGTATGGTTTTATTTTTTTTATTTCACAGTCATACTTTAAGACATACAATTAAAATACCAAAACAGATTAAAATATTAGCTCAACTTTCTAAGCATCTGAGTAAAGGTAAGGGTAAAGGGACCCCTGACCATTTGGTCCAGTCGTGGCTGACTCTGGGGTTGCGGTGCTCATCTTGCTTTATTGGCTGAGGGAGCTGGCGTACAGCTTCCGGTTCATGTGGCCAGCAGGACTAAGCCGCTTCTGGCAAACCAGAGCAGCACACGGAAACACCGTTTACCTTCCTGCCGGAGCGGTACCTATTTATCTACTTGCACTTTGACGTGCTTTCGAACTGCTAGGTGGGCAGGAACTGGGACCGAGCAACGGGAGCTCACCCCTTCATGGGGATTTGAACCGCTGACCTTCTGATCGGCAAGTCCTAGGCTCTGTGGTTTAACCCACAGTGCCACCCGTGTCCCATGTAAGCATCTGAGTAGGCTTGTCTAAACAAGGATGTTTTCAGCAGGCACCGAAAAGAGTACAGTAAGGACGTCTGCTTGATCTCAAGTGGCAGGGAGTTCCAAAGTGCAGGTGTGCTGACACACAAAATGATCACGTTCTCATAAATGCGGAATGAGTATTATGTAGCACCTGCAGTAGTGCCAGTTTTCATGTGTGATTGTTGTAAGCTGGCCAGATGTTTTCTATGAATAGCTGAATTGGCTTTTGGAGCCTGTACAGACGTTACTACAGCTAGCTCATCCTGCACGTGTGAGTAGGGTACTTGCCTGATCACACTAATGCCTGAAGCTGGGTACTCATGAAAGATAGTAGCAGGTCTTTCTGTGATGAGAAAAAATGCAATATGCAGTTCTTCTAATCATGGAAGCAACTACAGTGTGATCTTCCGTGAGTCTGCACATCAGACGTTAATTGACACATGGAAAAAATGTACAGGAAATCGTTCAGAATATAACATCTGCACTGGTTCTCAGAGGAATAACATTCTAAGAATGTAGATTTGTTGGTTTGAATCCCCCCCCTTCACCCCCTTTCAAGAGTAACTTTTTGTGCATGGAAGAAAATAAAAAGTCGGCTTCATTAAATAACTGGCATGCTGTTGCCCAGGGTTGACCTTTATTCAAGAGAAGTAAGAATTAAAGGCTGAAAAACAGGACTGCTATGCCCAGTTCTTTCCCACCCTATTGTTAAAACCTCCATCTCGCCAGGCAGCTTTCCTGCAAAATGAGCTTTTCTTTACTTATTACATCTGCAAAGAGAAGTAGGTAAGCTCCAGGCTTTAATTATTGACTCACATGCTCTGAAAAATAAATAGAGAAGCCATTTCTATTAGCCAGGACTTTACCGCCCATGGTAATATCAGAATTTCCTGTGAATTTTGTAATTAGACTGGAAACATAATGTTCCAGAATGCATACATATGAAAAGGACATGTTCCACCACTTAGTGGATCATGCAGGCATTTGTCAAAAGAAGGAAATGAATGAAATGCTGTGTGTTTGTGGAGCCAGCAAAAGGCTGGAAACCTTGCTACTGATACAGACTTACTAGATAATAAAGTCTTTTATGGATGATTTTTAACAAGCTGGTGTGTGCAATGTCTCTTGTTGTGCACCAATTTTAAAAAGTAAATAATTTAACAAATAAAAGGGTATAGCTGTTGCTGCCTCTAGCTGTTAGGTCTGATCCTAGGCCTTCTTGACAAATGTAAAACTGACTAATTGCCTGGTTGCAGACCCTCCAAGTGTCCCTATTTTCCAGGGACAGTCCCAGATTTGCAGAAGCCGTCCTGATTTCTGATTTGATCCTGAAATGTCCCAGTTTCCCCCCGGACATCCCTATTTTCATTGGATAAATGTTGGAGGGCATGGGGTTATTCCACCCACCATGCTAAGGAGATAAGTAACTATACAACCTTTAGATGACATCCAAAGGCAGCCCTTTATGGGGACGCTTCTTAATGTTTAATGTTTTATTATGTTTTTATATATGTTGGTAGCTGCCCAGAGTGGCTGAGGCAACCGAGTCAGATGGGAAGGTTATAAATAACGCAATTAAGATTATTATTATGGAAGAGGATGTCCCCATTTTCATTGGAGAAATGTTGGAGGGTATGTGGATGGCGTCTGCCTGGCAGTTCTTAAACACCTGAAAAGTGAAATTACTGATCTTCTTTAAATGTAACTTGTCTCTGAATACCAGTTGCTGGCAATTGCAAGTGTGGAAAGCGACATTTCACTCAGGGCTTGTCCACACTTCTGCTAGTCCTGTCGCTTTCCCCTGGGAAAACCTGCTCTTTTCCCACTGAATTGGGAGCAAGTGCCAGCAGGTTTTCCGCAAGTTGAGATTTACTCTGTTTCAAAAGAGTGGGTTTTCCTGGGGAAAGAGTGGGGCTAACAGAAAACTGTTTGGACAAATGCTATCTAGGCAAGGGACAAGCAGCGGTGTGGATGAACCCTCAGATCATGTTTGAGGGTCACCATGGAAACAGGATGTTGGCCTAGATGGGCTTTTGCCCTTATGCTCTTACTTTTAAAATGATTTTTCTTCTGTTTAGGATAGATGCAAAGTATGAAAATGATGTATAGATGGTATCTAACTTGAGTTAAATTAGCAAAAAAGTATAAAACTAAGGAAAGCAAGTGTTGGAAATGTAAAATAACCAAATGTAAAATAACCAAAGGGACATTTTTTATATGTGGTGGGATTGTAAAATTATAAAGAAATATTGGGAAATAATTTATAATGAAATGAAGAAGATGTTTAAAACAACCTTTGTCAAAAAAACAAACAAACCCAGAAGCTTTTCTTTTAGGTATTATAGGGGTGGATTTATCAAAATCACAAAAGAATTTATTTATGTATGCAACTACGGCCGCACAGAAATTATTAGCACGATATTGGAAAGAAGGTGTCTCAGCTGAAGAAGATTGGCAAGTCAAACTAATGGAATATGCTGAAATGGCAAAATTGACAATGAAACTAAGAGGAAGAGATGACAACGAATTTAAGGAAGAGTGGAAGATGTTTATTGCATATATACAGAAGCATTGTACACAAGTTAGTACATTAGCAGAGTTTTAAAATTACTTGTAATTTTGACATGAATGGATTATAGGTAATTCAAATGGGTTTCAAACTTAGCAATGGACATGTGGCATATTGATAAACCAAGGAACCAAGGAAGGGGCTAGAAGGAAGTCAGTCTGTATGTATTTTTTTTAAAAGGATAGATGCAAAGATATTGTCAGAGAACACAGTTCATGCATTTTTTGCAGAAAATCCGATAAATAGGAGCAGGGAAGTGTAGAGTCTTCTGCTTCATGGGGAGTCCTCTCTACGTATCATGTGCATTGTTCCACACCCACACCCCCACACCCTCAAATTAAGCTCAAGGAAAGAGCCACGAAGAGGAGATTAGATCCTAGGGGTACCTATGCATTCCATAATGAATTTGAAAATGAAAAAAAAGTGGAATGATTCATTCCATTCAGTAAAGAATGCTAAAGAAACCAGGGAACCCCGGAGAAGCAAATGAGCTCTCAATGTCATGTGTTTGTTCATTTATGCTTGTTGCGCATTGAGAACGTATTCATAGCATTTCCCCTTAGAATCTTATTTCCGTAGCAATAGATCAACTATTGGAGCTATTGGGGTAAGGGAGGGCAATTTTTAATTGGGTTTATAGTCCTGGGCAACAGTTGGTGCTCACAATGAAGCAAAACAAATCTCAAGGGAATTTCTAAGGTACGTCATTGGATTAAACAGGGGGACATGATATAAAGTTATGGAGGGTTTACAGAAAGTGGAAAAAGATAAGTTTTCCTCCCTAATGCTAGAACTCAGTGATGTCTAATGAAGGTGAATGCTGGAAGATTCAGGACAGACAAGAGGAAATATTTCTTCTCAGGACAATATACTGAGATCCAGCGCTGAGGGCCTTCTGGCGGTTCCCTCCTTGCGAGAAGTGAGGTTACAGGGAACCAGACAGAGGGTCTTCTCGGTAGTGGCGCCCGCCCTGTGGAACGCCCTCCCTTCAGATGTGAAGGAAATAAGCAGCTATCTTATCTTTAAGAGACATCTGAAGGCAGCCCTGTTTAGGGAAGTTTTTAATATTTAATTATATTTAATATTGTTTTTAACACTTGATTGGAAGCTGCCCGGAGTGGCTGGGGAAACTCAGCCAGATGGGCGGGGTATAAATAAATTGTTGTTGTTGTTGTTTGTTATTATTATCATGGAGTGCACTATCACAAGATGTGGTGTTGGCCACAAACTTGGAGACCTTTAGGCGATTAGACCAAAGTTGCCAGCAGGATTTTCTGGGGCCAATACATTATATGTCCCCTCGGCTCTCCAAGTGACTTGCGAAAGAGGACTGTGATCCACATGAAATTTACATGTTCAATTTTGTGCCCTCTTTTGCACATGGAGTGGAATGGCACAGAAGTGAAACAGTGGCTACACATGTAATAAAATATCCGACAGACGGAATGTGAGCAGGTGATAATTGCATTTCCATACAAGAAATGGCTTAATCTGTTGAATTTCTGCCTGCTACACTGTGAAAGGAGGAAGAACCGTGGTTTTCCCCAAAGCCTAGGCTCCAGTCCTATAACTGCTTACCTTGGAGTAAGCCCCATCAGACTGACTTATTACACAGAGAGATTTAATGTTCAGGGATTCTAACACCCCATCCCCCACACAATTTTTGAATTTTATGAGTGATTAGTGTTTTGACTGAATGGTTGATTGGGTTAGCCCTCCAACAGACAGATTCCTCCTCCTCCTCCTCCTCCTCCTCCTCCTCCTCCTCCTCCTCCTCCTCCTCTTCTTCTTCCTCTTCTTTATATCCTGTCCTTCCTCCCTTCCTCTCTTGCATTGGGTGAGCAATAAACACCTTTACAGAGCTGAAGCTTTCTCTGAAAACAAGCATACAAGGAGAGCAAGGAAGGGGAGCTGGGATCACACAAGTTCATTGCTCACTCCTGTGGAGTGGTAACATTACATCTGAACCAGACCTTAATATATGAAAATAAATAATACATCGCTGCTGTGACTCTGGGGATATAAGCTGCTATTACAAACAAGCAGCCAAACCTTTAAATGGGGTAGAAATTGCACTTATAACAATTTGTTTTCTATGTTACGCTTTTAATGAAACAAGAGAAGTCCCAATTCGCTCCCGTACCTGGAAGCATATTAGGAAAGACTCAGTACCGTCCTAGGCATGGGAGTAACTTGGCAGGAGTGCTCTTGTTTTCAGATCAAGTAACTATACGGATAATTAGGACGTAGCTAGAATAATGTAGAGTAGCTACGGAGAGTTTGCCTGAAGTAGCTGTGGAGGTTTCTCCTCAGACTAAGCAGGCCAGGGACTTGAAGGGTTTCCATGAGGCTAGCCAACTTTTTCAGAGTCTTTCTTCACATCCCTCAGTTCCCCCTGGATTTATCTGGAAGAAAAATGCAGCGTAAGAGTGGAGGTTCCGCCTCAGTTGAAATATGAGAATTTCAAGGGAAGCTGAAACAGTTTTGTTAAAATTAACCACATTCTCATGGGGCTTCAAACATCCTTGTTATCATTATGGCAGTGTCATCCCCAGTATTACAAGTATCGTTTTATTGTTGTAAAGAAGAAAAATGTGTGAATGTTCATGTTCACAGGCTCAAAAACCTTTCAGGGCTTGATACTCCTTGAGCTGGTGCCCTTCAGCTCCATCTTGCTCCATCTTCCATGTGACAGCCCTTGAGATATTAGAAGATGGCTATGATATCTCCGCTCAGGCTCTTCTTTTCCAGGCTAAACATACCCAGCTCCTTCAACCGCCCCTCATAAGGCTTAGTTTTCAGACCCTTGATCATCTTGGTTGCCCTCCTCAGCACACTTTCCAGCTTGTCAATATCCTTCTTAAAATGTGTTGCCCAGAACTGGAAACAGTACCAACAACATCTGGGGGCACCAGGAGGGCATAGGAATTATTCATAAAATAACTCCCAAGGGAACAAAAATGAACAGGGAGAGTTCTGCAATGCCTGGCAACTTTAAAGCTGTTAGGATCACAGGAGGCACTATGCTTCTGAGCAGCAGTTGCTGGAAACTGCACGAGGGGTCCTTCTTGAAGGCTTCCCCTGGGTATCTCGTTGGCCACTGTGAGAACAGAATACTGGTCTAGTTGGGCTACTGTTCCTTTGACCATGAAGGCAGAGTATAGCCATTATGGCAAGTACCTATTGATAGCCAGGTCTTCCATGAATTTGTCTAATTCTCTTTTAAGGCCATCCAACTTGGTGGCCATTGCTTTCTCTTTTGGGAACAAATTCTGTAGTTTAACTATGCATTGCATGAATAAGTACTTCCTTTTATCTGTTCTGAATCATACAACTTCATTGGATATCCAGTGATATTACCTTTTCTCTGAACTAAAAAGGCCCCAAAGATGAAGCCTTTGCTCACAGCAGAGTATCTCCATCCCCATCTCCATCTGCATTTTGGTTGTGCTTTTCAGAACCTTTCTCAACTCTACAATATCTTTCTTTGAGGTGGGGGGATCATAAATTTACGCTGTATGCAAATAGGGCCACATCATACATTTACATAATGACAATATGCTATTGGCAGTTTTATTTTCAGTTCATTTCCTCATAATCCCAGCCACGGAATTTACATTTTTCACAGCTGCTATACAATGGGATCACATCTTCATCAAACTATCCTCTACTGCCCAAGGTCCCACTCTCATAAGACTATATGTAAAATTAAGATTTTGTTGTTGTTAGAAGGTCAGTAATATTTCTGTTAGAAGGTCAGCAAGGTCACATTTGAGTTCTTTGAGAACTCTTGGCTGGATGTCATTTTATTTTGACCAGTATTTTTACTAGAATCACTACTATTTACCTCAAGTTACAAGTAGTTAGCCATGTTGGTCTGCCGTAGTCGAATAATAAATAAATAAATAAATCCTTCCAATAGCACCTTAGAGACCAACTAAGTTTGTTATTGGTATGAGCTTTTGTGTGCATGCACACTTGGTATCTGAAGAAGTGTGCATGCACATGAAAGCTCATACCAAGAACTAACTTAGTTGGTCTCTAAGGTGCTACTGGAAGGAATTTTTTTACTATTTACCTCAGTTCCTCAGATTCCCTTCCTGCAAAAGTTAGTTCAGGCACTAGGATCTGCCCTTTCTCTTCTGCTGTGAAGCTAGATGCAAAGAATTCATCCAGCTTTTCTGCAGTTTTCTTATCCTTGACACAATGGTGTCAAGTAGTCAGAATTGCTTATGATTGTATCTATGTGGTCATTTCCTAAACACTGCCCATTTGACACAGAGTCAGGAATCTGCTCCCAGTGTATTAAATCACATTCTGCTTGCTACCATTTTCCCCTCTGCTTGCTCCCTTTTTTGGATGCTGGCACAGTCCCCTCAGCCAAATGTACCCAGGCCCATGCTGCCCTGCGAGTTGCCATGGCAATGAGAATATCACCTGCAGAATCATTTTGTGGTGCTTTCCTGTCCGGCTTCCTCACAGCGGTCCCTATAATAAAGTGGGAAGTTAGGACAATTGCTCTCTGACCATATTTTTGACAGGTAATTTGTGTTTCGTGTGGCGCTCCAGCAAAACTCTGCAGGCCTCAGCGTTCAGCCCTTGCCTTCCATTTTGAAGCCAAATGTGCTTTAAATTACAATAATGCGATGAACCTGTGCACACAGAATTAGCTCAGGCTGTGAGAATGCATATCGTGGCAAAGAAAAGAACCTAGTTTGAAATTAGCCTTGATGGTTTACAGGCCAAAAGCAGGCCTGGCCACCCATGCAAGAGGAAAATCATGCAAGCTGAGGGAACCATCTTTACCTTACCTCACAGTACAATTCATTGCAAACAGACTGTGTCTGCTCAAGGAAATAACATTTCACATCCCAGCAGGTACAGAATCATGTGAGTTAGGGCAGGTTCTCTAGTCTTGCACTGGAGTCACATAGCTAAAACCTCAGCAAAGTTAATGTAAATTTGCTGTTGTATTTGTCTCTCACGAAGCCTTCGAATGCAAGATATTAGGTTTGTGATATTGCATTCTGTTGTTTATACTTTATAATTAGTTTGTTTCTTTTGATGGCCTGGAGGCTTGGAGAACTGCAGAATGTTAATTAAAAATGCAAATAGATTAATAAACAAAATTCTGCGTGTTTTAATAACACCCCCACTCCCACCATTTGCTGCTACAATTTAACCTGTACCACAAAATATCCCCTCAGAGTGAGCTTTTCCAAAATATGTTCAGGTTACTGCTCTTCCAAACATTCCAAGGAAGATAGTCCTACAAAAGTGGCCCCTAGTGCATTTTAATTTTATTTATAAATGACATACATTTTTTTTCTTCCTACCTCTGTAACTGTGAGTGGCCAAAGCACGTCACAGCAAATAGATAAAATAAAATATATATGAATAGTGTGCTGAAATACAGTGGAACCTCATGTTAGGGATGGGATCCGTTCCAGATGGAACTGACGCAAGCCGAAGTGTTGCGTCTGTGCACACGCGTGGCGCAATTTAGTGCTTCTTCGCATGTTCGAGTGGCGAAACCCAGAAGTAGCCCATTCTGGTACAGTGGTGCCTCGCAAGACGAAAATAATCCGTTCTGCGATTCTCTTCGTATAGCGGTTTTTTCGTCTTGTGAAGCAAGCCCATTGACAGCTTAGCGGATTAGCGCTATAGAAGTCTAGCGGCTTTTAGCGATCAGCTGTTAAGCGGCTTAGCGGCTTAGGAAAGGGGGGGGAGCGAAAAAAACCCGCCGGGACTTGCAAGATTTTTTCGTCTTGCGAAGCAACCCCATAGGGAAATTTGTTTTGCGAAGCGCCTCCAAAACGGAAAACCCTTTCGTCTAGCGGGTTTTCCGTCTTGCAAGGCGTTCGTCTTGCGGGGCACCACTGTACTTCTGGGTTGCTGCGGAATGCAACCCAAAAACACTTAACCTGATGTGGATGCAAAATGAAGTATGACTGTAATTATTTGGTACTTTTGTTAACAGCTCATACTCAGCACTACACCATTTTGGTCATATATGCTCAGAGGTTGGGAGCTCTTTGGGCTACATTT
The DNA here is from genome assembly GCF_964106915.1 of Podarcis gaigeae. Classification (NCBI taxonomy): domain Eukaryota; kingdom Metazoa; phylum Chordata; class Lepidosauria; order Squamata; family Lacertidae; genus Podarcis; species Podarcis gaigeae. The sequence goes on from NC_139679.1 coordinate 104,174,649, forward strand.
CCCTCTTTGCAACTTTTTTTTTGGTGCAACTTTCCTGTGCGACATTCTGAAAGTCATATGCCAGTGCTGGTTAGGTTCAGAAGCAAAAGTAGGCTGTGCAACAAATAATACATTTTACCTTTGTACAGTAGGCTAGTTCCTAGATGCACCCCTCTCTGTCTTCCACCCATCTCTGCAAGAACCATTATTAGAGTTCAAGGACACATCCACACCAGACAAATCGTTTGGGAGATGCAGCAAAGCCAGTGAGGGGTATGGCATGGAGAGAGATCTGAGGGCCAAACAGATAGACTTGGAGGGCCAGAATCAGCGCTTGAGCCTGAGGTTCCCCAGATCTGTAAATCTGTATTTTGTCTCAACTGGTATCAATATTTGTGTGAGGTTATTTTTCTCTGTGAGAGCCAGGCAGTAAAATGAGGGGATATATCAATAAATGTGGTTCAGATTGGTGTTATGGTCCATGACTCTGACCCTTCTTCTTTAGAGGAGAAACTTTAAAGATTCTGAGGGTAGAGTCAAGTTGATCTCCAAAACTCTGTAAGAGGCAGTTGCCAAAGTGTCCCTGCTGGAATCTTCCAAGGAGAAACAGCAGACAATGAGGCCTCAGGTTTTCTTTACTCTGGAAGAGGTAGCTCTGCCCTCCTTCCTAGATGATGTCCCACTTGATCTCCCTAACTCCCTGCAGTCTCATAGGGAGTCCCTTCTGCACCCCACCATGCTCAGAGACTACAGGAGGCATTTCAATCCCACCAGAGCATATCTCTATTTGAATGCAGATTTAAACTACAAAATCCTTCCAAGAAGGCAGTGTGGTGTAGTGGTTAGGAGCAATGGACTCATAATCTGGTGAACCGGGTTCTCTTCCCCGCTCCTCCACATGCAGCTGCTGGGTGACCTTGGGCTAGTCACACTTCTCTGAAGTCTCTCAGCCTCACTCACCTCACAGAGTGTTTGTTGTGGGGGAGGAAGGGAAAGGAGACTCCTTAGGGTAGTGATAAAGCGGGATATCAAATCCAAATTCTTCTTCTTCCCCCACATCTCTCTTCACAGGATTATCCGAAAAGCTTCAGTCAAATCCAGACTAGCTGGAGCAAGACTTCTAGTGAGTCATAGATCCAGGCTAATCTTGCTCCACAGGGAGCTCTCCATGGTCCTAACCCTCAGCCATCTGATCAGTGTCTTGCTTTGCCTCCGTGAGCTGAGCTGTCAGAACATTACAATGCCAATGAATTTATATGTCTAAATGCCTGGCATGGATAATAACGCTAGGGATGATCGCTCACAATGAGAGTTCCTTCGGAGACACGCTGGTCAACTCTGGCTAGGGCTGACTTCAGTACCCCTGTGTTCGGGGTAATGTGGTTTAGTTGAACAATGTGCATAGCAATTGAGCCTTATGCACATTCACTCTGCCTCATGGATAATGTGCGTGTAATCTGACAGTATTCTGTACTCATTTCCCAGGTAAATTGTCTGGTTATTATGCAGGCCTTGAGGAGTGTGCACGTTTTGAATGGTTTAAAAAAAAATATTGATCAGGGCATGTGCAGAATTTCCTCTTCGTGGACGCATTTATGTGTGTCTTCTCCATGAAGCATGGTGAATATGCACTATGACCAGTTCCTGAGCTGCTTGTGGACTTCCCATGAGCATCTTTTTGGCCACTGTGAGAACAGCATGGTGCATTAGATGGGTCTTGGGGTTGATCCAGCAAGGCTCTTAGTTTATACAATCCCAAATCCCATCCCTAGCATTCCTTTAGTCATGGAGAATTGAGAGAGATTTCTGCTTTATAACCCTTGTCTAGCTGCTTCCATAGTAGTTGGTTAGAGAGGACTACTACTTGATCTTGCTCGGAATAAGGCCGCTCCTGAAAATCTTAGTTATAGAGCCATGTTGGTCTGCAGTAGTCGAGATAAAATTTTAAAAAATCCTTCCAGTAGCACTTTAGAGACCAACTATGTTTGTTGTTGGTATGAGTTTTTGTGTGAAAAGAGAAGACCTTGTGGTATAGAGATCAGTGTTGGATGTGGACTGGGAGACTTGAATTCCAATCCCTGCTTGGGGCATGGCTCCCAGTGCGTCACCAGTTGCCTCAAAGGATTGTTGTGAGAGTAAAACAAAACAGAACCCCATCTATGCAGGTCACCTATAACTTCTTGGAGGAATAATGGGATATATACGTGAAGAACTGATGAAATTTTAAATCGTTCTCATTTGCCTTTAAACAGAGGATAGGTGGAGGGTATTTTGTTGTTGAACTGCAGGCTTTATGCATTGCTTTTCTTAAAAAAATACTGAAGTGTTCAGAACAAAAATAAATAAGAATGAGCTTCTTGTAGTTAAGTTTTTAAGATAAGCTCTATATTAGCTTTTCAGCTGTCCTAACACACTACAAAAGTAAAATCTTATAAATGAATATATAAAAGTAAATTATGTTTCCTACAATTTTACTGAAAAGGACAAATTCCAATAGTAATAACTTTCCTCCGAAAGGTTAATGAACCTCATGGAGAGGGGATTGTTAATTTTTCATTCCACTTCTGTGGGCTAGACTTCTTTCTGCTTGACATGAGTTACCTTTGATGTGTTCAGCTGATATTAAGAAAAGTCTTATAAGTAATCCTTTCATTTATCTTGAACTTTGCATGCGGTAATACAGAATTTTAATTTAAATTACCTCTTTTACATATCATATCAAAGAACAACATGGCTATCTTATACAACACAAATTACATTTGATTGGGAAAAGAAAGCTATGTAGTCTTAGCACTGAGAATTAGGTTTTGGCTTTGGGGGAGGCGGGGTGACATTTTTTGTGCATTGCTAATAAGGAATCCTTTTCAATTCTTTCTTCCCTTGCTAATCTTTTATTGGGTTTGCGGGACATTAATTTATCTTGCAAACTCTTAAAGCAGGTGAGGCAATAAAGCAAAATATAAAGGTGTCCTCTATTTGGGGTGTGTGTGTGTGTCAAATGGAGTAGTCATTCTCTCCTCTGTGCTACCAAAGAACGGCACCCAGATCTTATGCAATTTGGTTTTCCAATATTGTCCCGAGTACACCCAGCCCCGGTGAAGACAATCATTTGGAAGTTTAATTCTTTATTGGCAAAGCACTCGATTGCATCAGCTCCTAAGGTGCAAGGGATATAGGCACCACTCCTGCAAATCATCTAGCTAGGCATCTACTTCTTCAGACTTGTGCTCTGACCTGGACAGTTGACACAGTAGCCCGACCACACCCCCTTCAGCACACTTAATCCCCTTATCTGACATAGTGCACACAAGCAATTGGCGACTTCTCCTGTGCGGCATCTCCAACTGCTCCTGTCGCTTTAAGTGTCTCCTTGTCCTTGGAGAAAGTGGGGGAGGAGATGGAGGAGATTCTAATGGCCTGACTATTTTTGGGCCTGTGTCTTTCTTTGCCTTCCTGCAACTCTTCCCCCATCTCGTCTCCTCCCATCTCTGACTGCCTGGACTCTTCCCATTCACCCTGCCTCATGGGTGGCACAGAACCCCACAAATTGCTGCCCCTTCCCCAGGAACATCTTCCTGTTCTCCTGCCTCTCCACCCCTCTGGCTCCTGCCTCTCCCTGACAGATATGCATTTTGAACTTAAAGGTAAAGGGACCCCTGACCGTTAAGTCCAGTCACGGACGACTCTGGGGTTGCGGTGCTCATCTCGCTTTACTGGCTGAGGGAGCCGGTGTTTGTCCGCAGACAGCTTCCAGGTCATGTGGCCAGCAGGACTAAGGTGCTTCTGGCAGACCAGAGCAGCGCATGGAAACTGTGTTTACCTTCCCGCCATAGCGGTACCTATTTATCTACTTGCACTTTGACGTGCTTTCGAACTGCAGGAGATGGGACTGAGCAACAGGAGCTCACCCGCCATGGGGATTCGAACCGCTGACCTTCTGATCGGCAAGCCCTAGGCCCAGTGGTTTAGACCACAGCGCCGCCCGCGTCCCATTTTGAACTTACCCAGTGATTTTTAGTGCTTCAGAGAGCATGTTCTCTTTTCTCTCGATCCTCTTCAAGACCATGAGCAGATTGGGGAGAAAACTGGAATCAAACAAAGGAATGCCAACAGCAACGTGAGTCTGATTAAACCTGTCCTCCTTAGGATTACCATATGTTCATTGATCAAGTAATTAATTGTGGTGCTGCAGTTGCAGATACCTCTCGTGGAAGGTTGCCAGATGTCCTGTAATTTAAAAGATGTCACTGTCTTTTTAAGGGATGCGCTACATTCCAGAAGTTTATAGCCCATGTGGAAGGTAATAGATCTTCTTTCAGAGCATCAACAACCGCTTATAATGCCATATAACACAGCTCTGCTGTCTTTCATTTTTGAAATTTTATTCTTGTAAACTTCCTGCATTTGTTTTGTAAAGACTAAAGTACAGAAAAATATGATACTTGTAAGGGCTTGTTTGCATTGGTATGTATGCATATGCTCATAAGCAAAGGTTGTTGATTCAAGGTTGTTTTCATCATTCAGTATTTTCCTTCTTTGTGTATTTATAGCCCACCTTTCCTCCAATAGATTCAAGAAAGTATACATGGTTCTTTCCCTCTCAATTTTATCCTCACAGTAGTTCAGTGAGGTATCTTAGGCTGAGAGACAGTGACTGACCCAAGTCACCCAATGAGTTTTTTGGTTGGATTTGAACCCTGGGATTTCATCCTTGGTCTTTCTGATCCTGCTGCAATGCTTTAGACATGACACCACACTGACTGCCTTGTTTACATGGACACACATTTCCATGTTTATGAGAAATGTATCCATTTCTTATCATTTTAGTATCTTGGGAATTCAAAGATTGCTGCTTGCATTTGCCAATTTATACTCTCTAACCTATTTTAAGAAGCTAAGATAAAGGTCCTTGTTTTCAGTTTTACTAGATGTTTCCTTTTTTGTTCTCGTGACTTCTCTCAAGATGAAGAGGAAGCGAGTCAAGAACATCTCATTGCCTGGAGGCACTTCTCGTTGCATTAATTAACCCCTAGATTTTGTAAATAACTCATATAACGAAATGAGCTAGTTGTTACCGTTTTCAAGAAAAACAAGCCATTTCCCTAGCTCTTTGATCGTGCTACATTGTTCTTCAGCTCTGTTAGGGAATTTCACACCCCTGTGATTATACTATCTTAAAATGGGTGGGAAACAAATAAAATAAAAGCACAAGGTAAAATTCACGAAGTACTTACTTGGAACAAAATACTGCTCTGAGAGAATGAGAAATAAAATTCCAGTGTCCCTGCACCTAAATCCATGAACCTTGATTCATGGCCATTAGCAGTTATGGGATTTTCAGGGCTGATAGAAGGAGATTTTGCATGCAGAACACCCAAAGTTCAATCACTGGCACCCCCAATTAAAAGAATCAGGGAGCAAATGAAAGGACAGGGAACATGGGTGTGAGATCCTGGAGAGCCATTGCCAGTCAAAGTAGACAATACTGAGCTAAATCGAACAGTTGTCTCATGGTCTGACATGGTATAAATCAGTTTCACATGTTCCTAATTTCCTGCATCCTTCCAATCATCTTGGAAGGTGGGGGGGGGGGAGGTACCAGATGAGGCTGACAAAGGTCTCTTATCTGAATCTAGATGCAGAGGCCTCAACCAAATGGTTGAAAAATTATATGTTTCATTTTGTCACGATAGAGATTTAGTCACGATCACATGCATTTCTGGATATGTAGGAGTTCCAGTGAGCTATGTTACAGCTCAGTGAGAGCAATTTGTGACGCAGTTATACAAAACACTCACGCTACTAAGTGCTGTAAGTCCACTTGCAAAAGTGCCTTTAGATTACGCAATGTGGTAATGGTCTTTCCTCCTGTAAATTCTGTTGTCCCATGTTGCTGATAGCCATAGGCCTGCGGACATTTGGGTTGCTGAGTGTCAGCAAGTTCCTAACAGGCGGGGTGTGTGCTGAAGGCTGCGAGAAACATGCAGGGAGCCAGCAGGATGCTGAGCTGCCCTTTGATCACTAGTTGTTTAGAACCACAGTGAACATCTGATTAGGAAAAACCAACAGGACGGGCGGTGAAGGAAGTGTGAACCCTCATCCAAGTATACCTGTAGTGCTGTTTCTAAGGTTATCTGTTGACCTGCTGAATACACACTATATCTTACTTTTGTGCCTGAAATGGAAACATCTTTTCTGCTTGCTTCTCTGGTTGGAAACTAGCAAGTGTTCTGATAGTAAAAACTTCTGGGTTAAACTTTGAGCAACAGTCTTCTTGGCTTGGAGGCGAAGATTTTGACCTGTTCTTCCTAGATTTCCCTCCCTTCCTGCTCTATGTGTGATGTTGACAACTCATGTTTGCTAATCTGGTTTTATTCTGCACTCGTCCCATTAACCGAACTGTTTTCCTGATTCCTGGCCTTGGCTTTTCGTTGATTATCACTCCTCTTCTGTCCGTGATGGCTTCCTATAACTGTTTTGGTGTAGATATTACCTACTGGAGCTCTGAGTCTGCAAAGTGTTTCCCCCAAAGATGCTTACACCTGACAGCTGAATCAGTAAGATACACAATCTTTAAAAACCCACATCAATAGGTCTCTAGTAAAATCAACAAAAAATAATAATTTATAGGTTACATAATGGAAAAATGCCTGCTTAAACAGGCAAGGTTATCCATGTCTTCTGAACAGGCTAGGACAGGCCATCTTGTCATGTGAGTTTATAGTATCTAAGGCAGTGCCTTCCACATAGATGTCAAGGAGTGGGGTGATGAAGTGTTGATTCTGGTTGTATAGGGGTTTGACTAAAATCAACAACACTTTGTGCCCAGAAGCCAGCAAGTAGCCAGTGCCACCAAGAGATTTATGGTCCTGGAGATCCCCAGCAAAGGAGGTGGACATCCCCAGAACATTGTATTTGTTGATCCTGGAGGTGACCAACACTTGACTGATGCTTCGCCCATATCTGTTGAAACAGCACCCTATTTGTGCTGCTTGCCATTTCTCAACCAGTGATATTGCTCTTTCAGGCAAAGTGTGAGTTTGCCTCCTGTGGAAATATCTTATTGGAATTAATTCCTCCTGAAAACCCATTTAAACTTTGGGCCACTGTTTCCCTCTCCCAGATCCTTTTGAGGAAATGAATAAATAACCTTAATCAGTCAAATAATTCTGCTTTAAGCTTCAGTCAGTAGGCTTGTCTGCTCTTAGGAATTTATACATTTCATTATTAATAATAATGGTTGTTGATCTACATAAAGGAATGACTTTCTTTTTTCCATCTTCTAAAAAAACCACCCTGTTGTCTGCTGTACGACTGTGTTAAAAGATGCAGATACTAGATGATTTCTTTTTTAAATTGAAGTGAATAATGTGTGTTCAAAGGCTCTATTTTCCCCCCTACTTCTAAGGGTTGTTAATTGGTGCTATTTAAGATTAAAAACCCATCGCTGTTCATTTGAACATTAACGTCTTTAAGGGATTTTTTGACAACCCATTAATCTTGTGCATTCAAGCCCACCCCTATAAGCATATGCAATTTTATGTGAATTTTGTGTGTGTAGTAGAATTAGTAGTAGCAAAGACTTCTAGAGAGAAAAGTCACTGGAGAAGAATTATGTCCATTTTCATAACGGAAATCAGGATGGATGCTCAACAGATGCCAGTCATCATATAACCTCTGTGTAATCTTTGTGCAAACAAATAAAGATGAATGCTCAATAATCTAGAAAAGCTCTAGCTCTAGATGAACCTAGGTTGCTCTCCTGGACATGTATATTGCTTTCCTAGTGGGTTGGGATGATTTTGTTTTGCTTACCTACTTTCTTGGTATCTTTGAACTCTATTCCTTCAATTCTATTGTGCCTTACAGTTCCACATGGATCTCGATGCAAGGTTTGTTTTCATATACCAACAGGATTTACTTCCTGTTTCCTTATGTTCTCCTCTCATGAGCACAGATATAATCCATGCCCCATTGATTCTGAGTAATCAGCAGTTTGCAGAAGAATTTTGGATATCTCATAATCACTAAGCGAACCATTTTATTTCTGTTCTTGAAGGCCAGTTCACTAGACTGGCATGGAGCGAATGTAGGGTCACTCTATCTGGACTGTGGAAAGTGATGGTGTGGTTCATTTTGGGTGCAGTTTGCAACTGAAACTCCTGAAGGAAGGTGATTTCACTAAAAATTGGGTTGTGGGGTGTGTGCAACTGAGCAATGCAACAATGTGCCTAGGGAGATCATTGAATCTTTTCCCCAAAAAGTTTCTGAATTATACTGGAAAGGCATGTTTTAGTTATGAGTTATAAAAGAACATATGGATATAGGTCTTTATTTATTTCATAAAATTTGTACTTTTGTGATTGTAAACCCTCCCTCAAAGTAGCTTTAAAATATGTATACAGTTGCAAATTTTATTCTCAGCATCTCTAAATAAAGAAGCTTGCATAGCAAGGTTGGAAAGATATGTTTGCATGCAGAAGGTGTCACGTTCATTCTCTGGCTCCTTAGAGACCAACTAAGTTTGTTCTGGGTATAAGCTTTCATGTGCATGCACACTTCTTTAGGTACCTAAGTGTGCATGCACACGAAAGCTTATACCCAGAACAAACTTAGTTGGTCTCTAAGGTGCTACTGGACAATTTTTAAAAAATTCATTTATTTATTTCGACTGCGTCAGACCAACACAGCTACCTACCTGAATCTATTCTCTAGCTCAGCTTTTATTTATCTATTTAAAAAGAGATCTGGTAGGAGGTAAGAGGACCGTAACTGAGACCTGGAGAGCAGCTGCTACTTTGGGTGAATACTGCAGGGGTCTCAATTTTAGGCAACTTTGGTTTGGAAGTGGCTGTGGTCTTTTGATGGGTTTTTGGACCCATTTATGCTGTTATGAAACACTCCCAGGGAAGAGGAACAATGGGGATCTATGGGGTTACCAGACAGAATGGCTGCACAGATGCAGAGCTTTTGTTCTCTGCCTCCTCCTGCCTGATCTTCCTGTAGAGAACCAACACTAGATATGATCATGGGAACTGGGTCCGTGGTAAAGTGAGTTGAATCTGCTTCCTCCTCTTCACATGAGGTCCAGTAAGCCCTTGTCTTGCTTCTCTATCTCCAGCAACTAGTTTTGGGTGTTTGTATGTGTGTGTGTGTGTGTGTGTGTGTGTGTGTGTGTGTATGGAAGTGTATGGAAGTTTGTATGTGTGTGTGTATGGAAGTGAAAGCTGGACCATAAAGAAGGCTGATTGCCGAAGAATTGATGCTTTTGAATTATGGTGCTGGAGGAGACTCTTGAGAGTCCCATGGACTGCAAGAAGATCAAACCTCTCCATTCTTAAGGAAATCAGCCATAAGTGCTCACTGGAAGGACAGAACCAGAAGCGGAGGCTCCAATACTTTGGCCACCTCATGAGAAGAGAAGACTCCCTGGAAAAGATCCTGATTTGGGGAAAGATGGAGGGCACAAGGAGAAGGGGACGACAGAGGACGAGATGGTTGGACAGTATTCTCGAAGCTACAAACATGAGCCTGACCAAACTGCGGGAGGGAGTGGAAGACAGGAGTGCCTGGCATGCTCTGGTCCATGGGGTCACAAAGAGTCGGACACGACTAAACGACTAAACAACAACAATATGTGTGTGTGTGTGTGTGTGTCTTTGCTTCATTATCTATAATGATATATAGATATGCACTAGCTTAAATTGAAGATGGATCTTGTCATTGGGCAGATTGAAGCAGTTGCTTCAGGCTGAAAATCTTGTTGGGTGGGGAAGCAATGAAGTGTTATAGTACAGAGCTGTGGGTGTCAAGCTGTGTACCCTGTACTAGGCATGGCCGAATACGCTCATTTTTGTTTCGGTCAGTTTCTCATTTTAACCAATCTTAAGAATTCTCATGAAAATTCAGCAGCATTTTAGTGCAAATTTATCCTAATGTACATATTGCACTGGTGCAAATATGCTTAACATACACATTTTTTGCAAAACAATTTCCTTTAATATAATGCATTTCTGTTTGTTGCTTTCATTAATACATGCGTTTTTATGCACACATTGCCCTAGTATGTGCATTTTGGTACACAATACTGGGCTGGAAAACTGCATTGCAAAATTTGGAGAAGTGTAAATTTCGAAGGAGAGCTGTATTTTGGTTCACATATTGCTTTGGAGAGTGTAGATTAGGTAGGTTCACATTTAAATGGGCACTGAATCTAATTTCTCCCCCATCCTTACCCTGTACCCCCAGAAAACTATCCGGCTGCCATCAGGTTTGGTGAAGGGCACCATCCCATTGACAAAGACTCAAAGTCCAGTTGGCTTCTATGTGGAACCAGGGCGGGGGTGGCCCATCAGAAAGAAAAATGTCTTGAACTAGTCCTGTGAGTTATGTTACATATTTGAGAAATGTGCCATTCTTTAGATCCAGAATCCCAAGAATTCTTGTCCCCACCACAAAAAAAGAAACCTGGTAGGAAGCCAATGTGTTACAGTCTTTTCACTTTTTCAAAGGTCATGCCTGCTGTTTTCTTTGATTCTCTGAAGGCAAACTTTACCTTTAATATAAATTAGACTCCCCCCCTTTCTCAAATGGCACTGCTGACTCTCTTTTTCTCTGTTTCAGATTTTGTATAACTTGCAAAAAATAAGTTTAAACTGGCTAATTATCATGATTATGAACCACTGCACCTCTTTGAAATAAGAAAAGCAGCAAAACATCTAGGTGATATTAAACCATCTGGTGTTGAAATGCCAGGCACCCCCCCCCCCAATTTGTATCCATTAAATAAACACACTGTGGTGATTGCAGGATTTGAATCGGCATAGAAGAACAGATTTAAGAACTTAAACATGAATAATGAGGGAAATTGTAAGTTTCAGCACATATGGGATGGCATGTGTTTTGGGATAGGTGTTAGGCCGGCTGTCCATATGCATCTTGGCTGTCTCCTCCATTTGTATGTTGGCTAAAGCACATTCTCACTGAAGGAATCGAAAGACATCATGTTGCAACCTGACCACTTGAGAGTTTATCATAGCTCACCATTCTGCAGAATATAGCTCACTGTTAGCCTTTGCAGAAGAGAAGAAGAAGAAGAGTTTGGATTTGATATCCCGCTTTATCACTACCCGAAGGAGTCTCAAAGCGGCTAACATTCTCCTTTCCCTTCCTCTCCCACAACAAACACTCTGTGAGGTGAGTGAGGCTGAGAGACTTCAGAGAAGTGTGACTGGCCCAAGGTCACCCAGCAGCTGCATGTGGAGGAGTGGAGACACGAACCTGGTTCGCCAGATTATGAGTCTACCGCTCTTAACCACTACACCACACTGCAAAATGGCACTGCTGGCTGGGCCTGATGGGAGTTGTAGTCCTAAATATCTAGAGGGCACCAGCTTTTGCGAAGGCTGCCCTGAAGGAACAAATGCTGGCCTGTTTTGCAATGACTTCAGATTTTAGCTTCTGTGTCGAAATTGTTTCTCTCCCTTTTTTCTGGTACCATGAAAAGACTGTTCTGTGCTTCCCATTTGCAATTGTGTGGTTGCCGTTGGGGTCATTACCTATTCTCGAATCCATATGGGGTTCTTCAAATATATCGTTTTTGAAAAATTCATGGAGAATAACTTTTTTAAAGCAAACTTTCACAGATGGGCTTTGGGCTGATGTCAACAAACCTGACCTTTCAATCTCTAGTGCAAATGGCAATAAAAAAACCCTCACCTAACTAATCTGACTGCAAATAGCTGTAGCTTCACTGATCTAGCCTAATCAAAGGAACAAGCCCAGAGGGGTTTAAAAGGATTTTTTTTTTTAAAAAAAAATGCCATTGCCATTAATTAAATTGGTAAAGTATAATGAAAGATCAGGAAGGGTGCCAAATGTTGAGATCTGCAGGAGGTTGAAGGCACAGGGTCCAGGCAAAAATATGGGTTAAACTGCAATCAGCTTATGTGATGATGAAGCAAGGTGGCATGGGTGCTTTGAATGATAATCTCAACTCACAATCTTGAAATAATAATAATATTATTATTTATACCTCACCCTCCCCGGCCAAAACCGGGCTCAGAGCAGCTAACATCAACTATCCGACACATTACCATAAAATCAAGCAATCACTTAAAATACATCTTAAAATCAAGTCAGAATCAAAGTGAAATCCAATCAGATGGCAACCCGCAAAGTAGGACTGAGGACCTTAAATGCTCACCAGGCCTAACTGTTTATACTGCTCTTATATGAGCCTGTGAGAAAGGTTGGGGGTCCACTTTCATGCAAGTCCTTATAAGGAGAGAGGGGGAGTCAGACTGGACCCCGACCAAAGGCCTGGCAGAATAGTTCCATATTGCAGGACCTGCGGAAAGATGTCAAATCCCACAGGGCCCTGGTCTCTTGTGACAGAACATTCCACCAGGCCGGGGCCATGGCCCAAAAGCCAGTCTAATTTCCTTGAGACTCGGGACCTCCAAGATGTTGTTATTTGCGAATGGAGGATGAAGTTAATGGATTATGCAGAATTAGATAAACTAACAGGAAGGATTCGAAACCGGCGAGACCAGAAATTCATGGAAGACTGGAGTAAATTTACCGACTATTTGAAAAGTAATTGTGAAGAACAGACGACGTTTGTAGGGTTACAAGAAGTTTTGTGAGGAGTATTATTAGAAGTATTGTAAAAATGGATAAGGGGGCGGATGAATTGTTAAGAGATGTAAAGGCAATATAAAGTTAAGAAATGCATAAGAAGCGGTTAAAACGGTGGATCATCAGAAGTGCTGATGGAAGTCCAAAAAGATTGTATAAGTGATAGGTTTTGTGGTACATTTTATAATTTATATGTTAAAATTAATAAAAAATATTATTAAAAAGATGTTGCTATTTGCGGACTGTAAGGTCCTCCATGGGGCATACTAGCAGAAGTGGTCCCATAGGTACAAGGGTCCTAGGTCATATAGCCAGTTAGCTTCTATGAATCGGACCTTAGTGTCACATTTGAACAGGTTCTAGGGCAGGATTGCGCTAAGCCAATATTCATAGCCATTCCCCATGCTAATGGAACACTAGTTCTTATTATGAAAATTTATCTTTCATTGCTCTTCTGGGTCATTCTCATGCACGAGGGCTTGCTTATGCCCTGCTGTTAATCACTCCTTCCTGTTTTGTTACAGCTTGAGTTGTCACCCTCAAATCCATTTGAACAACTGCCATCTTTTGATTTGACTCCCATGATTATTGCTGTGCACCAGAAATGCCAGTGCAATATGACAGAGGGTGTTATTTGTTTTAATTAGTTTATGAATTCTGTTCAGGTTTCCCCCCTCACAACTCACTGGATGTTCAGGTAGATGCAACAGGAATCCATATCAATATTTGGGGGGGGGGGTACAGCTGCTTGCGGGACGCAGGTGGCACTGTGGGTTAAACCAGTGTTTCCCAACCTTGGGCCTCCAGCTGTTTTTGAACTACAATTCCCATCATCCCTGGCCACTGGTCTTGCTAGCTAGGGATGATGGGAGTTGTAGTCCAAAAACAGCTGGAGGCCCAAGGTTGGGAAAACTGGGTTAAACCACAGAGCCTAGGACTTGCTGATCAGAAAGTTGGCGGTTCAAAACCCTGCGACGGGGTGAGCTCCCGTTGTTCAGTCCGAGCTCCTGCTAACCTAGCAGTTCGAAAGCACAAAGTGCAAGTAGATAAATAGGTAACACTCCGGCGGGAAGGTAAACGGCGTTTCTGTGTGCTGCTCTGGTTCGCCAGAAGCAGCTTAGTCATGCTGGCCACATGACCCGGAAGCTGTCTGCGGACAAACGCCGGCTCCCTCAGCCAATAAAGCGAGATGAGCGCCGCAACCCCAGAGTCAGTCACAACTGGACTTAATGGTCAGGGGTCCCTTTACCTTTTACACAGCTGCTTGCTGCTTCATCAAATTGGGGTGGCCTTCCTTGGGAATACCGTACTTTGGTCTCTCCCATGCTAATTACAAAGGTGTCCTAGGTGGTTTGCTGTGAAAACAAACAATAGCAAGGTGATATGAGAAGAGGAAAAAAGAAACCAGACAGACAGACACTGTCACCAAAATATTAAGGGCATCAGTCTTGCATGTGACAAAGCAAAGATAATTCTGTATCTTGATGCAGTTGACGACAGTATTGTTCCTCCCTTGGAAGCATTTTACAAATTGATGAACAAAGACACTTTAATAGAAGCCAGAAGAGTTCTGTGTATTTTCATTAATCTTATAAGTGGTTCACCCACTATTTCTTTCTTATGAGAAAATCTGCAGTGCAAAATCCAACAGAAACTTTCAGAATTGCAAACCAACGCAAGGGCCTCCTTACCGGTACTTGGGATACGCAATTCATAAATAGGTGTTCCTTGTACAATATTTTTATCTGCAGAAGTTCACTGGGATCTTCTCTGCAGCAATTCCCACAATCCTTTGCATGCACTCACTTGAACACACTTCATATAGCAGCAGTAATAGCCATAGACAGCTGCTTCTAGATAGACACGATCAACTTCTTTGCGGCAGGAGGCAAAATCGCATTAGAAAGTAACAGTGGGAGTATTGGGCTGTATCCTAAGTGCTGCTAACAGGGGGTAGATCTCATTGAACTCTGTGGGACTTAATTCTGAATAAACAGGTTTAGGATTACATGGCTGCATTGGTTAACCCTTTAGTACTTTTTGTGGGCGATGGTTTAACTCAGGCATAGGCAGGCTCAGCCCTCCAGATGTTTTGGGACTACAAATCCCACCATCCCTGACCACTGGTCCTGTTAGCTAGGGATCATGGGAGTTGTAGTCCCAAAACATCTGGAGGGCTGAGTTTGCCTATGCCTGGTTTAACACTTGGGAGCTCACTATAGATTTAAGGCAAAAAGCACTCTCTGTACACGTGCAGGAACTCAGTATCTATGCCATGCCAGAGAGCAATATTCAGCACTATAATAAATCAGGTTTTCATTTAAAAACTAGGAAGTGCAACACCTGGCAACATCTCTAGCCCGAAAAAGGTCTCTGGGGCCTGTCCTGTGATTCTGACCCATATGGGGATTTTTTTTATATTCCTCTGCCCCACTTTCACATGGCTAAGGATGTCAATTAGTTTGACTCAGGTGGTGATTTATGGCAGTGAAACCCGATGTTTGTGCTGTGACACCAATGTTGGTAAAGATTATTACACACACAAAAACACAGCAAAAAAAAAACCCTTGTTCGATCAGTTCTGGCTTTGTGTACATTTGTTAACGGGCATGGTGAGATTCTTCCCCAGTGGAGCTAACCTCTCTATCTTGGCAACAAAAGCGAGGAGCCCGGTCTCAATATGCTTAAAGAGCAGTCAGGTGTAGAAATAAGGAAATCCAGGCAGTGCCCTCGGAATTCTTTCTAAAAACTAGCTTGTTCAGGCATACAGTAATTAAACTGTTCACGACAGCATGTAATTACATCATTATGTACAGAGCCGTCTTTCTGTAATTTGGATCATTGGAGGGCAAAGTGTCAAAGTCTCTATAATGATATTTAATTCCATTTTAACATTTCCTAAAGGGATTGCTTTGTAATTCTTTTCAAACTGTGGGTGAGTTTTAAGATGAGGGGTGGGGGAAACAGTTTCCCAACTTCTCTAAGAGCCAGATAATTATGCCCAAATGAATTACGTAAGACACAGAGGATACCTTGAAAGAAGGGGTGGGGAGCTAGTGGCTTCTGGATGTTATTGGACCAACTCGCATTGGCCCCACTCTGCATGGCCGGTGATCAGGGATGATGGGAGTTGGAGTCTAGCAGCATCTGGAGAGTGGAGGGCTCTCCAAGCCTGTTTTAAACAACTCCATTTGACCCATCGCAAAGCCAGCCTTGTGGTGTTCCTTTAGTAAATATGCAGCAAAAATCAAATGCAAAGCCTATGTATGATTGCCTTCTTCACAGCTTCCCATTCTAGAATTCACCAGGAAAGCAATCTTTACAATGCCATTAATGTTCTATGTTCAGTCAGAAAGGCCCAGAACTGAAGTACATATGCAGAGCTTTGCAGGATCAGACCAAAGATCCATCTAGTCTAGCATCTCACTAGAAAACAATTGGCATGGAATCCAAATGATTGTGATTAATTAAAGCTCCCTAATGATTAAACTTCAAAGCGTTTAAGTACAGTGGTACTTGGTTTACAACCATAATCTGTTCCAGAGGTCCAGTTGTAAACCAAAACAGGTTGGGGCCTCCCCAAAAAATAAATGGGTAGTAATCCAAAAATAAAATAAAAAATGGGTTGTACAGTGGTACCTCGGGTTACAGACGCTTCAGGTTACAGACGCTTCAGGTTACAGACTCCGCTAACCCAGAAATAGTACTTCGGGTTAAGAACTTTGCTTCAGGTTGAGAACAGAAATTGCGCGGTGGCGGCAGCAGGAGGCCCCATTAGCTAAAGTGGTACCTCAGGTTAAGAACAGTTTCAGGTTAAGAACAGACCTCCGGAATGAATTAAGTTCTTAACCCGAGGTACCACTGTAATCCAAAAAAGGCACTTCCAAAACAGTTGCAAACCAAAGTACCACTGTATACCTAATGTTATTCCTCTCACCTTCCTTTCTCAGTGGGAAGCCAGACTGACTGGACAGTTGTTATGATCTCAACCCAATCCTGCAACACAGTACCATCCACAGAGTAGCTAAGTCATGGTACTTGGGTTTAAATTGACCTAGGTTACAGTCATATCCCCACTTACCAACTTCTGAGTAGGCCTATATAGGATTGTTCTGTTAGTTCATGAATACTAATAGCTACTTGAATACATTGGCTTTAGTAAAGGTAAAGTTAAGGACCCCTGGACAGTTAAGTCCAGTCAAAGGCAATTATGGGGTGCGCCGCTTCAGTTTGAGGGAGCCGGCATTTGTCCGCAGGCAGATTTCTGGGTCCTATGGCCAGCATGACTAAACCGCTTCTGGTGCACAGAAACACCATTTACTTTCCCGCCATGGCGGTACCGATTTATCTACTTGCACTGATTTACTTTCGAACTGCTAGAAGCTGGGACAGACCAATGGGAGCTCACCCCAATGCACAAATTTGAACCACCAACCTTTTGATCAGCAAGCCCAAGAGGTTCAGTGGTTTAGACCACAGCGCCACCCGTGTATACAGGCAGAAGTTGGCAGAAGGTACATTGGGATCTATTGGTAAATCTCTGGGTAATTTGCAACATTTTCTAACACCTGGTTATTTTACAAAAGCAACAGGAAAAAGTAAAATTACTCAATTTTAGTAAATTAGTACCATATATAAACTGCTGTTTCTAACTGTAGCTGCCAGTAAGTTTTACTTAAAAGGGGGGAAAGAAAGAAAGAGTTGTATTATTATTTTTTTGCGTAGGTGAAACATCAAAGGAATTTCAAGGGTACCAAAAAGAGAGTTTTGATAAGATTAGCAAAATTTCTCGCTGGGGTTCTGCTGCACAGCACTCTATAAAACTAATCCCTTAAAATTTAAGCAACAAACAAATGCTTTTGTTCCAGACTGACACTCTTATTCTAGGACCGTTTGAAATATAACCTGTTCATACCGAATTCAGATAACTTAATATTTTTGTGTAACAGAATTAGAATGCTTGGTAGGGCTCCCTTCATTCAAATTCAAAGCAGGAGGGGGAGCCAATATGCTGGTCACAATATGTCTTCTACAGTTTAACTAAGTGCTCTGTGAAGAGGTGGTTAATGTTGTCTGCTCTGAATCTTCCAGCATTGGGCTTCATTGGGCTCCTAGCATTATGAGAGAAGGAGAATTACTTTCCCCAAACACTTTCTCCACACTGTGCATGATCATGTCCCCACTCCACCTTGCTCACATTCTAGACAAAAAAGCCTAGAACTTAGGCTTTTCTCATAAAGACAGTTGACCCATTCCCTTAAATCCTCCTGGATGCCCCTTTCTGTACTTTTTCCAGCTCTACAGTATCCTCCTTAGAGTTCAGTTGACAAGAGGTGTACACAGTATTCCAAGTGTGTTTGCACCATAGAGTTGTAGAAAGGCATTACAGTGGTAGTTCTGGTTGTGAACGGGATCCGTTCCGGAGGCCCGTTCGCAACCTGAAAAGAGCGCAACCTGAAGCGCCCTATCTGAGCAGGTGCATGGTGTGATCTGGCGCTTCTGCGCATGCGCAAGCGGCGAAACCCGAAAGTAACCCTTTCCGGTACTTCCGGGTCTCTGCGAGATGCAACTTGAAAAGACGTAACCTGAAGCATCCGTAACATGAGGTATGACTGTATGATATTGGAGCTCTATTTTCAATCCCTTTCCAATGATCCTTAAAATTGTATTCACCTTTTTCCTGGCTGATATACCCTGGGCCAACGTTTTTATTGAACTATCTACCATAGACCTCTTTCTTAGCCAGTCAGTGCCATTTCAGAATTCATTATATGTGTGTAAAGTTAGAATTTATTTATTTTTCTCCATTGTGCATCACTTTGCACCTGTTTACCATTTTATCCCTGCGATGGGGTGAGCTCCCGTTGCGCGGTCCCTGCTCCTGCCCACCTAGCAGTTCAAAAGCACGTCAAAGTACAAGTAGATAAATAGGTACCGTTCCGTCGGGAAGGTAAAAGGCATTTCTGTGTGCTGCTCTGGCGGCTTAGTCCTGCTGTCCACATGACCTGGAAGCTGTCTGTGGACAAACGCCTGCTTCCTCGGCCAATAAAGCGAATGAGCGCCGCAACCCCAGAGTCGTCTGTGACTGGACCTAACAGTCAGGTTTACCTTTACCTTACCATTTTATTGTCTGTTCACCAAGTTTGGAGAGATCATTTTCAAACATCTTGCAATCCATTTTTTGTTTCTACCGCCCTGAACAGTTTGGTGTCATCAGGACATTTGGCTACTTAATTGCTTCTTCCTAACTCTCGGCCATTTATGAAGAAGTTAGAAAGCACAGATCCAATTATTAACTCAGTGCTTACATAGTATTTAAACAATTGCCTTTGATGTGTAACTTCACCAAAAGCTTTTCAAAAGTCCATGTACATGGTGCCTCCCACACCACCCCTATCCACATGCAAACTGACATTCTCAAACAATTCCAAAAAGGTTAGGTAGACAGGATTTACCTAACCAGATGCTCTGAACTGCATATGTGCTCCCACGTCACTTGAGGAGGTCATAAAATGCATCCCTTGTTGGGCTGGATACCTTGAGTTGCATTGGGGGGGGGTCTATTGTCTAGTCTCTGATACAGCATGGTATTCCCCCCCACACCTCAAATGCCCCAGGATGCAATATTGGTTTGATAGTTTTCAATCTAATTGAATCAGGCAACAGCCAAGATGGAAATTCCTCTTTCTTACAGAGCCATTTTAAAATGGGAAACAAACCAGACAACGCAGATGGAGGGAGAAGGAGAGCAACATTTCTTCCCAGAAGTGTTCCCAGAAAACATGCTAAAAACTCCTTAGGATAGAGAAAGAGAAGACAGTTACAGGTTTCCAGTGCCATTGGGTCAGTGAAATACCTGCTGGCTGACAGAAAAGACAGATAGCAAAGGCTTATAAAACTTGGAACTGTTTTGACTATTGGGATTAGAATAATCAGAGACCTTTTTTATGGTGAATGTACCAGTTATATATGAAAACTGGCAAGCTTTCTAAGGTCTTTATAAGGAATATGGTATGCAAAATGAGTTAGAGAACAGCCAAGGATCCCAGGATGGGAATAATTACAAGAGAGCCAGTAGTTTAAAGACAAGCAATTAGAAACTGGCATGCATCCAGCTTCCATAAAGTCGGGTTGTTGGTGGGGGCAGGCAATGCACAGCTGTATACTAAAATTTCAGTTAGCTTATCTTAAGGAGCAGCTTGTTTTGTGGCAGTGTGTGATACTCTAAGCAGAACAAAAAAGAGAGACAGAGAAATCACGCTGGCTGTAATTAGAATTCCTACAGAAGATCTATATACTCTAGTTCAGGTCTAGAATTGCAATTCAACAGCATAATCTTCAAGGAATATTTCATTTGCATGCACCTTGATGTGCATATATTATACCTTGCCATAATATAGCCATCCTTAACTTGGGGGTATCCAGTTGTTTTGTATTATAATTTCCACCATCCTTGACCGTTGGCTATACTGGCTAGGGCTGATGGGAGTTGTAGTCCAACATCATCTGGAGGCTACCAGGTTGGGAAAGGCTGCTGCAGTGTATGAACAGGCAGGCACAGTTTTGTCTTAAAACACTTAGAATGCTTCACCTTTCCCCTCTGCATGCCCAGGTCAGTGCAACATGTGTTAGACAGAGCAGATGCAATAATTACTGGCTTGTTTTTATCAAGAGAGGACCGCAGGTGGAGCTGTGGTCTAAACCACTGAGACTTTTGGGCTCGCCGATCGGAAGGTTGGCGGCTTGAATCCCTGCGACAGGGTGAGTTCCCGTTGCTCGGTCCCAGCTCCTGCCAACCTAGCACGCCAAAAAAAGGTGCAAGTAGATAAATAGGTGCCGCTGTGGCAGGAAGGTAAACGGCGTTTCCATGCGCTGCTCTGGTTTCGCCAGAAGCGGCTTAGTCACGCTGGCCACATGACCCGGAAAAACTGTCTGCGGACAAACGCCGGCTCCCTCGGCCAGTAAAGTGAGATGAGCGCTGCAAACCCAGAGTCGTTCACGACTGGACTTAACTGTCAGGGGTCCTTTTTTCAATCAAGAGGAAAGGGGAATACATTTATTACAATATATTCCCCATTAAGAGACAGCTAGTGATGCATAAGAATGGGGTTACTGGGCTTATGCATTTTCTTAAGGAGCCAGGAGAGCCAATTTGGGCCTTGGCTTATGCTGCTGCACATGCAACCCTAATGGGAACTAGTATGCAAATAGAGAACATATTTATAGAGAACATAAGAACAGCCACAGTGGAACTCACCAAAGGTCCATGCTGTCCAGCCTTGGGATGCCTTGGAGAAGCTCTCAAGCAAGGCATCAAAGCAATAGCTGTTTTGCACTTGCATTCCAGCAACTGGTGTTCGGTGGCGTTTTCTCTGAACAAGACTGTTCTGTTTAGGTCCCATCACAGCTTATGGCTGATACAGGACATATCTTCTGTACATCTGCCTACTCCCTTTTTAAGAAGACCCTGCTGGGGTCTTCTTATCCAACATCCTGTCATCACAGTGGCCAACCAGATGGCCGTGAGAAACCTGCAAGCAGGACCCCAGCACAAGTGCCCATTTCCCTTTCCTGTGTTTTCTAGCAACTGGTATTCAGAAACATTGGTGCTTCCAACTGTGGAGGTGAAGCATAGTCATCATGGCTAGAAGCCAGCGATAAGCCTCTCCTCCATGAATTTGTCTAACCTTCTTTTGAAACCATCCAAGTTGATGGCCAGCACTGCCTCCTGGGAGAGTTGAGTTCAACTATGGGCTGTGCGAAGAAGTACTTTGATCTGTCCTGAATCTCCCAGCATTTAGGTTTGTTGCATGCCCATGAGTTCTATCCATTTCCTTCATGCTATGAATCATTCTATAAACATGTCATGTTACCTCTTACTAAACTAAGCTAAGCTAAGCTAAGCTAAGCTAAGATAAGCTAAGCTAAGCTAAGCTAAGCTAAGCTAAGCTAAACTAAGCTAAGCTAAGCTAAGCTAAGCTAAGCTAAGCTAAACTAAACTTTAAAAAGCCCCAAACATTGCAATCTTTGCAATGGGCATTTTGGTTGTCCTTTCTTGAACTCCCTTTTAAAAAGCCATTTAACTAGAGGTCTTCACCACTTCCTGTGTGCTGCTTAATTAAGCATTGTGTAAAGAAGTAATTCCTTTAAAGCCTGCCCTAGACAGGAAACTAATAATAATAATAATAATAATAATAATAATAATAATAATAATTTATACCCCACCCATCTGGCTGGGTTTCCCCAGCCACTCTGGGCGACTCCCAACAGAATATTAAAAACATGATAAAACATCAAACATTAAAAAGCTTCCTTAAACAGGGCTGCCTTCAGATGTCTTCTAAAAGTCAGGTAATTGTTTATTTCCTTGACAACTGATGGGAGGGCGTTTCACGGGGGGGCGCCACTACTTAGAAGGCCCTCTGCCTGGTTCCCTGTAACCTCACATCTTGCAGTGAGGGAACTGCCAGAAGGCCCTCGGCGCTGGACCTCAGTGTCCGGGCTGAACAATGGGGGTGGAGACGCTCCTTCAGGTATACTTCAGGTATATATATATATTTGTTGTTGTTGTTGTCATCAGTGTCTGCTGGTTGGTTCAGTGAGAGATACTGTCTTGCAGATCTTGCCTCTGATCATTATCAATGGATGTGATTTGTAACGTAATACTGTTAGGCTTTTTTTTATTAATGGAATGTACTTTTGAACCTTTATGCTGCGGCGCTGAGAATTACACAGGCAAAACTCGGCATAGGATCGCTTGCTTTAATGCACACACTGTAGTTTGAAATAATTAGATGCATCCATCTATCCATGGACCCCTCGCTGGGCCTGCTTGTAAAAATATAGCTGCTCACTGCTTAGCATAATGGGCTTACAATGTCTTGTGAGCCCTCCAGACACTGATATGAATAATGTACAAGGATGGTGTTGCTTTGCAATGGGTATTAAAAACTTCAGTTGTCATTTTGGACTACTCTCTAAAACAGATGTGAGAGAGGCGGGGGGAGCGGGGGAGCTCAGGCTGACTTTCACGCTATAGCATTGTTACAGCCGGAAAGCATATTATTTCTCTCCCTGATAAATAATAATTTATTTCAGGAGCAAATCTACCATATTGAGCTGATTACAGGGCTGTAGCCTTGCAGTTTTATTGACTGTGTCTGCATAAGCCAAGGTTAAGTATTACTGTGGAGATTATAATTAAAGCTTTCAAAGTCAACATAGCAAAGGAGGGTGGGAGGGAGATGAAGTCTAGGCAATTCTCTCCCCCCCCCGACTCTTTGATAGGATTGTCATATTCTTTCTTTCTTTCCTTCCTTTTTTTCCTTTTGATTCTGTGAACAGCGTGTCGCTCTGTTGTTGTTGTTTAAATTGTCTCTTAAGTACTTGATGTGAAATGGAAAACAAGTTGCAAGGACAAGCTCAGGCCCGCTTAAACAAGATTTCAGCCGGCCTCATGGGAGGGCCTTTTGGGGGGCAAATTGTGTGCATTTCGTCGTATTCTACTTGTTATGTTCCGCTTAACTTGGATGGATGAAACTGGAGGCAGCGGTCCTCAAATGAAACTGGTTTGGTTTTAAACACATATTGCTGTAAACCAGATTAGCCTTCTCTGAGTTCTGCATGCCAGGGCTGGCTGGAACCAGTTCTCTGTGGTAGCATTAAGTGTGTTTCTTCTTAATGGGTAGCTTACTTTCCAAATGCTTCTGCATACTAAATTACAGTCATGCCTCATGTTATGGATGCTTCAGGTTACGTGTTTTCGGGTTATGGACCGTGGGAAACCCAGAAGTACCGGAACGGGTTATGTCCGGGTTTTGCCGCTCACACATGCGCAGAAGCGCTAAATTGCTTCATTGTTGTTATAATCTGAGTTCTGGGTGATCTATAGAGTGCTCAGCATTCCTCTCCTGACACATTTTTGGTGGTGTCACTCCACTTCAAAATTATTATTATTATTATTATTATTATTATTATTATTATTATTACTATTACAGGTAGGTAGCCGTGTTGGTCTGCCGTAGTCGGAACAAAATAAAAATATTCCTTCCAGTAGCACCTTAGAGACCAACTAAGTTTCTTATTGGTATGAGCTTTCGTGTGCATCTGAAGAAGTGTGCATGCACACGAAAGCTCATACCTATTATTATTACTATTATTATTATTATTGATTTATCAAATTTATATACCGCCTTTCATCCAAGGATCACAGTGACATTTCTTTCTTCTTTGGCGGTCGCTCATAGGCAAGTAACATTGTCTTCCATAAACACGGTTTTAACAGTGGGTCTGTAAGTGACTGTGGTGGCCAATTCTGGATCCACAGGTCCTTCCATAGTGACATTTACAGATATTCTGAGAAGGCTGAGTGGTGAGGTCAGAGGAAATGGCCCATCCTGATTCCCTCCCACAGCCAGAGGGAGGATGCAGGTTTACCGTCAGCAGAGATTAAACTGTGTTTTGTAGGAGACTTGAAGAGTAAGACGTAGATGATTTGAGGGCTTGTATTCAGTTGCATCCTGCCTCGGAACATGGATGTTCAGCTGGACACAATAGTCATTGATAGATCTGACCTCCGGGCATGCTGTGTATCTGATTTAAATGAATTATTACAATTGAACAACACACAAAGAGAAGCACAATGGAAGACTCATGAGCAAGGATATGCAATTGAAAGTGTCTCAAATACAATAAGAGTACAGCTTTCTGTGGAGTTACACCATGAGTAGTACTAGTAGTTAAGAAAACCGGTCCTAAGCTTTCGGCATGCAGCCACACCCTCATACTGCAACTATTTCCCTTATTAACTAAAGTTCCAGCTTATTTCTAGATGGCTCCCATTTCATATTCATTTAAATTGCATCAGTATTCATTACCAGTGATCTGATCTAAGCAACTTACCCACTTTTTCTCATGGTGGAGCCCTGCCAGAGCAGCTGTTGAGCAAGATATTTGATTGGATATTTAAAATGCATAGTTGGTTTAGCCTTCTTCTCTGCCCTCTCAAAGAGCAGTGACTTAGGTTGTGGGGTAAGGGGAAGGATGTGTGCAGAAAGCAACTAAATTTTTCATCAGTTTCTCTCAATGCCATATGAAGGTGGAGCTGGTGAGGTTTAGACATTGATCTTGCACGCGCGCACACACACACACACACACACAAAATAGGTGTGTGTTTAGCTTTAAATAGGAGGTTAATCCTATCAAAGTCAATTGGATTTTTATGTACTTAAAGATAAGCACACATGTACTTGTAAAAAAAAAGTGGGACTGTGGTTTTATAGTTCTGAAATGCATACTGACAAGTCAGTTTGTCTAGTGGTTCTGAAACTGATTTTTAACTGTGACCACAGGTAAGATGACAGAGTGCTCATGCTAATTGCTGGCATGGCCATAACACAGTCATCATACAAGCCAAGGGAGAAAACTGTCATCTCCTGGTTCCATCAAAAGTCTCTGGTGACTGTTTGATTGTCCACTGGGCAGATCATGGTTAAAGTGTTTGTTCTGATAGCCATAGGTTCAGGTTGCCGCCTTCCATCCTCATTTCCTAAGCAGGTACAGAAAACAACCTTTCTCAGCAATGCATCCTTACTGATCACTGTTGTATAGCTTAAAAAAAGAATTCCCAGTATTTGACATTAGCCTACCTTTCTTCAACTGAACCTCTTCCCACCCCCTTTTGTCTCCTAAGTGGTAAGAGAAATAATTGATCTCGGTCTCCTTTATAATGCATAGTTCACATGTTCTCACTGCCGGTCTTTCGGGGGCTGGGTTCACAGTACATTGAGGGATCCAATTGCCTCAACATTTGAGCTCATAAATTCAGCAAAAGCTCTTCTATAAATCATTAGCTTGAGAACTTTCTATCTAGTGTACTCATTGACCTGCACTTTCAAAGGAGGAGGGGGGAAGGGGTGGTGTGGTGTGGTGGGGGGCAATGAGGAGAATTTTAAGTGCTGTTCAGAAATGAATATGTTGCTCTGCAAAAGCGAAGGAAATATAATTCCACTGATATGTGAGGGCTGTGCAGAGTAGCTTGATATACTTCAATAAGAGCATTCTACATCTTCATTTATCATCATTTATAGGCAGTGCTACCAAAATAATGTATCTACCTTTATCAAGTTCAGTTGAGGTATTTGCCTTCATGCTTCCTCACTCATGGAAATTAAAATGTTGGCTCACTTTGATATTTTGAGTGTGCGAGAGCATTTTTCTTCATATAAGCTTAATTGACAAAAACGTGGGCATATTTAAAAGACGGAATCTAAAGTAACTGTTGTCAGGACTAATTGGTGGAAATTTTCAATACAAAGGCGACACTGCGGATATGTAAAATAGGAGAGGCAGAGTTGAGCCTATGATGCACTTTGTACTACTCAGCTCATTGGAGGAAATGCATAAATAAATGAAGTAAAGGAAGAAAAATTAACTTTTAAAAGATGACAAGAAAAAGAACGGAAAGGCAAGGGAAGTTTGTGGTGGGGTTTGGTGAGTGTCAAGGACCCTTGCTGTGGGCAGGACCACATTATGGCTCTTCCAGGAACTAGAGTGGAGATGTCCCCCTTGAGTTATTTCATGACTTTAATTAAGGGGTCACTAACCTGTGGGTTAAACCACAGAGCCTAGGACTTGCCGATCAGAAGGTTGGCGGTTTGAATCCCCGCCATGGAGTGAGCTCCCGTTGCTCAGTCCCTGCTCCTGCCAACCTAGCAATTCGAAAGCATGTCAAAGTGCAAGTAGATAAATAGGTACTGCTCCGGTGGGAAGGTAAACGGCGTTTCCGTGCGCTGCTCTGGTTTGCCAGAAGCGGCTCAGTCATGCTGGCCACATGACCCGGGAGCTGTACGCCGGCTCCCTCGGCCAATAAATTGAATTAATTTATTACGGTCATAGGCCAATAAAGCAAGATGAGCGCCTCAACCCCAGAGTCGGTCACGACTTGACCTAATGGTCAGGGGTCCCTTTACCTTACTAACCTGTGACCCTCTAGAACTTCCATCATCCCCACCAGCATGATCAGGAATTATGGGTGTTGTAGTCTAGTAACTGTCTGCGGACAAACGTCGGTTTCCTCAGCCAGTAAAGCGAGATGAGCACCGCAACCTGAGTTGTTCGTGACTGGACTTAACTGTCAGGGGTCCCTTACCTTTTAGTCTAGTAACATCTGGAGTTCCACAAGCTTCAGACCCCTGCTTTAAGCCCCCACCCATCAATTCCCACCATTCCTGCATTATGCATTGTCCACCCGAATTGCCTTTCAGTCACTGGATCTCAGCTTGCCTTTCCATCGGCCTTGTGGAAATTGCCTCACTGAAAAGGCCTGGCCCTGTGATGATGTAGGTACTTATCTCCTCCAAGAGATTCTGATCCCTCAAGGGATCACGTGACTCCCCTACAGCGTGCAGTTGTGACAAATTCATTATCATCTCAAAGTCTCACCAGACATGCCAGGAAGTTAATTTTAGGGGAAGTCTAGACAGAGATTAGAAACTGTATGAAGTAAAGTCTGCTTTGAAGTTATGCTCATTCCATTCAGAGACCATGTAAAAGCGTAACCAAGAAAACGTCCACACACCTGGTGAGAGTAATCTAGTATGGGGAGTTTGCTGGGCTTCAATTTTATTTCAAGCAGGTACATTTCCTAACAAAGAGATACTGTGGTACATCATTAGATGTCCACATTCTGTTTCTCCAAATATTTGAATGTGATATGGTCTTTCTCGGTGACTTTTCTCACTACCTCATGCTTTAGACTAATATGATTAGAATGGCACTGTATTTCTATTCAATCTTTTTAATATTTCTTGTCCCCCAATTTAGCAATTAAATCAATACCAAGCATCTTAGCTGACTTGATATTTGTGGGGGGGGGGGGAGATCTGAATTTGATATTGGGCTTCTCTGTAGAGAAGCAAGGGAAAGTTGAGTGTAGGTCTTTTAAGAAGGCGGATTTCAAAAAGCTTAAGGAGCTGCTGGGTGAGATCCCATGGTCAGAAGTACTCGGCGAGAAAGGAGTTCAAGATGGATGAGAATTTCTTAAAGGTGGAATATTGGAGGCACAAATGCAGACAACTCCAACAAGAAAGAAAAGTGGGAGGCTTGTAGGAAAAACACACACGGTGTGGCTGTATAAGGAGCTTACAGATGAGCTCAGATTTTAAAGGGTGTGTAAAAGAAATGGAAGAAAGGGGAAATCACAAAGGAGGAGTATACAAGAGTAGCCAACAGTTGCAGGGAGAAGGTCAGGTGGGCTAAAGCTCAGAATGAGCTCAGGCTTGCAAGAAAGGTTAAAAAGAATAATAAAAAAGGTTTCTTTAGCTATATTCAAAGCAAGAGGAAGAACAAGCAAACAGTGGGTTCTCTGCAAGGAGAAGATGGAGAAATGCTATTGTGTGAAGGCGGACTGCTCAACTACTTTGCCTCTTTCTTCATCCAAAAGGAAAACGATGCACAACCTGGTGATAACAGAATGAAGGATGCAAGGAGGGAGCTGCAGCCTAAGATAGGAAAAGAGGCAGTAAGGAAACACCCAGCTACTTTAAATGAATTCAGATTTCCAGGGCTTGATGAGCAGCACCCAAGGGCACTAAAGGAGTTGTGGATGCTCAGAGCTTCTGTATATAATCTTTGTGAATCTTGGGAGGAAGGGGACCCTGATTTTTAAATGTAATTTTCTGGGAGGGGGAGGAGCTAGGGAGGAACATCCCCCCCACACTCTGCATTAATTACAAACCTCCCCTCCCTGCATGCGGTGATCCTGATAACAATGCTCAACCTCCATGCCTGTAATTTAATTAATGTAAGAGGGGGAAAAACAGGCATAGCTGCACACATTATTCATTAAGCGTGATGATACAGTGTCAGTGCAGGCATCTCCCATGTCCATACATTAAACATGCCACATAGTAGTGAGATCCTTGGCCAATCCTGCATGGAACATGTACTGGAAGCTGGATCCTGGTAGAGCTTGGTGCCTGAAATCCCGGAGAGCCACTGCCAGTCAGTGCAGACAACACTGAGTTAGATGGATCAATGGTCTGATTCAGCATAAGTTGGCTTCCTGTGTTAATACCTTGGATCCTTCAACTGGGGGACTGGAGCTAGGACCTTCAGCATGCAAATCATATGTTCTGCCCCTGATGTCTGGGTCTTCTTCTCATACAATATTTTGAGGTACAGTGGTACCTCAGGTTAAGTACTTAATTCGTTCTGGAGGTCCGTCCTTAACCTGAAGCACCGCTTTAGCCAATGGGGCCTCCTCCTCCTGCTGCGCCACCAGAGCATAATTTCTGTTCTCATCCTGAAGCAAAGTTCTTAACCTGAAGCACTATTTCTGGGTTAGCGGAGTCTGTAACCTGAAGCGTATGTCCCCTGAGGTACCACTGTATCTAGTTTCTCAGTTTTAAATAAGCAGGAACCATTTTCATTCATGCAGATCTGCCGCTACAATGCCTGCAGACTGGTGAGGGGAAAGGCAGGGGATAATAGAGTGGCAGGTTTAACTGAGAACAACAAAAGGTAAGGCTGCATACTGCCTCTCAGGAAATGCTGGTAAATGGGGTTTGAGAAGGAGGAGGGGTCAACTTGATTGATAGAGGAGAAGAGGTGCTTAAAAGGGACGTGCTCCCCACCCCCCCAGCTCTTGCAAATTCTTCCGCCGCATCTCCTGGAACCTTTAAAACTTTGTTCAAATGAAATTAAGTTGGATCTTCAATTCTGCTTGCCTGCACAAGAACTTGCTCTGCGCTGTGGTCAGAGTGATAAGTAGTGATGCTTCTCATTATCCCTTTCCCCCTCTCTCCTGCAGAAGTAACATTGATTAAGACTAGACATTACATTTAGGATATGCACACAGAAATTGCTTTTTTCATGTCCCTCTGGAAGCCTGTGGGCAAAAAAAGGAGCGTTTTGTATTTCTCAACTTGATTACCTTTCTGCAGTCTGTGTCAGATAAACTGCCGTCGGAAACCTGCTATGTTGTAAAAATGAACAGGGACATTTTTTTTTTTAAAGTGATACAAATTAAAGCAAACAAACAGCATAGGCCATCTACAAATAAGAAAATGCCATCTGAACCAGGGATCTACATTGCAGCTGAGCATTGTTGATGGCTAACAGCTCATTTTTATTGTGGCTTATGACCACGATTTCCCCATTTCCATTTGTAGTGCTCCATTCTGCTTGCCTGTCCTTTTTCGTTCTAGGTTTATGTCGTCTTCTGCAGCGCCGCCTTTTCAATTTCACTGAATTTCAGCTTTCTTCTCATGATTACAATTGTTTTCCAGCTTCTTCAGCAGGAGCAGGACCATCTTTCTTGCACTGCCTGCAGCGATGTAGAATTGTGCTGAGAATTATCCAGTTCCAATTTTCAAGTGTGTGTGTGTACAAGTTCACATCTCAATCTTTGCCGAAGACAAATTGGCCTACCGATTGTCTACTACATTGAGAGCAGAATACATATTCTAGGCCTGCCATAAGCCTGGATTTTCCCGGACATTACTGGGATTTCAAAGGCAGAATTCACACCCCGGGGGAATTTCTGAAAGGCAGTGCTTTGTCCTGGATCTTAGGCAAGACAAACAATTTTCAGTGTGCCCTGGTTTTTTACATTTGAAGCATGGCAACCCTAACATATTCTGTGTTTCCATCTCAGCAGTTGCAGCCTATGTGCAGGCTTCTGACTCAACCAGTTAACAAGGCCTAATTCAATGCCCACTATATGCAATTTTACATATATGTGTGGCACCTGGTAATGTAACACCTGCGTAAGTAGGGAGACATTTGTACGAAGAAAGTAGAAATTTGTAAAAATGATATAATCAGAATAAAATATTCATTGGGATTTTTAAAAAGTTTTCAGTAGACCTTAGAGATTCAGAAACGGCCATTTTTTTTTATTTATTTATTTTGAATTTACACACACTTTCCCCTAGTATATGCTGGAGAACTGCATTGCAAAATTCAGAGACGTGCAAATTTCAAAGGATGGTAGTGTTCCATCTATTCCAGCTGTCCTCCCCACCCCCAGAAGTGTAAATTAGATAGGTCCATCTTTAAATGCAAACTGAAGCAATTTTCTCCTCTGTCCCCATTCCTTGTTATTATTTAGTCGATTAGTCGTGTCCGACTCTTTGTGACTCCATGGACCAGAGCACACCAGGCACTTCCACTGCCTCCCGTAGCTTGGTAAACTCATGTTGGTAGCTTCAAAAACACTGTCCAACCATCTCATCCTCTGTTGTCCCCTTTGTGCCCTCCATCTTTCCCAACATCAGGGTCTTTTCCAGGGAGTCTTCTCTCCTCATGAGGTGGCCAAAGTATTGGAGCCTCAGCTTCACAATCTGTCCTTCCAGTGAGCACTCAGGGCTGATTTCCTTCAGAATGAGATATCTGAAGAAGTGTGAGTATCTGAAGAAGTGTGCATGCACACGAAAGCTCATACCAAGAACTGACTTAGTTGGTCTTTAAGGTGCTACTGGAAGGAATTTTTTTGTTCCTTCAGAATGGAGAGGTTTGATCTTCTTGCAGTCCATGGGACTCTCAACAGTCTCCTCCAGCACCATAATTCAAAAGCATCAATTCTTCGGTGATCAGCCTTCTTTATGGTCCAGCTCTCACTTGTTAAACAGATGCACATACTTTGCTTAAATATCACAAACTACACATCATTCAGATTTCCTATTTATATTACTTCTGTGCAGGGAATTTCCTTTTGTTTGATGTGCTCCCGAGTCAGGGGCACCTCTACCAATGGGATACTCAGGACTGCAGTGTCATTTATAAATTCTGTACATTGAAAACGACATTGGTTTCTCAAAGGAGGATACTGGCATATTAAGTTCAGAAGCCCCCCTTTTTTTCTTTTTCTTTTGGCAGGTAGCTACTGAGTAAATAGCAGCTGGCTACCTTTCCTCATTGCCAATCACTTTTCAAATAACATTTCATATTCTGTGTGGCGCTCTTAGTCCATCTGCCTGCTCCCACTGGCTTGTGGAAAACTGCCTTTCACCCACTGTGTTAAATCAGCTGGCTCCTGGGGTTACTTCTAAGGTGTTGATTCAGAGCAGCGTGAGCAGCCGGCCTGGACGGAGCTTTTACAAAAGCAGAAATATCTTATCCTGGTGCCCAGGTAAGGTCAACACAGAGGCCACCTTTGATGCTAAAGAAGTAGCTCACTTTAGATTAAACAAAAGGAAGCACTTGGCTCTTTACTGCTGGAGGCAACAAAGATAAGTAGTTGTGAACCAGAGGGTGCTGGATGGCGCACAGGAATTCAGTGCCTAGCTTAAAACATACCCTCCAACATTTCTCCGATGAAAATAGGGATGTCCTATTCCATTCCCTCTGACATTTCTCCAATGGAAATAGGGACATTCCGGGATAAAATCAGAAACCAGAACGGCTTCTCCAAATCCAGGAATGTCTCTGGAAAATAGGGACACTTGGAGGGTCTGCTTAAAATTGCAGGCCTTGTTATTTTGTGTGCATCTGCTGTTGGTACAAAAGAAACTGAGAAGCAGTTACCATGCGCATTCATGAACACACCCACCTCTACTTTTATATCCACAAAGGTACGGCTGTGCTACTGTTGTGCTTTGGCCTTCCTTAAAAGTAAAAAAAATACTTCCAAAGAGTTATTACCATTGCTATTATTATGATTAATTTCAAGATTCGCTTCCCATTTTCTTGCCAGAGCCAGGGATTTGCAGGGTAATTGCAGCAAGGAGGAGAACCACAACAAAAAGGCCGAACCCCTCCCTGAGGCAAACAGTTTGAGCAACAAAAGACAAGCATCTCGCCCTTTGGTGTACAGCTCTTAGCCTTTGCAGCTGTCTTTCTCTCATCCCTCACTCACGTCCCCTTCTCTCCCTTCAGGGAGCAACTTTTGACCTTTTTAACTGCGCCATGGTTGGCCTTTTCTTCTAGGCTTCCCTGGCCTCCTCCAGGGCTATTAGCCTTTAGAATGGTGCTACTCGGGGAGCGCAGAACGGAAAGGTGCCAGAGCAGGGAACAAACAGGAAGGCAGCCCTTCCAACTCTTTTCAGCTACCCAGCTCACTTGCACAAAGATAAAGGGGAGCAGGGAAAGAGAGAATTTTCTACACAAATAAAAGTCCGCGTAAAAAGGTGGTCTGTCGCAAAGCCCTTAGCCCTCCGAGAAAGGAGGCTTTCAGTCTGGTTACTGGTGCCAACTTGGGCCCCCAATTGTGGGTGCCCAGCGGCACATGCGCAACTTAACGTCCTGATGCTACATGGCGTGCATGCACACACACGCAAACACACACTGCTTGGTCTCTGCCTGCCACCACCACCTGCTGCCTTGCTTCCACTGGTTTTCTGGTGCTGCGGCAGCAGCAAATGGGCCAGGGCCTCCACCTCAGGGCCTCTATTGGGGCCTGCTGCGGCCGCAGACATGCTTAGGCACCCACAGTGGAAATTTTGTGGGTGCTGAGGCACCTAGGGCCTCCCAGAGGTTGCAGCTATGATTCTAACCACTGGTTTTGAAAGTCGTAGTTATATCATAGACTAAAACTTAAAACAACAGACAAGGGCCTGGTCTGCACATCATGCTAAGCCAAACCATAGTTTGGTGTGAACACAGTAGCACACGGGCTCTGGGATCATGGCCACTTTGCTCCTCCCTGGTTGTTCTGGCACATCGCCGAGCTAAGCCATCATTTGACATAAGAGTTCATGGTTTCCTTCTCCCAGACAAACCATGAGCCATAAACTCTGGGGCAAAGCCCTCCCATCGATGCCCGTCCTGTGACACAGTGCCATCAACAGGGTCTTTCAAGAGGCCTTTGAGGTAAAGAATGACAGCTGCTGAGTTCTACTGCTGCCATCTCCAAACATAGAAACATAAGATCTGCCTTGTATTGAGTTAGGCCATTGGTCCATCTGGTTCAGTAACTTTGCAGGCAGTAACTTTGCAGAAGAAAGTTCTGCTTACAAGTGAGGAGGGCTGGGTGATCAGCTGGTTGGGGAAGAGAGAGGGTGGGGCTTGGGAAGACAGTTGCGCCAGCTCTCCATCACAGACTGAAGCTTCCTCTTCCCTTGCTTGCCTGTGTGTCGTGACCTGCCCTGGCATCCCCAGTTGTTGAAGAGGAGAGGCGTTTGGGTGTACGGACTTGTGAGGGAAAGGACCTTCTTGCATCCCACAGAGAGAAGATTTAGCGACACGTGCAAGTTTCTACCTGTGTTGTTAGACCAGACAATTCTGTGCACAGGGCTCATTTTGTGTGCAAAGCACCTTTCCTCTTTGTTTCCCATCATCAAAGTTCACCCTTGTCAGCGCAAAATAAGGCCAGAGGGATACCGTAGTTTTTTGTATTGTGAAATTGCTTTAAGATGCTTCATAGGATGCAATTCATAAATGAAATAACAACAACAGTAACAATAACAACAAGAACAATAATAATATTTTATGCTCTGTTATGGTCACATAAGGCAGGGAATAATCAATGCAGTGTGGCTGATACACACACACACACACACACACACACACACACACACAAACACACACGAATTGAGTTCCTACCTATAATTTACACGGTTTTGTTATATTTATTTAATTTATTTATTATGATTGTTTTATACTTTTAACTTGCCATTGCAAGCCTCCTTGAGGGGTTCCACCTGAGGTTCAAAAAGTGGAATAAGGATGATTTAAAAACAGAAGAAAACAAGACAAGTGACAGCTTAGGTGCTTCCCTGTGCTCATTCATTTAACACTGAGGATTGTCAGCAATGCACTCCTAAGACTCAGCCCTTTTCATTAGAAACGTGTCAGTACAGTATTCCATTTTATCTGCCTTTTATAATAATGTTAACCCTTTTGCTAAAAGCAGTGGGTGCTGCTCAGCGCATGAGAGATGTTGGCATTGATGGATGTGTCTGTTTTCAGTGGTGCAACAGTGACCTAAAAATTGCCATATGTCGGTTTCCAATTAATGAAGTGTGCAGCCACAATACACACTTGATGCAGTATCAGAAGCATAATGTTTTGTTTATTTGTTAATTGAACTGACTGAAGATGCAATAAAGCAGATTGGCTTGGTTTGAAAAAAAAATATCAGGAAATTAAAGTAAGCATCTTACTGAGGCACTAGATCTCCATTTATATTCACCAGCCTCCCTGGCGGATCCCGATACTTGGCCAGAGATCATGCCTGCTTTTTTCAACAAGAGTCTTATAGCACTGTAAAGACCAGCACATTTTATTATGGCATGTGTTTCAACAGACTAGAGTCCATGAGTTTAATATCTAAAGAAGAATTCTACGCTCTCACAGTATTAATTCTAAAATCTAAAAGTGGACTCTGACCTTTCAGCCACAAGTTTGCTGTTGAAAAATTTATTTCTAGCGGAAAACAAAGTTGATCTCTGGATTAGAGAGGTTTCAGAGACATTTACTTTATCTCTGACCCAATGAATGAAACTCTGGCTCAGATTTTAATCTAAGATATAGAGTAATCTCATTCCTTTCCCTCTCTTGCCTAGTGCAAATTTTTAGCTTTGTGGGGAGTGGGGTACCCACTGGAACTACAACATGTATGTAAAGTTTGTTTGCTGTCTGCTTGCTGACCATCCATTTGCCAGTCCACTACAGCTTTATGGCCCTTTATCTTTTTTTAAAAAAAGTAATATTTATTAAAGTTTCCACAAGAAAAAAGTTACAAAAATGATAAAAAGATAAAAAGAAAACACAAAAAGTACAAACACTAGAAAAAACAAAAACAATTAAAAACAAATCCCTCTTTCTATATCTTACAGTTCATTTACTTATTTTCATGACTTCCTCACACCTCCCTTTTTTGTATTCCCTTTCAAATAGTTAATTCAGCAAATCCATACACTCTCTATTTTCTCTTAGTTCTTTATCTTCACATATTATAATTTTGAATTTTCATCTAATATCAATCCAGTTTTACATATTCCTTTTAACCTTATTGCTAAGACCACTTCATTTCGTTCCAACATCATTTTAACATTCAATAATTTTACAGTGTTTCTGTAAATAATCTTTAAATTTCTTCCAATCTTCTTCCACCAACTCTTCTCCCTGGTCTTGGATTCTGCCAGTCATTTCCACTAATTCCATATAGTCCATTATTTTCATCTGCAATTCTTCCAGGGTAGGTAGACCTTGTGTCTTCCAATACTTTGCGATAAGTATTCTTGCTGCTGCTGTGGCATACATAAAAAAAGTTCTGTCCTTCTTTGGCACCAGTTGGCCGACTATGCCCAGGAGAAAGGCGTCTGGTTTCTTCAGGAAGGTATATTTAAATACCTTTTTCATTTCATTATAAATCATCTCCCAGAAAGCCTTAATCCTTGGGCACGTCCACCAAAGGTGAAACAATGTACCTTCAGTCTCTTTACATTTCCAGCATTTGTTATCGGGCAAATGATAAATTTTTGCAAGCTTGACTGGTGTCATGTACCGCCTGTATATCATTTTCATAATATTCTCTCGTAATGGCCCTTTATCTTTGGTCTTCTTCATCTTGGAAACGGACCTGTCCACATAGCTGTTCGGGTTTGGTTACATAATGATATCAGTGAGAACAAGCAAAGCAAACTGCTTCCTGAACTATATTGCCATCACTCTGAGACAATCAGGGATTCTTCAGTGAACACGATGACATCACAATGCCACGCAGCCCATTCAAGTTAGGGTCATTTCAAAGTGAGGGCAATCCTTAACGCTTCCACATTACTGCTTATCATGTTGCTGGTCTGAAATTACTGCTGTAAAGTTCCTCCAGATATTGAACTTTACTGTACAGTGGTGCCTCGCAAGATGAAAAGAATCCGTTCCGTGAGTCTCTTCGTCTAGCGTTTTTTCATCTTGCGAAGCAAGCCCATTGACGGCTTAGCGGATTAGCGCTATTAGCACTATTAGCGCTATTAGCGGCTTATCGGCTTAGCGGATAAGCAGATAAGCGGCTTAGAAAAAGGGGGGGGGGAGGAAAAAAAAACTTGCAAGACATTTTCGTCTTGCAAAGCAAGCCCATAGGAAATTCGTTTTGCGAAGCACCTCCAAAACAGAAAACTCTTTCGTCTAGCGAGTTTTCCGTCTTGCGAGGCATTCGTCTTGCGGGGCACCACTGTATTTCCCAGTATTTTAAAACAATTCCTTCTTGCGCAGTCCTTTTTCCTGCTTGCCATTTCTTTCATGCAGCAGTTTGTGATGTTCCCAGAGGCACCTGGCTATTCAGATTTGGAAAGAGGAGGCTGGACAAAATACACCTTTTGCCTCACTTGGCTGTTAGGTTGCTCGCTCTTCTTTTTGTTCCTTTGTTTTATCTTGCAATTTCTGGGAGATTTCCACTCCATGTCTGCATTTGTGTCCTGTCCACCTGAAAACAGAATAGTTTTAGCCAACCAGGAAGGAATTCCATTCATATTTGTATCGTTGCTTGACTCTGCCTTTGTAGCTTTTAAATTGCTGATGAAATCATGCAAATCACAATTAATTGCCCCTCATCAAAAGCACAGAAATTTGCTAAAGGACCATCAGTCAAAAAATCTTAAAGCACATTAAAACATATGGTAATTCCAAGAGAGTGGGAGGGGGGGGAGGAAATACTATTATGGGATTCTGTAAAGGCTGGCAATGCTTTGAAATGAAAACTCTGTATGTTTTGCCTATTTTATTTATGCAGCAGAAGACAGTTTGAAGTTCTGCTAGGGCTGGAACATGGTAGTGAATATTTCAGCTCTATTTCTGCAATTGATTTTGTGAGTAATTTTCAAATATTAATAAACTTAGTTAATACACTTCATAAAATTTACAGCATATGTGCAGTATGCGAAGACTTGCTGACCTAATGGGGAAACAAATTCCGATCCCAACTTTTAAAGTAATGCAGTTCTTTTACTGCTCTCTGTTAGGTCTGGCAGCTTCTGGAGACTTTAATTCTTTCAGCGTTTTCTACCTCTGATAGTTCTCCAGTAACAGACATTAACATGATGGAAAATAGGACGAACTTTGTATAATTTATGGCACTGTGGTGAAGAAGAGTTTTTAGTTTGGGAAAAAAATATCTCCTATGAAGGATAATGCTTCCTCTACCCACCCTAGCAGCTTGTCCTCATATTAGTGTCATGATATTCTCTTTCAAACTATTAGCAAAACTCCAGCTTTAAGAGTTAAGAGTTCTTTCATGACATCACATTTGCCCAGTGTCACCTTGGATCTCTCTGCTATGAAAAATCACCAGCATTTTGTGCAAATTTCTCCTAATACGCACATTCTTTGTGCAATTTTGCTTAATGTACACTTTTTTGCTAAGCAATTTCCTCAGTTCATTTGTGTGTGTTATTTTCATGAATATATGCATTTTAATGCCTTTTACTCTGGTGCGTGAAATTTTGTATGCATTACTTGACTGGTGAAAGGCACTGAAAAATTCAGAAAATTGCAGATTTCAAAGTATGGCTGTGTTCCAGTTCATGTACTGTTTCGAACAGTGCAAATTGGGTAAGTTTCCTTTTAAATGCAAACAGAATCAAATTTCTCCTCCATCCCTAGTTAAGATAAATTAAACGTATTTTAGAAAGTAAATCCATTGACATGAGTCCAGAGTTTCAGGGATATACACTGGTACCTCGGGTTAAGTACTTAATTCGTTCCGAAGGTCCGTACTTAACCTGAAATTGTTCTTAACCTGAAGCACCACTTTAGCTAATGGGGCCTCCCGCTGCTGCCGCGCCACCAAAGCACAATTTCTGTTCTCACCCTGAAGCAAAGTTCTTAACCTGAAGCACTATTTCTGGGTTAGCGGAGTCTGTAACCTGAAGCATATGTAACCTGAAGTGTATGTAACCCGAGGTACCACTGTACTACATAAGTATAGGGTATTAAACAGCATGCTAGTACTTGCTGTACCTCTTAAAAAAGACCCAGCAGGGAATTCCCCTGTCTTCCTATGGCCACATTGTGGGTGGGAAGGGGTTAACCATTCCCACCTTTTTCACGCATACCTCAGAAATCCCCTACCCTGATGCCTTGTCCACACTCTGAAATCTTCCTCTGCTGGAGTAGAGAAACACATGTTCACTTTCAGCACAGATAGGTAGATCAGGATTGACTGTGGGCAAAAAACCCAAATAAATGCAACAATGATGGTTTATCTTTGTTTTGTAAATGGTGTCTCTTGGTGGTTTCCTGCCCTATGGTACTGGATGCTTAGCCTACAATAGAGAGAGGAGCTGTTATCTATCATGCTGGGATAGATAAGCAGCTAATCTTCCAGCAGCCAAAAACCAAAACCACACTGAAAATTTGTTTGTATTGGAATTACTTGAAGCTCAATTACAGCAATAAGTTGTTTTTCTCCCCCTCAGGTTTCAGCTCTGAACCAAGAGGTGCATTTATTCCACAGTGCAATGTCCATAGGGTACCATTAGTTCAGGTTAAGAGGGAACAAGGAAGACTTATTTGAGAAGATAAAATTGCATGTGACCTTGCAATTCCAAATGGGAGAGTTCTAAAATATTCAGGTAACTGGAAGTTTGGATAAACAGAAGAGATGATTCCATATAGTGACAGAGATGAAGCATATGGGGCAAAAATGGGCGATGGAGGAAAGTCTGCCGGTTGGAGTTTGAATAATGGAAATTCCATTGTA
The DNA here is from genome assembly GCF_964106915.1 of Podarcis gaigeae. Classification (NCBI taxonomy): domain Eukaryota; kingdom Metazoa; phylum Chordata; class Lepidosauria; order Squamata; family Lacertidae; genus Podarcis; species Podarcis gaigeae. Next base: position 104,213,908 of record NC_139679.1, read on the forward strand.
AATCCTCCCGTTCAAAGCATTGATTTAGGGTTGATAAGCAAATAACCATTAAAGCAGTGTACAGTCATACCTTGGGATAAATACGCTTTAGATTGAGCGCTTTCGGGTTGTGCTCTGTGGCGACCCGGAAGTAACGGAGCGCGTTACTTCCAGGTTTCGCTGCTCGCGCATGCGCAGACAGTCAAAATGATGTCACATGCATGCGCAGACGTACAGACACTCACATGCAGACATGCTGTCACGTCTTACGTTCTGTTCGGGATGCGAACGTGCAGACACGCTGTCGCGTCTTACGTTCTGTTCGGGATGTGAACGGGGCTCCGGAATGGATCCCGTTCGCATCCCAAGGTACCACTGTAGTTGGTTTACTTGCAGTTTGGTAGCCATGTTTTTTGTTTTTTTGTTTAATTACATTAGAGTTTAGAGACTAGAGGTGTGGTGGTGGTGATAATGACAATGGCAACAACAACAACAAATAAATTTCTATCCTGCCTTTCAGGATACAAATCCTCCCTAGGCAATGTACAAATTCCAATGCATTTTTTTTTAAAGCGCACAATGGAAAAAATAAAACAAGTAGCAACAGTGATAGAGGAGGCATCCAGATAGGGACCATGGTTTAAACCAGAGGTGGGGAACCCACAACGTTTCAAATATTGTTGGAGATCAGCCCAACCAGCATGGCTGATGCTCAGGGCTGATGAAAGTTGTAGTCCAACATGTGGAGGCACACCAGTCAGGCTGCATCTGGCTTCCCTGGGGTCAGTGCTGCCCCTTCCTCCTCAGCCACGGCTCCCTTTCTAGTGCTTGTGCTGCTCAACTCACCTCCTCCTTTGCCTCATTGTGGCTTCCTCTTTGACTCTGTGTATTACGGGTTGTTTTTTGGCAACCTTTTGAATTTTTTTTTTAAAAAGGAAGAACTTTTATCATAAGAAACAACCAATACTCCCAAAATAACATATCCAGCATACACACATCTAAATGGAATATCCATGTATCACAATGGTTGATAACATCAAATCCTGTGCGGAAGAGTAGTTGTAGTTTTAAATTGCATTCTCCCCCTTTTCTCTGACATTTAGGCCATCTTCAGGACTATCCTTAAAAAGTAGCTTCTCGCCACTTCTGACACCAAATTGTCAGAGAAATATCGAGTCCTGGAATGGCCAACAGAACCCAAACAATTGTCAGCCAGACAGAACATCTTTTCCAAATACAGATAGGTAGCCGTGTTGGTCTGCCATAGTCAAAACAAAAAATTCCTTCCAGTAGCACCTTAAAGACCAACTAAGTTAGTTCTAGATATGAGCTTTTGTGTGCATGCACACTTCTTCAGATACCAAAAGCATTGCAGTGCGGTGAGACCCAAGACCCCAAGTGAGGGAGTGACCCACACCAAGTCTTTCAAACAGCAGTATTTAGACACTTTTCAAGCAAAGAGGAAGCAAAAGGGTAGTTCTATCCACATATGGCAATGCCTCCTTTTACCAGCTGTTACTGGTTTAATCACAAAGCATAGCCTTTTCCTTACCTTTCCCTCCCTACTGCTTCCCCCATAGTTGTAGCAATAGCTCCTGCTTTCCTCAAGGTTCTCTTACAAACACAACCTTCACATTCCAACCTTCACTTGCTCAGCCCTCCTCTCATGCACTTCAGCTTCTATCCTCTAATTTCTCTAACTGTGTCTCCCAGCTCCAGACTGCTGTTACGAATCTGAATGAACCACTTATGAGTCCCATATCTATGTACATACCTGACTGGGACGTGTTTCTCACCATCTCCCCAATTAACAAAATGGGTGGGGGAATCACTCCAAGAGGTTGAAAACCAAATCTCTTGCCTTTGGGTTTCTTGGACTTTTGAGTGCCTTAAGGTTACACATTTGTCTCTCCATTATTGCCATGTCTCAAAGTTTGGTGTACCAATTCTGGATAGTCATTCCAGAAGAATCCCACCCCCACCCCCCGCCAGTGCTGTGTGATAATCAAATGTGGTACCACAAGCAAAACAAACAACAAACACCTATTCCAGTCATTAGAAGGTCTTCTGCATTATCAAAAGAAAAACAAGGTGGCAGAAAAGGGGGCCTAGTTTTTGTACGTATGCTTGCTCTCTTAACCCACTTCCATTGCAAATATGGTTGAGAAGGCTACAGTGAGGACTTTTGGGTGCCACCTGGTTTCTAACCGATGGAGGGAGAAAGGTTTCCAAGCAAAGGAAGGAGGCTAAATGCTTTGTGACTGTGGGAGGAGGACCCCCCTGGTCTCTTTACTTTGCAGTGGTAGCAGCAGCAGACCACTCAGAGCCTGTCTTTTGGTCTCCAAAAGTCAAGGGGCAAAAGGGGCTTTTGTGTGTGAATGGATGGATGGTGTGTGTGTGAGGATGCATGTGTGAAACAGAGAACAAATAGATGAATAGGATACAAGCTTGTATGTATGAGTGGGTGACTGGTGTGTGTGTTTGGAAAACGAATGGATGGATGGGTGATGAATGGTTGGGGTGCCTGAGTGTGTATGAGTGTATGCGAATTTGTGTGTGAGTGTGTGTGGAAGGAGTGTGAGTGAGTGTGAGAGTGTGGAATGATAACAATATTGGTAAAGAAAGAGTGGAGTGTAGCTCTGGTCCTGCCCATCACAGATCTACTCCTCCAGACAGATTACGGCCAAAGGAATGTGACCATCATAAGATTCTCCACCATAATTGTGATTGACTCCCCACACTCTCTTCCCTCTCCCACTGCCATTTATTTTTTAAAAAATAATTATTTAATGAGCAAGGGCTAATTGTGTTATTAGCATTATTTCTGGTTTGACTCTACGTGGTGGAGAAATTTATGGGAATGTGTGGTACCTCCCCCTAAAATTTCACTGGTCCTATTGAAACTCTTGGAGTGCTTCTCCCCCCTCAAAATTTCCCAGACATTTTGGTATAAGCAAAATCCAGGAGCAAACCAAGCTGTGTGTACATGAGTCCTCCCTCTCTTGCCTCCAAGTAATGTTGCTGAATATTGAATTCCCCCTGCCCCCGTATCTCAAAATTCCTTAGATGTGTTTTACTTGAGGAGTTTAGCTTCAGGCTCAGGAGTAAATAAGGTAGTGGATACTAAGAGACATCAAACAACGCTGAAAAACTGTGCATTAAAAAGCAATAGCCTGCCGCGAAAGAGACCCAAGTTCAAATGCAAACTTGTTTCAACAAGAAGGGAGAGGTCTGAGTAGATTGCAGAGGTGAGACCTACTCCTTCCCTCATCCCCTCCCACTTCCCTACCGCTTTCCCTGAAGGTCTGAGAATTGAGTCCTCCAGGGAACATTCTTGCCATCTAATTTATGTAATAGCCTCAGTATCAAGTACACTGAGCGGGGTTTCTTTCCTGCCTCCCTCCCCTCAAGTGTACTGAATTTGATCTCTCAGTTGGAAGAGAAAAGGCAGAGATGAAGGTAAACTAAGGGCATAAGAGAAGCCTGCTGATTGGGCCAATGGCATCTTCTTGTCACAGGGGCCACCCTGTGGAAAACTCACAAGCAGGACCCGACCGTGAGAGCACCCTCTTCTCCTGTGCACTCAGAAACATGACTGCCTCTGACAGTGGAGGCAGAGCATAGACATCATGGCTAGTAGCCATTTGTGGCATTCGTATGGCGCCCCCGGTCATCTCATGGACTATTGACCCATTCACCACTAAACCGCTGCCACCAACCAGGTCCTCTCTGGTAAATCACTTAGTCTCAGTCAGGTTCTTAACAATGAAGATTGTAGTTTATTGCAAACACAAATAAACTTTAAATGCATTCGAAACACTGTTACCCTTTACCCTCTTAGTCTTTATTCTGTCTCTAGCTCTTCTACCTCCCCTCACACAAGAACCAAGTGCACTGTCTCTCTATTTCCATCTGTCTGCCAACTGCTTTCCCAACTGCCTTTTCCCAACCAACCAACTAACTAACTAAACCTCGGGTTAAGCCCTTTTACAAACAAGTAGGCTCCGCCTCTGGCTTTTCTATTGGTCTACCTATTAATTCTTTCTCTCCCCCTGTGCAGACATTTTCCAACGAACGGGCAAACATCACACCATTGATATAGCCTTGTTGTTGTTGTTTAGTCGTGTCCGACTCTTCGTGACCCCATGGACCAGAGCACGCCAGGCACTCCTGTCTTCCACTGCCTGTTTGGTCAGACTCATGCTGGTAGCTTCGAGAACACTGTCCAACCATCTCATCCTCTGTCGTCCCCTTCTCCTTGTGCCCTCCATCTTTCCCAACATCAGGGTCTTTTCCAGGGAGGCTTCTCTTCTCATGAGGTGGCCAAAGTATTGGAGCCTCAGCTTCAGGATCTGTCCTTCCAGTGAGCACTCAGGGCTGATTATCCTCCATGAATTTCTTCAATCCAATTTCAAAGCCATCCAGCTAGATATGTGGAGGTGGGGAGCTCTAGTCTTCAACTTAACAGTCTGTTCTGCATTGAGAACAGAACTGTGTCTTTGTTACTTCTCAGGTTTGAAAATAAACCAGATAACGGGGAGAGGAGTGTACTTTGACTATGTTTCACAATTCTTCCTCCTCCAGGAGGTTTCTTCTGAGACGACACCCCAGTTGTGAACAGCGCCATCATCCCATTGCAGATAATTGTTCTGTTCCATTAGAAGTAGCTAACTCTTGCGTTCTTTTCCATGCCTTTAGAAAATCTTATTTGCAAAACTGATGAACAGTTTGGCAAGCCTTATGAAACGAAGAGGAGCATTTGGAGACAACTGCATATTCTAGACCTTGATCTAGAGTCCAGAGGATGGACCTGAGGATGGGGCTTTGACTAAGGATGTTCCAGGCTTACACAATGCCAATTTAATATATATATATATATGAGAGCCCCTCTTCCAAAAGTCAAAATATTCAAGGCAGGAGTGGGGAACTTTTGTCCCTCCAGAAGTTGCTGAACTGCGACTCCCATGATCCTTAGCCAATGGTCATGCTTGCTGAGGCTGGCAGTAGTTCAGCAACATCTGGAGGGCCACAGGTTCCCCACACCTGATTTAAGTGAACATCTGTTGCTCCCTTTAAAGCAGACACCTCTGGTTTTCTTTTGGTTTAAACGGCCAATGTTCCTTTTTTTAGCACTTACAATTGTACTGTGCTCCAGGTTTTTCATCAGCATTGTGGTAGCTCGTGTTCTCTGGAGAGTCCTCTGTCAGAGTGCATTCTGTCTGAAGACGCGTAGAGGTATTTTTGTTCCCTTTTCATGCTGCAAACTTGCACAGCAATGTTTGACGTGAAGGAGCTTCTGGGGCTGTGACTCTGAAGAATCTATGGCGGGCAATAACTCCTGAAAATATTGTCATGTGATTTTGTGCAGCCAGTCAGTTGCTGTATAACAACAACAACAACAACAACAACAACAACAACTTATTATTTATACCCTGCCCATCTTGCTGGGCTTCCTCAGCCACTCCAGCAAAATATTGAAATATAATAATTCACCAAATATTAAAAGCTTCCCTAAACAGGGCTGCCTTCAGATGTTTTTGGTGTCCACAATATAGGAAATATTGTGATGGTATGAGCTGCTATTGAACCACGACTTTCATTCACTGCCAGATCTCACAGGATAATCCCAAGCTGACATAGGCAAACAGATTTGAGAGCCCCAGAATCGCTATACATGAGGCTCAACTTTCTCAACAGAAGAGGAAGAGGAAGAGGAAGAGGAAGAGGAAGAGGAAGAAGAAGAAGAAGAAGAAGAAGAAGAAGAAGAAGAAACAAATGAAAACTTTTTTCATCTGTAAACTTGTCAGGAATCTTAGAGCACAAAGGAAATGAAGAAAATAGCTTCCCTCAGTAACAACAACAACAGCAGCAACAAAAACAAATACATATTTTAGAGGGGCGTATGTGTGTGTATGTGTGGTTATATAGTTCTTAAGTTGTGAATAAACCTCATGGGAATTGTGAAAAATGCTCCGTAGATTTCTGCTTTGTTTTTCTGGGTGATGTTTAACAGAGACCTTGTGAAAGGAGACAAACATGTAAATGAAGTCAACTTTTCAGACCTCTGGGATCCTTCACAGCATGAGATACTCTTAACAGATAATTAGCTGGGGCCGTTAATCAAGTTTAACAGGTGTTGAGTAATGAACCGAGACAGGGCATCTGCTGTGACCGGCCTCTCTTTCTTCCTCTAATCTGGTTAGGGAAACCGAAAGCCAATTGGAGCTCAAACTGCTTTGAAATCTGAGCCAACATTGTATTTTCCGGATGCATCCATCACTCTTGTGATCATTGAAGGATGGTGACATTCACAACAGGAGTACATAAGGAACCTGCCCAAAGTGCTAATGAATACATATTCTGCAAGTCTTGAGCCTCATATACATAACCGTTTTTTGACAGTAAGCATAGTACCACGGCATACCGCTGGTGGTTTTTAAGTTCCTGACAAGGGGTATTTATGGGATTATGCGGCACAGTGTGGGTGCAAATGTCTCTGATGCTGGGAACAGTGTATCCGACCTCAAAGGTAGCCATATGCCAGAGGTGGAAAACAGGGCCAGCTCCAATTTGAAGGAGCCCTACCAGATGTACATGTACATATGGGATCTGTTCATTGGAAAGAAGGTATACACATACAGTTTTATCAACACACCTCCATAAATTTCAGTGAAGGCTGATACTCTCCAAATAAGTGAGTTTTTGTTTTTTTTAGAAGCAGAAGAAAAGAGAAAAAAATTAAATGCTGGGCATTATCTACCCAAAGTTACGTACAATTAACCCATATGAAAAATCCGTAGGACTGAAGAGAGTTTTAAGGATTAAAATTATTCCTTGAACTTATGTATGCCATCTCTAGCTGTTGTTTTCTGATTTGTCTGTATTAAGACTTCAAGGATGCAGAGGTATACAGGGCTAAAATCCAGTGCAAGTAAGCAGTAACTTGTGATTCTGATTGAGCTAAAGCAATGTCTAAGTGCACACCGCCTTCAGAATTCTCTGGCCAAGTAATCAAGGTCTGTTGATTCAAGACTAGCTTTGAATTGGCAGCCTGTGAAACCCAAATTGTCTGTATTCCATAACAATGTAAATGAGCCTTCAGAATTTCCTTGGGTATGTTTCTGCTGGATGTTTGCATGTTTCACATTTTATTAGCACAGAGATAAATAGTCCAGTAGATTTCTCTCGTAAACTCAGTGGATGCTCAGTTTGCAAAGTATAAGGTAAACAGTATAAGCAATGTGTGTTGTCTTGCCTATGCAGGGAACCATTATCTTCTGATAGAAACAAATATCTCCTGGTAGGAAGCATTGGTGTCATGCACCGAGTGCATTGTAGCAACACGTTCTGTGATGGACTGTTATTACTGTTGGGCCATTGTGAAGCTGAACAGGAGAGGGAACAGGAAAAGAGAGAAACTTTTGATTATACAGATAAAAAAATAAAGAGTACAAATCCACATCCTTACTACACTGAAGTTTATTTTTAGTATCTAGATGTGGATCACAGTTTTCACGAAGACAAGAATGACATTGACATGGGGTTATCCAGAGGCAAATTGTACTTCTCTAGAGCAGGGGTAGCCAACCTGGGCATCTCCGGATATTGTTAAGACTCATCAAATCTGCAGATTACACCAAGCTGGGAGGGGTAGCTAATGCCACAGAAGACAGAATCGGGACCTTAACAGATTGGAGAACTGGGCCCAAACTAAGAGAGTGAACTTCAATAGGGAAAAATTTAAGGTTCTAAATTTAGGCAGGAAGAACCAATTGCAGCAATGTAAGATGGGGGGGACATCTGGTTTGCCAGTAGTACAGAAAAGGATCTAGGGGTCTTAGTAGACCACAAGCTTAACATGAGTCCACAGTGTGATGCAGCAGCCAAAAAGCTAATGCTATTCTAGGCTGCATTAACAGAAGTCTAGTGTCCCAATCAAGGGAAGTAATAGTCCCACTCTATTCTGCCTTGGTCAGATCACACCTGGAATACTGTGTCCAGTTATGAGCACTGCTTTCCTTTTGGGAGAATACAGGGGCAAAGTAGGTGTTGAGCATATCTCCATGCAGAGGACCTACTACAGTAGAACCTCGACTTACCACCTCCCCTTCTCGCGAACAATCCGACTCGCGACCGCGGCAAACCCAGAAGTAAACACTGGGCTTGCTGCAATTCGTGCATGCACAGAAGCAGCTGCCGCCGTCTGCTCATGCGCAGAACGGCGCTGCCACCAAATGCGCATGCACAGAATGGCGCTTTTCACAGTGACCCGGATTGACTCATGAACGGACCTCCGGAACGGATTCCGTACGTGAGTAGACGTTCCACTGTACTTCCTTGTTCTTCCACTTGAATCGAAGACAGATGGAGAAACATTAAAAAATTATTTTTAACCTCTTTCGCAAGCCTGAGGGTGACGAAAGAGTTGTGAGTGGAGAGGGGCACCTTTGTCATCCTTTGGACCCCTTGGAAAACTTAGGAAATCTGCTATACCTGGAACTGAGTGGGGAGAGTGCAGCTGAATGGAACACAGCTGTGGGCAGCCGAGGAAATACCATCCCACCTTAGGCCTGTCCATGAATAACAAGTCTAGAGTCAGAGACTGGGGTGATGTTCTTTCAGTTTTTTGTGTACCACTTAGATGCATTTTTAAAAGTGGTATAGAAATTAAATAATCAACCCACTTTGGAAGAATGGCAGACGAAGGTGATGGACTATATGGGACTGGCAGAAATGACTGGCAGAATCCGAGACCAGGGAGAAGAGTCGGTGGAAGATGATTGGAAGAAATTTAAAGTCTATCTACAGAAATATTGTAAAATTAATGAATGTTAGAATGATGTTGGATAGAAATTAAGTGGTTTCCAGCTGTAATGCTTTAAGAGAATATGAAAAAAGGGTTATAAACAGGTAAAAATCTAATGGTAAGGATTTGCTGAACCAACAATTTGAAGTGGAATACAAAAAAGGGAAGTATGAGGAGGTCCGGGAAATAAGCTAAAGGAAAATTAGCAATGGAAAATCTGTGTATTTTTAACTATTTTTATTTTGTTTTTGTTTTTTTGTTTTTTATTGTAATACTTTAAAAAATCTTAATAAATATTCTATGGAAAAAAATAGAAATTAAATAATCAATCAATAATCAAAGACGATCATATATATGAAAATGTTGCTTATACTCCCAAGTAAGCAATCAGCCTTAGATAGCTTATTTTGTTGCCTTTCCCAGTATAACATTTGAGGCATAACAGCTGAGTATGCATTTACTCCTGTGTTAATTTCACAAAGGTTAGCTGTTTCACGAGTCTATCTGTGTGTTTTTATTAAGGACATATTATTTTTCCTAGAGGGAGCCGTTCCCATCAATTTATGCACATTAAAAAACCTAGTAAACCTCCTTAGGAAATCTTTTACTATGCATACCAAGTACCTATAATTCAAAGATTAATATCTGGGTGTTTTGTTGATATCCCTCCCCCCCCCCATTCTGAAGTACAGAAAGTGATTAGAGCTTATTATAAACACACCCATTGCAGTATTTCATATTTTTTTTAATCACAGCTTGCAAGGCTGTGACCCACTTGAAGACCTTTTGGGAAACTGCATGTAATCTCATGATGGGGACGAAAATTAACCTGTGACTGCTGTAAATAACAATTTCCGGGGGCTTGCTCGCCATATTTTTTATCTCCCTCTTCCCTGCCTTTCTCTCTTCCCCCTCCTGTGCTACTTTGTTTAACCCCAGAGAGAGTTACAATTATGTACAAATTACCTGCCATCTTGCACCATCTGGATAACTGTTCATTTATTCTTATTATCCCGATCAGTTCAAACTCCACCTGCAACTGGCAAGAAGCCCAAGAGCAGCCATTTGCCTCCTCCCCTCCTGTCCCAGCGAACGAAAGCTTGCGCATGAGCCCAGGAACCTTGGCTCTTTCATTTCCCTCAGTCTTACATGAGCAAAGAGCATTTCATGACAGACACCTTTAGCCGTTGCTATATACAGGCAGGGTAGGGATAGCTGGAGCAAATTGACAACCTCTGATTGATGGCCGCCGACTGATAAGAGGCACTAATTTCATTGTGTAGCCGTCACATTTCTACACCAATGGAAGAGTCCGGATGCTGGTTAGCCCCACAGAAAGCACTTGACTGGAAAGCTATATAACAACAACAACAACAACAACAACAACAACAACAACAACAACAATTTATTATGTATACCCTGCCCATCTGGCTGGGTTTCCTCAGCCACTCTGGGTGGCTTCCCAAAAAATATTAAAATACAGTAGTCCGTCAAACATTAAAAGCTTCCCTAAACAGGGTTGCCTTCAGATGTCATCTAAAAGCCTGGTAGTTGTTGTTCTCTTTGACATCTGGTGGGAGGGTGTTCCACAGGGCGGGTGCCACTACCGAGAAGGCCCTCTGCCTGGTTCCCTGTAGCTTAGCTTCTCACAGCGAGAAAGCCCCCAGAAGGCCCTCAGCACTGGACCTCAGTGTTGGTATATCCCTATAATGGGACAGGACCACCATGTTGTGAATGGCCATACTTCAAGGCAAGGTATAAACAAATTAATAATAATAATAATAATGATAATAATAATGATGATGATGATGATGATGATGTCATGATCCTATGCACTGTGTGTGACTGTGTGGTGGAGGTGCATTTTCAACACCGCCTTAAGGTTTGATGGACCGGTGTCTGTTTTGAACTGATGTGCTTTTGGGTACCGTATCCCCCATTGGGAATCTGCTGGCAATGACTTCTGATGCAAGGATGTTTCGTGGTCCCTATTGGTTGATGAATGTCTTACCAGCATGCATCTTGTGTATGCTTCATTTATATGGGTGCCGTGGTTTCATTATTCTAGTGGTTACAACATTTAGAGGGCAAAGTATATTTGGAGCAAATCATTAGCAACTTATAAACTTTTTTTTTAAAGTGATCTCTAGAGATTTACAAAGGGAGCAACAGGCCCATTCTTACTGTAAAGAGGATCTGCAGAAAATACAGATTTGTTCCCTGGTGCAAATGTAGAATGTGCCTGTGTTTTACCTAAGACAAAAACTTGATCGGTTTTGGTGTTTGCAAAGAAGCATTGGACTCAGTTTCAGGGGTGTCAAATTGAGAGTGTTTTTAGCCTACATTTTTACCCACCCAACTACGCTGGTGACTGTGTTGCTGTTTTATAACTCTGCCCTGGGACCTTGTGGAAGAAGTGGGTTGAGAAATCCAATGAATAAACAAATAAAAATGAGAGGGGGCAAATTGTTTCGCAGCGTGGCTCCCTTCTCAACACCAGTTCAGAGGAAGAGCAGTGCGACTTGCCCTCGTGTTGTCCATTCTAAAATCACTATATGGCATTATAGCATCATAATGTCCAATATTTGCTCCATCTGAAATATACTTGGAGTCGAGTGTGGATTTCATGCTCTTTATTCAGCTCATAGTAGTGAGGAATGAAGGTTCCCCCAAATATCTGCTTTATATACATTATTTACACAATGGGCCGCACTTGATTGGCTAATTCCTGGATTCTCTTTTAGGCCAATCAGGTTGCGGTTTCACTTCCACCTGGAGCTGGATTGGCTGGCTCCTGCAGACCAATCATACTGCTGCATTGTTCTAGGACCAATCAGACTGCTGCATTCTGAATCCTATTGTTCTAGGACCAGTCAGACTGCTGCATTTGGATCCTATTCAACTCAGTACATAACACTATCGTTGGCTGTGCTCATGCAGGTAAAGAATTTGCGGCAGGGTGGGGTGTTGCTGACACAACAGCAGCCCAGGCAAACATCTGGCATGAATGGTGGGAACCTCCCCCCCCCCCGCCACCATATATAGGGATGTATAGAGGAGAACTTGGGGGCGGGGCGGAAACCTTCCACCATTTTCTCTTAGAACTGTTCTGGGTGAGAATATTCAGCACAACCCTGATTCAGAACTTTAGCAGCCAGAGCCATGCCCCTTAAATGACAGGTCTGTTTTTATTAGGAGAAATAAATTGTTTTATCTGGCACTTGCGAAAGGGGAGGGGAGGGGGAGAAGAGTGCATTTGGAAGCATTTATGTACTTGATTTTTGAACTATGTAGTGGATGTTGCACAAGTCCATTGATCAGTGTAGATCTAAGCTGAGTTTGAAGTAGTTAAGAAAGCAGTATAATTACCAAACAAATCACCCCCGGTTTGCCTCCAGCGCTCCCATTGCTTCTGAAAATATAGACAAATGAAAAGAGCTAATAGGTGGAATTGATTTATTTGAAGTGCTGTCTGTCTTTTTCACTTTCTTTCTGATAGCAAAGAGGTTCTGGCAGACCTGGCTCCAGATGTCTGAGACAAGGTATAAAAGGTTTCAAACCATGCCCTGTTTGATTGCATTTGTCTGAGGTGGGGAGGGGGGGGGGAAGAAATGGAATAAGATTAATCTTGCTACAATGATGGTTAGCTCCTGAGAGCATTCTCAAAGACAGGAGAGGATATTTCAGACACAAGATGAACAGGTCTTTCCATTTTCATTCCACTCTGGATATCAAAATGGTGCATTGTGATTGGTTGGCTCCAGTATGTGGTTAATTGGCTTTCTGTTGGCAACTGATTTTAATTTAAAATATTGGGAGGGTGGGCAGGCAAAATAGACAGGAGAACCTTGACTTTAAAGGGCTTTCCATACCAAATAAATTAAATAGAAGCAGGAAAGGCTCATCTACCCAGAAATGCTCTGAGCAGAAAATTGTATTTGCAAAGCACTCTCCTACATCTCTAGTTACAAGCAAACATGTGACGACAAGGATTTGTATTTTTCCATTTTGCTATGATTCTTCGTTCTTAAATTGGTTACAGGCTCAGGCCATAGTCCATGACCTTTTTTTGAGAGAAAGACAGTTTGCATTCTTTGACGTCAGTTTTTCTTGTCAATTTTTGTCTGTTACGCAGTTTGCTAATGCTACGCTCCTTAAACGGCGTACTCCTTCATTTTATGCTTTAATCCTATAACAAATAATTTGCAGATCATAGTTACAAGAAATAGAAGATCGTAATTACAAGCAAGAGGAGACGGAAACATAATTACTGTACCAAAATGAGGCACATGGGTAAACATTATTATTGTGGGGTGTTTTCTTTTTTAAAAATATTTTTTGTCCTAACAATAAACATAGTTAACAGAAAACTGAAGTACAACTAAGTCATCATTACAAGTAGGATAATTGCACATTGTGTGATAAGTACCTTATATTTTCATTTTTGCTAAAACAATGCCCCTTAAAGCAGCTTAATATGATGGTGCTTGTAGTTTGCAGCTCAACAGCAAATTTGCAGTGATAATCTAAAGTTCATGCTTATGGTTCTGCTGTACACCACCTCTGCTGAAACAACTGAGCAACCATTTATGCATTTGCCATTTCCCAGTAGTTCCCATGAAGAATAACTACCCTTCCCCATTGCTTTCAAGACCACAAGTAGAGTTTTTAGTGGCAGTAGCGTGAGCTGAAATCATCTTCAGGATTAAACCACAAGTGCCTGGCACCCAAACCTCAGTGCATAATACTAAATAAAACTAAGATGACAAGGCACCACCAGCAATGTCATTAGCATGGCCTTTGCCAACCTAGCGATGTCCACATATTTTGGACTGTGATTCCCATCAGCCCTAGCAAAGGCTGCAGTAGCTCATTTGAGAGACGTGGGCAGACAAAACAGATAGGAGTTGTGCAGAAAAAAATGGTTTCAGTAGATCTATTTTGTCATCTGCACCATGACAAGTTCTATCTACTAAAACTAGATTACACACACACACACACACACACACACACACACAATTTGCAGGGGAGGGCAGAAATAAGCAAATTCTGGAAAAGTGTGAAAAGATTAGAGAATATTGATAAAATTTTCAGGGTGAGGCATTGAGCGCACAAGCCTTAATCATGTTACAAGATGGGGCTTGGCCATTTGTTATTTTAAACTGATTTGAAAATGATCCTAAAACAGCAGGTTGCAAGGAGGGTGGAGGTTTATCTCCCCATTCCCCCACCAAGGTCAGAATAGAGATCACCACTGATAGAATGCCACCACCTCTGATTATGCTGCCCAAGGCAGCCATTTTGTGCTGGCACCCACAGCAATTTTACGAAGATATGAGTAGCAGCAACTCATGTATTACCCCTGAGAGAAAGAAAATAAAGCACTGGAGATCACTTTTCCTGTCCTTGGGTGCTTCTTGATTCCTCCCTACAGCCACACCTAGACTCAAAATGCCAGCATCTTCCTTAGGAAAGCTTCCAGGGCAACAGGCTGAGGCACAGCAGGTGGAATCAGCCGCCGCCACCTTGATGGCAAGGCAACTTACATAGCATTCTTTGCTGGATGGGCATTAGAGCCACCCTTCATCTGAGATAGCACAGTGGGTTACAGTATAATAACAAAGTGAGGTAGTTAATTCTACCATGCAGTTGGGAAATTAAGGCTAGGAAGGCCCACAGTTGAGTAGAATCTGTACTCTCATATCTAGCTGGTGGACCACAGTGGGTGACAAGACCCTTCTCATTCCTTGTTGCTCTGCTTGTCGGTAGTTACTTACCTGTAAGGAAGGAATATAGGGACGCGGGTGGTGCTATGGGTTAAACCACAGAGCCTAGGACTTGCTGATCAGAAGGTCGGCGGTTCGAATCCCTGTGACGGGGTGAGCTCCTGTTGTTGGGTCCCAGCTCCTGCCAACCTAGCAGTTTGAAAGCACGTCAAAGTGCAAGTAGATAAATAGGTGCCGCTCCGGCAGGAAGGTAAATGGCGTTTCCGTGTGCTGCTCTGGTTCGCCAGAAGCTGCTTAGTCATGCTGGCCACATGACCCGGAAGCTGTCTGCGGACAAACGACGGCTCCCTCGGCCCATAGAGCGAGATGAGCGCCGCAACCCCAGAGTCGGTCACGACTGGACCTAATGGTCAGGGGTACCTTTACCTTTAAGGAAGGAACGCACAGTAAGCCCTGACTTTCTGTCTGCACATATTTTGTCTGTGCTGAGGGCAAGATAGAGGAATTAGGATTAGCCAGCCCTCTTGGGGTGGGACGGGGTGGGGCAGATACACACAGCATGTGGGTTGTCAAGGAGTGATATGATTAATGCTGAAACGGCAGCAGGAGTTTTTGCAAAGGCAGCCGCCGACTTAAACTAGACTGTGACTCAGGCTGTTGCTCTGGCAGATGCCAAAAAGCAAAGCCAAAAATGGCTAATGAGATATGTTTGCGTGAGGAAAACTTTAGAACAAATGCCCGTTCCCGCTGTGAATAATGGCACTGTCAGAGGAGAGATGTGATATGTGAAAAAAGCCTTCAAAAACACTGTCGGCGGGGAGGGCGGCAGTGTTTGTGTGTGGAGGGGGACACACACACCACAATGTGAAATTTGTTATATGATCACTTCAATGGTGTGAACATCGACAGAGTGGTAGACTGGAAGCATAAACTGTTTCTCTTCATACTATCGGGAAAGGAAGAAGAAACAGTGGGGGGAGATATGTACCAGATTTCATCTGCTTTTTTAAAAAAAGGAAAAGAAAAACAACAACCCCTGAAGTGGTGATGTCACAGAAAAACTGGAAATAGCCCACAAAGAAAATTTAATATAAAATATTTACATGGATTAATAGGAAGACTCCATATGTTGGTTTATATAGCCTGAAAATGATAAGGAGGTGGGAAAAACGAACTGAGTAAGGCAAATTTAAATCTTTTTCTGTGTAAGGGAATGTTTCTTTTCTGAATCATGGGCTAAAACCTTCTCTGGGCTCTGTTCATCTCTCAGCTTGTTTTGTGTAACCTTTGCTAGCCTTATCTTTTGCCATCTTTTCCTCCTTTGCTTGACAGAGAGTGACTCTGATTAACCCATCTGTCTTTTCTGTGTTATGACATTGCCATCCTCCTCATATGTCTTGACACTGCCTTGCAGTCCCAAGTTTTCAGGCGTGACTCAAGTTTTCAGGCCTTACTCATGGAGCGCCACACTCTCTTCCCAGGCCAGCTCTACCGTTATGTGGTGTGAGGTGGCGGCTTGGCTTCAGGTTCCGGAGCCACAAGGAATGATAACAGAGTACTGGAAAGACTCCTGTCTTAAAACCACAGAGAGCCACTGTCAGTATCAACAACATTTATCTATGAGGATCACTGGTCTGCCTTGGAATGTGTGCAGAGGAGGGCAGCCATGATCAAGGGTCTGGAAATCAAGCCTTATGAGGAACGCTTGAGGGAATGGGCATGTTTGGCCTGGTAAAGAGGAGACTAAAAGAGGAGATACGATTGTTGTTGTTGTTTAGTCATTTAGTCGTGTCTGACTCTTCGTGACCCCATGGACCAGAGCATGCCAGGTACTCCTGTCTTCCACTGCCTCCCACAGTTTGGTCAAACTCATGCTGGTACCTTTGAGAACACCGTCCAACCATCTCATCCTCTGTTGTCCCCTTTTCCTTGTGCCCTCAAACTTTCCCAACTTCAGGGTCTTTTCCAGGGAGGCTTCTCTTCTCATGAGGAGCCTAAGCTTCAGGATGTGTCCTTCCAGTGAGCATTCAGGGCTGATAGTCATCTTCAAATATCTGAAGGGCTTTCACATGAAAGATGGAGCAAGCTTGTTTTCTCCTGATCCACGGAGTAGGACCCAAACCAATGGCTTCAGCCTTCAGGTAGAAAGAGATGCCAACCAAACATCAGGAAGAAGTTTCTGGCAGTGAGAGCTGTTCAGCAGTGGAACGGACTCCCTCGAAAGGTGGCAGACTCTCCTTCCTTGGAGGATTTTAAGCAGAGGTTGGCTGGCCATCTGTCTTGGATGCTTTAGCTGAGATTCCTGCATTGCAGGGACTTGGGCTAGATGACCCTTGGGGTCCCTCCAGCTCTATGGTTCTGTGAATTCAAAGGCAGCTTCCTGCGATGCCACAGATGCCTGTAAAAAACCCCACAGCTGGTGCAAAATGTGACTGCGAGGCTGTTGAACAGAGTAGCAAGCTGAGCCATGTGTCCTCGGTCCTCAGTGCGTGTGATCTGTAATATCTGCTTCATGCATGCATGCAGCAAGCCAGCAGATGATGCAGTCCTCAGTTGCTGGATCCATGTTTGCAACGTTACCTGAAGGCACCTCTATAATGATCGCTAAAGCTAAACGCGACGGTTCCAGAGAGTTTTGAAAATGAAACCGAAACAAACCAGGTTAGAGGAACAGCATATACAGGAGGATATTTCACAACCCTTGTGAAATGGGTTATTCCTTCGATTAAATGTTCATCCGAGACACACACTGTCTTGTACACTCCCTTCTTGCTTACAGAAAAGGATCAGTGACAGCCTTGGCTCCAGGTGTCTGTCAGGGAAACAGTAAAAAGTTTTCTTTACAGCCTGAGTTTGATCTGATTATACTTGATAGACAAAAAATTAGAAAATAGGCACTTGCTAATTTAAAAGCCTGGCTTTCAAAGAGGCATTTATGTTAAGGTGGCAGCATATTGGAAAAGAAGAGTGCCACAAGGAAAAAAAATACAGGTTTTTAATAGCATGATTACAGTGTTTAACTTAATCCTTCACTTTAATTTTTCTAGGTGTATCTGTAGTTAATAGTTTAATCACTAGTGGGTGCTAGGCCCAACATTACCTGCAGGGTTTTAATAGTCCAGTGCTAGGTATTGTAGTCTTCCTAATTTGTATTTTAACATCCCCACTAAATAGTTGCAGCAGAAGATTAAAAAGTTTCAACACCACTACTTTTTTTCTTTTATTAATTTAGTATTATTTATTAATTTCCAGTATTTATACTTCATCTCTTCATTGAATATTTTCAACCCCAAAGCAGGGAACAAAGTAATAAAAATAAACATGTCCAATAAACAACAGATTAGCAATTCTGCCATAAGGTAAACAAGCAAAACTACATACAGGGTTGCCATGTTTCAAAAAGTAAAAACCAGGACACCCCAAAAGTTATTGAGCTTTTTTCAATTGACTTGCCTAAGATGCCTTTCCGGGCATCAATTCCCGGTAATGTCCTAAGCTACAATGACGACAATTAAAATTTCAAATTTAACCAAATGCAATTGGGGGGGGGGGGACACACACACAAGATGTTCAGACCAATAAAACTATCAGCTGCAGTTCCCGCTCTATTTCCCATTCACAATCCCTGTGTCTCTTGCAATGAGAGAGGTCCCCACTCTGTGCCAACAGACTCTCACTCTGTGACTTTCAAGCAATTTAACACCTTTCAACCCCCCAATCGCTAGCCTAATCCAGGCTCTCAGCCTGAATGGTATGAATTGCTGTCCACAATCATCCACAGCAATTATCCACAATCATCCTCCTGCCCTACTCCATAGAAGTAACAAAGCAAAACACATACAGTGGTGCCCCGCAAGACGAACGCCTCGCAAGATGGAAAACCCGCTAGATGAAAGGGTTTTCCGTTTTGGAGGCGCTTCGCAAAACGAATTTCCCTATGGGCTTGCTTCGCAAGACGAAAATGTCTTGCGAGTTCCTGCGGGTTTTTCCCCTTCCCCCCCTTTATGTAAGCCGCTAAGCCGCTTATCAGCTGATCCGCTAAGCCGCTAAAAGCTGCTAAGCCGCTAATAGCGCTAATCCGCTAAGCCGTCAATGGGCTTGCTTCGCAAGACGAAAAAACCGCTAGACAAAGAGAATCACGGAACGGATTCTTTTCGTCTTGTGAGGCACCACTGTACCCCCTTTCCTGTCCTGGGGAAACTTACAGGCTACAAGGTTGATAAAGCTGCTAGCAAGGGTCATGCAGGAGGATTTGCCAGCCCTTGTCACCTCTCTCTCCTCCTTCCCATCCGGTGCAAACAGTATTGAGGGGCCTCCAGGATAGGGTGCTCCAGAGCATTCCAGTATGATCCATAAATGTGTGTTATTACAATAAGGTATATTGGGGTTCTATATATCCAGAAAGTGTACTTGAATTGAATTGAGAGCAGAGGCGTAAGAAGGTCAGGTGGTACCCGGTGCGAAAAATTTCTTGTCACCACCCCATTTAATTTTTTTTTTTTTTTTGCCTGCAAAAATGGTTTTACGTTATTTCATATTTTCTTACAAAGGAATGTGGATTCTGATCCTCTGATAACAAGTAGGCAACTATGGACAGATACTTAAATCTACAGGATGGATTGTGTTTTGGCTTGTGTTATTTTATTTATAGTTATTGTTTATTTATTTAATAAAATTTATTTTTAAAAACCTGCAAAGTGGTTTACCAAAAACAAAAACAAAAACAAAAAAGCGCACAGCAGTAAAATCAAGAAAAATTGACAATCCTACTTTAAAACATACAAAAGCTAAAATATTAAGATTAAAATTACTTCAGCTTCCTAAGCATCTAGGTATGCTTGCCTAAAGAAGAATGCTTTTGGCAGGTGCCCGAAAAGAGTCTAGCAAAGGCATGTGCTTTGTTGAAATTTCAGCCTTCATGACATAGGAAAACGGCCAAGTAAACAGCTATTTTCATGGAGGAGGGTCAAGATATTAACTGATATGCATGAAATTTCATATGTAGCTATATAATCCCTAGTGTAGTAATATAAGACCTTTGGAGCAGGTATTTTTTTAAAAAAAGTTTTTTTTATGAACCGCCCTAGTAGGGTAGTAATTGATCTTTGATAATTTGTCACCCACCTCCATGATGGCACCTGGGACGAACCATGCTCCTGATTGAGAGGAGTCTATTTTTTCTAGTCTTGCTCATCTCCATATAAATAATAATAAAAACACCCGGTTTCTGAATCCTGACTGACACAGACTCTGGAGAACCCATGGAGAACCCCATTCAAATGCAAGAGGGACGTAGAGGAACTCACAGTAGCCGACAGTAGTCTCAGAGATGCTTTGTCTTGGACCTCCAGTGACCTCATCCTGAGCTCTGTCTTGATCCTGGCCCATCACTGCCAGGGCAAAGTTAATGGCAGACCAAGCAAGAAGGCCAAAATCACAGTAGTACTAGTTTGGCTTCCAGGCAGCTGTATCAGCAGGGTTCTCTTTGAGGGGAAGGGTCTGCGAGTGCAGCTTTCTCCCGATTGAAGTGCAAAGTGTTTGAGGACTGGGACATTCGCAGAGAAACCAAAATGCTTGTTTACAAAGCTATTGTACTACCAACCTTACTATATGCTTGTGAAACATGGACTACTCACAAACGCTATCTCCAACTCCTCGAAAGATTTCATCAACGGTGTCTCCGATTGGCCTCCACAGTCACAGACTCATTGTTAAAACCGTGTTTATGGATGTGATGGGACAATGAGCTACTTGTGCGTAAAAGGGTTAGTCCCTCGGAGTTTGCTTAACGTAGCAAAGCTCTGCCTTGAGCGGAGCCCTTGGACATGGCTCCGTCAGTCACTGGTAGAATCCGACAGTGGGCGCTTGAGGAAACGCTTCCAGCATAAAAGCTGCTTAACGGAAACGCGTCTCCTAGATTCCCTGCGTGACAGCTTCCGGCGAGGGGTGGGGGTCGCTAAAGGGGGCCTTGATACCTCCTCACTGTTCTCACTGGAAGTGTCCCAGAGCCTCCCCTCCGACTTCCTGTCCCTTGGAGCTCCTGCTCCCCCTCTACTGGTTCCCTCTTCTGCTGCTGAGTCTCTTCTATCCTCCTGGAGCCCTTCCGCCACCTGTTCTTCCGATGGCAGTTTCCTGACATCCACCTCCCCTCCAGGCCCCTCTCCACCCCCTCCCGCCTCCTCTTCTACAGGCGGTGAGGCTGGAAAGCCTCGGAAGGAACTCTCCTCGTCCTCAGAGGATTCAAACACTTCTAGCCACTGCCTTCCATTTCCTTCCCTGTCTTCCTCTTCTTCGTCGGAGTATGCCGCCTCCTCACCCCCTGACTCTGGGAACCCTTCAAACACCCCTTCCTCATCAGTGGTCCCGAAGTATTCCCTCCTAAATCGCTCCACCGGCTGCGGTTTTCTTGGGAAACGCTGATGGAACGTTTCTATCAAAACCTCGTCGTGGACTTCTTCTGCCGGCACCCACGTGTTTTCTGACTCTTCCTCCCCCTCCCATTCTACCAAGTATTCCACCCGATTCCCCTTCCACCTGGAATCAATGATTCCTGCCACTTCCATGTTGCATTCTCTCTCTTCTATGACAGGTGTTTGGGTGACCCCCCTCTCACGTTCCCCCCACTCCCGTCCCTCTCGGTACGGTGACAGT
Source organism: Podarcis gaigeae (assembly GCF_964106915.1). Taxonomy (NCBI): domain Eukaryota; kingdom Metazoa; phylum Chordata; class Lepidosauria; order Squamata; family Lacertidae; genus Podarcis; species Podarcis gaigeae. The sequence goes on from NC_139679.1 coordinate 104,235,070, forward strand.
AATGATCTGTGAAATACTGGGTGCAATTTCATGTGACTGGGCAATCTGAGTTTGAATGCTACTGGGTTAACCTGTTGTATGACCTCAAAGGGTCCCAACCGTTTGGGTCTCAATTTCTTACACCCTCCCTTAAACAGCAGTCCTTGGGTGGATAGCCACACCCGGATTCCCACCCTTATGGTTTCACCTTCCCTCCTATTTCTGTCTGCTTGTTTCTTATATTCTTCTTTGGTTTCTCCAAGTTGAGTTGGAGCTGCCGGTGGATTGCTTCCATTTCTTCCACAAAGTGTTCCGCCGCCGGTACACTCCAGTTCTCCCCTCCTTCTCCTGGGAATGCTCGAGGGTGACACCCATAATTGGCCAGAAAGGGACTCATCCCTGTGGACACGTTTTCCGCGTTGTTGTAGGCAAATTCTGCCAGAGGTAACTTATCTACCCAATCAGTTTCTCTGTCTTTTACATAACACCTCAGATATTGTTGCAAAACCCCGTTTGCCCTTTCTGCTTGCCCATTTGTTTCTGGGTGCCTGGCGGTGGAAAAACTTACCTCCACATGCAGCAAGCTCATTAGCTTCCTCCAGAACCTGGAAGTAAATTGTTTCCCTCTGTCGCTCAAAACCCTCAAGGGGGCGCCATGCAACCTGAAAATATGCTTTACAAACAACCTTGCGGTTTCTTCCGCTGTGACTGCATGTGAACAAGCTATAAAATGGCAAATCTTAGTTAGTTTTCGGTGGTCTCCATTCCAGTACCGCTTGCACCTTGCTAGGATCCATGGCCAGCCCCTTGTCTGACAACCGGTACCCTAGGAATTCCACCTCTCTGGTGTGAAACTGACACTTCTCCAGTTTCACCCACAGCTGGTTTTCTTGCAGTTTGCTCAGTACCTCTCGTACATCTCGCACATGCTGCTCTTCATCCTCTGAGTACACTAGTACGTCATCTAAGAATGCAGCGCAGTTCTTGTAAAGCAATGGTCCTAGGACGTGATTCATGAATGATTGAAAAACGGCCGACCCCCCCCCCCCCGGAGGCCGAAAGGCATAATGCAGTACTCAAAGGCCCCCAAGGGGGTGAACATAGTGGTTTTCCACTCATCTCCCTTTCTCATACGTATCAGGTTATACGCCCCCCCTCAGGTCCAGCTTGGTAAAAATTTTCCCTTTTCTCACCCGGGTCAGAATGTCATCGATTCTGGGCATGGGGAAAGTCACGGGTTCGGACACTGCGTTCAGGGCCCGGAAGTCCACAACCAATCTCGGTTTATCTGTATTTTTTTTGTCCACAAAGAACACTGGGCTACCCCCCACCGCTCGTGACTCTCTGATGAACCCACGCTTGAGGTTTTTGTCAATAAACTCCCTTAACTCCTGCATCTCCCTGTCTGACATTGCATACACCTTGCCCACTGGCAATTGTGCTCCTGGGAGTAAGTTGATTTGGCAGTCAAAGGGTCTGTGCGGGGGTAGTTTATTTGCTTCCCTTTCGCTGAAGACGTTGGCCAAATCTGCATATTGTCGTGGTACCCTTCCTTGATCTGTTGCTTCTATCTTTGCTAACGTGGCCTGGGTACCTACTTGGCCCCCCTTTTCCGTGCAGTGTCCCATACAATGCGCTGACCCAAAGGAAACCACTTTCTGATGCCATCCCACGAGCGGATCATGCAGCGCTAGCCAGCTCATCCCCAAAATGATGGGCGCTCCTCCCAAAGTGGCTATATTAAACGCTATCAGTTCCGTGTGTCTTGCCACCCTCATTGTCATGGGGACAGTCTGCTGGTTAACGTCTCCTCCCAACAGCACCCTCCCATCAATCGTGGTCACCTGCAGAGGATTTTTTAAAGGGATGGTTTGTATCTGGTGTGCGGCTGCAAACACCTTACTCATAAAGTGGCAGGAGCTGCCTGAGTCCAATAGTGCCTTAACCTTTAGCAGGTGTCCGTTTGTCAGTTCTAGCAACACCTCTATTACTAGCGCTGGTCTTGGTGGTTCCGGCGTGGGCACATTCACTGATCCTTGGCCTGGCTGCTGTGCCCCGATGGTTGCAGCCAGGCATTGGCTTTTACTGACTCCTTAGCTCCCTCCGCCTCCTCCCCAACAGCTCCCGCCATTCTTTGCCATTCCTTTCTTTACGGACAAACCCTAGCAAAGTGACCTGGCTGTTGGCAGAGAAAACATTTCTTGGCGCCTTTCCCCTCCTTCTTCCGCCCTTCGCTGGGGTTTGAAACTGTGCGCGCTGTTCCGATTTCCATCGGCTCTGCTGGCTGGGAAGGCTGCTCTGGAATCTCTGGAATGCGGAAATCCCTCCAACGCTCCTCTTTCCCTTCCCGCTTCTCCAAGGCTCTAGCCTCCTGCCGTGCTCCTATGGCCAGCGCTGATTTAGTCAGCTGGTCCATAGACTCCGCCCTGGGCGCCCGGGAAAGTTCATCTTTTACTGCCGAAGATAATCCTTCTTCGAACAGCATTTGTATCGGTTCCGCAGACAAATCCCAACTTAATTTATGGATCAACATGGTGAACTCAGTCCAGTACTCACGGACAGATCGGTTCCCTTGCTTACACGCCATTAACTGTCTGCGCGCCACTCCCTGCTCAATCTCACTGGAGAACATCAGATCCATGGTGCGAAAAAACTTCCTTGTGTTCTTTAGGACCTCGTTATTGGCTGCCATCAGGGGTCTCACCCAGTCTCTCGCCCCTTTTTCTAGATGGCCAATCACAAACACCACCCTCGATTCCTCATCAGGAAAATCATCAAACTGCAGATTAAGGGCATATTGCATTTCTGGCCTAAAGGCTTGATAGTTCCTGGGATCACCCCCAAATTTCTGCACCAGTCCCGGCACCTTCCTTGAGACTTGGGTGGCTTTTCCCTTCTCTGCATCGTGAGCCCTCCTCTCCTCAAGCCTAGCCGTTTGCAGGGCTAAGTGAACCTCCAACATCCTGTACCTTTCTTCCAGGCTTGGAACGGCTGCAGCTGCTCCCCCTTCTCCGGCTCCGGCTGGATTGCGCATGATGCCTCTCCTTGCACAAGCGCTTTCAGGGACTGTCGGATTGCTGTGATGGGACAATGAGCTACTTGTGCGTAAAAGGGTTAGTCCCTCGGAGTTTGCTTAACGTAGCAAAGCTCTGCCTTGAGCGGAGCCCTTGGACATGGCTCCGTCAGTCACTGGTAGAACCCGACAGTGGGCGCTTGAGGAAACGCTTCCAGCATAAAAGCTGCTTAACGGAAACGCGTCTCCTAGATTCCCTGCGTGACAGCTTCCGGCGAGGGGTGGGGGTCGCTAAAGGGGGCCTTGATACCTCCTCACTGTTCTCACTGGAAGTGTCCCAGAGCCTCCCCTCCGACTTCCTGTCCCTTGGAGCTCCTGCTCCCCCCCTACTGGTTCCCTCTTCTGCTGCTGAGTCTCTTCTATCCTCCTGGAGCCCTTCCGCCACCTGTTCTTCCGATGGCAGTTTCCTGACAATGGAAGACAGTCTTACTCATGAGGAGAAGATCCAGATGTAAGCCTTCTTGGTCAATGACACAACAAAAACCCAGGGACAGGCAATGATTATATAAATCCCTCAGATGCCTCTTGACCTTTGCTGGGCTAACATATCCCATCAGAGTTCATTTATCCCCCCAGCACCACCTACATCCCTCACTCCAGTTCCAGCAGTAAACAGTCCCTCTACAGTAAACAAGGTGCTGATCATAGACACTTAGTCCCCAGTAGCATCAACTTTTCCCTTCTGTGAGTGGTAAAACTCATTACTAATTCCGAATGAGTTGGCTAAGTATCAATAAAACAACTGTTAAATAGGATGAGTCTATCGAGCGATATCCTTCAGACATTCCCGGATATCCTTCAGACATTAGCTATAGTATTCCAGTATGATTGTCATATCACAGCACCACAACCAGCACATATTGGAGATATCCTGTGCTTGAGAATACATCTCCATCATTCATGAATAGCCCCCTGAGTTGATATCCAGTAGTGAGGTTCTTTTGCAGGTGCAAGCAGCACCTGGAATAAAACTGAGCTGTATTAAAAATGTGTGTGGGTGTAAGTTTAGGCTCCTTTCTTGTGGAATTCCTTCCCAACTGAGGTGTGGATCTATTACATCAAGGTCAACAAAACCTGGAGCTGACCGCTCAGTTAGGGTGTGTTGCTCTTTGTCTTATTCTCACATGCCATATGTATTGGGAGATGGCAGTGAAATTTTCCATACAAAATAAATAGCTTCTCTTGAGCTGTTTAATCCAAAACAAAACAAAACAAAAAGGTGGGGAAACCAGAGAGAGAGTAAGCTCAGAAAAGCACAATCCCCACTGTGCTTCAGTATGTTCAGCTCTCAAAAATATTTTCCTCTGCCACTGTGACAACAACAACAATAATACAAAAAATTATTGGATATGTTACATGATGAAAAGGTAAAGGTAAAACAAGGTAAAGGACCCCTGAATGGTTAAGTCCAGTCAAAGGTGACTATGGGGTTGCGGCGCTCATCTCGCTTTCAGGCCAAGGGAGCCGGCGTTCGGCCACAGACAGCTTTCCAGGTCATGTGGCCAGCATGACTAAACTGCTTCTGGCAGAACAGAACACCATGATGGAAGCCAGAGTACATGGAAACACTGTGTGCCTTTCCACCACAGCGGTATTTATCTACTTGCACTGGTATGCTTTCGAACTGCTCGGTTGGCAGGAGCTGGGACAGAGCAAAAGGAACTCACCCCATCGCGGGGTTTCAAACCACTGACCCTTCGATCGACAAGCCCAAGAGGCTCAGTGGTTTAGACCACAGCACCACCCACGTCCCAACAGGATGACTAACCAACCCCCTCCCCACACACAACTTACACATAAATCATTCGGTGGAGTAAATCTTCCAACCATATAGAAATGAGACAGCTGTACAACACAGAACATCCTTCTGAAAGCACATTATATGAAATATCAATATGTATGTATACAGAGCAAGAGCAATACTGCCATTTATTTGGCTAATAAAAACTGGGTTCAAGAAATGCATCTCATTCCATAACTGATATTTAGCAGAAAGTAGCACTTTATTCCGTGCTTCAATAACATAAAAAACTCATACTGCTAGAGGCCCCATTTTATACACTCTGTGTGTTCAAGTAACTGGTGAAATAAGCAAAGAGAAGCTCTGTACCTTGGAGTGGAAAGTCAGAAAGCACTCCAGCACACATTTATCAGATCACAAATGAGGCAGAGTTCAGTGTAAGAAATGCTTATATATTATGTTGGCCTTACCTTGAATATATTTCTTAGAAGAAGCTACATAAAGCAACCATATCCCATATGTTATAACAGCTTCTAAATAATTAAGTGTTGCTCAGTAAGAGCTAATGTTTTAAACCAGGTGTGTGTGTGTGTGTTTTGCTGTTGTGCATAAAAGTATTGCTGTTATTAGCTATTAAATTTATTGCTTGTTTTTTTGCCAAGGTAACCCAAAGCAACTTAACAATTTGTGAACAAACACATACATTAAATCTGCATTACAATAATACAGTTTCCCAGACCGTAGAGTCTGGGAATCAAGTCCCCTAATCATTTCATGTTTTTTCTTCCTTTCTTTTAGAGAATTGCTTACATCTTTGTGTTCTGATAATTTAGGATAGAGTGCCTTTAAACTGTGCAGCCTATAAATGCAGACACAATGAGGTCAGTTCCCCATTTCTTTAAAGTCCTCTTTGTCTCTTTCCAAATGGAACCCGTGGCCAAAATTCATTTCAGCCCGAGTGGTGGTTGCTTCTCCTTTAGCTGTTTTAGAAGTTATCTCAGCATATGGTCACTCCTTTTCAGAAATATTATTCAGGTAATTTGGCTAAATGTATTGCAAAGCTTTTTAGCTTCTCAGCTTAGAGATACTGAGTTCCTCTTTAGCTGTTTTGCCAGGTACCTGAACACGGAGTGCATATGAAATGGTGCCTGAAGCAATATATGGTTTTTATGTTATTTAAACACACAATAAAGTGCTACTTTCTGCTAAATACCATTTATTGAGTAAGGTGCATTTCTTGAAACCATTTTTTTTAAAATGAGCTAAGGTATATGGCTGTGTAATTAGCCTTGTTTTGAACATATATATATAGTCATGCTATTTTTACATAATTTTAGAAGTGTGTTCTATTACTGGATAGATATCTTATTTCTATATGGTTGCGTGATTTACTCTATTGAATAGAGTATTGTTTGTTCTGAATCAGTGGTAAAGAATTTTTTCAGGTTTTCATGGAGTCAAAAGTGCTTTAAAGCACGGACCTGTGCCTAGAATTCATGGGGTGAAAGCTAAGGGTGGATGAGCCCTCAGTGTAGCAAAGCGTGTTCTCCTTCATGAAGAGCACGTGTTGCGGCGGGGGCTAGCAAGACACCCCGCTGTTGCTGGGCAGGAAAGAGTTTGGCCACCATTAGTAGAGGGCTGGCTGTTGCTGGGGAGTATTATATGTTGCCATTTTTTGATTGACAGCCCTAGTCTTTAAATGCCCTGCACGCAGTGTTGAGCTTCCTCTTTTCGCTGGGTGCATCGGATCACCCTCCCTCCCTGCCTATTTTAGGTTGTTTGCTTGACCTTGCTATGCCTGTCATGGGGTCGTCTGCTTTTGGGGCAGGGGCTCAGTAGGAATTTTGTCCATTTGGCTGATTGGTTGGTGCCATTTGGTTTTTGCCTACTGAGTAGCAAATCGTCACAACTTGTAAGGTTGCAGTTAGGCATTGGTTTGGGAATTGGTTGGTGGAGGGGTATGGATTTGGCTGTGCCTGCCCCTCCAAAAGTGCTGCTGCTGCAAGGGTTTTCCATTAAAGGAACCCAGGGGCTCGCCATGCTTTTGTCCGAACCCTGTCAAGGGGCTAGGGCCACGCAAGAGCCCCTGGGAGCATTCTGGGGAGAGGTGAGGCATGGTTCCCAGTCCCATCTCTCTCCTCAGGTGTCTTACTCTTTTCTGACTTCGCATGCATGCGAATGTCAGACTGTCCCCGTGCGGGGTCAGATAGTCACAACCAATTCCTAAGCAACCACTCACATTGCTTGTAATTTAATAAAGGTGTGGCCAAAATTATGCCAGAAACCTTAAACAAAAATAATGTGTCACTTGTGTTTTATTGGGGGGTGTCTTGGGGACCTTGACACGCAAACTGAGCTTGATGGACCAGGGAGAGTTCCCTGTGTTTCTCCTGTTCTTATGTAGTCAGGGAACTGCTCCACCATGAACTGAATAGCAATGTTGTTGTTGTTGTTGTTGTTGTTGTTGTTGTTGTTGTTGTTGTTGTTGTTGTTGTTGTTTTGCTACTACCCTTCATCCAAGGATCACAGTGCGGTTTACAATATAAAAACATGAAAATATGTAACATAAATACATACAATGGTTAATTTTCGCCTCAGCACACCCAAAAGGGCCTTGCAAATTTCTCTTTGTTCTCAACTGAATCTGTTTAGGAAAAGGGGCATAAAATATTTACTTATTTACTTACTTAATTTATATACGGTCGTACCTTGGTTTTCGAACAGAATGCGTTCCAGAAGTGCGTTCAACTTCCGAAATGTTCAGAAACCAAGGCATGGCTTCCAATTGGTTGCGGGAGCGTCCTGCGGCCAATTGGAAGCCGCGGTAGACTTTTGGTTTCCAAGGCAAAGTTCGCAAACCGGAACACCTACTTCCAGGTTTGCGACGTTCGAGTTCTGAGTTGTTCATGAACTAAGGTGTTCAAAAACCAAGGTACGGCTGTACTGCCCTTCATCTGTAGATCTCAGGGTGGTTCGCAAAATAAAAATGCAAGATAGAAACACAAAATAAATAATAAGAACAAGAAAGAAAGAAACCACATACCAATAACCCCCTCCTTTCTCTGCCCTCTCCCACAAACACATTAAAAAGAGCACAGGATATCAATCAGCCAAAGGTCTGGTTGAAGAGAAATGTTTTTGCCTAGTGCCTAAAATATATATAATGAAGGTGCCAGTTGAACATTCCTGGACAGAGCATTCCACAAACGGGGAGCCATTTCAGAAAAGGCCCATTCTCATGTTGTCACCCTCGTGGTGGCAGTACATGAAGAAAGGCCTCAGATGGTGATCTGATGGGTCCAGGTAGGTTCATATGGAGAGAGGCAGACCTTTTTCTACATGTTCCAATAGTGTTGCAGGGAACTATGTATGAAAATGCTGGTGTTTTTAGCTCTTGACAACTTGTTTCCGAGTACGTTTCTGAGCACAATTCAAAGTGTTGGTGCTGACCTTTAAAGCTCTAAATGGCCTTGGTTCAGTATTCCTGAAGGAGTATCTTCACTCCCATCGTTCTGCCCAGACACTGAGGTCCAGCGCCGAGCACCTTCGGGCGGTTCCCTCACTATGAGAAGCTAAGTTACAGGGAACCAGGCAGAGGGCCTTCTCGGTAGTGGCACCCGCCCTGTGGAACACCCTCCCACCAGATGTCAAAGAGAGAAACAACTGCCAAACTTCTAGAAGACATCTGAAGGCAACCCTGTTTAGGGAAGCTTTTAATGTTTGACAGACTATTGTATTTTAATATTTTTTTGGAAGCCGCCCAGAGTGGCTTGGGAAACCCAGCCAGATGGGCAAGGTATAAATAACAATACGTTGTTGTTGTTGGTTCTCTTCTCTGCTGTAAACCCACATATGAACCCATGAAAGTACCACACAACACATAAGAAGGCGTGGTTGTAACTTTTGAAATACAGCAACAAAACAGTAGAGCTTTTTGTTAGCAAGGAGTTCTTTCCTGAAGTAGAAGGCTGTAACACACTTTTCCCCTGTGCGAACCAGGCAGGGTTTGTTTTTTGACTGTCATACACAGAATCCTGATTACCCACGAAGGGGGTGTCCTGTCAGTGCAATGATCAAGGCATTCAAGAGAGCACATGACAAACAACCACCCTTCCAAAAAGTACAAGGTAAAGAAAATTGCTCAAGGAGAAATGATTAAAAGATGGAAAAGCTCAGGAGGAAAGCTGAGAGCCCTCTAACTATGCATTCCCAGCCAGAGTTTCTTGATATCGAGAAGATGAAAAAATGGGCATCCAGAGACATCGCGAAAGGAAACAGTACCCCAAGCCCATAGTTTTCCTTAGGTGTCTTATTTGTCAACTTTCAAAAGTCCAACCGAACTTTATTCTCTACAGGCAAACATGTTGTTTGCACTGAGTAATATACCCAAGTCGCATTGCCTTGATGTGTCTGGGATCTGTTTGATGTGATGCTCAGCGCTTGGAAAGGGAAGCGTAATGGACTCACGCTCCTTTTCTCTGCACTTCTCCTTCGCTCTCAGAGGGGATCTGTGGCATCTCTGCCCAACCTTAGAAAGATGCCAAAGTTGGTGGTGCAGGGGGTGTTTGTATATCTCTACTTGGTGTGTGTCTGTGTGTGTGCTAAAGTTGCCTTTGTTGGATTTAGTTGCACTTCCTGTTCCGTGACTCACTTTCACAGCTGGAGTATCTCCAGTTTTGAATTTCTAATCCTCAGGGCTGGCGCAATACACTTTGCTGCCTGAGGCAAAGAACAAGATAGCGCACACACACACACACACACACACACACACACACCTTCCAGTTCCATGGGCAGAAGCAGAACAGACTGGCAGCTGAATATTACTTGTACACTGATGGTACTTTTCACACCACAACTGAAGGTGGCAGTCTAGTTTAGGGCAGCCCCATGTGCCACACAGGGGTGTTTCCTACAGCGTGTCACCACCACTCCCTGCCTCCCAGAACCTGCTGCCTGATACAGCCACCTCAGTCTGCCTACTGGTGGGGCTGGCTCTGTTGAATGCAATTTAAGGTTTTGATTAAAAACCTTCATTTTAGTAGAGCTCAGCTGTTATGGATTCTGTGGGAAAGTGTCAGTAGGATTCAGAGTCTCAGAACAGAGAGTTCTCTCGGATGCATTTTTACAAGCGAAAGAGGGGGCGCAGAATATAGAAACAGCCACTTTAGTTTAAAAATGATGCACCTCAGTGTTTTAACATATGAACGTGAAGAAAGGAGGTACTTCTTTTATATATGCCTGCATTTATTTGCCAAGCGGCATCACATCAAGCTATTTTGATACTGGGCCGACGGTTTATAATATATTGCATCTCCGTATGTCAAAGTTTCACAGAGACGTCTGGAATGTGCTTCAGAAATATAAATAAAACATAATGCAAAGTACTTCTTCCCATGTCTTCAGGTTGTTATGGAAGTGCATCTGAAATTAGAGAGGGCTGTGCTTTAATTAGAATGCACATTTATTACTCACCGTGCTAGGTAAACTGAAATTATTCTCAATTTGCTCTTCTGTATCATGTAATTGAACAAAAATTTAAGGCTGATAACTTGCAATTACATTGATTTCCATTTTGCTCCTTGGATATTCTTCAGTATGACAGAGCTTGTAGTGGATGTCACTTTATCAACAGCTCATCTCACCAGTGCCCTAATTGCAGGCGGCAGCTAAACAGTTTTAATACTATGTGAAAGTTCTCTTGGCAGAGGAGATTAAAAATGTCACAAATCTGTTTGGGTGGACAGCTTCATTGTCGCTCTTATAATAGTTCCAGAGGTCTGATGGGATAGGACAGGGTTCTTTACAACCCACATCACTCTGCGAAAACTGTGAATAAGGAGTGGGTGCAAACATTTATTACATTTTTCTTCATTATTTTTCTATCCCAACTTTCAGGATGGGTATCCCAAGTTCAGGGTGGGTTTCATGAGCCATGGCTTCTAATTGGGGGAAAAAAGAAACTCAAAAGTTTGGCAAAAGTAGTGCAAGCAGACAATAATGAATGCAAAAATGAATTTCAGGAGCATTTTGCTACAACATCTGGTTGGCCACTGTGGGGATAGGATGCTTTCGGTTGAATTTGTGATGGCTTTTAGTCAAACACAATAAATGAATGAATGGTTGAAGACTTTTGGTTTGGGTGCTCTTAATCTTCACCACAACTTAGGTTTAGATACAGTGACAGGAAAAATGTCATCTAGTCTTCTTCTTTAGCAATCACTCTTAGCCAAGTAAGATTGTCTTCCATGAACATGGTCTTAACAGTGAGTCCATAAGTGACTGCACAGGCCAGATCTGGATCCACACATCCTTCCACAGTGGGGACATTGGTTTCTGGGTGGGAGTTGATCACGGCAAGGGTTTGCCAAGTGTGCCTTCCTCTTAGCATGTTTCTCGCTTTGGTCCTGAGTTCGAGCGTCTTCAAAGCCCATGACACCTTTGGTAAAGGCTGTTCTCCAATTGGAGCACTCGCAGGCCAGTGTTTCCCAGTTGCCGGTGTTTATACTACATTTTTAAAGATTTGCCATGAGAGAGTCTTTAAACCTGTTTTGTTCAGGTTGTCTACTAAGCTTGGTGCCTGAGTAGGAATTTTGATCCGAGGTCTTTCCATTTTAAAACCAGCACTCCGCTATACCACATGGGTTCTCGACCTTTTGTTAAACTCTGAACTCTCTGGATCATTCTTCATGGCTGCTTGTTAGGGTGTCAGGGGAAATGGTGAAAACTGACAGACTGCTGAGCTTGAGACATTGTCCTCTGACAGGTATTGTGGGCTTGAGGATACATAATGGGGGAAAGTTGCCCTAATTAAAATGTGCTTACTTAATATGACAGTTATTTGAAACGTGCCTGCATATTAAAGACCTCATTATGAACCATGTGCTGTGTGTTAAAATGATAATTGTGTCAAGGGGTAATTAACTTTTCTCTCATAGGTGAGCTTGATAGGTCACTTGTGGCTCCGTCCTGCTTGTTTGTGTTTGGTTGATTTTGGAATCGGCGCAGATGTACTTGGAATACGAGAGGTGTTTTCAGCTTCAAAAGTATTGGGATATTCCACCCCCTCCCCTTTGCTTGCTTTGAAAAGCTTTATTAGCAATTGTAATTCCAGACATGATCAGGACTCTGAAAGAGCCTCCTTTTGTAAACACAATGTACCACCGCATGAATACAGTCCCCTACTTCCAAGATAATAATTTGCAAACCACATCCCTGGTCTTATGTTTTCCATTTTGTATTTTGTGGCAAAACAGAAAGTTAATAAATTCAATTTAACAAGCAATCTTGCGTTCGGAGGGAGCTTGCACAAACAAGCGACTCAAGCCCATTGCAGAACCAACAAACACACACACACACACACACAGTCAGGTCGAATCACTGGACAAGTGGCCAAAACATTCAAGGTTATAGAAGTTCAAGACAGGTGGCACTACAATGTCTCCCTTAATATATAAGGTTTCTAGTTTCCATTAGGGATGCCGTGGTAAACTGTCGGCTTAGATTTCCAATGTGGATATTGTACTTCTGCTGGTACAAACCATTATCTCAATCCCTCTTTAGGTCTGATTTGACCCAGTTTAATATCCATTGGGGTCTTTTGTGAAGGTGACCATCACTGCAGTGAGTTCCACGCATGATACTGGTGCAGTATAGAAGGAACTCAACTTGACGTTGTCTGTTCTTCCAGTTTCAGAGGCAGCCTCGGTCTTCACATGAAGTAAACTAACACTAGTTAAATAAATAACCCTCAGTTTACCAGGGGCGATGGGAACATGAACTCATTTGACAGAAAGGCAGTCAATTTTAGGATGGTAACAACAGTTAGAAGCAGTCATGTCTGCTCAGAAGTAAGTCCTACTGAATTCAATGGCTCTTACTCATAGGTAAGTGGTCCACACTGCAGTCTAACTTTGTTACCACGCGATTAAATCTACAAACTTACAAGGCACTGTAGAAAGCTGCTACCGTACTGGAAAATGAGCGTAAGTGTGCAATATTAAGGTGTGGAAAGTGTGATTCTCCTCCTCCCCCATTTTAAGCGATGACTTGGCTTTCTTTTTAATAAAAATCTCCATTAGGGCAAGTGCAAACTAAGGCACTCTACTGCTGTTTATTTACTGCATGTTATCTAGGAATGTTCCGTACTTAATGTATGATTAATGGCACTTTCCACTTTGCTCCCTGTTACATCATAACCCAGATATGAAATATTGATTTGTATTCCCCTTCAAATGCCCATGTGAAAGACCAGCAATTAATCTGTGAGTTCAAAGTGTGGACGCCATGTTGCTAAGGGAATACTCCTTGCTGGAAGGTCGAAGTGTTATTAGTCTTGGTACAGAATTATTCTGTATAGGCGACAAAGTCTTTCCTTCTTTTAAAACCAAAATTTTATTGAGCATTCTTTCGTGTTACTGTAACTTTCAATTTTGATGAGTGGGGAAGGGAGTGACCCAGAATTGCTTTTCATATTTGGCAACATGGGCCATTTATGAAGTCAGATGAGTGGTGAAATGAGGTTTAAAATGATGCACTGGTCTTCTATAACTGCCCTGGTTTGCACATGACACTAAACCCATGGTTCATTAAACTATGCTGTAGCATTTTGTGTGAACCCAGATTAGTGGCTTAACTGTGGTTTGTTTATTGCCAACAAGCCATGAGCCAAAACCATGGCTTGTTGTTTTCTTACAACCATTGGTTTTTAAAAATAATCTATGGTTTGGCATTACATATGAACCCAACATCCTTTCTTAATTATGGTTTCTCTGAACACCCCACCTGAGATGCCCAGCAAACTATGAGCAACTGGAAATCAATTTGAACTAATAATAATAAACTTTTATTTCTACCCTGCCCATCTGGCTGGGTTGCCCTAGCCACTCTGGGTGGCTTCCAACACATAATAAAACATCAAGCATTAATAGCAGCAATTTGAACCAATATAAAAAGTCACAATAACTTTAAAATAAACAATTTATATCAAATAAAGCAATATCCAATAATCCATTAGAATCTAATAGTAAACAGTAAAATTAAACATCAGAAAATAATTAAACAGTTTACACTTATCATTTGCAATAAAGATTTACTAATCTATAAGCAATAAAAAATAACAGCAAATCGCAATGCATAAAATACCACAACACATACAAAGTGCATTCTGCACCATTTGCCAGGACTAAAACTGTAAAAGAACAAGCCGTAGTTTGCTCAGTTGTCTGTGGGACAGCCCATGGTTTGTTAAACAAACTATGGCTTAGTGTTACATGCAAACCAAGCCGCTCTACACCACATCAGTCTCAAATTTATGTAGCTCTACTTAAAACACTCTGAGCTAACTTCCTTTCCATGCCATAAAGGGAAGGATGCCCCATTGACTCATTTACCTTGGGAAGATACAGGATGGAGTCTGACTGGAAGGCAGTATCATCACAAATTCTTGAATTAACTAGGTTCATGTCAGCTGTAAAGTTTACTATTGTTTGTGCAGTTGGATCGATCTTGACATCCCTGGCTTTGGAACCGCATAGCCATTCTATGCATGATGGGAAACTGCCCCCAACCCCCCACGTCCCTCCAGGTTTGAATGATTAGTGTTGCAAAGTGCACTCTGAACCATTTGCCAGGAGTAAAACAGATTGATTTCCCATCTCCATTAGTGTATGGGAGGGTAGTTACAGTAGGTCTTCTTCTTCTTCTTCTTCTTCTTCTTCTTCTTCTTCTTCTTCTTCTTCTTCTTCTATCACTCGTAGCTGAGATGCCAAAATCCAGCACCGCCTGAGCTCTGCGAGTGGGTACAGTAGGTATAGCTGCACTGAAAGGTATCAATTGTCCACTTTTGGAATGGAATAAAATAGTGTGAAATGGTGGAGTAAGTATAGACTAGTACGCTGTTTGAAGGGGTCCCATCTCCCTAATCCTTTGGGACCTCTTCATTTGTCCCAGCCCTGACTATAGATCTAGCAAATTTCCCCTCTTGCATTTTTTAAAGCTAAAGTCTTGAATGAATTTTCTTCTGAGAGATAAGACATCACATTCCTTAATTTAGCTATTGTTGTTGTTGTTGTTGTTGTTATTGTTATTATTATTATTATTATTATTATACCACTCCTCACCCGAAGATCACAGGGCGGTTCACAACATAAGAATACAAAATGAGAACATAAAATACATAATAAAACAAGAACAAGAACAATCCATTAGCCTTGCTCCCACAAACCCATTTAAAAGGCCATAAAATGTTAATCAACCAAAGGCCTGCTTATAGATAAATGTTTTCCCCCTGCTTCTAGGTGCTAGGTGTGACACAAAATTGTGGTGACTTTGTTCTTTTACAATCCAGAGAGACAAGTGATATTCCGTGTTCTATAGGACTTTTAACAAGACATGTTGGAGATCAGATCTGGGTTTACACACCTTTCATGTAACATTCATTTCATATAGTCAAGTACAGTTAACCCAAGTACCTCGGGTTAAGAACTTAATTTGTTCTGGAGGTCCGTTCTTAACCTGAAACTGTTCTTAACCTGAGGTACCACTTTAGCTAATTGGGCCTCCCGCTGCCGCCGCTGTGCTACCACCGCACGATTTCTGTTCTCATCCTGAAGCAAAGTTCTTAACCTGAGGTACTATTTCTGGGTTAGCGGAGTCTGTAACCTGAAGTGTCTCTAACCTGAAGTGTCTGTAACCTGAAGCGCCTGTAACCTGAGGTATTAATGTATACATTACAGATATTAATGTATACATTAATACATTGGTACCAAGAGGTTCAAACACTCACACATTCATTCATACATACATACATACATACATACATACTCACAAGGCCCTTCATGTGGGCTGATCATGCCTCACGCAAGAGCTGTGGGTGTCAAGAATTAGTGCTAGTCCCGGCACACTGAGGGCATGCAGAGAGGCCTTTTTATAGTCTTCTTCCCCTATTGCCATCTGTGGGGTGGCTTGCAGAAGGATTGAATCTCTACCGCTCTTCTCCTGCTCTCTTTTTGGACCACCATCAAGAAAACCCTTTTCAGTCGTACCTCAGAGCAGACAGACAGTATGTTCCGGAACTTTATCTCATGTCCATGGCCCATTGCCAGTTCCTCCCTGTTTTTGTCCTTTTTTTTTTTTTTTTTGCTTTCCGTAAGCAACAGCCAAAGACAACACCACAATCATACATTCCTCTTTGATAAAACTAGTTTCTTGCTTTGCTTGCCGGCATATCATACCTTGCCAATTCTCCATCTTCTTTTGGGCCCAACATTCATACTATTCATGACAGGTGAGCCTTCCTGGGGAGAGCATTGCACAAATAGGGAGCCACTATAGAAAAGGTCCATTCTCGTGTTGACACTCTCCTGTGGAGGGGGCACATGAAGAAGGGCCTCAAATGTTGGTTGCAGGTCCAGGTAGGTTAATATGGAGAGAGGCAGCCCTTGAGGTATTGTGGCCCTGAGCCATTTTAAGGCTTTATAGGACAAAATCAGCTCTTTGAATTGGACCTGGAAACTGATTGGTAGCCCATGCAGAGGGGACGGGATTGGTATAACATGCTCAAACCATCTTGCGCCAGTGAGCAGCCTCACTGCTGAATTCTGCACCAGCTGAAGTTTCTGAACTGTCTTGAGAGCCAGTGTGCTGTAGTGGTTAAGAGTGGTAGTCTTGTAATCTGGTGAACTGGGTTCGTGTCTCTGCTCCTCCACATGCGGCTGCTGGGTGACCTTGGGCCAGTCACACTTCTCTGAAGTCTCTCAGCCTCACTCACCTCACAGAGAATGTTAGCCACTTTGAGACTCCTTCGGGTAGTGAAAAAGCAGGATATAAAATCCAAACTACTACTACTACTACTACTACTACTACTACTCTTCTTCTTCTTCTTCTTCTTCTTCTTCTTCTTCTTCTTCTTCTTCTTCTTCTTCTTCTTCTTCTCCTCCTCCTCCTCCTCCTCCTCCTCCTCCTCCTCCTCCTCCTCCGGCAGCCCCACATATAATACATTGCAGTAATCTAACCTAGAGGTTACCAGAGCAGAGACAACAGAAGTTAACCTATTCCTGTCTAGATAGGGGTGCAGCTGGGCCACCAGCAGAAACTGATGGAAGGCTCTCCACATCACGAGGCCACCTGAGCCTTAAGCAAAAGGAAGGGGCCACCTGAGCCTTAAGCAAAAGGAAGGGATGCAGGTGTACCCCCAAGCTACATACCTAATCAAGAGCAGGCAGCTTCCTTTCCATATAGTTTAAGGAACTACCCACCAACAGAGTTTCAGCCTTATCTGGATTGATCAGATTCATTAGGCTGCTCTGCACTACTGGAAGAACTATTTTCTCTTTCAAATGGTTTTGGAATGACAACACACTGGCAGACATTTTTTTGCCTTCTCACCTCCAGGTGATACTTTTTCTCATGCTCAAAAATTCATTCTTAAGAGCCTAAAGAACTTTGATTTCTTCATGTCAATGTAGTTCATGTGGTTTGAGCTTAATATGGACAAGCTAAGACATAAAGCTTAGTTCAAATGCGAAAGGGACAAAGTAGTAGTATTTGGATGCTGTACATATAATTCTGCTGTTTTGTGAGGTTGAACACTGTATGCTGGTAGCTGGGCCTGTTTGCAAGGCTTTGCTCATAGTATTCAAATCAAATGCCATTGTCAGCTGATAGTATTCAACTCTCTCTAGAGACTGTGTATAAGTTACCTACCCTGAATTGAGGTAAGCCACACTGTGGGTTAAACCACAGAGCCTAGGACTTGCTGATCAGAAGGTTGGCGGTTCAAACAGCTCCAGCGGGAAGGTAAATGGCGTTTCTGTGCGCTGCTCTGGTTTCGCCAGAAGCGGCTTAATCATGCTGGCCACATGACTCGGAAGCTGTACGCCGGCTCCCTCGGCCAATAAAGCGAGATGAGCACCACAACCCCAGAGTCAGCCACAACTGGACCTAATGGTAAGGGGTCCCTTTACCTTTACCTTTATGCTATGAAGTTCTATCTTACTTAGTTTTGTGGGCAGCATAGAAAGCAGGGTTTGCGGCACAAAATGGCACAAAACCAACAAAGTTGAAACATGTCCTAAATTAAAGGGTTTTTTTTTTAAGCAATATTCTGAAATTTATCTGACATAGGAGATTTCTAGTTCCCATTCCCTTTTCAAAATGTGAGTTTGAGGAGCAGAGGTAGGAAAAGCAACATTTCATTCTTGTTAATTTGGAAGCAGATGAGTAGACTGGATTTGCTGTGTTGTCAGTGAATCAACTTACTTATCTTAAACAAATAAGCAAAGCTTAACATGGGCGTCTGAGCAAGATCTTGCAATAAAACCTGAAGAGTCCCCCCCCTTTTTTTCACTCATTTGCCCACTGTATTATCCTTGATCTCTCTGAAATCAAAAGGGAGGAAAAAAGAATGAGTTAAGGCCCACTCAAGCTGTGGTTTTTGTTCACCATCTTCTGAAGGGCCAAGGCTCGCTCTCTTGGTTCTGCCAGTCATTTTAATTTCCTCTTCTAGTCAGGATGCTTGAGGGCACATTGCTGCTCTAGAGGCATGTTTTGGGAATCCCACTGACAGTGGTGGGTGAGATGTCTGTAAAGCTGAGGGCATTTTCCAGCCTCCTCTCTCCCCGAGCCTGCAGCAGAGCAGTAGACTTCTGCCACTTGCCATTTAATTTGAGCATCCGCAGCAGTGAAGGCGAGCTGGATTTTTCCTGTAATAATTCTTCCCTAACTAAACATAATAAATACTCTCCTAGCACATTATCGACTGGCTGACAGGAGGCATGTCTCCCTCCAGCCCTGTCTGTTTTTGAAGCAATATCTTCAGCGATCGTAGCCTCTTTCCTGCCCAAGTGTCACGAGAAGCATCTGCTTTCACTGACTTAACAAGAACTTGACAGTGACCTTTGGAATTTGCTTTAGGGGGTGAAAACAAAACCTACATGATCTCTGCATGGAAAAAAAAGCAATTTATATTTAATATGGGGGAGAGAGAGAGAGGTATTGTTAGGGATGTTGCTAATAGTGCACGTTGCATAATAGTGTAATGAATCATTACAGATCCTTTGAAGGCAAGGGATTATTTCTAGGTTGTCGTGGGCAAAGGGGGCTGGACTCCTGTTCTTGGCTATGCGGGAGGCTGCTTTGGAAAGAAAGGTGCAGACGTCAAAGAAATTCTAAGAGGGAGACCCTTCACAATCTTATGGTTGCTCTCCCTCCTCCCTGCATGACTTCATTAGAATCAGTGCCAGATTTATGTATAAGCTAAACAAGCTATAACTTAGGGCCCCACTCTCTTGGGCCCCCCCAAAAAATTAAAGAAAAAAGAAACTTGGATGTACATTCCCAACATATAAGATAAAAAACAAATAAAATAAAACCTATGTAACAGCAACATTGGCAAATGGCTTTAGATACCTATTAGGTCCCTCAATTAGGGACGCGGTGGCGCTGTGGGTTAAACCACAGAGCCTAGGACTTGCCGATCAGAAGGTTGGCGGTTCGAATCCCCATGACGGGGTGAGCTCCCGTTGCTCAGTCCCTGCTCCTGCCCACCTAGCAGTTCAAAAGCATGTCAAAGTGCAAGTAGATAAATAGGTGCCGCTCCGGCAGAAAGGTGTTTCCGTGCGCTGCTCTGGTTTGCCAGAAGTGGCTTAGTCATGCTGGCCACATGACCCGGAAGCTGTATGCCGGCTCCCTCGGCCAATAAAGCGAGATGAGCACCGCAACCCCAGAGTCGGTCATGACTGGACCTAATGGTCAGGGGTCCCTTTACCTTTACCTAGGTCCATCAATTACCATATAGCATATATTCAACACAAAAAACAGCAACAATTTGTTCTTAACAAAGGACAGCTGGACATATGAAGGGCCCCATTACCTTCAGTAGCTTAGGCCTCATCAAACCTAAATCCGGCCCTGATTAGAATGAAAGTTGAATCCTGCTGGATCAGGCTATTGGCCCGTGTCAGGGACTGGCTGGCAGATAAGGAGTGGTGGGAGGCTCCAGCTGGAGAACCTCAGAAGAGGAAGAGAAGCCTCAGAAGAGGAATGTTTAGAGCCAGGGGAGTGGTGCTAGGACACGGAAGACAGGTCAGAGAATGAAGGGTGGGGGGCAGAATGGTTGGATGCTGAACAAACAACAGGCTTGAGTGAGAGAGAGGACGAAGAGACAGAAAACACTGCAAATGTAGGACAGGCAGCTGAGGAGGAGGTAGGATCTGAGCTTTTTTTTTCTGAGGGTACTCAGGGGTATGCACTACCAGTACACACACCCCCGTGTTAACAGTGTGGCATTTACTGTAACAACTCCATGGTGAGTAGCAGCACCATTTTTTCTTATAAAGCACTGGGACTGAGGTTGCAACCAGGGCCGGATTTAGGTTTGATGAGGCCCTAAGCTACTGAAGGTAATGGGGCCCTTTATATGTCCAGCTGTCCTTTGTCAGCAACAAATTGTCGCTGTTTTTTGTGTTGAATATATGCTGTATGGTAATTTATGGACCTAACAGGTATCTAAAGCCATTTGTGCATAACAAATAGGAGCCTACACAACACAAAACACTGTTGCTGCATGTAGGTTAAATTTTATAATTTTTTTATCTTATATTTTGGAAATGCACATCCAGTTTTTCCCCTTTAATTTTTTGGGGGACCCCAAGAGAGTGGGGCCCTAAGCTATAGCTTGTTCAGCTTATACGTAAATCCGGCACTGGTTGCAACAGATTTACAGGAGCTTATTGGTCCTGCTGTATTCAGCTCCCCTCCTCCCTTGTCTCCAAGGGCATGAGATGATTCCAACCAATTCTTTTATGTCGAGATACATTCCATGAACATCTGTTGGAATGACGCCGGCATTTTGGGAATGAAACCGGTTTCAGGATTTCCAAATGCTACCTTCTTTTTATTATATAGAACAGCTGCCGCCGACTTCTTACAATGTAAAACGGTGAGTTGGGGGGGAGGGTAGGAAATGGACCTGAAGGATGAAGATGTCAGGAGGCAGCAATAGTAGAATCTTCCAGGGATGAGTGGAAATAGCTCTGAGATGCAAAAGCGAATGCTTTTAAAATGTAAGAGAAATAAAAATGCAAGAAGGGGCAAGCGAAATAGCAAGAGAAGCAAAGTGAATATATCACCTGCAAAGAACCTTCTTAAACTCTGGGGGAATGTACAGTGTTGGAAAAGCAGGTCGCTTTTAATACACTACAAGTTTATGGTTTTCACACAGTATCCATTCTAATAGAGAGTTTATTAAAGAATAGGTTTTTGACTGCTTCTTGGCTTTAGCCAGCAAGTGAGATTTGTTGTGCCGGCTCTCATAAACAACATTTGTTATTTCTGTATGACTGTGACATATTCAGCTGCTGCCAATCTACTGGCTAGGGAATATAACTCTTGTCTCAGCCTGCTACCATGGCCCAGAATAGAGTGCTTTGCGTCTCTGCCAGTCTATGCAGCCTAGATAAAGCGCGAGAACATTGAGCATGTTTCGAAACAAATATGTTTACAGCCGGCTTTATTTGAGGAAGCCTCATCATTGACATCACATAAATCTCACCTCCAAGAGCTGGTGACTTTTATCTAAGCCTTTCATCTCTGTTAAATCTAACTCAGTGCTTGCTTTCTTCTTCTTGGTTGGAACAGATGATTGTGTTAATTTCCAGAGCAGCAGCTGGCATGCCCAGACATATGAGAGCTGCAAAATTAGAAAAGGTAAAGAACCAGGCGGTTGTAATTGATCAATTAATAGAATTTGGGTTGATTGGTTTTTAAAAGAACGTGCGCGTGATTTAACCTTCAGCCGCTGCTGTCTCGTATCTCGTTTGGACCTCATGTACAGGGCTATGGGAGTATACGGAGTTCAGCTTCTCTAGTGAGATACGGGTGAGATAACTCAAGCATTTTAAAATCTTTTTTAAAAAAATATGATAAGAAATTCCGATCAAAATCCCCAAGGGCCGTCTGCTGTGGCAGACAAAATGGATGTGGATTAAGCAAGGGCCTAAATGGTAGCTGGCAAGTTCTGTCGTTGCAAACTGAAGTCATCTTGAATCCCAGCCAAGCTTCCTATATCTAGCATCAAGAAAGAAATGCCAATGACATCAGCCTGGCTAATGGCTCTCCCTTCAGTTTAGATTGGAGCACAAATTCTCGGGCCAGGTTTCTGCTGGCTTAAAAAGACCAAGGGGCTTTCAAACAGTTGCATCCAAAGCGAATTCGGTTCCACGCCTTCTCTAGGAATGCTGGCACAGAATCTGTTGCCCTGTGCAGCAAGCTGCAAATACATGTACTCTTCAACACTCCTGATTCTGTGTGCATGAAGCTGTCAAACAAGGATCTATCAAATTGGTGGGCCAGCCTGAATCAGCTGCCTCTTCCATATGCAAAGTGAACCAAGCAGCTGTTGACTGAGTGAGCATGGAAGTACAGTGGTACCTCGGGTTAAGTACTTAATTTGTTCCGGATGTCTGTTCTTAACCTGAAACTGTTCTAAACCTGAAGCACCACTTTAGCTAATGGGGCCTCCTGCTGCCGCCGCGCCACGGGAGCACAATTTCTGTTCTTTTTTTTATGATATTTTATTGGAATTTTCAAAATAAGACAATAACTAGAAAAAACACAAGAAAAAATACAAAAAAACAAAAATACAGAAAATATAAAAATACAAACAATTAACATAGTAAAAAGAAAAAAGAAGAAAAAGAAAAACAAATAACAAAAATTCCCTCTTTTCTCTCTTCTTCAAATAACTTACTTTCCTGACTTCCTCACGCCTCCCTTTTTTGTATTCCACTTAAAAATTTGATTCAGCAAATTCATCCTATTGGTCTATCCTTAATTATTTTTCATCACCTATATAACTTTGAACTTTCATCTAATATCAATCCATTCTTACATAATTTTTTAGCTTATCACTAGAACCCCTTCATTTCATTCCAATGTCATCAACATTCAAAAATTTTACAATGTTTCTGTAGGTAGATTTTAAATTTCCTCCAGTCTTCTTCCACCGATTCTTCTCCCTGGTCTCGAATTCTGCCAGTCATTTCCGCCATTTCCATATAGTCCATTACTTGCATCTGCCATTCTTCCAGGGTGGGTAGATCTTGTGTCTTCCAATGCTTTGCAATAAGTATTCTTGCTGCTGTTGTAGCATACATAAAAAAAGTTCTGTCCTTCTTTAACACAAGTTGGCCGACTATGCCCAGGAGAAAGGCCTCTGGTTTCTTCAGGAAAGTATATTTAAATACCTTTTTCATTTCATTATAGATCATCTCCCAGAAAGCCTTAATCCTTGGGCACGTCCACCAAAGGTGAAAGAATGTACCTTCAGTTTCTTTGCATTTCCAACATTTATTATTGGGCAAATGATAGATTTTTGCAAGCTTGACTGGAGTCATGTACCACCTGTACATCATTTTCATAATATTCTCTCTTAGGGCATTACATGCCGTGAATTTAACCCCAGTGGTCCACAACTGCTCCCAGTCAGCAAACATAATGTTATAGCCTATATCTTGTGCCCATTTTATCATTGCAGATTTTACT
Source organism: Podarcis gaigeae (assembly GCF_964106915.1). Lineage (NCBI taxonomy): Eukaryota > Metazoa > Chordata > Lepidosauria > Squamata > Lacertidae > Podarcis > Podarcis gaigeae. Next base: position 104,258,403 of record NC_139679.1, read on the forward strand.
GTTTCTTCCCCAGTGTTCCATTTCAACAGCAAATTATACATTCTTGATAGTATCTTAGCATTGGGTTCTAACAATTCTGTTTCTAGTTTTGATTTTTCCACCTGGAAACCATTTTTTTTATCTAAGTTAAAAACCTCTCTTATTTGAAAATAGTGTAACCAGTCTCGCACCTTCTCTTTAAGCTTCTCATAATTTCTGTTCTTATCCTGAAGCAAAGTTCTTAACCTGAAGCACTATTTCAGGGTTAGCAGAGTCTGTAACCTGAAGCGTATGTAACCCGAGGTACCACTGTATTTCCACAGCACTAAAAAGGAGGCGAGGTTTGTTCCATGTCTGAATGCACAGCTCATTCAAGTCCCGGTAGGGAATCAAAGTCTGCAGAATTTGCTAATGAAACAGGACAGTTTACTTTCTTCTGGCACCAAGATTTCCTACAAGTCCATGATCTGTGTGTGTGAAATCCGCTGTGTTTTATTTTTGAACAGAACACACTTTAAGCAGTTCTGAACAAAGAAGCGTATTTCTCTCTCCCCAACCCTCTGTTAATGCATTTTCATCAAGGATGTGAGGTCTCCACCAGAGATCTAATATCTTTTTAGACCAACTGGTGGGCAAATGGATATTCAGGCTAATTAAAAGAATGCTCTAAGTGAATGTGGGAAATAATCTATGCTTTGAATTTCTGAACCACTGTTTTAATTTGCATCTGGGCTGGTGGAAACGTGGGCATTTCTGCAGAGAGGTATATTTTGAGCTGGACGGATTTCTTCCTGGAAATGCGTATTGGTGGGAAAAAGCACAGCCTATAGAGAGACAGATAGTTAAAGGCTATCTCGTAAGAACTGAGTGTGCAGGATTTCCTGCACCTTTGACTCTGGGAGACAGAATGCCGAATTGAGTTGCTGATTATGATGATTTAAATTTGTACAGTGGTACCTCTGGTTATGTACTTAATTCGTTCCGGAGGTCCGTTCTTAACCTGAAACTGTTCTTAACCTGAAGCACCACTTTAGGTAATGGGGTCTCCTGCTGCTGCCACGCCGCCGGAGCATGATTTCTGCTCTCATCCTGAAGCAAAGTTCTTAACCTGAGATACTATTTCTGGGTTAGCGGAGTCTGTAACCTGAAGCGTATGTAGCCTGAGGTACCACTGTATACTGCCCTATACCCACCAGTCTCAGGGAAGTTCACAACGTAAAACCACAATATAAAACCACAAATTACATAATTAACAATTAAAACAAGACAGCCTAATAGCCCCCCCCCCATAAGATTCCTTAGATGAAGTAGCATGTACCACCTTCTCAGGTTGTTGTTGTTGTTGTTAATAATTATTATCTCTGGTGGTAGAGGGGGTGTCCCCATGACTTAGAAAAAGCTACATCTGCATGACAAGACTTAGCCTCCACCTTTTGCACTAGCTGAAGCTTCTAGAAAAAGCGGAACGGCAGCTCTACCTAGAGTGCATTACAGAAGTCAAGACATGAGGGGAGCATTGGTTTATTGGTCACCATGGCTACACTATCCATGTCCAAGAGTGGCCACCGCTGCTGTCCCCCTCAAGGTTGTCGAAAACCACGATTCCACCGACACCTCCATGCGCTCAGTATATATACCTTGTTTATTATCGGGAACAGGTCTTGATATGCTGAGGGGAATAGGAGGAGATGTGAAATCTCTAAAGGCTCAGAGTTGATGAAGACAAGTGGCTCTGAGTATGAACGAAGACATCCCTGATTCAGGTCAGCTACCAACTCAGCAGGCATTTCTTCGCCTCTGTCACCCACCTACAATCTAGGGGTAACCGTGCTGATCTACCCCTCCTACCTTATAGAGCAGATGTCAGGTTTACTGAAATAAGGTCTGTGAGGCGCTTTGATAATTCAAGAAAGTGCTGTGCAAGGACTTCTGTTATTAGAGTGTTGTTAGGAAAATTGCTGGTGGTTTTGCTGGTAAAATCTTTCATGTTCATCTTCAAGACCCTCAATTCATGTTGTAGTAAGGAAGCTTTTTTCCTCTTTCTTTCTTTCTTTCTTTCTTTCTTTCTTTCTTTCTTTCTTTTGAAAACTTGTTTCAAACTTACAGATTTCTAGTTGGGCCTTAGTAAACAATCCGGTCAGAGAAAGAAGCGTATGCACTTTTTGGCTGCAATCATCCCACCATGTATTGCTGTATGATTACAGGGAGCAATTCCCACCCCCCCAAAAAAAAATCTGAACAATGCAACAGATAACACAGGATGGTGTTGATCCAGAAATTATACCCAGGCACTTTGTTTAGTGTTACTTTAGGAAATAACACTCTCATTCAGTTTCATAGGTTTTCAGGGTATATACTTCTGCTTCTACCAATTCTTAACTGTTGTGTGGGCTTCATCAGTTGGTTCTTGAGGTGTTCAAGAAAGCTGACCTGTCTTCTTCTTCTTCTTTTTCAAAGGTGACCTGGCACAGCATTATTCTAGAAGTTGTATGATTATTGCCTGCTTTTTTTAACCTGTTCTGCAGGAGTGAGAGAAGACTGAGAAGTTTTTTGTTTCTAAGAGGCTTTCTACTTCTGGTGCTGTACCTCAACAATATAAACAAAAAAAAATTCCTTCCAGTAGCACCTTAAAGACCAACTAAGTTAGTTCTTGGTATGAGCTTTCGTGTGCATGCACACTTCTTCAGATACCTGAAGCACACGAAAGCTCATACCAAGAACTAACTTAGTTGGTCTTTAAGGTGCTACTGGAAGGAATTTTGTTTTGTTTTGACTATGGCAGACCAGCACGGCTACCTGTAACTCAACAATATAAAGTGGGCTCCATCAAGGGCTCACCACTGCCTAGTTTTGGAACCCAGTGGTTGAGCCCTGGAGCATATGAAGCAGCAAAAATAACATAATGCCACGAAAAGAGCTCTCTGCCTTGCTTATTGGGGTCAGGGAGGTCCTTGCAAGATCTCGGACATCCCTGAGAAATCTCGCGAGAGCCTCTCAGAACACGGAAGGTGAGATCGCTCGCTCAGCAGCAGTTCCAAGGGGATGGTTCTGGTATATGCATTTTATCATATATTCACCATCCCTAGAGCATAATCCCTGCTCAAGATATGAGTTACCTGTACTGTTTTCAGAACCTGCTTAAAACAGTTTTGTTTAGGCAAGCCTTTCCAGTCACATAGATGTTGAAATGTTTTAAACTTTTTTTAAAAACCTATTTTTGGAACAATTGATTACACCTGTTTTTAATATCAGTTTTTGATATTTTACATTGTTTATATTTATATTATTTTTTAAAACCTATTTTTGAAACATTTGTTACACCTGTTTTTAATATCAATTTTTGATATTTTATATTGTGGTAAACAATAGAGGGGATTTTTTTAAAAACACACACACACGATCAAGTGGTATATATTTGTTGTTAAACAAATAAATGGTTGAAAGAATCTCTCTGAGATTTTCTTGGTCAGCTGGAAAGCTTTATTTTATTGTATGTGGTGTCGGCTACAAAAACCCATTTTCAATCTTGTTCGTATGTAACCTTTAAGGGTTTTTATTCCCCTTCCCAGAAGTGTGAGGAGGACTTGAAGGGAATTGGCTGTCAGCTCTGACTTCCCTGTGAATAGAACTAGCCAGGGTGAGATGGGAGGCGACATTAACGATCACTTAATTCAAAGGAGCCCATCCTCAAAGCTGCCCTTCTCGGAGGAAAGGAGAGGTTTTGATGGGAATGATGAATTCCAATTCTTCAAGCGCTTGCTGGTACTGCCATAGTTTCTGTAACTATAAAGTGTGCTTTGCAAAACTCTGTTCTTTAACCCCCTTTTAAAACAACCCCTGCTGTGTTGTTTGCTTTTTAAGCTAGCAGTATCGGCATTGCATTGGAGAATATATGGGTGGCATCCAACAAAGATTCACTCTGATTAGACCCATTGAATTTAATTACCGTGACCAAGTTAGGCCCATTATTTTCAGTGGATCCCCTCTGAGTAAAACCTAGTTGACTACTAGATAGATAGATAGATAGATAGATAGATAGATAGATAGATATAGGATGGTACTGCACAATGGATCACACACACAACATGACTCCTTCCTTTCAGATGGAAGAAATTTCATTCACTACTTGCCTTATACCCATCAGCCAGGCAAGTTGCTAACATTACTGCCTTCCATAATGCTGTAGTCTGTCATATCAAGCCATGCCATCATGCCGCTAAGCTCTTCACCACAAGCAATTAAAAATGATACTCAGATTTGAATAGTAACCTCCACAGTTGGATGGAGACCTCCTTAGTCAGACCTACTTTCTTAATAATAATAATAATAATAATAATAATAATAATAATAAATTGTATTTATAGCCCGCCCTCCCCAGCCAAGACTGGGCTCAGGGCGGCTAACAAGCAATAATAAAAACAAGTTGATTGAAATACAACTTAAATACAAGATTAAAATACAATATTAAAACATTAAAACATTAAGATACATTAAGAAAGAGGGGGAGGGAATCAAATTGACTCCAAGCCAAAGGCCAGGTGGAACAACTCTGTCTTACAAGCCCTGCGGAAAGAAATCAGATCCCGCAGGGCCCTGGTCTCATGAGACAGAGCGTTCCACCAGGCCGGAGCCAGTGTTGAAAAGGCCCTGGCTCTGGTTGAGGCTAATCTAACTTCCTTAGAGCCCAGGACCTCTAAGGTGTTGCTATTTATGGATCTTAAGGTCCTCCGTGGGGCATACCGGGAGAGGCGGTCCTGTAGGTATTAGAGTACGCAGTGCTATTTTCTAGAAAAACAGGTGCCGGAACTCACCATGAACATCCTCCTTGTTCTCTTAAAATGGCAATGGTGCCCACCTGAGAAGAGCCAGAAATGAATTCTGGCTGGGGAAGAAAGCCCCAAGAGTATCTGTCTGGACTGGCCTAGGCTCTTCCTAATGCCAAGCTTTCAACATTAAGCATTAAAATGCAAAACTGTGATTGTCCTGCAAGGTGTGTAGGCAGGACACCATGTTTCTGAATGCCAGGGGCTGTTTTTCCTCATGCCCTGCTTGTGGGTTTCCCAGAATCACCTGCTCTTGGGCCACTATAGGAAACAGAATGCTGCATGAGATGGGCTGATTCAGTAGGGCTTCTCCGGATAGATCTTTTAGGGCAGGGATAGCTAACCTATGGTTGTTGAATTACAGCTCCCACCATTTCTGACTGCTAGCTATGCTGGTTGGTGGGAGTTCAAGCTGAATGACAACTGAAGGGCCATTGAATAACCCCACCCCCGATTTTAGAAACAAAGCAAATGAAAACTGTTGATGGGCAAGGGTGTAAGGGCACATCCACATGTACCTTTTGCCCCACACTTTCTAGGCACAGGTCTGTGCTTTAAAAGTGCTGTGTCTGTGCACTTTCTTTTTCGGCCCTCCACCCCGCTTCCCAGTGTGGTGTAGTGGTTAAGAGTGGTAGTCTCGTAATCTGGGGAACCAGGTTCGCTTCCCAGCTCCTCCACATGCAGCTGTTGGGTGACCTTGGGCTAGTCACACTTCCCTGAAGTCTCTCAGCCCCACTCACCTCACAGAGTGTTTGTTGTGTGGGAGGAAGGGAAAGGAGAATGTTAGCCACTTTGAGACTCCTTAGGGTAGTGATAAAGCGGGATATCAAATCCAAACTCTTCTTCTTCCCCAGGAAAAGCCATTCTTTACCACTGAAATGGAACAAATAACAATTTGAGGTTTCTGTAGATTGCCAGAAACATGGCACGAAAGGAAGTCTGCATGAGTCCTAAGTTGGTGTGTGTGTGTGTGTGTGTGTGTGTGTGTGTGTGACAAAAGCGATAAAAGGCAGAGAGCCTTCTTGGTGGTGGCGCCCGCCCTGTGGAACGCCTTCCCATCAGATGTTAAGGAAACAAACAACTATCTGGCTTTTAGAAGACATCTGAAGGCAGCCCTGTTTAGGGAAGTTTTTAAGGTCTGATGTTTTATCGTGTTTTTTAATATTCTGCTGAGGGACGCCTAGAGTGGTTGGGAAACCCAGCCAGATGAGCGGGGTATAAATAATAAATAACAATTATTACTAAATGCTGAGACATGGAATGCCCAATTGAATAGGGTGCAGGCCCTGCCTACTATTTTGAAAAAAAGTATTAGTCCCTCTCCCTTTATGCGGCCCACATTTCATTTCAGCACTGCCTCTTCCATTTGGGGCCAGCAAAAGATGTTTTTAAGAGCACAGAACTGGGAGCTGTTTCACACTTCATTACCGCAGCAGCAAATTCAGGTTTGCCACTCAGCAGGTAGTTTGAAGCCAATCCCAACTTTCTGACAAGTATATTTCTTTGATATGTATGTTTTCAAACACCTGTTTGTCACATTCACACTTTAGGTGTTCACTTAACAAAATTCTTAAGGTGCATGTGCAAGGTGGAGGAGTGTGAAGAAGCTTTGAGTTGCTACTTAATGTCATTGTGAAGCAAAAAATTCCAGTCTGTTTGGTTTTAAATTCTGGAGTGACATAAACTTACCTCATCAACCCGCTTTTCTTTCCCTCCTCTCCCACCAACTGCCTCATAATTCTGCCCACTTTGGGCAGCAGCTCAAAATCTAGATCTTAAAACATAAACCTCTCCTATTTACCCAAAAGCAGCCTCAGCTATTACAACTCAATCAAGACTTAATGGGCAATTGACAAAGCATTGGGCAGTCTAATCCATGGCTCAATGACAACAAAGGTACAAGAACCGCAGCTGATGTAGGGTTTTTCCAGTTAATCAGTTTGTAACATGATACACATGCAACCAGTTTGTTGCATTCTGTCCAGATGTCTTGCTGGCCTTCTGTTGTGCTGAGATTGTGTTCCTCCTCTGGATCTCCTGCTTTCCTATCTCAGAAAAGGCATTTCTTTCCCCAAATATTATCGCCTGGTATAATGTGGATCTGCAAGTATCACAACAAACATCTCTTCCTCTAAATGGTGGGAGTGATGACACATTCTGCGCCCCCTCCCCACAACACAAGCACTGTCATGCAGTTTTTTGTAACATCCTTTTTAGAGGAGTTTTTAAAAGGTCGTAGAACACATCGGTGGCCTTCGGCTGCTCACAGTTCTATCCACCAAGCCCTGAAGAGCCCTGCCCATTTCCCCAAACTGTCCAGACAGTCAGTCATTAGTTTGGTGGTAGGCAGTGGAAGACAGAAGTGCCTGGCGTGCTCTGGTCCATGGGGTCACGAAGAGTCGGACATGACTAAACGACTAAACGACAACAACAAGACTGTGAAGACAACTGTGCACACAGTGATTCTAGCTGTATTCGGGCCCCTTGGGAGTGTGGGCTTTGACACTGTCCCAGTGCTTCCAATGGAGCCAAGGTCAGTATCCCAGTGCTGCCAATAACAGTGCTGGGACAGCCATTTTGGCTGTGTTGGGATTGCTGTGGAGTACATACCTTGCACTTCCTGTACATCTGGGGCTGGAGGAGGGTTAAAGGGCATGTGGCAGAAAGAGGGAAGGTTGTGGGAGTGGTAGAGGCATTCATGTGTGTGAGGGTGGAAGAATGGGGGGGGGGAGATGCTGGCCCTGTGCCCCCAATCATCTGCCCACCATCACATGTAGCCCTTGGTTGCAAAAAAACTTGTCCACCCTCATTGTAAAGGCTGGGTGCTCTGCTGTTGTATTACTCATGCGCTCTTCTTCCATGACTAAAACTGTAGCTAAATTCTTCTATCACCAATATGAATCGGGAAGCAGATGGTCAAATAAGAACTCCCTTTTGGCTCCGCTGTGAATCTTATCTGTTTTCTTATTATGTTAATTAATTATCCTGTGTCTCCCTACTTTTATGAGTCTGCAATCGTAATAAAGCTTATATATCTGTCTGTCTTGTGCATGAATGCCTATCTAACTCCAGCTAATGAGATACACACAGGCAGGTCTATCCCCTCCTCCTGGAGAAGCGCATGATACTTGTGCATGATCCTTGCCCGATTGGGCTTTGTTCTGTGCAGACAGCAACTTGGTTGAATTCTGCCCAGGATCTCTGTGTTACGGGGATGGAGATGTGGGGCTGCTGCCAGAAAAGCAAACACCTCTTCAAGCACTGAGTTCTGTGGTCTAAACCACTCATCCTCTTGGGCTTGCCAATCAGAAGGTTGGCAGTTCGAATCCACTCAACGGGGTGAGCTCCCGTTGCTCTGTCCCAGCTCCTGCCAACCTAACAGTTTGGAAGCATACCAGTGAAAGTAGATAAATAGGTACTGCTGTGGCAGGAAGATAAACGGCATTTCCGTGTGCTCTGGTTTCCATCACGGTGTTCCATTGCACCAGAAGTGGTTTAGTCATGCTGGCCACATGACTCAGAAAGCTGTCTGTGGACAAACGCCGGCTCCCTCAGCCTGAAAGCGAGATGAGCGCCACAACCCCGTAGTCTCCTTTGGCTGGACTTAACCGCCATGGGGTCCTTTACCTTTACCTTTTTTACAGCCAGTGTGGTGTAGTGGTTAAGAGCGGTAGATTCGTAATCTGGGGAACCGAGTTTGTGTCTCCGCTCCTCCACATGCAGCTGCTGGGTGACCTTGGGCTAGTCACACTTTTGAAGTCTCTCAGCCTCACTCACCTCACAGAGTGTTTGTTGTGGGGGAGGAAGGGAAAGGAGAATGTTAGCCACTTTGAGACTCCTTCGGATAGTTATAAAGCGGGATATTAAATCCAAACTCTTCTTCTCGTCTTCTGCCCAAAGCCATCCTAAAGTCAATCCAAGCACTGTACAGATCTCACAGATGTGAGGAATTTTGTAGTTTATTGAAACGGATTAAGAGTCAGAGATGCACACACAAACCTTTTTTTAAAAAAAGCTGCTAGTAATGGACTCAATTTGTTTACTGTATTAAACAACTGTATTATTGATACCTGGTAGCAAATAACACTATATATATATATATATATATATATATATATATATATATGCACTTACAGCTTTATGTTCTTTGAAGAGGATGTCATTTGTGATGATACTCTTCATAACTGTCACATCAAAATAGGCAATATTTTGAATACTGTTGCAGCAAAAATATACTCCTTCTCCCACTCTTTGTTTTCCCCTTCCTTTTACATAACCACATCAATTAGTAACCATAGAGATTGGCACAAAACTTTAGAAGTTCATAAAGGCAATGCCTGTTGAGAGAATCGATGACAACGAGCCCTTACGGTGGCCAATGACAGGGAGAGCCATTTGTAACATGAAAACTGTTGCTCTGCTGAGGACTGTAATGACTTTCCCCTGTCAGTGATGCGGTAACTTTGGATTTACAGTTGGAATGTTAATACTGCGAACTGAAAAAATTGAGATTTGAATTTTGTCAGTAGTGAAGCTGTGGTTTTTTTGTGGGTTTTTTGTTGGAATAGGCTGATTTTGCTTATTTATTTTCTTCAGTATTATCTTCTACTTGTTTTTGCTCTTTGGAGGGGGGATCATTCTGTGGTATGTTGTTGGTGGTGCTTTTGCTACTCTCTAAATCACATTGGACTCTGGCATGGAATACAATGTGAAAAGATTATATTCTGCCCTGTATACCTGAAGGAGCATCTTCACCCCCATCGTTCAGCCCAGACACTGAGATCCAGCTCTGAGGACTATCTGTGAGAAGTGAAGTTGCAAGGAACCAGGCAGAGGGCCTCGGCAGTGGGACCCTCCGTATGGAACGCTCTCCCGTCAGATGTCAAAGAGATAAACAACTATCTGACTTTTAGAAGACATCTGAAGGCAGCCTTGTCCAGGGAAGTTCAGGGAAGTTTTTTATGTTTGGTTTTTTTTATTGTGTTTGATGTTTCAATTTGCTGGAAGCAACCCAGTCAGATGGGTGGCATAATAATAATAATAATAATAATAATAATAATAATAGATGCTATTCATGTTAAAAAGCAAATCAGATGCCCAAAGACCTGGCCTTGACCCTCAGCATAAGCATCCCACCCTGTGAAACTAGCAGGGCAACCTGCAACATACTACAAGTCGCAGAAATAGACTTACCCAACTGAGCAACCTCCAGGCGTTCTAAACTCCAGCTTCCACCATCCCAGGCCATTAGCCATGTTGACTGGGGCTGTTGGGAATTGTAGTCCTGGAGTTTTGAGCTGTAGTTTGAACTGCAAGGAACTTAAGAAGCATTCAGCATGGTTGAAAACAGGGGTGCAGATTGTGCATTTGTGTGTTCCCTCTGTTTGCCGTACATCCCTCCCTCTTCCCGCTTACCTGTCCCAAGCTAGTGATACACTAGCTTAACCTTACTGAATTGTGGTCAAAGGAAACCGTGAACTCCAGCTTAGTATTTAGTACCTCGGTATTATTAATGAATTTTGGGATTGGATTTTCCAAAGGTTCAATGTCTGACTGAACCAGTAAATTATTAGCTCCTTAGTGCTGTAGTTGAGCATTATTAATGAAAATGGAGGCTGGCTCTTTATAAGGTTAACTGGAAAGTCTTTCTCGTAAATAGCGCTTCAACGTGAGGTGGATGCCTTCCCAGTTCCTTCTCCCTCCAGACTGGAAGAATGGGAAATCTGAAAACGATTTGTATGCCATTTTTTTTCTTCAGCAAAAGGGAAACCACTCAGAGTGGCTGGAGAAACCCAGCCAGATAAATGGGGTATAAATAATAAAATTATTACTATTATTATTAATTTATATACTGCTCTTCATCCAGGAGGGTTCACAACATAAAATACAATATAAAAACACAAAATGCATAATAAAAAAGAACAAAAACAAACCAATAACACCCACAATAGTTCCTGGAATAGTTTGTGTGTGTGTGTTTAATTTTTATTGGTTTTTATACATATTTTCCAAACATAAAATCCCGTCTTATACAGTATAACAAACCTTTGGCTATCACAGCCTAGGACTTCTGTTAACCTCGACTAATGGTTTTCTAACTTTCTTTCTGATTTTGCATTTTATTTTAATAGTTATTGCTATAAAATCCAAATCCTAAATAAACTCCTTCTTAGTCCTTTTTTGCAATAATTCCTATAGTTCTCCTTACAAAACTTTTTGCAACCCTACAAGCTATCTCAATTGATTACAATTGTCTTTCAAATTTTTCATAAATTTCTTCCAATCTTTCAGGAAAGTCTGGTCTTGCTGGTTCCAAATTTTCCCAGTTAATTTCACCAACTCGGGATAGTCCATCAGTTTCATCTGCCACTCTTCTTTTGTTGGTAGTTCTTGCTTCCATCGCTGGGCTAATACTATTCTTGCTGCAGTTGTCGCATACAAAAACAATTTTTTTTAATCATGCTTGTATATCTCTGTACCTACTATACCAAGTAAAAGGGCTTCTGGAATTTTTTTCCAAATGTATATTTCAACATTTTAAAAAATTAATTATAAATCATTTCCCAGAAGCCCTTTACTTTCTTACATTCCCACCACATATGGTAAAAAGTACCTTCCTTTCACCTTACATTAGTTCCTGGAATAGTTTGATTTGAATACTAGGATTCAGAAATCCTAGTATTAGGGCTAGTTCTTCTGAATCTGAGTAATCACAGAGCATAGGAAGCCACCTTACATTAAGTCAGGTCATTGGTCCATCTATCTCAGTATTGTCTGCATTGACTGACAGAAGCTCTCCGGGGTTTTAGACAGGGAACACTCCTGGCCACAGCTGGAGAGGCCAGCAATTGAACCTTTGCACGCAGAACAGATGTTCTACCACTGAGCTACAGCCCTTGCCCAACGTCAGCAGAGACAAGGGCAACCCCCTTGCCATTTTTGTCACCCCTCATGGCAACCTTCTGGAGCACGGTGAAATTTGCATAGGCTTCTGCATGTTTTAGATCATGATTCAACTCCTGTTTCAGAAGGTCACCCTCCAGCTCAGGCTGATGGAAATGGCAAATTGGTGGAGCTAGTGTGCTAATCGCTGAAGAATTGATGCTTTTGAATTATGGTGTTGGAGGAGACACTTGAGAGTCCTGTGGACTGCAAGAAGATCAAACCTCTCCATTGTTAAGGAAATCAGCCCTGAGTGCTCACTGGAAAGACAGATCGTGAAGCTGAGGCTCTAATACTTTGGCCACCTCATGAGAAGAGAAGACTCCCTGGAAAAGACCCTGATGTTGGGAAAGACGGCAGAGGAGAAGGGGACGGCAGAGGACGAGATGGTTGGACAGTGTTCTCGAAGCTACCAGCATGAGTTTGACCAAACTGCAGGAGGCAGTGGAAGACAGGAGTGCCTGGCGTGCTCTGGTCCATGTGGTCACAAAGAGTCGGACACGACTAAACGACTAAACAACAACAAGTGTGCTAATCTCTGTGGTCACCTTTCATACATTTCCTTTACTCTGATTCCAAATGTCTGAAGAGAGCTTAAATATTACCCCCATGGGCCTCAGTGGCATGCAGGTAGTACAGATGCCCCCGTTTCCTCAAGAGGAAGGCTGAGCCTGGAGAAAAATTGGTTGTGGGCAGTTGGTTCGGCCTTGAGAAAGTCACAACACAATACTTTTGTTATGAAAGATGTGTTCATTTCTCGTAGGCAACAAAATGACTCATGTGTTGTGTATCACAAGATTGATAATGTCCTTAAGTATTCATTTCCCTGTTTATTAAGTGGAGTGTGTTTGGAAAACATGTGATATATGAGCAGGTTGCTGTTGCTTGGTAACCATGGACAATATCTAAAGTATGGGCCTATCAACCCATGAAGCAGAGTTCTTTCACTGAATGCAATGTGTTTGCCTAGTGCAAAGGTTGGAAAAGGAATCAGTGATTTAGAATTTCTCTTTCTCTGCTGGGGAAATTGGGCAAAATGGTGTGCCTGCTGGACTCTCTAGAACCTCTAAGCTGTCGTTTGCTCCCTCTCATCTTGCCCTTTGAAAGAGCCAGTGGTACCTTGGGTTACATACACTTCAGGTTACATACGCTTCAGGTTACAGACTCCACTAACCCAGAAATAGTGCTTCAGGTTAAGAACTTTGCTTCAGGATGAGAACAGAAATCGTGCTCCAGCAGTGTGGCAGCAGCAGGAAGCCCCATTAGCTAAAGTGGTGCTTCAGGTTAAGAACAGTTTCAGGTTAAGAACGGACCTCCGGAACGAATTAAGTACTTAACCCGAGGTACCACTGTAATTTATTTATTTTATTAACTGATGATTTACCTTTCGCATACATCTCGAGGTGTTTAACAAATGTTCTGTGAAAGAAAGCTCTAAAATAGATTTTTTTAAAGCAGTACGGAAACTAAAAGGTTTAAAAACAATACAAAATGTACACCTAAGGCAGAGACTTTTCTCATCCAGCTAGAAAAGATTTTCAAAGGGGAAAAGTCTTCAGTTGTTCCCAGAAAGTACAAATAGTAGGCTTCTTTCATCTCTCGACAGGGGTGCTGTTCCACAAAACAGGGTAAACCACACTGAAATACCTGCTCTGAGTTACTATGGAGTAGACCTCTTTTTTTTTTAGGTACTTCAAGGAGAAACTCTCCCACGTTATCGTTTTCTTCCACACCCATTCTTTGTTTTTATATATCCCCTAACGCTCCTTTTCTTGCACATTCTTTGACATTCTTTGCATAATGCAGTATATCAAAGACTGAAGGAAAATGAAAACAGGTCAAATTAATGGGAAATTGGTTATGTTTTATTGATTATTGTAAAAGTAGTGCAATTTGTCAGAGATAGAAAATCCAAGAATTTATGCTGTCGCATGACATAACACAATATATTTCTCCTTGTTTTGAATTGATTAGTTTCTTTTGCAATTTTATCGTTTGTGTTTTTCTTTATGTAGGGTGAAATCCAATATTGTGTGAGTGCAGACTTCTACTCATGCAGCAGCACTACTTATTCCGCCCCTCTCTCTCTGTAGCCCCTCTCAAATCTGCTCCAAAATTTGTCCCAATCTGCCAGAGAAGAATTTTGGGCTGTTATCAGGGAGGAGAGGAAGGAGAAATCCTGTTGCTCAGGTCCACTGATGGATAGGCACAAAGCTGTATATATAAAGCAATGGTACTGAGTTTAATTCTGTATGTTTTTATGCTGTGATAACACAAAAATGTATTCAGAAGCAATTTTTTCAGAGAGAGGAAAATATTTCAAATAGGAACTTAAGGAGAGCAGTGCTGGGTCAGACTGAAAGCCTAGCAAGTTCAGCATTCACTTAAGGTAGAACATAGCCATCTCAACTAGTCACCACTGATATCCCTATCCTCCATGAATTTGTCTAATCATCATAAAATAAGGAAAGTCCTGCTGAATCAGGCCAGTGGCCCATCTAGTGCACCATTTAGCAGCAGAACTTGTGGAGGTGGGGGAAGAGCACCTCTACACACAAGTAACACATGACGAGGGCTCTTGTTCTTGAACATCCCCAGATAGTCACCTTAGCAGTCTACAAGTGTAGCTAAGATCATTTGTGGTACAGAGGCACATCACTCTTACCACATTTCTTGAGAATATCCCATGGAGGCTGAAATACGAAGGTAGATTCCACACAACCACAGTGTGACGTGAAATTATCTACCCAGTTATCTGAGGTTTCCATCAAAACTATGTGCTCCTCATGATGGTCACTGCAGTCAGTAGCAATCAGTATAAGAAAGATTAAACCTGTCACAAGTTCATTACAGCATACTGTGTTGTCTAAACCCAGACCCAAGAAAATGTGGTTACAAGAGACCCTTGTGGTAGCAAATTGCGTGACTGATACTTTTCACAGCAACAAATAAGCTTGATGCCTCTTCCTTCTTTATGGCTGCAATGTATTTGTAAACATTTTCCTTAACTTAGTTGAGCGCATGTTTGTTCTGCCTCATTTATTCGCAGATAACTTACTGTGTCTTGGATCTTTAGCTTTCTGTTTCTAATGATTCCTTTGAAATATTATTTTAATGAACCTATGAAACACATCATTGTATTCTTTATTTTGTGGCTGGACTGTTAATGATACTCATCCATTAAGTAAATGGTTTTGTAAGCAACACAAATGTAATAAACAAAGTTAGTCAGTTCTTTTATACTACTTTTCTGCTGATGGGCATGCCACATGCTGAGGAGGTAATGTTTCATGACCAAAATAGCTCCCTTTGTAGGCAAACTGGGAATCTTTGTATTTAGACTGTCAGAGAGCTCCAGAGAGCAATGCGTGCCATCATTTGTGTTCGCTTAAAAAGCCCTTTAATCCGGCTATAATAGACATAACAATATACATCCAAATCTGGCATTATCATCTTAAGAACTTGTGAATGATTCCGATGTCAGTTTGACTAGTGCTTGGCTGTAAGTGAAATACACAACCCATAAATTAATGCGGAGGCCTACAGGCATCACATTCATCTAATGAAGTTGGCAACCATCAAGAGCACATCATCCCATTACCCCTTGCGGCTTGCGGCTCAGATCAATAGCTAGAATATTTTGACACAACTCCTTCCAAATGCAGTAGAGTATGTAAGGCAAAAATCTTTCCTTCCATTAAAACAGGGCTGGGGAACCTGGGGCCATCCAGATGTTGTGACATCAACACCCATCAACCCCAGCCAATGGAGGGGGATGGTGGGACTTGTAGTCCATCAGCACCTAGAAGGCACCCCTGCTCTAGAACCAATGTTTGAGTTATGCTTAAGGAAAAGTCCCAACAAGGTGAAAGCTTATTGCTCACATGAACCCAATTTATGATGACAGAAATTCACCCCAGTGCACTACCACATGGGGAGAAAAATCAGGTTTCAGGTGGAGGGCTTTACCCATTCCCAGGACAGTTGATGTTGTTCCTTGTCGGTTTCTCTGAATAATCTTGTGGCTTCTTCTTTTGTCCTTCTATGTTGCGCCAAGATGTTTGGTCCATTCATTCCAATTCAAATTCCTGACTTACCAATTAAAACACAGCTAAATACAATGAAAATAGTGGTCCCTAAAAAACATAATCGTTCTCTCTCCTCTCTACTACGTACAGTCACCTTCTGTGTGCTACAAATCTGTGGTCTCTAATTCCTTCCTCTTATGATGACTTACAACTGCTTTGATTGTATTGGTCACCTTGGGTGGCTTCATTTCCTATAGTTTCGACTTGTCATTTCAGGTATGGGAGATCCCACATATAGTTTCAGAGCAGGAGCCTGCCCATCCATTAATGCTTCACTTTCAAAGGACATACAAAAAAACAAAACACTTATCACAGAACTGAAAAGCTCCTTAATTTGAAAGTCTGGTGTGAGATAGACAGACATCCCCTATTAAAAAGAAGCCTAACATTTTTCCATTTAAAATTTGCATGCAATCCTAATTATTGCTATACCCCTAATATAAAGATAATGTGACCCAAATATCTTTGAAGCTGATTTGCCATGTTTAATCGCACAACATCCAGCCCCCTCCTTCTTGTTAATTAAATTGGTTACGATATTTCTAAGCTTCAGTGACTTTGGACTGTGAGGATAATCAGAGGCCAGTGGTAGGAACTTCAGTGATGAGGAGGCTATTATATCCGTGATGTCCTTACTCGGGCATCATTTGAATGGTGGGAGATTTTATTTCATTGACTAGATTATTGTTTTTATAAATTTGTATGAATGAGGATCTGACAACATATCTGCAAATAAGACATTTCCTTGAGTGCTTTAGAGCATCTCAGTTTGTTTCCTTATATTTTTAAAGCTTTGCCTAATAAGTGGAGGGGGGTATATATATTTCTATAATCTGCAGCTATAGTTAATGATCAGGCACAGATATGACATCTGTGTTGAACAGTACCTACAGAAACACCATGATGTTCATGCTTGAGCTATTTAGAAAGAAGTGAGGGTATATTTCTCTTTTCTAAATAAAAAAGTGGTGCTAATGAAGCAGAACAAAGAAGAGGCTATAGAAGAAATTGTTGTCAATCTCAGCAAGAAAATTGCAATTCTGTAGTTCTCTTGTCTGGTAGGTTTAGCTGGTGGTTGTTAAGATGTTTATCCTCACTGTGTCTGAAGGATTGGGCACACAGCTTGAGGGTACTTGAAGTGACCATGGTGGCATGGAGTGTCTTCCATCAGCTTTGACTGGTGGTCCAGCTTTGCCCCTATCTAGACAGGGACAGCCTAACTTCTGTTGTCTATATGCTCTGGTAACCTAAGTTAGATTACTACAACACGTTATATGTGGGGCTGCCTCTGAAGACGGCTCAGGAACTTCGGCTGGTGCAGAATTCACTGGCCCATTTGTTCACCAGGACAATACGATTGGATCATATAATGCCAACCCTGGCCTGACTCCACTGGTTACTAATTAGTTTCTGGGCCAAATTTAAAGTGCTGATTTTGAGCTATAAAGCCTTAAATGGCTCAGGACTGCAATACTTTGAAGACCACTTCTCCCCATACAAACCGACCTAGGCCCTGCAAAGATCATCTGAGGCTTTTCTCTTTTTTCTCCACAAGAAGTCCAGAGGGTGGCAACACAAGAACAGGGCCTTTTCTGAAGTGGCTCCCTGTTTGTGATGACTCGCCTGACACCTTCATTACATATCTTTAGGTGCTGCTAGGCAAAAACATTCCTCTTCTCCCAGGCCTTTGGCTAATTATGCAATCTTTTAAACTGGGGTGGGGTGGAGAGAGTAAACTTTTTATAACTCATTATTATGTCCTGTATTTTTGTGTTTTTATATTGTTAACTACCCTGTGACCCTCGGACGAAGAGTTGTATATAAATTTAATAAGTAAACAAGAGGACTAATGGTCTTTTTAAAATAAAAAAAAGAAATGAAAAGACCATCCTTCCTATTTTTTACTTCCTCTCGCAAAGTTATGCTGGTTGCAGTTGCCTGGAGAGAAGTCATTTGAGGAAAGAAAAATGCAGTGCTGTCAAGGAGCATGAATACTCTTTGTGTGTGTGTGTGCCATTTCCATGCACTTTAGGAAGATGCAACAAAATTATCCCATTTTCTAAATGCCCTGCCATGATGAAATGCACATAGAGATTTATGATCTGCTTTGATTGAATGCCTTTTTTGTTCTCCCTCTCTCTGTTTTAACAGAGATGTTCATTCTGTGTTTGCTTTACATTTAGTGTCACTCTGACTTAGCAAGGGAAGAATGAATAGACTGTTGTCAGTAGGGAGCAAAAGCTGTTTGCCTATCATAAAGATTTCACAGTTTCCTAGAAATATCAATTAGCTGTACCTGACTACCTCTGTACCTCTGGGTGAAGTGGTTTCTGTGCACTCTATGCCTTTTCAAAAAAAGGCTCATAGGTGCAACCAAGGATGTCAGGCATGTAGGTTTGAGGAGTAAAGAAAAAGGCCATTTTTGCACTGATCCTATTGTGTAGGATAGATGCATTCAACCACTTTTTAAAGTCATTGTGGGGAGAAGCCGGCGGGTGCTGAGGAGGGTCCAGTTTGGAACAAATCTCCTCACTGGAATGGAGATGATAAAATCTATGAAAATGTGAATGTGGGAGGTGGAGAACTAAGCATGGCGAATGCAGAGGCACAAGATAGCAATTCAGCGAGGGGAGAGCAGCGCTGGTTAAAACGCAAGTGCCAAAGTCACTTGAGGGAAACTGTATACAAGTGTTTCTACACTAATGCTGGAAGCCCCTTGGTCTTGTTTAGCCGTTTAGTCATGTCTGACTCTTCGTGACCCCATGGACCAGAGCACGCCAGGCACTCCTGTCTTCCACTGCCTCCCGCAGTTTTGTCAAACTCATGCTGGTAGCTTCAAGAACACTGTCCAACCATCTCGTCCTCTGTCATTCCTTTCTCCTTGTGCCCTCCATCTTTTCCCAACATCAGGGTCTTTTTCAGGGAGTCTTCTCTTCTCATGAGGTGGCCAAAGTATTGGAGTCTCAGCTTCAGGATCTGTCCTTCCAGTGAGCACTCAGGGCTGATTCCCTTCAGAATGGATAGGTTTGATCTTCTTGCAGTCCATGGCACTCTCAAGAGTCTCCTCCAGCACCATAATTCAATTGGTCTTAGAGGACAGCATTAATATAGTGGGAATAACAGAAACCTGGTGGAATGGAGCTAACCAAAGAGGCACAGTTATCTCTGAAAAGAAACTTGATCGGAAAGGACAGAGAACAATGTGCTGGAGATGGTGTCATTCTGCCCATCCAAGAGGGCATTGAGTCCAGCAGGTTGGGAATCCCAAAAGGGCCAGAGTCCTCCTAAGAAACATTGTGGGGGATGATACTTGGTCCCCCAAAATAATTTAGTACTAGGGATGAGGTGATGAAGGTAGGCTGCCTCTGTCTCCCTTGAAAAGGACATGGAGCTGAAGGACGATGTTGGAAGATGATGCTCTTTTCCAGGCATAGGCAAACTCCAGCCCTCCAGATGTTTGGGACTACAGTCCCCATCACCCCTAGCTAACAGGACCAGTGGTCAGGGATGATGGGAATTGTAGTCCCAAACATCTGGAGGGCCAGAGTTTGCCTATGCCTGCTCTTTCCTATGTCTTCATTCAGAACAATATATTTTTCAGGGTTCAGATTAATTCTACTCACCCGAACTTTCAATCAAAGCCTGGAAAAAATGAAGTGTGGGTGCGCACACTTCCTCTCTTCCCATCACCCCCTGTCTCTCTCTGTATGTGTGAACTAAGGGGGGGGATGGGGAGAAGTGACCAGAGGGGGTGACACTCATGACGCTCTGCTTTAAGAGATGTCAGAATGACAAATTTCCCAAATGGCCATAAATTAAGTGTTTGGGGTGTTCATTCCACAAGAAGGACGCAACTGATTTTGCCGTAATGATTAAATTGTAATGAGGAATGTAAGACTCCTATCATATCCTTACAACAAGCTAGAGTTCTGAACCCGTAACTCTGCTAGTTTACATGGAATTATGACAATAAAGGGTAGAACAATACAGAGGTGTTGGTGGTTCATTAAAACCTGCCAGGCATGAATCAAAGACAGTAAACACACTTCACTGAAGACCCTCTCTAAATGATGATTAATTACTCTTTTAAAGGATTATTCTAGAGATACGCTAAATTACTCAACAGCAATTTAAAGTTGGCAGACAGCAGACATTTTCCCGTCTGCTGTGTTCCTGCTGGCCAGCTTTTGTTGGCCTCTTTTGTACTTATCCAGTTTGCAAGTGGAATGGGGACTGTTGTCCAGTAAATCTGAGCTGTCATGTCAAATTATGTCACACTTTCATGTTGCGCAATAATATGGAGTGATGCAGTATGTCATAAAAAGTGGCTTGCTAAAAGCATGCATGTCGCATTTCCAATTATCCTCAAACAGTTGGAAGTACGGAAGATGCTTCTCTCCCCCACCTTCATATAAATCTTTGCTGGGACTGGATTCATTTGCTATCACAGAACACTTGAAGAGCATGAAATTGCATGGCCCTTCAATGTTGCAAATCACATCTATTGTTTTACTGGTCCATTGGGGGTGGGGGAATTATTGGAGCCGGCACTATCCATTTTAGAATTGGTGGGAAAGGCCTGTGCAGACCACCAGAACAGCTTGACTTTTGTTGGAAAGATATTATAGGGAGAGAAATTGAAATCACACACATATATTTCAGGTGCTGCCTCTAATTTGAAGGGTACGT
This sequence comes from Podarcis gaigeae, assembly GCF_964106915.1. Taxonomy (NCBI): domain Eukaryota; kingdom Metazoa; phylum Chordata; class Lepidosauria; order Squamata; family Lacertidae; genus Podarcis; species Podarcis gaigeae. Next base: position 104,278,924 of record NC_139679.1, read on the forward strand.
AGCCAAAATGTTTTTGAGCAGAGGATGCTTAGAGGGAGAGGCGTTGGTGAATCAGCCCTGTAAAACATGATCTATTGCTCTACCAATCTGTTCAGACTGCAGCCAAGAAGCACACAGAGCAGTTTTGATTTTGATTCCATCAATGCCTTATGACAGGGCAGTTCACTGTGTTAAACATGGACAGCTGTACAAATGCAGCAAAAGAACCACTTTGTTCATTATTGCTGTTGCTTAAAAAATAATAAATCATGAAAGCCACTTTGACAGAAGTGGCAAATGAGGAAGAATGGCTGAGTTGTGTTTCCTCTCCCTACAATTTCAAATCACACTTGAATGGGGGAAATATACAAGTTGCCCCAATAACAATCATGCATGTCATTGTGGGGGATATATGCATCTTGCATCCATGTATGAGACCCAGACTTGGTGGTGTCATAGCCACAAACCAGTAATCTTTAGTGACAGAGTCCTCAAAGGACTGCATCCTCAAACAGGAGATGGATGGACGCACTGGTCCTTCCCATGTGGAGCTGCAGGGATCGAAACCTGAACCCTGAGGAGATATTTCTACTACCAGATACTGGTTGAGTCTGGTGAGTCCTGAGGAGAGCCCTCCTCAGGTGAGTCCTGAGGAGAAATCCTCATAGCTTGTATTCCTGAGGCCTAGAAGAAGGCAGTGACTTCAGAAAAAGGTGTTGGTGCATTAACTGGCCAAATGCAACACTGAGATCTGCCAGCTGCTTCAGGACACTGGTGAGTCAACTTGCTTTGGGAGTTGGGTTCCTCATCTTCAGGAAGGAGAGGACTTTGAAGCCGAAGGGAAAGACAGCCCCAGAAGCACCTTGAAGTGAACCTGTGGGGCTCAGACTTCTGCCCTCCCAAGGATGTGGCACTACCAACTTCTGCCTTGAAGGACTCCACTGCAGGAGACTCAGTCAGACCAGAGGCTCCCTTGCTCTGTCAGTGTAGGAGGTCATTGAAGAAAGCTGGGTCCTTTAAGTGGAGCAACAAAGGTGATGTTAATAATTAAGGGCTCGGTTTCAGCTTGTTCCTTGCTGGAGCAACTTCAGAACTCTGTGTTCCCTATAGCAAACCCTCAGCCCCTAGCCTGAACTCTGCCCTGCCCTGTCTTGTATCATGTCTGAACCTTATCTTGCCTTACACACAACTTGTTTCACACCAGCTGCAGGATCACTAACTGTGGTCCTGAAATCCACACCTAAGTCCCTCTCCAAGGTTCTGATCCTGCCTTGCCTCAATTTTCTAACTGCTTGGGCTTGCTGACCTTGCTTGGGCCCTCACTATCCTTGGTATTGGGCATCCCATAGAACAGGACATGCAGCAGAAAACCTGGGTAGCTACTTGGCTTTGCTGTCTCACACCTTTCTCTAGATGTACCAAACAATGATGCAATAGTGGTGATGGAGAAAATAAAGTGTTACAAAACCTTAGTCAGTAGTGCATAAACACAATGATTTGTTAACAGTTTTTCTCAATTGCCAATGCTAATACTAAGCCCCAAGATTCCATGTAATGCTGTTCTCCTCACCATCATTTATTATTATTATGCTATTTTTTATTTTATTCAAAGTTTTCAATGGCAACGTCTCCATGATCTACAGAAAAGAGTAGCATTTTTAAGTGATGTGCTTTCACGCTCATGTGACCTATGGCAAAGTGCAAAGTAATTAAATAAGGGCAACAGAAAATGTGTGTGTGTTTTATTTAAAAAAGGAAGAATTGGTAACTGGAGCACCTGTGTCAGTGTGTAAATTGAAATATTTGTGTTTAAAACCATCCCAAAGGAGCTCAAAACCCATCTGTTTGACCAGTGCTGTGTGATTCTTTGTTTCAAGAAGAAACAAAAGACACAGTTGTGAAAAGGCACATTTCTTAGAAATCCCAAAGATTGTAGCACTTTTAATAAAGAGAAGAACTGTGATGAATAACAAAGATGGAGATCTTTGACCTTCCTGGGGATATTAGACAGTAGATGAAAGCTAAGTTCCAATGAGCCCTCTGCATGCATTCTTGCTCTGTAGCCTGGCTCAGTTCATTTGTCATTCATGTTTTGATTCACAGCTGCTTAGGAATAGCTATCCTATCCCTGTTATCTCAGCTGCTGTGATTTTCTTCACACTGTCAGGCCTTTTCTTTTAACTTGAGTTAAGTGGCGGGGGGGGGAGTTTTAAGTGAATTGTGGAGCATGTGATGCTGAATCTTCCGCTAAGTTGTGTCACTCACCATCTGGCCTGGGGCGGGGCCTGAAGCCTCATAAGGACTGCTGGACTCTGCTGCCCAGGAGGACTCTCCTGTATGTGAGTGTCTGAGGGCCCTGCTCCTTCCTGCCACTCACCATCTGGCCTGGGGCAGGGCCTGAAGCCTCATAAGGACTGCTGGACTCTGCTGCCCAGGAGGACTCTCCTGTGTGAGTGTATGGGGCCCTGCTCCTTCCTGCCACTCACCATCTGGCCTGGGGCGGGGCCTGAAACCTCATAAGGACTGCTGCGCTCTGCTGCCCAGGAGGACTCTCCTGTGTGAGTGTATGGGGCCCTGCTCCTTCCTGCCACTTACCACCTGGCCCAGGGCAGGGCCTGAAGCCTCATAAGGACTGCTGGACTCTGCTGCCCAGGAGGACTCTCCTGCATGTGAGTGTCTGAGGGCCCTGCTCCTTCCTGCCACTCACCATCTGGCCTGGGGCGGGGCCTGAAGCCTCATAAGGACTGCTGGACTCTGCTGCCCAGGAGGACTCTCCTGTATGTGAGTGTCTGAGGGCCCTGCTCCTTCCTGCCACTCACCATCTGGCCTGGGGCGGGGCCTGAAGCCTCATAAGGACTGCTGCGCTCAGCTGCCCAGGAGGACTCTCCTGTATGTGAGTGTCTGAGGGCCCTGCTCCTTCCTGCCACTCACCATCTGGCCTGGGGCGGGGCCTGAAGCCTCATAAGGACTGCTGGACTCTGCTGCCCAGGAGGACTCTCCTGTGTGAGTGTATGGGGCCCTGCTCCTTCCTGCCACTCACCATCTGGCCTGGGGCGGGGCCTGAAGCCTCATAAGGACTGCTGCGCTCTGCTGCCCAGGAGGACTCTCCTGTGTGAGTGTATGGGGCCCTGCTCCTTCCTGCCACTCACCATCTGGCCCAGGGCAGGGCCTGACGGGCCTCACTAGGACAGTTGCTGTTACTGCTGGAGGGGTGCAGAGTGCTTTTAAAATGTTTTAAAATTTTTATTTTGAATTTTTTGTATGTGGGGTGGGGGTGGGGGTGGATGTTTATTGGGCCTGGGAATTTGTTTGATTTTATGTTTTTGTAATTTTTGTAATTTTTATTGTTTTTTGTTTGTACTGTTTTATTTTTGTTTTTTTTGTTTTTGTTTTTTGTTTTTAAGGGGTTATTTTGCTCTTAAGGGGAGGGGTCAGGGCTGCCGGGGAATGGGCCCCAGCCCACAAAATGGCTGGGATATGTTTCACAGGGGGGAATGCACTGGGACAACCGATCTCAGTGATCACGGGTAGGAGGAGGAGTTACGCTAAGACCAGACCATGTCATTACAGAGGAGGCAGGTTTAGTCATTGTCTGAGGACTATCCCTGCCTCCGGGTCTGGTCCTGACCGGATGAATACTAGAATCAGCAAGGGATACCCACATGACCTGAAAGTGTTGCTGTGCAATGCCAGGTCAATGATTCATAAGACCACTGCCATCCATGACTTGATCATGGATGGAGGACTTGACCTGGCATGTGTAACAGAGACTTGGCTGGATGAAGCAGATGGGCCTGTCCTTGCCGCTGCTTGTTCACCAGGTTTCTCTTACGCACAGCAACCCAGGTCATGTGGGCGGGGAGGGGGGGTTGCAGTGATTTTTAGGAAGTCATTAGTTTGCACCAGGCGTCCTATTGGGAAGACCCAGTTTTCTGAGTGCATGTTCTGGAGGTTGGGCAATAGGGACAGTACAGGATTCCTTTTGGTGTACCGACCTCCCCGCTGCACCAGGATTCCCTGCCCGAGCTGCTTCAGGTCGTGGCGGATGTTCTCCTGGAGACACCTAGCTTGGTTGTCCTAGGGGATTTTAACATCCATGCCAACACGACCTTACAAGGGGCCGCTCGGGACTTCGTGGAAAGCATGGCCTCCATGGGGCTGTCCCTGAATAAGTCTGGCCCAACCCATAGCCGCGGACATGCCTTGGACCTGGTGTTTACCTCTACGGATGTTGGTGATCTGACACTAAGTAAAAGTGAAACGAAAGAAGTGCCATGGTCAGACCACTTCCTGGTGCAACTGGACTTCTCTGCGACGCATCCCCTCTGCAGGGAGGTGGGACCGATTCGGATGGTCCGCCCCCGCCACTTAATGGATCCAAATGGTTTCCAGAGAGTGGTAGGGGATGCTTTATCCCATGTTGATGGCCTTTCAGCCGATTCCCTGGTGGCCCGCTGGAATGTGGAGTTAACCAGGGCTATTGACTGTTTGGCTCCGAAGCGCCCTCTCCATGCTCTCCGATTGCATGGAGCCCGGAGAGCCCCGTGGTTTTCCACGGATCTGAGGGCAATGAAACAATCGTTGAGACGGCTAGAGCGCCGGTGGCGGATAACTCATTCTGAATCTGACCGGACACAGGTTAGAGCTCAACGTCGAGCCTACCAAGTGGCGATAGCGACGGCGAAGAAGACTTTCTTCACCGCCTCTATTGCATCTGCAGAAAACAGCAGCAGGAGACTCTTTCAGGTGGTTCACAATTTAGCAGAACCACCTGTAACATCGGGGCCCAGTACAGGCCACATGTTCTCCTGCAATGATTTTGCAAATTTTTTTTGCAGATAAAATCGCTCAGATTCGGGAAGAAGTAGACTCCACCGTGGGAGCAGGGCCGGGGCGGGAGAGTGCTAGAGTCCTGTCTGGTCAAGTTGTGTGGGATCAATTCCAATCAGTTACCTCCGAGGATGTGGACAGGCTGCTTGGACGAGTGAAGCCAACCACCTGTCTCCTGGATCCTTGCCCATCCTGGCTTATAAAAGCTAGCCGGGAAGGACTGGGCGATGGGCTTCGTGGGGTGGTGAATGCTTCCCTCCGTGAGGGAGCCTTCCCAGACCCGCTGAAAGAGGCGGTTATTAAACCACTTCTTAAAAAACCATCTTTAGATGCGGCCACGATGGCCAATTATCGCCCAGTCTCAAACCTTCCATTCTTGGGCAAGGTGATTGAGCGAGTGGTTGCTGAACAACTCCAGGCACCCCTGGAAGAAGCGGACCATTTGGATCCCTTCCAGTCGGGAGTCAGGCCTCATCATGGGACTGAAACTGCCTTGGTCGCACTGGTTGATGATCTCCGGCGGGCTAGGGACAAAGGTGAGAGCTGTTTCCTAGTTCTGCTGGATCTCTCAGCGGCGTTTGATACCATCGACCATGACATCCTTCTGGACCGTCTTGAGGGGCTGGGAGCTGGGGGCACTGTCATACAGTGGTTCCGCTCCTTCCTCCTGGGCCGTGTTCAGAAAGTGGTGGTGGGGGATGAGTGTTCAGACCCCTGGGCTCTCACTTGTGGGGTGCCTCAGGGTTCTGTCCTCTCCCCCATGCTTTTCAACATCTACATGCAGCCGCTGGGAGGGATCATCAGGAGGTTTGGGCTGGGTGTTCATCAGTATGCAGATGATACCTAGCTCTATCTCTTTTAAATCAGAACCAGTGAAGGCGGTGAAGGTCCTGTGTGAGTGTCTGGAAGCGGTTGGAGGATGGATGGCGGCTAACAGATTGAGGTTGAATCCTGACAAGACAGAAGTACTGTTTTTGGGGGACAGGAGGCGGGCAGGTGTGGAGGATTCCCTGGTCCTGAATGGGGTAACTGTGCCCCTGAAGGACCAGGTGCGCAGCCTGGGAGTCATTTTGGACTCACAGCTGTCCATGGAGGCACAGGTCAAATCTGTATCCAGGGCAGCTGTTTACCAGCTCCATCTGGTACGTAGGCTGAGACCCTATCTGCCTGCAGACTGTCTCGCCAGAGTGGTACATGCTCTGGTTATCTCCCGCTTGGACTACTGCAATGCGCTCTACGTGGGGCTACCTTTGAAGGTGACCCGGAAACTACAACTAATCCAGAATGCAGCAGCTAGACTGGTGACTGGGAGCGGCCGCCGAGACCATATAACACCGGTCTTGAAAGACCTACATTGGCTCCCAGTACGTTTCCGAGCACAATTCAAAGTGTTGGTGCTGACCTTTAAAGCCCTAAATGGCCTCGGTCCAGTATATCTGAAGGAGCGTCTCCTCCCCCATCGTTCTGCCTGGACACTGAGGTCCAGCTCCGAGAGCCTTCTGGCAGTTCCCTCACTGTGAGAGGCCAAGTTAGAGGGAACCAGGCAGAGGGCCTTCTCGGTAGTGGCGCTCGCCCTGTGGAATGCCCTCCCATCAGATGTCAAAGAGATAAACAACTACCTGACATTCAGAAGACATCTGAAGGCAGCCCTGTTCAGGGAAGTTTTTAATATGTGACATTTTAGTGTATTTTTCATCTCTGTTGGAAGCCGCCCAGAGTGGCTGGGGAAACCCAGCCAGATGGGCGGGGTACAAATAAATAATAATAATAATAATAATAATAATAATAATAATAATAATAATAATGTGATTTGACCAGGATTCAACAGATCTGGTTGGTAGTTGTTCTGGTCTGAGACCAAGAAGATGGCCTTAATATGGCAAGTTAAATTAGAATCAAGTGTCTTTAGTGACATTGTGAAGACCTTCTTGACTTTCACTTGTTTTTTAAAGAGAGAGGACCAGACCAGATGACAACTCTTCCTAATCCAGCCAGTCATGAGGTGGGGAATATACCAGGGTGAGTGCATGCTGGAAACTCAATCCGCATCTGGTCTGATCCTAAATTTTGGGGACCCTGAAGCTTGAACTGTTATGGGGACGCCTTTGTAGCCAGCAATGAGATCTGGGAAACCACTGTTATTTTCTTCAGTGGGGTTGTTCCATGACAGATCACTGTTAATAAAATAAAATAATTACTACATCTCATATTTTGATTAAAATTGGTCTACTGCTTTATCTCACATGTCAAAGTCTTTGGTGTGAAGAAATATTCCTTTGCCTTATAGTTTTCAAGTTATTGGGAGGGGATGAAAATTAGAGACATGTTACAGTGGTACCTTGGGTTACATACGCTTCAGGTTACAGACTCCGCTAACCCAGAAATAGTACCTTGGGTTAAGAACTTTGCTTCAGAATGAGAACAGAAATCGTGCTCCGGCAGCACGGTGGCGGCAGGAGGCCCCATTAGTTAAAGTGGTGCTTCAGGTTAAGAACCCTTTCAGGTTAAGAATGGACCTCCAGAACGAATTAAGTACTTAACCCGAGGTACCACTGTATATACATGCATGAATAAAGTTGCTTCTGGGGGCCCTCCTGGATTAGTTTCGTAGTAGATCTGTTTAGATCTAGTACTTGGGAAACCTTTTAGCCTGAGGGCCACATCCCATCTTGGCCAATGATCCGGGGGCCTTGTGTTAGCAATGGGCAGCTCCAAAACAAGATTCAGTATGGAAGCTTGCACACTCTTTTGTGGTTGACCTAATGTTGCACCTATCAAATGCTGAGAGTCAATCGCATCCCAGGCAGAACTCCGGCTCTTTTCAGAGTGCTGCGGCCATGAGAAATTGCATCAGATATCTCTATTGTAACCAGGCTCACTTCAGTTTTAACAAAGAAGCCTATGATGAGCCCTTTCAGGTTTGAAAAGGGGAATTTTCTTTCTTAAGCCCAATCTAAAAGCATAAGAAGAGCCTGCTGCGTCAAAGTGGTGGCCCATCTGTTATCAGAGTGGCCAAGCAGATGCCTATGGGAAGCCGGCAAACAGGACCTGAGTGCAGCAGCAGTCTAAAAGCTTGGGGGAAATCTACTATACCTTTGCAATACCTCAGAGGAGTTATGAACAGCTTTCGTTAACTGTTCCTGCCTGTTTTGCAATGCTGGTGCCATTTCTGAGAACTTAAGAAGAATCCTGCTGAATCATCTTTCTCCAACGTCCTGTTCTCATTGTCCACCCCCAAGCAGGACCTGAGTGCAACCGCACCTGTGTTGCTTGTGTTTGCCTGCAATTAATATTTAGAATCTCCCTGCTTCCGGTGCTGGAGGTATCACGCAGCCATCTGTCTGTCTGTCGGCAAGAGCTTCAGGGTTTGTTTGTTTTGTTCTTGTGACAGCTGAAAGAGTCGGGGGGAGCTCCCAGCAGGAACTCTAAGGGCTCTCTTAAGAGCAGTTGAATGAAATGTCTTACAGCAAGAGGGAGCAGTTTATCAGAGTTAACTCTGATGTAAAACATTCCTTTAACCACTTCTCCACGCACTCCGCTACTACTCTGTGTCAATAAAGATAACAAGTGGGTTTCCAAGCTGGGACACAGATCCAGGGTTTTTGCCTCGGCGTTTCCAGGGTGGATAGGAACGCACAGATTGCCGCTGATTTAAAGCATGTGGGGAAAACCCGTGGAGAATTATATTTCTTTCATGATTGAATGCTGGTACTCGGTGTTGTGTGGGGAAGCAGTCGCTTGGTTTAATAGGCGCACAGCTGGTGTTATCTGAAAAATAATCATTATGATAGAAAGCACACATTTTTCATGTTTTCTGTCAGATCTGTCAGGGTATGTTCTGCGCAGTTGCCGTATTCTTCATCTGACAGTCCTTGAATTAGCAGTTTACCACTTTTTTAAAAAAGCGCAATGTACAAAATATTTTTAAACAAAACAACCTGCACACTCCTAGTGTAACTGAACATACATAACGAAAGAGGATTGGTAAAAGAAAAAGAAAAAAAAGGGAAGGGTGTGGACCTTCTTTGTTTCTGCAAGCCGCTCCCAATTTGCAGACATGCAATCATACCATTGGAGCAAATGTATTTTGGGCCAACTCACTGGCACTACATTCACCTGATTGGTTGCCCTGATGTTGCCCAAGGGCATCCAATTGGCCATTGTGCAAACAGGATGCTGGGCTGGAGATCGACCATTGGCCTGATTCAGCAGGGCTCTTCCTATGTTGTTATGATACTTGTAATTAAGTTCGTCACCAAGGATGAGGAACCTGTGGCCTGTCAACCTTCTTGGACTACATCACCCATCACCCCCTTTGGCCATGCTGGCTGAAGCTACAGATGTTCAGTGACATCTGGAGGAACACAGGCTCCCCATCCCTGCTGTAAAGAATTAAGTGGCCCTATGTACAGCATTAAATATTAAAAACTTCCCTGAACAGGGCTGCCTTCAGATGTCTTTTAAAGATAGGATAGCTGCTTATTTCCTTCACATCTGAAGGGAGGGTTTCCACAGGGTGGGCGCCACTACCGAGAAGGCCCTCTGTCTGGTTCCCTGTAACCTCACTTCTTGCAATGAGGGAACCGCCAGAAGGCCCTCAGCGCTGGATCTCAGTGTCTGGGCTGAACAATGGGGGTGGAGACGCTCCTTCACGTATATGTATAAAGAAACATTTTTTTTTAAATTGACTGTTGACTAACAGGTATCAATAACTTTGCTGTGGTTATTGTGAGACGAAAAAAGTAGCCGCAACAAATCCTTTTAAAATATACCTTTCCTCCCATTTCATCTTAACTATGGTCCTTTAACCCTTAGTGGTGATTTGTCTTTCCCTTCCAATGAAATTTCTCCCCACTGCAAACTTTAACCCTGAGAACATTTTCTTCTGGAAACTTGCCGTGCCAGTTATTTCAGCTACTTTGGACACAGGGTGAACCATCTCATACACAGTCTGATATTACCCACATTCCTAGCTTATAGATGTAGCCATGCGGGTCTGGTGACTCATAGAGAAGACATGCTCGAATCAGAGCTTGACACTGCCAAGTCACATTTGCTTTTAAAATCACTCCAGTAGCTTTTAGCTCCTTCTGGAGGCCTGTTAGCCCAGCCGTGCCACATGTGCATGTTGCGCTGGATGGGGCACAGGCTTCCAGAATGAAAATGGATGGGTAGGATAGCAAAGCAAGATCTCTAGCATCAGGACATGAGGAAAACGATCCATTGTTGTGGAGTGGGAATGTTGGGCTAGGATTTACGCCTCATCCTTCAACAAGTTTCCAGGGCAACTGGCTCAAATCTTTAGACCGGTCCAAACCCTCATTCAGCCATGCATCTCTCACTTAACGACCTTTGTCTCGTTACGATTTCTCAGTTGAACCTACCACCTGAGGTGGTTGTGTGTTGAATCGGGAAATTAATGTAAGCAATTAAATAAAAATAAAGTTGATTCGAATCTTGTCTTTTGAAGTTTGGATCCAAGTGGGCTATCATAATTTATAATTAATTATGAACTAAAGCTGGCAATTCCCCCCTCTCCAGACTCCCTCCTGCTCCCACTTTCTGGATCTTAATCATACGAATTCTTCTCACATCCTAATTAAGAATGTAAGAACGAGCCCTGCTGGATCAGTGCAATGCTCTGTTCTCACAGTGGCCAAACAGATGGCTATGGGGAACATGTAAGTAGGGCTTAAGTGCAACTATGTTCTCCCTACTTGAAATTCCCAGCAAGTGGTGTTCAGAGGCATAGTGCCTTCAGCTATTCAGAGCTGCACTACATCTAGCTGACTGCTTGCCATGTTACTTCCAATCACCTTCTTGGTGCTTAACACCCTCATCTCCCAGTCAATATGTCAGGAGGCATTTCAGAAATCATTTCTATTCTAGGGTCCACATGGTAAGGAAAAATATATATAAAGGAGATCTCCCACAGTATGTTAGCAAACATTCTGGACTAAGTGTGCCATTTGTGGCATCTAAAAAAACATGTTTTGCTCTTCTGCACTGCAATCCCAGTGAGGTCTTCTTGTTACTTGTACAGTGGTGCCCCGGGTTACAAATTTAATTTGTTCTGGAGGTCTGGTCTTAACCTGAAACCGTTCTTCGCCTGAGGTGTACTTTCACCAATGGGGCCTCCCACTGCTGCTGCTCTGGTGGCGTGCGATTTCCATTCTCATCGTGGGGCAAAGTTCGCAACCCAGAGCAACTACTTCTGGGTTAGTGGAATTTGTAACCTGAAGCGTTTATAACCCGGGGTACCATTATATTAGCTACAAGATAGGCCTAGCTGGAGCAAAAGTCCCACTTGGTCCCTCAGTGCTTGAAAGGTCTGGTTTACCCCATCCAGTATCTTACAACTGTTTGCTCTGCTTTCTTTCCCACTTGCTCAACAATGTCAAAGTTCTTTTCTCGGATTTGGGACATTATCTGGCACCAAATTGTCTGTTTATGCAATTCTGCTATGAATATTTCATATATCAGTCCCGGAGGATATTATAAGCTAAGTCTAAATAGAAGAATTTCAGATTTACATGGATGTGCTTCGGCATAATGCGTTGTGCAGGCTTTAGCAAGTATATTCCTTTCACTGCAGTCTTACGGAAAAGTTTCATTTACTGACAAAATCTGCAATTCTTTCCTGTACGTATGGCTAGAATTCATTCATATTATACCTTCTGTAATGTAGCATTTGGAGATGCAGTCAGAACTAGATGAAAGGATGCAAAGAACTCACACCCTGTATTAAGTATGTCCCAAGAAGCTGTCTCGAGATCTGTTGATGGAAATGTAACCTGTACTTTCACTTATAGCAAGACACACCTTTGCATATACACATCTTCTAGCTCAGATATGGGAAACTTTGGCCTGCCAGATGCTGTTGAACTACAACTTCTACCATCACCAGCAAACATGGCCAATAGCAAGGAATGATGGGATTTGCAGTTCAGAAACATCTGAAGGCCAAAGGTTCCCCATATCTGCTCTAGCTGACTGGCATGGTGGGTTGACTTCTCCCAGGTTTTGAGTTTCCTGCAGTGTGTGGGACAGCTTTAATTAGGCTACTCACAAAGTGTGCTGAATGGACCATTGTCTGTGGATACTTAGGAACCTTGGGCCGGTCACACTTCTCTGAAGTCTCTCAGTCTCACTCACCTCACAGAGTGTTTGTTGTGGGGGAGGAAAGGAGCTTGTTAGCCGTTTTGAGACTCCTTTGGGTAGTGATAAAGCGGGATATCAAATCCAAACTCCTTCTCCTCCTCCTCCTCCTCCTCCTCCTCCTCCTCCTCCTCCTCCTCCTCTTCTTCTTCTTCTTCTTTGTTGGGGAACTTTACCACAAAATTCTGAAAGGTGCAGGTTTTAAAGGATTAGCTGCATTTCAGTTTGCAGATTCACTTGGGCAGTGTGAAATAGTTAGGGAAAGACCATGACTCAGTGGTGGAGCATATGCTTTGCATGCAAAAGTTCCTAGGTTCAAGCCCCAGCATCTCCAGCTAAAGCTGGGAGAGAACCCAGTTTGAAACCATGAAGGTGGACCAATGGTCCGACTCAGGATAAGGCAGCTTTGTACGTTAGCTTGGTCTCTCATAGAAATGCAAACCAAATGAATTTCTCCTCTGGTTGTGTAATGAATCTCTTGAATCCCTTTCAGAACCACATTTAAAGCCTTCTGAGGAGGGTAGTTATTGGGTTAATCTTCTTCAAAAATTTGGATTTGATTGTGTATCCGCGGGACCACACCTGCTGTGCTGTGTAATATAGCCACCTTATAAATTGCACAATAGTTTTCCTTATAATTGTTTCACCACCTTTCCCCTTTAAATGGGTTTATGATTTGTTTCATTTCATCATTAGGCTCAGAAACAAATGAAGGTGGGGAGCGACTGGCTTCTCAGTTTAGTTTAGCAAGATGCATAGATTGGAGTCTTGCTGTAGAAATACATCACAAAGATTGCATTCAACAACCATAACAACGTGCTGATGAACCCGAGATTTCATTTCTCCTGCACTGTATAAGCGCAGCTCACTATGAAAGGAGAAAGTATTTTGACCTCTGAAAACTTATTATTGAAATGTAGCCTTTGATTCTTTTTGGCCTGTTGTGTGTTCATATTTGTACTTTTCCTTGATTATTTCATAGCAGGAGCATAAAACGTATTTTTTCTTCCAGTTTGGTTTAACTCTGCTGTTAGGCTTTGAAATGTCAGTGAGGTAGTTGTTGTTGTTGTGTGTGTTTTTAAATGTGTGTGTGTGTGTGTGAGAGAGAGAGAGAGAGAGACAGAGAGAGAGAGAGAGAGAGAGAGAGATGCAGCCATGATGTTCGGTAACAAGCAAGACCATTATGTATTTCCATAATATATGGATATTTTGACTATATCCAAACCTGAACCCTTGTCGTGACCAGAGTGGTGCTTGTATATATTTTGTTAATCAAAACCAAAGGCTTTTTGTTATTTACTGTAAAGCCATTATTCTGTGAGCATTGGAACTTCCTAGTTACAGAGAGGTAAAGGCAAGTGCTGTATTTTCCCACCTATAAGACGCTCCCATGTATAAGATGCCCCCTATTTTGGGGGACTCTGATTTAAGAAAATAGGGGGGATATGGCCCCATATATAAGACGCCCCCAAATTTTGGACATTATTTTTAAGGGAAGAAACCTAGTCTTATACACGGAAAAATACGGTATTTCTTAATACAGTAAACCACTGCTAGAATATATAATACTGACCACTAGCTTTGATAGAACTTTTTATATTTATAATTTTATTGAGATTATTAAAGTAAATTGAAGTTATCTAGCCCAACCCCCTGCAATGCAGGAATCTCAGCTAAAGCACCCATAACAGGTGGCCATCCAACCTCTGCTTAAAATCCTCCAAGGAAGGAGAGTTCATAACCTTCTGAGGGAGACCATTCCACTGCTGAACAGCTCTTACTGTCAGAAAGTCCCCCCCCCCCCGTATGTTTAGTCAGAATCTCCTTTCATGTAACTTGAAGCCATTGGTTCGAGTCCTGCTCTCCAGAGGAGGAGTAAACAAACTTGCTCCATTTCCCATGGGACAGCCCTTTAGATATTTGAAGATGGCTAGCATATCCCCTCTCAGTCTCCTCTTTTCCAGGTTAAGCCTTATAAGGCTCGGCTTCTAGACCCGGAAACATCTTGGTTGCCTTCCTCTGCACACTTGTACCCAGGGGCACGTTGCTTAGCTTGAACGGCTATGTTATTTTCTTGTGCCCAGTGACAATTGTCATGGGGGCACCAGGTCTGCACAGACCAACCTTATGTGTAGAAATGAGACACGGAATAACCTTCAGTGTGGAGCGGAAAAGGGAATGACACGGGTTAATTGCCAGGGAGCGGTTCGAGAAGGTCCTTACATTAATTGCCTAGCCTGAGTGACATAATATTTGGATTTCGTAAGTGCTGATAAGATTTGCTGTCCTCGCTAAGGAGCCGATTAAAACGTGCCTTACGACGGCTGACGGGGGAACTTTGTCTGTAATGACAAGTGCTTGACTGTAGCTGAAAATGATGAGCTTGCCCCAGGGAGACATCACCACCCACTTGAGCGAGATCCATGAAGGCTTTATGACCTGTTTGAATCCTGATTGAGCATCACTGTCTTGACCCGTTGGGAGCCAATTGTCTGGAATAGTTGCTCTGTCAGACTGAGCGATGTGCTTAGAATCCTTCCGCAGCCTGCAAGGTAGCTGGATTGTGTGTGCAGCGCGCACAGTGAATTATCAAAATGGCATGAAGATTAGGACCGATATTTTATCAACAGGCATCAGCTTGTTGCGTGAGGGAGGAACTCTTCCCCTGCTCTCTTTTTTCAGCTACTGGCATTGTAAACCCATTCAGAAACATCCGTTTAAAGAGACAACTTCCTAGCATCTGATAATGCTTTCTCTACACACACTTGTTTTTATTAAGCAATGGCTTTCCCTTACCCATATTTTCTCGCTCTCTGTACAGCAGTAATTATGACAGAGAAATCCATCGGAAGAGAATGAAATCCCAGGCGCGGGGGTTGCACTCGGTATACCTTGTGAAGTTATCTGTTGATTAGATTTGATTTCCCTCCGTGCCGTGCTCAAGGAAGGGAACAGAATCACCACTGCCCAAAGTGATTACAAGAAATCAATGCAAATGGATGACCAACATAAAGAGTCAATCATCATATGCAGAATTATTCTTGAGGAAAAAGGGTTTTGCTGCCGGCGTTGTGAAAGGGCAGCAGAAATGACTATAGAGTTGGTTTTGGCCCTTATCCACACTGCAAGTTGTCCCTGCTTATCAACACGACCTGTTCCTGTCCTTGGCATGTCACAGATGTGTGTCCTAGAACAGCATATACTATGCCTAGGAGTGGGGAACCTTTTTCATCTGGAGGGACACATTCCATTATTCTTCAGCCTTTTGAGGGCCACATACGAGTGGTGGGCAGGGCCAGATGCAAAACCAAGCAGGGCAGCAATGAATATAGATTTGCTCTCCCAGCAGCTGCCACCTGAGGCAGTTGCCACATTCCGCACAATGGTAGGACTGGTCCTGGAGAGCAGCAAAACTATGGGAGCAATTCCATATAGCATTCCAGTACATACCATGCCACATGCCTTGTAGGCCACATTCAACATGATTCGTGACTTGGACAGCGCGGTAGCAGTTTAACCTTTAAAGATAACCAACCCCCTCTTTTTCGTGGCTTGGGTACGTAACCACAAAATTGCACGTGAATTTTGAGTTTAACCACAGCCCATGTTCCCACGTGGGACAGCATTCCGGGGCTGCATGCCAGTGGACAACGGGGTCAGAGCCAAAAGCGGGATAAGGAACAGCTTTATTCAGTAGGCTACAATCATTCAGAAATTTCTGCGCACTCACCCCAAACACGCACCTCTTTGTTCCACGGAAGCAGGAGGCACTATCATAGTTCAAGGACAGATTCCTCCTGAGGCAAAGCACTTGAGGGGGGTACGGAGGAGGCCTGGTGAAAGGCATGGACTTGGAAGGGGGAGTGGCCTGGGCAGAGTCCAAAGGGCCAGATAGGAAAGCTTGGAGGGCCGCCTCTATTCCTCAGGCCTGATCTTCTCCATCTCTGCCAGTCATTCAAATGAAGTACAGTGGTACCTCTGGTTAAGAACTTAATTCATTCTGGAAGTCCGTTCTTAACCTGAAACTGTTCTTAATCTGAGGTACCACTTTAGCTAATGGCATCACGCTGTCGTCGCGCGATTGCTGTTCTTATCCTGAAGCAAAGTTCTTAACCCAAGGTACGATTTCTGGGTTAGCGGAGTCTGTAACCTGAAGCATCTGTAACCTGAAGCATCTGTAACCCAAGGTACCACTGTATGTTATGGGAAAATACATGTGTGTGTCTGTGTGTTTCCTTTTTCCATTGCTTGTTAGATTTATGCAGATCAACTTTACTAACAGTCTTGTCAGGGGTACCAACTTGAATAAAATATTTGGAGGGGGGCAATTGAGCCCCACCCTATATAATTGATCACATGATGCAATTCATGCACAACATTGGAAAGGCAGTACCCATCAACTTTGGGGGGGCGGGGGGGCGCCTTCATATATTTTATTGGGGGTCCAAAGATGCCTTGGCCCCTAGGAGTTGGCTCCTATGAGTCTTGTGGAGTTAACTTTCCATACCTAGTGACAGAACTCTAGAATCTTTATTATTCAGAGCCTCCTAAACAAGGTAGAACAGCTTTGTTTGTGATTTTCCTCTTCAGCTCCTGTGGAATGATTTTTATCTTCTAATTTCCCCAGAAGAATGACTGCGGAGGCTGTTCAAAATAGTCCCGGCATCTTACACTAGGATAGAGCGCTGTGTGTATGTGTGTCTATGTATACGTACATAATAATAGCATTGCTGCTGATAGTGATTCTGATGTTTAGGGGACTGAACAGCACACATAAACCAAAACTATGCTTTAAAAACTCATTAAACGTTAAAAGGTTAGATAAATTAAAGGGAGAACTAGCCAAACACTTGTATAACTAGGTGTGTGAGAACATCAATATTGCTCATTGAACAGTCTATTCTTCTAATTTGAAAAGAACAACTATTTGTCATGGTTCCTGTCCTTGGAATGGCACTTATCTAATTAAATGCATATGAAATTCAAAAGCCTTTACTGAGGGACAGTAATTTTCCTTGGTTGTTTTTAAAGTCTCCAAGATGAAAGAAGAATTATGCTGAGCAGATAATGGATGAATTCCTCAATTGTGCAATAAGGTCTCGAATTGACTAATCATCCCGTGGTTATTAATCAATGTGTTATCTTATAATTTGAAATTAAAGGTTCTGTTCTCATTTATTGCTGACGCTGGCTAATGATACTTGCAGCTCTTGATTACCATGACACTCAGTGTGTGCTGATTGCCCTGCAAAATACCACAAAAGTAATCAAATTTAGATCGGATCTATAAGGGGTGTGTGTGTGTGATTTTTCAACTTACTACAGCCAAGCCACTCTTTGGCAGCTGCAAGCCCAAGCAGAGTCTCTTCTGAAAATACATCACTGTGGACTTTCAATATTGTAACGCAGATAGGAGTTTGGTGGCAGTGGTGTGCATTAATTCATTGGCAGTGATTGGCAGCCAAACAGGTCTCCAGATTGCCATGGACTGAGCTGCTTAAGCCACATTCTCATCATACATTTGAAGTACTACAATACCACTTTAAACAGCCATGCCTCTCCACCAGAGGATCCTGGGAGCTGTTGTTTGTTAAGGGTGCTGAGAATTGTTAGAAGACCCCCTAGAGCTATAACTCTAGGAAGTTCTCTAGGAAGAGGGTTTGACTGTTAAACCACTCTGCGAATTGTAGCTCACGGAGGTGCCTAGATGAGTCTTTGGCCTGATACAACAGAGCTTTTCTTCTGTTCTTAGAGTGGGAGAGGGATAATGACTGGCCAGCAAGTGGGCTGAGATGTGTCCAACATTGGGGTGGGGTGGGGGCTAACAAAAACATGGGGGTTTTCTCCTCCCCATCATTAGATTATCACAACAGCCCTGTGCAGTGGGTTAGGCTAAGTGGTGAGCTGTCAGGGGCTGGACTGAGGAGGAATGGTGGGGACCGCCCCCCCCCCACTTCTCCTGAACCTTCCTGAGAACAGAAGGACAGTATAGATTTACAATAGCAGTTTGCAGAAGGGCATGGTTCAGAGGCTGCAGTGGGGAGAAGCTGGGAAATATTGGGAGAGAAGCAGTAGGAAGAAGAAGCACCAGGGGAGAGACAGCTAACAGACTCAGTGTCTTTAGAAAACATTCCTGACTGCCCCCTCCCAGGACCAGATGGACATTGAGAATAGAAAGCTCAGAGGCAGAAAGCTCAGATCAGCCGACGCAGGGATAATGTAGAATAGGAGAGACGGAAGGGGTGGGACTTGGAGCAACACCATTATCTAAGAGAGACTGCATTCCTTTGTCTCTTTCTGTGAATATTGAATAAAGGTAAGAACTATTCTTGTTTATCTGCTTATTAGCTGCCAACCGTGGGAAGGATCGGATTCCCTGAAGCCTGACATAAGCTGCATGACCACGTGGGGATTTGAACCCAGGTCTCCTTAGCCTTCTGATCAGTCTTTCAAAGTCCCAAGCCTGTTTTTTTTCCTGGAAGAATGTGGGTGTCATGGCTGACCACAAACTCCCCTCTTCTTTGACACGGAGTGGACGCCTCCAGAGTCAGCTTCCTCACCAAACTGAGGCCAGTATATAGAAAAACTATGTACTTTTCATGTGCACATGACTTAAAGCCCCTGCAAAGACACTTTGGCGCCACGCCCCGGGTTCCATTGAGACAACATGCAGAGAGAGAGAGAGAGAGAGAGAGAGAGAGAGAGAGAGAGCACTGTGGTCTGCCGTGATTTAAAAACACACACTTTGCAAAATATTTTACAAGATGCAGACAGGGCGCATGCTAAAAAATGTAACACATTGCCTATGCCGCTGCTAATGTAATGTGCTGTGACATTGCACTGACGGAGCAAAAAATGGGACCAATTTGTGAAATCGCGGAGGAAGAAATGACGATGACTGCTGCCCAGATCTAATCCCATGTCATACGTTTGCTGTGGCTCCCACCGTGAGCCTCGGCTGCACATTGTGAGGTAGTCGTGCTGATTATAACTAGGATAGAACCCCAGCTAAGCGGCTGAAAGGCTGAAACCTTAGTGAGATGGCATCTGCTTAT
The DNA here is from genome assembly GCF_964106915.1 of Podarcis gaigeae. Lineage (NCBI taxonomy): Eukaryota > Metazoa > Chordata > Lepidosauria > Squamata > Lacertidae > Podarcis > Podarcis gaigeae. The sequence goes on from NC_139679.1 coordinate 104,297,946, forward strand.
ACCAATGCAGGGTTTACTAGAAACCTTCTTAAATGTCAAAACTACAGAGCTAATGTTGGAAGGACACACAGTATTGGGATTCTGCCTGTGAGGAGCCTGCAATGCCCTGGGGAGATTTCTCTCTCTCTCTCCCTCATGCACAGAGAGGGTTCATGTGCCTGGTGAAATATTCAAGAAGGACAAATGGAGGAAGCTCCTTCCCAGCCTGCTATACTGTTGTTGTTGTCCTTGCTTATTTGGCCTTCCCCTGACTCGCCGTGCATCTTTATTTATTGTTTCCTAACAATGCATATTGTCACGGAAATGACATTGTGCTCGGTAGGGGAGGCGCAATCCCATCAGGCAAAGTCAAGCCTGCAAATAAGTGTTATCCTACATATGCAGAGATGTCATTCTTTGCATTAGCCCAAAGGTTTTGTATTGCTTAGGGATACGTGCGGCGAGCTCACTATAAAAATAGAAGCTTGACAGTGGGGATGAATGTGTGTGTCAAAATAATATTACTCTTTCTGGGAGGATGACAGAAAAAATGACACTACATCCACCAGCCTGATTTTTATAGATCTGCCTCTTTGCCAGATGTCACCTTTTATAAACTGCTTTATAAAAAAACATGACAGCGCCGTGCAATCGCGTCTTTATAGCTAGATAAACTTTTGTAATAAAGTTGGGATAGGCTGGAATCTGAAAGCCTCCAAGCTTGCTCATTAAGCATTTTGGGAAGCCCGCCTGGGCTTAGGCAGCCAGCTTAAACACTCAGTATGCAGGCCGTGTTGGAAACACCAAGCCGTTCCACCCCCTCCCTTCCCAAGCAGGAGAGTCTTCTGGTGATTTTATGTACCGCCGTGCCTGGTAATCACCTATCTAAATTTATGACTAGGGTTTTTGAGAGAATAAAAAAAAGTTTTCCGTGCCTCACATTTAAACACATACGCATACCCGCACATAAAATCTAGCGCGCATATCAAATTATATGTTTCAAAAGGGGGCTATGAGGACAGAGCAGAATTATGCTGTAAACAGCTCCCAAGCATGCAATTGTTTTATTACATAATAAAGGGGAAAGGGTTGCATTTTACCCTCAGCTTGCTGCAGAAAATTTCACAGTTTCACAACATTTGGTTAGGCAGCGCAGGTGCTCTGATTGCTACGTCAAGCTTGACTCCTGCCATTTTCTGCAGAGAGGAAACGCTTCGTGGTGCGTCGACAAAGCTTCTGCTTCATATGGAAAAGGGATGGCAGCCTGCGGAAGGGCTGGGGGAGGAATTAGGATTCAGTTTGCATTTGTAGCCAGGCCTACCGGCTTCATATTTACCAAAACAATATGTGAACCGAAACACAGCCATCTTGGTGAAAATCCACACTTCTCAACGTTTTGAAATGCAGCCTTCCAGCCAAGTAATGTACGTGCAAAAATGCATATACCAAGCTAAAGTGCACATATACATTGATATATGTTAGAGGAACATGCAAAAATTTTGCTTTCCGAACATGTGAAATTTGCATGAAAATGCTTCTGAATTCTCATTTAAAAATTTGCACACTGAAAATGTGGAGAATTGGACTTAAGCACTGATAAATGAGGAACTGAGAGGAACCAAAATTGGCAGGTTCCTCCATCCCTAGTCTGCAGGATCTCTGGTTAATAGGAAAGAGCATGACCTGAAGACCACGCCATGAGTTAAAACTTGATCTAGGTCAGTGTTTCCCAAGCTTTTTCTCACCGTGGCCCCCTTCTTGTTTCCTTCCTGTGCCCACCCCCCATTGGCATAGCCAAAGGGGGGCAGGGGGGCAGCTGTCTCCTAAATAAGTAAAAATCAATACACATCAATACAAATCTGGGGTTCTCCCCCTTACAAAAGCCTGCCCCCCCAACAAAAATCCTGGCTATGCCCATGCACACACACCCGTCCTATGATAGAAAGGTAGGATTCCATAACCTCCAACATTTCTCCAATGAAAATAGGAACATTCTAAGGAAAGGTGGGACATTCCGGGATCAAATAAGAAACTGGGATGGCTTCTGTAATTCCGGGGCTGTTTCTGGAAAAATAGGAAAACTTGGAGGGTCTGTGATTTAGGACCTTAAAGGTCAAAAGGGATACTGTAAATTGTGCCTGGAAACAGATGAGGGAAGCAGTCCTTTGATTATTGGCCTATATCAACAGCCTGAGTGCTGTATTCTGCACTTTTCAAAGGCAGCCCTACATAATACAGTGCCTGACACAATACTCAAACCTCTTCCAGGACGGTGTATCATGTCCTGCCTTTGGTCTTCCCATAGGCATCTGTGAGAGAAGAATACTGGATCAGATGGGCCTTTGGTGTGATCCAGCAGGGCTCTACTCAGGTTCTTACCAAAGTTGGAAAAATACAATCCAAGCTCAGATCTCATCAGTCCTGTCATTATTTCTGAGCTAGCTCTCAAGGAGGTGAGGGGAGTATTTTAGCTCCCCATCTCTCAGTACAACAAACTAAAAGTGTTTGGACTTTCAAATGAACTTTTTCAGTGGAGCATGGGTGTCGGTGTGATATTTTGGGTATTTTGACATATTTAGAGTGTTATAAGAATTTTAAGGTCTTATATATAAAAAATAGATGTTTATAAATGTACCAACACATACAAATATGTAAACCACGTGTTTGAAACCCACAGAAAAGTCCTGAAACCATTTTCTCTCTCCCAAAATGACCTCAAATATTTCTCTGCAAGGTTGAAGGAAATGGGAAATCTCCCCATTGTCTCTTTCACAAATTCTGTTTTAAGGGCACATTTAATATAAGAATAAGGTGTGAGCCTGTGATCTGTGACCTGGATTCAGGAATTGAGTAGTTATCATAACAAAAGAGTGGCCAGGATGCCTAGGTAATCCAATCAGGTAACCTGGCAGACAGGAAGAAACAACACATCCAGATTTCTGCCCCTTCTCTGATGTAATAAGGGGGTGGTCTTGGGCTACACCCCTTCTGTGATGTATGTATGATGTTTCTGGGGGTGGTCTTGGACTCCAGGGCGGGCAATTTAAAATGTCTATGTAAGGGCTTGTGTGCATGGTTCGGGGTCCCTCTCTCCCCTCCAGTGTGTGTGGAGGAGCACCCTGTTGCAACAGCTTTAATAAAGATCAGGCTTACTAGCTGCTTTGCTTCTCAATATTCTCTGGTTGGTCTCTGTTATTTTCTCCTACCGATAGAGAACCTACAAAAGGACTCTATATGGGCTCTTGGCTACCCCATAAGGGAAAAGGAGCAGTTTTCCCCCCTCATAACAAGGGCTTTAAAAAAATATTGCCTGCTCCGCAAATAAAATTACACACAGAAATGGACTGAGATGCAGAAATAGCTCCAAAGACGGAAAAGACCTCTGGGGGCAGAACTGTTTCACCCAACTGGTTTTAGTGTGTCAAGGTTTTAACCTCTGAGAGTGCCCGCATGTGAGAAAGGACCTGATTTCTCCATCATGCACTGAAACAGCAGGCGACCATAGTTCTTGAACACCAGCATAGTGAGCTCACTTGTAGCGAAACACTTGCAAAACAGATTCACAATGGATTGAGTCCTCACCTTGTAAGTCGCATCTTGCCACACTGTGCAATGATTGTATGAATGGGCCCTAGGAATAATGAATGAACTACTTATTCCTTCCAGTAGCACCTTAAAGACCAACTAAGTCAGTTCTTGGTATGAGCTTTCGTGTGCATGCACACTTCTTCAGATACCACTTCAGAAGTGTGCATGCACATGAAAGCTCATACCAAGAACTGACTTAGTTGGTCTTTAAGGTGCTACTGGAAGGAATTTTCTTTGTTTTGACTATGGCAGACCAACACGGCTACCTATCTGTGACTACTTATTCCTGTCAAAGTTGCAAATTATGAATGGGCTATAAAGTGTGTTGCATTCCATCAGAACCAAATGCTTGTTCTCTCTCTCTCTCTCTCTCTCTCTCTCTCTCTCTCTCTTTCTCCTTGCTTTCTTCTCTCTCCCTGTGTGTGTCTGTATTTCCTAGCTGTTTATGATTTCTATAAAATCACAACATAAGTCAGCCTGTAGCTCAATGGGAAATGATATTATAATAATCACACTTGGACATGTGATATAACTGTTATATGGTCTTAGAAAGCCTGTCCTTTGCTTTGATTGAATGTTTTGGTTTTCACGGCAGTTCAGTAGGCTGCAAAGTTCGTTGGTATGGGAAATGTGTCTGTTTAAAAATAAAAATCCTATGCAGTGAACAAAACTCATTTAATGATTCAGTTACAAAGCACATACCAGTTACCAAAAACCATACCATGTGTCATTCCCCCCTCATTATATCATTGACATCAAAGATTTAAACCCAAATGTCACAGATAAATATCCCCGCTCCATTATTGATGTGTTTTCAATGCTATGCCTCCTTGCATATCTCTTGATGTCCTTTGTGCCGTTTTCACACTTCCATCAAGCAGAGCAGCAAACTAAATCAGCCCCATGTTATCAAGAGCTTGAACAACTTTCAGCTATATAAACTCTTTTGTCTGTTTTTTTTTTGCTTATTTGACAAAGCCTTAAAAAAAAAGGAAAAAAGCAACGAGCATCGGCTTGGAACCTAAGATAAGTTAACTTAAAAGAGTTCACAAATTGAAAGTTCCATATCATCTTTGGTGAGTCCAGGACCTTTGGAGAGCCAGTGTGGTGTAGTAGTTAAGAGCGGTGGACTCGTAATCTGGTGAACCAGGTTTGATTCCCCGCTCCTCCACATGCAGCTGCTGGGTGACCTTGGGCCAGTCACACTTCTCTGAAGTCTCTCAGCCCCACTCACCTCACAGAGTGTTTGTTGTGTGGGAGGAAGGGAAAGAAGATTGTGAGCCACTTTGAGACTCCTTAGGGTAGTGATAAAGCGGGATATCAAATCCAAACTCCTCCTCCTCTTTCTGAACAGTATGAAGTGGGATATTGTAGGAATCTTATAGGACAAAGCAATCTCCTAAATTCAGCATTGGGTCCTAAATTAAATTAAGGCTGTAAAACAGAACAAAACAGGATGTTTAGTGCTTTGCAGCTATAAGCCATGTATTTTCAAAGAAACCCCTTTCCGGTATAAACAAAACAAAACAGGATTTGGATTCCGCTGCCCCACTCCACCCTCATCTCATCTTTCTGGTTAGTTGCTGTTTTCTTGGAATGTTTGCAAGTTGCTAGGCTTTCATTTTCCTTAGGATTATAACTGTAGCCTGTGTGGTCAACCTATGACTGATAAAATCTCTCTCAAGCAGCGTTCACCCTTTTGCTGGTTCTGCAAATATTGAATGGCATCAGTGCACAGTACATGTGAATAAAAACACAGAGGGTACATTCTCACCTCCCCTTTTACAGCTGAGTGCAGGAAGCCAGCCATCTTTGTATACAAAAGAACCTTTTTGTCTCCTTTTTTTCCATCCCTGGCCCAGATTATTTTCACTCTGCTCCCTTTACTTTCATTCTGTAGGAGTGAACACTGCAAAACTAGAGTTGACATATTTCCAAAAGTGAAAATCTGGACAGATATTTTATTTGGGGGTGGGGAGGGAGTTCTTGGGGGAGGGAGGGCATCCAGACAGGAGGCAAAGGACTGAAAAAGCCACGCAAGGGCGAGAGGCTGGGGTTGGGGCAAGGGAATGCAGCAGCAGAGAAAGCAAGAGTGAGTGAGGCGGGAGCAGCAGAAACTACAGCAAGAGAAAAACCCCAATGTCAGGCACCCAGGTCGGACACTGACCCCCCTCCATCTCCTGGGTCATGGATCCTAGGCCAGTTTCTGTGCCAAGAGACTACTCAAGCGGGTCAAACATATGTTGGAAATGCAAAGGAAAAAGAAGGGCCTTTTATCATATGTGGTGGGAATGTAGAGAAGTTTTTTTTTTAAAAAAAGGGAAATGATATACAATGAATTGAAAAAAAGTTTAAAATGACATTTGTAAAAAAAAAAACTAGAAGCATTTTTGTTAGGGATTGTCGGACAAGACCTGCCAAGAAAAACAAAGAACTTATTTATGTATGCTACAACAGCGGCAAGAGTCTTGATAGCATAAGGATGGAAAAATGAGGAAATCCCAACGAAAGAACAGTGGCAAGAAAAAATGATGAGCTACGGAGAACTGGCTAAATTGACATACAAATTGTGAGTCAAGGACAACTGTGACTTATTGGAGGAAGAATGGGAACTTTTTACAAATTAAATAAAAGGACAACAAAATGAACTGGACTCCTTCCTTGGCAGGTTTTGAATAAACGTACACAAATTTATTGGTTGATAACATGATAGATGGACAAAGCAAGGATGTGTATAATTTTATAACATGCAGAAAATAATATGTGCAGAGAAATCAGAGAGAGGAGCTGAGGGAGGGATGGAAGGGGGGGGGATAATGTATGTGATTATACGGTTTGATAATTTGTTATGTTGAAATTGCTTAATAATTTAAAAAACCCCAAGAAACACAGACTACTCAAGCGCAGCCCACTTGAAGGAATGCCTGATTGCTTGCTCAGTCTTGGGACTCCTGACATTTGCCTCATTAAAGGCTGTGCCCACCCTGCCCTTCAAAGTGGAGAGGCGATGGGCCTGTTGGAGCATCGTCTTAGCTACACTTAGCCATGCTTGCTATGCCTTGTAATTCTTGCCTTGCCTATGTTCTATGCTGATTTTAAGCATTAAAGGTTTTGGCAGAAAGCCAGGTCTGATGGGCCTTTCTATAGCTGCCCATCATGGTGTAATCTCCTCCTTATCACGCAGGATTGTGGGCAGGGCAGAACAGAAGTGCAGGGATCAGGACCTGGGAAGGTGGAGGCAAAGATGTTACGGGTTTTGCAAAGGCCATTCAAGCTGAGGCCACAGATTCATTTGATTTGACAGGAATGCCTTCTGCCATGCCGGTCTCAGGAGCAATTTTGTCCCTACCTTTGAACACAGCAGACGCCTTTACTGTTTGTATTTCACCTGATAATAGGTTGTCTTGTGTTCCTCGGAGTTCAGCCTCTTGCTGCTCTTATGCAGCGTGACAGCATTTTGTGCTTCCTGTTTCTCTCTGGGGCCACTGAGCGACTGGGGAATGCCTGCTGTTCCGCACTTGCCGACGTTTTTCACAGAAATGATTCTGACAGAGAAAATCGGGTATCAGTGCTCTGAGGATAAACCATTAATCACAAGGGTACCTTTGAAAAGGACAATGGAGCTGAAATACCAGGCTATTGAATTTAGCCTTCCATGACAATGTGCAGTATTTTTATAGTCTTCCAGGGCCCTTTAGTGCCCTCTTCGTATTCGCTCAGCTCCCATTTCCTATAGCACAGAGTTCCATGTACTAATCAAGGGTTCCGTGTGGCCTATTGTATTTAAGCAATCGATTACCGAGGTGTGAGCTGTTTAAACCCTCTGTTATTTTAACCTCTCTCAGAGGCCAAAAAGACACTTCTAAGAAGCACATATGGACACGGGTGGCGCTGTGGGTTAAACCACAGAGCCTAGGACTTGCCGATCAGAAGGTCGGCAGTTCAAATCCCCGTGACGGGGTGAGCTCCCATTGCTCGTTCCCTTCTCCTGCCAACCTAGCAGTTCGAAAGCACGTCAAACTGCAAGTAGATAAATAGGTACTGCTCCAGCGGGAAGGTAAACGGCGTTTCCGTGCGCTGCCCTGGTTCTCCAGAAGTGGCTTAATCATGCTGGCCACATGACCCGGAAGCTGTACGCCGGCTCCCTTGGCCAGTAAAGCGAGATGAGTGCCGCATCCCCAGAGTCGGCCATGACTGGAGCCTTTACCTTTACATTAAGAAGCACATGCAACTGGGCTTGTGTTAGAATGTTTCTCAATGAACTCGAGAAGCCCACAACGGAAGATTATCTTGTCCTCAATGTAAAAGGCCTGGGAAGCATCCCATTGTTAGCTAACTTAATTCCCCATTTATTTATAATTAATTGTGTACTGTTGCCTGACAGAACATAATAGATCCAAACAATCACTTAGAACAGGAAGCAACTGTCAGTTAATACACTAATGAATCAAGTTTACCAAAGGTGAAGCAGCTAAGGCTCCCAGTGGGAAACACGCACAGTCCATGCCTGGCAGACTTATCCCTTTTCTGCGGCATCTCTACATTGAGCTATATAGAAACCCATTTTGAACACCCCCCCTCCCAATTTGAAACCTCTTCATGCAACAGCAAACACACCAGCCAACATTCTCAGCCAACAATGCCCTAGAGTAGGGTTACCAGACGTCCCCGTTTCCCGGGGACAGTCCCTGGATTTGCGAATAAGTCCCCGGACAAATTCCACCCCCGGAATGTCCCCGGATTTCATCAAATGTCCCCAGGAAATGCTGCAGCAGCAGTCTCTCAGCAGCCGGGAACAGCTGAATCTGGCTGGCTTCAAGAAGTGCCCATATGAACGTGACGCAGGGGCTCTAAGATGCAGCTTCCGGGCTGCCTCCACCTTCCCTTACCCTCGCAGCTAAGCTGTGAAGGGAGGCTTCAGGCTGCGTATCGGAGCAGCCTTCCAACTCCTACTTGCGTGCAAGCAGGAGTGGGGCAGGGATCTCTCAGCTGTGAAGGGAGGCTTCAGGCTGCCTATCAGAGCTTGCGTGCAAGCAGCAGGGGGCGGGGATCTCTCAGTTAGGCAAGGGGAAGCCTCCATTCCCAGCTGAGGGATCCCTGCCCCCTCCTGCTTGCACGTGTGAACCTGTGCTTAGAAACGCAGCACAAAAGGACCTCTGGATGAGCCCTTAGCCAGGGTCTATAAATATATTGGGGTGTTTTATTTAAAACTGTGATCTGCCTTGCCGATCTTGGTATACTGTAATGAAAAAGTGAGATGTGACATTATTTATTTGTTTAGGGTGGAATTTGACATTCTGTCAGCACAAGCATTTCAGTTTCCCAGATGGAATGATCCTTCCCCTCCCCCCTCTCATGCTGTTTCTGGGACTCTCTTGACTGCTCCCCATCCCCCCCCAGTCTATTTCAGGGACTCAGGAAGCATGGGGGGGGGGGGAGTGCAACAAGTATACCTGAAGGAGCGTCTCCACCCCCATCGTTCAACCCGGACGCTGAGGTCCAGCGCCCAGGGCCTTCTGGCAGTTCCTTCAGTGCGAGAAGTGAGGTTACAGGGAAACAGGCAGAGGGCCTTCTTGGTGGTGGCCCCCTCCCTATGGAATGCCCTCCTGCCAGATTACAAGGAAATAAACAAGTACCTGACTTTTAGAAGACATCTGAAGGCAGCCCTGTTTAGGAAAGTTTTTAATGTCTGATGTTTTATCGTGTTTTTTAATATTCTGTTGAGAGCCGCCCAGAGTGGCTGGGGAAACACAGCCAGATGGGCAGGGTACAAACAATAAATCATCATTATTATAAGTGCAAGACAAAGTCCTTCCTTGGGCAGGCTTGTCTAAATAAGAATGTCTTCAGCAGGCACCGAAAAGAACAGAGTGAAGGCGCCTGCCTGCTATCAATAGGCAGGGAGTTCCAAAGTGTTGGTGCTGTCACACAAATATGTGACAGACAGCAGAGCCATTCTGGAGATGCAGTTCATTTGAAACTGCACCGGAGGGTGGCGTCTCTTGCTGATTGCAGAGTCAGCTAGCCACAGAGTAGATCCGCTGCATTATTAAGTGGTGGGTCTGCTACACCCCCCCTTGAGCTTCTGAAAGCCATAGAGCAACCAAGAAGGCCCTGTCTGCCAATCTTAACACACGAGGGAGTCTCTTAACACACGAGGGAGTGGTTCTTAACCTGTGGCTCCCCATATATTGTTGGACTACAACTCCCATCATCCCTGAGCTCTGGTCTTGCTAGCTAGGGGTGATGGGAGTTGTAGTTCAACAACTTCTGGGGACCCACAGGTTGAGAAAGGCTGCTTTAGGGCTTTAAACACTAATGTGAGCACCTTGAATTGGACCTGAAAATGAACCAGCAACCAGTGCTGCTGTTTTAAAACAGGGGGTTATGCGAGATCTAAACAGAACCGCTGCCCAATCTAACTACAGTGGTACCTCGGGTTAAGTACTTAATTCGTTCTGGAGGTCCGTTCTTAACCTGAAACTGTTCTTAACCTGAAGCACCACTTTAGCTAATGGGGCCTCCTGCTGCCGCCGCAGCACAATTTCTGTTCTCATCCTGAAGCAAAGTTCTTAACCCGAGGTACTATTTCTGGGTTAGCGGAGTCCGTAACCTGAAGCATATGTAACCTGAAGTGTATGTAACCCAAGGTACCACTGTACTGGGTTTTGAACCAGTTTAAGCTTCCAAGCCATTTTCAAGGGCAGCCCCACATAGAGTGCATTGCAGCAATCCAGTTGGGAGGTTACCAGAGCATGGAGTAGAGTGGCCAAGTCATTGCTGTCCAAAGGTATCAGTAGCTGGCAGACCAGCCATAGCTGGTTGTCACAGGATGGTGGAGGGGAGGATGTTCCTGAAGGCTGATCTGCTTTCAAAGTTAGACCCCCAAGAAGCCAGGAAATGGTTAAAGCAATGGCTAATGACACTTTCTGTGGATGAGTACGTATAGCCATCTATAAACATAAACTACTTACGTCAGCTGCCTGCGTATAACATCTGTTAGGCATTTACCAACCTGTCTGCCACCATTTAGAAACGAAGCTTTAATATTATTTGTGACCAGGCAAACTTGTACATTCCATTTCAATTACCGATTACAATAATATCTCAATGGTCTACCTTTGTTTACCCCTCAGAACTCAACTGCATGGAACACCTGCCTGCTCTTTTTTCATATAGACTGGAAATTAAATTAAACCCTGATTACCCTTGGGTTGATTGAATATCCTCCCCTGTACGTTTCCATTGCTAGCAGTGGGTTTTCATCAGCTAGTGCATGCTATTAGCAAATCTCCCACGGAGCTCTTTGTTGTCAGTCCATCTGCCATACTGCAAAGTTTCAGATCACTTGCTTTAGAAAATCCACTCTGTTTCCCCTCCCTCCTTCCCATTGGCACTCCATTGCAAGTCTTCTCTCACGTATTCAGAAATACATTTTCAGATCAGTGCATTTATCCTCTAATGGTTGTTAATAACCCAAGGCATCAACTCCGCTATTCAGTCCTTCATCTTTTTGTGTTCAACAAGCTTAATAGATTTTAATTCTCAGGTGTTGTATTTTGCAGGTTTCTTTGCAGGATGACGGAGAGGTTTTGCAAAGTTTGCTCACTGAATTGTACTTTCCAGCATCCAAACTATGTGCAGGGTTGTTGTTGTTTTTTTCTTTCTTTCCCAAAATCTACTGAACAAATCAGATTGCAGATGGTCGGGTGAATACCTGGCTCATCTGGGGTCTGTGTGTATATGGGTAAGGCTGCATTAGTTGGTCAAATCCTGCTCAGGAGGGTGGAGGAAAGGGCATTCTCTAATTTCCAAGTCTCTGGCTAGAAAGGAGTTGGGCAACTGAATTTTCATTTAGGCAATAATCCAGGAAGCAGAAGCCAGTTTTAATTTTGCCAATGTAAGGGGTTGATGAGATTAGGCAATGAACTGCACTGATGTATCTTCGATTCCTCCAATTCACTCCAAGATTGTACCAGCTGGCTTAACTGCTGGACTTTTCTTGGGCAGCAAAAAAGCTTGGGTGAGCCCATTTGCTGAAGGAGCAGATGGAAGGCTAGCCATGATGGGGATGTCCTGAAGCAATGATTCTTCAACATCAACTTTGTTGGACTGGTCATGTTGTGCGGATGCCTGATGATCGTCTTCCAAAGTGACTATTCCAAACTTAAAAATGGAAAGCGTAATGCTGGTGGTTAACAAAAGAGGTTTAAAGACTGTCTCAAGGCAAATCTAAAAAAATGTAGTATAAACACTGACAACTGGGAAACACTGGCCTGCGAGCGCTCCAGTTGGAGAACAGCCTTTACCAAAGGCATCATGGGCTTTGAAGACACTTGAACTCAGGATGCAAGTGAGAAACGTGCTAAGAGGAAGGCACGCTTGGCAAATCCACATTGTGATCAACTCCTGCCCGGAAACCAATGTCCCCACTGTGGAAGCATGTGTGGATCCAGAATTGGCCTCCACAGTCACTTATGGACTCATTGTTAAAACCGTGTTTATGGAACAAAATCACCTTCCTGAAGCTAAGCAGATTTGGTCAATGCCTGGATGAGTGGCCACCAGGGAACCACATCTACGCCACCTTGGGTTCCAGAAAAGAAGAAGAGCATGTTATGAATGTAGGAAAAGACATACGTACATAGTCTGGATGTGACAACTAAAGGGTAGCAGATTTCTGCACCACAGACAAGACCAGGTTATCTGGATCTGTGGAACATAAGAAGCTCCCTTTTAGTCCGTCAGACCATTGGTCCATCTTGCTTTGTATTGTCTACACTGGCTGGCAGCAGCTCTCCAAGGTTTGGGACAGTGGACATTCCCAGCCTTACCTGTTGATGCCACAGATTGAATCTGGGGGCCTTCTGAATGCAAGCCCAGTGAGCTACTGCCCTTTCCCAGTGAGACCCCCTAGAATCTAGGCAGAAATTCAAATGAGGAGGATTTAATAACTCTTCCTATCCAAGAGTCGCTATTTGAGTGTGTCTTTTGATAGCAAAGATGTTTTGCTGTTTATTTTTAAAATAATGTGAAGGTTTTAGGAATTTGTGAAATGTTTGCACAGTATGTACATGGGTTGATCAAAGAAACTTTTAAACACGACACAACAAAAATCATAACTTCATATGCACAGAGAAGTAAATGTTTCAGCTTCAGATGTATTCTTTTTTTAAAAAAAAACACATCTCAGCTTTAAAAGTTAGTAAAAACTACTTTAGATGCATTTATAGCTTTCAAGTTGCCACATGCATATTTGTGCCACAGTAAAAACAAAAAAATAAAAACTGACAGACACTGTTGTAGTGGCATGAATTAGTAATCAGTGTTGCTTTTAGATTTTTTTTTAAAAAAATACGTTTCAGTGTAACTTATATAATTCTCAAGGCAATTAGCATTTTAAAAAAATCCTATCCATAATAGCTTTATTTCAAAAATATCTAAATTTATTAATATTCATAGGAAACCGAAAGTTTATAATGTGATGTTTCAAACTCCAAGATCAACGTGTGATATAAATGTCATTTTTAAAAAGTGCCAGCTGAGAGAATCCATTAGTTGCTTGAAAATAATACAAGGGACCCACATGGCACAGTGCCGGGCAAAAGGCTTTCTGCGGATTGGAATGTCATTATTTGCAGGTTTCTGAATAATTTCACAAAAGACACTTGAGGCTGAGAATCTTGATAGCTGAACACTGCCCCACTTCTGTCCTCATATCTCCTGCATGTAAAGCTCCACGTATCCTCCTAAGATTTTAAGCATTTTGATGCACTTCGCTATCCGTGATTGACAAGGGCCTCTTCATGAATACATTACGAGAAAGATGTTTCCTGGATATTTGATGTCCTTTCTGTTATCCATTTTAAATAGAATATTCATGATGCTGTTTTTAACAGGCCACATGTTGTAAAAAGAGAAAGGGGGGGGGGAGAAGCATAGTGGAAATATCATTTCATTGTTACACAGTCCAGAGGAACAAGAATGCCTTAAAGGCTCAGGTATTGGGTGGGTGGGTGGGGGCTTTATCTGGCAATTTGGTGTGACAGTGAGCACAATGCCTATCAAGAACCGCAACACGTTTGTGAATCTGGAGATGATGCATGTGGGTGAGTGCATTTACATTTGGGGCTGAGAGTGATGGATAATGCTTATTTCTTTGCTTTATTTTTGACAGCCTAAGTTTTTAAAACAAAGTCTAAACCACTGAGCTGCTTGGGCTTGCCTATCAGAACATCAGTGGTTCGAATCTCTGCGATGGGCTGAGCTCCCGTTGCTCGGTCCCAGCTCCTGCCAACCTAGCAGTTCAAAAGCATGTCAAAGTGCAAGTAGATAAATAGGTACCGCTCTGGTGGGAAGGTAAACAGCGTTTCTGTGTGCTGCTCTGGTTCTCCAGAAGCGGCTTAGTCATGCTGGCCACATGACCCTGAAGCTGTCTGCAGACAAACGCCAGCTCCCTCAGCTAGTAAAGCGAGATGAGCGCCACACTTAACTGTCAGGGGTCCTTTACCTTTGCCTTTAGTAGGACCTAAGCTACAAATGTGATGGCAATGGAAGATGTTTTGAACTGAAGTGTGTTGGTATTTAGGGCCCCCCATGGCCTTCCGCAACAGCCACCAATAGCCCAAACTGAGCAAGTTCTCCTGACACAGGTTGAGAGCAGACTGAGGCCGCCTTCACACCATACATTTAAAGCACTATGATACCTTTTTAAAAGTCATAGTGTCCCCCAAAGGTTGTGTAGGTTACAATGGTTAAGGGTGAGGAGAGTTGTTAGAAGAACAATTTCCCACCCAGAGCTACAATTCCTCAAGTGGTTTAACAATCAATCCCTCTTCACAGGGAACTCTGAGAACTACAGCTGGGGAGAATAACCCCCCCCCCCCTAATAATTTCAGCATGCTTAACAAACTACAGCTCCCATACTTATTTTGAGGAAGCCATGACTGATGATCATCATCATGATGTCGTCCATCTGATTGGGTTGTCCCTGAGACTCTGGGTGACTTCCAGCAAATTATAAAAACACAATAAACTATCGAACATTAAAAACTTCCCTATATAGGGCTGCCTTCAGATGTTTTCTAAAAGTATCATAGTTGTTTATCTCCTTGACATCTGATGGGAGAGCGTTCCACAGGGTAGGCACCACTACTAAGAAGGCCTTCTGCCTGGTTCCCTGTAACCTCACTTCTTTTAGTGAGGAAACTGCCAGAATGCCCTCGGAGATGGTCTTTAGTGTCTGGGATGAATGATGGTGGTAGATATGCTCCTTCAGGTTTAAAATGGTATCATAGGGCTAAAGTATACGTTGTGAATGTTGCCTGGGGTTTGTTAAGCTTCTGCCTCTAATCCTAGGCTCCTCCCACTCAGTGGCGTAGTGTGGGTTGTCAGCACCCGGGGCAAGGCAAGTAATTTGCGCCCCCTAACCCGTGGATTTGCGCCCCCTAACCTTAACCCCCAGATGTTGCACCTGGTGCGGCCGGCCCCCCCTGCACCCCCCATGCTAAGCCACTGCTCCCACTGGTGAGTAATTGAATGAGTTAAATAGATTGCTTTCTTTGTACCGCCCACTGCTGCTGAGCAATACATGCTAGTTCAGGCTTCCTCAACCTCGGCCCTCCAGATGTTTTGAGACTACAGTTCCCATCATCCCTGACCACTGGTCCTGCTAGCTAGGGATCATGGGAGTTGTAGGCCAAAAACATCTGGAGGGCCGAGGTTGAGGAAGCCTATGCTAGTTGGAACGAACAAGAAACAGAAAGAAAAACCGAATCATTATTCAAAATAAATTAGGCAAAGGCAATCAGTCCCCTAATATACACCCATGAAGAGAGGTAGTAAATTGGGCTGTATTCTGGATCAGTTATAATTGCTCACCTAGATCACCTGTGCAGGTATGTGACATTGCTTGGGCAGCGAAGGAACTGACTGCCCTGCATGGTCATAGAGTGAGTTGATGTTTGAAAGAAAGACGTTAAGTTCAAACTTGACTTTAACATGGTATTTCAAAAGGTGGAAATGATCCGTTGCAATAGCGTATCATTCTGTAGGTTAAATTTTATCATATTGTTAAGACTGAAAAGAAGGGATTGGTTGGTTTTGGCTCAGTAGACTGAGTAATTTTGGTGGTTTAATCCTATAACAATGAGAACACCATTGGGAGACCTTGAGCATGTGTGTATTTTTTATCACACAGGGTTGAAAAGTGACCAACTTTTCTCTTCCTCCTGCTTTTCAGAGTGTTTAATGCATTTAAAGGTAAAGGTAAAGGTACCCCTGCCCGTACGGGCCAGTCTTGACAGACTCTGGGGTTGTGCGCCCATCTCACTCAAGAGGCCAGGGGCCAGCGCTGTCCGGAGACACTTCCGGGTCACGTGGCCAGCGTGACATCGCTGCTCTGGCGAGCCAGAGCCGCACACGGAAACGCCGTTTACCTTCCCGCTGGTAAGCGGTCCCTATTTATCTACTTGCACCCGGAGGTGCTTTCGAACTGCTAGGTTGGCAGGCGCTGGGACCGAGCAGCGGGAGCGCACCCCGCCGTTAATGCATTTACCTTTCTCCAAAAATTATCCTTAATATGCTGCATGCATGATATTGTGTCACATTTTGAGTTCACCCCTTTCTCTGCCTCTTTATGCAAATCATTTCTCTTCACCCCTTCATTAACATTTGAGTTTCCTTTTGATATCATTTCTAGATTTTCTGTTTCTTTTCCCGTGAAAAGGCTAGCCAATATTGCGCACGTATACATACTATGCAGGTAAACATCAGATTGGTCTGATCCATACATCTTTTGGAGAACTTGGGTTTGATGTAATATAGGCTGCAATCCTGGATACAGTTACCCATTTCAACTTAATAAAGCTTTGTTCCAAAAAGGCATGCTTAGGCTCACGCGGGGCCCAAGCACGATTCATTTTGGCACCTGAGTCGAACCACAAAGCAAAATTCTAAGGAGGGCAGATTTCAAAAGATAGCTATGTTTCTGTTGCATACTGTCTTGGGAAGTGTGGATTAGGTTGGTTTGCCTTTAAATGTGAACTGAGCTCAATTTCAGCCCTATCCCCATGTCCTTTTAAAAAATGAGCGCTTCTGGATGCAGAAACACTCAGAAGCTGTGTTCATAGGGGAGCGCGACTGGTGCAGTCACCCTGGCCACAGAGCTTCTTCGAGCACCTCTTGCCTTTCAATGGAAGGCGAGAGGTGGGGCGAGGGGGGTGCTGGATTTTGGCATCGTACAGGGTGCTATTTTTCTAGAAAAAGAGGTACCGGAACTCACCACAAAGAGCTCCCTTGTTCTTTTATAATGAGAGGTGCCAGAACTGAGTTCTGGCTGAAAAAAGCCCTGTTGCCACTCAAATTTGAGATGACGAGGTTTCACCATCACAACACAGCTTTATCTTTAGATGTTTCACCGCTGATCAAGCTTTTATTGCTGTTAGCCGCTCTTCGGCTGGGGAGGGCAGGACATAAATAAAATTTTATTATTTATTTAGGTAATAAATATTATTTAGAGTAACTCACATCTGTCAAGGCAAGGGATGTGTGGCTCATTGGTTTTGGGGGGTGGGGTACCCCAAAGACCCACAGAAACTCCATGATTCTGGGTAGTGGTGCCCACCCTGTGGAATGCCCCCCCCCCAAGATATCAAGGAAATAAACAACTGTCTGATGTTTAGAAGATATCTGAAGTCAGCCCTGTACAGTGGTACCTTGGGTTTACGAACTTAATCCGTTCCGGAAGTCCGTTCTTAAACCAAAGCATTCTTAAACCAAGGTGTGCTTTCCCATAGCAGCAGGGGACTCGATTTACAAATGGAACACACTCGACATGTTCTGCTTCCAAGGCAAAGTTCACAAACCAAAACACCTACTTCTGGGTTTGCAGCGTTCTTAATCCAAGTTGTTCATCAGCTAAGCTGTTCTTAAACCAAGGTACCACTGTATAGGGAAGTTTTTGATGTTTTGCTGTGCTAAATGTTTTTAATTTGTTGGAAGCCACCCAGAGTGGCTGGGTCAACCCAGTTAACTGGTTGACATATTAGTAGTAATTGTAGTAGTAATAATAATAGTATTAGTATTATTCAGTCCTTTTTTTTCTTAAAAAAAGGTTTAGGGGTACTCTCATTTTCTTACTCATATTGAAATATTGCCCCGCAGTGAGGCCAAACTTAGATTCACAAAATGTTTAGGGGTATGCATACCTTTGCGTACCCCCCGGGGAAAAAGCACTGGTATTATTATTAGTAGTAGTAGTATATGCACCCAACATTCAGGTCTGAAGCATTCACCAGTTGAGACATCATTGTTATTTACTGGTTATTAGCCACCAGAGCATCATGCTTTCTGCAGCATATCCCTAAAAATAGATCACTGCATTACAGGGAAATGAAGATCAATATGGAACAGTCAATTGTTCAGAAAAGTGTAGTAGCCCATAGGTTGCTCGCTTACCTGTCAGCGCATAACTGAATGCTAGATAAAAACCGTTTGCCGTACACAGCTCATGTATTAAACAAATAGAGCTGATAATCAAGCAGTGGTTGTCATTCGACAGCGTGTTGGAGGCCACCCTGTGGTTTCCATGCCACCATTTTCAGCGAGGCTTCTTCAGAGAGGCATTTCGCCTCCTTTGTTTGCTGCCGCATCGCCAGCTCTGAATAATTAAGGATCGAAAGACTTTCAAGTTGGCTTCAGGTTTGGGGTTGTTATATAATTAAGTTCACAGGAATCGCGAATGCTTTACACAAATCTGACAGCAACTATAAAAGGCTTTTGAACATTTTTGTTGTTGTTGCCAAAGTCCTAGGGAATGCTGGAATCTTAAGTAGCCTGCTTTAAGCTTCAATTCAGAAGCTTTTTGTCATGTTTAATAATGTGGTGAATAATTCTTTTCCTGTTGGTGGTTCCTTCACATATATATATATATATATATATGCTTTCGTAGATTTTCACGGGTACAGGAATGCAGGTTTTGGTGTCCTCGGGTGTCTTCCCGTGTAAAAGTTGGGGTGTCTAGGCGACGTTTCGACGAGGTCTCACTCGTCATCTTCAGGCTGGTGCTTTCGGCTTCTTGTTACTGAAACTCAAACATTGAGATCCCGCTCTGTTCCAGTAACAAGAAGCCGAAAGCACCAGCCTGAAGATGACGAGTGAGACCTCGTCGAAACGTCGCCTAGACACCCCAACTTTTACACGGGAAGACACCCGAGGACACCAAAACCTGCATATATATATATATATATATATAATCCATAAGCAATCTTTGAGTCATGGAATGGATTTTTCCTTTTCCATAGCAGAAAATGTAAGGGCTTGGCCTGCTCCCCGCACCTCAAACTCATTTTTCAAGTTCTCAGGCGTCTTTGTGTGACTTCAAAATACATTGCGAGTTAAAAGTTGACTATGTGGGATGTATCATGTTCAGAGAAGTGTGTGTTTGGGACAAGTTGATTGTATCAGCCATTTTGTGTGTGTGTGTGTTTGAGAAAAGCAGAGAGAGAGAGATGCCACATTCATACCATACATTTAAGGGCACTATGATACCATTTTGAACAGTGATTGCTTCCTCCCAAAGAATTCTGGGAGCTGTAGTTTGTTGAGGGTGCTGAGAATTGTTAGGAGACTCTGGTTTCCCTCACAGAGCTATAATTCCCAAATATGACATGACATATTTGTTTATTTATTTTTGATTTATAGCCCACCTTTCCTCACCAAAGGAGCCCTAGGTGGCATGATGATAATAATAACAATAATAATTTATTATTTATACCCCGCCCATCTGCAAGTGGCCTGTCTAGTCCCATGGAGCAGTGTTTACATTTAAGGCAGATTTTTAACATGGAGATATATTGGAGTACCTTGGTTGTTGCTGTACGTAACCCTACCTACTCAAAAGTCAAATGATTTATCAGCCTTACACACACCTACACACACACACACACACACACACACACACTATCCATGCACAGAATGAAAGATGTAGTCCAGAGTCCCATAGAAGGGCCTTTTTGGTGATGGCTCCATTTCTCTGATCTCCCTGCTGCAATGTGCCTCGCCCCATCACTGCTTTCTTTTTGGAAACTTATGAAGACACACCACTTCCAGCAGGCTTTTGGAATGAGGGGAACTCTGACTGATTTAATTTATAAATAGTTTGACGGTGTTGCTTCTATTATATGGAAATCATTGTGGGGTTTTTTTTTTGTTTTTTGTTTAAAAAAAACCTCCTTCATCTGGTATAGTTATTATGTTGCTTTAGGTTGCAGACTGTCCCTGTGGCCATTTGGCAAAAGGCGCCATAGACATTTCTGAATAAGCGATTAAATAACCTCTGCCATTTTCCCCTCTCCCCACCTTCGTAGCGAAGCGGGGACAGATGCTGTGTTGTTTAAAGAAATAAAGCCAGCCTTATTTCAACTCTGTCCCTTGCCTTCCTTCTGCGTAGTCAGTCCCAAGTTTTGCATCTTCTTTTTACAGATCTTGACTTTCATGTTGCCGGACTGTGTCGCGGTGGCAGCAGAAGGCCTTTTATATACTGTATTGGAAATGCGTCTCTTACTGTTTGGAAGAGGCATGTGGAGTTTTCACTAGCTCTATTTCATCCTAATCTTCAAACCCGGCAACAAAAGCCATCCTTGAAAGCATCCTGTTTTACAAACATTATGAAATGGTAAAATGGGTTGTTCTCGCAGGCGTACCTTAGAGTGGCGTATCCGTCAAGTGATTTGCTGCTTGTTTCTTGATAGATGAAGTCCATCCCAAGGCTCTCTCTACAAAGCCATGGGAAACAAAATTGCTAGAGAACGTGCCTAGCAACAGCAAAGTGGGAAACGGCACCTCTTTCTCTTTTTGGTTATGTGTTCGCACTTTCAAATTTGCTGTCTTTTCGCAATTTCATGCTTAATGGCCATTGCGCTGTGAAAATATTTTCTTCAAAATACAAAACGGCGCTTATTTGAATAAAGGAGAAAATGACATGGATGGGATTTTCTTCTCTTTGATTGAGGAAGAAGGTTCATCAGCCTGTTGTGAAACCCATTACAATGTCTCTTTCGGCAGTGTTAATGCCTCCTGTATTGTTCAGCTCCCATCAGAAGGCACAATAAAATAAGTTTTCTTTTCATGATTGTTTTGCAATCACACTTATCTTTGCCATTTGTCATTGTGTTGCTCACTTTCCAATGCCACCGCTTAATGAAGCATTTTTTAAAAATAAATAAATTGTCATTGTACTCTTAGAGATAGTCGTTTCTCGCTTTAAGGGGAGCAGTGAGAAGAAAACATTTTTCTAACCTTTTAAAAATCAGTCTTAGTTATCCCATTTAGTTTTTCAGAAACAGAAAATTGTCAAAGTGTAAGCACATTCCTATATAGTGGTACCTCTGGTTACGAACTTAATTCGTTCTGGAGGTCTGTCTTTAACCTGAATCCGTTCTTAACCTGAGGTACGCTTTAGCTAATGGGGCCTCCCGCTGCTGCCGGCACACGATTTCTGTTCTCATCCTGAGGTAAGGTTCTTAACCCAAGGTACTACTTCTGGATTAGCGTAGTCTGTAACCTGAAGTGTTTGTAAGCCAAGTTACCACTGTATAGAATCTCCTGCCTGTGGTCATTGTATAGTTTTACCCTTTCTATGGCACTCTTCCTTTGCTTCACTGGGAATGTCTGCACAGGGTGTGTGTATACGTTTCACATACAATCGTATCTTGGTTTTCGTACATCTTAGTTCTTGCAAGTTTTGGTTCCCGAACACCTCAAACCTGGAAGTGACTTTTCCGGTTTGTGAACTATTTTCAGAAGCTGAATGTCCGACGGAGCTTCCTGCAGCCAATCGGAAGCCATGCTTTGTTTTCCGAATTTAAAAGGTCAGTGACAAGTAATGTGCTTCCTTCCTTAACATAAACAAAGCAAGTGAAAACTATATGGTGTGTCAGTATGCGTATCTTCATTAAAATATCACCTCTTATCTAGCCCCGAAGTACAGTGGTGCCTCGGGTTACAAACACCTCGGGTTACAAACACTTCACGTTACAGACTCCACTAACCCGGAAGTAGTACCTCAGGCTAATAACTTTACCTCAGGATGAGAATGAAAATCGCGCGGCAGTGGGAGGCCCCATTAGCTAAAGTGGTACCTCAGGTTAAGAACAGTTTCAGGTTAAGAACAGACCTCCGGAACGAATTAAGTTCATAACCAGAGGTACCACTGTACAATAATTTGGGTTGGTTTCTTCCATTTTTTATTCTTTGAATCATGGTTCTTCCTCCTCTTCCCTTTTGGAACTTAATTCTGTTTTTATGCATGTTTGTATTTGGATTCTGAAAAATATATTGCATTTTAAAATACGTTACAAAACATTTTGAATAAGGAGTGGGAAAAGGCAGGACCCACCTTCATTTTAGGACTCTGTATAAAATGCATGTGCTACAGCTCTTTTGCATAATTTTTTTAACATATTGTTCTTCGTGGATATCTCATAGAGATGGTCATCAGGATGCATTGTCATAACTGCAGCACCTTAGGATCATTTTAATATTCCTTATTGCACATCCATCCTCTCTCTTCCCCTTTCCTAATACACAGTGTCCCGGAGACATTTCCATTATTTAGTTGAGTCTGCATATTTCATTCCTCACTCTTTGCTGTTTGGGATCAAGTCTCCCTTAATTGACAGTGATTTGTGGAGATACAGTATTTTTAAAAGTTCCAGGCTGTTCTCTGACTGTCTCTTACTACTGATTTTGCTAAGTGATGAGGGCAGTAGAAGAACCTGAACTGAATATTAAACCAAACATTGGCAAATTCAAGTGAGAAATGATAACAAACCCCAGAACACAGGAAAGGAGGAAGCTGCCTTGAACTGTGTCTCACCTTTGGCCCATCTAGCCTAGTACTGTCTACACTGACTGGCAGAGGCTCTCTGGACTTTCAAGCAGGAGTGTTTCCAAGCCTTACCTGGAGATGCTGGGGATTGAACCTGTGGCTTTTTGCATACAAACCTAGTGCTCTACCACAAAGTTACAGCCCTTCTCCAGTACCACACTAAATGTTTCATTCCCCTCCCTCACCCACATTGCATATAACCTTGGAGACAGTGTGTGTGAGTAATAAATTACCACCCAAAATGAACGACTTCCTTTATTTAAGGTAAAGGTAAAGGGAACCCTGACCATTCTCACTCAAGGATTAGGGAGAGGGCTGGAGCTCAGGAGTGGAGCATCTACTTTGGTACTTCCAGGTAGTGTTGGGGATGGGTCTTGCCTGAAACCCTGGAGAACCACTACCAATCAGTGTAGACATTACTGAGCTAGACAGGCCAATGGTCTGATTCAGTATAAAGTAGCATCATATGTCAATATAGGATAGGCATAACTTGCTGCTGATTTCTAGGAGAAACTATAACTTGCGATAGATAGTTCATGCTGATAGTTAGGAAAGATGGCAACATCGATTTAAAATTAAAGGATTTTTTTAAAATAAAAAAACCCAATAGGAAGTATTTGTATGGTAATCTCATATTAGATATTCACAGAATACATACTGTGAAGAAAAAGGAATTTTTGTTGTTGTAGGGAATACTTTTGAACACTCTGTAGCCATACCAGGCATGGCATTTTTAAATGCAGGAGAGGCAAGATATCCAGAAAAAAGAGCCCCAAAGCTTTATTTTATATTGAAAACTTGGGAATTATCAGCTCACAGTGTGTCTGCCCGAAGTCACAGGAACCGTGTGATATATTCACCTTTACCGTTAACAGCCAATTTTGGGGGGAATATTGTTCAAATAAAAAAATGGCTTATTTATGAGGCAACATTTTATACTGATCATATAAAGAAGTTCAAAAAAGGATCCCTAAAATTGGGGACAAAAATTATGCTCTTGGCATCATGAGTGAAAGGACATAATGGAACTGTGCATTTCTCCATTCTGTAGTAGGCTGGTTCACACCAGTGGGAGTCACGTTGTGAGCCAAAAGCTCAACCAGTAGATTGTTGTGATCCACTGTGTTTGCAGTCAAACAAAGATCTTCTTTCTAAAGATCCTACATGTCTACAGCTGCCATTAAGAGCAAGTTAAAAGATTCAGGCTTGCTTTGTATTCATGCTGACATGGAGGTGACATTTCTGCTCCTCTACTGCAGGGGAAATAGAGATGGCGACACTTCCCACAACCTATTATAAGTTGTCCTGCCTTTCGATAAATGTGCAGGCTTTCTGTTATCATTGACGGGTTCTGTTTTTGTTTTTGTTTTTTTGAAACGGCAATCACCGAAGACATTTATCCTAGATCAACTTGCAATGAAAAGAGCGCCCACGGTTCTGTTTCAGTTCTCTCGTCGCATTTGGGGAAATTAGAACTGAAAATCCCTTTGTTTCGGCAACAACAACAAAGGCCCCACTATTCAAGTGGTAATATGAGCCTAGTCGGTATTAATAAGAAAAATGACAGCATGTAGACATTTCGGGGCAGCAATTAACATAATGTTATCTCTGGAGCTCTAGTTTCACTTTCGTAACATGAAGGGACTTCAGATGTGTGGTGATATACGGGTGACGCGTTAAGACTTTTACCAAAGGAAACGATTGAAATACCTTTTACAAATATTTAATCACAAGCAACTATTTTTTTTTTCTTTTAAAAATCCACCGGCGGGGAAGAGGGTTTTTTGTTGGGGGGGTGGAGGGGGCAGAATATCTTTCAAACTAAAATGAATAATAGATCATCATTTTCCAATAAATTTGTTTATCACTCCATTGACTGCAGCAACAGATGAATATTTCATGATTAAAGTCCAGCAGGTTTGTGCCAATGAGCATTTCTAATTCACAGTCGCTGATGGAATGGGCAAGGCAGGAGGCAGGGGACCCCATCAAATTCTCAGTTGGATTGAAGACACACAAGGCACAAGCATGGAAGAGGTTCTGCAAAGCTGTCCCATGAGTTTATTGCAGACAGATCTAAAGGAGAAAGGGAGTAAATGCCTCTTAACTAGGGCTGGATCTAGAGTAAGGTCATCTTCACAAAACGTGCTATGGTACCACTTTAAACAGCCAGGGGTTCCCCAAAGAATTCTGGGAGCTGTAGTTTGTGAAGAGTTCTGAGAGTTGTTAGGAGACCTCTATTCCCCTCACAGAGCTACTGTTCTCAGATTGGTTCAACCATCAATCTCTCTTCATGGGGAACTCTGGAAATTTTAGCTCTGGGAGGGGAATAGGGGTCTCTTAACAACTCTCAGTACCCTTAACTAGCCACAGCTCCCAGAATTCTTTAGTGGAAACTACAGCTGTTTAAAGTGCTATCATAGTGGTCTAAACCACAGAGCCTCTTGGGCTTGACAATCAGAAGGTCGGCGGTTCAAATCCCCGCAATGGGGTGAGCTCTTGTTGCTCGGTGCCCACTCCTGCCAACCTAGCAGTTCGAAAGCACGTCAAAGTGCAAGTAGATAAATAGGTACCGCTCCAGTGGGAAGGTAAGTGGTGTTTCCGTGCACTGCTCTGGTTCGCCAGAAACAGCTTAGTCATGCTGGCCACATGACCCAGAAGCTGTCTGCGGACAAACGCTGGCTGCCTCAGCCAGTAAAGCGAGATGAGTGCCGCAACCCCAGAGTCGTTCGCGACTGGACTTAACTGTCAGGGATCCCTTTACCGTTACCTTAAGACTTCTTAAAGTGCTATCATAATGCTTTAAATGTATGGTGTGAACATGGCCTAAGGGGATGAGTCCCAGCATACATATAATGTATGTCTCATGTCCTAGACCTGAGCTCATAATTCTAGTTTATGTTGGCTCTACTGTACCACATCATAGATCTGCAAATGATCATATCCCTCTTGGAATTTTTCTTCTGCGAACTGCCCTGAGATCTTATGATGAAGGGCAGTATATAAATCCATATCCATGGTGGTATATAAATCATTGGTAGTATATAAATCATGGCTACATGACCCGGAAACTGTACGCCGGCTCCCTCGGCCAATAAAGTGAGATGAGCGCCACAACCCCAGAGTCGGCCATGACTGGACCTAATGTTCAGACGCAACATTTGAAGAAGTTTGGGGGAAATCAAAACATTTTTGATAGGACTAAAAAAAAATATCCTTATGCCTTCCTAACCTTTTATAAAATAATATATAAAATATCCTTATGCCTCCCTAACCTTTTATAAAATAATATATCGGGGGGGGGGCACTAATGTGGTTGTTGTTGTCATTATCTGCACTCTAGGATAGGGGACAAGCAAACAAATTGATAGTGAAAACTCTGTCTCCAAATGCCGCTGTCTGGTTACAGTGCTAGCTTGGGACAAGGAGTATAGGGAGTTACACTTTTCTGCCGGGGGGTGGTGGGGAGGAAGGAAACGGAACAACAAATTCTGAAAAGTTTGTGTAGAATAAATATGCAGATGGTGTCCAAAAGATTCTCTTCATTGGTTCCCCATGGGATGTCCGTAATACTTCTTGGTCCACATTACGGGATGGGAGGGAGATAATTTAGGCATACTTCTTTCTTGTATCCACTTCTCCCCATCTCAAATTTCTGCATTTTAAGACATCCCAGGAGTTTGGCAGACAGCAGACTCCGACTTACGGTGCTGCTGTTTGTTCTCATCTTCTGCCAAGAGACTGTTCTCGGTTGCAATTATTACAAGCGAGAAGAGAAATCCCTGTGGAGCGAGGCAACTCAGTTCCTTGTTTTACTTAGCGCTCCTGTGGGTGTTAAGAGACACTGTGTTTAAAAGTCCTTTTTTCGACTCCTGTCCCCTCCACCCCACCCTGGGCTTCTTTGTACCCATTTTTTTTTAAAAAAAAAGAGATAAAGAAGAAAAAGACGTTTGTAGCTGGGCTTGTCTGTGTGCATCGACAAGGAGCATATGGAAAGAAAGACAATTTCATCCCGCCCTCTCCAGGGGCGCATGGTCTTTTTTTTTAATCGTTTGCTCTTAGACGATGTGAGTTCATTCTTTTGCTGCCTTATCTGTCACAAATGCTTTCAGTTGAGTTCCCTACATAGCAGGGGGTTGGACTAGATGATCCACAGGGTCCCTTGCTACGCTACAGTTCTGTGATTCTCTTCTCAGTTTTGAAAACTTTGGTATGGTGGATGGGAGCAGCCCATACCCACGACACTGTTTCGATTTGCATAAGCAGTGCCAAAAACAGCCTTGCTCTAGATCGGCTTTTGCTTCTTGCTGTTTTCTTGTTGTTTTGCAAAGCAATTTCAAAAAAGAAAAGAAAAAGAAAGGTCACTTAAGGACGCTTTTCAAGGACGTTCTGTTGCATAACACGCAATTAAACCCCTTCCCCTCTGAGGAGTGTGTATGTGGGCCTTATTGAGGATACAATGGAAACAAGCCAAAGTTTCTTAGAATTATGATGAAAATAAAACAGTTATAAACTGGCATTCATTTTCTAGGTATATTTAACTAATGTATGTATGTATGTATTCAGAAAAAGTCTAAGCCATCCTTCGGTATAAAACATACCAGCAGTAGCAATGATGCAGTCACGAATGATATTTGTGTATCTGTGTAGAGTGGTACCTCGGGTTAAGAACTTAATTCGTTCTGGAGGTCCGTTCTTAACCTGAAACTGTTCTAAACCTGAGGTACCACTTTACTGGGGCTATTGGGGCCTCCCGCTGCCGCCGCCGCGCGATTTCTGTTCTCATCCTGAAGCAAAGTTCTTAACCCGAGGTACTATTTCTGGGTTAGTGGAGTCTGTAACCTGAAGCGTCTGTAACCCGAGGTACCACTGTATATTGAGTCTGTGTATTTTGTAATACCAAACTGCCAGTAATGATGCATCAGAAATGACATAGAGCCTGGATAGCTCAACTGGTTAGAGTGTGATGCTGACAACGCCAAGGCTGCAGGTTCGGTCCCTGTATGGGACATATCCCTGCATTGCAGGGGGTTGGACTATATGATCCTCAGGGTCCCTTCCAACTCTAGAATTCCATGATTCTATGGTCAGGAAGAACTTTCTGATGGTAAGAGCTGTTGGATAGTGGAACGGACTCCCTCCGAAGTCCCTCCCTTGGAAGCAGAGGTCAGATGACCATTTGTCATGTGTGCTTTAGTTGAGATTCCTGCAATGAAGGGGGTTGGACCCTTGGGGTCCCTTCTTTCCCTTCAGTTCTATGATTACTCCAAGAGAAGGCAAGTGGTTGGTGTTTCACTTAATCTTCAAGCCTTAGAGGTTTGAAAACAAGAAAAGGTTTGGACCACAAAATGCTCGAGAGAAACCTATTCCAAAAAAAGGTGAGATTTTCTGGCACGCTCAAGGCAAACACATTGAGCATCCAGCGAATGAATAAAGTGTCACAGTGGAACCGGCATCAGCATCAGCAGGCAGCAGATCCACTTCCTCACATTGAACCCCAGAGAGGGGTGCCTGAACCCACCCTGATGTTTCACGAGCTCACAGCACATCCATACCCCACCTCTCTTATTCCCCTCTCTCTGCATCTAATTCACAGCATCCAGGAAGGGAAACTCACTACCTGAAACTTAACTGCTATTTCTAATCGCTCATATTGGGATAGACTTTGAATCATTATGTATTGACCGTTCACTCATTTGATGCATTGCATGCTGCTTTGGGTACAACCTGGTGGTTAAGCTTAATTAAATGAATAGTTAACTACCCAAGAATTTAGAACTGCGTTGAAGTTCCGCAACCCACATTGTATGCCTCCAAGCTGCATTCATCTGTTTGAAGTGCAATTGCCTTTCTTCAGCTGCTCTAACCCAGAAAGGTGATTCAGAGAGCGTTGATTGTTGTGATCGAGGGCTTAAAAGGAGATTGTAAGTGCTCTGCTGGCCACAGTGGCCAGCCAGTCAGTGGGAAGCCCATATGGAAGCGATGGAGAACAGCTGCTCAAATAGGAGACCCCGCAGGGAGGCTGTAGGTGGCAACTGAGACATTTCCTACACGCACGCATGCATCTACCAGGGGCTCCTTTCCCTGGGATAATGGACCTTCTCAAACTATATCTGGATGAAACAAAAAGATTCCACAATGCGATTTCTGTAGGTCTTGAAGTGCAATCTGTCAGCCGCTTGTTACAACAGGAGCTCCGTGATAGAACATAAGAGCACGAGAAGAGCCTTCTGTATTGGGCCACTTGCTCACTGGTCCAGCATGCTGTTTTCACAGTGGCCAACCAGAACACCTTTTCCCCCTCCTGTGATTTCCAGCAACTGGTATTCAGAAGCATTTCTGCCTCCAATGCTGGCGGCCATCATGCGTAGTGGCCATCAATAGTCTTCTCCTCCAGGAACCTTCTCCAGCTCCGAATATCCTTTTTTTGGGGTGAAATGACCAGAACCTCCAGGAACCTTCTCCAGCTCCGAATATCCTTTTTTGGGGGTGAAATGACCAGAACCATACACAGTATTCCAAATGCAGTCAAGTCATAGATTTGTATAATGGCATTCTGATACTGGCAGTTTTATTTTCAATGACCCCAATGTAATGAATCCTAGCATGGAATTTGCCTTTTTCACAGCCGGCACATATACTGGGTTGACTTATTCATTGATCCCATCTACTATGACCCCAAGGTCTCATTCCTGGATTGTCACTGCCAGTTCAGACCCCATGATCATATATATGAAATTAAGATATACCGTATTTTTCGCTCCATAAGGCACACCAGACCATAAGGTGCACCTAGTTTTTAGAGGGGGAAATCAAGGAAAAAAATCTTATTTGCGCTTTGGAGGCTTCGCGTTGCTATCGCTGAAGCCAAGGAGCCTGCATTCGCTCCATAGGACGCACACACATTTCCCCTTAATTTTTGGAGGGGAAAAGGTACGTCCTATAGAGCTAAAAATACAGTATATATTCTTGCTCTTACATTCATCACTTTACACTTGTTTACAGTGAATTGCATTTCCCATTTTACCACCCATTCACTCAGTTTGGAGACGTACTTTTAGACTTTTTTTTGTTTAGTTTTAATGACCCCGAACAATTTTGTATCACTTTGTCATCATCCTGTTCCATCTCTTGGTCCATCTCAGCCTTCCACTCTACTCCTGAAGCCCAGCAGTGACTCAGGACTCAGGACAAACAAGCAAAGCAGCACTTTCCTTATCTTCAAAACTTCCATCCAGTTGGCATCCATCTGACTGTCTTGGGAGACAGTAGAAGAGTGTGCTTCGGGAGTGAAGCCAAACTGTTGGAGAGTTACAGAGCCTGCTGTGGCTGCAAAGACAGATCTTTGATGGACTTCCATGCAGACCTGCTAATTATTTTAAGCAAAAGCAAGGCTGTTGTGATTCTGGATCTCGTGTAACATGTCCGCTTGGGCCCCCTTTGTAGCTCGAATCAGAGTTTGTTATCTAAGATACAGCAGCTGAAGAACGGAGCTATCAGGCTGCAATCTTCAGCAGAATATAAACTTAAGATGGAAACTTTGATCACTCTTTGTTTAAGTGGGATAGTGTCAGGTATCTATTATTGGAGAATCAACTGCAATCAGGTTCTATTTTAGTGCTGGCCCTATTTCAAACAAGACAGCTTGTGCCATTGTAACCCCAGGAGCAACCTAATTACTTGTTACTATCAGTCATTCAATCAGCCATCTTGTATAAATCAATACAGTTCGTACCATAATAACATCCTTTGAACAAGCCCTTTAGTTACAGTACCTACCACCATAATTGCTGCTCTTATAGTTTCACATGATGGCTTCAGTTTGGAATGATTGACTTTAGAGGTGACATTTTACCCCAGTTAATGTCTGTCTGTTCATTAACATCATTCTTCAACATTTTCTTTTACCAGTTATTGACCTTGGATCAGCGGCTCCTAGTTTGTTTATGAAAAAGTGTGACGAGCTTTTTCACGGTGTTGTTCCACCTTCTTATCCAGGATTACTCAGTGATATAGGAACTAAAAGGGTCACAGAGCAAAGTTTTAAACTGATAGTATTTCTTATTTATTTAGTTATTAATATTCTGAAGTTTTTTTCAGTTATACAAAATAAAGTGAAAAAGGAAGAACAAAGGCACATCTGGGTCTCAGCAAACAGAATCCTTCATAGGTGAAGAACCCAAATGAGAGGCAAGCCAAGGTGGGTGGTTGGTCTTTTTGACACCAAGGAAGGACCCTGAGAGGGGCAGAACAGGGTAGCTGAACAGAAGGCTCTTCTTCTTTGGTGATCACTTGTAGGCGAGTAAGATTATCTTCTATAAACACAGTTTTAACAGTGAGTCCGTAAGTGACTGTGGAGGCCAATTCTGGATCCACACGTCCTTCCACAGTGGGGACATTGCGTTCTGGGTGGGAGCTGATCACGGTGTGGATTTAGCAAGCATGCCTTCCTCTTAGCACATTTCTCCCTTATACTGAGATTGGGAATGGTCACATCAGTACCATGGGTTACTGAGCGCTCACCGTTTAAGGAGAGAAGTGTAAAACCACCAACTCTGAATTCCTCAGATGACAATTCTCACACTGGGTTTTTGTGATGCATTCTTTTTTGCACCCCAAACTGAACTCTTTCTGTACCTTCAGGCCTGGCAGTGAGTTGCAGAAGACATTCTGGCTTCCAAAGTTCACTCTGGCATTTTGGTGGCGCTGAATAATTTTTCAATCTTGTTGTTGTTGTTGTTGTTTAGTCGTTTAGTTGTGTCCGACTCTTCGTGACCCCATGGACCAGAGCACACCAGGCACTCCTGTCTTCCACTGCCTCCCGCAGTTTGGTCAGACTCATGTTTGTAGCTTTGAGAATACTGTCCATCCATCTCGTGTTCTGTCGTCCCCTTCTCCTTGTGCCCTCCATCTTTCCCAACATCAGGGTCTTTTCCAGGGAGTCTTCTCTTCTCATGAGGTGGCCAAAGTATTGGAGCCTCAGCTTCAGGATCTGTCCTTCCAGTGAGCACTCAGCACTCAGAATTTTTCAATCTACTCTGAACTAAAGTTATACAGAGGAGATCTGGACTATTCTGCCTATCCCTAGTGGCCATTCAGCTAAGTGACTTTCCTTAGAGATTATTTCCCTAACATCTGTGATTACTTGTTGAATGTGAAGTGAGCTTGTGTGTGTGTGTGTGTGGGGGGGTAATTCCACCCTTTAAGTCAGCTGTGGTAAAGTGGATGTCCACAGGCTTCATCTCACATGAAAGATATTCGAGTCCACTGGGATGCAAGTTTGAGATCAGCATTTGAGGGGCAATGGGTTAGATCAATTTAAAGCAGGAATAAATAAATTCACAGAGGAAACCTCTTTGATGGTGATTATGGTGATTTGTTACCTTTCTCCCCTGCCCTTCCTTCCAAAAGAGCTTAGGGAGGTGGTGAAAATGACACAATTAAAAACAAGCAAACAGTAGTAATCGAAACAATTGAAAGCATCTAAAAGCATGTAAACCAGCCCTATACCCTCACAACTAATAATTTCAAGGTTGCTAGGAACAGTATCTTTCAGCCATCAAATGACTAGGGAAACAGGAATGTTTTTAAGTTTCTCCTGGAACTTAATAATGCGGGAGACAAACACAACCCTCCAGGGAGGGCAACCCAGAAACAGGGAACCACCACTGAAAAGGCCCTGTCATGGGTCAATGCCAACAAAGCAGAGCCCAGTGGCGGCAGCACCACCGGCATTGGCTGCAGGTTTTGATGGGCAAGTTGTATCTCCAGGTTTCAGAGGGAGTTTGTCACTAGATACCAACTGCTAGGAAGCAGCAGTGAAAAATAGCTATCTCCCCCCCCCTCCTCCTCCCTCTGTGAACTTAACAGAGGCACTTAGTTGGCCTCTGTGGGGACCAGAATACTGGACTGGGTGGGTTCTTGGTGGTCTTTTGTTCTTATTATCAGCTCCCACTGGCTTTATCTAACTAGGAATTTTGCCATTCTAAAAGCAAGCTCTCATCTTTTAAATGGATGCTGTGATGTCACTGTGTTACGTAACTATTTTTCAAATGTTTCTTTAGGTGGGGAGCGCCAGGTGGGACAGTTCATCCACTGGTCCCAATCTGGCTTTGTCCTTATGGGAGAATACCCTCTGTGGTTGCTTTTGGAACAATTATTTACAGCCTCCTTGAAGCCACAACATAAGGGAATTGGTATACATCCCTCCCCATTCTATCATGCAATAATGAACAACAGTTGAAAACCCTTTGATTCCCCTATACTGAGGAGTAATCCTGAAGTGTAGCAGCATTCCTAAAAAATATTCTGTGTTTGATAAACATCACAATTCAAAAGCCCCTTCCCATTAAAATAGATGACTCTATTCTCTTTGCGTGTTCGCATGAACGCCATGAAGACAAGAAAGTGCCGCAGTGGAAATTTTAAATGGTTAACATACTGTGGGGAAATCCTGGTCTCCATTAGAACAATTGGGGGTTTGCCAATAATGTAAAGTGGGTGCAGCATTGGGTCTTGTTTAATGCACTTGACATCAGCGCAGAATGATAACAGCAGGCTTAAGAAATTGCCAAGTAAAGGTGAGTTTGTATCCAATTTGTAATGGAGAGTGAAGATTGCCTAGTATCTGTCCTGCTGTTCCTTTGGATGATTGACACTTTGAAGGCCTGCTGGAGTTAAAAGAAATGTCATCAGTTGGATACTCTGGAAACCCCCTCCTCTCTCTGTTAATTGGAACTCCCGTCTGCAAAGGCACTGTGTGAAATTGTAGATTTGATTATGTTGGTGGGCTTTTGTTTGTTTGTCCTGCAGTCATGTGAACGGCTAGAATTAATTCATTTCCTTTGCATCTCATTACTTTATAAATGACAACATACCTTGGCATGATAGCAGGGCACTGTGTTTAGAAGAAAAGGCAGCCCACCCTTGATGGGAGAGGGACCCTCTACAGCGGGGATTTTAGTATTGTGTTAAGGACTATGCTACTCGTAGTATCGTGTAAAAGACAATGCTACTCGTACTCAGAGCAGACCCACTGAAATCAATGGACACGACTAACTTAGACCCACTCATTCCCATGGAACTGCTGGATACAACCCTCTAGCAAGAGAAGACTTTCCACTTTGTTTTCCCACAGTCACCTACATAGTTCAACAATACTACTGAAATATCACAGGAAGGGCAGTGCTGGTGAGAACTGGGTTGTTGTTGCCACCAGCTGTTGAAAGCTCCTGCAGGGAAAAGCTATGGGAGAGAGAGAGAGCTGGACCATAAAGAAGGCTGATTGCCAAAGAATTGACACTTTTGAATTATGTGCTGGAGGAGACTCTTGAGAGTCCCATGGACTGCAAGAAGATCAAACCTATCCATTCTGAAGGAAATCAGCCCTGAGTGCTCACTGGAAGGACGGATCCTGAAGCTGAGGCTCCAATACTTTGGCCACCTCATGAGAAGAGAAGACTCCCTGGAAAAGACCCTGATGTTGGGAAAGATGGAGGGCAGAAGGAGAAGGGGACGACAGAGGATGAGATGGTTGGGCAGTGTTCTCAAAGCTACCAGCATGAGTTTGACCAAACTGCGAGAAGCAGTGGAAGACAGGAGTGCCTGGCGTGCTCTGGTCCATGGGGTCATGAAGAGTGGGACACAACTAAACAACAACAAGCAATGGGGGAGCAGCAGTAACTGCACAGACTCTGGCAGAAGCTTGGCTAGTACACCTTTATCCTGTGCCAAAAGGAATCCTTGTTGCTCTTTCCAGTGATGTTGCATGACCTCATAGCGGCCAGGGTGGGCGCCTGCAAGCCAGAGGTGGGAGGGCGAGCCAGCGGTGCGATCACGCCTGGGGGGAGAATGAGCCCATCCCGGCACCCCAGCTCTCATTGCTCTCAGGATGATAATAACAATAACAACTTATTGACCTGCAGAAGAAAAAACCCAATAAATCCAGAGCTGGTATTAACAAAGTAGTGATGGCCACCAACTTGGATGGCTTCAAAATAGGATTAGACAAATTTGTGCAGGATCAGGTTATATCAGTGGCTGCTAGACACAATGACTGCATTCTACCTCCTTTGTTGGCAGCATGCTTTTGAATGTCAGGTGCTTGTTGTCTTTCCAGAGGAGTCTGGTTGGCCACCATGAGAACAGGATGCTGGATTTGACGGGCATGATCCACCAGCTCCCTTTTTATGTTCTTATACATCATGCAGTTTTTCTTTAAATCTCCTCTCCTCAACGTACTGATTTTTAGCAGAAGCCATACTTTGTTGCCCTATGTCGTTGTTTCTCATGGTTGTTAAGAAACGTTCCCCGTCAATGCGAAGATATAGTGCTTCCTTTTACCACTTCCTGCAGCAGTGCAGAGTTTAGGCATTCTGTGTCTTTCACCAGTAAGTGAAGGAATTGTTCAACGTGACACGTCCTTGGAGCTTTTTGCCAACTGTATTACTCTTTCTCTGTACTTGTTGCCACTTTTTGCTGTTGAAAGGCAGTTTCGTTGCCTCCAGTTTTGAAGTATTTACAGAAGGCATTCCATCTGCACGTCTTTCCAAGTAGAGCATCCCACCAAAGGAGAAGTGCTCTCATGAAGTGGAGTATGCTCACCCTTGAAACATTCCTCTCCTTTCATTCTCCCAAGTTGCTTCGGCTTGTTTGTAGGGTTTTGTTTTGTTTTTGGACGTTTTCTACCTTGAGCTTCCTGGCTCACAACAGTTTTTCTCCATGTGATTGTTGTACACCCTTGCATGCAACAGTGCAGAGGAGCTAAATAGTGCAAATCATCTTTGCGAGATGAAAGGGTAAATACTGTCTATAAAATGTGCAGGAATTGCATACTTCGGTCTAGGGGTGGGCAAATACCGTATTTTCCACTCCATCAGACAAACACTTTTTTCCTCTTAAAATCTAAGGGGAAATGTCTGTGCGTCTTATGGAGTGAATGTGTGGTCCCTGGGGCTGGAGGGGGGGAACCTGGGCTTCCCTCACTGCCAGCCCCACAAGCTGTGGGGAGCAGCGGCAAGGCTGCGTGCAGCCTTCGCGCAGACTTCCCGCTGCTCCCCGGGGCTGGCAGTGAGGGAAGCTCGGCTGAAGCATGGAGAGCGAGAGGGGTCGGTGCGCACCGACCCCTCTCCCTCTCTAGAAATCCGCCTGAAGCCTCTGGAGCATGGTGGGAGCTCCTGCCGCGCTCCGGAGGCTTCAAGTTCCTTTTGCTGAAGGGTAGGTGCCCCTTCAGCTAAGGCGCAGCGCCCCTTCAGCTAAGCGGGAGGAGAAATGGAAGGGGCTCCGTTTCTCCTGCCACTTCGCTGAAGGGGTGCTGCACAGAGAGGGGGAGATTTTTTTTTTCTTGTTCTCCCCCTCTAAAACAAGGTGCGTCCTATGGTCGGGTGCATCCTATAGAGCAAAAATACGGTATGTTGATTTCTGTTTCTCACTCTTTCTACTTCTTCATTTCTCAACATTTCCTCACCAGCTTGTGATTTACTCGTTTATTTTAAAGTCCTCATGAAATTTATTCAGTGCAAATTTATCCTAATATAAATATGTAATTTTGCCTAGCCTACCCTTTTTTTTTTTTTACAACGCCACTTCCCTTAATATAATGCATTTTCCTAGGCTATTTTCATGAATGTATGCATTTATATGCACACTTCACCCTGGTATATGCATTTTTGTACACATTATTTGGATGGAAGAAAGTCCTTCAATTTTTTGGTGAGGTGCAATTTTCAAAGAAGAGCTGTTTGGGCTCTCATTTCCTTTTGAAAATTGCAATCCAGGAGTCAGGGAGGGGGCCCTGGGCCAGACCCTTCTTGAGGAGGACACCTGTGGGGACCCCAAAAGCCTGCAGTGCAAGGTTCAAGTCTCCCGTTCCCTCCTCTCCAACAGCCTGTCAGCCCACCAGTGACAAGGATGCCCTGCAGCGTGAAATCGAAATGCAAAGACCTCGCCCTGTATCAGGAAATAGTGTAGCTAACAGCTGAAGGATACAGCCTGGAGGAATGAGAAACCCACATTTCTCTGCTCCAGGAATACAATGAGATAAAAGATGCCAAGAAAATGCTGTTGGGCAGGATGGCGGTGATCCAAGGGGTTACCACAAAGGAGTTGTACCCTGAATTTGAACTGGACGTTAACAGTGCAGTGTGACATTGCAGCCCCCTAGACTGTCAATGTCAAGGTCCCAAATGGTGCAATATACAAGTTTTGCAAGTGCAGGTTTTCCTGGAAGCACTTGATGCAGTTGCACCAGGGTCTGTGTCTGCAAGAAGCCTGCTTGCCTCTGCCAGCTCACTGTTGTTTTGCCTGCTTAATAATAATAATAATAATAATAATAATAATAATAATTTATTTATTTATACCCCGCCCATCTGGCTGGGTTTCCTCAGCCACTCTGGGAGGCTTCCAACAAAATATTAAAATACAGTAGTCCAACAAACATTAAAAGCTTCCCTAAAGCTTTGCCTCTCCATCTATGTATGTTGTGGTATATGCATACATGTAATAAATTAATTAAAAAAAAAATGCAGAAAAGCTCTCATTTAAATGAAAATTGAATCCAGTTTCTCCCCCCTCCCTACTCCTGGCTGAGGTGGGTGGGGATATTTCAGCACAATTGAAATAATAATAATAATAATAATAATAATAATAATAATAATAATTCACACACTGCTCATCTAGCTGGGTTTCCCCAGCCACTCTGGAAAGCTTGCAGCATATCTAAGAACATAGTAAAAAGCACCATAGGAAGCACCATAGGCGAGGCCTGGTTTTCTGAGTCACGATGTCTAATTCATGTCTACTGTCAAGAGAAGGAAGAGGCTGAGACAAAGAGATGCTAATTGGAGGATATGTAACTGATCTCTTTCAATTAGGAACTCTTAATTTGATGCCTTGCAGAAGCTTAACAATGTGAATAAAATATATATTTGGTATTAGCCTAGTATTTACTGGACTTAAGAGAAAAGGGGTAGGAAACAACGGCCTGCGAAGAACCTTTCCGTTTAAGTCCCTTCAGATTTCTCTAGCACATTTCACTCCCGTGTTTAGAAAAGGGTATAAAAATGTATAATGTGGAAAGAGAATGCCACGGTGCTTCAGTATCTTTTCATTTGAGTGTCACTCAGTGTGTTATTCACCACTTCCCAGCACACAGGATCACATGTCTCATTTAATTGGCAAACTCCATTGTTAGAGAACACAGGCAAACACTCCAGTACCTCACATCTCACTGAGAGTGTTCAGCCTCTTTCCACTGAGCCCAATGAATATTTATGCTTGGGGAAAACTGCATCCACCGCATCATCCTGCCACCATTCCCTTCCTTTAATGTTCTTCTCTTTTTTTACTCGCAAGATTTAGGAACTTCCTTACTGTCCTAGGTGACAAGGCACCTCAGTTAAAGGCCCTATTAAGGATAAACAGCCTGACGTAGCTTTTCCCAGTAGTGGTGTGTAGGTTGGGATGGCGCCGCCCTCCACAAACCAGTGCCTCTGCTGCTTAACTGGATAGGGCTGGGTCAGGGTGATGGTGAGGTCAGTGGGCACATGGCCACATCAGTAGGAGAGCCAAAATGGCTTCCTGCAGAGGCCTCTGTATGTCTCCGACTTCACCCTCACCTTTGCCTCATTCCTCATCCAGATAGACAGCCGTGACTCTGGTGTCTGAAGGATGGCTTCACCACACCAAAACCCTCAAGCGTGCTGCTGTTGTCGCTATTAAAAAGAATAATAATGAACGTTCTCTCTAAGATGTGGAGACCAACAATAAAACTCCTGCTGGAGTTGGAGAAATCTTTAGTGAATTGCAGCATTGTACCTGTGAAAGGGTGGCGCTGTGGGTAAATGCCTCAGCGCCTAGGGCTTGCCGATCGAAAGGTCGGCGGTTCGAATCCCCGCGGCGGGGTGCGCTCCCGTTGCTCAGTCCCAGCGCCTGCCAACCTAGCAGTTCAAAAGCACCTCCGGGTGCAAGTAGATAAATAGGGACCGCTATCTAGCGGGAAGGTAAACGGCGTTTCCGTGTGCAGCTCTGGCTCGCCAGAGCAGTGATGTCACGCTGGCCACGTGACCCGGAAGTGTCTCCGGACAGCGCTGGCTCCTGGCCTCTTGAGTGAGATGGGCGCACAACCCCAGAGTCTGGCAAGACTGGCCCCTACGGGCAGGCGTACCTTTACCTTTACCTTTACCTGTGAAAGACTGAGGGCATTGTACCTGGGAAAGATTGAGGGCACTAGGAGAAGGGGA
Source organism: Podarcis gaigeae (assembly GCF_964106915.1). Classification (NCBI taxonomy): domain Eukaryota; kingdom Metazoa; phylum Chordata; class Lepidosauria; order Squamata; family Lacertidae; genus Podarcis; species Podarcis gaigeae. The sequence goes on from NC_139679.1 coordinate 104,336,640, forward strand.
GGACAGAGGACGAGATGGTTGGACAGTGTTCTCAAAACTACAAACATGAGTTTGACCAAATTGCAGGAGGCAGTGGAAGACAGAAGTGCCTGGCGTGCTCTGGTCCATGGGGACACGACTAAATGACTGAACAACTAAACAACAACAATAACAACAACCTGTGAACTTAACTTTTTAACAGCATGATTCTACACAATTTTACTCATAAACAAGGCCCGCTGAGTTCAGTGGGATTGATTTCCCTCCTTGAGTAAGATTAGGATCATACTTCTGAGCAATGCTATTTGTCTAGAAATAAAGTGCCAGAACTCAACATGAATGCCTCCTTTGTTCTCTTATAATGGCAATGGTGCCCGCCTGAGAGGTGCCAGAACTGAGTTCTGTTGAGTTCTGGCTGGAAAACAGCCCTGTTTCTGAGAATTGCCTAACTGGGTGGGGTAGTGTGGTGTGGTGGGAAGTCTGTGGAACTCCCACAAGAAGTTAGACAGGCAACACCTCTGTTTCACATGCCTGGAAATAATTGCTTTAGTTCAGGTGGCCTTTGTACCTGGAAAGGGTATGGCCCCAATTCCTATCCAGTTCAACACATCAGGCAAGGGATCCCCCAGTTGGTTTTGATCCAAGGTTGTTTTTGCCGGACCAATTGTCTAATGGGTAGGATGGCCTTTCATTGAATCCGAAATGCGGAAGACCACCCTTCTTTCTTTATTACTATTTATCTTATCTGTTTTTGTCCAATGGAAAACAGTGAAGGAGTCGTCATATTCTCCAGCAAGCTGTCTTGTATACCCTAAAGGGAATATTATGAGATTAAACGCAGAGTAGCATTCCTGTAGCAAGGAGAATGTTTCTCATTATACAGATCCCCAGTTGCTCTCCTAAATATAATTCCCTGTAATAATGTGAAACTTCTGAATTATTTATTGTCTCATATTAGATCAGAAATATAATTTTCTGAAAATAAACTCATTGTCATCAGCAAATCAGCTTATGAAGGTTATCTATAACAGTGGAATGAAATATAGCAGATGCAGTACTATCTATTGTAGTGACTTCTTGGCTCCTAGGATGAAGCTTTTTAAATGGAAGATTTAAAAATTGATGAAGCCCAAGTCCTGTAATGAGAGGGTTTTCTACCATATCATCCTTCATCTTTACTGTTTTGTTCATTTGAATGAAAACTTTTGCCTCTTTTGCATCCTGCAGTTATGATTGATTGCGTATGCCACTGGGTTGAACTGCAGTAAGGTGTGCCTCGCTTTAAGTAACAGACCACGTAGAGTAGGGTATATTCATTTTGATGCTTGCATCTAAGAGTGTGCTGTGGGCACCCAAAAGTAGATATTGGATAGAGGATGTGGTTAAGAAGCTGTTCTGGGCTTACTGTAGATGAAAAATCCCTAATGTACACAAAGACCAAAACCTAGTGGTTTAATTTTGGCATTTTCAGGATGTTTTTCCCCCTCAGAGATTTGGTTGAAAGTACATGAAAAGCAAACAGAGTCAAAACCAAATGTTTGCATATTTGTTGTAAGTATTTGCATTCTGCCGTTCTGCAACAGCAACTATGGGGAAATACAGTACAGTAGTACCTTGGCTGTCGAACGGCTTAGTAGTCAAACATATCGGCTCCCAAATGCCATAAACCCAGAAGTGAGTGTTCTGGTTTGTCAACATTTTTTGGAAGCCAAACATCCGCCGCGGCATTCGATTGAGTGCAGGAATCTCCTGTAGCCAATTGGAAGCTGCGCCTTGGTTTTCGAACCATTCCAGGAGTCGTATGGATTCTTGGAATGGATTAAGCTCGAGAACCAAGTTACCACTGTATAAGTTACCATCTGCTAAACCCCTTCACGGTTAGCACTAATCTACAAAACTAACTGCTGTTTTGGATCTGTAGCTGTATCACTTGCTCACCCTATGTAATTGAGTAAACTACTTTCAATTCCGGTTAGGACGCTGCCTTTTTCTTTGTCAAACCATTGGCCCTTCCAGATCATTACTGTTTATTCTGCCTGACAGCGGCTCACCAGGGTTTCCAGTGGGGATCTCTCTCAGCCTGACCTGGAGATGCCAGGGATTGAACCTAGGACCTTCTGCATTGAAATCAGATGTTCTGCCATTGAGCTATGGCCCTTCTCCAGTTGCTTGCTGTGCACTGGTGTTCCCCCAACCTAACTCAGGTTGTTGGATGTCAGCTTCTTGTGGATCCATGCCTTCTTCAGTCATAACTGATCAACGTAAATAGAAAGTTGACTCCATAACCAGCATTTAAAGCACCATTCAACAAATACTGTGAATGGGCCTTTACATTGTTTGTCTTGGGAGCTGATCTTATTGGCAAAACCTATTTGGTGTTTCGCAACTTTCCGACTAGTTGCAGGACCTTAGCCAGACCTAGCTAGCTCTCTCTGACACAACTCACAACTCCTACACTGACACAGAACTCTGAACACTGAACTCCAGAACTAATACATTACAATTAGTAGGCCATTAACTATCACTCCCTTGAGAGAGCTAGACCAATCAGGGAGCTTTCTTCATGCCTCTGTTATCACCAGGCAGACTTACTCCTTCACATGAGCTTCTGGCTGTCTGCCAAACCTTAATTGACTCTGTGTGAGTAGCTGCAGGTACACAGTTTCCCAACAGATCTCACTTGGATTGCACTCTCCCCGGTGGGTGGAAAAATGCAAGCAATATGATGGCAGGAGTGAAGGTTTTGAATGCCTTGAATGCCTTTTTCAGAATGAGCAGTGCCGAACCCATGCAGCAAACTCTAAGAAAAAGGTCATCCGATCTTTATATTTGTTTAGAATATTTTGCATAGCACCGAGAGGGTTAAAAGGGAGCGTTTGCATTCGATTAGGTGTCTCAGCAGGTATAGACTCTCTGCCTTAACATCTGGGACAGAGGTTCTAAGTCACAGCTGAAATTTCAATTAACGTGAGTTTGCAGTTTCCAGCCGTGCCTCTAATGGATAATAGTTCGCATTAAACAGAACTAAACATAATTTAGCACATTTTGGTGCAGATGGCAATTGACATTGACGAGATGGCCACCTGGTGACTCTATTATTTTTCACTCCTAACGAAGTGCTCTGTAGGTCAGGCCTGTGATCACTGGCAGGGAAAGGCAGAGGATCTCACTCTGTAATTTTGTGTGACACCTGGCCTACCTAATTAAAGCGGGCCACTTTCTGCTCCAATAGCCCCCTTCACTCTGGTACAAAGAAAGCTCGTAAGAGATGTAGCTTGATTACTGTCAGCCCCTAATGAATTGTGTCCACGATGGAAATGGAAGGACAAAAGTTGTTTTCTGATATGAAAATTCCCCCACTGTGGGAGGGCTTTGCAATGATTCCCTGAGAGGAAGAGCTGTGAGAAGGAAGCAAGTAGATTTTATTGAATTTATTTATTTGCAATATTATATCCTTCCCTTCACTAGCAAACAGGCTCAGGGCAGGCCACAACAATGAAAATACCCCTCAAATGTACCATAAAGTCAAGCAAAAAAGCATTAAAAATGACTATATACAATCTGTCAGGGGTGCCATCTTGAAGAAAATATTTGGGGGTGACCAGGTAAACCCTGCCCCATATAATCGATCACATGTCATGGCACATGTACACCATCTGAATGGCAATGCCCATCAGTTTTGCCCACCCACCTGAGCACTCTCAAATATTTTATTGGGTGGCTGAAGGGATCTCGGTCCCGAGGAGTTAACTCCTAGGCAATCTGTTCTTTCTTAAGACAAAGCAGGTGGCTCTAGATGGCTACACATGTTCACCCTCCATCCCTAAGGCCTATAGAGGCAGAGGAAGGCCTTCAGCTGCCACTGAAAGCTAATTGGTTGTTGTGTCAGCCCCACCTCAGGGAGAAGGATATTCCACAGCCATGATGCCAGCACTGTGGAGGTCCAATCCTGAGTCCCGGCTCTATGGGCTTCCCTTGATGATGGGATGACAAGAAGGCTGTCCCTGGAGGATCTTAAATCACAGGCAGAAGAGTGCAAAAATAGGTGCACATTCTGATGTGCCAAGTCACCAAAGGCTTTATATGGCTACGCTAAAACCTTGAATCGGGCTTGGCAGAATGTAGGCAACCCTTTGGAATTGGTGCTACGTGGTTCTGAGGGTCCAAGGTGGCCAACACTATGGGTGCCACACTTTGCGCCGTTTTGCCATTCCCAAGGGCAGCCCCATGTCGACTGCAGTGAGGTAATCTAACCAGGACTTGAGCAAGGTATGGCTAGAAGTGGCAAGCCCGCCAGAACTTGGACGTAGGGCCACTGAGGCCACTTGGGCCTTAACGTGTAAAGTGGAATCCAGACTGCGGACATTTGCACATGGAGGGGTTTTGTACAAAATCCAGCTGGATTTTCCATTCTGACATGGTGTCTTCCAACTTGTTGTTTAGTCATGTCTGGCTCTTCGTGACCCCGTGGACCAGAGCACGCCAGGCACTCCTGTCTTCCACTGCCTCCCACAGTTTGGTCAAACTCATGCTGGTAGCTTCGAGAACACTATCCAGCCATCTCGTCCTCTTTCATCCCTTTCTCCTTGTGCCCTCCATCTTTCCCAACATCAGGCAGGGTCTTTTCCAGGGAGTCTTCTCTTCTCATGAGGTGGCCAAAATATTGGAGTCTCAGCTTCAGGATCTGTCCTTCCAGTGAGCACTCAGGGCTGATTTCCTTCAGAATGGATAGGTTTGATCTTCTTGCAGTCCATGGGACTCTCAAGAGTCTCCTCCAGCACCATAATTCAAAAGCATCAATTCTTCGGTGATCAGCCTTCTTTATGGTCCAGCTCTCACTTCCATACATCACTACTGGGTTTTCCAACTACATATGTCCATAAGAATACCCTCAACAGAGTAGAAACCTGTACCACATCCAGCTAATCAAGGTGACCTCATGCCTCATCACCTTGTCTCTCTAGGAATTCATTTTAAAACACTGTTTTAATTATAAACAATTAATGAGGTAGTCGAGGGATCAATAAACAAATGCCTTTTGGGTACTCTGGACTGATGTAACTGTTAAAGTCATACTCAAGATGAGCTTCGTTTTCAAGGAAAATGAATCCAGATTTATGTCACCAGCCATAAACTAGAAAGTGGATTTGGCTAATCAAACAAATTTATTCTAGTTTGAATATACTGTCACTCCTTTTGTGAGATTCATTAAATGGAAATTCTGACTTCTGGAATCTATATCATTGTTCTTTGTCTTAAGGGGATTAAACTCTGCTATAGATTATATTTCACTCAGATGTAGTGGATTAGTTGCAGTTTTTACCTTTTAATTAAACAGCTGCTGTAACGAAACACAATTTTGAATAATTTAATAGCCCACAGTACTTTTGTCAACCCACACTGCTTGGATTTTTTAATTATATGAAGCCATACATTTTTTATGATGAAGGCTTTTCGTAAGATCAATCGACAGTCACTAATAATGTGTCCTTTCTAGATGTCTTAAAGCGTCTCACCATTGCTTGAAATGATTAAAACTAAATTAAAAGATGAGACTATCAAAGAAAAGATCTATGCTTTCTAAATTATGCATTGTAGGCTTTTGACAATATACATGTGTGTGTGTGTATTTAAATATATACTCTCATTAAAGCTTAAGAGTTTATATCAAACCCTTTCTATCTATGCAATTTATGTTAGCATTGTTTAAGAAAAGCAATAATGATATTAAAACAGATACATCCAGTTTTGTTTTAAGAAATCAAAGTATCAAAATGCCCAAGCTTCAAGTGTTGTGATAAATATGCATTTTTGTGTTCTAATGCTATAAGATCTTGTACACTGAACACAAGAAATGTTTCTTTGTTAATTTTTATAATCGGAAGCAATTCTATCAGTCAAGTATTTGTCATCAACATTAATTCATTTTCTGTAGCGAACAATAATTTCTCCTAGTTTAGGTTTGCAGAGAGCTGTGTTATGTCTCTTGTTATGTTCTTTTAACAGGAGAAGTTCCAGATCTCACAGTCCTGATCAAAACATCCTAACTCACTTTGTATATACAGTGAGACCTCGGGTTAAGAACTTAATTCGTTCTTGAGGTCTGTTCTTAACCTGAAGGACCACTTTAGCTAATGGGACCTCCTGCTGCTGCCGCGCTGCCGGTGCACGATTTCTGTTCTCATCCTGAAGCAAAGTTCTTAACCCGAGGTACTATTTCTGGGTTAGCCGAGTCTGTAACCTGAAGCGTCTGTAACCTGAAGCATCTGTAACCCGAGGTACCACTGTATGGGTTCAGAGCTGGCTCTAGAGAAGCTGTGTTGTTGCTCTAAGTGTCTGCGACTTAAACAGGGTCTGTCTGATTGTGCAGAACTGCTTGGGGGTGAAGCAGTATTCAACCTGACAGGTGTATACCAGGATCCCTTGTTGTCCTGGAGGATCCTCTGGGACAAGTCTTGCAGGATGAGTTGCAGGCAACCAAAAATCATGGGCTTCAACTGGCACAGAACATACATAATATGGCATGCTCTGACAATGTGTTAGTTGCAAATGTTCATGTGGAATGGACGCTGGGGGAGAACAATAAAAACCAGGAGCCTATTGCTTCATCACTCAAGGGGTATTCACACATTGCATTCAATGAGTGTGCAATCTGTGTACAGAATTGCAAATCAACAGGTGTACACTCTTTCCCATAAGCAGTTGTAATGTGGGAGAAAGCCTCATGCCTACAAAGGGGCTGCCCCACAGGGCATGGCATCAGAAGAGCACTAGTCCCATTGCCTGACAATGAAGATGCACTTACTAGTGTTGTGAGATTAAGAAGTCATGAGGATGGGTTAACTTGGAAGTAGGCATCAGAAAAACTGGCAGTGGATGATCAAAGCAATAGCAGTGGACGATCAAAGGCCAAAATAAATGGGCTATTCAGCAGCAGCAGCAACAACAACAACAGAGGAACATGTTGGGAGCTTCTTTCTGAAGCCAAATACAAACTTTGAAGGCACAGGGGGAAGGGGCCAGTTTCTTTGTGCAATTTACAAACCAAGATCAGCTCAGAGGTGACGTAAGTTGGCTAGATAGCAGTCCAGGCCCCAACACAAAAGGTTGATCCCATGTATCTGATACATATGTAAAATGGGATGCTCTTGTTGTTGTTCCATTATCCTGAGTGCAAAACTGGCTTAGAGTCCCCTCAGGGGCAGCATTTGTGGTTTCCTTTAACTAGTATCTCAAAAGGGACATCCTGATCAATGCTGCATGCCAAGGATGTATCACTTAGCTGCTGGTCACATTGACTTATTGGTTTTGCTGCTTTGGGTGGCATTTTGTTCATGTTTCTTTGCACCCCTGCCCCTCGTATTTTCGTTGAGTTTAAACACATTCAAATACAAAAAAAAGATACAGAAAATGTGAAGAAAGAGAGCCGGAGAGCAAACAGACCTCTAATCAACCCCTCCTCCTTGAGTTGCTCATTATTTTATTGTTATGCAACACTGAAATGAATGTGCTAGTTTTCTTTGTATTTGGGAAAATCGGTTGGGAAGTCGTTTCTGTTGAGTTGGGTCCAAAGCATCCTTCCCATGAGCAGATGAGCCATTCCATTCGTGGAAGTGATTGAGATCCACCAGAGGAATGGAGGAAAGGGATGAAGCAAGAACATAAGAGCATAAGAAGAGCCCGCTGGATCAGGCCAGTGTAAGCATCCTGTTTTCACAGTGGCCACCCAGATGCCTGTTGAGAACCCATGAGTAGGACCTGAGAATAGGCACATATTCTTCTTCCTGTGGTTTCCATCAACTGGTCTTCTGAAGCATGCTGGCCCTGAAAATGTTTGCTGATTCCTCTCTCCCACCCCTGCTATGCCATGCACAGCCCCCCATGCCAATTATTCTGTAGGATACCAAAACTGTCAAGAGTAGGGGGCTGCATGGGGAAGGCACAATTAGTAACAATGGTCTCTTTCCTCCATCCATGGAAGTGCCTCATGGAAACTCTGGGTTGTATCCAGTGTAATTGTCCTTTTCCTGTGCCCCCAGCACACCCCCACATCTGCTCCAAAGGGTTGGGGGAACCAGAACAGATTTTTTGTGGGGGGTGGTGGATCAGGGGGCATATGGGGAGAGCAGAGGGAGAGGAAGTCCTGTTGTGTAGGTAGATGTCCTTCTGCTAATGGGACAACTGCATTGGATACCAACCCTACAAAATAACCTAAAAATAGCGTGTTGGATTAGTCCAGCATCCTGTTACCACAATAGCCAACCACATGCCCATGGAAAGGCAGGGAGCAGATCATGATCACAAAAGCACTCTTGCCTCCTGTGGTTTTCCAGCAACTGGTATTTGTAGGCATTGGTGCCTCCGACTCTGGAGGCAGAGTACAGTCATCATGGCTAGTAGCCATTGTCAGCTCTTTCCTCCATGAATTTGTTCAATCTTCTTTTAAAGCCATCCAAGGTGGAGCCCTGGGATCATTGTCTCCTGGGAGAGTGAGTTCCATAGACCCTCCAGGTCTATCCCACTGTTGTTGCAATATCGCTCCACGTTTTATCCTTGCCGGGTTTTAATTGAAAATAGAGAGCATATAAATAAATAAACCGCACAGAAGAAAACCAACAACCTCAAGTTCACTTGCGCAATGCTATTAATAAAAGAGATTTGTGCTGACACCTGTTAGTAATATTTTATTCATGCAAATTGGTAGCAGAAACACTAACTTTCCTTTTTCTTCCAGAAGACCATACCTAGAATATTTAAATCCCATCTCTTTATGGAGAGAGAAAGCAGATGTGACTGACAGACAGTGTGGACTGTTCTGCAAATTTATTTTTAAGAAATAAAATCTGTTCAGAAATTCAAATTGGCAACTCAAAATAATCTCAAACTTCTGTTTCTTTTGGTTAAAAAAAATATCATGTGCTGTCTTGCTTCAAAGAAGATATGAAAAGTTTGCTAAATAAAAACAGATCCCCCGCCCCCCCCCCGCCACCGCCCAACGTTTTATGATCTCTTGCCAGGGCTTGCCAGCCAGCACTTCCTGATATTTTATAGGCATCTTCAATTCCATGTCCCACTGTATGTGAAAATGGCTTGTGAGAGTGAGTTATAAATGTTCTGACTCCTCCACAGACTGGTGAACTTGGAGAAACACTATGGACATTTCAGGTTCATAAGTCCATTGGAAGCCAGAATTGTGGCAAATTAGTTTTCTCGTATATGGAGATGTTGTTGTGATCATTCTGTGTCTCTGTAAGGAGTGTGTGAAATGAAACGCAGGAAACGTTCCTTGCTAGGTCACACTAATTTTGTGTTAACGTTTGGGTAAAATGGAGCTGCGCAGGTGCAGACCTAAAAGCAGGGGTCAGCAAACTTTTTCAGCAGGGGGCCAGTCCACTGTCCCTCAGACCTTGTGGGGGGCCAGACTTTATTTTGAAAATAAAAATAAAAATGAATGAATTCCTATGCCCCATAAATAACCCAGAGATGCATTTTTATTAAAAGGACACATTCTACTCATGTAAAAACACGCTGATCCGTGGACCGGATTTAGAAGGTGACTGGGCCGGATCCGGCCCCTGGGCCTTAGTTTGCCTACCCATGCCTAAAAGCAACTAAGGCTGCAGTCCTATACTCACTTACCTGGGGAGTAATCCCCATTGACATCAGTAGGACTTGCTTCTAAGTAGACACTTACACGATTGCACCCTAAACCTTCAGTTTTCTTCTATAGTCCCAGATGTGCTAATACGGCTTTGTGCTGTTGTTCATTGAAGAAAATGCACTATGTCCATACTCTGAAGTTCGGGAGCCAAAACAGAGTATTTTTCTTTCTGGTGTGCAATTGTTCCTCTGAAGTTCTCAGCCACGCCTCCTTATAGGAATGAGGAAGAGGTGAGGAATAAATTCATCTAGTTCAATCGTGGTGTGTGTGTGCTGGGGGGGCGGGGAGCTGGCCTCCCAATACTGTTGTCGCTGTTGATTGCCTGGAGCGGCATGAGGCAGATGTGTTGGCAGAAGCACTGGATTAGTGATAGTGCCACCAGCGTCACCTTGTGCTCCCAACCTCACTGCTACCCCATTGCCATCCCCTGTCCAGGTAAACAGCAGAGATGCTGGTGGCAGTAGGACTTTTCCATGTCTCTGCCCCACCAGACACCCGTCACTCCTGGTTTTTTGTTTATTTATTTATTCAACAGATTTATAATCTGCTTTCGTCACAAAAGTGGCTTGCAAAATGCACCTAAAAGCACAACCCATGAAATAAAATGCCATTTAAAGCCATTTAACAGGTCTACTTTTCAGGATCAAGACGTGCCAGCACAAAATTAACAGCGTAGAATGCTGTCTCCTGCAGTGTCCGGTCATTGGTCCAACCTAGCTCAGTATTGTTCACACTGGCTGGCAGCATCTCTCTGGGATTTCAGGTCTCTCCTGACCTTACCTGGAGAAGCTTGGGATTGAACATGCAATGCATATCCTGAGTCAATGAGATATGGCCCTATGTCAAATGTAAAGCATGGGTTTTGCAACTGATTGACGAATCACATGCCAGCCGGGTCTCCATATAACTAGACCTATAAAATCAGCCCGTCACACCATTTCCACAGCTTGGTTTACATTAGCCACTAAAGGCTACAGAAAAGGGTCTTTGAGTCCTGTATTAAAGGTATTGAGAGGTGTGGCTTGCCTAATCTAATGAGGGACTGATTTCTAGAGCTGCAGAGTTGCTGCTCAAAAGGCCCTATTTTGAGAGACCACCTGGGAAGAGTTACAGATAGGTAGCCGTGTTGGTCTGCCATAGTCAAAACAAAGAAAATTCCTTCCAGTAGCACCTTAAAGACCAACTAAGTTAGTTCTTGGTATGAGCTTTCGTGTGCATGCACACTTCTTCAGATACACTGTGTATCTGAAGAAGTGTGCATGCACACGAAAGCTCATACCAAGAACTAACTTAGTTGGTCTTTAAGGTGCTACTGGAAGGAATTTTCTTTGTTTCACCTGGGAAGAGTTTAGCCTAGGACAAAACAAACACCATCATGTTTCCTGTAAATGCTTCTCTGCCTCTTATAGTTGCAGAAGTTCAACAGGCGCTTTGAGTTTTGGTGCTCCTTTCTCTCTTGAAAGAAACGGCCTGAGTTTTGCTACCGCAAACAATTGTGAAGGAATGGGCCGTTTGCTTCTCCCATCCAATGACTGCGCTGTTAATACAATATTCCCCCCCCCCCCTAAATTGATCATTGTTGGGGAAGTGTGAAACTTCCCTGAGGAACTGTTCTAGCTTTCATAGCAAAGCAAAGCAAAACAAAACAAAACTGGTTGTAGCTGTTTTCAGCATTCTTTGGGTGTGTTTTTTTGCCAGAAGAAGAATTGACAAATTTGCTTTTAATTCTTCTTCAAGTGAAATTCTGTGGCAATTATAGAAACTACCTATTGAACCAAGAAATGCTTTTATGTTCTTCGTGGATAAAATCAGGGCTCCCCCCCCCCCAGCTGGAACTCACTGGAACTCAGTTCTGGCAGCTCTAAGGTGGGCACAATTGCCGTTATAAAAGAACAAGGGAGGTGTTCATGGTGAGTTCTGGCACCTCTTTTCTGGAAAAATAGCACTGGATAAAATCTCCTCCTGTTTCAACTTCTGTGCTGTCCAAACAAAGGAGAAGTAGAAGCAAGCATATTCTTTCTCAAGCCTGGCACTCTCAAGGCAGTAAGTTGTTCCAATCACACAAGCGAACTGAGAACAGAAGGAACATTTGCATCAACACAACTCGGTTTTCCTCTGCTACAAGGTTTTGAGAAAACAAAAGCATGTGTGTACACACATGTGAAATATGACTGAACAGTGCTACCGCCTTAAAAGAAAACAATTCCAGCTAATAATTTCTTCATTCCCCGCAGCCATTCTTGAATTTTTTATTAGGTTCCGTTTATTGTCCCTTTTACAATTCCAGCCATTGTTTACTAAATAATTTCAGGTCATTTTAGGCTGACAGAGAAGCGTGGCTTCCTAGGGCTCTGTTTCTGCCCTTCTGTACATGATAGTCGCTTCCAGCTGAACTGTTGTAGCTGCATAAAAATAAAAGCAAATTGATTGTAGATTCTGAGATCTTAGGAGTTCTCTTTTTTAAAAAAGAGGGTAGTGGATGCAGTCTTATTTTCAACTGATTTTTTAAAACATATGGCATTATTTTAATTGCTTTTATATATGAAATTGTTTTCAATTATCTTTGCTATTGATGTTTTTACTACAAAATAGCTCTGAGAAAGTTTATGGGCAGCAATTTATAAATGATTTCAAATGAAATAATTGTCATTTAAATACTCATCATTTCAAAACAGTCCTGAACATTTTTATTGGGGGGGGGGCATTCTGTTCAAAGGTTAATTACATTAGAAACGCATTATGTTTCCCTTTGCAAACTTTTAAGCTCTACTTGGTCATAATCCCCACTGAATACAATGGGACTTACTTCTGAATAAGCGTGCATAGACTCATACTGCTAGAAAAATATATTCTACAACAGAATAGGTTTAGCCTGAGCTGAAACAAATCCTCTCTGCCTAAATGTTCCTCAAAAAAATTCCTTTGTGCATTTTGAGGGTGACTGTGCTTTGAATATTGGGGTGTTTTGGTGTTTTGGATGCTATTGGTAATAGCATTTGACATCTAGAAATTTTGCAGTACCGGCCAGTATATGCTTGACAGTATGAGGAAGCTGCTAGGCATGCACTGGCAGCCAGTATTCAGCAGTTTCTGGTGGGTGACATGCAGTAGTAACTGATGTTTGTCAGTATCTGCCATGTTATAGACACCATGTGACAATAGTTGGCATGTAGCCACTAGCCAGGAATCTTTGGCAGTACTTGACATGTTGTTGTTTAGTTGTTTAGTTGTGTCCGACTCTTCATGACCCCATGGACGAGAGCACGCCAGACACTCCTGTCTTCCACTGCCTCCTGCAGTTTGGTCAGACTCATGTTTGTAGCTTTGAGAACACTGTCCAACCATCTCGTGCTCTGTCGTCCCCTTCTCCTTGTGCCCTCAATCTTTCCCAACATCAGGGTCTTTTCCAGGGAGTCTTCTCTTCTCATGAGATGGCCAAAGTATTGGAGCCTCAGCTTCAGGATCTGTCCTTCCAGTGAGCACTCAGGACTGATTTCCTTCAGAATGGATAGGTTTGATCTTCTTGCAGTCCATGGGGCTCTCAAGAGTCTCCTCCAGCACCATAATTCAAAAGCATCAATTCTTTGGCGATCAGCCTTCTTTATGGTCCAGCTCTCACAGTTCCACATTTCCTCCATAATGGGCATTGCTACTACCACTGACTAAAATAGTGCAGCAGCAGAGTAGGGAGGGCATGAGAAACAGTGCATCTGCAGTAGGAGCAGTAGATTGGCTACACCAGTGTGCTCAGTCAGCTCCACTCTCCCCCATAGCATCCTCATAAGAAGCTGTACTGTTTCTTTTGGGAGGCCAACACACCACCACTGAGAGCCAGTGTGGTGTAGTGGTTAAGAGCGGTAGACTCGTAATCTGGTGAACCGGGTTCACGTCCCCGCTCCTCCACATGCAGCTGCTGGGTGACGTTGGGCTAGTCACACTTCTTTGAAGTCTCTCAGCCCCACTCACCTCACAGAGTGTTTGTTGTGGGGGAGGAAGGGAAAGGAGAATGTTAGCCGCTTTGAGACTCCTTTGGGTAGTGATAAAGTGGGATATCAAATCCAAACTCCTCTTCTTCTTCTGGTCCCCCCATGCTGCTTTTGGGGTGGGGTGGTCTAAACCACTGAACTTCTTGGGCTTGCCGATCAGAAGGTTGGTGGTTCGAATCCTCGCGATGGGGTGAGCTCCTGTTGCTCTGTTTTCTTTTTTTGTGATGATTTTGTTCTGTGCTTATTTGTGTTTGATTGTTTGACGGAAATTAATAAAGAGAATTTAAAAAAACACAAAAAAACCCCAAAGCACGCCAGCGCAAGTAGATAAATAGTTACCGCTGCGGCGAGAAGGTAAACGGTGTTCTGGTTTCCATCACTGTGCCAGAAGCGGTTTAGTCATGCTGGCCACATGACCCGGAAAGCTGTCTGTGGACAAACGCTGGCTCTCTCAGCCTGAAAGCGAGATGAGCGCCGCAACCCCATAGTCGCCTTTGACTAGGCTAAACCGTCCAGGCCTCCTTTACCTTTTTACCTATATTGTCAGTGCCCTTTCTTCCATTACTTTTACTGCTCCTTGCTTAGCTGTTGCTAACCCCATAGCCCCCTATGCAAAAGAAGCCATACATCCAAAACGCACACAGCAGATTTAGAACCAGGTGAAGGAACTATATCAAGATTATTGGCTTGTATAATGTATTTGGAGCACAGAATTGGAGTTTCTTCATAACAGGTTGCACACCTGAGACTAGCTTTCACCCGTCTTTTCTGTTCTGGTACCATAAATCCCAGATACTGTAGTGTTCAGGTATTTTACACAAGCTCAGAGCTTTACAAGGCAAGACTAGGGATCGAAAGATCAGGCTCCTTCTGTTTTGTGCCACTTTCTCATAAGTCTGTTCAATTTCTGTGGTCATTTTAAAATTATTATTTTTTATTTATTCAATTTGCATAGTGCCTGATACCCGCAGGTCTCAGGGCGATTACACCATTAAATCACAATATAAAATCACAAAATACATAATAAAAACAAAAACGACACCCCCCTCCCCAACACATTTTTAAAGGGCATTTTTTTTAAAAAAATATGAAAATACTGTATGCATTCTGAAATGTGCTTTATTTGAAAATGTGCATTTAAAATGCATTTGAAACAGCGTGGTGTGTGTTGTTTTTTAGCTAAGAATTGCTTTGCAGCATTTAGAGAAGTGTGAAGCCTGACGGATGTGTTCTGAATCAAACACATTGGTTTGGGAGGTGCGCGTCAGGTCAGCTGCTGTCAAAATTTGTGAAGATTGAATTGCTTAAGTATCCCTAGACATAGAAACCCAGGAAGCTGCCATTGGTTCATCAAGCTCCATATTGTCCATACTGGCAGTAGCTCTCTAGGGTTTCAGCCAGGGATCTCTTCCAGCTAAGGAGAGAGGAGAAATGTGATTCAGTACACATTTAAAGGTGAATCTATCACATTCCTCCTGCCTGCTCTCTGAGATCAGGCCCTTCTCTCTGTCCCAGCTAGAGTGAATGTATGGCAGAGAGAAAGAGAGAGCCTTCTCAGTAGTTATTCCCTTTACTTTTTCTTTTGGCTTGTTACTGAAGACTTTTTTCCATTATCCTTATAGGGTTTTATTTTAGGAGCCAACTTGTATTTTAACAGCTGACCCTGCTGCTTTCTTGTAATTGTTTTGTGTTGGTTTATTTATGCAAACAATTAACAACAATAGTCTCTGAGCAGTTTACAAAGATACAGGGCAGAAAAGTAAATGAAAACCTTTTTAAACTATGAAATCGAACACAAATTTAAGTGCCCGCTGGAGTAAGTAAAAGTCTTTTGGTAGGTGTCAAAAGTTCAACAGGAAGGGAAGCCTGTCTGACCTTAACTGGAAGAGGGCTCCATAAAATTGAGCCCATGATACTCAATGCATAGCTTCTGGATATGAACCTAGCATCTGAGAGATGGGGTACAGTGACCCCCCTGAAAAGTGATTGGGCAGGGATAAAACGGATTAGGCAGATGTTTAGACATCCTGGACCAAAATTGCTAAGGGCCTTGTAAATTAATACAAGAAATTAATTGTGGAATTGTGGTGTTACTTACATTGTCAGCTAGTAATTTTAAAATGGAAGGGTATGATAGAAAGGTTTCAAGAAGAAAGAAAAGGGGAAATAATAAAAAAACCATAAGGTTAAATTCTGCTACGAGTAATTTTCCTGCTGCCCCTTCCCCAAAGCAGTTTCTTTCTTTCCCTTCCTCTCAGATAGATTGCTATCTTCCCATTTCATGTCTATTGAATCTCTGGTTCCCTTTCCAAGAACCCCTTTTTCATTCTCCTTTCACAGAAGTGCTTCAATCTCCCTTACATTTTAATTGAATCAAATTTAATTTAAGCCAAATCAAAGGTCCTTTCAATACATCTACATAAGAAAGCACTTAATCTTAATAAACCACCATTTAAGACGGAGAGGGGAAGTCTTCAGGAGCTGTGAAATTCATACAGCAAATGAAAATACTCTCTGTTCACATGAAAGGAGAATGAAGGAGTCCAAACAAAGCACAATTCTCCCATCTGAATCGCAGCCTGCATTATGTCTGATGAAATGAGGCGCACGGCGGGACTGACATTATGTCAGCACCAGGAACTGTCCACTAGAATACGGAAAATTATCTCATTCCCCCCTTGGGCAGTTTCACATCATGGGGAAAGAGCATTTCCTGGAACTCTGCACCAATGGGCAGAAATCCTCTACAGATGTGAATACATTTATGGAAGCATTTCCTCTCTTGGTGTCATCTCATTGATCCCGGGTAGGCTTTGTTCTTAACAGATGTAATTCACTTCTGAATAAAGAGTCAAAACTGGAAAGCTACAGAGCAGCTACAAAACAGTGTCTGTTCTCAGGTATCCAGCATCAGTTATAGCTGTAGTTCCTTGAAGCAAGTTGTCTGCTGTGTCTTGGAGCTGTCTAAAGTCTAGTGAATCCCTGTGTCCACCGAAACATCTTAGGTTACATTACCACAAATAGAAGACAAGGTGGGATGCAAGGAGATTAGCATCTGGTTCGCATCTGTCCCAAGGAAACTGGTGAAAAGTATTGTTTCTAGCTATTGGTTGGATATTTTAAATTGGTTTCAATGTTTGCATTATCACTTTTGGTTTATGCTTGTTTGAAATTGTATCTGCTTATATATATATATTTCTATACTGTGATGGAAATCACCTTGAGACTTCGCGGAATAAGGCAATATATAAATAAGACTCGGGTTACATACGCTTCAGGTTACATACGCTTCAGGTTACAGGCTCCACTAACCCAGAAATAGTGCTTCAGGTTAAGAACTTTGCTTCAGGATGAGAACAGAAATTGTGTGGCAGAAGCAGGAGGCCCCATTAGCTAAACTGGTGCTTCAGGTTAAGAACAGTTTCAGGTTAAGAACAGACTTCCAGAACGAATTAAGTACTTAACCCGAGGTACCACTGTAGTAAAAATAATGGAAATCTCTTCTGAACTTTTGCATTTTCACTCCTCAACATCCATTGCAGCAGCCTGGTCACTGACTGTTAACCCTGTCTCTGGTCTTTGAAAATCACAACCTTCTATATCACTGTGCCAAAGTAGCCAGGGAGGGAATTGGCTGCATTACAAACTTGAAATTCCTGGAGAATGGTTCTGTCAGTGGAGCACTAAGACACAGGGGAGGGAGGGGTGCAAGCAATTTTCTCCAAGCTGTCTTAAGGACCCCTAATGTGTGGGAAATGGCAAAATGTAACATTTTAAGGGGGTCTGAAAACGAGACAAGCTTCTGCTGTCTTTAACAATTTGCTAAGTTTGTTTGCTCAGTTTTTCTTTCTAGAAATGATCTATTTATAGCCAAGTGGAATTGAGGAACGGGATTGTGGTTTCTAAACTTGACGTTGAAAAGCAGACGCGCTTTCCCCCTTTCTCGCATTTCATCTATTATCTCTGTTAGAGGTCTCACTTCTGTTTCTCCATTTCAGACCTCTTGTTTTTTTATCTTTTGGTCCCCATGTTATCAGACATGTGGCTTTAGCCCTGCAGGGACCAAAGAAGAGAAAGTGGAAGTATGGGGTAGATGTGGGGCCTCAGCTTAGTTTGCAGTACACTGTGGTTTGGCATGACATAGGAGCACTGCTCTTTCCTCCAGCCTGCCTGCTGGTTCAGCTGGAGGACTTGTTAATGGGAGGTTCCCATTGCAAGGGTGAGCCGCTCTTGTTGGTCCTGTTGCAAGCTGGCAGTGGCATCTGGCTCTTCTGGCCTCCTGAGCTAGGGCCAAAGCCTTACCATGCCAAACCTGACCCCCTTGAGGGGATCCCCTCGTACAGCTATAGATCCTGCCCAATGCCAAACCCCTACTAAAGGAAACTGTGTGCAAGAAAAATATGCAAGTAAGGAGTAAAGAGAAGGACAGATTGTGAAACTGAGGCTCCAATACTTTGGCCACCTCATGAGAAGAGAAGACTCCCTGGAAAAGACCCTGATGTTGGGAAAGATAGAGGGCACAAGGAGAAGGGGACAGCAGAGGATGAGATGGTTGGACAGTGTTCTCGAAGCTACCAGCATGAATTTGACCAAACTGCAGGAGGCAGTGGAAGACAGGAGCGCCTGGCGTGCTCTGGTCCATGGGGTCACAAAGAGTCGGACACGACTAAACAACTAAACAACAACAAAGGAGTAAAGAGAACCCTTGAACACCATGGTCAGTTTGCACCATGATTAAAAGTATTTCCTGGCTCTGTTAACCAACAACAACAAGGACGAAATGAGTCAAGTGGTTGGGTCAGTCAACAACAGCATGGACATTTGCACAGTTGTAGGTTCGGTCCCAATTGATAGACAAGACCATGGATAGGAGGAAGGCTAGACTTCACCTAGGTTTGTGCCCTGGCCCTGCCTATGCAGGAGCTAACCATTGTCGCTGATTGGCTCCCGGAGCCAACACCATCCTGAACCACAACAGCACCACCAACCACAAGAGCCCTTGCTTCTCAGGCCACCTACCACCGAGAGACAGTTAGGTCTGCGTTCCTACATTCCTTACTGTGCCTTCTGATCAAAGCATACTGTCTACAGTGAAACACCTGATAATATAAGGTGTAAAAGATTCACGGAGTTGCACAAAGTCACTACAAAATAGGTCAGCCTATCATCTTCAAACATCATGTTCTGACATTCAATAGCAAAATAAAGAGAAATCACAATTCTGCAAAATTAACAGCAGCAGCAGCAGTAGTTTTAAGTCAGTTTTGCAGGCCTGAACTGGATTGCATCATTAATAAGGCATCTTGAGTCTGACCAGGGACAGTAGCTTTGGGGGCTCTGCTCCCCCAAACTGCATCTTTAAAGTGACTTCTACATTTTTTAAAAGTGAAACCAAGTTGACCAGGGAAGCCTCCAGAGCTTCAGTGGGGTGAGATCTTTCATTTTGATGGACAGGTTTACATTTTAATCACAGTGTATTATTTTCTGAGGGCACTCCAGTCACAGTGATTTGGGGAAAGGAAGGTGAAATAAAGTAAATTTTGAAAGTGTTTGTTTTTTCACATAGATCTATGCTGGGGGGTTTTTTCCCCACCACCACTTACTCCCTCATACAAGATAATGGAAAAATCTCTAACTGAAGAGGTGCTAACCAAAAAATTCCCTGATGGGGAGGCAGAAGCTTACACTCCACCATCAAGAACCCTTAGGGCAATCAGGTCCTTGTTAATGGGTGACATTTCTACACCTTGTCTTTCTTGGGGATCCATACATTCACCACTCACTACCCTTCTCCTCTAAGCAAGTCAATGGAAAGATTTTGCTTGGAATAAGGTTGCAACCCCCAAACTTGCAGCTAGGGGTGGTGGAAGCCCACCACCACCAGTGACCCTTAGAGAAGAGGTTTTCAACCTTTTTGGGTTCAGGGATCCCTTGACCAACTCCATTATTTCTGTGGCACCCTTGTGGGGCTCAGGAGCCCAGTTATGTCACCCCTTGCCTGCAGAGCTGGCAGCCCCTCTCCCTTTTTTGAACACCCTCCCTTGTGGAGTGTTCCCTCAGCCTCCTCCCCTCTCCCCTTTCCTTGGGAGTCCTCTGGGCAGCTGCTGCTACTGCCCCTGGTCTCTAAGCTGCCTTCCTGCCCCAAAGGGAGGTGCCTCCTCACACTGACCCACAGGGACCTGAGAAGAGGATGCCCCCAGCCTTAGTGGCCCAACGGACACTTGCCAAAGGTGAAGATGAGGTCAGCTGTGCAAGAGATGCAAGAGGGCATCAGAGGAGGAAGGGAAGGAAAGAGGGACAGAGGCCAGTGTTGCCTGCGGCATCCCTGAACACCATTCAAGGCACCCCAGGGTGCCACTACACACTGGTTGAAAACCACTGTCTTAGAGTAACAGGGTCCTTGCAGGAGAGTAGCCTTTCCCCTTGCCTCAGTCTCTCCTAAGTATTTGTGTCCTTTTTTCCATCTCTACTCCTGCTTCCTGTGATTCCGGTTGTACCCACCTCCAAATAGTAAATTCTGTCCTTATGGGATAACCGCTGTATCTATCATTCTGAAATATAGCAGCCTTCATCATTTCAGAAGAAGTCTCCATGCCTGGAAATTGAGTACAATTCTGGCAGAAGATAAAATATACTTTTCCTTTTCTTTTTACAGTGATCAAACTATAAAGATACCTTACATGAACGCCTTACATGAACGCTCGTTCCACTCTGGAGAGGTTCCCATGCCTGAAAATTTCATCCACTTCTGTGAAACGGGAGGGGGGGGAGTTACAGCTATTTTTAGATTTCCTATTACAGTGAATTGTGGAAAAACAGAGCTTTGTTCTCAATGGATCTAATTCAGTTCTGAATAAAGAGTCAAACTGGAAAGCTACAGAGCAGCTCCAAAACATATCAGGCTGTTTCCCGAAGTTACAGATAGAGATGCAAGTTGAATATTGTGACTAGTGTTCAACGTCAGTTGAAAGTGACTTGAAAAAGAGCATGTCATTTGGTCATGAGTTAGAGTCTCTTGTTTTCAGAAAAAAACATGGATGATAATGTTCTGCTAAGAAATGTAGAAACACCCTACCCTGTTTTGTTGTACATAACACAGCACAACACATGACATATGGGTGAGTTCAGAGCTGGGATAGAGCAGAGGACCCACAACAGCTTGCCAGCCCATTGTGGTTTTGTTCCAGCCCTGGTCTTAAGCCATTCTCCACTCTCTGCTTTTATTCATTTATTTTTTATTTTAACCAAATTTTTATACCACAAGGTAAAGGTAAAGGGACCATGGACCGTTAGGTCCAGTCGTGGCTGACTCTGGGGTTGCGGCGCTCATCTCGCTTTATTGGCCGAGGGAGCCGGCGTACACCTTCCAGGTCATGTGACCAGCATGACTAAGCCACTTCTGGCAAACCAGAGCAGCGCATGGAAACACCGTTTACCTTCCCGCCGGAGCGGTACCTATTTATCTACTTGCACTTTGACGTGCTTTCGAACTGCTAGGTTGGCAGGAGCAGGGACCGAGCAACGGGAGCTCACCCCATCCCGGGGATTCAAACCACTGACCTTCCGATTGGCAAGTCCTAGACTCTGTGGTTTAACCCACAGTGCCACCCGCGTCCCACCACTTAACCATAAACCCCTTCTAACCTATTTTTGGTTCCCCCAAGTTGCTTCCAGGCTCATATTAGGAAGATGAAAAAAATAATGGCAAGGAGAAAGCGACTTGGGAAGAGGGAGTTCCTGAAGAAAATTGGGGGGGGAAGAGGAAGAGATAAGCATCTTTCAAACCCCATTTGTCTTTGCTGAAAATCATCCCTTTCTGAAACTGGTTTCAAGGAAGAAGTGGGCCACTGGGCTTTTCTTGCTCGCAATTATGTGTAACGTGTGGGTTGGCCTTCGGACCACAGAGAAATGGCTTTCAATCTCACCTCTTGCCACTGGATGTGACCCCATCATGTATTTCTGATAGCTCAGGACAAAGTGTACACCACACTTAATGACTCTCATTTGTTGCCATCGTCAGGTCCCAAAGCTACATTTGGGCTTTTGTGGATGAAACTGGACTTTGCAAGGGCCCGGTTCTGCAAATATTATAGAGTAGGTCACCAGTCTGTCTGGGCCATCCATATAATATCAGTCAGGGCTGTTGTGCCACAAGAAAGCTAGGCAGGCCAGATCTGTCCTCACCATACACAGAGGACTTTCATGGCATCCTTGGCAAAGACCTATCTCCCACTTTTTTGTACTGTCTTCCAGCCATAGATGCTTCTTGTTATGCATGAAGCATACAGGGTCTTGACTCATCTGCCAACCTTCCCTTTTTGGAACGCCACATGGTTGAAGCTGTCCTGAGGAATCCATAGAGATGGAATGGAAATGTTCTCTTTGTCACAGGGATTAGATACACAAAGGCTCAGCCTTCTGCAGACATCTGTATGTGCTGTGTTACCATTCTTGCCCTCTTCTTTTTCAAAAAGGAGGTGCAACAACATCATACTGTGAGAAGATGATTGCTGCTACCTGCCACGATACTAGCTGGGTGGAAGTCCTGGTAGTGTGTGAATGATTGTTGTCAAGGAACTGGACTGAATTCACTGACTCGTTCCACACAGGTCAGCTGATGACCATCAGTTAGAAGTAATGAACTTCTAAGTAACATTCCACGTTACATTACTGTCTCTCTAGCAATCCCATTTTCTTCATTTTTAGCAAATGGCTGCTCTTTGTGCTCTCATTTTATGCCGGCTTTAGCAGTGACAGTTTGCATCCAGTGCGCTGATGCCGTTGAGAGGAACTGTTTGTGCTTCGTGTTGCCAGGGACTGTACAAACTAGAGGAAAGTTTGCCGTGTTCCAATTTGAAGAAGTTGCATCCCTTCAGAAATGCTTGAATATTCATCTGTTTACATCGTGTTGGGAGCAGAGGAGGGAGAGAGAAGAGTGTGCAAAATATGCCCACTCTCCCCGATTTCTAGAAAAGTTCCCTCCCCGCTTCTCATCCTTGAGACCACTTTGTGTGCAATGTACACCCTGGGAGGAGTGGTTTTGATTATTTATTCCCATGCATGGTGTAGTAAGCGAGGAAACTGTGATGCCTTTGTGGCTAATTCACATAGGTTTTGCAGACATGGCAACACAAAATATTTACAACTGTTCTAAGCAGAGTTAAGACTAGGTTGAAAAGAGACCCATCCTATCCCAGGAGATACCTCTGAACACATAGACATGCGCAGTGTATCTTCCTTTTTTGTGAACAGAAGCTCCATAAGTAGCTGGTAACTGCAGTTTTTTATTTGTTATATTAGGACCACAACATTTACAGTGTATATACCTATGCAGGTTTACTCGGGCAGAAGTCCCGCCATCCCAGAAATGAGTGCTGAGGTGAAGCTCGGCTCTGCCCTCGCCAGTCCTGGAAGGATGCTTTTAAAAAGTCCCATATGCTCAGAGACTTTGTGCCTGTTCATTGGGGGATATAGGAAGCCCAGAGCACTTGCTCTTTAAATGTCCCTTTTATGAAGAGGCACTGTAATGGTTATAGGGGTTGCTCGTGCGTAAGTTGCCACCACTCCTGGCTAGGTGGCCTGGTTAAACCTTTCCTGGCTGGACAGCCCTTCACTTCGTGGCTGTTCAGTCGCTAGCAGAATCCGTCAGTGGGCGTTTCTTGAACTTCTTCCAGCAAAGAAGTTCTTTGATGCCAAGTCTCCGCCTACTTTCCCTGCGCAGAAGTCTTCTGCGCAGGGTGGGTGTGGGAAGCGGAGGACCTGTGCTCTCCCCGCTGGTCTCCAGTGAAGAGCCCTGGAGCCCTCTCTCCGATTCCCCCATCCACCCCCCTTTATCCCTGGTGTTACGCTGATTTCCTTCCCCAGCTGCTGAGTCCCCTCTCTCCCTGCTTGGCCCTTCTCCGGCATCGCTTGGGAGCCCTGCCTCCACTTCTGGCTCCAATGTCAGTTCCCTGACAGGCACGTAGTGAGACCATTGATCCCCTGCTGGTGAGGCTGTTAGGCAAAGATCATAAGACGACCCGGATGATCACCAGATTCTGTGTACAGATCTGTAGGCGCAGACCATCCCCCAACCCAAACTAGTTTCTTAAGAAAATCCCCAAACTCGGTTCCATGGGTGACTCTGGGTCATCTCTCTGTGGTAGCTTATCTTAAAGTTTTAAGTGGCTATACGCTTATCATATTTATAAATTTTAAATTTATGGTTGTACATTGTTTTAAATGTTTGCTTTCCTTCTGGGATTGGACCCCCAAGTGTGTTTTATAAGTTGGTCTCCGACCGTAATAAATTATCTATCTATCTGAGTGCTGAGGATTGAGAAAATTTCATGAAACCATATCAAAAGTAGGGTTTTTCTTCTTTTGCACACTGAAGTGTTATTCTGAGACAAGTGTCAGGAACCTTTGGCTCTCCAGATGTAGAATCGTAGAGTTGGGAGGGACCCCAAGGGCAATCTAGTCCAACCACCTGTAATGCAGGAATCTCAACTAAAGCATCCATCCGCTTCTTAAAAACTTCCAGTGTTTGAGAGTCCACTCCCCACAAGGGAGTCTGTTCCACTGTTCTTACTGTCAGAAAGTTCTTTCTGAGGTTGAGTCAGGATCTCCTTTCTTGTCACTTGAAGCCATCAGTTCGAGTTCCGCTCTGCAGAGCAGGAGAAAACAAGCTTGTGCCAAAACTACCACTTCTATCATTCCTGACTACGCCTGCTGGGGCTGCTGGGAGTTGAAGTTCAGCACCTGCATGGCGAAAGGCTCCCACACCTGTTCTAAGAGATTGCCTCCTATGACACATTTGTACATGATCTGAAAACAAAGGGTTGTATGCAACTCCAGAAAGGTAAAGGGACCCCTGACCATTAGGTCCAGTCGTGGACGACTCTGGGGTTGTGGCGCTCATCTCGCTTTATTGGCCGAGGGAGCCGGCGTACAGCTTCTGGGTCACATGGCCAGCATGACTAAGCTGCTTCTGGCGAACCAGAGCAGCGCACGGAAATGCCGTTTACCTTCCCGCTGGAGTGGTACCTATTTATCTACTTGCACTTTGACGTGCTTTCAAACTGCTAGGTTGGCAGGAGCAGGGACCGAGCAACGGGAGCTCACCCCGTTGCGGGGATTCGAACCACCGACCTTCTGATTGGCAAGCTCAAGGTTCTGTGGTCTAGACCACAGTGCCACCCGCGTCCCATGTAACTCCGGTAAAGCCGTGGTGGCAACTGAGCTAGCTTGTGTAGACCTGCAGCTCCCACCACACATTCCTTACGTTGTGTGATCTGTTTGTGCAGTAAGTGGATAGTTTGCATCTGATGAAGTTGCCTCTAGTTCATTAAAGCTTATGCAGTAATAAAGTTGCTAGTTTTAAGGGGCTGGAAGATGTTCTGCTTTTGCTACAGCAGCAATAGTCCCCTCCCCACTCACCCCAAGTGTTCTTTTTAAAATTAAGAATAACTGGGTTTTTGTGTTTGTGTGTCCATTGGGAACAAGTCAATTTTTAAAAAGGGATATTCTCCTTTATTAACTTGCATTTGTTTTACTTTTTTCAGTTTATTTGCATGTGGAATTATGTATTTGCAATTCAGTTATTAGATCTTCCTTTGCATCTGCCTGTTTTAATGGTAACTAATAAAACAGATATTAAGCAAACAAATGCATGAGCAGGATGGCTAGCTCATGTGCTAGCTTTTAAAAATATATATTATGCAATTTAACAAAAAGTGAGCCCTCTTCAGAAGTGGTTCCCCCAAGCCCACTCCTCCATTTTATTCCTACCCAATTCTTTTGCATCCCTGGGCGTAGCCTGAGAGCAGGTTGGTGCAATAACAGCTGGGACAAAAAGCTTGTTGCTTGAGTTTGGGACATTCACAACCTACTAGAGACTAGTCTACTTCACAGGATTGTTGTGAGAATAAAATGGGTGGAAGTACAGCAGCATGCTAAACTACTTGGAGAAAGAGGGGCGGTAATAGTATTTTTAGGGATGCGGGTGGCGCTGTGGGTTAAACCACAGAACCTAGGACTTGCCGATCAGAAGGTCGGCGGTTCGAATCCCCACAACGGGGTGAGCTCCTGTTGCTCGGTCCCTGCTCCTGCCAACCTAGCAGTTCGAAAGCACGTCAAAGTGCAAGTAGATAAATAGGTACCGCTCCGTCGGGAAGGTAAACGGTGTTTCCGTGCGCTGCTCCAGTTTGCCAGAAGAGGCTTAATCATGCTGGCCACATGACCTGGAAACTGTACACCAGCTCCCTCGGCCAATAAAGCGAGATGTGCGCCGCAACCCCAGAGTCGGTCAGGGGTCCCTTTACCTTAATAATATTTTTAATGGGAAGCGTCTGCAGAAAATGTTACTTCACCAAACCACTGTTGCGTGTTCAATCTACAGCACCACCGAGATATCAAGAAACAGAAGTTTGGGAACAAGTGAGGTCAAAACTCACTTTAAAAGCTCTGTCTGTATCATGTTGCATATTTCTTGAGCTGTGGCTGATTGTACTTCAATTTTTCCACTTTTCACCATTCTAAGCTTGCAATCTGTTCACTGGGGCACCATCTTGCTATCCATTATCACGTCTCAGGCTGAAAGGACTTTACACATATTATATCGGGGTTG
The DNA here is from genome assembly GCF_964106915.1 of Podarcis gaigeae. Classification (NCBI taxonomy): domain Eukaryota; kingdom Metazoa; phylum Chordata; class Lepidosauria; order Squamata; family Lacertidae; genus Podarcis; species Podarcis gaigeae. Next base: position 104,362,873 of record NC_139679.1, read on the forward strand.
ACTTTTGTTTCTTTAGGTCAGGTAGCAATTGTATCATTTGCCTAATTTTCATTATACTGCTGACCACAAATTCACACAGTTTAGCTATTTATGTGGCAAGATTTTGAATTTTGACTTGCAGCAAATTAAAGTCTCCTTGCATTTCTTAGAATGTGCTGGTTATCATGGCCATATGTGGCTGATATTCTTATTATTGCTGTTGCTAATGCGGATCTTGAAGTTTTTCTTTTGGTGATAGCTTTATTCAGTCCTTTTTTTCTGGGGGTACGCAGCGATACGCATACCCCTAAACACTTTGTGAATCTAAGTTTGGCCTCCTTGGCAGTATTTCAATAAGAGTAGGAAAATGAGAGTACCCCTAAAATTTTTTTTAGAAAAAAAGCACTGGCTTTAATATTTTTTTTAATGTATTTTTATTCAATTTCTTTTTTTCCCTTCAAATTTTTGCAATATTATAAACAAACAAACAAATACATAAGACAAACAAACAAAAATCATAACCGTATTGAAAATTACACTTATTAACTTTCTTAAGTGACTTACCCACTTCCCCTTGGTTGAATTTCATTGCATATCCTTTTAACGGTTTCCCAAGTCACAATTCTTATAAAATTTAACTTAAACATTAACATCCTTAAATCTTCACTATATGAAATTAAACATATTAATTCATCACTTAACATAATTAAAATCCTAAGCCAATTAAGTATCTGCAAGCTGTTTTCAGTTAGTTTAACTTAACATATTTAACTAAATAATCATTAAATTTAATCCACTCTTCCTGATACTCCTCCTCCTCCTGGTCGTGGACTCTTCCGGTTAGGTTGGCTAGCTCCGAAAAATCCGTCATCTTCATCTGCCATTCTTCTATCTTTGGTAATTCTTGGGTTTTCCACTTTTTAGCTAACAAAATACGAGCAGCAGTTGTGGCATACAAAAATAATTTAACATCTTTCTTGGGCAATTCCAAACCTGTTATTCCAAGAAGAAAGGCCTCTGGTTTCTTTATAAATGTATATTTCAACATTTTTTTCAATTCATTATAAATCTTTTCCCAGAAGTCTTTCACCTTGGGACAGGTCCACCACATATGATAAAAGGTTCCTTCCTTTTCTTTACATTTCCAACATAGTTTGTCACAGTTATGATATATCTTTGCTAATTTTACAGGAGTCAAATACCATCTGTACATCATTTTCATTATATTTTCCTTTAACACAGTACATGCGGCGAACTTGACCCCTTTCTTCCACAATCTTTCCCTTTATTCAATTTCTAAGTCACCAAGAAACTTTTTAATTGTCATGGGCAAGTGATATTACATGCATGCAAGCATGCATACATAGATAATTTTATTTGTATTCTGCCCTTCCATAGTTCAAACCATGCTCAAGGCAGCTTACAACATGAAAAAATACACAACCACGACATAGCAAAAGTGGTTATAAGCAAGAAATAAAACATTTTAAAATGCACAACCAATCTGAACAATTTCCACGAAAATCAAAAGATCTAAAATAAAAATACAGAAATCCAACAGCAGCAACGGCAACAGCCCCCCTCCCAACAGTCTTTTCAGCAACCTCAGCTTTCGCAGCTGGAGTCAGTCAGGGCCCTGCTCTCCCAGGCCAGACGGAAAATGCCTGCAAGGCAGAGAGCAGGTCTTCCAGGACTCACAGCCAAAATGTATCAACTCAATAAATATAACAAATCATTATTTCTTGGTGAAGCTGTTCTCTCCAATAAAAAAATGCTTGGAATCTTCTTCCTCGACATCAGTGTTGGCCAAACTTAGGTGATGATGACTGTTGTTTTTAATTAAGAGGTGAAGTCCACTCTTCTACCCCCAAAATGTAGAATGCAATATCTAAGTAAAAATTATCTTCCCTCAGAGGAGACTACTCCATGCATTGCTGTGTGAGAAGCTCCGGTGCTTGTGCCTCCTGGTAGTCATTACTCATGTGGTGCACTGACATGTTTAAGGTAAAGGTAAAGGTACCCCTGCCCGTACGGGCCAGTCTTGACAGACTCTGGGGTTGTGCGCCCATCTCACTTAAGAGGCCAGGGGCCAGCGCTGTCCGGAGACACTTCCGGGTCACGTGGCCAGCGTGACATCGCTGCTCTGGCGAGCCAGAGCTGCACACGGAAACGCCGTTTACCTTCCCGCTGGTAAGCGGTCCCTATTTATCTACTTGCACCCGGAGGTGCTTTCGAACTGCTAGGTTGGCAGGCGCTGGGACCGAGCAGCGGGAGCGCACCCCGCCGCAGGGATTCGAACCGCCAACCTTTCGATCGGCAAGTCTTAGGCGCTGAGGCTTTAACCCACAGCGCCACCTGCGTCCTACTGACATGTTTAGCCCAGGCTTAAAGGCCTTAGCCCATCACAGCCTGGGAGTCCCCCAAAGAATCAGCAGATAAGCCAGGGGTCAGCAAACTTTTTCAGCAGGGGGCCGGTCCACTGTCCCTCAGACCTTGGGGGGGGGCAGACTATATTTTTTTTGGGGGGGGAATGATCGAATTTCTATGCCCCACAAATAAATCAGAGATGCATTTTAAATAAAAGCACACATTCTATTCATGTAAAAACACCAGACAGGTCCCACAAATAACCCAGAGATGCATTTTAAATAAAAGCACACATTCTACTCATTTAAAAACATGCTGATTCCCAGACTGTCCGCAGGCTGGATTTAGAAGGCGATTGGGCCGGATCTGGCCCCCGGGCCTTAGTTTGCCTACCCATGAGATTGTTGTTGTTTAGTCATTTAGTCGTGTCCGACTCTTCGTGACCCCATGGACCAGAGCACACCAGGCACTCCTGTCTTTCACTGCCTCCTGCAGTCTGGTCAAACTCATGCTGGTAGCTTTGAGAACACTGTCCAACCATATCATCCTCTGTCGTCCCCTTATCCTTGTGCCCTCAATCTTTCCCAGCATTAGTTTCTTTTTCAGGGAGTCTTCTCTTCTCATGAGGTGGCGAAAGTATTGGCACCTCAGCTTCAGGATCTGTCCTTCCAGTGAGCACTCAGGGCTGATTTCCTTCAGAATGGATAGGTTTGATCTTCTTGCAGTCCATGGGACTCTCAAGAGTCTCCTCCAGCACCATAATTCGAAAGCATCAGAAGGTCGGTGGTTCGAATCCCCACGACAGGGTGAGATCCCGTTGCTCGGTCCCAGCTCCTGCCAACCTAGCAGTTCGAAAGCACGTCAGAGTGCAAGTAGATTAATAGGTGCCGCTCTGGCGGGAAGGTAAACGGCGTTTCCGTGTGCTGCTCTGGTTCGCCAGAAGCGGCTTAGCCATATAATAAAATAATAAAATAATAAAAATTCAAAAGCATCAATTCTTCGACGATCAGCCTTCTTTATGGTCCAGCTCTCACTTCCATATATCACTACTGGACCCATGAGATAAGCAGTAGTAATTGCAGTGCACTAGAATGCTTTGTGCTGGCACCCAAGGCTGTAGCCATCTACTCTCCTTCCCTTCAAATGAGAGTGGTGGCAAGCAAAGCGAATCAGATGTTGCCTTTGGTGTTGCAGGTCCAATCAAGTAAGGGGGAATGGCCAAGCCCTCTCAGCCCTGCCCCCTCATCACTCTGGAGCCGTCATTGCCCCTGTGACCTCAAAAGTGTCATCTGATTGGCTGAACCTATTGACACTCCTAGAGGGGAAGGTACTTAAACTAAAATGACAGCAGGTGGTTGAAATCTTGCTTGCCATTGGTGTGTGCCATTTGCCACCGCTGCCTTCCTACTGCAGCTAAGCTTAAAAGTGTGAGGCAGCAGGAACGGTGGGGAAGACAGCGGGTGGCAGTGCCACTGCTGCCAAGGTAGGCACCCCCAGGGACCTCTCCTAGGGCCTCAACCCTGTTAGCGCCTCTGCTGCAGGGACAGGATGTGGCAGCCTCCGTTGTGGAATGGGTGCCTTAGTTGTTCACAGGAGCCATTAGCTATTTTACGAATTAGCCCAAGAGTTTGGGCACAGAAGACAAGCAAAAACAAAGGGAAGAAAGCAGTTGCTGTTGGTGTTCATTGCCTCCCTTCCCTCGTCAGTCCACTCCAGGAAAAATATCACCAGGAATAATTTTGCAGTGACTGGATTTTATTTACAGATTGCCATATATATATATATTGCAAAATTAGCTGGGCTCTGGATTGGGACTTGTGAAATGCGAGCTGCTGAAGGAATTCAGATTCAAAAGAGACCCACATGTAAATGCTTTTGATAGAGAAAGCTTTTTTTCCCTTTCCACTGCAGCTTTTGAGATACATTACATGGGCACATACATTGCCAGTACAGGGTTATGGTTTCCTTTCTGATCCTGTGTTAAGAATAATAAAAAGGCTATGGATAAATGCATTAGGTGTTACGGAGCTGTAGAATAGGCAGCATATATTATTGTTAATTCATGTAGCCAGCCTACATTTTAATAGCTGCTAAGGAGCCATTACAGTGCATGCTGTGAAGGTATATTAAAACAATACACAAAAGTAGCTTAAATCCTAATGGATGCTTCAACTTGCAATAACACAATATCTGGAGCAGTAGATCTATAGTTCTGCTTTTTCTTAATTGCTTCTATTATGAGTCTTAGTGTTTTTTTTCATTCAGAATAACCAAACGGCATTGAAATGCTACCGTGTGTCATCTACATTTTGCGTAAATGTTGTATGATTTGACATATTTTTTTGTTGTTAGATTAGATCGGATCTGCTTGTTCTCTATATAGTCCTGCTACACAGGTAATCTGCACCCTGCTTGATGGTCTCGTCTGCACCATACATTTAAAGCACTTCAATACTACTTTAACCATCCATGGCTTCTCCCAAAGAATCCCAGGGACTGTTGTCTGTTAGGGGTGCTGATAGTTGCTAGGAGACCTCTGTTTGCTTCACAGAGCTACAAATTGCAGAACGGTTTAACAGTCAGCCCAACTTCCCAGGAAACGAACCACAATTCTCAGCATTCTGTGGGAGGAACCCATGACTGTTTAAAGCGATAGGATACTGCTTTAAATGTATTGTGGCAGATGTGGTTTTATACAGTGAGACCACAGGTCCTCCAGTCAAATATTTATTTTCAGAAAAGGTGGGCTATGTTCTTCAAGATCTCTGGCAATTCATTTTTTTTAATTATTATTTTTTGGTATGAAAAATGACTAAGATCTTGATAACTAACAAGAGGTGTTATATGAGCAAGGGACTGACCAGACCAATTTTTAGTTTGAAGTGCAAACAGTGGCATCGAAGCTAAAAAAAATATTTGGACACACCAAGCTGACTAAGGCTACATCCATACCATACATTTAAGGAATAACAACAACAACAACAACAACAACAACAACAACAATTTATTTATACCCCGTCCATCTGACATTAAAACATCAGTCATTAAAAACTTCCCTAAACAGGGCTGCCTTCAGATGTCTTCTAAACATCAGATAGTTGTATATCTCTTTGACATCTGATGGGAGGGGGTTCCACAGGGCGGGTGCCACTACTGAGAAGGCCCTCTGCCTGGTTCCCTGTAACTTGGCTTCTCACAGTGAGGGAACCGCCAGAAGGCCCTCGGCACTGGACCTCAGTGTCCGGGCAGAATGATGGGGATGGAGATGCTCCTTCAGGTATACTGGACCGAGGCCATTTAGGGCTTTAAAGGTCAACACCAACACTTTGAATTGTTTTCAGAAACATACAGGGAGCCAATGCTTGGAAGCGTACTGGGGCTACCATTTTAGCAGTCATGGAATATGGGAAATCCCCAAAATCCCGGGAGCTGCCATTTGTTCAGGATGCTGAGAGCTTAGGAGACCCATGTTTCCCTCACAGAAGTACAATTCCCAGTTTCCTAGGGAAAGGGGTGGATTGTTAAATCAGATCTGTAAGGGGAATAGGAGTCTCTTTTCAGCTCTCAGCAACCTTACCAAACTGCAGTTCCCAGGATACTTTGCCTCATTAAAGTGGTATGATACTGCTCTAAAGGTGTAGTGTGGATGGGGCCTCTGATGCTCTTAGCAACTCAGAAGATTCTACAGTGATTAAAAAAGAAAGTAGTTTTGTAGGTTTTTGTGTTTCTTCCCTAATAGCCTTGTGCCAGGTAGACCAAATAACTTAATACATTTCTGGGATCTGGAATGTCAGAAGTTTTTGACCCCAATAAACACTTCCATTCGGGACTGAAGAATTTTTCAATTACGCCTGGACCAAAAAAGCTGGTTGGCTAACATGAGGTCAGATTCAGTATCTCTTGCGCAAAAGGAAAAATGGGCACCAAACAATGCAAAAGGTTAATAAGTAGGACAGGTCTGAGAGATGCTGCTTCACTGGTGTAATCCCCACACAATAGCAAAGGTGAGGAAAGGAACACTCAGAGACTGCGCTTCAGAATTAATCAATCATTTGGCAGAAAGCAGAAATGGTGGTGGGAAAAGGTGAGAAATAATAGAATGAGGAGTGAAGGAAAGTGAAGCTTTTGGGTGAGAAATCCACTGTGAGACTATTGGAATAAAGCTGTCAAGTTAAAGTCGGATGTGTTCTAGACCTGCAAGACCTTCTGCAAAAGGATGTTCTCTTAATTCCTTACAGCTGGATCATGTGAGCTACAGCCCAAGGTGCTCAGAGTCATGTGATGGCCCAAGCACAGGGAAGGGGCATCCTGAAGGCACCATAACCTGTGACCCTTTCTGTCCCAAGGAAGCTATCGTGTTTGGTATACCCTCGGCATGTCGATAGGTTTACACAGCATGGAGATGGTTCCTGGTGCATGTGAGCAAGACTGGAATTCCCCCTCCCATAAGAACGTAGGAAGAGCCTGTTGGATCAGCCAGTGGCTCATCAAGTGGCCAACCAGATGCGTGTCACAAACCCTCAAGGAGGTCCTACGTACATGAGGACGCTCCCTTCCCGTGGTTCCCAACATCTGGTATTCAAAAGCTCCACTGCAGAGGCAAAACATAACCACAAGGGCTGGTAGCCCATCAATAGCCTTCTCCTCCATGAATCTGTCGAATCTTACCATCTAATTGGTGGCCATCACTGCCTCCTGTGCAAGTGATTTCCATTGTTTATGCTGTGTAAAGAAGTACTTTCTTTTGTCTATCCTGAATCTTCCAACATTCAGTTTTGCCGTACGTTCATGTTAAGTGTTACGGGAGAGGGAGAAAAACTCATAAGAACAACTTAAGGACATAAGGAGAGCTCTTCTTGCTGTAGTCTAGCACCCATTGCTCCCAATGGCCAACAGGATGAACACCACCACAAGCAACAACAACGTGATAACAGGTTGACTAGGAAGGCTCACAAGCAGGACATAATAGCCATCTCCTGCGTTTCCCCAGCAGCTAGTACTTTGTGCTCTTGTTCAGAGTTGTTTGAAGAGGAATTCTATGATAAGGAACATTCATCCTGATTTGTTCACACACTGTTTATACACCTTCCTGTTAATCATTCATTCATTCCACATTTTTCAGTTCATTTCCCCACCACTTTCCTAACTGCAAAAAGTTCTTTAAAAGAAAAGAAAAGAAACGTTAGCTTGTTGTTCCAGGGCAATAGAGCACTTTAATCTGCTTTGATTGCAGAAACCTGAATTTCTAGCAAGGGCTCGAATCTTTCCTGTAAAATGCTGACGGTCTAGAAATGACCGCAGCCCTTTGAGAGCATGCCCACTCTAATGTATCTCCAACATACGCCCATTGATTTCGGTTTAATCTAATGCGGCTTTCCTCTACTTGCCTTTCAGCTTGCAATGCCATGGCAGGACCACGCCAAGAAAGCTACTTCAGAGGGGTAAGTTGACCATTCCCATCAAAAGTGAACGTGTGCCCCTTTTATACATCTGCTGCACATACATACTCAGCAGTGCCAAGGAGCAGGCTGTGAGATCGAAAGCTCAAGGTGAGAAATTGTATCTTCAGTGGCAGTAGGAACAGATTGAAAAATTAGGTTGCTCTATGCAGATGAAATCCAATTTGCGTCATGGCCAAAATCCATTCAGGCTGTTAGATCATTCCCTGATGTCTTTGTTATCTTTAGAGGATAAGACCTGGCTCCCTTTTCTTGCTTTTATGATTGCCAAGAGGAGGTTGTCTTTCAATTGCAGGGCAATTAAGGTTTAGTTATGTCATGATGTTAAGCTACAGGTAACCTAGATTGTTGGCAAGATGCGGAGGAGACAGGAGTCCCTGAGTTTGGGTCCGGGTAGAACCCCCTACCACCCACCTAGAATCCTGAAACACCCACTAGTGGGCAGTAGGGACCAGGTTGATAACCCCTGGTCTAGCTCTTGATGTTGTAGGCCAGTGTTTCCCAACCTTGGGTCTCCAGCTGCTGTTGGACTACAATTCCCATCATCCCTGACCATTGGCCTTGCTAGCAAGGGGTGATGGGAGTTGTAGTCCAAAAACAGCTGGAGACCCAAGGTTGGGAAACACTGTTGTAGGCTAATCGCATTCAACTGGCTTCCTGCTGCCCCTGCTGTTCCACATGCTGCCAAAACTGCACTGCCACCTCTGCATCTGGAAAAGAGCTAAACTCAAATGCAAAAAGAAGAAGCAGGCAAGAGCTTTTGACACAGTACAAAACAGAAAGGCAAGGGATCACCATGGCAGCAACATTATTTAGCATAAAGACTATTTCAGTTATCCTCATTACCCACCCACTCTCCAGCGTAATTCCCCACCCCCTCCTCTTTTAATCTAAAGAAGACAGCTATTTTGCTGCCTGATCTCAAACTACAGATAAACGTGTTGGTGCATGGGCACCTCTGTAGAGATAAATAAAATATTTTTCACCTGGTTTTGTTCCGGGTTGCAGCAAAAGCTGTGGATAGGTTATTGGTGCAATGTGAGGAATTCCCCCTTCCCATTGTACAACATCCCCTCCCCAAATCTGTATAGACTATCAGCCACTCTGTTTTCCAACTCTAAAATATGACCTGATGGAATTTCCAAGGAATTGTGCACTCGTTGGTTCCTGCAAGGAGAGGTGCCTGGAACCAGGGATGTTGCTCAAACCAGAATGTCATGGGGTCATCCTTACTTTTCTTTAATGTGGATGGTATGCTTCCTGTAGCTCTATTATCTCTTTGTTGTCCATATGATGTTCTCTTCTCATTTAACAATAGTATGGATCAGCCCCATGGCATCCCCCAAAGGAGTGCATGGCAGTTTGTTGAAGGCGCCCGCCCTCCCCTTACCTAATGCTTGCTTCGTACAAATGATGTGTTTTTTTTTAATGGGAATGATTTACCAATGTAGTGAAAGGAAAGTATCTGTTGCTTCCCCTGTGCCTTTTAAATTATCAGTGACTCACTGGGGCTCTCTACTCTTATAGCTGGCTCAGAATGTTGGGAAAATGCATTCCACCTTTAGTTGCTGACATGGAACTGTTGCATGTCGCATGGCTGTTTACATACCAGCACAGCTTGCTGGGAACTTCCGTTGTGTGTATAGCTTTTGCTTTTCAGTCTCTCTCTCTCTGAGGAGACGAAAGACAGACGACATGTTTTCTTTGTCCTCATTTATGCTTAATAAATCTGTAGCTTGTTAGTACGCTTCCCACAAGCCTCACGCCACTTCTGTTTGCGCAGTATGCTCTGCTAATATAGTGTGCTCAGGCTTTGAAATCTGAGTCGCTGATTTACGTCGCATCAGAGATCGGGGGATCGACATGGCCGGAAGGGCATGATCCAGCTGGGGGCTAGCCAGCTGGCATCTCGACCCCTGTAGGATGCTGACACAGAAGAGGCCAAGGTAGCTCAGCACATGTTTTGTAAAGTGCATGGTATTTTTCAGAGTGCAAAAGGACAGGAAACACAAAGTAAATGGAGTGGGGGGGGGACAAAAAACCTAATTATGTATCATTTGCAGACTGAAAGCAACAGCAGCGAATACCAATCATATTTGCTGGATTGATTTTTGTTCCAGACGTGGGACAAATAAATGAACAGTGGCAATTTATCCTCCACTTTCTGTTTCGATCAAAATTCTCTGACATTCCTAGTGGGGAGAGTGTTACACAGGCCCAGAAACACCACCCAAAAGGCACATCATGGCATGGACACCATTACAACGTCAGCCTCTATTAAAAATCCCACATTCTATTTCCTCTGCTAATATTTCGAACAATGAGGCCAATCTAGCCCCTTTTGTTCCTGTTACTCCAGCCCAGGTGTCTTCACAGATAGAAAATGTTTTGCCACCCAGCCCTGAGCTGTGCAAAACGACTTACAAAGCTGCAAAGGCTTGAATACAGAGTCAATCCTATTATCTCTATTATGGCTGCTTGCTGGGGAAATTTTCTCTTCTAGCTGCAAAGGTCTGTGTTTTCATCCCCTGTGCTCAGCACACAAAGTTCACCTGGCAACCACTGGTGTCCAATTTTGCCAGCCATGCCGTCCTTACACAAACACCACGGCTAGATAATTGACTGGCTCTCAAGCTGTGTCCTGAAGACATATAATGGAAGCCAAGGTCACTTGCTTCACAGCAGAGTGTCAAACCATCTAATCCATGGCAGTTCTGCAGCTTCTTACGGTGGAGAAGCCAAGCACTGAATGCATTTGCCATTGGTGTGCAGGGTGTTACAGCAGATTTTATAGGGGGCTGTAATGAAATGATACTGAGATAGAAGCATGGGTTGTTGAAACTCTAGTCCTCTAACCCTGTTCTTAACTTTTCAGAACAGAGATGGGGATATTGTTGGTATGCGGCTCCCATTAACTCCAGCAAGTATGGGCAACAGTCAGGGATCTAGGGAGCTACAGGTTGCCCATTCTCATCAGCATTTTGTTGGTGTCGGTCATAAAAACAAACTCATTCACCTCCCTTTCTTGGTGCTGTGTTCTCTTCTGGTTTCTGAGTCTGAGGGTCAGTGTATGTGCTTCATTACCAGAGAAGTAGAGCCTAGCTAAGCAGTGCCTGAATTGTGGATTCCTTGAAGCTCATATTCCTTGTGTGACTGGCCTGCATCCCATTCAGAGTCAAGACACCACTACCAGCATCCACCAGGAATCTATTGCAATGGTGTGCAAGCGCCCCATGCAGCACAGGGAACCGATCTATGAATGTGTGGCGAAGCTGCAGTGAAATACTCTGCCCCTATGTTGCCCCTTATTCCTGGAATATCTTTCCTGAATACCTGTGTGATCCCATTGCACAGGAAGGGAAGGGGGCAGTGGAAAAGGTTCTGCTTTGCATGCATACAGAAACTCCCAACTTTTCCAGGAAGTGCTGGTGGAGGTCCCTATTCTGAAGCCCTGGAGAGCCACGGCCTGTCAGTGTAACAATACTGAGTTAGGTGGACCAGTGGTCTGACATAGTATAGGACAGTTTGCATGCTCCACCTGTCTCTTTTCCTTCAAGTCATTCCCCTAATCCTGCACTCTTTATTCTTGGTCAAGATGAAACTGAAGTGTTCATAACTTCATTGGGTCCCAGGGCATTCTACATTGCTCCTGTCTTTCCAGTTCCTTCCTTTTCTCCCTTGGTTATCCCTTGCATTGTCAAAACCAAGATCGTAAGCTTCTTATCATTTCTTCTCAGATGTGAACTTTTGGCAGCTGCTGTTATTGTTTGTGAAAGGGCAGGGGAGTAAAAAATTATACATATGGGTACATATACACCAACTCCTGGGGATTGAGGGCTCTTCTGCCCCATGCCCCAATAAAATATGTGAGTGGGGTATCCCTCCCCCTGCCCCATTTGATGGGCATTGCCATTCAAATGGTCTCTCTCTCTCTCTCTCTCTCTCTCTCTCTCTCTCTCTCCGTGTGTGTGTGTGTGTGTGTGCCACATCTTGTAATTGATTATGAGGAGCAGGGCTTACCTGCCTCTCATGTTATTCAAGCTGGCATCCCTGTAATGGGGGGGGGGGGAGTTTTAGGTGGTGGGAAGAAAAGTCTTTGCAAAATTGTTTCTAGGAGGCATTTTGGGGTAAGTGGTGTCAGCAATGTATATATATTGCAAATGTTCAGCCACAAAAAGTTCTGAAGGGGCTGTTATTGGCAGATAGGCAGGCTGCCCTTTCCCTCTCCTCCCAATACTTCATTTTGGAGCAATGGGGAAAAATTATTTTATTTTTTTAAGGAAGGTGGGTGAGGGAAGCCCAGTGATATGTGTCCTGGAAAGCCCCTCTTCACAGTAAAAACAACCACCAGCAAAATTCCACGTGCCAGCTCCCCACAAATACATTAGATAGCTGATATGGTGTCCACTCTCAAGGCCTAATAAGAGTGCCATGAAAGTGGGACAACATTTTTGGCACAGGACTTAAATCCAAACAGTGCAGTCCTATGCCTGCTTACCCGGAAGTGGCGCCCACTGAGTCCAAAGAGAATTATTCTAAGGAAACGGTGCATAGGATTGTAGCCAAAGAGGTGATCATATTGATTTCCAAATGGGCCACCAATTAGGAGTGCTTTTGGAGAACTCTGAGCTCCTCTCTCCTGAGTTCTAAATTCACTTACTCTATTGGTTGTTTTGGATTAGACTGGCTTAACTTTTCAGGCAAGTTCTTAGACTTCACAGGTTTTTCTCCCAAGGCTGGGCCACTTGTCCCTTATTTTCTATTATGATGCGTGTGTGTGTGCACACGCGCATGTCTGGGGCACCTACCCAGTGGCACAGCTGGAAGCATTCGTGGACTCCATGGTGCCCATGGGACCAGGCTGATGACCCCTGTTATGTGGCCCTTCAAAGAACAGAGAGGGTTCTCTGTAATGCCTCCTGGGACAAGCTTCTTCTTCGTAAGTTCACAAGATCTTTGATTGGACAAAAAGTCCATTTAGTCTAGCATCCTGTTTCCCACAATGGCCAACCAGATGCCTAAGGACAGCTCACAAGCTGGGCATCAGGGCAATAGGCCCTCTCCTGCTTTTGTTCTCCAGCAACTGATACAGAGTGGCCTGCTTCTCTTGAACTAGGAGGTTGCTAGAAGTCATTCGTGGTGGATCTGGTGTGTGTGTGTGTGTGCATCCTTGAGCAAGGAGGGAAGTCAACATCACCAATCTGTTGAACCTCTGGAATCCCTGCTTTTCGTATCTCTTTACAGCCTACTCAGATTTTTCAAAATCTTGCAGCACTCTTTTTCCTCTCAACATACTATGATTATGTTATTATTCTTGTGAATCTGGTTGCTAAAACTACTCTCCATATTTATGGAAACTCGCAGATGATAAGGCAGACATCAGACAAATGATTACTCTTTGCAGCCAGCATATTCCCTCTCCCCCCAGCATATCGCTTGAAAGCTGTGAATTTTTTATATGCCCCACAGTTCTATCTTCCCTAAGTGGAATATGTTCCTCAGTTACCATGATGCACTGTTATGTGTTGTGTTGTACTCAGCTGCCAAATGTGTCAATGATTAATTATTTTAGGAAGAACAAAAGGGGGAGGGGAACCCTATAAAACAACAGGTGGTATATTTTCAAGACCTTATTTACAATGAAGTTAACCATTCCTCCCCCTTTCTTTCTAATGCTGTTTCTAGTTTTATAAGTTGCTCTTTTTCTGCCTTGGCTAACAAATGACCAGAATGTGTGTCAACAAAACTCTGAAGGATTTTAAATAATTGTCTCAATTCATCACAACTCTGTGGAAAACACAGTGCATCCCTTATTAAAAACACTCTCATTGCACAGATCTCTATGAAGCAACAGGCTTTGTAGCTGTTGATACAGTATATCGATTCTGCAATGTTGTTATCCATTGTTGCAAACAACTGGAATGTGGAAGGCAAGTCGTGTGTGTGTGTGTGTGTGTGAGAGAGAGAGAGATATTTAGATGTATTTAGGATGCGTGAGATGACTTATATGTGTGTAGGCATTGGCCCACTGTTGGTTTGACAGTCCTATTGGCTAGAGCCGGCCCAAAATATTTTGTTGCCTGAGGCAAAGCACAAGATGGGGCAGCCATCATTCAATGTACAGTGTCCAACTGGACTAGCAGCTTATTTCATTCCTGGCAATGGAATAGAGTCTTCCATTGTACCTGGCAGCAGCAGGCTCGTTATGGAGCTGCTGGAATGCCACATGGCACACACAGCTGTCCCTCTACAGTTAGGTACAGCCAGGGTGTTTAGGAGGAGCAGCCAGGAAGCTGCTGCCCTGTCCAACATCAACCTCTTGTGTCAGTTTCCTTACTCTACCTAATGGTAGGGCCAGTCCTGCCATTGTTTAAACAGTCTCTGGCCCTGTTATCCTTTTTCAAAACCAATTTCTACTGCTTGTCTTCTCTTTTCCCAAACCATGATTTCTCCCGTCGTTCCATCTCTTCTCCTTTGAAGAGGCTTAACTGATAAACAAATGACTTCCGGCAACAATTGAGTTGTTGGCAGTTCTCTTCATACAATGCAGATTTAACACACCCTTTTCGTAGCATGCAAACTCATTCAGCTTGACTTTCAGTTTCAAAGCAAAACCAGCCTGTTTTTGCCTCCTTCTGAATATTGCTACCCATAATGCTTTGCAAACAACCTCTGATGCGCCTCTTGAGTTTTGAAGGTAGTTCATAGTGCAGCATGCAGAGATTTTTTTGCTCAACACCCTAGACCACACTTCCTTCATTTTATTTTTATTTTGAGTGTTATTATTCCACCCAAAAGCAGGGGAATATGTCAAAATCTCCATTGATGGATATGCAGACTTCAGCGTACAGTTATCTGAATTGTGGACCATCTTTCCCTTGCCCAAGCCTAATCTCTCTGCTGAACTGTTCATGAGATTGACTGTTGGCTTGGAAGAAGCTTCAAGTAAATAAAATTGTTCAGGCTATTAAATATCCCTGAGAGAGTTTTAACTCCTATACGTAGCATCAAATTGCACACAGTGCATTTGAGAAAGCAGGATGAAGACGTAGATGCTCTAAGAGACTGATCCCTTGGCATTTAGGCTTTAAGTTTGGATTTTACAATGTATTCAAAATTATGAATACAGTTGGGAACTCATGGCAAGATAAGTGAATAAATGAGTTTCATGGAAGTTTTCCAGTTCAGTATAATACTCCTGTGTATGTTAATAAAGTGTTTCCAGGGTGTGCCTCAAGAAACAACATTTCCCCCCTCACCATAGGCTTCTGGGATCTGTATTAACCTAAATCAGTCAGTTATTTGTACTCTAAGGCCCCCGCAGCATGTAAACAAAAGGCAAAGGAAACAACAAAGAAGTGCAGAAAAAAAGATTGTGTAACTGGATCAAAGTTACCCAATGAAGTCTCTGGCACCATCACCAAGAAGGACCAGCTCAAGACATTTGGGTGCCCGAGGCAAAAAATGCAAATGGCTCTCCGACACAGATACAGCACACGTCAACTCAAGTTAGGCTCTTTAAAAGTCCCACTAATTGAAACAGGAAATAATAAAGACATGCAGTAGAATCCATGGGAATTATTGCCTAGATCTTGCCTATTCTAAATTCTAACCTGGGGCCCAACCCACCACAAAGCTCTCACGGGGAAGCTCCAATTAAATGAAGTTCCCTTTATTTATTTTTTCCCAGTGGGATTTGTGCAAGAGAACTTTATGGCGGATTGTTGTGTTTTACAATCCACTCTGAGCAGCACTCAGAACCTGCCACTTGAGGCAGCCACTTCACCTTGTCTTATTGATTAGAGAACACTTGTGCATCAGGGTGGGGTGGGGGATGGCTGAACAAAAACATTTGCCCAGCGTGTGGCAGCTGTAAAAAAAAAAAAAGGAAATGAAAGGCAAATTCAAAACAAGCCAAAAAGAAGGACTTCATTCCCGCTGTATATATTTAAACTATGAAATTCGCCTCCGTAAGATGTAGTGATGACCACAAATGGAGATGGCTTTAAATGAGGATTAGTCATATTCATGGAGAATAAGCCTGTCTTCTCCATGGTTGTATACTGCCTCCCGAATCAGAGGCAGTTCACACCTTGAACACCATTTGCTAGGAAATCGTAAGTGTGGAGAGTGCTGTTGTACTCAGGTCCTGCATATGGGCTTCCCATAGCTGTGTGGTTGGCCATAGAGAGAAACAGGACGATGCATTGGATTCTTCTTGTGTTCCCAGCCGAGAGTTATCAAGACAGTGTCACTGTTCATGGTACCATCAAGGAGGTTCTTGGGCCCAAGGCAGGAACTGCAAGTCTTAACAAGGCTGCTATATCAGTAGTTCTGCAGCCAGTTCTTTTCAAAGATAAGCTGAACCATCTATAGCTAGGTTTCTACTAAGCTGCTGGTTGGTCTTTGCCTCTATAAAACTTCAGTTCTAGCTGCATCGCCTTACCTTGAGCAATTCAAAGTAGCCCCCCCCCCCCCGAGTTCTGGGCATCATAGCCAGATTCTTGCCTCATTGGATATATTGGGTCTTCCATCCTGGCCAAAGCAGGCACTTTGGCTTGCATTCCATTTCAGATAGTCTGTGGTCTTGCCCTCAGACTGAAAACAGATTCAAACCTCAACACAATGAGTTCTGGCTCCAGGTTAAGTTATCATTGATTGTATGCATGTTGCCTGCATCCAAATAAACAGAAGCAGGCAATACAGTATACTGTAAGGTGCCAGGTCTAAATAACCTACTGATGTCTTCCCATCCTAACCAGCATGGTGTAGTGGTTAAGAGCAGTGGACTTGTAATCTGGTGAACTGGGTTCGATTCCCCACTCCTCCACATGCAGCTGCTGGGTGACCTTGGGCTAGTCACACTTCTTTGAAGTCTCTCAGCCTCACTCACCTCACAGAGTGTTTGTTGGGGACAAAGGGAAAGGAGATTGTTGGCCACTTTGAGACTCCTTCGGGTAGTGATAAAGCGGGATATCAAATCCAAACTCCTCCTCCTCCTCCTCTTCTTCTTCCTCTTCCTCTTCCTCTGGCCTGCGAAAAGGCCAATCAAGCACATCTGGTTCTGGTCTTGCAAAGTTCTGAGTCTGCCCAGAGACACCTAGTTAGTTTGTATGCCCATAGAATATAGAATGCTTTCTTGCAGTTCTACTCAGCAATCTATTCCATTTTAGATTATAAAAAGAGTTGGCATGGAAATGTCATCTAAAGCAAAATGTGAATCAAATTTTAGAGCAGCTCCCCCAGTGAAAATATTGATGGACGTTCGTAGCAAAGTCAGAATGTTTTTGGTAAGCGTAAGACTGGCAAAATTGGGGGGAAGGGGGCTCTCGGGTACTAAATGTGGTGATATCCAACATTGGAATCAGTGGCAGTGGATTTTGAGTTAGGTTTCCGATAGCTCTAAACATGCCTGATTTAGCTAGGTAAGAGTTAGGATTGCCCCACTGTTTGGTTTAACCCAGCTTGATGGTTTCTCTACCTCCTTAACCCTGCCCTTGCAATAATACGAGTTCTTTGGCTCAACATGAGCATTAGCCAGCAGGCAGTCTTAAACTCTCATGCATTTAAGTTAATGAACATATTCATTTTAGGAGAATGGGGGTGGGGGTGGGGCATTGGCTAGGTGTGAGAGCACATCTGCCAGATTCTTGTGTGAGATTGCACACTGCAGTTTCCTCCTCCTTCCCATTTCCTTTAAATAAATATGGACCATTGGCATCTATGAATAAATTTGAAATGTGGGAAGCCAGAGATATTTCATGGGATTTTTAAAAACAGTGCTGGCCCTGCACATTCCAGTGAGTTGGGCAAGTATTCTAGGTTGCTGCGTGATGTGTCTGTATATGACGGCATGCTCACACTACCATCCCATGTTGCTGAGGTCCTCTGATGCCTGAGGATGATTTGTTGAGCCTGGGGAAAGAAAGGCATTTGTCAGCTTCCTGGAAATAGCCTGCTGTGTTCCCCTGACTGCTGCTGAATAGAGGAACTTCTTTGTGTTACTGACCACTCCAAAGCCTGACATAACTGCCTTGGATTGCTGATGGCAGATGGTTGTACAAACCTATGATTCTTGGACAGGCCACCTCTGAAGTCCACCTCCAGCCTCCGAGGCCCCTAGAGGAAACATTAATCAGAACCAATAAGATTTCTCAGTGGTTTCATTTTAGCTACATAGCTGCCACCAGAGTTCAGTCCTACTAGAGGGGAGTGATTTGGGCATTCTAATTCGGAACCCCATAACTCTTTGCAACAAACAATATTATTGTCATGTCCCTGGAGTCTGGCAGTGACCAGGACACTAAATTGGAAGCTACAGTATTACTGACAAAGGAGCCAGACCAGAGTGCTGATTTTCAGCCTAATTCTGCTTTTCAGGGTACCATGGAACCTTAGTCTGGCAAGCAGGAACCCACTAAACCAGGTACCACAGCACTAGAGCCTGTAGAATAGAATCCAGGTCCCTCACAGCTGTCTTCCCCTGAGAACACTGTATCTCAAAGTAGCTCACCAGTTCAGTGATGCAGGGAGCACACCAGGTGTGTGGTATTTATGTGTATTGGAGCGCCTGCCTTCAGGCCTTTAAGAGTCTCTGGTATGGAGCCTAGGAGAGGTTAACTTGGATGCAGAAATTCAGAATTCCTCTGGTCAATTCCAACCTTTGTCAGAGCTCACTAGGAGCTCTCCAAGGTGCTGCAGCAACTGACTTGCCTTTCTTGTGCACCCCTGCGGAGGACCAGAGCAAGCTGGCTGCTATGCTAAGTGCTCTGACTTTAGTGATTGTCGCTTTCTCACTAACACAGTATTTCTTGGCAGTGATCAGGACTCCCCACGTGCAATTTTGCTTTTACTCTGCACTCCTGTACAGAAGAAATCATGATTAACGGGAGCGTTTGTATTCTCAGACAGACTGTAGGGTGAACGTATTCGTTAATACTTCTAAGAAAGGCTGTGACGTTGTCCACCCCTCCCAAAGTAGATTACATGAGGATGTAGTGAGCTAGGAGAGTGTAATGGGGTTTGTGGTGTGTTGTTTATTTAATGGCTCGAACAGTTGAATCCTCATTTCTTCTACCTCTGCATCATGGAACTGAAATCTTCTATACTCCAGCCCTCAATTTATCTGACTCTTCAGGTGCATTCATGGGACGCAGGTGGCGCTGTGGGTTAAAGCCTCAGCGCCTAGGACTTGCCGATTGAAAGGTTGGCGGTTCGAATCCCTGCGGCGGGGTGCGCTCCCTCTGCTCGGTCCCAGCGCCTGCCAACCTAGCAGTTCGAAAGCACCTCCGGGTGCAAGTAGATAAATAGGGACCGCTTACCAGCGGGAAGGTAAACGGCGTTTCCGTGTGCGGCTCTGGCTCGCCAGAGCAGCGATGTCACGCTGGCCACGTGACCCGGAAGTGTCTCCGGACATCGCTGGCCCCTGGCCTCTTGAGTGAGATGGGCGCACAACCCCAGAGTCTGTCAAGACTGGCCCGTACAGGCAGGGGTACCTTTACCTTTACCTCAGGTGCATTCAGACATGCTGTATATTGGATTAGTTTTCCTGATTATGATGGCAGCACTTTTGCCCCATTTTCTAATGTTCTTTCTCATGTTCATGTACATTTCCCAAGGTGCCCCCTGTTAAAATGGGCTTGCCAGCCAGGACTGAACAGACTTGCATGTTCTGCTGAAAAGGCTGCCATTTTGAAGGCCGACATGATAACTGGTACAAGGTCACCCACTGAAAATCTACCCTTTGTATTTGATCCAACGAAAAAGTCTGCATCAGCATGGTACAGTTTCAGCCTTCTATTTTTAGGAGAGAAATACCGGGATGAAATGTGATGAATGGATATGCATTTAATGGGGTGGAATTGCTAGTGTGGGTGCTTTGTGATGGCCTGGCCTTGAAACGGCATTCTTTGATGCATACTAACCTTTGCTACTAGGTGACAGTATTTAGATGTTAGGGCGGCACGTTAGCTGAGTGACAGATGGCACCTTTACTCCTTTGCCAGAGCAGAAAGGATTCACACCATTTGGATGAAATGCAGGAGGCAAAGGAAGAATGGAAGCAGTCCACCTTCCACCCATTCTTCCATTCTCATGCTTTTATGGGTCTTCCCAGGGGTCTTACATCCAGGCAGTGGTTGCATCTACTTAGCTTCAGCAACATCAGGCATTGCCATATATTCCATTTCTCCAACTCCATTTCTCCTACTTTTATAGAATTTACTAATCTCCCTTCATAGCGGGGGGGGGGGGGGGGACCTCTGCCCCTTCAGGGGTTGTAAGACTCCAACTCCTATAAGCCCCAGCCCACAGGCAAATGGGCGGCAATTATAGAAGCCCAGCACCATCTGGAGGGCTCCAGCCCTGCTTTATAGAGTGTGCCTGCTTCCCCTCCCTATCATATGACCCATCGCTGCACATATGGTCCATTGCTGTGATTCTTCTTAGCATAGTCCCACTCAAAGGCTCAGGGTTGCATAATATGGCAAAACCAAGGGAAGTCGGGTGTGAGGCTTTGGGCTTTTATTAGGGGCTTTGCCATCCACTGACTTGATTGGCAGGCTCCACTGACTTGATTAACACTTGATTGGCCATCCACTGACTTGATTAACACTTCCTGATCGGTGGGCCTCCATGAGATGATGAACTTGCAGCTCCCTGCTTGGAAAATTATTTCTGGGGATCAATGTCATTAATCTGTTCTTATCTCCCAATATTTTTGTATGCTGCATCTTGAAAAACGCTATAAGAAAATAAAAAAGCAACAACTGTGTACTCCATTAATACTCTATTTGACATATTCTTAAGTTATAAATGTAGGAGCGTTGATGCACAAATCCCCCCCCCTCACTTGAATATAATGTGTCTCGAAATACTTAACACATAATTACTAGGGAGAAAAATTGGAAAGCCATTCAGCAAAGCTCTTGAAAAGGTTTTCGTCTTTTCTGCCAAGGACGGTTTCCTTAAACGTGCATTTTGTATTTTTATTTTTAACAGTGTCTGTCAGATGCACATCTCTTTCCCCCAACCTGCGTTCTGGAGTTTTATGGTGGTGATTTAGAAAGGGTAGCTGTATTTTTTATGGCAGATAAAATTCATCTGAGCACAAGAATTGCCTGCCATATCTATCTCAGATCTGCATTGCAACAGAGAGAGTGCAATCTTGCATTTGCTCGAGTTAAAAGCGCCATCAGCATGGGAAGGCTCTCTCTTGTAGATGTCATTCTTTAACAGCCCCACCCTGTGAGTTACTCCATTGGTGAATGTGTCTTTTTGCAATGTGGCAGGCCGGCGGCCGAGCCAGCGCAGCATCGCAACCTGTTGTGCCGTGCTTGTATTGGCAACCGACCTAGGAAGGCACACCTGGGCAGCCTTATGAGGCAATGCTTCTGTGCCAGCAACAAGCATGTTCACCAGATGTGCTGTAAGCCAGAGCTGGCTCGGAAATGGAAGAAGAATCATACTCCTGGAGTGGGTTGTTGGGGCACCTACCTGGAGAGTGTTGAAAGGCTGTTTCGGATGCCTTAGAACCAATAATAATAATAATGATAATGATAATCATCATCATAATTTATTTATACCCCGCCCTTCGGATGTCTTTTAAAGATAGGATAGTTGCTTATTTCCTTTACATCTGAAGGGAGGGTGTTCCACAGGTTGGGCACCACTACCGAGAAGGCCCTCTGTCTGATTCCCAGTAACCTCACTTCTCGCAATGAGGGAACCGCCAGAAGGCCCTCGGTGCTTATGCTGGTGCAGCCTTGAAAGCTGAATATTGGCAATAGGCTTCCAAGTATGGGACTGGAACGTGTGACAAAAACCTGCCTTGTCTGTTGAGCACATAGCAGTGACAGTTGCAGCCATGCATCTCTGCACACAGCCTGAGCTACACAGTTCCGTAAGGATGGATGCCAGAAATCTCATCTAACAGATACATTGAGCAACACAGAATAATGCACCGCCTTATTAAAACGAATCTACTTATTCCCTGCCAAAGAAAACCAGATGTAGTGCTGCAATAGTTGGTGCCTCTTTTCATCTTCATTAGTGACAAAGTATAGTTTGGCCTGGCATTTCCAATATGATTGTAGTAGATCTCTTAGGGCAGCGGTTCTCAACCTGTGGGTCTACAGATGTTGTTGCACTACAACTCCCATCATCCCTGAGCTCTGGCCTTGCTAGCTAGGGGTGATGGGAGTTGTAGTTCAACAACATCTGGGGACCCACAGGTTGAGAAAGGCTGTCTTAGGGGGTTGATCAATGCCTTTCATTTTGGTTTGAAAGGTAATTAACAATGAATATTCACCTGTGTTTCTTAAGAAGTGTCCCCTGGAGAAAGATGATTCAGTCACCAGTTGGTCAGTCAAACTTATAAGAGCCTGCTGGATGAGGCTAAAGGCCCATCTAGTCCAGCATTCTGTCCTCACTGTGGCTACCCAGATTCTCTTGGGAAACCCAACCACAAGATCACTCTCCTGTCCTGTGGCTTCCATCAGCTGGAAGCCAGAAGCATCATTGCCCCTGACTATTTTTTTCAGCACATCACACAACAGCCATGTGATCTGCAGAGCTCTGCTCAAGCAGGGGAACAAGTGTTGTCCTCAGTGTTTTGTTTGCTCAGCAGGGTCATCCTCACGGAGCGCTCATAAAAGGCTCCTGCTTGTGTGGAGCTCTGTGTGAGCATCAGAGCCCTCTGGTGTGTGCCACAACTGCCAGACCAGTGTGGATTAGTCAGGGCCAGATTGAGGTTTGATGAGGCCCTAAGCTACTGAAGGTAATGGGGCTCTTTATATGTCCAGCTGTCCTTTGTCAACAACAAATTGTCGCTGTTTTCTGTATTGAATATATGCTATATGGTAATTTATGGACCTAATAGGTATCTAAAGCCATTTGCACATGTTGCCCTGCAACCAGTCCATGCAGAATGTAGGCACCCTATATCTAGAAATGAGCAAACCAGAGATATTTTAGGGAGCAGGCTAGCAGGCAGGGCCCGTTACTTACATCACAGGAGCCTACACAACACAAAACACTGTTGCTGTATGTAGGTTTTATTTTATTTGTTTTTTTATCTTATATTTTGGAAATGTATATTCAGGTTTCTTCTCCTTTAAATTTTTTTTTGGGGGGGGGCCACCAAGAGAGTGGGGCCCTGAAATATAGCTTGTTTAGCATATATGTAAATCTGGCACTGAGATTAGTCCAAAGGTGCATGCAAGCATTGGAATGGTTTCTCTAGCACTCATCCCAAAGAGTTCACAAGAAGTCACCCATAAAGTCAGAAAACCCGGTGTTTCTTCTTTCCAGTAAAACAAAAAAATGAATCCCCTGTGGTTTTTAATACTAATTCCTTCCATTTATATCATAGTGTTAGATTAACGTGCCCCATTACTGGCTGAATAACAGCCTGTGTAAATAGGTGGAAGAATGGTCAGTTCACCTGACCATTTGGGTTTGTGCAATTTCTCTGAAATCAATGTAGCCACACCAGCCTATGCGGCCTTGTAATTACCTCCCACAGCATTTCATCCTCTCCTCCCCCAATCTCTCCTCCACCCCACCTCCCTGCTTGGTAGCAGTATTTGCAAAGCCAGGGTATTGTCGAAATGCAGTGCATTCCTACTGCGATCTGTTCTCCTTGCCACACTGACACCTGCTGAGGCTGTATTGGATTGTTATTTTATAGCAGCCTTTTCTTGAATTAATTACATATCTGCAATCAGGGAACCGTGGCTGCTGTTTATGAGCAACATCTCGGGTACAACTGTGAACGAGTGAATTAGTGCCAATTAATTTCTGGCTGCATTATTTAAGGTGGAGAGAATGCTAGCTTAGCCAGGACAGCATATTTTTTCCCCCCTCCTCGGTGCCTTTTATAGGTACTTTTCTTGAGTTCTTTAAAAAGAGCCTGTAATCAACTTGGGCATGTGGAGGAGGGCAGGATCTGCTATATGAAATGCATCACCCTGCGTAGATTCAAATGGCCTTCTTCTGTGTGCTCATTCATGGGCTGAGTGGAAAGAGTTGAAACCTTGTCCCTGGAGCCAGGCCGGTACTATCTGACCAACCCAACCTTCAGTGGCGTAGACTGGCAGCTCACTTAAAATGCACTGAAGCTGAACTGTTTCAGAAGACACACCAAGGCACAAAGGCGCTGAGATGAAAAATTAAGAAGCTTCTATTTGTATAACTACATTTGCTCCTACGCAGGTCTGTCCCTTCTTTCTCTCAGACCTCTCTCCTCTCTCCTCGATACTTTCTAAGGGCTCTTCCAGGAGACTTGACATTCATTCTGATTTGTTTGCAGGGAACACTAGGACGTATTTACTTTCATGGTGGGTTATATGTCTTTCTCTTAATCATTTATTCACCCCACATCCAATGCATTTTTCTGTGACTTTACTCACCACAAAGCCTGGTGGTTTTTTTAGTTGTTGTTTTTAACAGTGGATTTGTTGCCAGAGGGCAACTGGGTGCTTTAGTCTGCTGTAATTTTGTACACCTACATGATAATCTGGAGGCATCCTAAATCTAAATTATAATCTTCTTGAAAGATGGCTCTGTCAGTTACTTAGGTTATTCTATAAAGAGTAATGTATGTGAAGTGTAGGTGGGTTCCCATGAGGCAAGACACAGTGATAACAGCAAGAACCTTTATTGAACTAACAGAACTGGACAACAGGGTCAAAGCAACTGCTTACAGACATTTCTGAAGGCCTAGACCACTCCCACGCCCAATGTGATTGGCTGTCTAAACTTCCAAGCTGCCAATCATGACTCAGAGTTTAAGACCCTATGACAGAGGCCCAAATCCTGAAATGTTCTATGACTGGATATCATGTATCAAACAGAACACAGGGGCTCAGAATCTTTAGTCCAGACTCAAGCTCAGGCAAACACAGGCCACTGAATACATAACAGTATTTGATTGTGTTGTTTTTATGCCTTGTGAAGAGGAGGTGGGGGCTCCTTTTGGCCTTTTCCAGAGGGAAGGGGTTCTCTCATACCCCCTTCTGTCTCTTCTATAGCTCCTGGTTGGCTCCCTGAGTGGATGGAGCCATGGGGCCACATGCTTCCCCAACCTTTGGTATGCAGCTTGTCTCTGGAATGTATATGTGATGGTACTGAAAATGATACTAATAAAAGAAGAAGTGCCTATTATCAACCAGGATAAAAATATCATTGGAAAGGAACTCATCATAGGTTATCCAATTCAGCTATCCATTAATGAATACCAAAATAGCTGGAGAGCTCCAGGTCTAAAACTTCCCTGTTGGTAATTAGGCCTCAGGGCAGCAGAAAGACCAGCCCCCACAGGGAGGGGGACAGCATGAGGGTTGGAAGTTGCTCATGTGTGTGACCTTCCTGAAAGAGGACACGGTATGACAACAGGGTTGAGAGTGTGGGGTGACCGAGAAAGAGGGACGTGGGTATTTCTTGTGTGAGATATCACTTTTTTGTGACTCAGGGGGCTATTTGCTTGCAGTAAACATGTGGAAAAGAGGAGTATGAAGCACAAATGCTGCCACATTCTTTTTTTATAATGATTTTTATTAATTTTAATATATAAATTGTAATACATACCACAAAACTTCACCACTTATACAATCTTTTTTTTTTTTTTTTTTTGGACTTCCATCAGCACCTCTGATGATCCACCGTTTTGACCACTTCTTATGCATTTCTTAAATTCATACTGCCTTTAATTATCTTAACTAATCATCCTCCCCTTTATCCATTAGTTCCCCAATAATTCACCTCACAAAACTTCTTGCAAACCTACAAACGTAGTCTGATCATCACTATTACTTTTCAAATAGTCTGTAAATTTACACCAGTCTTCTGTGAATTTCTGGTCCCGCAGATTTCGAATCCTTCCTGTTAGTTTATCTAGTTCTGCATAGTCCATTAATTTCATCCTCCATTTCTCTTTCGTTGGTAATTCTTCAAGCTTCCATTTTTGTGCCAATAATATTCTTGCTGCTGTTGTTGCATATAAAAACAGCTTACATTCTTTTCTATTTATATCACTTCCTACCATGCCCAGTAAAAATGCTTGTGGTTTCTTTATAAATGTATATTTCAACATTTTTTTTCATCTCATTATATATCATTTCCCAGAAGCTTTTCACTTTTTTACATTCCCACCACATGTGATAAAATGTTCCTTCTTTTTTCTTTACATTTCCAACATTTATTGCTAACTTTATACATTTTAGCTAATTTAACGGGTGTTGTCAGAGCTGCCCCTAGGTCCCAGCTCACAAAGGACCAACGCCCGGCTGTAGTTCTTTACAAAAGTCTTTATTGAAGTTCAGTTTCCATTTCAAAGCCGGAGCGTGCTGCTCTACGTCTTAAAGTCTAGACCGGCGAAGTTCCGTCTGAGTCTCCTCCCCCCTGACACCAGTTTAAGACCCTAGCCTTGCTCCACCTCTTCCTTAGCTCCTTCCTCCTCTGGGCCCTCCTGCCCGCTGGGGTTTCATCCTTTCTGGACTCTTCTGACGCTGACCCCCCTGATTCGTGCCCCTCCTTCCGGCGGGCTTTAGGACCTGGTTCCCTATCCGGGCTACCTGCTGTGCCGCTCGCCTGTACATTTGAACTTGGCGCGCGTGCGTAGCCGGTAACCTTCCTCTCGACCATTCCCTCGCTCTCTGATGGAGGCGTGGTCAACCCTGACTCATCTTCTCTCGCTGGTGGTGAATACGCTGGCCCTGATACCTGGGACTCTTCCCCCCCACTACGCTCTGGAGGGGAAGCTGGTCCTGATTTCCAACTGCTGCTCTGGGAGTCCCCGCTGGCCCCTTGCTTCTGGGGTGTCCCCCTTGGGGCCCCCCTTGCCCTGGCCATCGGCGCCCCCTTCTGTGAATCTTCCGATTTGCTGGAGAGGCTCATGGAATCTCTCGCGCTACTGTCCTCTTCTCCTACGCTCCCCTCGGATTGCTCCCCCTCGCTCTCCATCTCCTCCCCTCCCTGCGCTCCCGCTGCGTCTCTGACAGGTGTAATGTACCATCTATACATCATTTTCACAGTGCTGCCACATTCTTTTAGCAGCTGTCTTTTATTGCCCCAGTATTCCATAGCTCAGTGGCAGTGCATCTCCTTTGCATGCAGAAGGTCCCAGTTTCAATCCATAGCATATCCAGGTGGGTCTTGGAGAGACCCCTGCCCTGAAGAGCCATTGCCAGTTCAATAAGTTCAACAGTACTGAGTTCAATAAACCAACGTAGTGTAAGACATCTTCCTATGCCCCTGTTCAAGTCTTTTGCAAATTTCACCATACTTCAGCCTCTTGGGTTCAGCCAGGCTAAGCATCAAAATATCAAACAGATAAGGTTTCAGTCTGTAGTTTTGCACACCAAATAATCTCCAGGTAGCACTATAGTTTGGTTTCAGGTGGGACTCTTACCTGATGCCTGTAGCACAATCCTAAGCGTTCGTCATCAGAGGTAAACCCTGTTGAGTTCAACAGGGCTGACTCTGAAGCAAGTGTGTTTAGAGGTCTTAAATAAGGTTTCCTCCTCCATATCAATGCATCTGATTTTTCCTGATGCTCACATGCTTTGGGTAACCTGCTCTGGTCAGACCTCACCTGGAGTACTGTGTCCAGTTCTGGGCACCACAGTTCAAGAAGGACACTGACAAACTGGAACGTGTCCAGAGGAGGGCAACCAAAATGGTCAAAGGCCTGGAAATGATGCCTTATGAGGAACGGCTAAGGGAGCTGGGCATGTTTAGCCTGGAGAAGAGGAGGTTAAGGGGTGATACGATAGCCATGTTCAAATATATAAAAGGATGTCACATAGAGGAGGGAGAAAGGTTGTTTTCTGCTGCTCCAGAGAAGCGGACACGGAGCAATGGATCCAAACTACAAGAAAGAAGATTCCACCTAAACATTAGGAAGAGCTGTTCGACAGTGGGATTTGCTGCCAAGGAGTGTGGTGGAGTCTCCTTCTTTGGAGGTCTTTAAGCAGAGGCTTGGCAACCATATGTCAGGAGTGCTCTGATGGTGTTTCCTGCTTGGCAGGGGGTTGGACTCGATGGCCCTTGTGGTCTCTTCCAACTCTATGATTCTATGATTCTATGATTCTATGAAAGGCTAGGCCTCTCTAAAGCTGAAGGATATGTCCAGTAAATAATATGCACAACTTCCCCCAGAGTCTGGCTCATAGCCATATGCTCAAAACTGCTAATAGTTTGTTTATTTGTGAGTGGGCTTTGTTTTCCATGCCACAACACAAAAGTTATCTGGGCCATTTGCAGTAAATAAAACAATGCCAACATTTTTTAAACCCGTAATATTAAAATGAAATGCATGCAACAAAAGCAACATCCCCAAGAATATAAATGCAGATTAAAACAACACAAAACAAAACAAAACAAAACAAAACAGAGAGAGCACAAAGGCGAGCCTCATTAGAAAGGCAGTTCTGTGTGTGGGGTCCCAGCTGCCATCTTGCTGTTGGTGCTTTCAATGGACAAAATCTCCCTTTCCCTCGTGTGTGTGCATGCACATACAATATTGTATCCATATAGCTCTTCACCGGCAAAAGGAAATTAAATCAGTGCACGCCAGCTATCTTACTCATCTCACCTGGGAAGGTATGCATGAGGTAGGACAGACACTGCTTAACATTAATCAGTCTCCTGAAGTCATTACATTCATGAGGAAATGTAATTCACATGTGATTACTTTTTAATTTACTCTGTAATCACATTCCTAGTGAATGGGGTAAGCTTAAAATGAAATTTAAAAGTCAAATACTGCTTTGTATTAAGAATTCACAATTTTTATATGCACTTAGGTTAATAAAGATTTTTACAATAACCAATTGTGACTGAAGATGCAATCACTTTCTTCTCCTCCAGGAAGTTGTTTTTCTCTTCTTTTCATCTTCACAAAAGGTGCTTCATTCCTGCCCACAGGTACAATAATGGCTCTATGGGAAGTCTTGGGATTATGTTTCTTGCTAAATTTCCATCTTGTATAAATAGTTGTTTGTTTTTCAATAATACAACAGAACAAAATAATTCTGTCTCATGTTGGCAGTTTCTGGGACTCATGTTTAATTTTCACCGGGAAGGTGAGTGTGTTCCTTTGTTTTTTAGCACCAGCAGGGAGCATTGTTGAAAGGAAGGGTTTGTGATAAAGGCTTTTTGCTTAGAATGGAATAGTTTGGGAGTCTCTCTTTCCCTCAAAATGGTGAGACTTCTTTCTAGGCATAGGAAAATCTGTCAATTTCAGTTCTCTCAGTTTCTCAGTTTCCCCATATTCAGTTCTCTAAAATTCTACATCAGTGGGTGATTTATTCTTGTGAAAATTCATCAGCATTTTAATGTTAATTTCTCTGAACAGACACATGTGTGTATGCAGTTGTTCCTAATATACTCATTTCTGCAAAGCATGCTTTCTACTAGAATGCCTTTTTTGTAGTTTATTTTCAGTAACACATTTCATGCCCACTACTTGGCTGAAGGACTGCATTGCAAGATTCAGAAAAGGACAAATTTTGGAGGATTGCTGTGTTTTGGTCTACCTATTGTTTTGAAAAGTACAAGTCAGGTGGGTTTGCCTTTAAATGAAAACTGAATCGCATTCCTTCTCCATCACTACTTCTTTCGTGAAAACCGTTACTGATGTAAGTGGACATGGATCTGTTGGCAATGTCGCTTAAGGCAATGAGAGCCAGTGTGGTGTAGTGGTTAAGAGCAGTAGTCTCATAATCTGGGGAACCAGGTTCGCTTCCCCGCTCCTCCACATGCAGCTGCTGGGTGACCTTGGGCCAGTCACACTTCTTTGAAGTCTCTCAGCCCCACTCACCTCACAGAGTGTTTGTTGTGGGGGGAAAGGAGAATGTTAGCCACTACTCCTTCGGGTAGTGATAAAGCGGGATATCAAATCCAAATCCAAACTCTTAAGGGAAACTCTTTATTTTCATTATTTACATTCATTCTTTGTTTAGTAACTTATAGTACCAACACTGCCTATTTCAAAGATTCAAAAATCATGCTAAGGCCTGATGTTTCAAAGTGGATTGATCTAAATCAAGTTTCCTATTTAAAATTCATAATTCACCTGTACATGCATTCATGCAGCATAATTTCCTACAGCAGATACGTATAAAAAACCCCTATCCAGAACAGGTCATTTCCCTACCTTTACTTAGTTGGTGATCCAAAAAGCCACAAGCTTAAAAAGGTTGAGTCTGACTTCGCTGTGTGCTTGCTATGTAATGGCTGCCATCTCTCTCTCTTCTTCCTAGCAGTATTCTTCAACTTTGGGTTCCCAAATATTTGTTGGACTACAACTCCCATCATCCCTGGCTAAGCTAGCTAGGGATGATAGGTTTTATAGTCCAACAACATCTGGAGACCTAAGGCAGAAGAACACTACTTCCTAGTGTATGTTTATTCCTTTTTTTTACTAGCAGAAGGCATAATTGTCAAAATACAGTGTATCAAGTCAGATCAGTGCTACTTTCTTGTTGTTTAGTGACGTAAAATGGCTGAAATTTCCATTCTCCCTTGTACCCATTGCAATCAACACCGTTTCCATTCCACTGCAGTTCAGCTTCCACCAAAAATTACATTGTTCATCTTTCTGTCCATTGTGATCAAATTTAACCTAATTAATTATGTAACTACTGAGATAATTAATTATGTAATGCCTCATCATTCATTTCAATGCAAAGGAAACACCAGAAAGATGAGGTCTTCAGTTGCGTATTGTTTGTGGACTAAAAAAAAAAAAGCACTTATCAGATTTCTGCTCCTGACCACAAATGTGCACATAAACTTCAGCTCCCTTGTCCACTTAGAGCAGAATTCTCCACCACCCCTACTGTTAAGTCTGGATCTCACAGTACTTTAAGACTTTTCCGTATGGCGGGTAATAGAGTACAAAAGGGCTATTGTGGTCACATGAGAACATCCTGAGGTCTGGAACGCTTGCCAGAGCAGTTCTTGTGAAATCAAAGTCTGCAGCTTGGACTTCAATGTCTGGGCTTCAGAGATCACCTGAACCCAGACCTGGAGCCACATTCTGGGTTCCTTGGTGGAAATAATGAGAACCAGGCCTGCTGCAATGTGCTGTCTTGCCTCCTGATGGGTTTGGTGGTTCCATAAAATGTTGGCAGCAGCGGTAGGCAGAGAGATTATGGCCTAGCAAGTTGTGAGTCAGCAAAATGAACTGTGTTAAGTAGGAGGAAGGTTGGCTGGTCAGTTGAAGGAATAAGATGTGCCCAAGTCCCAAAAGAAGAAACAAGTTTAGAATAACCAAAACACTACGGATGACAAGAAGCTTTGTTCCATTTTTCCTCCCGCCCACTCCCCATTTGACAAAGACTTCCATTTTCAGAAATAGGTCTTCTTGCCTCTAATAGCTTTCCTGGCTTTGCTTGTTAATCAAATTGGCATCATCTTGAACTTGAAACATTTCCCGATCTGTAGCATAAATTATATTCTCCCCCACCCCACCCCAAGTATTAGTGACTATACATAATCCCCCCCCCCAAAAAAAAAATTGAAGAGGACTTGGTTTTTTGGACATTTGGGTGGATAAATAATGACTTGCCCTAGTTACCCAGTGAAGTTTGTTGCTGAATGGAAACGTGAACCTAAATATCCCACATTCATTGGGTGCCTCTTATGCATACAATGAAGTAATGGAATATCCAAACCACTAACAGGAAAAAAATGCAACGTGGAGATGTGAAGTCTATTAAGAGCAACCATATTAAAGCAGGGCTTTAAAAATGGCTCAGTGAAACCAGAAACAATTAGGGCTTAATTGACTCTCATCTTAAGGGAGCTGTGAACTGGAGGGGAGATCAAGTTACTTCTAATTTATTAGATCCATGAGTAAGGGTTGGGGAAATGCTTGGCCCAATTCATCTGCATGGAGCTCGGGAAATGCTACCTTTTCATTCTACTGCAAGCCCTGCCAGAATGACTCCAGTTTCAGGGTGTTTGTATGGCTATCTCTGGATTCTCTTTGTGATTGTGAATTGGTTTGGAGGAGTCTGTGCCATTAGTCTATATATCATACCAAGCCCAAATGTGCTAGCTGGTCTTGGGGTGGCGTTTCACTTTATAGCATCCTAATTATAGCCTTTAACCTTACACCATGACGTATAAGGACTTGGAGATCTTTGTTGTTTCCCTAGTAACCATGAATGAATGGACATAGCCAGGATGTTTCTCTGATATCTGGCATTAGTGATCCTCACATTTTTTTTCCTTCCTCCTCCTTCTTTCTAGAAGCTAGTCCTTTGGCCATGAAAGACTGTTACTATTGGATTTGTACATGTCAAGCAATTATCACTTCCAGTGTTAATTAGAGGCCCTGTTCCAAGCCAATAGACAGCTCCGTTGGTAGAGCATGAGACTCTTGATCAGGCTTCTTCAACCTCGGCCATCCAGGTGTTTTTGGCCTACAACTCCCATGATCCCTAGCTAGCAGGACCAGTGGTCAGGGATGATGGGAACTGTAGTCTCTGGAGGGATGAGGTTAAGGAAACCTGCTCTTGATCTTAGGGTTGTGGGTCCAAGTCTCACATTGAGCAAAAAGATTCCTGCGTTGTAGGGGTTGGTCTAGATGACCCTCATGGTCCCTTACAACTCTATGAAGTGCTGGAAGTTCAACAGGGAGGGGACTAGTCTGTTTTCAAATGAGAGGAAATCCCACAGAATTGGACCCATAATACTGAATGCATGACTCTTGATGGACTCGAGTCCTTTATCTGAATCATGGAGGACCATTAGCAGTGACTCCCCTGAGTACATCTGAGATTGGGCAGAGATATGATGTATTAGATGGTCCTTAAGGTATCCCGGACCAAGTTTTTTTTTTTGGGGGGGGGTCTTGCCAATTAATACAAGAACCATGAACTGGGCCTGGTAGCAGATGGGCACCCATTTAAGGGGTGCACTTTCAACAGCCGTTTCTTCTCTGCCACTTTTCTGGTTGGCCCGCCTTAAAACTTCTCCGCTTTCGAAAGAACCCTTTATAAATTGCATTTGAGGGGGCGAAGATTGGAATGTTCTTTGGCAAAACACATTACACGCGGCTGCTGAACGCTCCTACTCTGACCTGAATGTGGGTCAGAAACCTTCCTAAGGGAAGATTTTGCTCTTTTCGTCCTTTTGATCTCTCCGAAGTCCTTAGAAGTGGTGACTCCGTTATGTAAACTCTTCTTCCTTCCCCTCCCTTAATTAACGGTATCATGAAGTGGCTGGGGGAGTATGGAGATGCTGGAAAATAAATCTGCTCTGTGGGAAATGAGAAATATTGTTTTTTAAATCTCATTTGTTGGAGGTACTTTGTTTTTTTGCTCTACAGAAAAATCTCTCTGCTCTTCAAAGTAATGAATAGTTGCATTTGTCAGAAGCCTTTAAAAAAAAAAACAACGAAGAAAAAAACACTATTTGTGTCATTTCCCTTAATTCCATTAGACCCAATACGCTTCTGAAGTTGCGCCTCTTTGCTGTGCTGGGTGTTATTACTGTCGATTAGAGAAAGCATCAGGCATAATTCATTTATAGCCTCATTACAGAAACATGGAGGGGCAGAGTGGGCGGGTGGATGAGGGGACAAAGGTGGGGGACTTATCCTGAGCGGCACTGCTTGGCGAAGCTGCTGAGAAGTACGAACCGGAAGGGTAAGAGAAACTCAGCATGATGGATCGTGTGTCAGTTCTTAGCTATGGAGACCAAAATTAAAAACTCTGAGGTAACGACTTAAAACAAAATTGCATTGCCACATGCAATTCATCCAGCGAGGAATGAAGCATTTTCATACGAAGTCTAGTCATTCAAAAGGCATCTCCTAAATTGGCTTCTCTTCTCTTCTCTTATCTCCCCCCCCCCTCTGCCCCGCCCTCAATTTCTATTCTGAAGCCTCAAAACTGAACAGCCGTCAGACTTTCTTCATCTGTATTGGCCCTTGTTGTCGCAAGGGTCACTGCTGATCACCAACTGCACTTTTTAACAGTCTGAGGTCTGTAATTCAGGATAATTCCTCTGCAATTTTGTGGGCACGGGTTACTCAAAGCTGGCTTTTAAAGGCAAGGCGGCGAATGGAAATGCTCACCGCTCCGGGGGAATGGGCCTCTTATTCACTGTGCCACAGATTGCTTCTGACTCCCCCTCCCCCCTTTCCCCTCCTCTCAAACACCGTGAAGTAAATGTGTTCACATTTTAAACGTTAGGGCTCCTTCCCTGGGTGTTTTTGAAGTGTAATATATTTTTTACTATCTCCTAGGGTGCCCTGCAGCTAAAATGAAAGAGAGCCCAGAAGTGTAGTTATTTAGCCCCTCCAAAGTGACTTATAAGTGCTTTTTTTAAAAAAAGAACTTTTATGCAGAATGCGCTTGTTGGGGAGGGGGCGTGTTATGCGGGTTTATTTTCAGACGGGAGAAAAAAATGCCAATTATCCCTGATAGGTTGAATATGTTTCCTTGAGTTTTATCATCTGTGGAGTAGTGTAATTTGGTTGTCAAGTAGAAAAGTTTGCCATTCAGCTAGAGTCCCATAAAACCCGTAATGTGAAATTTTGATGGGGATGAATAAACCTAACACATCGCCAGGGCCCTTCCCCTGGTGGTACGTTGCTCTCCCTCTAAAACAGGGTTGATGTCTAAGGATCTTCTGCCCTGAGCTTCCTCTTCAGGCCGTTTTCTGCTCAGAAGTTTAAATACAAGGGACAGACCAGAATCTCTAGAGCCAAACAAGTCACTCTTTTATTAAGAGAAAATGAAATTTTTATTTCTCCTAGTCAGAGGAAATCAAACAGCCCCATGGAAGGGATTCAGGCAGGTGTAATATGGGGATTTGGTTATTAAAATGGTCCTGTAGCTCAAGACAAATAGCTGATGCTTCCTCAATGGCTTATGATTGTGGTTGTTGGCTATTTCAGACTAGGAGGATTGGTTCCACATCTCCGCTACCTGGAAGTCAGAATGTAGTGTTTCTTTTTCTTTGTTTGATCTCTTAGTCCAGGGGGCTCCCAAGCTGTGGTCCACAAGCTTCTTTCAGGAAGTCCTCAGATTTGTAGCTGAAGATGGGAGACTTCTCTGTCTATCACATTGAGTATTCATATTGATTTTTTAGCTGTATTTTTATTGCTTCTTTTATTTCTTATGCTGTATTTTATTGCAATAAAAATGCAATTAAAAAGGCACGCTGCATCTGGCACAGTGCATTACAATAGCTATAACAGGCCGGAAAATCATTAAGTGGTCCGCCAAGACCACCAGAAATTTTTAAGTGGTCCGTAGGGCGCTGG
Source organism: Podarcis gaigeae (assembly GCF_964106915.1). Classification (NCBI taxonomy): domain Eukaryota; kingdom Metazoa; phylum Chordata; class Lepidosauria; order Squamata; family Lacertidae; genus Podarcis; species Podarcis gaigeae. The sequence continues at coordinate 104,397,961 of NC_139679.1, forward strand.
GGGAATGGGGGGTACAATCTTAGCTCCATCTATAGCTGATTGGTTGCACAGTGGTCTGAAGGCAATCAGGGTGGAGGAACTGAGACCACAGTATTTGGGCGGCCTTGAAAACAAACAACGGAATAGCTAGCCTTGAAATGGCCTGAAAAATACTCGTCTGGATCCTATTGTTCTAGGACCAATCAGACTGCTGCATTCTGAATCCAATTGTTTAAGGACCAATCAGACTGCTGCATTCTGAATCCTATTGTTTTAGGACCAATCAGACTGCTGCAATTTGGATCCTTTTCAACTCATTATATAACATGGCCCTTCCTTCAAGTGGACTTTTCCTCTCCCACATACCACTTCATCTTTTGGTAAAAGGGGCAGACCTAAAGCTCACCTTCTGATGAGGACAGATGCAGGCTGTGAACATTTTCCAGGCACGGGCAACTCGGATTGTCCTTGGTCACTGGGAGAGAGGTTTATAAAGCCCTTCATTAATGAAAATTGAAATTGCCTTGCTTGAGAGAGGCCCACTCATTCTGGCATTCTGTTTCAATGAGCAACAAGTCTTAGAGAAGCTCACAAGAAGGCCATAAAGAAAAGGTTATAATTGTGTGCAGCACCTGGTTGGATCCTTTTAGCAAAACCAAGTCCCATCGTACAGCATTTGTGCAGAAATATCTCTCAAGGCAGCTGCACTTGTGGGACAAGTAAGTGCGGAACAATCCTCAGGAAGATGGAAGGAGCACCGGGGGCACAAAACGCACCATGCCTTCCTTTTAGAGGCACTGGTTTTGTGTTAAAATATAAAGTGGGAATACAGAGAGCTACCTTAATTGAAAACAACTTCTGCATTTTTCCAGGCTGCCCTCCATCAATTAACAGGAAAATAAAGGGCATTTGAAGATTATCAGAGAGGAGATAAAATGTTGGTGAAATTTTCATGTGTAGCGCATAGGTGTTTTGCTGTACTTCTCTTACCTTGGAGATGGCTGAGAAGTTTTATGAGAGCCGTTTCTCTTCATCCCACTATTATCCATGTGCTGGTATCCTCCAGGCTGGTTTACTGCCATGCAGTCTATGTGGGGTTGCCCTTGAGGTTGGTCCAGAAGCTACAGCTGGTGTAAACGGTGGAGGCTTGACAGCTCTCTGGGGTAAACACCAAAATGCTACACCACTGTTGAAACAATGGCATTGGCTGCCAACTAGCTGCCGGGCAAAGTTCAAGACCCAGGTTTTACTGTGTAAAGCCCTATATAGCCCAGGGCCAGGATATATCAAGTCTCTCACTGTGCTCTGCAGGAAGGGCCTCTTGCAGATACCATCTTATCAGGAGGGCCATTCCATACAATGCAGGAATCAAGCCTTTAGTGTTGCGTCACCCATCCTTCTCCTTGAATATTAGGCAATTGTCTTTTAGTGCCTACTGAAAACTTTCCACTTCAAACAAGCTTTTTCAGCAGAGATCTCCCCCAGCCTGTATCTGTAATGGAATTGTTTCAAGAGATTTTTATTGTCCTGTCTCTTGTCCTAGGCTGCATTAGGAGAAACGGTTGGATATAAAACTTAATAAATGAATGAAATAAATTCTAAAAATCAGGTCTGCACTCTGCAGCTCTTCTACATCTCTAACCTTCCTGAAAACCCAGTTACCTCGTTGGCTGGGCTTTCCTTCATCTACATTGCAGCATCCAGCATATTTGTACCCAAAACTTCATGCTCAATTATCCGCATGCGATCTGGGCTCTGAGCTACTTTGCACGTGGAAGTCACCTCAGCGCATGAAAAGCATGGTTTATGAAGCAGCCTCCAGTCCTGCAAGCGATCATGCACAGCATGAACTCTTGACAGCTGCACAATCAGCGCTGCCCTACAGCCAGCGTTATTGACTTATCTGCACAGATAGAGATGGTTAAAATATATATGAGCAGGTCGATTACAACTACAGAGTAGCAGGGTTATTCAGCGGCATCGAGGACCAATCTCGGTATACAATTGTGTGCTCCCTGCAGGCGGGAGGCCAATTAATTTGGAGATCAGATCAAATTCAGCAAGTGTTATTGTATGTTACACGGATACACAATCCCCGGAGGCTACTGATAATGATAATAATGAATTAATACAGGGGTAGGCCTCTCATCCAGGTTCTAATTACAGAGTTCTGCACTGGCTTTTGTTCTCAAAGGACAGACTTTGATTAGAAGTTAAGGTGCCATCGTCAGATTTTTAGCTTTGCAGCATCTGTTGTTTAATCCATTGTTTCTTTGCAAGGTGGCAGTAAACAGGGAGTTTATGATACGTCGAGTCCAGTGTGACAGGATGCATCATTAAGAAGGGCTCCTCTTATAGAGTAGGAGAGTCTTGCATGATAGCTTGTGAATGTAGGAACTTTTTGACATTGGTAAACAGATGCAGTTCAGAACTTGTGTCACTTAATTCGCAAGGGCGCCTTGAGGATGGAAACAAAAAACATTGTATTGACACAACACATTGTTTCAGATTAACTTGCATCCAGAAGGCTTGAATTATGATCTCTCTTGATTAAAGACGGGATTAGACTTGGCTTTAGTGGGATTGGTGCCAGCTGCAAAGAAGGTCTAGTGTAACCAGGTAAAACAGTGAACAGTATTCCGTCTTTAAGAACAACAACAATTCAATTCCAGGCAGAGTTACTGACAAATTTTGCATGAAGTCAAATTGTGACGGGAGGTTGGGGAAAGGCATAGTTCAGCAGACAAAGCATATATGTTATATACTACAGGTCCCAGGGTCAATTCATGGCATCTCCAATTTCAAAAAAGGATGGAAAAGATCTTCACTGAAGATCCTGGAGAGCTGTTGCCAGCCAAAAAGATACACAGATGTCCCACTATCCAAACACTTGTTCTACAAAAATTCACTTATCCAATTAGTACTCAAAAGTCACTATACACAACACAGATTCAGCTATCCAAACAACTGGACTTGTATGTAGTACAGCGATACCTTGGTTTAATAATAATAATAATAATAATAAATTTTATTTATATCCCGCCTTCCCCAGCCGAAGCCAGGCTCAGGGCGGCTAACAACGATCAACAATCAAACAATCAGATATTCACACATTCTAAAAATATTTCATTATAAAAATCAATTAAAATCAAATTAATGGCAACTAATTAAGCAAGATTCTAAGCAGGTTGCCAGAGGAGGGAGTCAGGCTGCGCCCTGACCAAAGGCCTGGTGGAACAACTCTGTCTTGCAGGCCCTGCGGAAGGATGTCAGGTCCCGCAGGGCCCTAGTCTCTTGTGACAGAGCATTCCACCAGATTGGAGCCGCAGCCGAGAAGGCCCTGGCTCTAGTTGAGGCCAGCCTAACCTCTCTGAGGCCTGGGACCTTGAGGATGTTATTATTTGCAGACCGTAGGTTTCTCTGTGGGGCATACCAGGAGAGGCGGTCCCGTAGGTACGAGGGTCCTAGGCCGTATAGGGCTTTAAAGGTTAAAACCAGCACCTTAAACCTGATCCTGTACTCCACTGGGAGCCAGTGCAGCTGGTATAGTACCGGATGAATGTGATCTCGCAGCGAAGACCCCATAAGGAGTCTCGCCGCGGCATTCTGCACCCGCTGGAGTTTCTGGGTCAGTCTTAAGGGCAGCCCCACGTAGAGCGAGTTACAATAATCCAGTCTGGAGGTGACCGTCGCATGGATCACAGTGGCTAGGTCAGGGCGAGAGAGATAAGGGGCCAACTGCTTAGCTTGGCGGAGATGAAAAAATGCCGCCTTTGTTATAGCTGTAATCTGCGCCTCCATAGAGAGGGAGGTATCGAAGATTACACCCAAACTCTTAACGGACGGTGCTGGCACTAATTGCACCCCCGCAAGAGATGGGAGTTGCCCCCTCAATCCTATATCGTCCCGCCCCAGCCAGAGGACCTCTGTCTTCGAAGGATTTAACTTCAACCGGCTCCCACGTAACCATCCAGCCACAGCTTCCAGACATCTCGCCAGTGTATCGGGGGCCGAGTCAGGATGGCCATCCATCAACAGATAGAGTTGGGTGTCATCGGCATACTGATGGCAACCCAGCCCAAAACTCCGGACAAGCTGGGCGAGGGGGCGCATAAAGATGTTAAAAAGCATCGGGGAGAGAATCGCACCCTGAGGCACTCCACACACCAAGGAGTGGCGCGATGACAATTCCCCCCCGAGCGCCACCCTCTGTCCCCGACCAGAGAGAAACGAGTGCAGCCATTGAAGGACTGTGCCCTGGATCCCCACGTCGGCAAGGCGGTGGTCCAGGAGTTCGTGATCGACCATGTCGAAGGCTGCTGACAGATCTAGAAGAATCAGCAGCCCCGACCCGCCTCGATCCAGCTGCCTACGGAGATCATCTGTTAGGGCGACCAGAGCCGTCTCGGTCCCATGACCAGCACGGAAGTCGGACTGGAATGGATCCAGAGCAGATGTTTACAAACTTAATCCGTTCTGGAAGTCCATTCTTAAACCAAAGCATTCTTAAACCAAGCAGGGGACTCAATTTACAAATGGAACACACTCAACAGGAAGCAAAACATGTTCTGCTTCCAAGGCAAAGTTCACAAACCAAAACACCTGCTTCTGGGTTTGCAGCGTTCTTAATCCAAGTTGTTCATAAACTAAGTTGTATAGTTAAAGCTATGGTTAAAGCTATAGTTGTATAGTTAAAGCTATGGTTTTCCCAGTAGTGATATATGGAAGTGAGAGCTGGACCATAAAGAAGGCTGATCGCCGAAGAATTGATGCTTTTGAATTATGGTGTTGGAGGAGACTCTTGAGAGTCCCATGGACTGCAAGAAGATCAAACCTCTCCATTCTGAAGGAAATCAGCCCTGAGTGCTCACTGGAAGGACAGATTGTGAAGCTGAGGCTCCAGTACTTTGGCCACCTCATGAGAAGAGAAGACTCCCTGGAGAAGACCCTGATGTTGGGAAAGATGGAGGGCACAAGGAGAAGGGGGCGACAGAGGACGAGATGGTTGGATAGTGTTTTCGAGGTTACCCGCATAAGTTTGACCAAACTGCGGGAGGCAGTGGAGGACAGAGGTGCCTGGCGTGCTCTGGTCCATGGGGTCACGAAGAGTCGGACACGACTAAACGACTAAAGAACAACAACAACAACAACAAGTTGTTCTTAAACCAAGGTACCACTGTACTGTGAACATATAAATAGCCTTAAACAAGCCTTCCTTTTTTTGAGTTTTGCTGGTCTGCCACAACTGTTTTTCCAAAAACCATCGTGGGAGGGAGGAGATGGGACAAATAAGAGAGCTTTTTCCTTTCTTTCCTTGTTTGCCATTTGCAAGGTTTCAACGGGTTTCCTGATCAGCTGTAGGTCAAAATTCCCTGGTCAGGAACATGTTAGAAATTTCCCCATAGAAATCAATAGAAATTGTGGACTCATTATGTGAGTGCTCACCTACCAAATGATTTTATGAGATCGAATTGTGTTTGGATAGTGAGACTGGCATATATTACAACCGCAATTGATACACAAAGGATGGTATCCAGCTAACATGTCCATCCAGCTCACAGATTTCTGCTTATGTAATGGGCTTTCCCCTCTCCTCCCTCAATGCACCCCATATCCTGGGACATCCCAGCCAGATTGGTGGGGTATAAATAATAAAATTATTATTCAAATGCATCCCGCACACAACCCGAGCGTCCACTGTAGTTGCCTTTGACTGGACTCAGCTGTCTGGGTTCCTTTACCTTTTTACCTTTATTAATGCAGTAAATAAATACATAAATAAATTTTGCATCCTGCCTTTCCCCCATTGATCATGCCCAGGCCATCCTTGGCTCTAGCAAGGTAGATGTGTCACATGCTCCTAAACCATTTCCTGGGCTAAAATAAATGTCAGATGATAGCAGGCTACCAGTACCGCAGTTTGTCCCATTCTCTCAGAGCATTTTTTTTCCTCCCTTTTGGGAAGCCTGTTTGCTTCCCCCACGATATTTGTTTCTAATGTAATGTTTGCTTTGTGTGGAGGGAGGAAAATGAGATTAAACACTGGAAATATAAACTGTTAGCCCAGAGTTAATAGGATGATATTTGTCAACTTCTGTACTGTGGTTATGCATTTCAAAGTCTGTTGAATGTTTACTTGAAAATAAATAGGGTGGGGAGGAGCAGCATCTCAGGGTAGTTTTGCTCATATTTTGGCTCTGGGTTTCTCTCCCACCTCTTCCCTTAAAAAAACAAACACCTGCCATGATGTTTCCATAAGGCTTTATGAAATATTTCTGCCAGCTTTGGATCACCATCAGCGGTGGATTTGTGTGTAATTTTCCCAATTGAAAAATAATGTGCCGAGATGGAGCTCTTGCAAGGGGGTGCAAGGGGTGCAATAGCTTTTTGTGTGTGGCAATACCTCATTACATTGCCTTAGGCTATCTGAGCCATTTACACAGTCACTCAAAAACCAGCTACCTGACATTCCGAAGCAACTTAAAATAGTTTTCTCCACTTCCGCTGCATTTAAATTTCATTTCACACACTGTAAGCTAACACCAATCTTTTACATTTCACTGGAGCCTTTTGCATCAGTAGTATATTATTTATTCATTTATTTATTTTTTAAACACACACACACACACACACACACACACACACACACACACAAACAAACTGTATTCACATTTACTGGCCCTTCTTGGCCATTCCAAGGCTCTGACAGACTGCCTTATTATTTTTATAACCCGTGTTGACTCTGCTTCCCATTCATCGTATTTTCTTCTTCTTCTTCTTTTTCCCAGTTTCCAAGGAAGAAAGGCACTTCTACCATTTGTCTAGAACAGTGCACGCTCTTAAATGCAGCTTTAAAAATATGGAACTGTATTCAGGATTATTGTTTAGACTACAAGGGTGCTACCAAGGAAGGAGGACGTAGATGGTCTATAATGACCCAATATTAATTTCTGCGAGGTGTCGGCATTCCCTAAGACTGTACATATGCACTCTTCACTTCAGCTCAGAACTGTGTGGCTGTATCAACAAAACTAATTTTAGCTGCTGGATGATTCACAACTTCTTAAATTATTTGCTATGGTAGCTGTTGTATTATTAATATCTTAAGTTATCGTCAAAGTGGGTCGTAGTTATTATTTATTTATTTCATAAGATTTATGAGCCGCTTGATTGTAAACTACAACAACAGCAACCTTCCGAACAGTTTACAAAAAGTTAAACAAGAAAATCAAGAAAAAATGTACAGCCATGCTTTAAACCATACAGAAGTTAAAATACTAAATCGCCCCAACTTTCTAAGCATTCGGGTAGGCGTCTCTAAAACAAGAATGTTTTTTCCCCCCAGGCACCAAAAAGAATACAGTCAAGGCACCTGCTTGATCCAAGAAAATGTTTAATAGAAACAATTAAAAAATAATAATAGGCAGTTCCAAAGTGCAGGTGCTGCCACACTAAAAGATCGAGTTACAAATGTGAGGTGAATATTATGTATAATAATTATATTGCCTCTTGGCCTTTTGTCTAAGATTATGTCTGTGTCAGGCTTCGGGGAATCGGCTTCCTTCCTCGTGGCAGTAAATAAGCAGATCAAACAAAAGGAAATTCTGACCAGTTAGTTTCTTTCTTTAATAAACACAGTGAGAGACAAAATAAAGCGTCTCCCTAGAATGGCGGTGCTCCCAATTAAGACTCACCCATGAAATCTGAGTTTGTACCCACTGCGCTTTCTGTTCTAACACTTTCTGAGCTCTCTGTGTGTGGGGGTGGATACTATAGAGAGACTGAATCTGTTAACCCTCTCTCTTCCAGTGTTTCTTCTCCTAGATGTTCCCCCATCCAGTATTTCCCAACTTCTGCCTTCTGAACTATGTCCCTCTGCAAACCACTGTTCTAAATCTATACTGTCCTCCTGCTCCTGGGAAGATTCAGGAGCAGGGGGGAAGGGGAGGCTCCCACCATTCCTCCTCAGTGCAGCCCTCCTTAGCACGGTCCCTGACAGTGTATTATGTGGCACCTGTAGTTGTGCCAATTCTGCCAACCAAAGCAGTCACATGTGGCGTAAGATGACCCTGTAACCACCATTTAGGATAATACAGTGGACCCTCTGGATACGAATGTAATTCATTTCAGGGGTCTGCACGTACCCCAAAAAATCTGCAAGTAGAGGCACTTCTTCTGTACATGTGCACAGCGTGATAGAGTGCTTCTGCGCATGTGGTCAAAGGCCTGGAAACGATGCCTTATGAGGAACAGCTAAGGGAGCTGGGCATGTTTAGCCTGGAGAAGAGGAGGTTAAGGGGTGATATGATAGCCATGTTCAAATATATAAAAGGATGTCACATAGAGGAGGGAGAAAGGTTGTTTTCTGCTGCTCCAGAGAAGCGGACACGGAGCAATGGATCCAAACTACAAGAAAGAAGATTCCACCTAAACATTAGGAAGAACTTCCTGACCTTAAGAGCTGTTCGACAGTGGAATTTGCTGCCAAGGAGTGTGGTGGAGTCTCCTTCTTTGGAGGTCTTTAAGCAGAGTCTTGACAACCATATGTCAGGAGTGCTCTGATGGTGTTTCCTGCTTAGCAGGGGGTTGGACTCGATGGCCCTTGTGGTCTCTTCCAACTCTATGATTCTATGTTTCTATGTGTGAGGCATGCAGAGCACTTCTGTGCATGCGCGCACAGTGAAACCTGGAAGAATACACTTCCGGGTTTGCCGCGTTCACAGCCCAAAAGTTACGTTACCTGAAGATAATGTAACCCAAGGGTCCACTGTACTTTGAGGTCATTTTCTGAGTGTCCCCATGACACTCCCTCCTCTTATCATCCTCTTATGAGCCAGCTTGCTGGAAGCTGCCTTATAGCGAGTCAGGCCATGGCTCCATTCAGTTCAGCATTGTCTAACCTGACTGGCAATGGCTTTTCAGGGTTTCAGGCAGGGCTTCCTTTCCCTGCCCTGCCAGGAGATGTTCGGGATTGAAACAAGGAACGTGCTACAAAACAATACCTGCGCAGAGCAGAACAAACCACGTCGGGAGGGGAGGGTGAGAGGGAGGGAGTTGGCTGATGCACCTTTACCAGCAAAAGAGCTTAGGGGAGGAATAGTAAGGTTCCCAGAAAATGGTGTGTAGGATATCAACATTGCAGGGTTTTACAAGATAATGAGATTCACATGGCGCTCTCGAGCGGGAAAGCTTGCACTTGTCATGGTGGCACAGAGGGAAATTGCTGTAAAGGCAGGTCACTTGAAAAGGAGGTCCCAGTTCCTCTTCCCCAGTCTCTCATTTCTCAAGTAACATGATTGGAGAGGAGCCGAACGACATGGAGCAGCATGCTTCCCCCTCCATCCTGACAAGCCACAAACCACAGTGTCATTTTTTAATGATTCCACTGTTGGAAGTGCGAAGGCGATTCCTCTCCCCCGTCCGCTCTCCGCTTTTCCCGTCAACGTCGCATTCCTAGAATCTGCTCTAAATTGTGTGGCAGGGTTTCTCCCTCCCCTTTCCCTTTAATTAAAAGCCAGATCTGTAACTTTTAATCTCCCCGAATAGCGTCTCTTTAGCTGAGATTGACAAAGGCTGGCTGTGCCTCAGTCCCTTCAGCTGCTTTCACTTCCTTTCCTTTTCCTGCTTTTAAAATGTTTTTTATTGGTTTTATTAGAGATGTATAAGAAAATAGAAGAAGGGTACTAAACATGGCCCTAACTCCCCTCCCTCCCCGCCCCTACCCCTGATCCCACCAGCTGCCCGCTAAGTGTTCATGTGTGTATAATAATACATTCCTATTTTAGTTTTTCCTCCCACATTATTCCATCGGGGTTGTATTCAAGCATCCATCCTCCGTGAGGTTATCATCTCCATCTGAAGTATCAAGAAGTGTACCAGGTCACGGCATCCAGATTTGTAGCAAAGCAGCTCATAATGTATTTTATGAACCCTTTTCTTCAGCTTGGTTTTCCTGCATGTGGCATTCCTGCAGATCTAAGGACAAGGAGCAAAAGCCCTTTCCTATCTTTGGTCACAACACAATTGTCTGCAGTGCCCTTAAAATCATACAGCAAATCCAGAGCCTCATAGTCCTGGTGGCACCACAGTGGGAAGAACCAAGGCTCAGTGATAGAGCCTCAGTTTTGACCCCTGGGGCTAGAAGAGACCCTTGCCTGAAACTTTAGAGAGCCACTGGCAGTCAGTTTTGACAATAGGTGGACCAGGATTCTGCCTTGGTAGGAGGCAGCTTCCTATATCCCCCAAAGCACAGTGTCACAGCAACTGCTACTGCCCTGTGGGCACCTGCGGCATCCATTGGACCTGCCATCTTGAATTCTCCAAAGTGCCTCCGAGCCCCACTCTGAGGAATGAACATGCTGGACATGGCTATCTGCAGTTTCACTTGAACTGAAGCAGAGCACTTAGTCTCTAAAAATAAATTAAGAAAGAATGGTCACTGCCATTTCCCCTACTGCCATGGCAAGCTTGGACATGGGGGTACATGGGGGTACATGTGGGTACTTGATACAAGAGGTCTGATGCAAGCAAGGCTTGAAGAAGAGTTGAATTCTGTGTATTAACTCCATTTAAAATGGATTCCTCCTCCATCGCAATTGTGTGATGTAGCTAGGATCTCTTCAGCCCATGCCCTGGAGACTATCAGCTTTCTCCAGATGTGATCTTGCCATTACATTCTGCTTATTCACAATGATGCTGTAGTTACGTGTTTTTACTGCCTCCCCTTTTTCTATTTCGTAAATGGAATGTGTGGAAAGCCATTTTAAAAGCCAGTTTAATTACATGTTGTTCATAATAATTGGCAGGATGTTAATTGCACTTGCTCATAACTCTTTATGCTCGGCATTCCTAGCAGGGTCTGTTTTTATTGCCTTTGTAAATCCTGTCGCTGCACCTTACCATCAATCATATGCTTTAAGGTTTATTGCAGAATAGCACATGGTGCGGCTTTCTTGTGCAGCCAAGATAAGCAGATGAGTGGCCTTTAAAAATAGGACAAATGGACCTCCTCCCAAATTGTTAGCTTGTGTCCCCCAGTTCTCCAAAACACTGCACATGTCCTTCATGAAGCCATCAGTGCCCTTGCACAACAGGATGGTTTTGAGTCACATATTTCATGTGCAGCATACCCATCAACACACACATACGTGAACTCACCATTGTAAGCATATAGTTTGCATTAAGCTAGCTCAGCTTGCATTATAAGTGCAGGTGTGTTTCTGTGTTTCAGGGGACACAGGTGGCGCTGTAGGTTAAACTACAGAGCCTAGGACTTGCCAATCAGAAGGTCGGTGGTTCAAATCCCCGCGATGGGGTGAGCTCCCATTGCTCGGTCCCTGCTCCTGCCAACCTAGCAGTTCAAAAGCACGTCAAAGTGCAAGTAGATAAATAGGTACCGCTCCGGCGGAAAGGTAAACGACATTTCTGTGCGCTGCTCTGGTTCACCAGAAGCGGCTTAGTCATGCTGGCCACATGACCTGGAAGCTGTACGCCGGCTCCCTCGGCCAATAAAGCGAGATGAGCGCCGGAACCCCAGAGTCGTCCGCGACTGGACCTAATGATCAGGGTTCTCTTTACCTTTACCTTTTAAGCTAGCCCAGCTTGAATTATAAGTGCAGGTGTGTTTCTGTGGGAGCAGGGAGCAATATTATCTTAGGTCAGAATGATGATGGATTCCAGGAGTAATAAGTTGCTGAGTGAATGACTAGACTCTCCCCACCCCCAGAAATGTGTAATGCAGACGTGCCTTTAAGTCATTGTGTTTCCTTTGCATCACTGCATTTGTTGTATGGATCATTCCCCCTTTATTGCATCCCTTATTGCCATGTTTTATAGACTAGGATGATCCCGAAAATCTGCGTAGCTCAAAGTGCAATCTTTTGATTTGAATAGAGATTGCTCTATTTGCATAATGAGGTATGATGACTGAGTGATTAAGGCAGGTGGCTATAGCCATATACTGTTGCAAATTAAAGTATAATTGAGGGCCACTTCCCTTGTTATGTAACTGAAGTCATAGGAGTCTTTCTGTAAGGCACAGATTTGTTGCAAATATGACTCCCATCAAAAGCTCTCTGGAGCCACCAGTTTCCAGAGTCAATTCACTGGCATAACCATTTGGTTGGATACCACCCAATGGTCAACCCACAGAATTTGTATCATGTGGTGATTTCCTACTGGAATGAGAGGTGGTTCTTACCCTTGTCCATGTGGATGAGTTATTGAACCATTCTCCTGGCTTTTCGGATGATCTTTTGATCTAGGAAGGTCGTATATTGCAGGGAAGATGGCTTGTCAGCTCTGTTTGCTTATGAATGAAACTCAGTGCTTGCTTAGGCAGACTGTGTGCCAGTCTTAATAGTGGACCAGTTTAGCTTTATCTGCCTTAAATAAAACTTGATCCATGGCAACTGTGTTTTTCACCACTAGTGATGTAAACAGGGAAAGCCATGTCCCTCTGATAGACTCTCAGTGTCAACCTGATTTAGTTTACAGAGCACTTTGTCAGCCCATAGATACCTGCATATTGGTGTAACAAGGTTTCAGCGTCCATTTTATGTTGGGAAAAGCAGTGGGTTGGGTGGGAGAATTTGGAGCAGAGATAGCAGGGGGTGGGGTACCGCCTGACCCTTTCATGACACGTTGCTTTGCTGATGCAACTTCCGTCAAGCTCTTTATGCCTCTGATGGAAATTGTACATTTAAGAGGGCAAGCACATGCCTGGGACTCCACAACAGGAAGAGAGGCTTGAGTGGGTGGTAGGTTTTTGGGGTTTTTTGCAGAAAATGATGGACAACAAAAAGGCTAAGTACCCCCTGTTGCTTCTCCACTCCAAATCACCTCCTAAGCAATCTTTTTCCCTACCCAGAAGAACCATCAAGGTTTTGTTTCTTATGCACATTTGCACGAGACATATAGATCTGCTTTTATGTTCTTTGTTCAGCGAGACTTCAAATTTGACTGCAAGGCTGCTAAACCTTAGAATGGCAAAATAAAAACTGCCAAACCCACTTTTATCTGAAAAATCGAACAAAACATTCCTGCAGTAAACACCCACACACCCACACCCAATTTTAACATTCCATGCACAAAGAACCAAAAGTTTGGATGGAACAGCCTCCACTAATTGTGCTTTGAGTAGCCCCTGGCTCTTCAGTAATATTCCAGATGCTGCTGCAAAGATCATCCCTAGATGTTTTCTAATTATTACTGTCATGGACTCCCTTGCCTCATATCATGCCTCCTGACCTGTGGTCTTCTGCGTGGCTGTATAATTCTTCTAAATATGCAGTCATCCACAATCTGAGCCAAACATTAACATCTATGCAGGTGCTGGAAAACTGCTACGTACGTTAGCTCACAAATGATTCTCAGAAGCGTTGCCATTGGGTGGGTCTGTTTCTTACTGAAACCATATTAAATATGGTTGAAAGAGCACATTGCGGGCTGCTTGTTTTGATTTGGCAGTTTCCCACTGGTGGCGGAGGATCCCTTGTTAAATCATTCTCAGCACAGTTTGTGAAAGACCCCTTCTGCATTAAAATCCAGCTTCTGCTCTGAACTGAATGCAATGTAATAATCGGCTGATGTTGCAGTCAAGCACTCAGGTGTGTCTTTAAAGTGGATTTGGAAATAAACACACACACATCATTTTCTACTCCAAGGTATTAGGGAAAGGAATGAAACATGAGCTCATGGGCATTTATGCCACGGTATCAGTTCTCTGAATGTCTCTGGTATTCAATATTTGGTAATTGTTTCTCCACTATCAGGAGGAATTCATGTCTTGTAATTTTGTTGCTTTTCCACAAGAAAGTAATATTACTTTAGTATTTAAAAGGCAGTTGCTAGCGATTAGGTGTTTTAAAACATGGGTACTGAGTGTTCTGAGAGTATCAATTTTCTCGTTTTGTATATTAATGCAATGGCTCATTTTATGGGTATGAACTTTGAAACATTTGTTTTATGGCCACATGGTGGTGGTGTGACTCATAGGCAAATGTTTAGGCCAGACATGTGTTATCAGTGTGAGGTCAATTTTTTGTCATTATTTATCATTGTTTTCAATGATCTGTTCCTTTTATTTGCAGCTGGACTTTTCCTTTCCTTTTTCTGCTTTGCATTATAAGAGGCGTGTCTTCCCCCCCTTTTTCTGTATGGCATTCCCCTTGCACAACTTACTTTTTGCTTGGTTGGGGAATACTGCGAGGAGAAAAAGGAGCCCAATTCTCTAAAGCTGGGATGAACTACATGTTACGCAGCAGCTGCAAATAAAGGACTCAGCTACATTTGTAAAGATAAAGCGCTTTATATGCGTTATAACACTATGGCACCAGGTGGTGCTGTGGAGTCCCGTTGTGTCCCCTTCTTTGTTGCAAGACATCCTTTGGTCTCTGTATTTTGTTATGGGAGTGGTTTTAACCCTTTCCCTGCCAGCCACTTCCCCCCTCTCAAACTTTACCTGCCACCCCACTTGCCCTTGTTCTGGACTTGTGTTTACCTCACAGATTCAGGTCTGGGACAGTGGGGCAGGGGGAGGGAGCAGCTGGGAGGAGATTTGGGGAAATGCAGCCTTCAGGGAATGGGTTGAGCATTCCTTCCTCCTCACAGCTGCAAAGCTCCCCTCTCATGGTTTGTTTGTTTTTTTGCAGTGGAATGAAAAGGAAAAAGCCCTGTCAGACTAACATTTATTTTTCAGAACACGTCCCACAAGCTCACTTAAATTTAATTCAGTCCTTTGTAAGCCTTAGCACCGAACTAAGGGTAAAACTACACATTACACTGCAATTGTATGTAGTTTTACGCTTAGTTTTACCCTTACAAAGGATTGAATTAAATTTAAGTGAGCTTGTGGGACGTGTTCTGAAAAATAAATGCTCCTGCTCTCTCCTCCCCGCCCCTCACCTCAATCAGAAGGTTACCCCGCTCCTGAAGGTTAGGATGCTTGTCAGTCCAGCTTGAGCAGAGAAACATAGGGACAATTTAGCACGGCTGTGGGAATCTTTCCAAAATGCTTAATAATTTGCAACCTGGAAGCCCCAGGTGTTCAATAAAAGAAAAGCCAGCCCTCCTTTTCCAGCACTGTCCCTTTTCCCTCTTTGTGGACATAATTACTGTATTCTGCTAAATTAATCCAGCCGGGTGCCTAGTTAGAATTATATCTGTAAAAGCACATTTTCAAATTAACAGAAGGCAGGAAAAAAGGAGCAGGGAGGAAGAGTACAAGTGCAGACACACAGGATGACACTAAGGGTTGGTGGTTTTGTCATATATATATATATATATATATGCAGGTTTTGGTGTCCTCGGGTGTCTTCCCGTGTAAAAGTTGGGGTGTCTAGGCGACGTTTCGACGAGGTCTCACTCGTCATCTTCAGGCTGGTGCTTTCGGCTTCTTGTTACTGGAACAGAGCGGGATCTCAATGTTTGAGTTCCTATAAATACTGTAGAGGGGGTGTGGTGTCTAGCCTCCAATGTTCTGGGCAGAGAGGAAGTTCCCAGGCTAGTGTGCCTTTTCTTCTTTTGTTCCTTAATTACTTGAGAGATACCTTGAGTGATTTCTTGAGTGATATCCTGAGTACCACTTAGGTGGGTCATTAGGTGTGGATTAGTTGCTAAAGTCTTTGTGTCTTGACCTCTTGAACTTTGTGAAGAGTTTTCCTGAGAAGATGGCTGTATTGCACTTAGTTGTGCTTTGGCTTGGCTTCGTGTATAGGGGCGAGCTGTGGTTTTGTGGCTTGTGTCAGCCAGATCTGCCACCTCCGGATGCCGCACCCCCCTGCAATCCCTACACAGATCTGGCTGACACAAGCCACAAAACCACAGCTCGCCCCTATACACGAAGCCAAGCCAAAGCACAACTAAGTGCAATACAGCCATCTTCTCAGGAAAACTCTTCACAAAGTTCAAGAGGTCAAGACACAAAGACTTTAGCAACTAATCCACACCTAATGACCCACCTAAGTGGTACTCAGGATATCACTCAAGAAATCACTCAAGGTATCTCTCAAGTAATTAAGGAACAAAAGAAGAAAAGGCACACTAGCCTGGGAACTTCCTCTCTGCCCAGAACATTGGAGGCTAGACACCACACCCCCTCTACAGTATTTATAGGAACTCAAACATTGAGATCCCGCTCTGTTCCAGTAACAAGAAGCCGAAAGCACCAGCCTGAAGATGACGAGTGAGACCTCGTCGAAACGTCGCCTAGACACCCCAACTTTTACACGGGAAGACACCCGAGGACACCAAAACCTGCATTCCTGTACCCGTGAAAATCTACGAAAGCAAATATATATATATATATATATATATACACACACACACACACACACACACACACACACACACACATATATGAGAGAGAGAGAGAAAAGGTGATCTGCTGAGAAGTTAATTCTGAAGTTTGTAAGAATTTCCTAAGCAGAAATGGCCTAACCGCACTGAAGCTGTTTCAATGTAGGCTGAGAAAAACACAAGAGCCCCACTGTCTCAGGCCAATGGCCTTTATGCGCAGATTTGCATAAAGATTGCATGTGCTGATTTATATTTATAGGTGCAAATTTAGAAATGACAATGTCATTTAGAGATGGGACCGCATTTTTTTCTAGTGAGAGCCCGGCAGCCAAAAGGACCACCACGATCTCACACAATTTTTGGGTTGCACTTTTTGGGGGGGCATGGTGCCCAAGAATACTGTTGCTAATAGGTAAACTAATAGGTTACATAATTAGTAACTTGTTGTTTAGTCGTTTAGTCGTGTCCGACTCTTCGTGACCCCATGGACCAGAGCATGCCAGGCACTCCTGTCTTCCACTGCCTCCCGCAGTTTGGTCAAACTCATGTTGGTAGCTTTGAGAATACTGTCCATCCATCTCGTCCTCTGTCGTCCCCTTCTCCTTGTGCCCTCCATCTTTCCCAACATCAGGGTCTTTTCCAGGGAGTCTTCTCTTCTCATGAGGTGGCCAAAGTATTGGAGCCTCAGCTTCAGAATCTGTCCTTCCAGTGAGCACTCAAGGCTGATTTCCTTCAGAGTGGATAGGTTTGATCTTCTTGCAGTCCATGGGACTCTCAAGAGTCTCCTCCAGCACCAGAATTCAAAAGCATCAATTCTTCGGCGATCAGCCTTCTTTATGGTCCAGCTCTCACTTCTATACATCACTACTGGGAAAACCATAGCTTTAACTATACGGACCTTTGTTGGCAAGGTGATGTCTCTACTTTTTAAGATGCTGTTTAGGTTTGTCATTGCTTTTCTCCCAAGAAATTAGTAACTAATAGGTTATTTATTTACCTAAAGCATTGTTTTATGCTTCGGCTGGAAAAAGTGCTAAAACAATGCTTTATTCAGCTGAAAAGACTTACAAAATGGTTCAGAAAGATCAGAAACAAGACAATTCCCTGCCCTCAGGCTTACAATCTGAAAAACACAAGAAAGGGGGATTGGGAGGGAGGAAAGGGAAAAAGCAAACTCAACACTAATCCTAAAATGCAAGTGCTGGAGTGGTGATGACACGTGAATTATACCAATACATTAGCTTCTGAGAGAGCAATTGTTGTCTGTCTGATCTAAGCAGCTTCTGCTCACACTTCCTGTTCCTGTCATACTGTATAATGTTGCTTGTGGTCTGCCGCTGCAGCAGCAGTGTTGAGGCTATCTGATTTTTCTCAGTAATACTAGTATCCTGCTAACAGTAAGTTGATACCACCTCAAGCCCCAGAGCAGATGGTAGGCTGCTCACAGTTCAGAAGGAAGCTTTGGCTGGCCTCCAAGAAGTAGCCTTGCACGCCAGCCTCCTTTGTGACTTATGTATTGCCAGAAAAGAGGAAATGCAACAAGGAAACAGAGGACAAAAGAGGACACTTATTTGCGAAAGAATTGCATATGCTAATTTGCAAGTGTATATGCAGAAATAGAATCATCTCCTGTGGGTTAAATAGAAAGACAACACATCTCACCAGAGTGACAAAGGATTGAAGAAGCGTAGTAGCTTAGTGGTAGAGTATCTGTCTGTATATCCCATCCTTCCTCCCTAAGGGTCCCAGTAGTGGAAGACCTTCAGGTCTCAAATTTCAGCAGCAACCTGTGCAGTGCCAAACCTTTGTGCCCCTGCCTCTTGCCTTCCATTCTACATAATGGTTGCGGGTGCCCCCAAAGCTTCACACCCAGTGTGACAGAACTGGTTACGCTCCCCTAAATCCACCCCTGAGCCCAGGGCGGCAAACAACAAACCAAAAGTAGGTGCCGAAAATACAGCAGTCTAATATTCAAAGGGGTGGTATTCCAAAGGCTGGGTGTCACAACACTAAAGGCCCATTTTTCATATTGTGCAGAATAATAATAATAATAATAATAGTAATAGTAATAGTAATAATAATAATAATAATAATAATAATAATAATAATAATATAATAATAATAATAATAATAATATAATGATAATTTATACCCTGCCACTCTGGGTGGCTCCCAACAGAATATTAAAAACACAATAAAACATCAAACATTAAAAACTTCCCTAAACAGGGCTGCCTTCATATTTCTTTTAAAAGTAGGATAGTTGCTTATTTCCTTGACATCTGATGGGAGGCCGTTCCACAGGCCAGACACCACTACCGAGAAGGCCCTCTGCCTGGTTCCCTGTAGCTTGGCTTCTCACAGTGAGGGAACCGCCAGAAAGCCCTCAGAGCTGGACCTCAGTGTCTGGGCTGAACGATGGGGATGGAGATGCTCCTTCAGGTAAACTGGGCCGAGGCCGTTTAGGGCTTTAAAGGTCAGCACCAACACTTTGAATTGGAAATGTACTGGGAGCCAATGTGGATCTCCTGATTAGACTGTACCTGCAGAAAGCCCTCAGCTGCAGAGCACAATGATTGATTGGGTGTATAAGGGGTGCGATGATCTTTCAGGTACACCAGCCCAAACTTAGCTATTTGGCAAACTAGTAAACTTTGACAGATCTCCATGAGATGGGCCATGTGATAAATCAATGGTGTCCAACATCATCAGTTTAATTCTGGATTCTGATTGTAGCTTGTTTTGTTCCTTCCTTTCCTCTGCAGAGGCTCAAGGCAACAACATAAAGTTCCAAAGCAGTCTCCCATCAGCAGGTTCGCCATACTAGGTGCCTTTGGAACAGGGGTAGAAAACACAGTGCTCTACAGATATTGCTGGACTCCAGCCCCCCATCAGCCTCAACCAGGTTGGCCAATGGCTAGGGATAATGAGAGTTGTCATTCAGCAGTCTAGAGGGAACCTCTTCCTCTGTTCTGGAACCTACGTTTCTGCCTCTGTCTATATTATTCATCTGTGCCATATTTCTGACTGGCCTGCTCCTTTGTGCTTGCGTGCTTGCACAAAGTGAAGATATGAATTGCATTGCTTTAGGGTGAAAAATAACCAACTAGGGAAAAGGTAAAATGTAGTGGTCGGAGCTATTGTTCGTCAATACATCGTCCATTCTCTTCCTCCTCATCCTCAGGATGCAATTTCTGAAAAATAATATCTGCCTAGCCCTCTCATGACCTCAAAGGTATCTTTCCCCCTACTCTGCCATCCTGGCTGCAATTTGAAATAGGGTTTCTTTTGTGCGAGGTGAGGTTAATCACCTTCCAAAGGCACAGTTAGTGTCATCTAACTCCAAGCATGTTGGGCTTCCAGCAATCACTGGTTGTAACGATTTTTCCAGTGCCGCCCCCCCTTCCCCAACTTGTATCAAAGCTTATTCTCAATGTTTGATTCTGAGGGAGAAAATGACCCACTGTTCCTTGTTGAATTTTATAAGCACAGATCTCTATTTTTTTTTATTAACCTTTTCTTTATGAAAATTAAAACCAAGCAACACTTTCTCCTTCCTAGGGCTGCATTCAGACAGCCTTATTCCCTTGTTGTTGTTGTTTAGTCATTTTGTCGTGTCTAACTCTTCGTGACCCCATGGACCAGAGCACGCCAGGCACTCCTGTATTCCACTGCCTTCCGCAGTTTGGTCAAACTCATGCTGGTAGCTTCGAGAACACTGTCCAACCATCTCGTCCTCTGTTGTCCCCTTCTCCTTGTGCCCTCCATCTTTCCCAACATCAGGGTCTTTTCCAGGGAGTCTTCTCTTCTCATGAGGTGGCCAAAGTATTGGAGCCTCAGCTTCAGGATCTGTCCTTCCAGTGAGCACTCAGGGCTAATTTCCTTCAGAATGGATAGGTTTGATCTTGCAGTCCATGGGACTCTCAAGAGTCTCCTCCAGCACCATAATTCAGAAGCATCAATTCTTTGGCGATCAGCCTTCTTTATGGTCCCTTACATTCGTGAAAAAGTAACAGGTTATTCCCTTACCTGTTACTTTTTCACATTCATACTTTTCACAGAAGCCACTTCTGGGAAATCTAGTGGTATCCTGTGGACATTTAGTGCTCATTTCTGTATTGATCACCTCCACTAAAATACCATTTGCAAACCCGTTCATTCACCTGGAAAATCGCAGGAGTTCTGTGCTGTGATTTTCCACTGTTTTCATGGATCATGCAATGTGACAAAATTTGGGGTGATATTCCATCGTACAGTCATTTCCCACCATTTACATCATGGGTCAATTGTGGAGAAACAGAGGCACGCACAGGCATAAAGACAGGTGACATGGTCAACGATATCTGCTGTTGTTTCACACCGTGGTCGCAGGTGTGAATGTAATTTAGCAAGACATGTTGGTATATTGATCAAAAAGCACACTGTTCCATAGCACAACAGAAGTAATGCAGAACGTTAGCAACTGTGACAGAGGCGCCAGCATTGTAACCAGAAAAAAACCTAACTCAATAATCCCTGTGTCTGAAAGTGCCCCAAGACCCCTTCCACTTATGGAACATTGTGCATATTTTCATTCTAGTTCTGAAGCTTCCCATGCCTAATATTTAAGGACAGTGGAGGGTTAGTACACAACATGTTGTAACCCCTCACTCAAGCAGATCATTCTGGTTTCATTTCCATGGTGCTTTTAATTAGCTTTAAGATGGCTTTATAAGAGTAACATTCACCCACCTCCCCACCTGCAAAAAATAAATAAAATGCTACTAGATGCGAAGGGGGAGAAGAAATCTTTTTAAAGTTTAAGTTCACAGAGGCAATATCTATTGTAGGAGCAGCCTTTGACCTTTTAAGTTTCAGACCCGGTTTTATGTGTAATTCAATTGCCAGGCTAAGTGGATATAGCCAAAGACATTCACAGCAACCCTTACATAAAGGAAATAAATATATGAGAAAGGCAGCCCAAAACAATCCCACCCAGCTATTCTCTTCCTTGTTTACACTTATTGGCAAGGACATTGTTGTTGTAGCTATTTATTTTTTTATTGAAGGTAGATCGATCTTATAACCAATATTAATTAACACAATGATTTGTTGCACACTTTGGGGAACTGTGGCGATGTGTGTGGGGTGTGTGTGTGTTATGTACTAAGCTTGGATCCTAGAACAATAGGCAACAACTATCATAGAATGCAAAAACTGATTGGCTTGCAGGAAAAGACCAATCAGGTTCCAGGAGGAAGTTAATCAGCCTTTTAGGCTGGTAGGATCACAGAATGCAACAACTGATTGGCCTGCAGGAAAAGACCAATCAGGCTCCAGGAGGGAAGCAGAATCAGCCAATCAGACGGGACTCATTGTGTAAATAATGTATATAAAAGCTTGAGGTTTGGGGGGCAAATCAATCACTGTTTTACAAGCTGCAATAAAGAGCATGGAATCACTACAGGACTCCGATAATATTTCAGGGGGGCTGTAATATTTCAGGCCCAGTGTGGCTAATTAGATGGGAGCCAGCTATGACCAGGAAGTAGCTATCCCCATTGAAAGATGATCACGCACTTTCAAAATGCATTGCTACATCATTTGTTGATCTGGGCACTGGGAAGTGTATTAGGACTTTGGGCTGGGCGTGGAAAGACATGGCAAAATCTGCTCAGTGGGTGAGAGTGATTTAATTAATCTGGCCAATTGTGGCAGCTAGGAAATAAACTCTTGCGGGTTGTCAGGACAGATCAGTCATGCTGCCCGTTCAGTCCTGGGACTTTTGAAAAATGTCGAGATGGTGAAATGTAGACATGGACTTTCATACCTGCCCCAAGTTATAGAAGGCAATGCCTTTATAAATCATTCGTAAATGGAGCTTACCCCCATAGGAACCTTAATTTTTGTCCCCCATGCACTGCCCTGGTCACATACATACTAAACTACTGCAATGTGCTCCACTTTGGAGGTTGAAAGAAGCACCATGGAGCGAGTTTTACAAGGTGTGGGGAGGCTCGGAAACCCAGCAGAGCTTCAAAGGAGAGGTGTGGGGATCCTGCCGGAATGCAAAATAATTATTCCCTTCCCATCACCACCACCCCTAAGCTAAGAGACAGAAGAAAGCCTGCATTTTGAAACACATTATTTCTTCTGTTCCTTACCCTAGCGGTGGCAGCTATGGAAGGGTGACAAAGGGGAGAATTAATTCTCTCTCTCCTTCATCCTCTCCTGCTGTGACTGCCACTGCTGTTACCATACCCTCCAACGTATCTCCAATGAAAATAGACGTCCCATTCCATAATGATATTTTTACTATTTCTACCCCACACATCTTACTGGGTTGCCCCAGCCACTCTGGGCAGTTCCCAACATATATAAAAACATAATAAAACATTAAACATTAAAAAAAAAAAAACCCTTCCCTATACAGGATTGCCTTCAGACGGCTCTGGGGTCAGATAACTCCATACCCTCCAATGTTTCTCCAATGAAAATGGGGTATCATAAGGAAAAGTGGGTCATTCCGGGATCAGAAACCAGGACAGCTTCCCTAAATCACAGACATCCCTGGAAAATAGGGAGACTTGGAGGGTCTGTACTACTGGAGTAAGAGAGAGAAGCACTTTCATCAAACCACTTCTTCCTCCTTGAGAAAGGGCCATTTGTATTGCCCCTAAGCTGATGTGTTGTTGGGAACAAGCCTTGTTCCAGCAGAAAGATGCTTCTTCTTCTTTGGTGATCACTCATAGCCGAGTGATCTTAACGGTGTGTCTGTAGATGCAATTGGGGGGAGGAACAACAACAACAACAACAATTTATTATTTCTACCCCGCCCATCTGGCTGGGTTCCCCCAGCCACTCTGGGCAGCTATTGGGAGCCCACTTTAATCTCCTGATTGTTCCTTTGAAACCCTGAACTTAAAATTTATACACTAAAACACATTGGCTCCCAGTACGTTTCCGAGCACGATTCAAAGTGTTGGTGCTGACCTTTAAAGCCCTAAACGGCCTCAGTCCTGTATACCTGAAGGAGCGTCTCCACCCCCATCATTCAGCCCAGACACTGAGGTCCAGCGCCGAGGGCCTTCTGGTGGTTCCCTCATTGCGAGAAGCAAAGCTACAGGGAACCAGGCAGAGGGCCTTCTCAGTAGTGGCGCCCGCCCTGTGGAACGCCCTTCCAGCAGATGTCAAAGCGATAAACAACTACCTGACATTCAGAAGACATCTTAAGGCAGCCCTGTTCAGGGAAGTTTTTAACGTGTGGTATTTTACGGTATTTTTGGTTTCTATGGAAGCCGCCCAGAGTGGCTGGGGAGGCCCAGCCAGATGGGCGGGGTATAAATAATAAATTATTATTATTATTATTATTATTATTATTATTATTATTATTATTATTATCATCTTTAAAGCAGTTTACAAAAAAATAGATATCAGGTATGACATCTGGTGCAAGGTAGGTCAGCGTGGGTTCCCCAGAATGACCGAAATGGAGAGGCCTGATGGGCCATATTTGGTCCATAGGCCAGAGGTCTCTCCCCACCCCCTTCACATGTTTGGATGAAGTGGGAAATTGTTTTCAAAAGTATACTGCTGTCTTATAATGTCCAGGTTTTGTTGTTGTTTCAATGTATTTTATGCTTTGTGATTAGGTATGCTGCCTTGTAACATCTTGTGTCCCCAAAGACGGCCCATAAACTTTAGGCATGTCTGGCTAGGTGTATCAGTTTCTCAGGGCTCTGGGGCAAGATTAAAAGCACATTCTAAGCTTCCCTTTCCTCCTCTCTTCTTGCCTTGCCTGGTTTTCATGAAGGCAGTTCTGTCTTCAAGGAAGCATGCATGAAGACATTGCAAGGGAAGCAAAATCCGTCGGTGTCTTGAAATGTAAAATTAGAATGAAAGGTGTGCAGTTCTACAGAGGTGAAATAAACCTTGGGTTCTTGCAACAGTTCACTATCAAGGGCAAAGTACTAAGGTATTAAGGTCAGGAGAGGGCTTCATTAAAATATATTTATTCACAGTTGACTCTCAGGCAAGACTCAAGGGTACTGTTTGTAAGGTGTACAAATCTAAGCAACACTGCTTTCCCGGGGACATCTTCAGAGAGTGCACTTCGTGAACCCCCAGAGGCAAGTGAGCAATGAAGTAAATAAATAAACCGAGCTCTATTTTGCATAGGATGTCTTCTTCCTTCCTGGATCACACATTTTATATTCTGAGCATCCATGAAAGAGTCTAAGACTGACTTGGTAGTTCTCAACAGCTGGAAAAGGCTCTGAGCTTACAATTATTTTTTAAAACAACAACAACAACCCTGCCCTATTTCCTCCTGAACTGCTGGGGAATTTAAGACCTTCCCTGGAGAATATGTGCCATGGATGAATTTGGCTGCAGTTATGGACACAGTTTATTAGCATTGTTTAATACTAATTTCATATCACTGAAGGAAGCAATTGTTTTGGTACTTACTCCTTCTAGTCCACAATACTAATCCTAGATCTGCTGTGATGAGCAAGTTAGGATGAGGTGGATCTCTGGCTAGGCTGACTAGTTCCTGGCTCAGCCAGGCTACACCTGTGTAAGTCCCCAACCACGGCACAGCTGGAGAAATGTAGCTCCCCCATCTGGACTCAGCCAGGGCCTAGTGTCAGTTTGCATTTCTTAGTGCAGAAAGTATTGATCTGATGCGTAGAAATCTTTCCTATTCTTCTTAATTCAAGAGAGTTCTGGAAGCTTCTCTGTGTGAAAGAAACAAGCAGAAGGTTCCTGATGTTTGGGTTATTCCTTCTGAGAAGCTGAGTACAGCTGGTTTAAACTGGTTCTGTTGTCTCTTTCAGTCAAAGTCATGCTGACTATAATAGTGAGGCCAAAAGGAACCTGGGTTTCACTTTCACTTTCACTTTCTAACTTTTTCCCTTCTGGTGTGGCGTTCTGTATGTACAGTGGTACCTTGGGTTAAGTACTTAATTCATTCCAAAGGTCTGTTCTTAACCTGAAACTGTTCTTAACCTGAAGCACCACTTTAGCTAATGGGGCCTCCTGCTGTTGCCGCTGTGCCGCTGGAGCACGATTTCTGTTCTGATCCTGAAGCAAAGTTCCTAACCTGAAGCACTATTTCTGGGTTAGCGGAGTCTGTAACCTGAAGCATATGTAACCTGAAGCGTATGTAACCCAAGGTACCACTGTAGTGTTAAGGTTTAGACTTGTTATGAGCTGTTGTAAGTTTAAGTCTGCTGCAACTGGGTTTCTTATGGACATTGCCAGTCCTGAATGTATTGGATTTGTGACCCTTATGCTCATTTGCCTACAAGTTGCAGTAAAGCACTGCTGGATGAAATACTAATTGCCTCTGGTCTATTTTTGGGGAATCCTGCAACGTGTTTAAGTTTTTACTCTGCTAACTATACATTGGAATCTACTCTGGATAAATATTGAGTAGAATTCAATGACACCTTAGTGGCTCAGCTGAGCCTAGTAGATCTTACAGTGGAAACGGGCATTCTAGATGAGTGACATCAGTGGTAAAGCAGGGCTTACACTGGATATTAATTCTGTTCAGCTCAGGGCTCCTCCACATTTCTGTTTGTTCCATGTTTTCTTCCATTTGCCCATAACTTTTAGGCACCAAGGGGTTTTAGGGTCCAATATGTTTTTCTTTCGATCCATCGCTTTCCCTGGGTAAACCCACTGTATAGCACTGAATTGGAACAAATAGGATGAAAGAAAAACCTTTCCAACCTGTGTCTAGAAATCACAGAAGAAATGGGAGTGTTGGCGAGCCCTTGGTCACTTTACCTGGCAACTCAGCAGAACTTACACCACCTGTTTTATTGGTATAAGTCAAACGCCACTTGGTTTTTCCCTCTGCCAGCCTCAGACTAGCTCTGCTGGCAGTAGCCCTGCTCCTGAACAAAGTTCAAATTAGCCATACTTTGGGTTGGCTTAACTTAACATATAATTATTATTATATTTATTTATATCTTGCCTTTTTCTCAGGCTGGGACTCAAAGCAGCTTCCACAAATTAAAACAACGCAGTTAAAATGCTGGAAGCAACAACTGGAAGTGGAAAGAAAGCAGCAAAACGCATAAGCGGCAAACTTCAAAAGATGTTTATACAAAGATAAAGGGAAACAATTTGAATGAAAAGTAAATGGGGAACAAAATTTTTGTTGCATTGACACCTGCAGTTGTTCTAACCTAATTTTGACATGCTGATTTCATATCTGAAGTTGGTTTTTTTCTGAAGGCTCTAGGGTTTTTTTGCAATTCATGTTTTTTCACTTTTCACCATAATCTTTCTTTTTCACAATGCAAGAATTCAATATTTTATTAAACACATAGCCAAAGTAGTACAATATGAGTATAAATGTAAGTGACTTATATAGCGTTGAACACGACATGTATATCATTGAAAATGACATGTCTATCCATGTACAGTTGGAGGTATGCAAAAAAATGTATTCCCTTGAAAAGAAAAATTAAGTTTGAAAACAATAATTACCATGTGGTTAGGGTAGATCAACGTGTCAGTGTCCACTTATCCACAGTGTAAATATGACATATTGGCAAAAGTTGGAAATTGCAAGATAACTATAGCATGTACATAAAAATTGATTTCAGATTTGAAATCAGCATTGAAAGAACATATAAGAACAGTTGAAAAATCTCATGCAACAGAAAATGAAAAAAAAATTGTTCCCCAGTAGGCGCTGTTTCTTGGCAAACGGAAAACGTGGTAGAATAAAAAGGAGTGACCCTACTCTGATCTCTCCTAAAAGTGTGCAAACTGGTAACCAAGCGAACTGATGGAAAGCAGAAAAAGGGAAACGAGTGTAATAAAGACAAACTGAAACATTGATTTTAAATTATTGGGAAAGAGAAAGGGAATGGAAAATACACCACCCACCACTCTTCTAAATGCCTTGCTTTCCCAGGCAGCACTCACAGAACAACAGGGAAAAGCAAAACAAATGGTTTTATTTGCTTCAGCATCCCTCCCCTAAACCTCTGTGATTGGAGCACTTTGGGGAAAGAATGTATTGTGAGTAAACCTAGACCTGCCCATCAAAGCAAAAGAGGCCCTCCTCCTCCATTTCCTCCCCACTTCAGCTCTTGGCATTCCATTAGTTGGCTTGGTTTCACTTTACAACTAAATGCAGCGGTTCCTTTCTAGTAAAGTGCAAATAGTAGCATTTTGGGGACACTCAGGTCCACTCTTGATTTTAGAGAGTGTCTAATGTGACTCAGTACGCTTTGTTAACAGCACAGTAATTTGGGCTTAGCACAGAGCTGATGGACACCTTTATTATTTTGTGTTTTTATATTGTAAACCACCCTGCCATTTGTGGATGAAGAGTGGTATAGTTGTTGGCATCTGACTGTCTCGAGAGACAATGGAGTGTGCCTCTGGGGATGAAGTCAAACCACTGCGTTAACAGGACTGAGGTGACTGTCTGTCCCTCACTTCCCTCTACAGCAGCCTTTCTCAACCTGTGGGTCCCCAGATGTTGTTGAACTGCAACTCCCATCACCCCTAGCTAGCAAGGCCAGAGCTCAGGGATGATAGGAGTTGTAGTCCAACAACATCTAGGGACCCACAGGTTGAGAACCGCTGCTCTACAGCATCTGAAGAAACTGCCTTCTTGACCATTGGACCATTATTGGTCTTGTCTGCCCAATCCACTGGAGCCTGTTTTCAAATGCCAGGAGACATCCCAACTCACAGAGGGCTTGAGACCCATTGGCTACCCTCACCTGGTTTAGCTGGCCAGTTGAAGCCATTCCTGGGATGTGGCTGCTGTTGCATGCTGACAACTTCTAGGAGCCACTGGTGAGAGCTGAGTGCAGGGTTGGGACCAAAGGTGAGCAGACTACCCCAGAAGGAGCATGGTGTGTCCCCCACCAGAGGGAATACCCCTCCCCTAACACCCCAAACACCTGTGGTATGGTATAGAAATATACTATACTATACTATACTATACTATACTATACTATACGGACACAGGTGGCACTGTGGGTTAAACCACAGAGCCTAGGACTTGCTGATCAGAAGGTCGGCGGTTCGAATCCCCGTGACGGGGTGAGTTCCCATTGCTCGGTCCCTGCTCCTGCCAACCTAGCAGTTTGAAAGCATGTCAAAGTGCAAGTAGATAAATAGGTACCACTCCAGCGGGAAGGTAAACGGCATTTCCGTGTGCTGCTCTGGTTTGCCAGAAGCAGCTTAGTCATGCTGCCCACATGACCCGGAAGCTGTACGCCGGCTCGCTCGGCCAATAAAGCGAGATGAGCGCCGCAACCCCAGAGTCGGTCACGACTGGACCTAATGGTCAGGGGCACTTTTACCTTTACCTTTTTATACTATACTATACTATACTATACTATACTATACTATACTATACTATACTATACTATACTATAAATAATATAATCTAATATGATATAATGATGATATAATGTGTGTGTGTTACAAAAGGAAGTAGAGAGCTTCAGATCAAAATCTTTTATAAAGCAAAGGTTCTTGCAAATGAGAATTGCTCTCAATCAAGCTACATTGAGTGCAGAAAATATAAAATACGACCTTCATTCAACTTTTGTAATTGTTTGAATAGATGGATTTCTTTTTCCTCTGAAGTCTGAAATTTTGACATTCAATATTTTTCTGCTGCAAATCAAAAGGTAGATGTTGCATTTTAAGATTTTATTTGACAGTTATGGCTGCTTATCACATAACTTTTTTGAAGCTGTGTTATGACTTATGCAGATCACCTCAAAGCCTGAAATATTACTACTGCTTTTTATAATACCACTTTTAATTTGTGAAGTCTGTTACTCTGTAATTACTTTATATTTGGATCACAGTGCTGTTCTGTCCTGCAGTCAACCATAGCTACCAGATGAAAGACTGAGATAGAAAATATATAATATTGGGATATTTGGTGACAAAGGGTTAGGGAAAATGAGTAATGGGTAGGGAATAGGGAAGTGTGAGGTACTTCTCAGTAAATAAATAATGGAGATATTCTCCACATATATCAGACTCCTCCCCCAAAATCTATAAAGATATCCTTTGATTGGCATTGAATACCTCAACCAGAATTGAGCAAATCATGGGAAAGGGATTGATAGAGTGAGCAGAACTCTCCTATCTATCTCTGGGACCCAGCAGAGCTGTATTTTAGTCATCCCCACTTCTTAAAGCAACTGATTCCTGATTCCCTCATACTTTGCTTCATGATGTGAATTTGCTCTGAACATTTTGAGCCAGTTATTCCTGCCCCCCCCCCGCTGCTTCATCATAATGACAAATCGGTTCTGTACCTGGAATGGGACAAGGCTTGTGACCAGGTGAGCAATGGCGAGTCAGCAGGTGTAGCACAGCAGGTTTCACTCGCCTTCGCAGTTTTTGCCGTATGTCATTTCAGGCCCCATTCAATTTTTGTATTGTAGGAGTAAAAAGGTAAAGGTACTCCTGACCATTAGGTCCAGTCACGGATGACTCTGGGGTTGCAGTGCTCATCTCGCTTTATTGGCTGAGGGAGCCGGCATACAGCTTCCGGGTCATGTGTCCAGCACGACTAAGCCGCTTCTGGTGAACCAGAGCAGCGCACGGAAATGTCATTTACCTTCCCGGCGGAGCGGTACCTATTTATCTACTTGCACTTTGATGTGCTTTCGAACTGCTAGGTTGGCAGGAGCTGGGACTGAGCAACGGGAGCTCACCCCGCCGCAGGGATTCGAACCGCTGACCTTCTGATCAGAAGTCCTAGGCTCTGTGGTTTAACCAACAGTGGCACCTGTATCCCTATTGTAGGATTGCGTCGTGAAAATAGCTTTTTGGAACACTGGATGGAATTCAGTTAAGTCCTACTCAGTAGACCCACTGAAATGAATGGACCTGTCTTCAATGGGTCTATTCTGATTAGGATGATTAGCATTGAATTCCATCCTTTGAAACATGGCTGGTTTCACACCACACAAAGCTCACAACTGTAGAAATGTAAAAAAACCCTAAAGAATTTCACCCACATAGTTTTGGGCTGGTTTGGAAGTGGTAGGAAGGTACATCACAGTTAAACATTTGGGGCACTTCCACACCCACAGCATGAGGGTTGAAGTGGTAAAAGAGTGTTTTAAATGTATGGTGTGGTTGCAACCTTGGAGTAAGGTCAACCATGGAAGCAGTTCCTAAGGTTGTTGTTGGTCCCTTGCTAGAGCTGCTCAAGCAGAGGATGGAGAGATAAATGTTGGGAATTGTCAAGTTCTAGATTTTCTGCCTCATGACCTACAAGACCTGCTCCAATTCTGAGCCTATGAATTTAGGAGTTTAAGGGGAAAAAACCTAGAATAGCTGGATCATTTTTTAATTATTTCCAAGCACAATTTAAAGTGTTGGTGCTGACCTTTAAAGCCCTCAATGGCCTCGGCCCAGTATACCTGAAGGAGCGTCTCCACCCCCATCATTCAGCTTGGACACTAAGGTCTAGCACCAAGGACCTTCTGGCAGTTCCCTCACTGCAAGAAGTGAGGTTACAGGGAACCAGGCAGAGGGCCTTCTTAGTGGTGCCCGCCCTGTGGAACACCCTTCCATTAGATGTCAAGGAAGTAAAAAACTATCTGACTTTTAGAAGACATCTGACAGCAGCCCTGTTTAGGGAAGTTTTTAATGTCTGATGTTTTGTCGTGTTTTTAATATTCTGTTGGGAGACACCCAGAGTGTTTTTGGAAACCCAGTCAGATGGGCAGGGTAATGTTGTTGTTGTTGTTGTCGTCATTTTCTATTTACAATTTCAATATTTCATTTTTTAGTCAAGGCATGCTTGACTATTGGCTTGTTAGGTGTACATAATCGGGTCTGTACTGTGATCCCCGTGGTAAGACTTGAGTTTCAGTTGGAGGAGAAATGTGTGATCCAAAACTCAAAGGATAATCAAAATAATAATAATCACCTTTGCACAAACAGATGCCCCTCCTCACACCTCTTCCCCACCCCACCCTCAATGCCCCCTCTTTTACGACTTTGGGTAGATATTCAAAGCTTGCCTGCCTTGGCCCTAATTGAAGATTGCAAACATTTGAAACGCATCAGATTTCTTTACTTGTTGGGCGCATGTCCTTTGCTTTAGAAAAGAAAGGAAGGAACCCCTCTCCTAAATTGATTAATGTGACAGATGTCGTTGTTGAAAGCAGCTGTGTTCTCCGCAAGGATCTGAGCATTTCAAAGGACACCGCTCTATAATAATGTCATTGTGGTAATGCTTCTAACCCATCACCTGCTAATCATCTAATAATTGTAAATGATGGAAATACAAGAGGAAGGCAGTTAAAGCAATAACGTGCAACAGGCATTGTGTTTCTGGGTGATTACAGCATACCTCTCGGGGACTGGGGTAGTTGGCCAAGGCAGGAGGCCAAGGAGCAAGGCACTTCAACCACCTGCGGCTGTCTTTAATTGCCCTGAAATGCACAGCCTGTCATATCGCATTGCTGCTATGCATATTTTATGGAAGCAAAAATGACATTTGTATATCAGGAGAGTTTACTCTATATGGATATATATGTTAAGGGGAATGTAAGTCGAGTTGTTAACATGCATAACAACCAGCCATTGTGCACATTCACCAGGCCTCGTCGAGAATATACACACAATCATTCCATGAAGAGGGAGCTCTACACTTTGACTGGTCTATACAGTAGAACCTCGGTTGTCGAACACTTCAGAAGCTGAACAATTCGGAACCCGCACGCTGAATGCTTCCCCTTTCGAACATGTCTTGGAAGTGGAACAGCTTCCTAGGTGCGTTTCCATTTTTTCAATGGATTTTGCCAACCGGCAATTGCGCCTTGGTTGTCGAACATTTCGGAAGTCAAATGGTCTTCCATAACAGATTACATTCGACAGCTGAGGTTCCACTGTACAGTGGTACCTCGGGTTACATACACTTCAGGTTACATACGCTTCAGGTTACAGACTCCGCTAACCCAGAAATAGTGCTTCAGGTTAAGAACTTTGCTTCAGGATAAGTACAGAAATCGTGCTCCAGCGGCACAGCGGCAGCAGCAGGAGGCCCCTTTAGCTAAAGTGGTGCTTCAGGTTAAGAACAGTTTCAGGTTAAGTACGGACCTCCGGAACGAATTAAGTACTTAACCCAAGGTACCATTGTATACATAATCCCCAGCAGTCCTTGGGAAATGTACATATATCAATGGAATTTTGTACGTTCTCCTGGGAAAGCAGCTTGGTTTTTAATTCTTTCGTGCCCCCCCCAGCAACAATTCGAGATATCTTGTATTCTACTCTTGCAACAATAAAAAGTAATTTGTACTTTAATTAACATCTTTTCCCATTCTCTCCTCCATCCCCCACCCACCCCACCCTGCATTCTCCCTATAAACTGCAGCCTGTTTTTGCAGCTAACAGCATGTTATTGGTTCGTAATTGATTACGGTATCATATGTTGTCATTTTGGAAAATAAAATAAAATAAAACAGTTTTACTAAGCTGTCTGACATTAGAACAGCTGGCAATGTCACTTTTGTTAATGTCTTTAACCGCATTTTTAACAAAACAGCAGATGCTCCTCACAAAAGCCATTTTCTTCTTCCAGCCAAATATGTGAAATCGGTGAACATGCTTCAGTTGAAGCTGAGCCTACTCGGGAGGGAAATTGACCTGTGAGCAGGGTGCGCATTTTCCAAGAGTAGCCCAAATTCCCCAAGTATTGAGCTGATTTAAACAGTTGCTCCCACATGGCAGACTTTTTCCTGTGGTGAGAGCCCTTCCCGTGCAGAGTGGAAATCGCATGTCCTTTCCAATTTGAGAGCATCTGCGTTTTTCAGCCACTCTGTAAGTCTCCAGCAGCTGCAGAGAGAATATGCGCTTCCTTATCACTGTCACACGTATGCGGTACAATACTGTCTTTGCAGCATTTCATCCCCTTAGGACTCAATCTGGCAAAGATTTATGTATCTACCGTACAGAAGTCACTGAGAATTATCTTGCTGATGTCACCACAGCTACTTAATGCCTTTCCCATCCTGAAAGGGAAGAAACATTCACAGGATGCCCCTCAGTTTTGATTGGTTTATTTTTAATTAAAAGAGAAATGCTCTGCTCTTCCATGTGCAAAGTGATCCCAAACCAGTTTAAATTCAGTGATCCCAAACCAGTTTAAGTAGTCTCCTTGTTGTTAATTCTGCCTTCTTTTCAAATAAAACACTTGTGCGTTCGGAAGACTGGTGTATGCATAGCTGTTAAACTTAGAGGTACAGATTTTCACCTTTCCATAGTAGGCTAGTTTCTACAAATCCACGCCCCCACCCACAAATTTCTTGCTCCTCAATCTAGACAAGGAAGAGGTATTATCATTAGCACCACAAACACAAAGGAATCCTGGGAAATGTCACTTTCCAGGACTACAGAATCCATTCTCAGATGCCATTGAGAGGGATGCAGAGACCCCAGGCAAAAGTAATAAACAACAACAACAACAACAATTTATTTGTACCCAACCTGACTGGGTTGCCTCAGCCACTCTGGGCTGGACAGAGACAAGCAGAGAGAGAGCTTGCTGCTTCCACTGCTTTTGCAGTTCCTGCCAGTGCCGGATTTACGTATAAGCTAAACAAGCTATAGCTTAGGGTGCACTCTCTTGGGGGCCCCCAAAAAATTTTAAAGGAATAAACCCTGGATGTACATTTCCAAAATATAAGATAACAAACAAATAAAATAAAGCCTACATATAGCAACAGTGTTTTGCATTGTGTAGGCTCCTATGATTTAAGTCATGGGCCCTGCCTGCTAGCCTGCTCCCTAAAATATCACTGGTTTGCTTATTTCTAGATATAGGGTGCCTACATTCTGCATGTGCAAATGGCTTCAGATACCTATTAGGTCCATAAATTACCATATAGCATATATTCAACACAAAAAAACAGTGACAATTTGTTGTTGACAAAGGACAGCTGGACATATAAAGGGCCCCATCACCTTCAGTAGCTTAGGGCCTCATCAAACCTAAATCCGGCCCTGGTTCCTGCTGTACCTCTAGGTGAATTTTGGAGAAGTGAAGGAGGCTTAGGGCCTTACAGGGATACATGGTGTGGGCCTGGGGAGCAAGACTGCATACGCAGCTGATCATTCTCCCCCCCCCCTCCATAATTCCCCCCCTCTGGGCACTCTAATAAGAGATTCACGTTTGTTTTTTCAAGCACAGTGAGTTCGCAAAAAGCAAGTAGAAAACCATTCTGGATGCCAAAGAGGTGGGGTAAAAGCTGAAGCAGTTGCATCTGGCAAGAAAGGAGGAGAGGCACCTTGCTACTGCTGCTGCTTTCAGTGCCCCTTCCTCTGGCACCATGTAGGAAAAGGGAAGATAATGGCAGATAAGGAGGGAAGGAATGTTATTTTTCTGGTAGCAGTCTTAAGGTTCATCCGTGCTTTCCTTTCACCATGCTCTTTCAAGGCACACGTTCATGCTTCAAAGCTCCATGTCCCTGCTCTCTCTCTCTCTTTTTTACCTCAGAGCTTACCCCACAAAACCTTGTTATTTAAAGTTGAAGTGCAACAAACAGCCATTCTGGTTTTCCATGGATCTCCATTTGCTCCGATTCCACTTTAAAGAGCAGGTTTTTTGCGGGATAAGCTCTAGAGCAAAATAAAAGGTGAGCATGGACAAACCTTCAGTGATGGACAGATGCCAATATGAGATAATAAGTGTGCTTATTCCAAAGTCTTTATGGGACTGGGAAGGGGAGAAAAGTTGCCATGACCCCAAAGTCCAGCAGCGATGAAGACAAAGAGTCAGAGGTTGCATAGTTAAGAAGTCAGTTTGTTTTTGTTTATTTATTATCTTTATTGCAAAACATACAACACAAACAGACAAAAACAATACCACAATGACAACTAAACATTAATTGACTACACATCTTCTAACATCACACATATTTTTGACTTCCAAATTACCTCATTGTGCTTTCTAAATATTCTTAACCTATACACACTTTCTATTATATATCTATTACATATCAGGAACAATTTTTATATTTATAATTTTTTTTTAATATTCAAGACTCAATCTATAGCTGCTGGGAGATTTCCATTTTCACAGTATTGTTTTAAATATTCTTTAAATACTGTCCATTCTTTGCCCGCTTTCTGATTTGAGTTTCCTCTTATTCTCCCAGTCATTTTCGTAAGTTTCAGGTATTCAATCATCTTCACTTGCCAGACAAGCTTTGTAGGAATTAAGTCATTCCAATCCTTTGCTACCAGAATTCTGGCCACTGTGGTTCCATACATAAAGATCATTCTAAAGGTTCCCCCCCCCCCCTGGAAAACTTAAGAAGCCAGTTTGGGTATCTTCCTCCGATCCTGACCCAGGTGACAAGGGGGCAACTAAATCCTGAGTTGCTTGGTAGGAGCCTCACGGACCAGATCCCACAGCATCAGGGCCCAGGGTTTTTGAGACAGAACCCTTGCAGATGCCTTCTCCTGGACCTGAGGACCAAGTGCCTCCAAGCCCATCTCACTGGTTCAATGGCACAAGGGAGGGCGGCAGGCAAGGCACCAAGGACACCTGCAGGCAAAGGAGCTGACCATACTTGGACAGCCATTCTTATGAAGAGGGTGTTGCTAGGAAAGGTGGTTTGGAGGCAGAGGCTCAAAAGGCTTTGGGCTCAGCTTGCCCTGCTGGCTCCTTCACCAGACTAGGACAGGACAAAAGAGTTGTAGTAACTGCCTTACACTTTGTGTAGCAGTGTTCCTAAACTCATGTAAGAGTGTTTGTCTGGTCTGCTCTACACCAGCAGTTGTTATCTCAGTTATTATGTTTCTAACAAGCATCTAATTAGTTGGCCTCTTGCATCTTTATACTAATAGCACGGTTATTCATTATGCAGAATTTGGCTTATTGTTGATCGTTGTCCGAGCCAAGCTAAAAAGTCCTTCTTCTGTCCATCTGTTAAACAGAGGGAAATGAATTTATGCCAGTGCAGCGAGTCACAGCATAGCCTGTCATCAATAGATTCTGTTGCTTCTTTAGTCTTCACTTGGAGATAGCACTTGGTTGACAATATATATTTATTTTATATATATATATATATCTTTTGCATACATCTAGATATACCAATAGAAAGAGGGTGTGGCTAGGCATGGAGTTCTGACTCAAGTAGGAGGTTGGACCTATATAATAGCAAGCAAACAATGTGCTGTGCCAAATTGTGACACTTCTCAGGCTGCCATTCAGCCTTAGGCATATCAGTCAAGAGGCAAGCCAAACGCAGAGGTGTTTTGGAGCCCGCCGTACTCGGTTCAGTGGTGTGTGTGGTCTTTAATCTTTTGATAGACTGAATTGTAATTTTCTAAATATTTCTATAGTTTTCGGTTATAATAATATATAATAATATTAATTTATTATTTATACCCCACCCATTTGGCTGGGTTTCCCCAGACACTCTGGGCAGTTTCCAACAAAACACTAAAATGCAATAACCTATTAAACATTAAAAGCTTCCCTAAACAGGGCTGCCTTCAGATGTCTTCTAAAAGTTTGGTAGTTATTTTTCTCTTTGACATCTGGTGGGAGGGCGTTCCACAGGGCGGGTGCCATTACCGAGAAGGCCCTCTGCCTGGTTCCCTGTAACTTCGCTTCTCACAATGAGGGAACCGCCAGAAGGCCCTCAGTGCTGGACCTCAGTGTCCGGGAAGAACGATGGAGGTGGAGACGCTGCTTCAGGTATACTGGACCGAGGCCGTTTAGGGCTTTAAAGGTCAGCAGTAACACTTTGAATTGTGCTCGGAAACATACTGGGAGCCAGTGTAGGTCTTTCAAGACCGGTGTTATATGGTCTCGGCGGCTGCTCCCAGTCACCAGTCTAGCTGCCGCATTCTGGATTAGTTGTAGTTTCCGGGTCACCTTCAAAGGTAGTCCCACATAGAGCGCATTGCATTAGTCCAAGCGGGAGATAACTAGAGCATGTACCACTCTGGCAAGACAGTCCGCGGGGAGGTAGGGTCTCAGCCTGCATACCAGATGGAGCTGGTAGACTGCTGCCCTGGACACAGAATTGACCTGTGCCTTCATGGACAGCTGTGAGTCCAAAATGACTCCCAGGCTGCGCACCTAGTCCTTCAGGGGCACAGTTACCCCATTCAGGACCAGGGAGTCTTCCACACCTGCCCGCCTCCTGTCCCCCCAAAACAATACTTCTGTCTTGTCAGGATTCAACCTCAATCTGTTAGCCGCCATCCATCCTCTAACCGCCTCCAGACCCTCATACAGGACCTTCACCACCTTCACTGACATCATGCAAGTAAGAGGAAAAAGAGAGCGGGGGAAACCACCCTATGCCAAGATATTTACTGGGATCACCCTTCAAAATGAGTAGCCTGAGACTTTCCCCCCTCAGAAACATACTCTGAATTCTACTACTGCATATGAAGGATGTGCCGCAATTAACTTCAGTTCATTAAAGAGACAAATCAAGGTCCCCCATGAATACAATTTCACATTAACCCGTTTGTTTTTGTTGACATGGCAGAGAAAGTTTTTTTCTCCCTCCCGCATAAGATCGTGGATTTCTAATGAAGCTGATTCAGGAGGATTTAGGATGGACAAACGAGACTTTAAAACACACACACACACACACACACACACACACATAGTTAAACTATGGAATTTGTTCCCATGGGAGACAGTGATAGTCACCAACTTCGTTGGCTTTGAAAGAGGGTTAAACAAATTCATGGGGGTAAAGGCTATCAATGGCTATTAGCGATGATGGCTATGTTCTGCTCCCATGGTTGGGCGCAGTAATGCTTCTGAACACCAGTGACTTCAAACTGCAAAAAGGGAGTGTTATTTTGCCTGCTTGTGGGCTTTGCAACAGGCATCTGGTTGGCCACTGCGATCCAGAAGGGCTTTTCTTAGGTTCTTAATTCACATTTTTTTAGCCACTACACCGTGCAGTTCAAATAGTGTACACTAACATACGGAAAATCATTAGACAGACCAAATGGATCACTTTAAATCCCTCCCCGTGCTTATGGCTTCCATTATGTTGAAGTCATTGACGTGCAGTGCCTAGTCCTGTGAATTTGGCTATATGGTTTTGCAAAGATAAAGAGAGAATCACCTAGTGTACATACAGCTTGCTGCGTGAATCCATTGCCAGTTTTAAAGCACTTTATACACTGTGGTCATTTTGTATGTAGCCATCTTCCTATGACGTACGGTTGGGAGAATCTGCGAATTTTGGTAGCTCTAACTTTCACACACACACACCCCCCGCAACCTTAAATTCAATTTACCGCATTTCTGCATCAGTTTGTGAACCTTAAAAAAAACAAAATTCTGTGTGAAAGTTCATGTGCATTTCTATGCACACATCTTATAATATTAATATTTTTGTAAATAATAAACACACTGCTTTTAAACTGTTTCCCTTAATATAATGGACATTTCACTAATAGACATATTTTCACATACACTCTTCTCTAATAGATGCATTTTTGTTTAGGGAACTGCCTTGAAAAATTCAGAGAAGTGTGAAAGCACAGTCATATTTTGGTTTGTATATTGGTCCAGGAAGTTTGAATGAGGTGGGCTTGCATTAAAATGCAGACAAAAACTAATCTCTCCCTCATCCCTAATACGGAATGGAAAGAAATACTCCACAGTTCAGATCAGGAGTCTGATTGGATTAAATACATTTAATAATTGACATTCCAAGCCTAACTGGAACCATTTCCTTAATCTAGAGATGGGGTGAGATCCAAATTCTTAATAAAGCAATGCGTTCTCAGAACCCCCAGCTTTTTGCTGAACTTTTAACAATAGTGCCAACCTATTTTTCTTAATCTCAACAAACACAAAATATCTGAAGCAGCAAAATTTGCAGTCTTAAACATTCTTTGTGCAGTGGGATTATTAATAAAAGGTGTCAGCCATCTTTGAATAAATATGGGTGAGGCAGGGATGAAGAAATACAAAAGATTAGTTAGGCAGAAAGAATCCTGAATGAAGTGTTAATTATTTTTTTGGAATAGCAATAGGAGAAAAGCATACAAGCATAACAGGAAAATGTTGATGAAATTTGCACTGTAATAAACAAGTCTTCATATCTACATGTGGTGCAGAAGAAGCACAGAAACTGTTAATAGTTCCTTTGTTTTGGAGATAATATTGAGGGTAAATTGAGTTTTGATGGGTATACTGTAAAGCCTCTCAAATTCTGGGATGATGTTTTCTTTGTTTTTGTGTACTGAGTGCAGAACAGGCACCAACCATGCTTAAACAACTTCATTACGTGATATATTTGTTCAGACATTTCAAGTAATGGGATCTCCTTGCTTGGATATGTAGACAGGAGCAAGAAACTGCCTGGATTTTGAGATCCTCACTAGAGGCCCTTCTTCAGGTTTTCTGAAGAGGTTAGGTGGATGGTAACTAAAGTGAGGACCTTTTTGGTGTTGGCACCCTGATTCACCCTGAGGAATTCTCTCCTCAGCAGCGCTCACATGGTGCCTATATTAATATTGTTTTGGTACCAAATGAAGGGTTTTTTAATTTTATTCTCTTAGGTCTTTTAGAACTAACCTCCACCACCTTCCTGGAACAGATTTTTCTACTGGCTTTTACATTATGTTAAGCTGCTTTTAGTAAGAAATTGGTTGTTCAGTGTGGCAGCTCCCTGCCTATTGAGATCAAGCAGGTGTCTTATTGCTTAGACATGCCTACCTAGATACTTAGAAAGCTAAGGTTATTTTAAACTGTTTTGATATTTTAACTTTCGTATGTTCTAAAGTTGTGTTGGAATTTTGTCCTGATTTCTTGTTTTATCTTTTTGTAACCGCGTTGAGGTTTTGTGTGGGTTTTTTTACAATGAAGCAATGTATAAATTTTATGACATACATAATTAAAAATAAATTTTCCTGGTTATCTTTTTCTTTTAAGCCAGGATACTGAATTGGTTTGGATTTAAAAAAAAAAATGTTTTAAGACTTTACTGTTTTAATTGCATATTGTTTGAACTTCTGAAGGCCCAGAGCATTTTGTTGAACGGGTGGTCTTAAATAAAATGATAATAAATAAACAGGGATTCAACTAATGAGTGGCCTGTATAGAGTTATGTTCACAGTGGAAACTTATGGAAAAACGTAAGACAGGATGCAATCAGACTCAGAAAGCTGTTTAGTGAACCCAACTGGAAAATCACTTTTGAGATGCACCTTCAGAGGAACTCTGCTGCTGTGCTACCAGAGCTATGGGCAAATCTGAAGGCTTTTAAAATAAAAATTAAATCTTCTTGTTTTTTAAAAAAAAAGAATGAAAGAGAAGATAAGAATATTCTTGCCCCAAATGTAAGTTGACCCCCATCAAATTGCATAACATCTAGCACATCTTACAATTGCTGCAAAAGCAGAGTGGGAGGACAAATAATTGACTTGGAAACAACAATTTATCCAGAATGCAGCAGCTGGACTGGTGACTCGGAGCGGCTGCCGAGACCACATAACACTGGTCCTGGAAGACCTACATTGGCTGCCAGTACGTTTCCAGGCACAATTCAAAGTGTTGGTGCTGAGCTTTAAAGCCTTAAACGGCCTTGGCCCAGTATACCTGAAGGAACATCTCCAACCCCATCGTTCAGTTTGAACACTGAGGTCCAGCTCCAAGGGCCTTCTGGCGGTTCCCTCATTGTGAGAAGCGAAGTTACAGGGAACCAGGCAGAGGGCCTTCTCGGTAGTGGAGCCTGCCCTGTGGAACACCCTCCCATCAGATGTCAAGGAAATAAGCAACTATACTACTTTTAAAAGACATCTGAAGGCAACCCTCTTTAGTGAAATTTATAAGGTGTAATGTTTTACAATTTTTTTATGTGCTGTAAGCACATAAGATGGGTGGGGTATAAATAATAAAATTGTTGTTGTTGTTAAGTGGTTCGCCAACCCCTGCAGCAATTTTCAAGTGGTCTGTGGGTGGAAAGGATTGGAACCACTCTGTGACTTAGCAGAGTTCCAAGAGATGTTTTGGGGTGGAAACAACTCCTGGTATATATTTGCATGTCTTTCTAGTCCACCAAAAGGTTTCTGGAAATATTTAGTTAACTTGAAGCATACATCTTTGTAGGTATGTGGAGATAATAATATATCAGAACAGATACCCAGAACAAACTTAGTTGGTCTCTAAGGTGCTACTGGACTATTTTTTAATTTTTTAATTATTTCAACTGTATTGTCTGTGTGGTTTGGTTCAGCCAGGAAGCCAAAGTCAAACTGACCTAAGAACATGATGGCTGGTACGTGACTTTTATAGAAAACTGAGTCTTAGAATGTGGTTGTTGGGGAAGAAAAACAGAGAAAATTGAAACCACCATGGCCCCCTCACATTCCAGGTCCCTGTGCCCTAGCAAACTGCCTGCCTTTGTGTGAGTTGATCACCATAAGTATAGCTACGAAGGTATTAGGGCAATAATAAAGTGCATCGCACTTCAGAGACCAACAATTCTTAGCATACATTTCCATGTTGTGGGGAGCATGCTAATTTCTCCCCACACTGAGGCAGACTGCTGTGGCACCCTGCCTACCATTCCCAAAGGCTTCTTCATCCCCAGAAGTGCATTTTGAAAACTGTTCTGAAAAGATGGGAAAAGGAAAGTGCAATGCTTTTACAAACTTTCCCTCAGGAGCAATATTGACTGGATCAAAAGCCCACTTGCAATTTGATCAGTTTGGCTTCCCAGCGCTATTGACCTGCATAGAAGTGGGAATGCAACGGCAAGGGGGCATTCAGTAAACAGAACAACGCAAGGCTTATTTTCCCCTTGCCGTGAGGCCTCCCCCACTGCCCCCCCCATCCATTATATCTGTACAGTGACCAAGCTACCAGAGCTGGGTCAGGCAGACAGCCAGAGGAAGGTAGAAAGAGGGAGGAGGATGCTGTTGTGCCACAGACGTAATTGTCTAGCCATTGCCTTTGGCATTATTCAAATTTCATGCTTCACTTCAGGGTTATGGAAGAAGCTGAATGGCTGAATAAAAACCTTTGCGCCATAACTAAAGGCAAAAAAGGTCAAAAGTGAAGCAGTGTTCATGAGCAGGAATGAGTGCTTGTCTTATGCTGGGAGGCTTGCAGTGGTGTTGAGGCAGAGGGTTTGTTTGTTTTAAAGCAGGGTTTGTTTGTTTGTTTGTTTGTAGCAGTGAACGTTGTTTTGCATTACTGACAGAGCCATGCAGAAAGGGAGAGCATCACAGATTATTCCCAGGGAGTTATTAAAGGCAGAGGAGACATAGAGTGGTATTCAGCTCCAGTCCTACTCAGAGCTGACCCCTTAAAATGACACACTTAGCTTCATTAATTTCAATGGGATTACTCTGAGTTGGACTTCGTTGAATACAACCCCCACTTCCAGTGCAGTCCTGTATAGTTAGGAATGAGTGAATCCGTCAAATCTCTCCTCAAATTAAGAAAGTTTGCATTTAAACGGAAATACTTGATTGAGTTTTCTTTTCCACCCCAGATACAGTTTTACTCAGAAGTAACTAGTTTAATAGGGACATGGGTGGTGTGTGGTCTAAACCGCTGAGCCTAGGGCTTGCAGTTGGAAGGTTGGCTGTTTGAATCCCCACGACGGGGTGAGCTCCCGTTGCTCGGTCCCAGCTCCTGCCAACCTAGCAGTTTGAAAGCACGTCAAGTGCAAGTAGATAAACAGGTATCCCTGCGGCGGGAAGGTAAACGGCGTTTCTGTGCACTGCTCTGGTTCACCAGAAGCAGCTTAGTCATGCTGGCCGCATGACCCAGAAGCTGTCTGCGGACAAACGCCGGCTCCCTCGACCAGTAAAGCGAGATGAGCACCGCAACCCCAGAGTTGTCTGTGACTGGACTTAACTGTCAGGGGTCCTTTTATCTTTACCTTTAACTAGTTTAATGAGACTCCCAAGTAAGCGACTCGCTCCACTTAGCTGGGAGTAGGCCCCATTGAAATCCATAGGACTTACTTCTGCATAGACATAGTTAGGATTGTCCTGTTAATCTCTTTTCAGCAGATTTCATCAGCAGAGTGGGGAGGAGAAGGCGGCAAACATTTTTGTGTCATTATTATAACCCTGTATGTATTTATTCACCCAGAAGTAAGTCATAGGGAATT
Source organism: Podarcis gaigeae (assembly GCF_964106915.1). Lineage (NCBI taxonomy): Eukaryota > Metazoa > Chordata > Lepidosauria > Squamata > Lacertidae > Podarcis > Podarcis gaigeae. The sequence continues at coordinate 104,441,358 of NC_139679.1, forward strand.
CAAGGCATCTTACTCCTAGCCAAGTATGTGCCGGGTTGCAGCTTTAGTGTTCAACTAAAACTGGTGTTATAAGAAAGTGCTTTCTATATATAAATGATACATAAACACTTGATGGCTGAAACCACAAGGGCAACCATTTTGCAAGGAGTACTGCCTTGCCCTTCCCTTTTTTTCACGCTCATTTCAAGGAATCCAAATTCATAAGCTGTTTTGTGGAACTGGAACACTTGTTCCCAACGAAGCCTCTCAAGTGGTAAATCCAATTTAAACGCAAACAATTTTACCAGTTTCCTGGCAACCACTCCCTCCCACCTACGCAAAATTAAGAGATCATATGTCAAGCTGACTATTGGGGTTAAAGCTTCAGAGTCGGTGTTCATAAATTTATGCATTAATTCTGCGAGTCCAGATTTATGTATGTAGGCCTAAAGGCATTTTTAGTTTCTGATTGGGGCTTATTTATGCACTTTTCTGTAGCACATTCTAATCTCTTGAAAGCACAGAGACCACCTCAGTTTGGATATAGTGAAAAATATCCAACCCAAGATGAAATAAATGTTCAGTATTGTAAAATTCAAGTCCTCCGGTGATGGAAGATCGCTTTGTACCAATAGGAGTTGCACGTCACGGATCACAGTTCTGAATTATCTAAAGTGAAATGATTTCTAACCACATGAATAAATACTGGGGTTGCGGAATTGAAGAGTTGGGAATATGCTTAATAAGAAAATCACATTGCACTTACCTTTGTCAGAGAAAGAGTACGGATTTCTATTCACTGAATTTGCAGGGGATGATATTGATTGTTTTGGGTTTTTCTTCTTTTTAATGCCAAAGATGGACATGAGAAACTTTTTTTAGCAGCTGGGTTGATATATTTACTTATCTTCTATAGGAAAGCAGTGATAACAAACATGGTGGCCTCCTGTTGTTGGACTACAAATCTCATCAGCCCCAGCCAGCATGACAATGGACCAGGATGCTGGGAATTGTAGTCAGACAAGATCTGGAGGGCATTATGTTGACTAGCTTTGGTCTGTTGGTTTGGGATGGGGTTGGGAACCTCTGGGTCTCCAAATGTATTTTGGACTCCAGTTCCTTCAGCCCCAGCCAGTGTTCAGGGAAGTTCAGGGAAGTGTTATGGAAGTTCTAGTCCAACAGCATCTGGAGGTTTACAGGCTTAGGGAATTCATCCAGGGATGGCCTTGAGGAAAACACTAAACAAACTATTACTTTTTTAGTTTTGGAGGACTGCTTTAGTATGTTGTTATTGTCATGAATTTTGTGTGCTTGTGTGCATCCATTACTGTTTCTGATTCACATTGTTAGCAACCTTAATTTTAACAATAAATAAATAACTTAAACCATTGGAGGGTGGAAACTCCCTCCACCAATATTTAACCAAAAAAAGAAAAGAAAAGAAAAATAGAAACATCTTATCTCCATTTTTAAATTTGTTACTTTAATGTGACAGACATACTTGTTTATCACTTCTGTTACCAGAATATTTCTCAGAAGTGTGAAATTGACTGTGCGTGTTCAGACAAGCAGTTTGTTTGAGTGAAAAGATGACAGCAAGTAGTCCAAGACGATTGCAATGAACTTTAAGAGTTTTTGATCTAATTCAGCTCAATTCAGACTGCGTGTTTGTCAGCTTCTGATGGTTCATTAAGAGAGCATTACTCTGATGGCTCTAATACGATCATTTCATTTAGGTTGACTAAAGGATGCAGAGGGCAAATTCAGGCATATGGAAAGGGAATATGTGGCCCTGTTGCAGTGAATGTAAACAATGTTAGTACCGCCTTATTGTGCCGTCAATTTTACCTTGTGAATGTTGGCCATCTCGTGAACTCCAGGTCCTTTGAAACATGGGATTGTATGATAGCTATCTGCAGGTTATAGGACAATGGGCCAAAGGTACAAAGCAACAGCAACACATGCAGTAATTTCCTGGTTCCCTGTGGTGGGGAAAATCTGGAACTACTTCTAGGGTGAGGGGCTGGCAGCAGGCTGTAGGGGGGGCTCTTCCATTGTAGGGGCATGTACTAGATGTTGAAACCAGAAGCCAGTGCATGTGCAGAAGACCTGGACCACAGTCCAGGCCGACTGCAGGTTCTAGGGGACATTGAGCATGGTGCCCTCCTCTAGTTCCTCTGTGGGCTTGTCCCTTCCATGGATTTGCCCACCATGTTTGTCTCCCATGGCTTACCACTTGTGTGAGCTCACTGGACTCTGTTTGGTGGAGGAGGAGCTGTCACCTGTCTTACCGTGAGTGGATAAGTGGCAGTGAATGGGGAATCCCTCGAGCGCCAAAGAAGGGATTTTGTCAAGGTACCAGAGAACCAGAAAAAGCCCAGGAAGCAGTACTTGTTCTTTTTGCTAGCTGTCTGCTGGTACTTCTGCTAGCCTACCCAAAGTAGCACAGGCAGAGCCTCCTCGTCTTAATAATAATAATAATAATAATAATAATAATAATACAGTGGTACCGCGGGTTACAGACACTTCAGGTTACAGATGCTTCAGGTTACAGACTCCGCTAACCCAGAAATAGTACGTCGGGTTAAGAACTTTGGTTCAGGATGAGAACAGAAATCGCACGGTGGCGGCAGTGGGAAGCCCCATTAGCTAAAGTGGTACCTCAGGTTAAGAACAGTTTCAGGTTAAGAACGGACCTCCAGAACGAATTAAGTTCTTAACCTGAGGTACCACTGTCATAATAATATTTATACCCCGCCCATCTGGCTGAGTTTCCCCAGCCACTCTGGGCGGCTACCAACAAAATATTAAAAATGCAATAAAATATCAGACATTAAAAACTGCCTTCAGGTGTCTTCTAAAAGTCAGATAGTTGTTTATTTACTCCACATCTGATGGGAGGGCGTTCCACAGGGTGGTCGCTACCACCGAGAAGGCCCTTTGCCTGGTTCCAGCAGCAGCAGGAGGCCCCATTAGCTAAAATGGTGTTTCAGGTTAAGAACAGTTTCAGGCTAAGAACAGACCTCTGGAACGAATTAAGTACTTAACCCGAGGTACCACTGTAGAAGTATACTGTAGAAGTATAGTGGGGCAGGAGACCGGATCAGAGGCAGGGATGTTAGTATGGAAGTGAAGATTTGTCATTTGAAAGACCTGTCCAGCATCTGAACTGCCACCATCACACCCCCCCCCACACATACACTGCAAACACACTTTTGAGCATTTAGCACACAATGGGCACACATTTTCAGACTGCTCTTTGCAGTCATAAAGCCCAGAGACTCGCTAGAAAGGGACAGGTGCCATCCTTCACCCAATTAACTGCTAGAGACCAAACCCCATGCTTTTGTGCAGCAAACACTTGAATGTCTGGATTGATAAACTCAGTCCTGTATTCGAGGTGGGATCTTGCCATCTAGCACTGGGAAGTTGCCAGCAACTGTTTTCTTGATAGGATGCCGCAAAGTGTTCTCTGCTATGAATTCCTGCTGTTTTGCAAGAATATGAAATTCATTTTGAAGACGGATGGGAATTTTAATGAAGGGAAATTGTGGCGCTTTTTTTTCTTATTCAAACCGTAGCTGGATGAAAGCGATGCCCTGAGGTTGAAGTAGTTATCTTCATAATGAGACGATGCTATGAGCTAGAAGGGCTTTGGGCTAGAATGCTATCACATGCGTCATGAAAAAAAAGGTAATTGTTCTCATTATCTTGGGGTCCTTTTGTGATGCCGTCGTGGGGAAAGGAAGCCACTAGCTTGTGCTAACATTGGAAAAGATGCTAGGATGAAGCATTCAGTTGTCATGAGAATCGTGAAGGGATGTATGGGTGTATGGGAGGAAGGGAGGGAGAAGCACATACATAGACAAGCTGTATTGGCCGCAGTCCTAGCTGTTTTTAAATCAACTGTGCAGATTCCTCTCTAGTCTGAGCCTCCTGCCCATTCAAGGAACATAGAGAGCCAGTGTGGTGTAGTGGTTAAGAGCGGTAGAATCGTAATCTGGTGAACCGGGTTTGCGTCTCCGCTCCTCCACATGCAGCTGCTGGGTGACCTTGGGCCAGTCACACTTCTCTGAAGTCTCTCAGCCCCACTCACCTCACAGACTGTTTGTTTTGGGGGAGGAAGGGAAAGGAGATTGTTAGCCACTTTGAGACTCCTTAGGATAGTGATAAAGCGGGATATCAAATCCAAACTCCTCCTCCTCCTCCTCTTCCTCCATATCTTGAACATAAGAAGAGCCATTTTAGATCCAGCCTATCTAGTCCAGCATACTGTTCTCACACAGCCCAACATGTGCCTAAGCCAGGGGTCAGCAAACTTTTTCAGCAGGGGGCCGGTCCACTGTCCCTCAGGCCTTGTGGGGGGCCGGACTATTTTTTGAAGGGAAAAAAATGAACGAATTCCTATGCCCCACAAATAACCCAGAGATGCATGTTAAATAAAAGCACACATTCTACTCATATAAAAACACCAGGCAGGCTCCACGAATAACCCAGAGATGCATTTAAAATAAAAAGACACATTCTACTCATGTATAAATACGATGATTCCCGGACCGTCCACGGGCCGGATTTAGAAGGCAATTGGGCCAGATCTGGCCCCCGGGCCTTAGGTTGTCTACCCATGGCCTAAGGGAAGCCCACAAGCAGAATCAGAGCACAGAAAGGTTCTCCCAACTTGCAATTCCCATCAACTAGCATTCAGAGGCATTCTAAGAAGTGAACTAATATCAGTGTAGTGGAAGAAGCAAAGATCACCAGCGTCGAAGCAATGATTCTTCAACATCAACTTCGTTGGACTGGTCTTGTTGTGTGGATGCCTGATTATCATCTTCCAAAGCAACTCCTCTATTCCAAACTTAAAATGGAAATCGTAATGCTGGTGGCCAACAAATGAGGTTTAAAGACTGTCTTAAGGCAAATGTAGTATAAAGACCAACTATTGGGAAACACTTGCCTGCGAGTGCTCCAATTGGAGAACAGCCTTTACCAAAGGTGTCATGGGCTTTGAAGACACTCGAACTCAGGACTCAAGGGAGAAACATGCTAAGAGGAAGGCGGGCTTGGCAAATTCACACCGTGATCAACTCCCACATGGAAACCTGTGTCCCCACTGTGGAAAGACATGTGGATCCAGAATTGGCCTCTACAGTCACCTACGGACTACGAGTGATCGCCGAAGAAGAAGACCTCTGTCAGTGGAGGTAGAACATAGCCATCTTGGCTAGTAGCCATTGACAGCCCGATCCTCAATGAATTTGTCTAATCCCCTTTTAAAACCACCTAAATTGGTGGCAATCTCTTGTCACTGATACTTGTCCCAGTTCCTCCTGCGAAAAGTGAATTCAGACACCTACATCTTCTGTCACAAAGGCAAATGCAAGGAATTCATCCAGCTTCTCTGCAGTTTCCTTTCCACCCTTTAGCACACGTTGACTTCCTTGTTTTTTTAATCTCCCACCTCCCAACAAGATTTGTTGTTGTTGTTCAGTCGTGTCCGACTCTTCATGACCCCATGGACCAGAGCACGCCAGGCACTCCTGTCTTCCACTGCCTCCCGCAGTTTGGTCAAACTCATGTTTGTAGCTTCGATAACACTGTCCAACCATCTCGTCCTCTGTCGTCCCCTTCTCCTTGTGCCCTCCATCTTTCCCAACATCAGGGTCTTTTCCAGGGAGTCTTCTCTTCTCATGAGGTGGCCAAAGTATTGGAGCCTCAGCTTAACGATCTGTCCTTCCAGTGAGCACTCAGGGCTGATTTCCTTAAGAATGGATGGGTTTGATTTTCTTGCAGTCCATGGGACTCTCAAGAGTCTCCTCCAGCACCATAATTCAAAAGCATCAATTCTTCGGCGATCAGCCTTCTTTATGGTCCAGCTCTCACTTCCATACATCACTACTGGGAAAACCATGGCTTTAACTATACGGACCTTTGTTAGCAAGGTTATGTCTCTGCTTTTTAAGATGCTGTCTAGGTTTGCCATCGCCTTTCTGTGTTTAGTGTTTAATCGGCAAAATCCTCTAACCAAACCTCTCTTCTTGATTTCTGCTTGCTATTGTCACCCACTGCACTTGAGTGTTATCTTAAGAAGGACAGGGGCAGTTTGCTTGGTATACACACCTCATCACTGCAGCTCCTCTCCTAGCCCTGCCTGCTGCCTGAGGCAGCTGCCTCATTCTGCCCAATGGCAGAGACATCTCTGTTTAAACTCAGCCGTGCTTCAGAATTTCTCCCTTTGCACTTGCAAAGGCTGCCAGCTTACGCTTCCAGATTCTGACTGGTTACCACTCACCAGGAAACACCTGCAACAGGCGAGGAAACATAAACACCACAGAAATGTAATATCTTCAGTGCCTCGGGCTGCTATCTTAAACCAGATTGCTTCTTTACAAGTTCCCCCATTGAGATCAATATGACTTACACACTTATATGTGTGTTCAGGTTCACAGCCTAAAGGCACTGAATATGTGAAAGGAAAGAAGTATCAGAATCTGTCCTTCGGAAGTCTCTTAAGGGATGACAGAAATTGTTAATAATGGGATCTCTGTTTGCAGAAGTATTCGGGGCGGAAGGGGGGGGGAATTCCTAATAGCAGCTGCCAGGAATCAGTGCCTTCCGCTGAAGAAAAAGGTGTTATGCTGTTTTCACTTGGCTATTAAGTGTTAATTAGTATTCTCCACTCACGTTATTTATTTATTTATTTATTCATTATTATTATTCTTTTTTAAAAGCCACTCTGCTTTGGCTTTCTAATTATTTTGGAATCCTCGGGTGCTCTGACAGCCGCACACTTAGTAGTCTGGGTAACGTTACAGGCAAAAGGGCCTTTTTTTTTTTTTTGCTGGCATTATAAATGTTTGTTTCCTGTCTCTGCTGTCAGTGAATTTAATTTATAATAATCTGCTGGTGTTTATTAGAACGTGTGGTATGCCTTGTTGTAAAAAGTCATTAGAATAATAGATTAGTATGTTTTTTTTTCGCAAGGTGCACAAACACACACGCGCAGCCATTTCATGTCTGCAGATGCATGGAATTTGATACAAAAAATAACCCAACTTTCTGGTGCTGTCATCTTACAGCAGGGATGGGGATTCCCCCCCCCCCCACTTGTTAGCTTCAGGGCCACATTCCTTTGGGAGGAACCTTCTGGGGGCTGAGTGCCAGTGGCGGGTGGGGAACATGGGAAGCTGCCTTTGACCAAGGGTTTCAGATGGAACTGAAGAAGAAGAAGAAGAGTTTGGATTTGATATCCCGCCTTTCACTCCCTTTAAGGAGTCTCAAAGCGGCTAACATTCTTCTTTCCCTTCCTCCCCCACAACAAACACTCTGTGAGGTGAGTGGGGCTGAGAGACTTCAGAGAAGTGTGACTGGCCCAAGGTCACCCAGCAGCTGCATGTGGAGGAGTGGAGACGCGAACCCGGTTACCCCAGATTACGAGACTACCACTCTTAACCACTACACCACACTGGCTCTCCTGAGGATTGAACCTTCAGCATGCATTGGGACCTTCAGCATGCATGCTCTACCACTGCGCTGTGGTCTTTCCCTGTGCCCAGAGGCAAAAGAGGGTAGATTCATGGATGTGACTCTTACCTTTGTGCAAAAAGCTACATCCCCCTTTTTAATAATTTTTTAAATTAAATTTTCTGTTTTGCAATTTAGAATATTCATTTAAACAACCTTAAAATATCAGTGACTTCCCTTCTTCTCTTTCCACAGTTCATTTTTCATAACACAAATCCCTGCATATTTTACATAAACTAAACCAGGGGTCTGCAACCTTTAAGACAGAAAGAGCCACTTGGACCCGTTTCCAAAGAAAAAAAAAACTGGGAGCTGCAAAACTCGTCATTATAAAAATAACTTTTTTGTCACTTTTTAATTATTTCTTTGTTTGACCCCTCAGAATTACTCCTCCTCATAGAAATAAACCTTAAAAGTTACCTTTGTGTGTGTGTGTTCTTCACTCCCCTTCAAAACAGTGACCAGCGTACATGCCCCCTTTCAATGCAGTGACCAGCATACATGCCCCTTACAATGGAGCGGGCGGGTGGGAAGGTGACGTCGGGATGGTGCGTGACTAACGCACGCACTGCCCCCATGCGACGTCACAGCCAGTACAGCACCCGCCACAGTGGGGAGTGTCGGGGCGCACAATGCGCCTCCTCCCCTCGCTAGTATCCGCCCCGGAGCCGCGGCAAAGGTGTAAAAGAGCCACATGCAGCTCCGGAGCCGCGGGTTGCCGACCCCTGAACTAAACCATTCAGTATTCCATTGTTACATCCATCAAAAGTTATTTACGCTGCTGAATTTCTATTAATGTTGCCAACGTTTCAAGTGTACAGTGGTACCTTGGGTTACAGACGCTTCAGGTTACAGGTGCTTCAGGTTACTGACTCCATTAACCCAGAAATAGTACCTTGGGTTAAGTACTTTGCTTCAGGATGAGAACAGAAATCTCTCGGTGGCGGCGCAACGGGAGGCCCCATTAGCTAAAGTGGTGCTTCAGGTTAAGAACAGTTTCAGGTTAAGAATGGACCTCTAGAATGAATTAAGTTCTTAACCCAAGGTACCACTGTACACAGTTTCAATAAACATTTTCCAATCTTGATTATGGGTGTCAAGGCTTTGCGCTCTCTCTCTCTCTCTCTCTCTCTCTCTCTCTCTCTCGGGTTCATCTTTCTGCCCTTTGAATAGAGGGCTCCTTCAGATAGAGGACTACCCCCTTGACAATGCTTGAAAGAGAGGATGATCTTCTGCAAAATAGGACACATAGCCCCCTGACTTGATGTTCCCTGCTACCGTTTTAAAGTCTGTACAGTGGTACCTCGGGTTAAGTACTTAATTCGTTCCGGAGGTCCGTTCTTAACCTGACACTGTTCTTAACCTGAAGCACCGCTTTAGTTAATGGGGCCTCTGGCTGCCGCCGCACCACCGGAGCACAATTTCTGTTCTCATCCTGAAGCAAAGTTCTTAACCCAAGGTACTATTTCTGCATTAGCGGAGTCTGTAACCTGAAGCGTATGTAACCCGAGGTACCACTGTATAGTCTGTTGGTTATTGAGAGCTAACTCTAGAAATCACCTTAAACCTCTGACTTGCACCTCTTACGTTGCAGAATGAAATCAACGGGATAGTGGTTGTTCATAGTGAATGCAATACACAGTTCCGTAGAGAAACAGAATCGCTTATAAACCAATCCATCAGCAACACTGTGTGGTTGAAATGCACTGTATTTATTTCTCTTCTTGAACGGACAGGAATTGTAACGTGAGGTCAACAACCTTGAAGTCATAACTCTGAGGTGACTGATGTGTTATTGATTAAAAAAGAAAACAACCAAGGTAAAATACAATTCATAAAATGTAAGATGGCCATTCATTAAAAACAGCATCGAAAGAACAGTAAAAACACATACACGGACAAACCAGGAATGGAAACTGCCTTACAGTTAGAAATATAGACTAATTTGGGAATATTTAAGAGGCCGTCCTAATCAGGGAAGCAATAATCTCATGTTTTGCATTCAGAAGACCCTAGGACCAGTCCTCAGCATTTCCAGGTAGATCTCGGGGAGAGAGGGAGACAGACTATTGTCTAAAATCCTACACAGTCGCTGCCAATAAGTGTAAACACTACAGAGTCAGATGATCTGATTACTGTGTTCCTATTTTTATTTTTTTCTATTTTGCCACCAATCACTTCAGTTCATCAATAAATTTATTTGTGCGTTGCCTTCATACGAAACCTTGCACTCTAGGTAGTTTGCAACTACCTAGAGAAACAGCAATATAGCAGCAACTTTGCATCAGCAATACATCAAAATAAAGAACAAGGCACTGAAGAAGTTCATTGTCTAAGTAACATTAGCATGCATGGAACACCCCCGACCAAATGACCACCAGCTCATTTGCAGGTGGTGAAAAAAGGGTGGGTGTTTTTGTCATTGGGGGGGGGGGGAAGGGAAGCAAAAGTCTCCAGAGGTTTTGGACCCCTGCTAAACTTGTTAAAGTCACAGTGGAGGTCAGTAGTAGGCAGTCGGGTTGGGTGGTGGCAGCTGTAAAATTTGGATATATCCTTTGCAGTGAGAACAAAACACTCACAAAGAGAAGGATCTTTGCCTGACACCCAAGTGCTGGTGCCAGGTATGCCTTGGCTGGTGGGGAGGGACATTCCCTCATTAGGGTGCCACCACAGAGAAGGCCCTATCTTCAGTGCAGATGGGTGCAATATGCTCCCAATAGCCTGTGATTCTGTGGCCATTTGGCTCTGCCCCTGGAGGCACATCCCGCTGTTTCCCGCTGGATTGTGCAGTCTTGACAGTATAAGCAAGCCCACTAGGTGCTGTTGCTCTGAAGCTGGCTGTTTATGCCAATGGAGATTTCGCTTGATTTGAGCTCAGTGGACAGCACGCTGAGAATATATGAAACATGCAAGCTGCAGTAGACAGCTCTCCTTTATTTAATGGTAGGCTTTGAGAATATTGTTAAAAATAAAGCATTAGCTCCAGGGAATAACCTGTGTATGGCGTAAATGTGATTGTTGATATATCACTTAGGAATCAGTGCACTGACAGATTATACCAGAGAAGCCTTTGAAAAGACAAGGGCATAACTTTCAGAAGGTTGCTACTGTGTAATACTTGTTGGGTCTTATTTTATTTTATTTTTTCGCCTCCAAGACTAGCTGAGTGACAACCCTGTATTACCTTTTCCCATTGCATTACATTTCCTATTTCTCTGGAATCTTCATGGTCTGAGTGCATGCGTCTGAACTCTCTACAGTTATGTTAATTAAACTGTCAGGTAAGCCAGCTCCGAACTTGAATGGCTTCCCCAGAGATGTAACCTATTGCACACCTCTCCTGTTTTCTGTGACTGCCTGAGCCTTAGGCCTGCTACTGTATTGTCTTGCAATATATGCCTGTGCAGGTGAGGGGGCCATAGCTCAGTGACAGAACGCACACTTTGTATTCAGGAGGTAGCCGGCATCTCCAGCTTGAAAAGACCAAGTGATGGGAAAGACCTATGCTGAGAGCATGGAGAGATGACAGTGTGACAAGATGGCTGTCAATTTGGAAGACTTTGAGAGGGGATTAGACAAGTTCATATAGCTATGTGAATCCATAGCAGTGACCAGAGGACAAATGACCACTGGGAGGAGCACAGAGAGAAGAAACGCCATGGTGCACCTGCAGAATAATAATAATAATAATAATAATAATAATAATAATAATAATAATAATAATAATAATAATAATAGTTTCCCCAGCTACTCTAGGTGGTTTACAGCATATAAAAATTGTAAAACATCAGACATTAAAATTTTCCCAAATGAGACTGCCTTCAGATAACTTCTAAAAGTCAGATATTTATTTCCTTGACATCTGATGGGAGGGCGTTCCACAGGGCGGGTGCCACTACCAAGAAGGCCCTCTGCCTGGTTACCTGTTACCTTGCTTCTCACAGTGAGGGAACCGCCAGAAGGCCCTCGGAGCTGGACCTCAGTGTCCAGGCAGAGCGATGGGGGTGGAGATGCTCCTTCAGGTATACTGGGCCAAGGCCATTTAGGACTTTAAAGGTCAGCACCATCACTGAATTGTGCCTGGAAACATACTGGGAGCCAATATAGGTCTTTCAGGAATGGTGTTATGTGGTCTCGTCGGCCGCTCCCAGTCATCAGTCTAGCTGCCGCATTCTGGATTAGTTGTAGTTTCCAGGTCACCTTCAAAGATAGCCCCACATAGAGCGCATTGCAGTAGTCCAAGCAGGAGATAACCAGAGCATGCACCACTCTGGCGAGACAGTCCGTAGGCAGGTAGGGTCTCAGCCTACATACCAGATGGAGCTGATAAACAGCTGCCCTGGACACCGAATTGACCTGCAACTCCATGGACAGCTGTGAGTCCAAAATAACTCCCAGGCTGCACACCTGGTCCTTCAGAGGCACAGTTACCCCATTCAGGACCAGGGAATCCCCTACACCTGCCCATCCCCTGTCTCCCCAAAACAGTACTCTAAATTTTGTCAACTTTATCAAAACTCATTTTGGCTATCCAAGAATTCCTTGGATGTTTCTCTAACACAAAATATTTGTGTTGTTTTTTTTTTTTTGGGGGGGGGGTTAGGTGAAATTCAGTGGCTTGCCTTGTTCCCTTCCATAGAAGTGTATGAGTTCCTTTTTATTTATCAAAATGCATATATAGATATAGAGGTTGTGTGTTTGTATAATCAGTTACATAATCATGCAACTATTTTTGCAGCTATAGAAAATTAAACACTTTATTTTGTGACAGCAAATGAGATGTGCTTTATTTCTCTGCCATCAATTATTTCTCTGTCATCAAATAGCATTCTAGCAGGGAGGGTGAATACCCTGCCAACATTTTATCTAGGCCATGTGAATGGCATTTAATAAAAGAGCTTTTGCAACCAGTGATAGGCCGGAGCCTTGAAGCAAAAAGCGTTTCTGTCCTGTGTCACTCATTCATTCCTGTTCAGCTCAAGCTCAGCTTTTCCCCTTAGAAAAACACTCTGCTGTGGATTTTTTATTTTATTTTATTTTATTGGTGAGGGAGACAACTCACACAATTCTTCTCCGTTTAAAAGACTGCAAGTGAGCCATTGTTCATGTTGAAAACTGATAGGAATGAACATAAACACCACGGCTTCTTACTAGTTATTTATTTAACAAAATGTATATACCGTTTGATTGTAATAAGACCTCTAAGTGGTTTACAAGAAATACTTAAATTATTAATTAACACAGTAAAAAAAGAAAAGTAATTTAAACCTTTAGAAATAATTAAAAGCCTTGGTTGATTGGCATCTGTCTGTCTCAGGAGACAAATACAGTTGTACCTCGGGTTACATACACTTCAGGTTACATTCACTTCAGGTTACAGACTCCGCTAACCCAGAAATATTACCTCGGGTTAAGAACTTTGCTTCAGGATGAGAACAGAATTCGTGCTCTGGCGGCGTGGCGGCAGCAGGAGGCCCCATTAGCTAAAGTGGTGCTTCAGGTTAAGAACAGTTTCAGGTTAAGTACGGACCTCCGGAACGAATTAAGTACTTAACCTGAGGTACCACTGTACTTCAATCGTGTTTGTGGGCACCTCCCAAAATTCCTCAAACTGTGACAAACACACACATGATTATAACTTGTCAACAAGTTTGGCAAAGCAGGATGTTTTGGCTCAGACCTCCTTGCTACTGTTTTTTTTCTTTTCTAGAAGCAGAAATTTGAGGCAGATTTGGAGGCATCCCCTGAGATGAAAAAACTGAGGAATTTCATGGAAATAAAAAAGTTTCAATAACTCTAACAGTGTTTCTTAGGAGAGGGGTGTTTTGAGCATCCCTGTTGAACACAGCAAATATCAAGCAGAGCCTTGTGAGGTTTAAAGCTTGACTTCTAAGAGTCATATAACAAGTTAAAGGATATGACTTTAGGAAGGGGAGGGGAATCCATCTCCCAAGGATGAGGATGCTTTCATATTTCTCATGGTGATCACATCCAATTTTGTACTATTAAAAGGAAGATGCACTGTAAAAGAATATACTTTTAAGCAAGTTGGCTCAGGTTTTGTCATTGTTAATTACCTTTACAAGGTGAATGAGCTGTCTGTGGGGAGTTCCGTAAAAGGAAACTTGTTTTGCTCTTGGGGTTGCGTATTGCCATATGGAAAGCATGTTTCTGTTCTTCGTTAATTGTTATTGTTTTAGAGAACTTAATGGGAATTGCAGTAACTCGCGGGTTTCTGGTACCTGAGTGCCTTGCAGGAGAGCATTGCTAGAACAAGAAAGATCTCTGGGGGTTGGCTACAATAGCTCAAAAAGGACAAATTTGTGAGTGTTTAATTAGCATTCGTGTTTGCATACTACATGCTAACTTTTTCTTCTTCAATGAAGGGGATGAGTTAAATGAAAGGTGCATTGGTACCTTTGCTAAATCAGTAGTATAGATCCCCCTTCCCCACTCGTTTAATATCCACATAAAATTCTCAACTGTTTTTGTTCCAAGAACAGTTGTGTAAATATCTGTTTCTGAAAAACCTTAACAAAATAAAATGTGATGTCTTTAGCCATTTAGAAACAAAACAGTAGCCGAGATCCAGCATGTGAATACCACAGAAGGTTTATTAGAAGATGGAAGACTCTCTTTCATTGGTGGTTTTAAAGGAGAAGTTGGTTGGACTTCTATACCTGCAATTCTATGATTCTATGATTCTATGACTTAGTCCCCTCTGCTATTGTCATAGAATCATAGAACTGTAGAATTCGAAGGAATCCTGAGGGTCATCTAGTCCAATGAAGATTTTTTAAAACTATATATATATATATATATATATATATATATATATATATATGCAGGTTTTGGTGTCCTCGGGTGTCTTCCCGTGTAAAAGTTGGGGTGTCTAGGCGACGTTTCGACGAGGTCTCACTCGTCATCTTCAGGCTGGTGCTTTCGGCTTCTTGTTACTGGAACAGAGCGGGATCTCAATGTTTGAGTTCCTATAAATACTGTAGAGGGGGTGTGGTGTCTAGCCTCCAATGTTCTGGGCAGAGAGGAAGTTCCCAGGCTAGTGTGCCTTTTCTTCTTTTGTTCCTTAATTACTTGAGAGATACCTTGAGTGATTTCTTGAGTGATATCCTGAGTACCACTTAGGTGGGTCATTAGGTGTGGATTAGTTGCTAAAGTCTTTGTGTCTTGACCTCTTGAACTTTGTGAAGAGTTTTCCTGAGAAGATGGCTGTATTGCACTTAGTTGTGCTTTGGCTTGGCTTCGTGTATAGGGGCGAGCTGTGGTTTTGTGGCTTGTGTCAGCCAGATCTGTGTAGGGATTGCAGGGGGGTGCAGCATCCGGAGGTGCCACCATGGATTGGCTACTGGATGGTGTCAGTAATTCATCTGTGGAGAGGGTCTGGGTTTGGGTCTGGTGTGGTTGATTGGTGTTGGCGTTCTGTGTGCCTCTGGATCTGGTGTCAGTTTTTGTGGGGAGGGCTAATTTCCAGATGTCTGGCAAGCGGGATGTGTCGTCACGCTTGTTCATGTTGTGAGGGTGTTTCTCTATCTCGATGGCTTCCATGATTATTCTCTTGTGGTGATGTTCCGTGTTAAAGAGCAATTTGGAATCTGCAAAATTAATTTCGTGTCCTGTTTCTTTCATGTGTTGGAAAAGAGAGGAAGTTTTTTCTTCTTTTTTGACGGCATTCTTGTGTTCTGCGATACGTGCATTTATTCGTCTGTTTGTTTGTCCAATGTACGTGGCTGGGCAGACTTTGCAGGGTATTTCATAGATCCCTTGGTTTTCCAACTGGATTTTATCCTTGGGGTTTCTGAGGATATTGGCTATTTTTTGGTTGGTGCAAAAGGCTGTTTTGATATTGTGTTTATGGAGGATTTTGCTAATTTTATCTGTAGTGCCCTTGATATAAGGAAGGAGGGCCATGCCATTGTTTTCTTCTGTGTCTTGGTTTTTGGGGGGTGTTTCCTTTTGGATTAGCTTCGTAATCCTGTTTTGCTGGTATCCATTGGCAATTAACACATTTGAGAGATTCTGTAACTCAGTTGTCAAGTGGTCTTTGTCAGCCAGGCGTTTGGTTCTGGAGATGAGAGTCTTGGCTACGGAGTTTATTTGTGCAGGGTGGTGGTGTGATTGTGCATGTAAGTAACACTTTGAAACCAATGCTTTAGACAAGTCAGAACACAAACCCAAACTTTGGCTCAGATATGTTGACGACACCTTTGTAATTTGGCCACACGGGAAGGAAAAACTGGATAGCTTCCTCACACATCTCAACAACTTACACCCCAAAATACAATTCACTATGGAAATAGAAGCCAACAACCAACTTCCCTTCCTTGACGTCCTAATCTACAAAAAACCTGATGGCTCCCTAGGACACACTATCTACCAGAAAAAAACACACACCAACCGCTACTTACATGCACAATCACACCACCACCCTGCACAAATAAACTCCGTAGCCAAGACTCTCATCTCCAGAACCAAACGCCTGGCTGACAAAGACCACTTGACAACTGAGTTACAGAATCTCTCAAATGTGTTAATTGCCAATGGATACCAGCAAAACAGGATTACGAAGCTAATCCAAAAGGAAACACCCCCCAAAAACCAAGACACAGAAGAAAACAATGGCATGGCCCTCCTTCCTTATATCAAGGGCACTACAGATAAAATTAGCAAAATCCTCCATAAACACAATATCAAAACAGCCTTTTGCACCAACCAAAAAATAGCCAATATCCTCAGAAACCCCAAGGATAAAATCCAGTTGGAAAACCAAGGGATCTATGAAATACCCTGCAAAGTCTGCCCAGCCACGTACATTGGACAAACAAACAGACGAATAAATGCACGTATCGCAGAACACAAGAATGCCGTCAAAAAAGAAGAAAAAACTTCCTCTCTTTTCCAACACATGAAAGAAACAGGACACGAAATTAATTTTGCAGATTCCAAATTGCTCTTTAACACGGAACATCACCACAAGAGAATAATCATGGAAGCCATCGAGATAGAGAAACACCCTCACAACATGAACAAGCGTGACGACACATCCCGCTTGCCAGACATCTGGAAATTAGCCCTCCCCACAAAAACTGACACCAGATCCAGAGGCACACAGAACGCCAACACCAATCAACCACACCAGACCCAAACCCAGACCCTCTCCACAGATGAATTACTGACACCATCCAGTAGCCAATCCATGGTGGCACCTCCGGATGCTGCACCCCCCTGCAATCCCTACACAGATCTGGCTGACACAAGCCACAAAACCACAGCTCGCCCCTATACACGAAGCCAAGCCAAAGCACAACTAAGTGCAATACAGCCATCTTCTCAGGAAAACTCTTCACAAAGTTCAAGAGGTCAAGACACAAAGACTTTAGCAACTAATCCACACCTAATGACCCACCTAAGTGGTACTCAGGATATCACTCAAGAAATCACTCAAGGTATCTCTCAAGTAATTAAGGAACAAAAGAAGAAAAGGCACACTAGCCTGGGAACTTCCTCTCTGCCCAGAACATTGGAGGCTAGACACCACACCCCCTCTACAGTATTTATAGGAACTCAAACATTGAGATCCCGCTCTGTTCCAGTAACAAGAAGCCGAAAGCACCAGCCTGAAGATGACGAGTGAGACCTCGTCGAAACGTCGCCTAGACACCCCAACTTTTACACGGGAAGACACCCGAGGACACCAAAACCTGCATTCCTGTACCCGTGAAAATCTACGAAAGCATATATATATATATATATATATTTCAAAAAATCCTTTCCCCAGACTCAGAAGCTATTTTGATTGGCATCATTACACCAGAAATTACCATAAAGAAAAAAGAAAATAAATCAGAAAAAAATTGTTCTTGTATGTGACAACGGCCACACGCATATTATTAGTACAAAAATGGAAAACAGATAAAGTACCAACGAAAGAAGAGAGGCATCTTAAATCGTTAGAATATGCAGAGTTAGCAGGCGTGACCACTAGAATAAGGAATCAAGGCAAAAAGATATGAGGACTGGGTATTATTTATAGATTATATGAAAAAAATCAATAAACAGACAAATAGCCTAGCGGGATGTTAGCATTTTCAGAAGCGTAAGTTAGAAATAGAAATAATGGAAGGAGTAGAGAAAGATTGGGAAAATGCACGAGGAAGTGGAATATAAAAGGAACCAAGGAAGGGGAGGAAGGGAAATCCATCAATGATTGTATTTTTGAATGTAATAGAACCTGTAATATGTAACTCTTTTTTTCTTTTTTAAAAAATTGCTTTCTTTTTTTCTTTCTGTTGAAATGTATCAGAAACACAAATAAAGCAACAGCAACAATAAACCTCCACAACCTCCCGAGGGAGACTGTTTCACTGTCGAACAGCTCTTACAGTCAGAAAGTTCTTCCTGTTGGTTAGTCGGAATCTCCTTTCTTGTAACTTGAAGCCATTGGTTCAGGTCCTGGCCTCCAGAGCAGGAGAAAACAAGCTTGCTCCATCTTCCATGTGTCAGCCCTTGAGATAGTTGAAGATGGTTATCATATCTCCTCTCAGCCTCCTCTTTCCCAGGCTAAATATACCCAGCTCCAGTTCCTGTGGACCATGTCTCCATTGCATTTCACATCACTAACCCCTGATTCTTGCAGTGCCACAGGTGGCTTTCCTGCTAGACCAAAACCAGAGTTCATCTATGCCGCTGCACTTTCAAAGGAGATTTTTTGTGTGTGCACTGAAAGGATCTGACAATAGTGGATATATAATCTCAAAAGCAGGAGGAAGGTGACAAGGGGTTGTGGAATCACAATAGATGCAAAGGATGCCAAGGTTGTGTTAAATGCAAACAGTGGAGCATGCAAAAGTAAATGACTATGAGAGAGAATGGCATGCCAATTGAGGAGATCAAGATGTATAACTTGTTTTTAAATGTGGACTGTTGGAGGCATAGTAGACACATGTATATAAATTGGGCTTATAAAGTGGGTATATAAAGTGGGAAACACTGGCCTGCGAGTGCTCCAGTTGGAGAACAGCCTTTACCAAAGGTGTCATGGGCTTTGAAGACACTCAAACTCAGGCCCCCAGGGAGAAAGGTGCTAAGAGGAAGGCACGCTTGGCAAATCCACACCGTGATCAACTCCCTCCCAGAAACCAATGTCCCCATGGTGGAAGGGCGTGTGGATCCAGAATTGGCCTCCGCAGTCACTTACGGACTCATTGTTAAAACCGTGTTTATGGAAGACAATCTTACTTGGCTACGAATGATCGCCAAAGAAGAAAAGTGGGTGTTGGGATCCCAGATAAAGGCTGTTTGCCTCAGGTGCAAAACAGGTTGGAAAGGACAATGTTTACAAGGCATGCAGGTGAAATATGCCCCCAACTTTCCATTGTTGTTGTTGTTTAGTCGTTTAGTTGTTTCCGACTCTTCGTGACCCCATGGACCAGAGCACGCCAGGCACTCCTGTCTTCCACTGCCTCTCGCAGTTTGGTCAAACTCATGTCAGTAGCTTCAAGAACCTTAGTACCTTATTACTGTTGGGGGGAAACAACCCATCTTGCTTCAGAAACACTTTCCCTTCTTTCTTTCTAGGCCTGGGTTTCCTTGGTGACAAATGAAGGAAATTGGAAGAGAGTTCAGAGGGGAAAGGGTTTTAAATAATTCTGAAAGCAAAAGACAAAAGTGATGCAAAAAACGGGCCCCATTCATAAAGGCAGAATGTGATTTGTCAGTTGGTACCCATTTACAATGTCCTAAGTTAGGCCACGGACGCAGGTGGCGCTGTGGGTTAAAGCCTCAGCACCTAGGACTTGCCGATTGAAAGGTCGGCGGTTCGAATCCCTGCGGCGGGGTGCGCTCCCGCTGCTCGGTCCCAGCGCCTGCCAACCTAGCAGTTCGAAAGCACCTCCGGGTGCAAGTAGATAAATAGGGACCGCTTACCAGCGGGAAGGTAAACGGCGTTTCCGTGTGCAGCTCTGGCTCGCCAGATGCAGCTTTGTCACGCTGGCCACGTGACCCGGAAGTGTCTCCGGACAGCGCTGGCCCCTGGCCTCTTGAGTGAGATGGGCGCACAACCCCAGAGTCTGTCAAGACTGGCCCGTACGGGCAGGGGTACCTTTACCTTTACCTTTTAAGTTAGGCCACTAGGCAGCTGGTGCAGAATTCTATGAACCCAATTATACTTGGGAAGCCACTCAGCCTGCATCATGTAACATGTTGATTAAAAAAATATGCTGATTCAATGAATCAGTTGTGTACTATCTCAGTGCAAATGCAAACGTTCAAGGTTTTCATGGGACTGATTCATTTTTCTATAGGTGGATCCCTTGGTCCATCTATTTTTTCTCTTTGATCGCTTGGTTTGATCAAATCCAGCTTCTCCATTATGGAGTCTATGTGGAAAGCTGATCAGGGGAAGTTATACCTGACGTAGAAGCTTTCCTTACAGACATTTCTGATGTCGTGCAATAACGTGAGAGAAATGTACTGTTCAGTACGATCACACCTTACACACATTTGACTTGCACAATTTCAACCGTACATGGCCGAATGCTGGCTAGTTGAAATCCCACAATGTGGAGCTGGCATGGGGAGAATCTGGCACAAAAAGGAGTTTTGAACTCCTCAGCTTGCTTCTAAAGCGAGGCCCTCTACATGCAAAGTGTCTGGGACGCTCCTGTGAGATCTCACGAGAACTCGGACAGCCCCATGAGATCTCATGAGAGCATCCTATGGCGCTCTGTGCACCACCTCCAGAAGCCCCAGCATGGAATCATGGGAGCAATTCCAAGGGTATTTGTATCCACATATTTGCATATATAAGGAACTGTCGGAACCAAACCCCCACGTAAGATGCAATTGTACTGTATTTAAATAGGGTCAAAATTTGAATGAGGCAGGAGAAATTATATCGTTCAGCTCTCTCACTGTGTGTGCAAATACTACTTTAGTATAGCAAGAAATAACATTGAACTGAAGTAATTTTTCTATTAACAACTTTTGCTATGAGCTAACATCTCACCTTCCCTCTGACATTTAATCTGCAGAAATAGACACGTTGCTCTGTTTTCACCTCTTAACAAGCTGTTCGCTGGTAAGAATAAATTAAGCTATGTCCACAATTGTCAATTTTTGCATGGCTTGTTGTGGTTGCAAATGCCATGTGTTGTTCGTGCAGTCCATACCAAAAGAACCACCTAATTTTTCAGCTTTAACTTACTCTCTGACGGACAGAATTTAGCAGCCATTAAAGTAAATACAAACCAGACCAAACTGCTCCTTAACATTAGCCAGGGGATGCCAACGTAGCCTCTGTGGGCACATATGCACCCACAGAGGCCTTCCCTGGTGCCCATGATGTTGTTGTTGTTGTTGTTTAGTCGTTTAGTCATGTCCGACTCTTTGTGACCCCATGGACCAGAGCACGCCAGGCACTCCTGTCTTCCACGGCCTCCCGCAGTTTGGTCAAACTCATGCTGGTAGCTTCGAGAACACTATCCAACCATCTCATCCTCTGTTGTCCCCTTCTCCTTGTGCCCATCTTTCCCAACATCAGGGTCTTTTCTAGGGAGTCTTCTCTTCTCATGAGGTGGCCATAGTCTTGGAGCCTCAGCTTCAGGATCTGTCCTTCCAGGGAGCACTCAGGGCTGATTTCCTTAAGAATGGATAGGTTTGATCTTCTTGCAGTCCGTGGGACTCTCAATAGTCTCCTCCAGCACCATAATTCAAAAGCATTAATTCTTCGGCAATCAGCCTTCTTTATGGTCCAGTTCTCACTTCCATACATCACTAATGGGAAAACCATAGCTTTAACTATACAGACTTTGTTGGCAAGGTGATGTCTCTGCTTTTTAAGATGCTGTCTAGGTTTGTCATTGCTGGTGCCCATAATAGGGAAGGGCAGATCTATCAATTTCGGGTTCTCTGTCTGTTTCTCATTTTTCTAATCTTTAGTTCTCCACAATTCCACATTTTTAAAAATGTCTTCAAAGAGAAAGCCAGTGTGGACACAGCCATATGGGGCTTTCCTTGTAGTTGGTCTGGAAACTGCAGTTAGTGCAGAATGCTGCAGTGTGATTGCTGACAGGAATGAGGTCCTGCTGCCAGCATACTGCACCTCTGCTTAAAGATCTGCAATGGCTGCCAATTTGCTACCAGCAAAGTTCAAAATTTTACTACAAGTTTGTAAGCCCCTTAACAGCTTGGCACTGATTTACTGGAGGGAGTGCTTTCCCCCACATGTTTGAATGCTTTGATCAGTGGACCTGGCACTTTTGCAAGTGCCATACAATGTTTGTTCCACATCTGTGAGGACGGAGTCTGTCTTTCAGTCTGGCAACACTTATGTTTGAAACTCCCTGCCAATTAGCATTAGGCAGTTGCCTCTGTTATATTGTTTCAGATGCCTGCTAAAAACGTTTGTTTTTAATTTTAGCAATCCCATCTGGATAAATAATTTAGTTACGTATACTTGCTTTAAATTTGTGTTGATTCTATCTGCTTGTTACTGATAATTATTTCACCCTTTTGCATGCAACACTTAAGAGATTTGGGCTGTGTGCAATGAACTTGTTCTACTAGTATAAGGATTTCTGTTTGTGCGATGGAAGTTCTCCCCCTTCCTCTCGCCATGTGTCCACCCCCCACCCCCACCCCTGTCCTGGAGGGTTAAAGGAAACCCCAAAACAGATTTAGGAGGCATGTGAGGAGAGTAAGGTCTGCTTTACTGACGGAATGAGTTCATTGAATGATTCCCTTTTTGACCAAGTATTTTGGAATATGTCTTAAAGAAAATTACAAAAAAATATTTGCAGGAGGCAAAGGACAGGACATTTTTTCACAACCACCAGCATACATACATAGAGCCTTTCAGAGTGTTTCTTGTGTTGTTTTCCCTGACCCTGGACTCAGCTACATGAGTAAAGAAAAAGTGTTTTATGTGTGTTATAATGCTGCCACACCAGATGATGCTGTGGAGTTCCGTCTTTCGCCAATGGAATTTCCCACTTTACAATGCGTTTCCTGAAATGCTTTTTTGATGTGTCTAGATCCAGCCCCTGTAAGGTAGACTAGAATTACAATCAGGGGGAACTGAGGCCAGGAGGGAGTGGCTTGCCTAATGTAGAGGCTAGAACTGATCACACCGTGATTTATCGCACAGGGTCTTAACCACTAAGCTGCACCTGATCTCCAAAAGATTTTAGCTCAGAAAACCTGGACTGCTTCTTACAGTCCTGCTACATTAACAAATGCATTTTCCCTTCTCACAGGGAACTTTCAGAAATCCGATTCTTGGTTATAAGAAGGAAGAAGGAATTAAACAAAAGACGTAGACTTCTGAATTGCATTTCTTCTGGTTATGCCAGCACCACCTAACTGTAGACCCCTTCATTGTCTGTCGTTCTAAAAGCTCCCTTAGCTTATGGTTTTCTTCCTCTAGTCTTGTAT
Organism: Podarcis gaigeae; assembly: GCF_964106915.1. Lineage (NCBI taxonomy): Eukaryota > Metazoa > Chordata > Lepidosauria > Squamata > Lacertidae > Podarcis > Podarcis gaigeae. Next base: position 104,464,308 of record NC_139679.1, read on the forward strand.
TTAACTGTTAAGAAGAATGAATAGAGCTACAATCAGGAAAGCCAATTCTTTCCCCAAAGATATAGGACTGAAGCAAAGAAAGCATCGGATGAAGTCATTATTGTAGGCAGTGCCAGACTCCATCCTGAACAAAGAAAACGGTGTGTGCAGAAAGGTTAGTAATGTAACATGTGTGTGTGTGTTTTTTTTAAAAAACCCTAAGACTGCAGTTCTGACACTGTTCATGGCAATGGATGCGTTTTCATTCTCTGCAATAATGAAAAAGCGTAGAGTATAATGTACTGTATAGATAGTGACCTGGTGCACTGTAGAGTCTAAGATGCTGAGCGACTTATCAGGAAGACCCTCGTTCAAAACTTGCCTGTGTCGTAATCTGATTAGGTGGCCTTAACACAAGCCTCAATCATAGCTCAGTGATAGATCATCTGCTTTGCATACAGGCGGTCCCAGATCCAGTCACCAGCATCTCCACATAGGGCTTGAGCTGCTCCCTGCCTAAAACCCTGGAAAGTGCCAACAACACTGAGTTAGATGGCCCATGGTCTGACTCAGAAAAAGGCAACCTCTCTCTCATCCCTAGTCTCCTCTACCTGTCATGTGATGATCCTGATTTACCTTGCAAGGATTATGCAAGAGAAGTGCTTTGAGCATATGAATGTGCTATATACCTATGTTAAGTATTATTATAATCCACCTGCACAATTCCTTCTCAGAAATAGTGGAAAGTGTGCAAGAGCACAGCTTTCTCCTTGCTGGCCGATCTCTAATTTCAAGGGAGCTTGTAGAGGAGATGATTCTATCTGACTGTTTAGGACCAGGGCTGTTTTGCTCAGCTGTGCATTATAATTCTCTATCCTGAACTTGTGATCCAGACCACTTCAGCTGCGACAACTGTGCATGAAGACCGTGACAACTGAATGCATCTAGAAATACTTGATTTCAGAATAAACACAAAACCTTTGACCTGTTCCCCTGAAGTGTGTGGAGCAACTCATATGATGATGTGCAGAATAAGTAAGATTTGGGTTGAGGGCAACTAACATGGTTGCTGTTGTGCTCCTGCCTTGCTTGCAGGCTTCCCATACACATCTGGTTGGCCACTGTGAAAGAGGTTGCTGGGTCCACCAGGGCTGTTCTTGTTGGGATTTTTGACTATGTGCCATTCTGTGCAGCTTCACATAAAGCAATTAGAAGTTGGCCAAAAGACAAGGATGACTGAGCAGAGGAGTTATCTGCCTGGAGATATGGGGCCTTGGAGACAGCTCTACCATTGGTTGAGGTCTCACACAGGCATGATGATTTATGACCTTACTGACTGGAGTGTTTGTTGGTCAGTGTAGCGTTCTGAGAGTCGTTTGGAGTTTGTTAAGAGAGAGCTAGTTAAGATCCGTATCTGTTCATGTATATAGTAACTTGTAGAGTTATTCAAGCCCCTTCGCCACGGCAAGGCAGTGATCCATGAAGGGGAAGAATTGATGCTTTTGAATTATGGTGCTGGAGGAGACTCTTGAGAGTCCCATGGACTGCAAGAAGATCAAACCTCTCCATTCTTAAGGAAATCAGCACTGACTGGAAGGACAGATCCTGAAGCTGAGGCTCCAGTACTTTGGCCACCTCATGAGAAGAGAAGACTCCCTGGAAAAGACCCTGATGTTGGGAAAGATGGAGGGCACAAGGAGAAGGGGACAACAGAGGACGAGATGGTTGGACAGTATTCTCAAAGCTACCAGCATGAGTTTGACCAAACTGCGGGAGGCCGTGGAAGACAGGAGTGCCTGGCGTGCTCTGGTCCATGGGGTCACAAAGAGTTGGACACGACTAAATGACTAAACAACAACAAACTTGTAGAGTCTGCTGTAAATAATAAACACCTATAAGTAACCAAGTTACTAGTAGCAGTGTCTGGTTCCTGTTTCTTCCATCCTGCCTGCAACTGATTGTTTTCTGGAACTCTGCGTATGCTTTGCTAAGGTCTGGCTAAGGTCCTGCAACAGGTCAGAGTTGCGAAACACCAATAGTTCTATGCCCTTACATTCTTATGGTCCAACCTGCATCTCCCCATCAGCTCTAGTCAGCACAGCCAGTGGTCAGAGACACTGGGCGCTAAAGTACCAACACAATCGGGAAGGTCGCAGGTTAGCTGCCCATCCTGGGCAATTTGTGAAAGTGATATTTAAACGCTTCTCCCCAGCAAGCAGAGCAGTCAAAGGGTAGGCAGGTGAATGGCAGGCAGGCAGAAAAAGGCTCCATTTTTGATACATCCCATTTTCTGTACATGACACTTGTACCTTTATCATGGCAGTGCTGCTCCTTTTCCTCCTCTGCTCTTTCTTTGGCTGCAGCAGTTGCTTCCTTATCAGAGGATAATTCAAAGCCCATTATTAAGACAATGGATTTGACTTTTCAATGAGCTTATGTCTTTAAGGGTAGTTTTCAGCAAATGAGTCAGCCATATGTTAAATCAAATTTAACATCCATTACGAAACACTGAATCATACTGTATATTGGTGTAACGATAACAAATGGCCATTTCTCTCATGTTCCCCCCGTTTGTCCTGCTTCTCATCAATCTTGCTAATATCTCATCAATTCATTCAATGACGTGGAGGGGGGAGGAATGGAAGCTCTAAACTACAACTGTTTTAATACTAATAGTTCCGTTTTATGTTGTTTCTTTTTCTCTAATTTTCATTTGTACGGTATGTGTCGTTGCCCCCCTCCCCTCTGAAAAAAAATGCTGACTTTCAAAGTAATAATCCTTTTAATCGTGAAATGTAATGAATAGGAAAACAAGTAAATCAATAATAAAGCCTGCCTTAATGAGATTTTCTAATGACGGCAATACATTACAACATGCAGTCCATTTCCTGATGTCCTTAGCCATTTACAGTAGTTGCAGTTGCAGGGAAGCAGGTGTGAGCCAAGCAAGGATGCTCAGGTGGTAAGTTCAAATAAAACCATCTTGAGAATAAATACAACTGGAAAAATATATATCTAGTCTTCCATTTAAAAAACACCCAGGGGTAAAACTTTACTGCTCTGCTTTGGAATTTAGTGATGACAACACCTCCTCTATAAATCCCATGCACTACAAACATGTCCCTGGATATTTCACTAATGGCCATATACCCCTTTGCTTAGAAACTCCAGCTCTGTTGGGTGAACTGAAACCCCGGTCAAGGCTATATGTTTGCATGAAGCTATAAAAGCGAATGTGAGAACTCCCCACTTCCTGTAATGAGGGCAGCCCCAGAGATATAACTCAGATTAGTTGTTATATAAATATAATGGAGGCAGAAGAGCCAAATGAGTCTCTGGCAAAACACATTAAATAATGTGCAACATTGCTTCCTTCCATCAGTAGCCAAAGACTGCCACCTGGGGTGGGCTGCCACACCCTGGCTGGATGTGCCCCTTACATTCAAAGCACATGGCTCCCCTCAAAGAGTCCTGGGAAGTGTAGTTTACTCCTCACTGAGCCGCAACCCCCAGCATCTCAACAAACTACAGTTCCCAGGATTCTTTGACGGAGGTACAGCCATACCTAGGTTTTCAAACAGCTTAGTTCCTGAACGTTTTGGCTCCCGAACGTCGCAAGCCCAGAAGTGACTGTTCCGGTTTGTGAACTATTTTTGGAAGTCAAAAGTCCGACGGGGCTTCCGCGGCTTCTGATTGGCTGCAGGAACTTCCTGCAGCCAATTGGAAGCTGCGCTTTGGTTTTCGAACGTTTTGGAAGTCGAAAACGACTGGTGTGTGTGTGTGTAGCTGCTGTCTGACCAGTGGCGTAGCATGGGGAGTGCAGGGGGGGCCGGCCGCACCGGCGCAACATCTGGGGGTTAGGGTTAGGGGGCGCAAATCCACGGGTTAGGGGGTGCAAATTATTTGCCTTGCCCCGGGTGCTGACAACCCACGCTACACCACTGTGTCTGACTCAGCTGGCAGCCCCTGCCAGCAGGATCCTAACTGCCTTAAATGAAGCATGTGCTTAAGGAGATTTTGGAAGAGAAAGGTCATAGCTTCATTCGAAGTCACAAAGGATTTTGGCACCAAAGTCACTCAGGTGCTTTTGAACCCACCCACCCTCAAACGAGTTCCATGTTCTTTCTCTTGACTTTATAATAATTAAAAAGGTTGGTTATTGTACATGGCCTTTGGACGTCACGTTGGCACACAAACTCGCCTCCAGCATCAAGGGAGAGGAGATTATCCTGTTTTAACAATAAGCACCTCTATGATTTTAGAAGGCTATCTAATGGGACTCTTTCACTATACCTGACCTCATCTGAGTTAGACTCTGCTCAGAGATTTGTAAAGGCAGCATAAAAGCTTCCCTCTTTTTACCAAAGTAATTTTTTTTAAAAAAAATCCTGCTTAGCAGCCTAAAAAACCCCTTCGGAGCTAACACAATGCCTACGTATTAACACTGTTCACCTAGTCCCCTTGACTATTTGCCCAAGCTTTCTGTTGCTTCTCAAATGCAGACATTTTAAATGACTTTAGTCTCTGGGGTCCTTGTGCCTATTCTGAAACAATCTTAACTCTTCTGGACCTCAAAACCGATGGCTGGAAATCTTATCCACTTAGCTCTGTGCATATTAAAATTTAGCAATTAATTATCTCTAGTTCTAATCCAGTAAGTCTGTGCAATTAACATCTGGGATTTCATATATCTTCTTGCTGACTTTTTAATTTAAGGATAGGGATACACAGTGGATCCTTTTAGCAGCACTAAAACTAGCTAACTCGCTGAAGCACTTCCTTCAGATTTGCACGCGGCCATTCATCTTGTACTTGGTGAAGAACAGGCCTATCCACTGCAGCAGTTCTTTAGCATACATGATATTACATGTTTCCCCCAATGGCAGAAGCTGTTTCCTGTTCTTATGTCTCACTGTTTGCTTGCCCTGCTTACATGAGGGGAGCACAGAGACATCGCATGTTCTTTAGCATCTCTCTCTTGGATGCCTGTTCTTGAGGAATGTCCACAGCCCCCCCCCCCATGAGATGAGTGTCCTTCTACTATAATAATAATAATAATAATAAAATATAATATTATTTATACTCCGCTCATCTAGCTGGGTTTGCCCAGCCACTCTGGGCCGCTTCCAACAGAATATTAAAATACAATAGTCTATTAAACATATAATAATAATAATAATAATAATAATAATAATAATTCATTATTTCTACCCCGCCCATCTGGCTGGGTTTCCCCTGCCACTCTGGGCGGCTTCCACAGAGATAAAAAATACACTAAAATGACACACATTAAAAACTTCCCTGAACAAGGCTGCCTTAAGATGTCTTCTGAATGTCAGGTAGTTGTTTATCTCTTTGACATCTGAAGGGAGGGTGTTCCACAGGGCAGGCGCCACTACCAAGAAGGCCCTCAGCTTCCCTAAACAGGGCTGCCTTCAGATGTCTTCTAGAAGTCTCGTAGTTGTTGTTCTCTTTGACATCTGGTAGGAGGGCATTCCACAGGGCGGGTGCCACTACCGAGAAGGCTCTATGCCTGGTTCCCTGTAACTTGGCTTCTCGCAGCGAGGGAACCGCCAGAAGGCCCTCAGCGCTGGACCTCAGTGTCCAGGCAGAACGAAGGAGGTGGAGACGCTCCTTCAGGTGTACTGGACCGAGGCTGCTGGGACTAGAACTGGCAGCCCCTGGCTCTGTTCATGGCTGACTTATGCAGTGAGCCACCAGGACCCCAGGCTAGAGCATCTCCTTAGACAGAGTGAAAGATTTAGTGGTGCTGGAGAGATGCTACCTTCCTAGCTTGCCTTCTCAGCTTGGCTCTTCTCAACTGGGAAAGCTAAAGTCTTCCTGATCAGGCGTTCCTTACAGAGATCACTGTTCCTTACAGAGAGGAACCACACTCCCTCTGATATTGAACAGGGTAATGATAAAGTAGTATATGATAATTTCTATTCCCCCAGCTATGTTACTCTCCTATTATCTCTTATATTCCATATCTGTTTTCTGCAGGCTTTGACATTCAAGATGGACTCGAGGCAAAATATTTGAGGGGTGTGTGAAAAATGGAAGGATTATTATGTGTTACAATGCTTACCAGCTCCCCCCCCCCCCCGCCCATCGCCTCAGATATAGCTAGGCTGAGCAGGTAGACCTTGTCAGAATATGTAAAAATGCGCAGCTGTCAGTTTTTGCATCAGATGAGTAATTCAATGTGCATATCACAAACCTGAATGTATGAAAGAACAGGGAAGAGATAACTCCTGATAGATATTCAGTGATTCACATTAGTGAGGCTGGGAGTTAGAATAAATCTGGAGAGGGTTAGGATCCTGATTAAATTTTAAAGAGGTAAAAGACAAATAAGAGCTATACTTTCAGTCTGCTCTTGCAGAGCTAGGAGGCATCAGTAACATCCCCAGAGAAAATCTGTAAGTCATGCTGTGTCTGAGCAAGTTTTTCTTTTGCCTAAGGTCACATAGAGCAGAGTAATTTGTTACGGCCCAACTCTGATAAGCATAGATAATTGCTCACAGGAGTGGCATGATTTTGGTGCTCCCATGAGCCCTTGCACACAAGTCCATGTCCATATATTCTGAACTGAGACATGTATTGTTGCACATGCCGTGGGACAAGTTTCACTTCTCAAACACCTACAGCACGGCAAAAGAAAGAGGGGGGTTTGCCCTGCCGGACTTAAGATTGTACTATGAATCGGCAGCTTTCTGCTGGTTGAAAGATTGGCTACTTCTTGAGAATGCAGACATTCTGGACTTGGAAGGATTTGACAATAGGTTTGGTTGGCATGCATATATATGGTATGACAAGGTTAAAGTTCACAAGGGTTTCAAAAACCATATTGTTAGGAAAGCATTATACAATGTTTGGATTCGATATAAGGATTTGTTGGAAAATAAAACTCCTAGGTGGTTATCACCAATGGAGGCTAAGGAGGTGAAGAAACCTAATATGGAATCTAAATGGCCAAAATATTTTGAAATTTTAGAACAAGAAAGTGGCAAATTCAAATTACAGAGTTTTGAGAAAATAAAGTCCAAGGTACGAGACTGGCTCCATTATTACCAAATAATGGAGACTTTCAAACAAGACAGGAAAATTGGCTTCCAGGTGGAGAAATCGAAATTAGAAACAGAATTGTTAGAACCCAATACTAAGAATTTATCAAGAATGTATAATTTGTTGCTGAGGTGGAATACAATAGATGAGACAGTCAAGTCAGCTATGATTAAATGGGCACAGGACATAGGCCAGGACATTATGTTTGCTGACTGGGAACAGTTATGGACCACCGGTATTAAATTCACGGCATGTAATGCTCTAAGAGAAAATATTATGAAAATGATTTACAGGTGGTACATGACCCCAGTCAAGCTTGCGAAGATTTATCATCGGCACAATAATAAATGTTGGAAATGTAATGAGACTGAAGGCACCTTCTTTCACCTTTGGTGGACCTGCCCAAAGATTAAAGCCTTTTGGGAAATGATCTATAATGAAATTAAGAAGGTACTTAAATGTACTTTTCATAAGAAACCAGAGGCATTTCTCTTGGGCATGGTCGGCCAATTGGTGTTAAGGAAGGACAAGACCTTTTTTATGTACGCCACTACAGCAGCAAGGATCCTTCTAGCAAAGTATTGGAAGACACAAGAACTACCCACATTGGAATAATGGCAGACGAAAGTGATCGACTTTATGGGATTGGCAGAAATGGCTGGCAGAATCCGTGACCAAGAGAAAGAGACGGTGGAGGAAGACTGGAAGAAGTTTAAAGTATATCTTAAGAACTGTTATAAAATCGAGGAGTGCTAAAATGTTAAGGGGAAGGAAGATGCAGAATTACAGCTGAAATTGTTTGATGATTCAAGGTGAAATTGAGAAAGATAATAAGTTTAAATTTAATTAGCAAAAAGGGTTGCTGAAAAACTGTAAAATAAGGATGCAAAAAGGGTGAGGTATGGGGAAGTCCGAGAAAGGAGGTTTATGAAAATGAGGTTAAGAAATTATATTTGTGTGTTTGTTTGTACTTGTTGATGTTTGTATGTCGTTGTTGTTTTGTCTTAAAATTGGGAAATTAATAAAAAATTATTATAAAAAAAACCAAACACCTACAGCACGAAGGACTGGCTAATGATAGACCAAAACTCAGAATTCCTTTAAAGTGATTTATTTTGAAACTGAAATTATTATTTTGGGTAGTCGCACACTTATCAGACAACTAAATGTATTCAAATTGGACTGGCACCTCGGGGGTTAAATCTAGAAGGCAGTAGAAATAGGAGAGACCGGATATCAAATAGGTTGAGGACAACAGACATAAAGTGCACATGTACAGAGCTAAAAGTTTGCCTCATGTTAGGGGTTTAGGCATTTTCAGCTGTGGGCTCCCCAATTCAGACTTTGCCTCCTTCATTAAAAGTATCTAAGATCCTTAGATCCTCTTGCCTAGAAATAAAAATGGCTGTTGGCAGTGCTTTTCTTCTAGAAAAAAAAAGGCGCCGGTACTGTGTACCCATCAGCATCCCCAGGAAAACATGAAGCACTGGCTGTTGGGGTAATAAATAAGAGATGGAGCCTGCCATCTCTCCTATGTTCATATTTAGTAATCATGGTGGTGGACTAGGGCTAAAGAACCTGCTGTTCACAGATATGGGTTTCCGTATCTCCAGAATTTCCAGGTCATAGACGGGTTTGGGCTGTCAGAAACAGTGTCTGGGCGGAAATCACTGTAATGTCCAGGAAAATCCGGATGTATGGAAACCCATTTTGGAAGTGTAGATTTTGGCAAATTTCCTTAGAGAAGGCTCAAAAAAATCTTTTTGAGGGGAGATTACGCAGAAAAAGTTCAATAATTTTTGTGTGTATGGATTTTCACTTTTTGAAATATGGCGACCCTATCACAGGTAATACCAAACATAAATTGCAGCTTGTTAAAAAACGACAACAGCCTTTGCTGCTGCATGAGACGGACACTCAGGAAGGGAGAACTGAAGTCTTGCGCTCCCTACTGATGGCTCCCTTCATATTGGTTCACACACTCACATTTATCACTTGAGGACCACAACATCTAGTGATCACTTGCATGCACAGGTGTGTAATGTGAGATATGCAGCATCACAGATACATCAATTTCTTCTGGATGAGAAAACTATTTTAGTGACTTAAATGTTGTTCGCTAAATGGAGTATTACCTCCCTTTCGATTTATCTACCCTCTTCGTCTAGCTATAACATTTTAATTAATTAATTCCTGTTGCTTATTTGACATGCTGATGGCGTGCTTATTTTGTTCCACTTTTTCCCCCCCTAAGAGGCTGATTTTTGCATACAAATAACTGATTTACATATAATATGTGTTATGGAAATGGATATGAAAACGGTTTGTTCTCTTCCTCTCACCACCAAAAAATAAAAAAGCACACAGATTTAATTTGCCTCGATAGAAATGGCAAAGGAGATGTGCAATTACGACATATTATTTTAAAGACAAGCATGCAGTCCTTCAGTTTAAAAAGACAGACATTGTGAAGCAAAATGCATGCCTAATAAGGTCTCTTAGAATCACAGGCACAGATAAAGTCTGTGAGAATTCTGTCACTGGCTAGACTGGATGTGAACAGGCAGAGTCCCTTTGTAGCATTGGTAGTCAACCTGGTGCCCTCCAGGTGTGTTGCATTACATTTCCCATCAGCCCCAGCAAGCAGGGCCAATGATCTGGGATGATGGGAGTTGCAGTTCAAACCTCTTGGAGGGCAGCAGTTTGGAGGGCAGCTGATCTACACAACTCTCCATGGTTTTGGACAGAAGAAGAAGAAGAAGAAGAAGAAGAAGAAGAAGAAGAAGAAGAAGAAGAGGAGGAGGAGGAGGAGGAGGAGGAGGAGGAGGAGGAGGAGGAGGAGTTTGGATTTGATATCCCGCTTTATCACTACCCGAAGGAGTCTCAAAGTGGCTCACAAACTCCTTTCCCTTCCTCCCACACAACAAACACTCTGTGAGGTGAGTGGGGCTGAGAGACTTCAGAGAAGTGTGACTAGCCCAAGGTCACTCATCAGCTGCATGTGGAGGAGCGGAGACGCGAACCGGGTTCACCAAATTACGAGTCTACCACTCTTAACCACTACACCACACTAGGACAGAAGGTTTGGCCATACCTGGAAGATGCCTTAGATGAACCTGCAAGCTTTGGAATGCAAAACATGCTCTGTGCCACTCAGCGACAGCTCTTCCCTTCAAAATGTACTTGAAGGAGAATAGAATTGGAAAGCTCACTACCCTGACCAATACAAGCTGTGATCTGACATGATGTGTGTCTGCTTGTTCCCGATTCTCTTGGGTCCCACCAATATAAACACACATACATACACTTGCAACAGGGAAACGAAAAGCCCAACAGATGCTCACATTGTCCGTTGTGATTCCACCCCCTTTTTTCCTTTTTTTTTTTTTAACATTTAGGCCTAAACGATTCCCTTCAGATTTCCTCTCACTGAGGACTTCGGCATGCGACCTGTTTTTGTTCCCATCTGGCAGGTAGCGATGACAAGCTGCTGTCACCTTGTTTTCGCTGCAATATACAGGTCCCGTAACTTATGAATCATGATGTATGAGAAATGGAAATCTCTATTGTGGTGCGCTTTTGGCATCTTATTTCCCTTCGCGGGGGCCTTATTACATTTTGACAGGTGTCTGACACGAGATGCTGTCAGTGCTGGGATTTCACCTTGGTGTGCCACCTTCAATTTCGTCGCCTAGGACTTGTGAGGCAATAAATGGGAACTGAACGCCGTTTGAAACCGCGCTTTGGCCATGTTTTAATTTTCATGAGATGCATCACTACAGTTAGGGAGGTAGACATGGTTTGCTTACCGTGCCCGAATTTGTAAATTAATCCACTTTCCATTCCAGGAAGAAGCTCATCAAGGGAAGAAACATGGTATCACCTTAAAAAATAATAATGAGTTCAGCAAAAATAGCAAACACATAGCTTTGCTACCTTCTTAGTTAATGATGTTTTAATTCATCAACGCTACTAGATGTTATTGCACAGGTACATGAAAAGCCATCACACTGATGTGTTTATGGATTCCAGTACACTGAACTAAATGAAGTCTAATATACTTGCATGATTAATTTCCTTACAAGGTAGGAACATAAGGAGTCTGACCGTTGGTCCATTCTGCTCAGTATCATCCCTAGGGTTTCCCAGTTTTTGGACTACCACTTCCATCATCCCTAGCTAGGAGGAGCAGTGGTCAAGGATGATGGGAATTGTAGTCCAAAACCAGCTAAATTAGGGAAACCCTGGTCTATACTAACTGGCAGCAGTTTTCAGTTTTCAGGCAAAAGTCCCAGCCTTACTGCAAGATGCCAGGAGTTGAACATGGGACCTTCTGCATGCAAACCATGTGTCCTACCTCAGAGCTATGGCCCTTCCCCTTGTATTTGTTGTTGTTTCTGTTTGGTTTATTGTATTTCTCATGAGCAAAGAAGCACAATGCAACTCATATTCTCAGAACTTTGACTGTGAGGTTTTTCAGTACCTCCCATCTTGTTCCAGCTACTGATATGCAAAACCTCCCCTTTTAATTTTGCTGATATTTCTTGTTTCTGCAAGATGGATACAAATATCTGCAAGCATCCATCTAGCAATGATATACTGCTATGCATAACAATAACAATAATAATTTATTATTTATACCCCGCCCATCTGGCTGAGTTTCCCCAGCCACTCTGGGTGGCTTCCAATCTAGTGTTAAAAACAATACAGCATTAAATATTAAAAACTTCCCTAAACAGGGCTGCCTTCAGATGTCTTTTAAAAATAAGATAGCTGCTCCTTTCTTTCACATCTGAAGGGAGGGCATTCCACAGGGCGCCACTACCGAAAAGGCCCTTTGTCTGGTTCCCTGTAACCTCACTTCTCGCAATGAGGGAACCGCCAGAAGGCCCTCGGTGCTGGATCTCAGTGTCCGGGGCACAGATCCTAAGAGTTGTTTTTTTCCATATAAGTGTTTTCAATGAGGAATAGAAAATGATGTAATCTAAAAAAAAAAACTATGGTGCAAAAGACACACTTGTCCCCCACTACTGACGTGGAGGCAGTTGATGAAAGCCACTGAGGTCATCACAAATATTTCTCCATAGTTTTAAAAAGCATAATCTGTGGGATTCAGAAATAGGGGTTCATGTTCACTTCAAAAATAAATTTTCATTATCACATTTGTACTCATTCATAGCTCATCCAGGGAAGTATTCGTTTTCTACAGCAGCAGGCACTTCTCTTGGCAATCATTCCAGAGTGCCATACACCACGGATGGTGATCTCTGCTCCTAGGCCAGATATAGCCCACAGTCTGATTTCATCTTGCTCACTGTTAGATGTGGAGCAACTGAGGGCTTATCCACACTTACCTTTACTCTGCTCTTTTCAGACATGGTCTGTGATTTAAAGCTCCATACCAGAAAGGGACGTGGATGGCGTTGTGGGTTAAACCACAGAGCCTAGGACTTGCCAATCAGAAGGTCGGGGGTTTGAATCCCCGTGACGGGGTGTGCTCCCGTTGCTTGGTCCCTGCTCCTGCCAACCTAGCAGTTTGAAAGCACGTCAAAGTGCAAGTAGATAAGTAGGTACTGTTCCAGCTGGAAGGTAAATGGCATTTCCGTGCACTGCTCTGGTTCGCCAGAAGCGGCTTTGTCATGCTGGCCATATGACTGACCTGGAAGCTGTACACCTGCTCCCTCGGCCAATAAAGTGAGATGAGCGCCCCAACCCCAGAGTCGGTCACGACTGGACCTAATGGTCAGGGGTCCCTTTACCTTTACCAGAGCGTCACGTCTATCTCTCTCTCTCTCTCTCTCTCTCTCTCTCTGTTTTATCTGGAACTTTCCATGTGAAAAGCTGCTCTTTCAAGCTCAACCAGAGCAAATGTCAGTCCACAGAAAACCCAAACTGACGTTGGCTCTGATTCAACTCTAAAGAGTGGGTTTTCATAGGGAAATATCAGGGAACTCACATCCCACTGCCACACACAAAAACACTTAGACATGAAGCGTTAGAGTGCATTCTTTTGCCTGGAAAAAGCAGGGCAAAAGTGTGCATAAGCCCTGAAAGGGGAAAAGACTGTTACAATGTGTGAAGTGCAGAAATCCAGGTCCTTCCTCTATAAGCAATTCTGTTGTAACAAAATCAAAGCAGAAGGTGTGGCTGCCATGCATCCAGAATTTCCTGGCCCTAGCCGGGATTTGTTCGTCGGAAATGGTGTCTGGGCAGAAATTCCTAAAAGCAGCAAAAATGTCCAGGGAAACCCGGGTGTATGGCAGCACACACTGAAAGTGTTGATCTTTAAGGAAAATCGCCAAAAAAATTCTTGTTTTTGGAGCTTTTGCAGCCCTAGCAGAAGGAGAACTGTCTCAGCGGAGAGGTACTTGGAATGTAGCTTAGGGCAAGGGGAAAAAACGCTATTAAAAAGAGTTATTATATTTTGCCATAGGTCTGGGTTACTGTCAAAAGAGTATTAGGCAAATTCATCAATGACTGTTAATTATTTAGATTCATGGAAACTCCAGATCCAGAGCCAATATGCCTCAGAACACCATTTGAATGCAAGAACGCAAGAAGAGACTGACGTATCAGGCCAATGACCCATCTAGTCCACCATCTTTTTATCACTGTTGCCTATGGGAAGCCCCAAGGCAGGATCTGACCGTAACAACAACCTCCCTACCTGTGGTGTCCAGCAACTGGCATTCAGAAACATACTGCCTCTGATAGTAGATCACCCTACTATCACCCTTTAGGCTAAGTAACCATGGACAGACTTATCCTCCAAGATTTTGTGTAATCTTTTTTTAAAGCCGCCCAAGGTAGCGGCTGTCACTAATACTTGTGGGAGCTAATTCCATAGTTTTAACTACACATCGTGTGAAGATGGGTTTTTGTTGTTGTCTTCCTTGAATCTCCTAACGTTAAGTTTCCTGGATTGTCTGCAAGTTCTAGGGACATTCCATGTCATTTCAGTGAGGTCATGTCACACTCCGTCTTGGATGTTGATGAAATTTGGTGTACACCCTTCCCTTCTGGTTGAAAGAAATCCCCTTAATTCCCCCCCCCCTCTATCTCAAAGGGTTTTAATTTTATAGCACTTCGAAGTTTCGTTAAATCTGCGTTGTCTGTCCCTCTTGAGACCCTTGGCAAAAGATACCCTTGTGTACATTTTTCTCTTCCTCTCCATAACCAATAATCAGATCTCTTTGAAATTTTAGACAGAGATCAGTACAGTGGTGCCCCGCAAAACGAACGCCTCGCAAGACGAAAAACCCGCTAGACGAAAGGGTTTTCCGTTTTGGAGGTGCTTCGCAAAACGAATTTCCTATGGGCTTGCTTCGCAAGACGAAAATGTCTTGTGAGTTCCTGCAGGGGTTTTTTCCTCCGCCCACTTTTTCCCAAGCCGCTAAGCCGCTTATCAGCTGATCCCGCTTAACAGCTGATCCGCTAAGCCGCTTATCAGCTGATCCGCTAAGCCGCTTATCAGCTGATCCGCTAAGCCGCTTATCAGCTGGTCCGCTAAGCCGCTAATAGCGCTAATCCGCTAAGCCGCTAATGGGCTTGCTTCACAAGACGAAAAAACCGCAAGACGAAGACTCGCGGAACGGATTCTTTTCGTCTTGCGAGGCACCACTGTAAAGTGATGAGGATTTCAGGAAAAAAACACAATGGGCTTGCTTCACAAGACGAAAAAACCGCAAGACGAAGACTCGCGGAACGGATTCTTTTCGTCTTGCGAGGCACCACTGTAAAGTGATGAGGATTTCAGGAAAAAAACACACCAGCACTCAAAAGATTTTATAAATGCCAAAAAAAATGAATAAATGTCCTTGTAGCCTAGTTTTTTGTGTGGAAAAACTAGGTTTAGAAAACTGGAATTTACAGCATGTGGGCATGATGCAACCAAAAGTTTTTGATGTTGGAAATTATTGCAAAGACATGCTCTTTCTTGACAAAGAATGAAATTTATGGGTTTTTATTCCTTGTAATGAAAAGTTACGTTTTTTGGACATCGTGGGAGGAAAATGGATACTGGGTAGCCAAATTGTACAACTTTCCTACAATCCATACCTGTAATAGAAAAAATTAATGAAACAAAGTTGTTCATCTTAAAATTTAAAATAATATTGGTTATTATAGGGTTTTCCCCCAAAAAAGTGTTGGCTTTTTAAAAAATTTGGGATATTTGAATTTGAAGTTATGAAAATTGGCTATTGGGGGAGTGGGGGAGAGAAAAAGAAAAAGAAAAGAATTTACAGTCAGTAGAACATTACATGCTGACATGTAAGGAAATAAGACGTAGCAAGAAAAATATTCCAAAAAAGTAAAAATTGAGTGTTATATACAAATATGAGTACATCAAATCAGGCTTTAATTATATAAAAAATAATTATTCATTTCAGAAATATTAAAAATATTAAACAGAGATAGAAGGGGGAAATTAAGCGGGTTTCTTTCAACCATAAGGGAAGGGTGTACACCAAGTTTCATCAAAATCTGAGGTGGTGGGTAACAAAACCCTTGTTTTTTGCGTTGATTTGATATGGAATGTGTTAGGAGAGAGGGAGAAAAACTTTTCTCTGTCGGCTTTATCCTCATCATACATAACATTATGAATCCCTACCACATCTTTTACTCACATTTTCTATGAACTAAAAATAACACTGCAACCTTTCCTCATAGGGAAATTTCTCTATCTCCCCTTTATCAAAACGATCAAAGTCATTTTGCTTTCTCTTTTGCAAACCTTTACCAGCTCTACAATATTCTTTTCGAAGTGTGGCAGCCAGAACTGTATACATTATTCCACATGTGGCCACGCCATAGATTTCTATATTTGTATATCACGGGTGGCGCTGTGGGTTAAACCACAGAGCTTAGGACTTGCCAATCAGAAGGTCGGCGGTTCAAATCCCTGTGACGGGGTAAGCTCCCGTTGCTTGGTCCCTGCTCCTGCCAACCTAGCAGTTCGAAAGCACATCAAAGTGCATGTAGATAAATAGGTACCACTCCAGCGGGAAGGTAAACGGCATTTCCGTGCGCTGCTCTGGTTCGCTGGCCACATGCCCTGGAAGCTGTACACCAGCTCCCTCAGCCAATAAAATGACATGAGCGCCGCAACCCCAGAGTCATCTGCGACTGGACCTAACGGTCATGGGTCCCTTTACCTTTACAATACAGGCAGTAGAAAGCACCACTGCAATAAACCTCCGAACAACATTTGCTAGGATGCAGCCATTGTGCAGGCTTCCTCCAGAAGTATCTAGCTGTCTGTTGTGGATTCTGGACTAGATGGACTGTTGGGTCTGATCCAGCGGTTCTCCTCTGACATTATTAACAGCCGCAGTGGTGGACCTTGGGGTCTTGAGTTTCAGCGGTGCCCTGTATGTCTCCAAAACCCAGCACCCCTCCACCTCTTGTGCTCAGTTCTAAAGCATAGTTGTGGCTTCTTCCACAGTGCCTTTGAGGCTCTGTGCCCAGTACGACCAAACCACTCATACCCCCTAAATCTGATCCTTCCAGCTGAGAAGCCTCTGAAAGTGTGTTGGGCCTTCTCCAGGGGAAAACAACAGCCACCAGTGCCCTTTTTAGGCACTTACCTTAAAGGGATTTTGTCCTGTCGCCAGCCATGAAGTTCCAAATATGATATTGCTGTCATCCTTTGGTATTTGGTGGGTATTTTGAGATGGAGCTGTCCTCCAGCCTCATTGATCATAGTAAGCTGTTTCTTTACCTTCAATTACTCATGGATGTCAGGAGGGAAGGAAGAAAGAAGAACACAGGAGAGGTATTATATGCAATGGCACTTCAAAGGTGATTACTCTTACTTCCCATCAATCACATGAAGAAAATTCTCCTACTGAACTTGATAATCCTATTTTACTTTGAAGAAAAGAGACAAGCTTGATTCCAAACTAGCCATAGAATTAACAGTGCCATTACACAAAAAAAGTAAAAAAAAAAAATTGAACTCATTAGAGTGTATTTTGTATGCCCGAGCTGTAAGAAATTTGAAAAGCAATTTTGTCAATGATGATAAAGTGGATAACAATTTTATACAAAACAAATTGCAGATTGCTGCCTATGAATTTCTTTGAACATGTCTGGGACATTGTGAAAACGCTTCACAATGATATTTATCTAGTTGAATGATTTGGTGAGGGGATCAGTCAGCTTCAGGAAATAAAGTTGTTACAGAGCGTAATGACTGACAGTGCTAGGTTCGGAGGTTTCTATATTTGTGTCTCACACGCTCTTTCCCTCCTCCTGTGTTTTGTTTGCAGTATGCAAAGGCAGGAGATGAGGGACACTGGGTGGCTAAAACTTGGCAAAGATCAATGGTGGAGCATGATCTAGTGGGACAGTTGAGTAGGTACGACGTCAGGACAAGAGTTTTGCAAATCTTTTCTCTAATATGCAGTGGAGAAGTACCCACACTCATTCTACTAAGAGCCAGGGTGGGCAGTCAGTCCCGAGTTTTCTGGGAGCAAAAGATAATAACAACAACAACAACAACAACAACAATTTGTTATTTATACCCCACCCATCTGGCTGGGTTTCCCCAGCCACTCTGGGCGGCTTCCAGCGAAACAGCCTATTAAACATTAAAAACATTAAAAGCTTCCCTAAACAGGGCTGCCTTTAGAAGTCTTCTAAAAGTTTGGTAGTTATTTTCCTCTTTGACATCTGGTGGGAGGGCGTTCCACAGGGCGGGTGCCACTACCGAGAAGGCCCTCTGACTGGTTCCCTGTAACTTGGCTTCTCGCAGCGAGGGAACCACCAGAAGGCCCTCGGCGCTGGACCTCAGTGTCAGGGTAGAACAATGGAGGTGGAGACGCTCCTTCAGGTATACTGGGCCGAGGCCATTTAGGGCTTTAAAGGTCAGCACCAACACTTTGAATTGTGCTCGGAAACGTACTGGGAGCCAATGTAGGTCTTTCAAGACCGCTGTTATATGGTCTCGGCGGCCACTCCCAGTCACCAGTCTAGCTGCCGCATTCTTGATTAGTTGTAGTTTCTGGGTCACCTTCAAAGGTAGCCCCACATAGAGCGCATTTCTCCTATCAGCTCCACTGAGATTTCTCCTATCAGCTCCACTGAGGAAACAGAAAAGGAGATTGGTTGTTGTTCATTGGCAGAGCATCTGCTTTGCATGCCTAAGGTCCCAGACATCGATTCCTAGCATCTCCAGGCAGGACTGGGAGAGAATCCTACTGGAAACCCTGCAGAGCCCCTGTCAGTCAGTGTTGGTGATACTGGGCTAGATGGACCAATGGTCTGACTCCGCTTCTGATGTTCTTCCAATTGTACCCACCAGCTTAGCTCCCTCGCCTCATGTGCATGAAGAGTTTGGATTTGATATCCTGCTTTATCACTACCAGAAGGAGTCTCAAAGCTGCTAACATTCTCCTTTCCCTTCCTCCCCTACAACAAACACTCTGTGAGGTGAGTGGAGCTGAGAGACTTCAGAGAAGTGTGACTGGCCCAAGGTCACCCAGCAGCTGCATGTGGAGCAGTGGGGAAGTGAACCTGGTTCACCAGATTACGAGTACACTGCTCTTAACCACTACACCACACTGGCTCTCATGGCCACACAAACACTTGTTGTGCATTTGGCAACCATCTCAAGGGGGCTTCGACATGCACCAGTGTATGCTTATAGAGCTCTTCCATGCTAACAGGATGGATGCTTAGCTAACCAGGATGCCCTTCCTGTGGAGGAGTTCTGTACAAATAAGTTGGTATGTGCATAAGGTTCCTTCACGTGGCTTATGCAGCTTGTTTCAGGGTGAAGCTGCAAAGAATGACACTGTGACCCCTTCAATGTGTTATGTCAATGCCTAAGTTCAAGTAGACCTCCTTTATGCCCTTACCATTTGTCATCTGGAAATGTGGTGTAGAAGGAGTGAATGGTCTTTTTGCCTTCCATGTAGATCTTAAAGATCTACAAGTACTCTGCATGACATGACCATCTTTCCATTTTTTATTTTTTATTTTGTCATGTGTCCCTGTTCCACATACCCTGCTCACAAGTTCCCTTTCCCCCTTGGCCTTCTCACTTCTGCGCTTGCCAAAAACCAATCTTATTGATTATTCAGAATAAATGTGCATATATTGACTTCTCTTGTTCAGCTTCCACTATAAAGAGCTGCTACTAACATAAGCAGTCCCTCCTGTTCCAGTGCTCTGGCTGGTTAATCACATACATCTGAGAGCCACCTGTTGTCACAAGTGGAATAAGTGAGATCTGCATTTAGCTACTCAGTGTCAATTCCATATTGACTAGCTTGCCAGAGGTGGCCTTCTCCTCCCTTTGGTGGTTAACTCAATTGGCACCATGCACTGCCGTTTTCTGAAAAGTTTGTGAGGGGCACAGATTTCAGATAAGTGGGTATCTTTCATTTGATACCTCTCTTGGTTGAACTGTGTTCAGCCTGCTCAGAACAAAAAAAACCCCATAGAGAATGAGAAGAGAGCTCTCGCCCTCCAGCATTGGCGAAGCTCGGGAGGATGCTATTTAGAGTGTTTGTGAAGCATTTGGCATGTTCTTAATGTATTTATGACGACACTTGAACACCATGGTGACACACAAGTTGAAAGCCATTAGGATTCATAGATGCTGTCTGATTCTGAAAGAACACCCTTCTTTACTCTGCAACAATGTCTCACTCTGAATCAATGTCTGTCATGCTGCAAATTAGGGAATGCCAGCCTATAATTCAATATGGATGAACTGTCTCATCTTTGTTTGGAATGGCTTTGTTCTTTCCAACCTCAGGCATTTTCAGTGTGCTCTCTGAAGTCTTGGAAAAGTTCTAGCCCATCAGGAATGCTTCCCTGCCAACCCTCCACTGTCTACAGCCTGATCTGTAGCTACATACATTCAATCTTCCCTTGTGAATCACTTTTCCTTTCCTCCACCCCACCTGCAACAACAGGTCTTTGGCCTGATCCAGTTTTCCACATCCGTCTACCATCTGACCACTCTTTGAGGATCTGATTGATGCATTGATTGTCTTTGTTGTTGTTTAGTCGCTAAGTCGTGTCCGACTCTTCGTGACCCCATGGACCAGAGCACGCCAGGCACTCCTGTCTTCCACTGCCTCCCGGAGTTTGGTCAAACTCATGTTGCTAGCTTCAAGAACACTGTCCAACCATCTCATCCTTTGTCGTCCCCTTCTCCTTGTGCCCTCCATCTTTCCCAACATCAGGGTCTTTTCCAGGGAGTCTTCTCTTCTCATGAGGTGGCCAAAGTATTGGAGCCTCAGCTTCACGATCTGTCCTTCCAGTGAGCACTCAGGGCTGATTTCCTTCAGAATGGATAGGTTTGATCTTCTTGCAGTCCATGGGACTCTCAAGAGTCTCCTCCAGCACCATAATTCAAAAGCATCAATTCTTCAGCGATCAGCCTTCTTTATGGTCCAGCTCTCACTTCCATACATCACTAATTGATCGTCTTTAACATACAATAAATAAAACGTATCATCAGAAGATAGCTTTTCTGTACTTCTCCTCTGGAACCCAACTGGACAACTTGACAGGCACGAACAGGCTGTAAATCACACCGAGCAAGCTGGAGTCAACAGGATCTGCACAGGAGTGTCAGGCCTAATGAGCGCAGCAACTTAGGTCTTGCCCCCCATGAAGCAATTGCTGAGACTAAAGGTCCCTGCCTCCCCACATCTGATTGTGTCTCTTCTCCTCCAGGGTTCTCCCCTCCAAAAAAAGCAATCGGAGACTATGCATGCGTGCCTGTCTTTGTTCCTTCCGCTTCATGCCTCTCCTGGTTCTGGGAGACCAGGAAAGAGGGGAGTTTTTCGCAGCAGGAGGGGGAGACACCTTTGTTTCTTCACCTGCCTGATTCATCTCTGCCTCTTGGCCTCCCTCCCTTCCTACTTCAGCTTCTGCCTCTGATTCTGGCCTTCCCTCTGCCATCACTCCCCCCACTCACTATGCCCTGTTATCTCTTCAGCTTCCGGCACCTCCGCCTCCCAGGCTTCTCATCATTGTCCCACCAGCAATCCCTGGGCTTTGAGCCTTCTTCCCTTGAGGGCTCCCGAGAAGGTGGTTCCTCCCACCATTCCTCTGCATCCAACCAGTCCGTGATACTACAGCATGTACCAAACTAACCACAACTAAGTATTTTGCCTTTTGAACTTCCTTGAGTTTTAAAAATACATTTTCACATTTGAAAAGGTACTTTTCATGACTGAAGGCAATCTTTCCCTGCCTCCCCACCTCCCCCCATACCAGTAATACTGCTAAAATCCTCTTCTGACAGCTTGCCCTTCCTCAGCAAAAGATGAGATACCTTGAAGAAAAAGGTATCTTAATCACTGGCAATTCTCTACAAAGCAAGGGATTTATCTTTCCTTTTGATATTTTAAAAAATCACAAAAAAACCCTTTGTTTCAAATCACCTGGGATTCATACAATTCAAAGTGACGTTTGGCAATTCCTCTGCTGCTGATTGACTCTCATTCAGCTCCCAGTTTAACTTATTTTTCATTGGTCTGATTTGTGTTTCAGGGTTAATGGCAAGCTACGCTTAAACATACTCTTGTATTTTCCCTGATACCTACCCTGCTCATTATGCAATTGGGGATTATTCAGATTGTATTGTCAACATAAGGTATTATTAAAATAATGACGGAAAATGATACTTCACATACTGCTGAAGTGGGAAAATATAGTTAACCTATACTGAATGTAACTCTTGCTAGTTGCTATGGTACCACTCTTCATGTTCTACAAAAGTCACTAACCCTGGGTAGCGACAGACAACCCCATGTTGTATACTTACCATGGTGTGCATGTAACAAAATACGAAAATTGTGCAACTCCTATAAGAATCTCTTGGAGAGGTTTGTCAGGATAAAGGTATGTGGTGGATATGTCCACCCAGGTGTCCAGACTTTTGTAGTCCTGCTGAATTGCCCGTTATCTGATCTACCAATATTTTACAGATTTTTGACACAAGAGTTTTTCCCCGCTATCCTTATATTTTTCTAGGATACCTTCAAATGGAGTCCAAGTTCAAATAGTTTGCTCCCTCTTGAGAGGAAGAGGGATGACATTGGGACCTTGGGAAATTCATGAGCTCATGTATAACCTCCTGTTGGATGATGATGCATGTTTACTCCGTATTCTGTTTGTGGTTTCAATAAACAGATAAAAAAACAACTGTAGAATGTTGGTCACCTGTGGAATCCAGTCACACATTGCAGAGAATTTTCAGCTGGAGATGGAGATGAAGGACTTAGCCCATACTCATACTGGCTGTGAGTAGGTTACCAAGGTAATACAGTTGTACCTCTGTTTAAGAGCAGCCCTGTTTACGAACTATTTGGTTTACAAACTCTACAAAACCTGAAGTAGTGCCCTGGTTTGCAAACTTTACCTCAGTCTAAGAACAGAAGTCGAACGGTGGAAGGGCACCGATGGCGGGAGGTCTCATTAGGGAAAGCGCGCCTCAGTTTAAGAAAGGCTTTGGTTTACGAACGGACATCCGGAACGGATTAAGTTCATAAACCGAGGTACCACTGTAGTCTGAAATAATTAGTGCTACGGATGAATGCATTCATCTGTTCCAGTTCCTCTTAGTTTATCATTTCAACAGTTTTAATTTCAGTTGACCATATTTTCTCATTAGTTTGAAATTTTTTAAAAGGTCCTCATAAAAATTCATCAGATTTTTGTGCGCACCTCTTCTAATATACATTTTGTATGCAATTGTTCCTGAAATAATGCCTTCTTGTCTGTTATTTTCACTAATATTTGTACTTCCATGCACACTTTCCCCAAAGTTATTGGGGTTTTCTTTGGGGGGGGGTTGGTAGACCTCCTTTACTTTGAGAACTGACTCACAAAATTAGGAGACGTAAGAATTTCAAAGGAAAGCTGTGCTTTGGTTTCGAGAAGATCAAATTAGATAGATTTCCGAAACTAAATTTCTTGCCCATCCCTAATCAGTGCATGGCTTCACAGTTGTGTATTCTCATGAATATTGTTTCAATGTCTTTCTGGGGCTATAATACTTAATGTTGGCCAGTAATGAAAGTTTCAGGAAAAGGAGCAAAATTCACCCTTCTTTCCAATGTCTCTTACCTATTTTTTTCTGAGTAGCAGACATTCACTTTAACCTGAAGCAGCAAAAAGGTTGCTGACATTATAGCTCCGGATGCTCTTGTCCCCCACCTAAGATGTCAGCTGAAAAATATGACAGCGTGCGGCTGTGTAATTACTTCACTGCTCCTGGCTGCCTTGCATATTACCAGTAGCCACCATGTATGTGGAAGAAGGGGAATATCAAGCAATGTAACCCATGTCGCCTTGAGGCACAATCCATTATCAGAATCGCAAAATGTGCTTGAATGTCACTCTCAAGGATTCCTAAGCCTGACTGATCTGTTTGCTCAAAGACACATGTGGATGTGTGCATATCTGCAGATGGAAGACAGGGGGAACTGCTTTTAGTCAATTTTGTACGCAACCTTGTACCAAAAGAGAGAGAGAGACTGAGGTATCACAAGGCAACAGTGAGAAATAGATGTGACGGTGGGTGTTTTCTTGGAGTTATTCAAGGAGAGAATCCGGTAGCGGGGAAAGGACACATTGAGAACCTTATCATTTTAGTCCAGGGATTGCCTCCAGTGGTGATGCCAGATGTTGCTGGACTGTAGCTCCAGTCAGCCCTGATCTCTGGCCAAGCTAGCTGGCTCTGATGGGGGCTGTAATAACACTCAAAGGGCACTTTGTTGACCGTCTTTGTGGCTACAGAGGACAGTTTGAAATAAATGGATGGTTTATTTTGGATGAAGCTCAAAGACTGGAAGAAGGCAATGTAAAGGTAGTCATTCTCCTAGGACATCAGTTCTGTTGATTTTGAGCTGTTCTTTGCATCACCTAGTGTTTTCTCAGCTATTCAGTTGCATCTACATCCCAGATGTTCTAATTTCTCCATTTTTATACTGCATTTGTACTCCAGCCTTAGGACTGCAGGGTTTGTTCAAGGCTATAGACACAAGAGACCACCACCTTGCTGAAGCTAACTAGGCCAGGGTGTGTTCAGCTCTTGGATGGTTGACTGCTATGGAACCATATATATGCTTTAATGTATTTTTAATCTTTTGTTGGAAGCCACCCAGAGTGGCTAGGGAAACCCAGCCAGATGGGTAGAGTATTATTATTATTATTATTATTACCACCTTGAGTTACCTCACAGAAGAAAGATTCCCCCCGCCTTATGTTCTTATAAATGTAAGAGAGAAAACAGACCAGTCAATACATTTCCGGCATATGAGCTGAGAGAAAAGGTAACTGTAAATGTACCCTTGACCATTAGGCCCAGTCACGGAAGACTCTGGGGTTGCACACTTATCTTGCTCTATAGGCCGAGGGAGCCAGCGTTTGTCCACAGACAGCTTCCGGGTCATGTGGCCAGCAGGACTAAGCTGCTTCTGGCAAACCAAAGCAGCGCACAGAAACGCCGTTTACCTTCCCGACAGACCAGTACCTATTTCTCTACTTGCACTTGACGTGCTTTGGAACTGCTAGGTGGGCAGGAGCTGGGACAGAGCAACAGGAGCTCACCTGTCATGGAGATTCGAACCGCCGACCTTCTGATTGGCAAGCCCTAGGCTCTGTGGTTTAGACCACAGCGCCACCCGCGTCCCACTGAGCTGCAAGAAAAGGGAACTTTAAATGTGCGGTTCCACTAGATGTTTGTGTGAAGTGGGTTCACATACACAATGCTCACTTTGCAAAGAGGGAATAATTTATCCCAGTCCTTGGAGAGCCACAGGCTTCAATTGTTAACATCCTCAGGTGACCAGAAGGATGAATCCCTACCAG
The DNA here is from genome assembly GCF_964106915.1 of Podarcis gaigeae. Taxonomy (NCBI): domain Eukaryota; kingdom Metazoa; phylum Chordata; class Lepidosauria; order Squamata; family Lacertidae; genus Podarcis; species Podarcis gaigeae. The sequence goes on from NC_139679.1 coordinate 104,489,196, forward strand.
AGTTAGACAAAAACTCACCTCCCTGTGCTTTCTGAATTTTGTTGAGCTGGTTTGCAGATTTTCCATTTGCTATTAATAAATATAATCTTATTTCACTGGTGGGGGGCAGGGGCAGGAATTGCCTTAATAGTCTTCTTTGTGGGTATGGAGCAAACATGATATAGCTCAAAATTATAATGGCATTTCAACAAAACTGTGTGGTAGAGTTTGGTATCAGAAGGAAGATATCCCTTTAAACCATATTGAAAACCATTAGTTGATGTCTAGTGGATAGTTGATGTCTCCCAGCTTAGGTAGCTGTTCCTGATAAATTTCCTTTGAATTTCCAAAAGTGAATGGAAGGCATATAACCACATACATATTAAGTATGGTTGAGAAAATGAAATGAAATGGGTAGCTGAAATCCAGGCCTATTGCTATACCCCCAAACTTGCTTTTTAAAAAAGTTACATTGTTATTTATTTTTCTCTCTTATGTGGTAGAAAACTAATTTGAAAAATAATTATGCTGCTGTTAGAAACCATCAAGGCATTTTTATTTTATTCTATTCTTTTACTGCCCAGGAGTGTAACAATCACCATTTGCTAGGTGACATTACATGATCTTCTTATCCGCTGATCTGTTGCTGGCACCTTCTCTCTTCCCTTCAGATATGGCCACTTCAAGCTAATATCCCAGCAATTTATGCAGTGTAATTATATGGGAGATGCTGTCTGTTTTCACTTTAATATTCTGCTTGAAAACAATGACAACAGCGTGGCTTTGAATTTGTATTCCGCGCCCTCCACTCACCCCTTGCTTCCACAATGAGGTATTTGGCTAATCAGTTTTAATAAATCAGAATTAGGTACATTTTGGAATTCTTTTAATATTTATGGCATGGTTGGACTTTTTAAAAAGGTCACTCGAAAATGAAAAAGGAAGGGAGTCAGAGAATACTAAACATGAGCAAAGGAGATGTATTTCTAATGAAAACTGTGGTGCTCATCTCTTCAGAGAAAGGTCCCGCTTCTCGCCCGCAATCTTGATATTGTCTAGTGCCATTTTCCTGTATGATTATGTCTTAATCTGTGAAACAGATTCCCAATCATTTGGCAGAAGTGGTGTGGCGGGTGGCGGGGAGAGAGAAAAAGAATATAAGGTTTTGCTGTGGCGACTTGTTGGACGGCAATCCAAGATACAGGTGACATAACTGGCTATGAGGAGAAAAATGAAGGCAAACAGGCCAGCTGTGATGCAGAGATACGGTGTCCAATTCATTGTTGCTTGGTTAAAAGTATAATATATAGATAAATTGAAAGGATACAGTGGTACCTTGGGTTACAGACACTTCAGGTTACAGACTCCGCTAACCCAGAAATAGTACCTCAGGTTAAGAACTTTGCTTCAGGATGAGAACAGGAACAGGCCCCATTAGCTAAAGTGGTACCTCAGGTTAAGAACAGTTTCAGGTTAAGAATGGACCTCCAGAACGAATTAAGTTCTTAACCCAAGGTACCACTATAATTCCCTTACATTTTGTAAGTTAAAAATGGTTTACTTACAAACTCTTCAAAGGTCAGATTCATGTGCTTTTTTGTACAGCAGCCAGAAAAGGCAGGCAGCATAACTTAGGTTCCAAAAATGGTAAATGTTTCTAAACTGTTTAGAAACCAAAGATGGTTTGCTTAAGCCATGCGATCTAAACTTGGAGCATTCAGCTTAGACCTCCTTATTGGTAGAGTTCACATGGTGGAAGTGAGAGAATAAAGAGTTTCCTGAACTAGCTAAGCCTGGCAGGACACTTTACTCTATTGTCTTAACCCCTTCATGTATTAATTAAAAATAAGCATGTTGGCTGTATGAGGCTAGATATACCACACAGTGAAGTTATTGCATGAGTGAAATAACACCTGCTTGTGCCATTGAACTTCCCTCCCTCTCCTCCCACTGCATATTCCTTGCACGTACACACCCAAATCTTCTCTGGGCTTTCACCCCCAACTCTCCAGAGCAGATGTGGGGAGACTGTCAGGGCCATGTTAGGGAAAGGAGAAGAAGGGGAAGTTCCATTGCATGGTCCATTTTGCTCATGTGAGAATTCCACCTGTAGGTTCTGAGAGGGTCAGAACAGAGTCAGGAGCAACATAATATGGGTAGGAAGAGCTGAGGCTTAATTTAGAAGCTGCCTCCTATCTGGGTGTAGAAATTGCTTCCAACGACTGATAATGATAATGATAATGATAATGATAATGATAATGATAATGATAATGATAATGATAATAATAATAATAATAATAATAATAATAATAATAATAATAATAATAATAATAATTTATTTATACCACGCCCATCTGGCTGGGCCTCCCCAGCCACTCTGGGCGGCTTCCATAAAAACCAAAAATACAGTAAAATATCACACACTAGGTTTGTATGCATTCTGCTGCAAGAAGATGGTATTATGCATTATATTCTAGGTTTTGGGTTGTGCAGCTAAGCACAGCTAATCATGGCATATAGACAGCTTTCATTGAGCTTTCATGGTTTGCCAGGCATGTCAGCTAAACACAATCTTCACATTCAGAGGCAGCATCACACTGAAACCCACACGCCTTCCTTCTCTGCTTGTGGTCTCCCTGGAGTAATCCGATTGGCCAAAGTGGGTGAAATATACTCGGAGTCGAGTGTGGATTTCACACTCTCTATTCAGCTCATAGTAGTGAGGAATGGAAGTTCCCCCAGAATGTCTGCTTTATATACATTATTTACACAATGGGCCCCACATGATTTGGCCAATTCGGGGATTCTCCTGTAGGCCAATCAGGTTGCGGATTAACTTCCTCCTGGAGCTGGATTGGGTGGCTCCTGTGGACCAATCAGACTGCTGCATTCTGGGTCCTATTGTTCTAGGATCAATCACACTGCTGCATTCTGAATCCTATTGTTCTAGAACCAATCAGACTGCCGTATTCTGAATCCTATCGTTCTAGAACCAATCAGACTGCTGCCTTTTGGATCCTATTCAACTCAGTACATAACAGTAGGAACAGAGTGCCTTCTGTAGCACAAGTGCAAGTCTTGTTTCCTTTCCCCTGCTTTTCTTTTGTCTTAAAAAAAGAAAAACACATTCTCCTTTCAGATGATAATGAGGTGCCCTTGCTGCTGTTCCCTACAGCAGAATAATTTCAATATGTCATCTTCTTTTGGCAGACCTGGAACAGATGACACTCATAAAAGCAAACTTCATGCTTCTTTTTAAGCCCTTCTTTCCTCTCATCTCCTATTTGGCACTGCCCAGATTTATGACTCCTCTCTAAAAGGTTCCAGGTGAGTCAGGCAAAAGTCCTTGAGATATTGTCCCAAATGCTTGGGTATGCCAGAAGGCAAATTTTCTGGTGAAATATATGTGGACAGAGTTATGAAGTGGGCTTGGGCCTGAAAACTGGCAAAATGGTAGGAGCGTTCCATATGTTCGTTTTCCAGCAACCAGGATACTTCCTTGCTGGATTTGCTCCGAAATAGGTTCCGAAGTGCTTGCAACTTGCTCTGGAAACATTTTGGAATCTGTTGTGCAACTCACAAATCTCTTAGGAAGCCATTCATAGGTTTCTCATCCACCCACGATTCCTATGTGTTATGCAGAGCTGGGAATGACGCACACAGATGCATGCTTGAGAATGAATCCTGGGAATTTCCGTATGCCTGGAGCAGATGGAGATTCCTACTTGGTTCCAAGCCAGCACACTATCCCCCCTGTTTGTACCTTTCCCTTCCTTAAAGAAATCAATAGGGGACTCTTAACAACTCTCAGCACCCTTAACAAATTACATCTCCCAGAATTCTTTGGAGGAGTTCCATCATGCTACTTTCAATGTATGGTGTGGATCAAACTTGTTGTTGTTGTTTAGTCATTTAGTCATGTCCGACTCTTCGTGACCCCATGGACCAGAGCATGCCAGGCACTCCTGTCTTCCATTGCCTCCCGCAGTTTAGTCAGACTCATGTTTGTAGCTTTGAGAACACTGTCCAACCATCTCGTCCTCTGTCGTCCCCTTCTCCTTGTGCCCTCCATCTTTCCCAACATCAGGGTCTTTTCCAGGGAGTCTTCTCTTATCATGAGGTGGCCAAAGTATTGGAGCCTCAGCTTCAGGATCTATCCTTCCAGTGAGCACTCAGGGCTGATTTCCTTAAGAATCAAACGTATTCTTCTGTAACTTAAGGCCACTAGATCTAGTCCTGCCCTCTGGGGCAGCAGAGAACTCGTTTTCTCTCTCTCTCTGCTATGTGCCTTCCCAGTAGGTATTTCAGGAGTGTTATCATGTTGCAACTCATGAATGACAAAACTGTTTATATGACTGGGTAGGAAGTCTTGTTGTGGGAAAGTTCTTTGAGGCGATGACACTATGGCTCTGTATGCAAAAAACAGAAGAAAAGAAAGGTATAAAAACAAAATTCTGCACTACGGAAACTTAAATTGTAAGGAAGAGAGAATAGCTTATTTTGCCTCAATTTGTGTACACTTCATTCTGAACTTTCATAGCATCACTTTCATCATTTTGGCCCTACTCAGTTGTAGCTGTAATGCATCTAGGAAGCTGAGTCACACAGGTGTACCAAGTCCATGAAGCAGTCTCCCACCCATAGGTCCTAGGCAGTACTTTTTTTCCTTTAAAAATGTTTAGGGGTACTCTCATTTTGACTCAAGAAAACCACCATTTTATAGTTTAAATCTGGGAAAATAAATACAGTAAATGGACAAAAGTGCAATGAACATGCATTACTCATATTGAAATACTGCCCTTCAATGAGGCCAAACTTTCATTGGTAAAACACCACACATCCACATTCTACACTGCTTCACACATTAAACGCCCGCTTCCGTCTGAGACTCAGGAAACACCAGGAAAGGAAATGAGGCCGCCGTCGGGGGTAACAACAGAACTGATGATTTATCATGCTATTCAACAGAACTGACAATTTACTCTGCTAGAGAAAAAGCTAAAAAAAATAAATTTTTTAGTTTCTTCTCCCATTAGATTCACAACATGTTTAGGGGTATGCGTACCCCTGTGTCCTCCCAGAAAACAAAGCACTGGTCCTAGGGATAGCTCTGTCAAGCCAATGTGTCTCCTAGGTAGTGACTCAGTGGAGAGAAGTCAATAGGTTTTGTGAACTGCCCTGAGACCTCCCAGTATAGGGCAGTATATTATTATTATTATTATTATTATTATTATTATTATTATTATTTCTCTAATAAACCTATCCCACTTCTCTTTTGATTCTAAATCCTCCCATCTGGGTAACTAAACCCTCGATGTGCACCGTGGCTCAGATCCTGGCCACTCTCCCCTTAAGAACTTGGTAATGTGTACTTTGGCCCTAAATCTGAAGAGAGCTGGATAAGACAAAGAAGCTGAAACCTTAGCTGTTGCTGAAATCCCCTTCCTCTCCACATGGACAACCTCTGGAGAGGAATTAATTAATTCGCTGTAAAAAGTTTGATTTCGGGTTGATTTCAGGGCTTGATAGTAGAAAACTCTAAGATTATTATTATTATTTTATTGGTTGGTGGTGGAAGTTGGATTAATTTAGTTTTAAATTAATGATGAATGATATGTCATGGACGAATGATAATCCAGCTTTTATCTAGGGTTTTAATAGGTCATAAGATTTTATGGTAACTATATTCGTAATGTATTTTTGTTGGTGTTTGTCCTTTGATGCTATGGCCTGTCGGCTACGCAAATAAAGTCTATATATATATATATATATATATATATATATATATATATATATGCAGGTTTTGGTGTCCTCGGGTGTCTTCCCGTGTAAAAGTTGGGGTGTCTAGGCGACGTTTCGACGAGGTCTCACTCGTCATCTTCAGGCTGGTGCTTTCGGCTTCTTGTTACTGGAACAGAGCGGGATCTCAATGTTTGAGTTCCTATAAATACTGTAGAGGGGGTGTGGTGTCTAGCCTCCAATGTTCTGGGCAGAGAGGAAGTTCCCAGGCTAGTGTGCCTTTTCTTCTTTTGTTCCTTAATTACTTGAGAGATACCTTGAGTGATTTCTTGAGTGATATCCTGAGTACCACTTAGGTGGGTCATTAGGTGTGGATTAGTTGCTAAAGTCTTTGTGTCTTGACCTCTTGAACTTTGTGAAGAGTTTTCCTGAGAAGATGGCTGTATTGCACTTAGTTGTGCTTTGGCTTGGCTTCGTGTATAGGGGCGAGCTGTGGTTTTGTGGCTTGTGTCAGCCAGATCTGTGTAGGGATTGCAGGGGGGTGCAGCATCCGGAGGTGCCACCATGGATTGGCTACTGGATGGTGTCAGTAATTCATCTGTGGAGAGGGTCTGGGTTTGGGTCTGGTGTGGTTGATTGGTGTTGGCGTTCTGTGTGCCTCTGGATCTGGTGTCAGTTTTTGTGGGGAGGGCTAATTTCCAGATGTCTGGCAAGCGGGATGTGTCGTCACGCAACATGAACAAGCGTGACGACACATCCCGCTTGCCAGACATCTGGAAATTAGCCCTCCCCACAAAAACTGACACCAGATCCAGAGGCACACAGAACGCCAACACCAATCAACCACACCAGACCCAAACCCAGACCCTCTCCACAGATGAATTACTGACACCATCCAGTAGCCAATCCATGGTGGCACCTCCGGATGCTGCACCCCCCTGCAATCCCTACACAGATCTGGCTGACACAAGCCACAAAACCACAGCTCGCCCCTATACACGAAGCCAAGCCAAAGCACAACTAAGTGCAATACAGCCATCTTCTCAGGAAAACTCTTCACAAAGTTCAAGAGGTCAAGACACAAAGACTTTAGCAACTAATCCACACCTAATGACCCACCTAAGTGGTACTCAGGATATCACTCAAGAAATCACTCAAGGTATCTCTCAAGTAATTAAGGAACAAAAGAAGAAAAGGCACACTAGCCTGGGAACTTCCTCTCTGCCCAGAACATTGGAGGCTAGACACCACACCCCCTCTACAGTATTTATAGGAACTCAAACATTGAGATCCCGCTCTGTTCCAGTAACAAGAAGCCGAAAGCACCAGCCTGAAGATGACGAGTGAGACCTCGTCGAAACGTCGCCTAGACACCCCAACTTTTACACGGGAAGACACCCGAGGACACCAAAACCTGCATTCCTGTACCCATGAAAATCTACGAAAGCAAATATATATATATATGCTTTCGTAGATTTTCACGGGTACAGGAATGCAGGTTTTGGTGTCCTCGGGTGTCTTCCCGTGTAAAAGTTGGGGTGTCTAGGCGACGTTTCGATATATAAACGACGTTTCGTATATATAATATGGCCTGGGAAGGTGCACACACACACACACACACACACACACACACACATATATATATATATATATATATATATATCTGATTTGGGGACATATTTGTGAGATTCGTTTGCAAAGTCAATACTTGGCAATTGCCCTGAGAATTCCAATTTATATGGCGCTCCAAAGATGAGGAGGCTGGGGGTATCTATATCATTAGCACACTCTTACTGGAAATGCATTTTGAATGCATTAGAGCCCGTGTAATTTAATACCAGTGCAGCCGGTTTGGGACGTGAGAAATTCTGCCACTAATTGCACGGAAATGCTTTTTGGATGCAATTATGCTTCATTTTGAAAGACTTTTAAGGGCCGTGCACTTCAGGGCTCTCTGTGCACAGGTCTTGACATGAATTGCAAAGAGCAATCTTTCCAACAGGAAGGTGTTCAAGTGTCTTCTGAAGGCCTTCCATTGAATTTTCTGGAATATGTGATAATAAGATTTGTTTGTGATTGATCCCAGTAATATCGACTGGCACAGTGTAACACTCTTGATATACAAAAAGCTACTTTTTCCTATGGTGCTAGAGAGAGAATGTAGCGTCATTAAGAAGCTACACTTCCATAAGGCTTATGGAGCGAACAGCATCTCTGGTTGTCCAAGTGGTACTCAGCAGTCAATTATTAACCCTTTCAATTAAGGATGAAGAAACCAAAAGCCCTCCAGTTTTTGCCACACGCACAGTTCTCATAGTCAGGAGTGATTGTCAGGAATGATTGTGACACTCAAAGACTATGGGAGGGCCATTGGCTCCACATCCCTGCCTTAAATAAATTTGGATTGTGGATTCTAATGATGGCAACTCTCCTTTAGTTGCACTGTTAACAGTTACTTGATAGATTGTTAAATGTGGTGCCCTCAGGGGAAGACACTAGGGCAGAGGACTTGGGCCCTAAATGGCCACAGCCCTGAATACCTGGATGAGCGTCTCCACCCCCATTGTTCTGCCCAGACACTGAGGTCCAGCTCCGGGGGCCTTCTGGCGATTCTGTCACTGCAAGTGATGTTACAGGGAACCAGACAGAGGACCTTCTTGGCAGTGGTGCCCTTCCTGTGGAATGCCCTCCCATTGGGCGTCAAGGAGATAAAGAACTACACAACGTTTAGAAGACATCAGAAGTTTTTAATGTTTTCTGGTTTTATTATGTTTTTATAAAGTACAGTGGTACCTCGGGTTAAGTACTTAATTCGTTACGGAGGTCCGTACTTAACCTGAAACTGTTCTTAACCTGAAGCACCATTTTAGCTAATGGGGCCTCCTGCTGCCGCCGTGCTGCCGGAGCACGATTTTTGTTCTTATCCTGAAGCAAAGTTCTTAACCTGAAGCACTATTTCTGGGTTAGCGGAGTCTGTAACCTGAAGTGTATGTAACCTGAAGCGTATGTAACCCGAGGTACCACTGTAATACACTTTACCTTAAAAGGTAAAAACGGATGTTGCTGGTTGCAAGACCGTTTGTCCAGAGTCTAAAAATTCCTAAAGTAGCTTTCCTAAATCCCTCCCTCCCTCCCTCCCTCTCTCTGTGTGTGTGTGCGCGCACACACACACACAATCCCCTACCTGCTTTACAAAGGGGCACATTCTTCTCGGAGATAGTGTGACAGCTTTTTAAAGCATTCGGTACCTGAATTTCTCGTATTCACACCTGGTATGTCATCTAGTAGCCAAAATTGCCTATGGGTGAGGAAGGGCCATAACTCAGAGTCAGAGCACTCACTCTGCATGCAGAAAGTCTCAGGTTTAATCTCTGGCAGGGCTGGGAAACCCTGGAGCATTGATGCCAGTCATTGTAGACAATATTGAGCTAGGTAGACCAATGGTCTGCTTGAGAATAAGGCTGCCTCATACACTTCTTATTTCTGACTGTCTGTGTGCTTAAGTGAGGGGCAGGCAGAGAACAGGGCTCCGACATGTTTCCCCCCAGTTGAATTTATTTAAAATTTATGCTGTTAATCTACAACCTCTGAAACTCTGCTGTGAATTTACCGGCTCTATCACTCTTAATGTTCCTCTATATTTGTATTCCCCCCCCCCAACACCCCTGCCCCACAAACTAACCTTCTTCCCCCTTTTTTATAAATCTCATTTGGGGTGGTACAAGAAAAATTGGTTGTTTACCACAAGATAGAAATAAGCAGCTTGGTAGCATATAGAGCAGGTTGAAAGGCTGCCTTGTATTTGTTCTTTTTTTGGGGGGGGGGGATGCATGGTGTATATTCCAGCTTGGAAAGGAAGGAAATGGCAAAAGAGAGAAAAGCAACTGTGGTGCATTAGTCATAGTTACATTCCTTCATTACTGGTTCAAATTGAAAAATGCCAGCCACTACACAGCTCACTGAAGGAAGTGCGGAGAGAACCGCATGCATTCAAAGGTCAGGGGGGAGAAAGAGGGAGAATTATAAGCCACATTGGTTTATTGCCTCCACCTGATGATTTATTCTTACTTTGTTTTATTTTCCAAGTTGGAAGCGGGTAGGGGGGGAACAACGGTGGCAGAATGGCTGGAGAGACTTCGGCACGAGCTGCGTGACAGAATGAAATTTTCAAAATCAAATTTCACTTACGAGTCAACAGCTTTTTTTTTATTTCAGTCGAGTGCTTGTCAAGTGGGCAATATTTACAGCTGTCCACTGGGGCAATTCGCCTGTCCAGGTGGTTTTCTTTATAAACTTTTCAAGGCTAGTTTCAAGACGGAAGAGTAATTTTGAGCTGGTCTGCAAGAGACCATATTTCCTGGGCTGGATTAATTTCTCGGACCATTTTTAATTAGGTATGGATCATGTCTCCTTTTGCCTCTTATGCACCAGAAAATCGTACTACAGTGCTACCTCGGGTTAAGTACTTAATTCGTTCCGGAGGTCCGTACTTAACTTGAAACTGTTCTTAACCTGAAGCACCACTTTAGCTAATGGCGCTTCCTGCTACTGCCGCCGCGCCGCCGGAGCACGATTTCTGTTCTCATCCTGAAGCAAAGTTCTTAACCTGAAGCACTATTTCTGGGTTTGCGGAGTCTGTAACCTGAAGCGTATGTAACCTGAAGCATATGTAACCTGAGCATATGTAACCACTGTACTTGCACATGGAGAAATTGTTTCCCCCCCAAATGACTCCTGTTTCTATGCATAATTACTAAAAGCTATCAGTTTCATGCTCTGTGTGCATTTATTGTGGCTGTTTTGTCTCTTCAAATACAAATTTATTTATTTTTTTGGTTTCGGGGGGGGGGCTTGCATTTGGGAAATATTTCATTTAAAACCCTGGTGTATAATTGGATAATGAATTGTATAACTGAAGTGGAAAAAATCATAACACTTCTGCACTTTCTGGGAGCACATGATGCAACTACCATGCTGAATCAAAGCAAGTCTGAGCCTGATCAATGCTCTAGATGACCAAGTATGCCATCTTGAGCTCCTTAATGGAAACATTGTTTTATTATTGTTTACTGCATTTGTACACCAGCCACCCAAAATTTCTGGGTGGTTTACACAAGTAATAAAATGCAAGATGCAATTAAATGATAAAAAGCCAATATACAATCACAGCAGCAAAACAGCTGTATAGATCAATGAAGATTTCGACCCAGTGTGTGACCAGGAATAATTAGGGAAGGGATTGAAATGAAAAATGCCACTGCTGGTTGTGACCTATAAAGCCCTACATGGATTAGGTCCAAGCTATCTGAAAGACTGTATTCCCTCATACAAACCTGCCTGGGTTTTGAAATCTTCAATGCAGTCCCTCCACCCTCTAGGCATGTTTGGTGGGGATGCAGGACAGGGCCTTCTTGGTGGTTGCTCCCAGGCTTTGGAACTCCCTTCCTGGAGAAGCTAGACTGGCTCCCTTCTTGTTGTTCTTCCTCTGGCTGGTGAAGACTTTCTTGTTCCAACGGGCGTTTGGGAACTGACTGCTTTTAATGAAAGGGCTGGTTTTGTGCTACTTTTATTGCAATTATCTTTATGTTTTTAACTAAGCAGATGATGGCGGCGATAACATAATTCCCATAGGCATCTATAGGACCACTGTGAGAGCAGGAGTCTGGACTAGGTGGGCCTTTAACCTGACCCAGCAGCATGCTTTATATGTTGAAGGTCATGAAGATGACTTTTGTGGCCAGGCAGGTATTTACTGGAGATGCCTCTCTTCCACATTTGCCATTACCAGAACTTTCCTTGAAACAGTAGTTCAAGAGCCATTTCGGACTTGTGTATGGAAGCCTCTTTGTGACGTTTGCAGCTTATGTCTCATCTTAGTCGTTTCTGATGTGCAAGACATTTCCCAGTTCTCGTTTTATCTTGTGTGGGTTGTTTATTCTTTCTTCTGAATTATCTGCCCCCCTTTTCTGATGTCCATCATGGAAACAGGGGACTCTTTGCCGGCAGATCTTGTAAGTTTGGGTTTGTGTTTTGGAAAAGAGAAAGAAAAAGAAGAGTATATTTGTGCGGCATCCAGATAGGTGAAAGGTTTGTTTAAATTCAATCTTCTTTCTGAGCAAAGAAACCTTTGTGTTTACTAGGCTGGCGGCATTTCAATGCTTAACACTCCATGATGTAAAACCCTACATCTCTGCGTAATTTGGCCTTCTAACAATAGGAATCCAAGGGCGGCATTTTAATTTGCAGAGTGAGTCACTGATGAAGTAGGAAATGGAAATCCACAAGTAGAATATGATATCTTTTCTTTGTCTTTTCCTTCCGTCTTTGTTAAAAAGACACAAAAGCAAAACCTAAAGCAATGTTTCATGCAGACATTAGTAATGAGGAGCATTGCTACTAGTAACGTCTGGTGAGGGGGCTGCAGCTCAGTGTTACAAGTATCAGCTTTCCATGCAGAAGATCCCAGATTCACTTCTCTCTCTTTTTTAAAAAAAATAATATTTATTAAAGTTTTAAGGGGTACAACAAGAAAAAGTAAAAAAACATCATTTTATACAAAAAACAATACAACACATCCCAATAGGTACAGAAAAAAGGATAAGATACAAAAGAAAGGAAAAACAAAAAACAACAACAGAGAAATAAAATCCATTTAACAAAAAAGAAAAAAAAGAAAAATACAGCAAATCTTCCCATTACTTGTCTTTCATTAGCTTATTTCCTTGACCTCCTCACACCTCCCTTTTTTGTATTCTAGATCGATTATCCATTTCAGCAAATCCTTTCCCTCTTTTCAAATTTTAGTCCTGTAATTTATCTTAGTATAATGTAGCTTTACTTTCCCTCCTTTCACCAATTAACAGTCAGTTATTCCCAAATCCCTTATATCATTCCTGCTAAAGTCACATAACATCATTCCAACATCCTTCTAACAGTCATTAATTTTACAATGTTTCTGTAAATAGTCTTTAAATTTCTTCCAATCTTCCTCCACCGACTCTTCTCCCTGGTCTCGGATTCTGCCAGTCATTTTTGCCAGTTCCATGTAGTCCATCACCTTCATCTGCCATTCTTCCCAGGTGGGTAGATCTTGTGTCTTCCAGTACTTTGCAGTAAGTTTTCTTGCTGCTGTTGTGGCATACATAAAGAAAGTTCTATCCTTCTTTGGCACCAATTGGCCGACCATGCCCAGGAGAAAGGCCTCTGGTTTCTTCAGAAAGGTATATTTAAATACCTTTTTCATTTCATTATAGATCATCTTCCAGAAAGTCTTAATCCTTGGGCATGTCCACCAAAGGTGAAAGAATGTACCTTCAGTCTCTGGGTCCCCGATCCCAGATTCACTTCTCAGTGGTATCTCCAGGTAGATCTGGGGGAAAGACTCCCTGTCTGAATGCCTGGAAAGTCTTTGCCCACCAGGTCACTGAGCAAGGTGGACCAGGGGCCAGACTTGGTCTGATGTAGTTTTCCGTTGTTCCTATGTTCAAGCACACTGGAGACCCAATACCCAGGAATACTCCCCCCCCCCCACACACATCTGTTGTGGAATAAATTAAAATGTTATTTGAGCAAAGATGCTTGAGAACTCTCAGGCACTTTTATCCTTAATTTTAATAGTTTATGGGATGTAGCCTGGAAGCTATATGTATAGCAGCTAGTCCCAGCAGTTGCAGGGTGGGAGAAATTTAATTTTTGCTGATCAAGTTCACTGCCCGACACCTTGACAGACGTCTAAACAGACTGCCATGCTCACTCAGAATTCCAGCACAACTGCTCTGGAGTCCACTTTCCTCCTTTCCACAGAGTTCAGCACATTTCTTTTTAAAAAGGATGTAACGTACATGAACAATCGGCACAAGGCAAAACTTAAGGCAGCCTCTAACTTAGCAGTTGAGAAGGAGGCAACCCGGGCTATGTGTTAAATGCAGAATTGGATATAATGCACCTAGTTTTTTCTTTGTTTTAAATCAGCAGTAGAAATGGGACAGAACTGCCTGATGGGCTGGATCCTGACCTCCTATGTGGGCCAAGTTTGAGAGGTGGGCAGGCCTGGGTCCATCACTTGAGGTCAAGTGACCAACTTTGCTTTACCCACACAGGTGAGCAAAGGGACATGGCTTTACAGGTGCTATCATTCAAATGATAGGTGGTGCATGGAAACCCTGCTTTCAACCCTGATTTAATATATTCTTCTTCTTTCTTCTTCTTTGGCACTCACTCGTAGCCAAGTAAGATTGTCTTCCATGAACACAGTCTTAACAGTGAGTCTGTAAATGACTGTGGAGGCCAATTCTGGATCCACACATCCTTCCATGGTGGAGATCTAGGTTTCCAGGCAGGAGTTGATCGCGGTGACGGCTTGCCAAGTGTGCCTTCCTCTTAGCTCATTTCTCCTTTTCACCCTGAGTTCATGCTTCTTCAAAGTCCATGACACCTTTGGTAAAGGCTATTCTCCAATTGGAGCGCTCGCAGGCCAGTGTTTCCCAGTTGTCAGTGCTTACGTTACATTTTTTTTAAAGATTTGCCTTGAGTGAGTCTTTAAACCTCTTGCGTTGTCCACCGGTATTTTGTTTTCCATTCTTGGTTGGGGTTTCCCTCAGTGAAATTATGGCTTTCCTTTGTTAGGTGGAATAACATTGTTTGTATGAGGGCAAAAATGGCTTTGGTCCGCATCAACATAGTATAGGGAAGCCCCCATAAGGGGCCTGAGGGGAGGATTGACCACAGCAAACCCAAACGTGGGTTCGGTATCTGCCTGGTTGGAATCTGCACCCTGGGTACCCCAGTGAAACCTTGCTTGCTTGGTTTGCACCACAGCAAGGTTCAACACTGGCCAACTCCCTTCGTACAGGTTTGGGACAATCCAAACCCAGCGGATCCATTCCATCAACATGGGGCTTGTGGAATGATGAACTGAACCCGGGACCAACCTTTGCCCTGCCTGCTGCTGTCAATAAAGATTTGGCCTGATTTTATCCCATCACCGTTGTACAATCTGGTAATTTTGCTGTTCTCATGGGTCACAGCATGCGCCTTTCTGGGCAAGTGAATAATAAGGGTGGTCAGCAACACTTTTCAGGTTCAAGTAACTTAAAAGCTGTTGTACTAACTTGTATTCCTTGCCCACATCACACAGTTAGTGTTGTGGATTAATCTGCAGATAAACAGTGTGGCGATTCCTTAAGGTCTGCAAGAAAAAGGCGTATATGGCTTGTGTGGGGCATATTAAGAAGACAGTATTTCAGTCAATCAATAATGAAGGATTTAGTGATCTGCAGTTAATCCCCGGGTATTGATTCTCTGATCTAAATTCATTTTAATTTGATTTTTCTCAGGCTGGCAAGGAGAGAAGGCATATATGAAATTCTGCTGTTCCCTTTATTTGTTATTTTGCTACCTTCATTCTTGTGCGTGTGGAGATATTGCAGGTGAATCAAAGAAACAAGTAACTGTTGCTTGTTTTCAATTGCAGCGACGTTTTGGTTTCTGAACGCTGCTCTGCTTTAATCTCCCCTTTACGGTTATTGCACTTGGGGGTGGGAGGGGTGCGTTGTTTTAAGCAAGCTGATCCTTGCTGCCAGGCTGTCTGTCAACCAAAAAATAATTGTGGGTGTCCTGATATTTCTTCACACATTTAGATAAGGCTGCCCACTCGAGCAGAGCATACCAATCAAATGGTGTTTAGGACAATGTTTTGAAGAGCATCTCTGGCGAGCAACTGCTGTGTAGAACATGCTCCCCGAAAATAAAGTTTGTAGGCAGTCTCTTAAGATGGATATTCCTTCAGTATTGCAGCCTTGCTGTCCTGTCCATTTGAAGTGGCTTCTCTCCCTGGACTAAGCGGTCACAGGTTTCTCATGTCCAAAAGCTGATGTTTCCCAGCCAGAGAAAATGCTTAAAGCGATGGAAGTTGGTTGATTTGTACAAATGGCATAGCTTCCAAGTGCCCCAGAAAAAAACTCAGGACATCCCATTTTCTCATGTGAGATCTTGGCAGCCATTTTGGGTACTGGGCTTTTATGTCTCGCTCTTGTGACCTTTTCAAGGTCGTGATGTTGCGCAGTACCCAAAAGCACATGTTTTTGGATGCTGTGCAAAATCTCGTGCTTAGGGGAGGTGAGAGAAAGGCATGGGTCTCGTGACTCCCCTGGAAGATGCACATCCCCCTCCTTTGGTAATCCTCACAGAACTCTAGCCCAATGGTTGCCACTAATTTGATTTGAACTGATTTTATAATGAATTGATTTTAGAATGCTGTATTATTTTATTGTTGTTAGCCACTCTGAGCCCCGCTTTGGCTGGGGAGGGCAGGATATAAATAAATTATTATTATTATTATTATTATTATTATTATTATTATTAATCCAGGTTTTGCATTGGAAAAAGTTGGAACGTATGAAATGGGGCACTGCCTCACTAACATCAGTCTGTCCTCAGCCCCCACTGGCCTGCCTTCCTACTTAGAACAAGACCAGAGGGTGGCGCTGGCTGTCAGCTTCCTCCTCCTTACAGTCAGTGTCACCCTTGAAGAACTCAGCATAGAGGAGCATGGAGACAAAACTGGAAGCAGTTGGTTCTGGTGGTGCAATGCCTCTGGCTCTCTCTACTGTTGGTCTCCCTGTCTTCCACTCTACCAGTCCCAAAGGGCATCCGCTTTCAGGCACCAGGGAACAGGATTGCAGGTAGTGAGCCTCTTTTGCCCCCACGTCCTCCTACTGCATCTCCTCACCCTTGCAGTGGAAAGCTGCACTTGGATTTTGCACCACAACTAACAGCAGAGGTAGATTAGTGAGAAGCTTAGGATGAGAACGATCTGAGGGAGGTTTTGTTGTTGTTTAGTCGTTTAGTCGTGTCCGACTCTTTGTGACCCCATGGACCAGAGCACGCCAGGCACTTCTGTCTTCCACTGCCTCCCGCAGTTTGCTCAAACTCATGCTGGTAGCTTCGAGAACACTGTCCAACCATCTCGTCCTCTGTCGTCCCCTTCTCCTTGTGCCCTCCATCTTTCCCAACATCAGGGTCTTTTCCAGGGAGTCTTCTCTTCTCGTGAGGTGGCCAAAAGTATTGGAGCCTCAGCTTCACGATCTGTCCTTCCAGTGAGCACTCAGGGCTGATTTCCTTCAGAATGGATAGGTTTGATCTTCTTGCAGTCCATGGGACTCTCAAGAGTCTCCTCCAGCAGCATAATTCAAAAGCATCAATTCTTTGGTGATCAGCCTTCTGCAGGTAGTGCAGGTAGTGAGCCTCTTTTGCCCCCATGTCCTCCTACTGCATCTCCTCACCCTTGCAGTGGAAAGCTGCACTCAGATTTTGCACCACAACTAACAGCAGAGGTAGATTGGTGAGAAGCTTAGGACGAGAACGATCTGACGGAGGCAGTGGCTTGCAATCTTCCTCTGAGCCTTGGGTCACTTCAGAGCCTGTGCCTCCAGATGGGGAATGATGCACAGTTAAACCAGTTCTGTGCTTTTGTATGGGAAAAGATGCACATTTAAGCCAGACGCGTGCTATTAAATGGGAACGGAGTGCAGCTAAGTCATTTTGAACTGGAAAACACTGGGCCATTAAGGCCGTTCTGCAGATATGAATGGGAGGTGATGCAGATTGAAACCAAGAGCAGGTTTGACAGCCACAGTATTCCAAAATCTTATTTTACTCCTCCCCCGATGCTGTATTTCTTTTGCCCTGAGCTATGTGCTTTCTACTGATGCCCTTATAAGATGCAAGTTTCTCTTCTGTTCTCCCACAGAACAGAAGAGGCTTGCAGGCTCGGCAGAGTTACAGATGACTGGGCTCAACGTGGAGCTCTTTCGTTCACCAGAGGCCGTGCCGGTGGAAGTCGAGCAATGAACAAGGGCTGTTCATGGACACCCGCCTGTCAGGATGAATATTCCTGCAAGGATCTGTCTCTGATTTGATGCCTGCCAGTCTAGTTACAGCAAAAGCTAGCAGCATGGGAGTCCTGTTGGAGGCAAGCAGTAAAGCTACCTCTCTCTCCAGACAAATATATATTCTTTTTGTCTCAGAACTTCTGCCTTGTTCAACTTATGAATAAATAGCACAGGCTTGAGGATGGAAAGTGGGGCTTTAGTCCCCTACCTCTCTTTCCACTAAGAGGTTACTAATACTGGTTTGATGCATTGATCTTCCAGAGGGGTTGCTGTGTTGGTCTGCTGCAGGAAAACACACACAAAACCACCATAAGGATTGATATAAAGGTAAAGGGACCCCTGACCATTAGGTCCAGTCATGACCGACTCTGGGGTTGCGGCACTCATCTCACTTTATTGGCCGAGGGAGCCGGCGTACAGCTTCCGGGTCATGTGGCCAGCATGACAAAGCTGCTTCTGGCAAACCAGAGCAGCACACGGAAACGCCATTTACCTTCCCTATTTATCTACTTGCACTTTGACGTGTTTTCGAACTGCTAGGTTGGCAGGAGCAGGGACCAAGCAACGGGAGCTCACCCCGTGGTGGGGATTCGAACCGCCGACCTTCTGATTGGCAAGTCCTAGGCTCTGTGGTTTAACCCACAGTGCCACCCGCATCCCTTGATATATCCAGTGCTATTTTCCTAGAAGAAGAGGTGCTGGAACTCACCGTGAACACCTCTCTCGTTCTTTTAGAACGGTAATGGTGCCCACCTGAGAGGTGACAGGAATGAGTTCTGGTGAGTTCTGACTTTAAAAAAAAAAGCCCGGGATATATTTATGATTACAGTTTTCATGACTACAGTCCACTTCATCAAATACATATAGCATTATCATGAAATACAGGTGTATATTATATGTAATTGTGTGTATGCACAGAGAGGGAGGGAGGGAGAGAGAGAGTTTGGGGGAGGCAAGTGTAGACAGTGAGGTCAGTGAGAAGTGAGATGCAGAAGAGCCTTTGGGGAACAGCCCTAGCTCAGTAACAGAGCATCTGCTTAGCATGCAGAAGGTCCCAGGTTCAGTTCCCAGGAATACCCCCTGCCCTGAAACCCTGCAAAACCACTGCCATTCTGAGCTAGATAGACCAAGGGTTTGACTCTGCATAAGGCAACTATATTCCTGTGTTCCAGAAAAAGTACAGACAATGATAATTACATAATTAACATTGGCAATTCACAAAACAGCTGTTGATAACAAAGACAGCCTGGCATTGAATGCATGTGTCATGTGCTAAATATCCTTTGTTGTAGTCTAGGGCACAAGATCATGGAAATCTTATGCCCTCGTCCCTGCCATCTAGGCTGGTGTTGTACTGATTGGCCAGACAGGCACAGGTGCGTCAGATCAACGCCGCCTAGTTTCCCCACCAAGGTCCCAGGGATACACATCGCATTGGCTCCCTCATCAAAGGTCTAATGAATAATTATGGACTTACTGTATCAACTTTGGGTGGACAAATCTGTCTGTTTTAGCCTCTCTCAATTCCTGCCCCCCCCCCAAATCTGCATGTTTGTGCATCACTTTGTGGCCCTCCTCCCTTAAAAAAAGTCCTCCTGAATATTCACCTACACGTGTGAATTTCCACTAATGCATACATTTTTGCATTCTGTTTCCCCCGTTAACACTTTTTTCCTAATATAATGCATTTTTGTATGTTATTTTCACTAATATGCGCAGCTCAGCCAGCAGGGTCCTGGGTTCAAGCCCCACACTGGGCGAAAGATTCGTGCACTACATGGGGTTGGGCTAGTTGGCCCTCGTTGTCCTTTCCAGCTCTACAGTTCTATGATATATTCATTTAGTACACATTCTTTTGTTGGCGAACCATATTGAAAAATTCAGAAAAGCGTGGATTGAAATGCATAGTGGCATTTTGGCTTGCGGAATTTTTTGGGGGGGGTGTTCTTCCCCAGCCCTTCTTCTGTCCTAGCATCACCGGCCTAGACAATTCCACTCCCCCCCCCCTCATGTTCCCCAAAGTCCCCCAGAGTGTCCTGTTCCTGCTCCCTCTGTACCTGGAGAACTGCTGCTGGCTCTGTCTTTCACTATCGCACTAGAGAGCTCTCTAACTGCTAATTGGACCACTGTGGTGTAGTGGTTAGAGTGTTGGATTGTGACCTGAGAGACCAGGGTTCAAATCCCCCTTCAGTCATAAAGTTCCTACGGCCAGCCTCTTAGCCGAACCTACCCTGCAGAGTTGTTCTGAAGAAAAAAACGTGGAGAGGAAGAGCAGTGAACAGCTCCTTGAGATCCTTGAAGGAAAGGTGGGCTATAAACAAATTTACTTACTGTTAAAATAATTTATGTGTGAGGTTAAGAATTAATCAGATTTCAGCAGCTCTCCCAATATGCAAGGCAGCCTTTCAACCTGCTCCCAACTTCCATTCAACTGTTTTTATATACAAAATTGTTTTATGAAACTGCAGAGTGGCGTTATTCATAGGTTTGGAGTATGTTGTCAGCAATATGTTGGTGACACATATCTCTGCTTCTCCTTTACATCTGCAAGGGAGGCAGTGGATGTGCTGGAACGTTGTCTTGCCTTGGTAATGGACCGGATAAGAGCCAAGAAACTGAGGCTCAATGATAAAAATGTGAGGTTTTGACCAGCTTCTGCCCATCTGAAGCTGATACAGGCCCGTCTTATCTTGAGCCCAAACAGAGTAGTCCACACAGCGGAAGGATGAGCAGTATGTGCCACATTCTTAACTTTATTTACACTTCTATGCTGAAAGAATACAAACATGCATCTTGTCTCTGCGAAAGCAGAGAAGCAACTCCTCTCGGAAACAAAGAACACCAAGAGAACAGTGAAAAACAGGAAACCAGTGAACGTCACATCCAGTCTCCCATTCCCGTGGGAACCCAACAGTACTCTGACTGTGGAATGCAAAACAATGTCCCGTGACAAGCATTTCGCTGCACAGTGAAGGAAACAGAAACCAACAGATAAGACTGAGGCACTGTTTGTGGATGGCTTCCTAGATAGGATGGATGGGAAGTTGACTGCTCTTGATGGAGTTTCATAGCATGTATGTAGCCTGGGCGTACTTCAGTGTGGTGTAGTGGTTAAGAGTGGTAGACTCGTAATCTGGTGAACCGGGTTCGCGTCTCCGCTTCTCTACATGCAGCTGCTGGGTGACCTTGGGCCAGTCACACTTCTCTGAGGCCTCTCAGCCTCACTCACCTCACAGAGCGTTTGTTGTGGGGGAGGAAGGGAAAGGAGAATGTTAGTCGCTTTGAGACTCCTTTGGATAGTGATAAAGCAGGATATCAAATCCAAATTCTTCTTCCCAATGAGCTTAAGGTTTCTCCCTAAATAAAACGTAACAAAACAAATATTTAATTTAATGTAGTTAACGGAATTGAATGCCACCTTTGAAGGCAAAGCCTTCTTTGACAACTTGCAAAAGACAAAAACCACAAAACATTTTTCAGAATACAGTGGGTTCGGGGGGATTAGGTAAGCCTTGAGTCCTTGTAGCTTCAACTGGAGAGAAGGGGTTATTTTGGCAATTAGGGCCATTTTTACAGGTCCAGAATCTGAAGGTTGCAGAATAGTCTGTGTTTGTTTGGGGTGGGGCTGGGGCTTGTGATTTATTTGGGGGAGGCATGCATTTTCAATAATTTTCAGGATAAGGGCTATTGGCATTTTTTTACTCTTGGTGCTTCTTTCCTCCTCCTGACTTGCCTTGTTAGAATAACGCTACATCAAAACAGAGTGTTGATCCAGGTTATTATTGGTGTGTGTGTATGTGTGGTCCCCCAAGTCTCTGAAAAGCAGGCGATTTGTCTTGGGTCTTAGGCAAGTCAACTGTCTTTTAAAAAGCTCAAAAGCTTTCGGGGTGCCCTGACAAGCCCACTCCTGACACACCCGTCAAGTGCCAGGTTCAAAAGCATTCCTGCTCGGAGACTGACAAATGCACAACGAAAGAAAGAGCTATGAATGTCTTTGGAAGTGGAACAAATTGGGCTCTGCAATAATGCACCAGATGTCGAGTGGATGTCTGGGATAATAACCAGGGAAGTCTAAATTAATTTCAGACTGGAGCAGGCAGGGCTTGCCCCATCCCTAGTTAAGAGTGCTTTGACCTTCAATAACAATGCCATTAAGCTGGAGCCTCTGTTTGTGTCTCTGTGGTCCTAGAAACATTTATGCCTCGCGTGCTTGTTGGCATTTAATAAATGTTAAATAGCGGGAACAGTGATTCCTTCAGACTCCCAGCCCTGGTAATATTCCTAGGCTTAGTAAGGTACCCGTCAGCAGGGAGTATTATCACTCTCGATTAGTACCTTGCTCTTTCTGCACCTCTTCTCCTTAGAGGGTTGAGCGCATAAGGCCCCCTTCCCCGCTTCTCCAGCCAGAGCATCACAGCCTCTCGAATGACATTTGACAGGTCTGTGTGGCTGTGTATGTGCGCACTCAAAGCAAAGGGTAAAGTGACAAGGAGAGGCATGCCGGCGATGTCAGTTCATAGCATCCTGAACCTGGAATTGGTAACGAAGCCTCTTCGGTGTCACGCAGATGATGTGCCAGAGCTTTTCAGCTCACGGAGCGGGCGAGTACAAAGCCGTCAAGGGTACCCCTTCCTTATCGCAGAGGAAAAGAGGTTAAAAAGATGGGAGTAAATCTGAATGGGAGCTTTCCATTATTCATAAAGTGTTTTGTTACTCTGGCAAATCGCATTACGGCATGACATTCAGATCATAATGCTCAGAAGGCTTTCTTTCTCCTGATTGCTCATTGTTTTACGGCCGCTCTGTGTTGAGCAGAGGTGTGTGTGTGTGTGTGTGTGTCTCCCTCTCTTTCTGTTCTTCTCTGGCTGCTCACCCCAAACTCCTTACTCGGGTGCAAGGAAGAGTGCTGCAACAGGGGCAATGTGGACCCCTCTGCTTGGGTCAGTTTTTTAAAGGCTGAGTTGCTTCTCAATGTGCATGGGTATGTAAGGCACTGAGCGTCCCTTGTCTTCTCTCTTCCAAAGCAAGCCCTCCGGTCCTCACTTTTTAGCTAAGAACATTAGAGCCTGCTGGATCAGCCTGGTGCCCCATCCTGTTCTCACACTGGCCAACCAGATGTTTAGGGGAAGCCCACGTGCAGGACCTGAAAGTCATGGCACTCTCTGCACTTGCGGCTCCCATTTGCTGGCATTTAGAGCTGCACTGCCTCCGACAGTAGAGGGAGAACATCACTGTCATGGCTGGTGGTCATCCTCCATGCATGCTCTAATTCTCTCATAAAGCCTTCCAAGTTGGTGGCCATCGCTACATCTTGTAGAAATGAGTCTCATAGTTCATCTCTGGGATTAATGACAGACCCTGTCCTTTACTGAGTGCCTAGTTTGAGCTCTGACTTAAGGCAGAGAAGCAGAGCATTGGAGAACTAGTGGATGAGGAGAAAGGCAATGCATCAAATAGCTGCTGGGCTATTTCTCTCCTTCGCAGTTGAAAAGAGTGCAGATATGATACGAATCTTTATTGTCATTGTCCCATACAGAACAACGAAATTGAAAAATCTACATAAGACATTCAAAAACCAACAAGCCTGCTATCCCAGCTAACCCAACCTGGTTAGCCCCCTAAAAACTCTGATACCCCATTTTTAAATGCAATATACTCCCATAGAGACTCCTTACACTGCATTTAAAACCAAAATCGCATTTGGACAGAAACTGTTTCTTAGGCAGCTAGTCCTAGTCTTTATAACACTGTACCTTCTGCCAGAAGGCAGAAGCTGAAAGAGATCATTTCCGGGGTGCGCACTATCCTGCACTATCTCTGCAGCTTTCTTATGGCACCTGGAAGCATAGATTTGATTCAAGGGGGGAAGAGTGCACCCAGTCTTTACAACCCTGAACAGCATTGTTTTTCTCCTGACTGTGCAGCTCCCAAACCACACACACAGACCATAAGTTAATACA
This sequence comes from Podarcis gaigeae, assembly GCF_964106915.1. NCBI lineage: Eukaryota > Metazoa > Chordata > Lepidosauria > Squamata > Lacertidae > Podarcis > Podarcis gaigeae. The sequence continues at coordinate 104,512,765 of NC_139679.1, forward strand.
CTCTCCACAGTACAGTGGTAAAATGCCATCAACAGGTCCTTTGAGAGATTGTTTTTCCAGAGGATTCTCAGAAAATATAACCTCTGCTGTGCTCTCTTCATCAGGTCTTTGATGTTTTCTCCCCAGGTTAGGTCATCTCTCAACTCCATTCCCAGAAATTGAAACACTGAGACCTGTTCCACGCACTTCCCCTCAATAATAAGTGGCTGAATATTCAATTTGCATTTCCTCAGCTAGGAATGGTTGCAAAGTCTTTAGGTACTGGGCCATCAAAGGGCAGCTTTGATATGCCATGTGGCAAATGGAGCAATGGGTGGGTGGGACACACAACTATTTGGTGGCCTAGAAGAGCCTACAAGATTCAGGACAAAGAAAAGAAAGTGTTTTCTTTGGGTAAAGGTAAAGGGACCCCTGACCATTAGGTCCAATCGTGACTGACTCTGGGGTTGCGGCGCTCATCTCACTTTATTGGCCGAGGGAGCCAGCGTACAGCTTCCGGGTCATGTGGCCAGCATGACTAAGCCGCTTCTGGCGAACCAGAGCAGCGCACGGAAACGCTGTTTACCTTCCCGCCGGAGCGGTACCTATTTATCTACTTGCACTTTGACGTGCTTTCAAACTGCTAGGTTGGCAGGAGCAGGGACCAAGCAACGGGAGCTCATCCCGTCGCGGGGAATCGAACTGCCGACCTTCTGATTGGCAAGTCCTAGGCTCAGTGGTTTAACCCACAGCGCCACCCACGTCCCTTTTTCTTTGGGTAGCACATAGTTAAACTATGGAACTCGCTCCCATAGGGGACAGTGATGACCATCAACCTAGAGAGGTTTAAAAGAGGATTAGAGAAATTCATGGAGGAGAGCTGCTAGCCACAGTGGATGGAGGCAGCAATGCTTCTGGATATGTGTTGCTGGAAAGCACAGACAGGGAGAACGTTCTCATGCTTGGGTCCTTCTTGAGGTCTCCCACAGGCATCTGGTTGGCCGGACACATCGGGTTCCTCTTATGTTCTTAGTGCTATGTGCATGGGAAGGAAAGCATGCAGGGGCAGACATCTCTGTCCACCTGTCTCCACAACAGCCCCCCCACTGGCTCCAGGCATACTCAACTGCTGCATGTGACCTGGGGGAGAACACAGGAAAAAATGTACACTATGCAACACAAGGTGCTTTCCCCCAACTACCATAATCATAGAAATGGTTGCTAGTCGGAGATTTTTATCCATGCACAGCCTAATTCACACTGAGGTTTCCTCATGCAATCCAGTGTCCAGGAGGGATAAGCAGCTGGGCTCCTGGCCATGACCCTGTGCTTCCCTTGAGTCTGCAAACACCGCCATTAAAAATAAAGCAAGGGCTTTCAGTGACACAGAAATGCAAAGAGCAGAAACACACAGTGCATTGGGATTCCCTGGGATGTCAGATCTATATTAAGAGATGGGGAGGGCGAGAAGTTTTCCAGTTTGCATTTAACTAAGTCATATATATAGCTCAGTGTCGGAAGCAGAGGACACAGCTCTATCTGCTGCTTGTTGGATGCATCTGGGTCATGATCCAGGCTAGCACTGGCACAGTTCTCAAAGAAAAGATGTAGGTTGTCCTGGTTTGAGAAACAATTGCCCCGGTCTGTAAAAGAAAAAGAAAAAGGTAAAGGTCCCCTGGACTGTTAAGTCCAGTCAAAGGCGACTATGGGGCTGTTGTGCTCATCTCACTTTACAGGCCGAGGGAGCCAGCATTTGTCCACAGCCAACTTTCCAGGTTATGTGGCCAGCAGGACTAAACCACTTCTGGTGCAACTGTACACCATGACGTAAGCCAGAGTGCAAGGAAACACCGTTTACCTTCCTGGTACCTATTTATCTACTTGCATTGGCGTGCTTTCGAACTGCTAGGTTGGCAGGAGCTGGGGCACAGCAACGGGAGCTCACTCTGTTGCAGGGATTCGAACCGTTGACCTTCCAGTCAGCAATCCCAAGAGGCTCAGTGGTTTAGACCACAGCACCACCTGCGTCCTCTGGTCAGTATCTATCTCTAACACTATTTCTTGCTTGCCTGAATGCAGAAGAGAGAAGGATGCTTGGATGCAAAGAAAGCAGCCTGCTGTACAGAGGTGGAATGCACATTTATTGCTCCTCCCACTTTTTTCTAGCCCCACCCACCCCTGGCATGGGGCCCTCAGAATGTTGCCCAGATGTAAATGCAGACCTTGGGCTCTATACATCACTCCTGATGTATAGAGAGTGCAGTCAGGTGCTAAACACAAAATGTATGTGTTTCTTGCCCGTTCCTTAGAAGCCAGCAGCAAACCATGGCTTCAGTTCATGGTTTGTTGGCAGTAAACAAACCATAGTTAAACCATTGGGCTGAATTGCATGTGAAGACCCCCAAAACCACCTAGCCCCTTGACAGGGTTCAGACAAAAGCAAGGCGAGCTCCTGGATTCCTTTAATGGAATTCTCTAGCAGCAGCAATGGAGGGGCAGGCACAGCCAACAACATCCCCTCCCCAAAACATTGAACCAAATGCCTAACCGCCAACCTTACAAAGTTGTGACGATTTGCTACATGGTAGGCAAAAACCAAGTGGCACCAGCCAATCAGCCAAATGGCAAAATTCCTACCAGGCCCCTGCTCCCAAACAGACGACCCCTAGACAGGCATAGCAAGGCCATAAGAACCACCCTAAATATAGGGAAAGGAGAGCAAGTGATCAGCAGCACGTCGCAAGAAAGTGAAACTCTCCAGCGACATGCAGCAGCTTAAGTAGCCCCTCAGCAGCCAATAGCCAACCCAACTGACCAAATTTCTGCCCCAACAACAGAGGGACAACCAATGGGGTGTTGTTGCCATCCAAAAGGTCCCGCCCCACAACAGGGAGGCAGTTTCTGGTGATCTCACCGCAACACATAATGATAAGGCCAGCTGAGCCCTGAGAAGCGGTATGTGACGTGGTGTGGGGCGTGCTGGGCGGTGGGGAGGGTTAAGCCTCCCCTCCAAATGGTGCCCTTGCCTTGCCACTTTTTAGATGGACTATGAAGGCCCAGGTCTGCCCCTAAATAATAATATAAATTGTATTTATATTCCGCCCTCCCCAGCCGAAGCCGGGCTCAGAGCGGCTAACAACAGTAAAATGACAAAACATTCTAAAATAATTTCATTATCAAATTAATTCCAATCAAATTAATGGGAACCATTGGGCTAGAGTTCTGTGAGGACTGCCAAAGGAGGGGGTCAGGCTGTGCCCTGGCCAAAGGCCTGGTGGAACAGCTCTGTCTTGCAGGCCCTGCGGAAAGTTGTCAAGTCCCTCAGGGCCCTAGTCTCTTGTGACAGAGTGTTCCACCAGATCGGAGCTACAGCCGAAAAAGCCCTGGCTCCGGTTGAGGCCAGCCTAAAACATCTGGTTTGGTCCTCCCGACGTTTCTGTACTGAGCAAGAATAAGACGCAAGCAGTTTCTGACAGTGCACCAAAGTTACCTTTACAAAATTGCATCGTAGGGATTTTAAGGATGGCTCTTTGTTAAGTGCTAGTTAACTATCTTCCATTTTGTCTTAGGGGTGCATATTACTTTCTTTGTAATCTGACAGAATGATTACCTCCTGTGCCCCCTTGGCAGGAATTTGGAGGTGCATTCCTTGGTTACCCTGCACTGTAAGTCAATACAGCAAATAAATAATAGCCCATGGAGCTGTCTGATTTAGAGTCATTTGAACAGTTCCAAGACAGGAAAACACACTCTAAATGTCTTCCTCTGATATCCCTTTCAGGGCTCTTATTGCTTCTAAATAGCTTCTTCCGAGCTTATTATGTAGTGCTAGAGAGAGAGAAAAGCTTAGCTGCGCTGCACATCTTGTTCTGGAAATGGTAAAATAATAGTAATTTATCTTTGGTAAATTTCAGTCTCGGAGCAGAGGAACAGCAGAAGTTCCTTCTTACAATGGTGTCACTTTGGGGCTCCAATTGTGAATGGAGAGGAGCAGAGTAAGACCTGGAGGGGTGGGGAGGAGAGATGAGCCAGAACTATTCTATAAGAAAAGCCATAGCTCAGTGGCAGAGCATATACAGAAAGTCCTGAACCAATTCTGCGGTGAGGTAGCTGGTGATGGGAAGGACCACTGCTGCAGACCAGCCAATGTAGACCAGGGTTGAGGAACCATTTTCATCCTGAGGGCTAGTTCAAGAATGAGCCATTTAATAATAATAATAATAATAATAATAATAATAATAATAATACCCCGTCCATCTGACTGAGTCTTCCAATCAAGTGTTAAAAACAATACAGCATCATAAATTAAAAACTTCCCTAAACAGGACTGCCTTCAGATGTCTTTTAAAGAGAAGATAGCTGCTTATTACCTTGACATCTGATGGGAGGGTATTCCACAGGGCGGGTGCCACCACTGAGAAGGCCCTCTGTCTGGTTCCCTGTAACCTCACTTCTTGCAATGAGAGAACCGGCAGGAGGCCCTTGATGCTGGATCTCAGTGTCCGGGCTGAACGATGGGGGTGGAGATGCTCCTTCAGGTATACAGGACCGAGGCTGTTTAGGGCTTTAAAGGTCAGCGCCAACACTTTGAATTGTGCTCGGAAACGTACTGGGAGCCAATGCAGATCTCTCAGGACCGGTGTTATGTGGTCCCGGCGGCCACTCCCAGTCACCAGTCTAGCTGCCGCATTCTGGATTAATTGCAGATTCCGGGTCACCTTCAAAGGTAGCCCGACATAGAGTGCATTGCAGTAGTCCAAGCGGGAGATAACTAGAGCATGCACCACTCTGTCGAGACAGTCCCCAGGCTGGTAGGGTCTCAGCCTGCAGATGGAGCTGGTAGACAGCCACCCTCGACACAGAATTAACCTGCGCCTCCATGTACAGCTGTGAGTCCAAAATGACTCCCAGGTTGCGCACCTGGTCCTTCAGGGGCACAGTTTCCCCATTCAGGACCAGGGAGTCCTCCACACCCGCCTGCCCCCTGTCCCCCAAAAACAGTACATCTGTCTTGTCAGGATTCAACCTGACAATTGTTTTACAGGTGGGTGAGTTAACCAGCCTGCCAATCACCTGCCATCATATGCAGGCACAAGCTTACCTCTGCAACTGGAGATAATCCTCTGCTCAGCAGGCATAGGCTTATGGCTGATGGTCACTAAGACCAGAGGCAAGAGAAACGATGTTGGCACTAATCATTGAATGCTTAGGTCAGAGGTAACAAGTTTTCACGCCTGACGTCACAGCAAGTCAGGTGACTGGTGCACATGGTTTGCCGAAAATAGTCTCATGGGCCAAATTCAGAGGCCTGGCAAGCTGGGTGGACCAATGGCCTGGCTCAATACAAGGAAGCTTATTATATTATATTTGGGTTTTCTAAAATGGGGTCCATATTTTTGACATGTTGAGTGGACGTTTTGCAAATCCCAGTGAAATTATGAAAAATGGACATTGGTGATGCAGAGATTAATTCTACAATGCTAATCAGATGACATCTTTTGTTACGTGTGTGTGTCTATATCTATTTATATCTATATATGTATATATGTGTTGCTCTGCTCATGACAGGTGGCATGGCCAGGGGGTTAAATCACTTTATTTAACAAACTTTACAATGCTAACCATCTGTTAAATTATGCTGATTTCCCTCCCCTAAGAAGATAATGATTGCTGTATACCTCAGGTTGTTGATTAGTTCAGCCGAACATTTTGGAGGAAATGTTCTCTCTCTTAAAAGGTTGCATTGTTGAGACAAAACTGCTGTTTTTGTCTCCCTGCGTGCATTAAAATAAAATTCTTCCTTATTTCCGAAGGAAACTTGAGGTGGCTGACAGATTGATAACATAATACAAAGCAAATTACTGAACCCAATATGATGAAAGGCCAGTTTACGAAACCAGCAGTTGTAGAAGGCACACCCAACAATTTTGAGTCAGAACTGAAGTTATGTCATCAGCTGAAAGCCTTATTTTATAAAAGCCACATCTTTTCCAGGCAACTACATGAGTGTATGTGACCTCCCTTCATATTTCAGGTGCTCTAGATGGAAACAGGAAGCTGCAAGAAGATAAATCTGTTCTGAATTCAGATCTATCTCGGTTCTCTTAGAGCATGCCCCTGAGCTGCTGAATTATATTTTGAGTCCCTGGTCTTTGTCTGTGACTGAGCTCATCTTGACCCAAGCAAAATGGAATAGGAGAGAAGAGAGTAGAGGTCACCTTCGCGTCCCCTCAAACCTATTGCAGATTCTTCATTTAGATAATCTTCTGGGCTCCACTGAATTATGAATGCCCACAGTGGTCTCCTTAGGACCAATTTGAAACTGCTTGCAATTTTTTATTTTAGAAATGGAAACCCATGCCGTGCCCTTTCATCTATAGCACCCGCTACTTAATTTAGGCATCTGGTCAAAAATCTTTTAGCCATTCCTAGCCTTTTAAGGAGCACTCTACACTTTTCAGGACAACTGTTGCTCCACAATTTCATGGCACTGTATAGTGTTTCTGTGCTCCATTAACTTAATAGCAGAAGGTAAGGTGGTCATCATCTTTGTATTCTTCAACCAGGCAATTACAGCCAGCCTTGTCTTTTTCTATATATGAATTCATCACATCTCCTTTTCTTGAGGACCAACTCCAGGAAATGGGATGGAGGCGTGCATCCCAGAGGCATCCGACTTCAAGGTAGCTTGCTTTGAATCTGCGCTGCAAACTCATAGTGGCTTTAGATCAATTTAACTCCCCCCCTCCACCCACCAGAAAAGAATCATAGTTTGGTGCAGGGGTCAGCAAGCTTTTTCAGCAGGGGACTGGTCCACTCTCCCTCAGACCTTGGGGGGAGGGCAAACTATATTTTGAACCCCCTCCCCATCGACTCTCCCCTCCCTTCTCCACAGCACTGGATGAGCCCTGGTGACTGCTTACCTGTGCTTGCGAGTGGCAGGGGCTGGCGGTGGTGGTGGAGGGATGATGAGCAGCGCGAAAGGGCTGGCTCCAGAGAGGGGATGCTTAAAATGGCACTCAGCCAAACCACGGTTCAATAAAGCCCAGCCCCCTTCCTCCTCTAGGCAGGGCGGGGAGAAGCCAGGAGGAGGGAGGGAGGAGGCGCTGCTATGGTGTATGTGACGGAGGGGGGGGAATGGCGCAGCCCAAATTATCAGAATCCCCACGCTGATCCACGCGGTGATTCCTGGACCGTCCACAGGCCGGATCCAGAAGGCAATTGGGCCAGATCTGCCCCCGGGCCTTAGGTGCCGCCCCATGGTTTTGTTGACATTTCCATTCCAGCTTAAGGAGCAGACGTGTGGAACTGTTGTGTGCCACCTGCCTGTTTACATTCCAGCACAGCTTGCTGGGAACTTCCGTTGTGTATAGCTTTTGTTTTCCCTGTTCTCTCTGAGACGACGAGAGAGAGAGAGAGACGACATGTTTCTTTGTCCTGATTTATGATTAATAAATCTGTAGTTGTAGTATGCTTCCACAAGCCTCATGCCTATTCTGTGTGTGCAGTTCAGTCTGCTGATAGTGTGCCCTGGCTTTGAAGCCTGGGTCACTGATTTACATCAGAGCCCATGGTCTTCGAAGCATGAAGACTGGAAGGAGACGGCCCAGCTGGGGCTAGCCAGCTGGCCTCCTGGCCCTCTACATGCTGACAGGTTTGGTGCCAGTAAAGATAATTCTGTATAAGAGATTGCACTCTAGCTTTCCCTCAACTCCATAATCTCAAATCCATTTTTAAAGCCATCCAGGTTGGTCACTGCTATATTATGTGCTGTTGAATGCCATATTTTAGCCATGCGCCGTGTAAAGAAGTCCTTCATTTTTTTCTATTCTGAGTCTCCCAATATTCATAGGAAGCCGCCTTGTACCAAATGGTCCATCAAGTTCTGCATTGTCAACTGTGATTGACAGGGTTTCTCTCCCAGGAATTCCACAAGCAAATCAGATGCTCTAGCACTGAGCTATGGCCCAGCTTCACTGGATGAGCCCAAGTTCCAGTATTATGAAAGGGAGATGAAATCTCCCATTCCACATTCTCCACCCTGTGCATAATTTTACACCCCTCTATCATGTCCCCCGCCTCTTATTTATATCCCCCATTCCAAACAAAAAACCCCTCCAAGTTGGCCACCTCTAAGTTTGGCATATATCCAGTGTGTGGGCCATAAAGACAACTGACAAGCTCTGGTGCTCTCTGGCTTGCAAGAGTGTCATCCTCACACCAAGCCACCTGAGAACGCCTTGGATAGGACAGAGCGTAAGACTTGTTATATGAAGAGTTGGCAGAGAACTCAGAAAGGCAGCCCGTGACAATCCCCTGAGCTATCCAGTCTCCTGTTTGATTGATTTTAATTGCTCTTAAAATGTAGGGAGCTATAAAATTTAATGTCTGTTTAGACAAGGTCAGCTGTAAGGGAGGAAAGGGGGAGGAAACACACCCAACATTCTCTTCCCTGACATTGCCTAAGTGACATGCCTAATCATGAGTGTGAAGAAGGATGGCTGGGCCTTCATTGAAAGAAAAGCTCCGTCAAGGTTTTAACTCGGGGATCTCAAACGGAGAGGTGGGGAGGAGGGACGACTTGACACTGTCAGGCCCTCCAGGCTGAGGACCATAACTGGATCCAAACTAGGAGTAGCCACCCAGACTTCACCAAGACAAAGAGAGAGGGGGGGGGGATGCATTATTTTAAAAAAGAGGATGCAGCTTTACATAAAATTTGCCCCTGCTCAGTTAGATGTTTATGTATGCCAATTTAGAAAGAACTGCTATAATTTAAATAGTAGTGAATCTGTAGAAGGCAGGTTCCCATAGGCATCTGGTTGGGCACTGATGGGCCTTTGGTCTGATCCACAAGGGCACTTATTATGTTCTCATATTCCTTGATGAATGGAGAACCAACAATTAGATTAGCAAATACCTTTCATGACACAGAAGGAGAGAGAGGTCGCTCAGACTCACGACGGAGTAAAAGAGAAGAATCTATTTGTACAATACATAGTTAAAATGCAGAATTCGCTTCCATGGGATGTTGTGGTGGCTAGCAATTCAGATGGCTTTGAAAGAGGATTAGGTAAACTCATGGAAAATACAGTTACTGCTGGCTATTGGCCACAATGTCTGTTCTGCCTCCAGTGTCAGATGCTGAGAATTGCATGTGGGGAGAGGCCACTGTTGCTCTCCAGCTTCTGGTTGGCCACTGTGAGAACAGGATGCTGGCCATTGGCCTGATCCTGCAGAGCTCGTCTTACATTCCTATTTGTTATTTAAAAGAAAAGAAAATTGGCAACTTCTAGTGCAAAGCATATTATGGTAATAATATCCTTTGCTGTGTCTTGCTGTTTACAATCCTTTATATATATAAAAAAAGAGAACCCAGAAAAAATGTACCTTACTGGAATCTGCAAGGCACTTTTGACCCCAGTAGCATCAGAAACCACAGCTGCTAACGAACATATAAACAAGCATTTCCAGGTACATCAGATAAGTAATTAAACCCATTAACCTCAGAGGATGCAAAGCAGAGAAATCTTTTTCCTTGGGGGGTTCTCTTCGGCTTCCTCCCCACTCAGCGGCGTCTGCTATTGTTTGTACAGCTGTCGGGCAGCTTCTCTGCAGGGATTTCATAAAAGGTAATATTAATATTAACTTTGTGTCTTTGTTGCTTTATGTTATTTCTTCTGAACAAGTAGTAAATTTGCCATTGCCAAATTGAGGTTTTTTTTTTCTTTCTTCTTCCCTAGCTGTAAAATTTATCTCAACTCATTTGTCATGAAAATTTGCCCCTTAGGAGTGGTTTGAACAGAATCCCAGGTGTTTAATGTTGTTCACCTAATGAAGGCACAACTCACGAAAACAACTATTGAACTCTGGCACCCTTCATGAATATTGAGAAGGCAGGCGCATTTAAAATGCATGTTGTAGTAACTGGCTCTATAAACTGCTTCTCTCTGCGTTGCTACGCTCTATGAATACATTTTTTCCCAATGAATATTTTGTTTCGGTTCCATTCATATCTCAGTCCACTTTTCAGAAATAGTTACTATCGAAAGACCAATATGGCAGTCATTTAAGATACAGCCGGTCTCCTAAACTGTGAGGCAAGAACAATTATTTGTTTACAGTAGGCCCACAACTTACATGGAGGTCACATTCCTGGGATTCGTTTGCAAATGCAAAATCACGCAGCCAGGGAGACCCCTGGAACTGCCCCTGTGTGACTATTCCTATCTTACTAGTCTCTGGGAAGGTTTTTTTGGGGAGGCATTTGAAAAGATTTGGAAAAATCTTGCAGAAGCCTCCCACATAGCTGCGAGCGCTTTGCCTTGAGTGGAAGTGAAGCAGTGTGACCATCCTAAAATGTCCGCAGGCACAAAAAGCATTGAAAGCAGGATCAGGTGCGACTGCCCCAAAGAGCATCAAGTGCAGAAATCAACATAAATGTGCAATGAAAATGATTTCTGAAGGGTCTCAGAGACTGACAAACACCAGAAATAAAGACCAGTGTGAAGTAGGAAACTGTTGTTTAAAATGTGCAAGAAAGAATACACACCACTTAACTACCTCTGAATTGTTTTAAATTTAGGAAAAAAAACCAGTTTCTACTCTCCCCCCCCCCCCGCGCCCCATTTCCCAGGGCAGAATAAGGGATTATGGAAGAAAGTAAATCCCTTTTATTTCTATTCCCCCACAAAGCCCCTGGACCTATTTGTCTGCAATTTGGCTGGCTTAATCTGCTGAATGGGGGCACCTATAGAGTTCATCCACTCTGCAGGTGCCCTCTAACTCTAAAAGTTACAGCCATTTTTAGATTACTCCGGAGAAAGAATTTGGAAACACAGAGCTATGTCTTATATAAAGCAGCTTAGGAGTTGAATTACAGATAAAAGTAGATGGTGTACATTTTTTAATGGATGTATACAGATCTGAGGTTACTTCTGGGGCCTGTACCCACCTCTAGTAATTATGACTCTGGTTTGGTGCAAGCAAGAGGGAAAGAATCTTTGGAGAACCTGGAATTGTGGAGATCAAGGACTGAAATTTTACCAAGTGTTTCGAAGTGGTGTCTCCAAGTGGTCTGGAGAATTAGGGTTAGGTGATGACTTGCATCTGAGGTTCCCAGTTCATACGGTCAGAAGCCAGACTTTTAACATCATTTTAATGCAGTTTTTGTGTCTGAATTAATATAATAAATGTCAATGTTGAATTGAATAAGGTCACATTTTACTACTTTGACCAGAAGTGTAATCTTCAATATTCAGTTTTATTACTGTTATAGCAGTCAAGGCTGGATAAGGTCACCAGTATTTCTTTCAGAGTGATGTAATATATGAAGACATACTTTGTGCCAACTTCATTTTCTGCATGCAATCTGGGATTTATATTGTGAAATGTCTGAAGCGGAGAGATACCCCTTACCACCGCCTTGTAAATCCACAGAGTAGGTTGGCATTATTTTGCTAAAAATCTGAAAATGTGTGTACTTTCACTTTATCACCTTGTTAAGGTTTTGCATTTTTACTCAAGATGTAACTTTCTTGCAGTGAAGTTAATTAAACACTTCAGCTGCATGCCAAGGATAATGACAGGCACATTTTCACCTGGAGTGTTTGAGTTTGCATCTCTTTATAAAAAGAGTCCTGGCTGAATCGTCATAACGGTCCACTGTCATTTTAGATAAGGTAAAGGTAAAGGGACCCCTGACCATTAGGTCCAGTCATGACCGACTCTGGGGTTGTGGCTCTCATCTCGCTTTACTGGCTGAGGGAGCCGACGTACAGCTTCTGGGTCATGTGGCCAGCATGACTAAGCTGCTTCTGGTGAACCAGAGCAGCACACGGAAACGCTGTTTACCTTCCCGTCCGAGCGGTACCTATTTATCTATTTGCACTTTGACATGCTTTTGAACTGCTAGGTTGGCAGGAGCTGGGACCGGGCAGCAGGAGCTCACCCCATTGCGGGATTTGAACCACCGACCTTCTGATCGGCAAGTCCTAGGCTTTGTGGCTTAACCCACAGCGCCACCTGCGTCCCTGTCATTTTACATAGAGATGAGGAATCTGTAGCCCTCCAAATGTTGATGGAATCCAGCTCTCATCAGCCCAGGAGGCACAGCTAGCAGCCAGGAATGATGGGAGTCCTGATTTAGGTGATAAAATTTGTAGGCTCCAACACAAAAGCCAAGAAACTTGAGTGAAGCAAGTTGACCAAGGAAGTCAGAATAAAGAAAATCGACAGGGTTCCATTCATTGGTACATGACTGCAAACTACAGCACAATATTAAACATAACATTTAAAGCAAAATGCCTGAGAAATTCCAGAGTGAAACCAAAAGAGCTTGGATAATACAGGTGGGATTTCTCAGAGGGGTTTCAAACTTCCTTCATGCCATTCCTGTTCAGAATATCACTTGATTATTATTGTTTCCTTCTTGTTCAGAAATAATTCCAGCTTTGTTATTGGGAAAGAGAGTTTGGCTTATCACATACGAGTCTCTTCGGCAAACCCTCATTAACTTTGTTGCTGCACGTGGAGAAGCGAAAAAATATGAGAAGGGTCAAAAGGCCTGGTAAAATTCTGCAATTGTCTTAAATTATGTAAGCCATGCGTATTTAAAAAATAATATGTCATTGATTTCAGGGAGCCAATTAGAACTTTGTACGGGTAGAAAATAGGACAAATCCGTGAGCTGATTTTTTTTTTTTTTTTACTACCCATTGGCTAAAATAACAACCTATTTTTCACCTCTTGTTGTTTCCTTATTCTTGCTCGCCTCCACTTTCCCATCACTCTTTGATTTATATTTGTTGAGGAAACTTCCTATTCAGAGAACATGAATGATGATAAGCGGGAGGGGGAAAATCTTGTTATTAGCAGTTTTGTCTCTGGGAGAAACTTCCAAGCAATTGCTCCTGCTGCTGAGTAGAAAATTCTTTGCATATTGATAAGGACTTTTGGTTTCATATTGTGGTAGTGATGCTCAGCAAAGAAGGCTGGGCAGTGAGGTGGGAAAGGGTTACATAAGTAGATGGATGTTGTGGAGGCTGTGGGGCGAATGGGGCACTGTCCCACCAACCAGTCCCCACCTTGCCTTTTTTCCTATAACCAGACCTGTCTGCTTCCTCTTCCTTCGCCTTATTGTTTCCCCTCTAAAGGGTAAAGGTCAAGGACCCCTGGACAGTTAAGTCCAGTCAAAGGCAACTATGGGGTTGCGGTGCTCATCTCGCTTTCAGGCCAAGGGAGCCTGCGTTTCTCCACAGACAGCTGTCTAGGTCATGTGGCCAGCATGACTAAACCACTTCTGGTGCACAGAGAACCGTGGCAAGTGCCAGAGCGCATGGAAACACCTTTTACCTTCCCTCCGCAGTGGTACCTATTTATCTACTTGCACTGGTGTGCTTTCAAACTGCTAGGTTGGCAGGAGCTGGGACTGAGCAACAAAAGCTCACCCCGTTGTGGGGATTCGAACCGCCAACCTTCTGATTGGCAAGCCCAAGAGGCTCAGTGCTTTTGACCACAGCGCCACCCACATCCCTATTTCCCCTGTAGAACCCACTGGGAAGAAGGGTAGGGGCGAAACTAGAATTAGTTGGGTCTGCATTATATTGCCAATCATTGTTTCTGGTTCTCCCTGCTGCTGTTCACACTGTCTTCTGCCCTACTGGTCCCACTGCCCTATTCTTCCAACCCCTGATGCTGAGGATTGTTTTTGCAGTAGTATAGGAAACAGGGCCAGCCCACACATGAGGCAGGGTGGGATGACCGACCGCCTTAGGCGGCCGGGTCCACAGGGGCAGCAGATCCTGATGTCAATCTTTCTTGCTCTTTCGTTGCTCATGTCGATCTCCCCACCCCCACCCCTTCTTCTCTAGCAGGAAGGGAAGCACCATTTTGAGGTCCACCTCAGATGCCAAAATGTCTTGGGCTGGCCCTGATAAGAAGTACAAGTGATCCTTCATGCTTGGAAGGAAATGTGCAAGGAAAGCACATTTGGGTAGGTGGGCAAAGCTTTTCAGCTACCCAAGCTTACTAGCTGGTTGTCAAATGCCATGGAAACCCTTCAGACAGTAACAGGTGTGGAGTACCAGTGGATCTCCGATCTACTCTTGTTCTCACCGGATAACGGTGCAAGAAAATGACTCCAGATCATACTATTGAACTCAGCGAACTTTGGATCCAGACTGCATTGACATCTGTAAAGCAAGTTGATAATATAATGAAACTTGATATATGCAATAGATCAAGTACTTTCCGTTTTCTCTTTGTTGAGCATCTGAGTAGCACCTGCTCCCCAGCAGAAAATGTGTCTTTTGGGAGTCCTATAGCAGCCTTTGCTATAGGCTGATGAGGTGCCAAAGGTTTACTGCCTACAAGTTGTCAGCGTCTGTTTTTCATGAGTGTAGGCTGCAGCTTCCGTGTTTCTTTGGTTTGCTTTGGCACTAAAGGAGACAATGACAGGCCCAAAGCTGGCATTTCGTTTTAATGGAGCCGTGACAAACTTTAAATGTGTTCCAAAACTGTATTCCTTCAGGTTTGGCGGCAAATATTGGGCTTTATTTGCATACAAATCACTTTTTTCTTCCTTGGGAAAGGCTGGTTTTGACATGTTCAAAGTGTAGCTTATCTCTGAAGTTTTATTACTCCTTCCTTTGTTTCCAGAGACTACCTGATTAGCTTCTTCTATTACAGGAGTTGCCGGAGTGACATTAAATTGTCTTTTGCCTCTGCTGCTTTGGGAAACAGGTTGAAAACACTACAAAACACTCAGTTTGCTTTTGAAAATCCCAGAGCTTTTTAGCCAGAGATTTTTGTCTATCTTGTGAACATAGGTAGAGGTACAAAAGAACTTCTGAAGTCCCAAGCTCCTTGGCTTTGTTTTCTTGGGTAGTTTAACCTAGATTGCAATATGGAGGGTGGGAAGAGAAGGCAGGAGGGTAGCTTTCATTTTTGAGACCAAGCCCTTTCCTCTGTTTTATGATATGCTGCTGTAAATCAGACTCATTCTTTTGAAACATCTCTTTTTTAAAAACAAAACAACAAGAAGAAGAGTTTGGATTTGATATCCCGCCTTTCACACCGCTTCAGGAGTCTCAAAGCGGCTAACATTCTCCTTTCCCTTCCTCCCCCACAACGAACACTCTGTGAGGTGAGTGGGGCTGAGAGACTTCAAAGAAGTGTGACTAGCCCAAGGTCACCCAGCAGCTGCATGTGGAGGAGTGGAGACGTGAACCCGGTTCCCCAGATTACGAGACTACCGCTCTTAACCACTACACCACACTGCCTCTCAAAACCCTGTATTGATAGATTATGACATTAGAATCCTTCTGGATGGTGCCTGTGCCATTGTCAGGGCCAAACCAGGAAGCATCAAGGAAATAAGCAAGGTTGGGAGGTCTGAAAAGAGTTCCGCGGTGCCCTGCAAGCCCAGCGCTGTTTTTGCAAGTTTTGCAAGGCGCCATAATTGCATCCCTCAAAGCAGGGTGGTGTCGGCTGACTGACCTCCCAACTGTGTGGCCTGGCAGGCAGCGCAGCGCAGCACAGCCCCACTTAGCTCCAGTGGGCAAGGGTCACTGCAGCGGTGTGCCCCACCCCCATGGTGTGCCCCACCCCCATGACACACTCACTTGCGCCCCAGGGATGGTGGCTCCTCTGGGCAATATAAGCATGCTGACTCTGGCTTAGCTCCTCCTTTTGATCATTAGCACTCTTCGAGAAGGCTGGTTAGTCACGACTTTCAAAGTTTCTCAAAAATGTGAATGAAACAGAGATCGAAAAAGTTTGTGTTTATGAGGAAGAAGAAGAGGAGTTTGGATTTGATATTCCTCTTTATCACTTACCCGAAGGAGTCTCAAAGTGGCTAACAATCTCCTTTTCCTTCCTCCCCCACAACAAACACTCTGTGAGGCGAGTGAGGCTGAGAGACTTCAGAGAAGTGTGACTAGCCCAAGGTCACCCAGCAGCTGCATGTGGAGGAGCGGGGAAGTGAACCCGGTTCACCAGATTATGAGTCCACCGCTCTTAACCACTACACCACACTGATGGATGGGAGAGATTGTGTTCCTCCAGAACGTGTTGAACTCCATGTGCCATCAGCCACCATCAGCATCACCAATGATCAGGGATGGTGGGAATCCAACATTTGCATTCCCATCCCTGATGTAGATGCCCCATTCTGGACATTTCTCCATTCAGCCTGCTGCTCTGTGGTGGAGGAAGACGGCGACTGTAGTACCATTTTCTGATGTGTCCTAAAACGGGTTTGCTAGAGCCTCGCAAAGCCTCTGGAAAATGAATGTTAAGATATGTCTTTCTCACCTAAGGCAAAGATCAGTAGCACTCCAAGTTCTTTGTGAAATTTAAAGACCAGCAAGTTCAAAGGGAGCTTGCCCAAGGAATGTATTTAATTTCAGGAGCACTTGGGTGCTGGTCACTTACAAAGGATTGGTTTTATAATAACAAGCTTAGCCATTTATTGGCATGTGGCCAGGTCACTCTGGTGACCTGAATCCAGCAGCTTAATCCAGTGGAGACGGAACAAATGACAGCGGCAATGCATTTCATTTGGAGGGGATAAGAAACTGCTCTGCTCTGGCAGCCACCATGAGGTCAGATTTCTGATGACCTCACAGAGGAGCAAGCACATCCACTGTTCTCTGCAAGCAGCCTTTGATGGTCACCGGAGAGATGCTGTGTGGCCATAATTTAGAGAGAGAAGGAAGACAGCTGTTACAATTTGTTTCTTAAAAGAAACTCGCTAGACCAAAACCATCTCTGCTGTAGAGGTGAATGGTCTGCACAGGCTAAAGAGGAACCGTCGGACGTGCCGGTTCGCAATGACCCGGGGCTGTTTCACACATTTTCTTTTTCAGAATGCTCTTCAGTATATTTTACAATACAGAAGAAGCCTTCCTGCATTGTGGCGAATGCACTGTCTATAATAACTGCCTTCAGAATGGATTTTCCATGGGTAGTGGGTGCCAGCATCAAGACTTTCCTCTGGCACATCTGAACCGAGAGCACCAGGGTCATGAGCCAGGTTGTGTCACAACCTTCAGCACCAGTAACAAACTACAGCTCCCAGAAATCTTTGGGGAAAGCCATAGCTTTTTAATGTGTTTTCATAGTGCTTTGAATGTATAGTGGGAATGTGGCCAGGGTCTAAAGTCAGTGTGCTATTGGTGGAAAGGAATGCAGAAATGTTAGGAACACATAGTAATACAGTGGTACCTCTGGTTACATACGCTTCAGGTTACAGACTCCGCTAACCCAGAAATATTGCTTCAGGTTAAGAACTTTGCTTCAGGATGGGAACAGAAATTGTGCTCCAGTGGCACAGCGACAGCAGGAGGCCCCATTAGCTAAAGTGGTGCTTCAGGTTAAGAACAGTTTCAGGTTAAGTATGGACCTCCGGAACGAATTAAGTACTTAACCCGAGGTACCACTGTAGTAATAATACAGTGGTACTTCGGGTTACAGACGCTTTAGGTTACAGACACTTCAGGTTACAGTCTCTGCTAATCCCAAAATAGTACCTTGGGTTAAGAACTTTGCTTCAGGATGAGAACAGAAATTGTGCTCCAGTGGCGCAGCGACAGCAGGAGGCCCCATTAGCTAAAGTGGTGCTTCAGGTTAAGAACGGTTTCAGATTAAGAACGGACCTCCAGAATGAAATAGGTTCTTAACCCGAGGTACCACTGTAAATCATCTCAGTCTTTGACTTGGGGGAAAAGCGTAGGATAGGGCCACTTCATAGGATGAAGTGAAAAACTGCTTTGTGTTTATCAAGACAGAGGTTCCCTCTAGACACCACATCAGCCTGGCACAACTATGTTTAATCAATCTGTTTTAACAAGCCGGTGCCTCACACAGCTAAATGTTGCTAAATGTGGAAGTAAACAAATGGCAATGATGTTTTCAAAAGCGCCACATCGCCAGAACTGCAAGTGTTGATTGCTCTGCTCACTTGGTTTTCCCCCCATCAAGCAATATGTTTCCGTTATGAGGACCAGTTTTCAGACGCCATTTCTGGAGTAGGATCTCTCTGTAGCCATTATGGCCGAAATGAAGTAAAGTAAAGCTATTCTATCTCCCCTCCACCCTCACACGCAAACACATTTCCAACTGCTGTTGGCACTTCAGTTTTAGGCTTCCATCCAGGTCAGCAGAATTGCATCAGCCAAGAATTGGGTCCACTGGTTTTTTGTTGTTTTTTTAAGGACTTTTACAAAACAGAGTTTGGTCCCACATCAGTGAGCGGATCGTTGGTGGGAAACTCTGAAAGCATGTGATAAAACAGAATTTTCAAGGAAGGGGGAAATCTACAGCATGTCAAATGATAATAATGCTTCCCCATTTTCCCTCTTCAAGTGCAAACATTCTCCCTCTGTTTTCCTTCTCTTGTTTAGTATTCTGCTTCAGCAGATTCACTGGGCCAAATATTTTCCACTTCTTTGCCTCTCCTTATCCCCCTCTTAGTTGCTATGCACCTGCCAGCAACCCTTCTCTCTCTCTCTGTTTTATAAATGATTTTTATTGCTTTTACATGTAATCACATTATGTAACATCATACCCTCTTATTTTATCCCTTTGGCTCAACTGAGCCTAGCTGCTTCCCTCCCGTCTGATGGTTTAGAAAGTTAAAGTTTACATCTTTACATTTCGCTTTGTTTCCTATCCTTGTTATATCATTACCTAAAGTATAATATTACTCAACCTGAATAGGTAGCAATTTTATCCTTCTTGTTGTCGTTTAGTCATTTAGTTGTGTCAACCTCTTCATGACCCCATGGACCAGAGCACACCAGGCACTCCTGTCTTCCACTGCCTCCCGCAGTTTGGTCAGACTCATGCTGGTAGCTTCAAGAACACTGTCCAACCATCTCGTCCTCTGTCGTCCCCTTCTCCTTGTGCCCTCCATCTTTCCCAACATCAGGGTCTTTTCCAGGGAGTCTTCTCTTCTCATGAGGTGGCCAAAGTATTGGAGCCTCAGCTTCACGATCTGTCCTTCCAGTGACCACTCAGGGCTGATTTCCATAAGAATGGATAGGTTTGATCTTCTTGCAGTCCATGGGACTCTCAAGAGTCTCTCCAGCACCATAATTCAAAAGCATCAATTCTTCGGCGATCAGCCTTCTTTATGGAATTTCATCCTAGAAATCTACAAATAGCCCTTCTAATGATGTTAATTGCGTACAGTTGTCTTTCAGATATAACAAATTTGTTCCAGTCCTTTTGGAATGTTTGGTCTCGCTGGTTCCTGTCTCTGTGTGCTTTTATAGCTGCTGCCACCACAACACACAAAACATCCAGTTACTGACTTGGTTGTCTTTAATAGAGAGCACTATAGAGTTACGCACTTGGTTTAAACTCGCTGACCCACTGACTCCCTTTCCTCGATCTCCTGCTGGGATTCCTGACTCCTCTGTCACCTTCTAGGTAATTGCCTACCACTCTTGGTCTTCACTGCCACCTTCCTTAACCCATTGATTCCTAACCTTACTCACTTCCACTGGTCAATGGACTATGGATTGAGAATTGTCCCTTCATTCCATTCCTGTCTCCTTCAGGGCAAAATGGCCTGTCTGCCTGTTCTGATGGAACACAGCGACTTGCACCAGCAAGTCTGGGGGATTGGGCTGTCCAAATGATTTCTGTGCAGCTTCTGTTGGGGTTATGGGACTGGTTGTATTAAATAATAGGTTGTGCAAAGGCTGTAAAATAAACTCTGGTGTAGGTTTAAAGCATCAACTTTATCAGCGCAGCACACCCAGATCTCTGTCAGAGATTTATATTGATTTCCTCCCCACCCCCTGCTGGAATGGGTAATTCTCACTCTCGCTGCCTAAATCCTGCTTTTTGTATTCATGTAAACATGCACAAAGCTGCTACATCAAGATTGCTGATGTTAAGATAATTTGATTAATCTTAATGATTTTTCTTATGAATACCAAGAAGAGGCAAAGAAGATTACGAGACAAAACAAAGGAAGTACTTGGTGTGTGGCTGAATAATCTAAACTATCAGATTTTCTTCTCTTTCTTTCTTTTTAAGAAAACAAGAAGTTGTTTCCACTATGAGGTTACCAATTTGGCCTTTGTATATGTGTACGTGTTTTGTTTTGTTTTTGAAAAAAATAGTTTTGTGGTTATTTTTGCTTCTCTCTGAACATTTTCTTTACGGATTCCCAAAGAATTTTTTTTTTGTCCCTTCATAAATTGATTTCTTTAAAAAGAAAAGGTGTCATTTTTCTGCACATTGTCAAATGTTTCTGAAGCAACAGAAAGCTCATTGCTTGTTTAAACCTATAAACTGATAGGCAACTCAGCACCAATCCAGAACCTCAAGGATCACCTCTTTGCCTCGGTCCAGTATACCTGAAGGAGCGTCTCCACCCCCATCATTCTGCCCGGACGCTGAGGTCCAGCGCCGAGGGCCTTCTGGCGGTTCCCTCATTGCGAGAAGCAAAGCTACAGGGAACCAGGCAGAGGGCCTTCTCTGTAGTGGCGCCCGCCCTGTGGAACACCCTTCCAGCAGATGTCAAAGCGATAAACAACTACCTGACATTCAGAAAACATCTTAAGGCAGCCCTGTTCAGGGAAGTTTTTAACGTGTGATATTTTACTGTATTTTGGGTTTTTATGGAAGCCGCCCAGAGTGGCTGGGGAGGCCCAGCCAGATGGGCGGGGTATAAATAATAAATTATTATTATTATTATTATTATTATTATTATTATTATTATTCGCATATGAGCCGACCAGGAGACTGTCATTGTTATCTAAGGCCTTTCCCTATGTGCCCACTTCATGGGATGTCTAAAGGCTGGCAACATAAGAATGGGCCTTTTCCTCCTCAGCCATAGAATCAGAGTGTTGGAAGAGTCCATGAGGGACATCTAGTCAAATCCCTCTGCAATGCAGGAATCTTTGGTTCAACATGGGGCTCAAAACCACAACTTAATTGATTAAGAATCACTAAGGCTTGTCTGGCACCATCTTTATATATTTTGAGGTGCCAGGCAAATCCATTTCTCTTTACCTGGGCTTTTGGCCCTTAGTTTGAAGCATGACATTGACACTTTTAGTGGGGTGGCATCTGTAGCTCCTGCCTTTTATATGTATAGCTGTTTTTAGATTTTTATCGGATGTTCTCAATTGGTTTTGATGTAAGTCGCTTTGGGTCACTCTGTGAGAGAAGCAACGGATATAAAAAATAACAGATTATATACTACTAGTAGTACTACAAATAAAAAGGTAAAAAAAAAGTAAAGGAGCCCTGGATGGTTACGTCCAGTCAAAGGCGACTATGGGGTTGCGGTGCTCATTTTCCTTTTCAGGCCGAGGAAGCCGGCGTTTGTCCATAGACAGCTTTCTGGGTCATATGGCCAGCATGACTAAATCGCTTATCATCATCATCATCATCATCATCATCATCATCATTATTTTATTTGTATGCTGCCTTTCCACAGTTAAAAGCAATGCTCAAGGCGGCTTACAACATGACAAGATTTACGTAATTACAAAAGTCATAAACAATAAATAAGCCATGTCATAAAATTCCTCTTCTGGCGCAACGGAACACTGTGACGGAAACCAGAGAGCATGGAAACGGTGTTTATCTTCCCACCACAGTGGTACCTATTTATCTACTTGCACTGGTGTGCTTTCGAACTGCTAGGTTGGCAGGAGCTGGGACGGAGCAATGGGAGCTCACTCTGTCGCAGGGATTCGAACCGCCAACCTTCTGATCAGCAAGCCCAAGGGGCTCAGTTGGTTTAGACCACAGTGCCACCCGCATCCCAATACACTGTAGCCACTTACAATACACTGTAGTCACTGAGCATACTTCATTGTCACTGAACTGTTTTGGGGGTCTCACCTCCACCATTTATTAGGGAGGAGTTGAAGAAAGGGATAGAAATGAGTCATTGAAAGCGCCATCCTCATAGGGGGAAAAAGGCAACCTTAGCAAGCTTTGTTAGCAGGTTGTACAGCCTCTCTGTGAGTGAAAGGAAGTATTAATCCTGCCATTCAAACACAATAAAAAGCTATGAGGCCTTAAGGATGAGGACAGCCTTAATCTCCAACAGAACAGGTCTCTTGCTGAGAGTCATTCGGTAATGGGTGGTATACATTCAGCCAGAAGAGATTATCACCGACTGAAATGCAAATGAGCAAATGTTCCCTTTTAAATAATAACAAAACATACAATAAGCAGAAAGAGAGAAGAAAGATCAGCCCAAGTACCTCTGAGCTTCTCAAAATGGGTAGAGGCAGGGAAGATTGAAAAGTGTGTCAGGAGAGCTTTCAAATAATAGGATTTTTGCCCTTGCCCTTGTGCCCAAATTTCTATACTTTATGAATTTATTCCTTTTATATCTTTTTTTTGTTCTTGCTGCTGTAATTCAAAGCTGTGTGAACATAGGTTCTCCGTCAGTCTCCCTTCCAGGCACTGACCACACCCAGGACTTTCTTAGCTTCAGCAAGTTTTCCTGTGTCATGTGCCTTCAGACCAATACACTGTAGCCTTGTGTTTTCTGAGGACAGCTCTCCCCCTCCATCAGCATGGCCTGGGGAACTTACCTTCTAGTGGCGAACAACAACAGTAGCCGCCATTTTAATTTCTCTCAGTGTTTTGGAGCATTGGAGCGGTGTTCCTGGAGCACATTGTTTGGGAGCCGACATGGGGAACCATTGTGAGTATTGTAAATGGTGGCTAGACTAAAGCATGGCAGGACATCAGTGGTGCTGGAACCCTAGCAGCTGCCCAAGGGTTCTGAGTAGCTGACACCAGCCCTGGAGAATTCCAGGTGGTGGTTGCGATTGTGTGCCTGTGGAGCTGAGCAGAAAGTCGGATTGCTGAGTTGTTGTCCTAGGCATAACAAGAAGGGATCATGTATGGCGTTATTGATCATACTGAAACATGCCAAGCCTTAAAAGGAGAGAGGGACTAATACTCTAGGTACGGAAGAGCTCCAGATATCAGAGAGAGAAGCAAAGTAACCTTCTTGATTCGTCTGGCAAAAGATCAAGCATGTTGTCTGATCCTGCCACTTCTTATGGTTTATACACATCAAATGATTTGCCTTGCTAAGAAACAGTTACTTCTGGCCCCTGAGAAAGACAGCCTATTCTGTGGGCTGTCAGGATGTCACTACCTATAAAGCATTCCTGCTTTGCCTTCCCACGCTTTGCTTTGTTTTGCTTTGTTTGATGCAGAAGTTTCAAACAACACAAATTCCCAATTGCTCCCCACTAAAAATGCAAAGGAGAGCTCTATAGATATATGTAGTGTGCATGGCCAAGACAAGGTAAGTTTGCAATAATGTACCAGGGTGTGTTGAATAATGTACATATTATGTGTTGAATTTTTGAACTTTCAACTTCCAAAAACGATGGGTGCTAAAAAGTAACATGACTTGGGAATTGCTTAAATTAATATAGTTTAGTTTTGCTTGGTAAATAACCATACTGGCTTTTTAAAACATTTTTGTGGCATTTCCAATAATTTTAAATTGGCCTGATTAAAAAAAATGTGGGAAAATGTCTGTAAAATTGCATAGAAATAATTAAAAATGACTGCCAAGTATTTGCAGTTTTATTATATATGTCTGAGCATAGCAGACAAATAAAAGGGCAAACGTTAGCAAAAAAACAAGAAGGCTTGCTGAATATAAGCAGAGAAGTAAGCAGGATGCTTCAATACCATCAAATGAAACAATTCTCTGTGCTGATGAAAATGGAGAACAAATAGTTGTTGCCCAAGATGGAAATGATAGAAGTTATGGATTTGTTTTATACAGAGAAACTAACATTTTTATAGCATTACCGGACATTTTCAGAAGGTAAAATTCCAAGAGCAGTTTATGTGCTTTTAAATCAAGCATAGATTTACCAAACTAAATGTTGCCCAGTCACAAAAATAATAGCAGATGTGCACCTGTCACATTCAAAAACATTTCAAGACCCCTCACTCAAGAAATTTGCAAAAATAAAGTTTCTCCTCTAAAAATACATTGTAATGCTTTCCCCCAATTCTGTAGTGTATTGGATATATAAAAATAACATTTGAACAGTGCAGGAGGGAGAATGCATTGCTTAAATACTATAGTAAAGAGCATTTGGAGGTTTTCGTCAATTTAATGGTATAATTCTTGTTAAATAAAATAGAATTAAACAAAAATAAACAGGGATAGACACATCCAGCAAAATACATTGTAGACCCAGCAAATAATTGTCATCCTGAAACAATGACCTCCCTTTGGAAAACTTATTTATGTATACTTTTAACTTTCAAATTCAAAACATCCACCTATGAACTTTTTACCTTCCAGTGCAGAGAGCCTCTAAAACAGAAATCACTTATTTTCCTCATATATATTTCTAAGTAAAGGTGACTCCCGCCCGTAAACCAATGTCCCCACTGTGGAAGGACGTGTGGAACCAGAATTGGCCTCCACATCCACTTACGGACTCACTGTTAGAATTGTGTTTATGGAAGACAAGCTTACTCGGCTATGAGTGATTGCCAAAGAAGAAATATATTTATCCTAGGTTGTTTCCCCTATTTTTGATCTTCAATCAGCCCAGCCATCTTTCCATTTTGGGTAGAGTGGTGTGGCATTCATGCATGGAATGAAAGATCTCAGGCCACCACCGCCCTTCAAAAAACCCAAATTCTGCTTTTACTTTGAGTTTTAGTAATTTAACAGAAATCTATTGTTTTCTGCCCTGCCCTGTGTTTGTTGCATGCATCACTGTTTACATTCCACTGCAGTTTATTTTCTGTGACCCCCCCCCCCAGCTTTCTGCTGTGGCAAAATCACACAACTTACATAATTTATGTAACTAATTACCTAGATCATGTTATCATTATGTTAGTCCATCCCATTATTAGCACTGTGAAGAAAACACAATGCAAGTAAGTGTGTAATAAATTGCATATCATTTGCAACCTGAAAACAACAACAACAATGGTAACTATGGGTTGTATTCCCTGAACCCATTTCTGTTCTGGACATGAAACACAGAACTTTTAGATAGTAAGTTATCTATAAATGGAAATAATAATCACCACCACAATAAATAAATGAACTTAGGTGATTTCTGGTCCCATCTGCATTTTCGACAGAATTCTCTGATATCTCTAGTGGAAGTTAACCCTCTTGCCCCCTTCTCCCCATAGCAGATCCCCAGGCATCCCACAATGGGGCAAGTGAATGTTATGCCATTTTCTTCTTTTCCCCTGAAACGACTTAGAAATCTGAATTTTGAAATGGGTGACATCTGAGATTTTAATGCTGTAATAGTGTATAAAGACCAGAATGTCATAACTGAAGAAGGGAGTGGAGTAGAACTCTGAAAGACATTTTAAACACACATACAAGAAAGCTGAATGTTAGGCACAATTTTGCTAGAGGAAAGTGGAAAGATATTCTTCATTTATAAATGGTTCACTGACCCATAATAATAAAGCAGTATTGCAGAAGAAGAGTAATTATCTACTTAAGTGTCAGACTGCCTGAGGAAAAGGGTTCCCTTCTTCCCTTTTGAAAAATGAACTTGGATTAAACAAATGTATCTCTTCCTGTTTTTTTAGTGTTGACATGCATTTGCCTTCTTCTTCGACTTCTTTTTTAACAAGCAAAATTAATTAGTTTTCCCATTTCTCCATTCCTAATATGGAAATCAGGAGTGGAGTGCAGCGTTCCTGCTTCCCCCTGGGGCTCTCACTTCAACCAATAGCGTCATTTATGAAGGCACTTTCTACAGCACGCTGGAAAGACTAGCAAATAAATTACTAGAGCCCAACAGCTCCTGTTGCTCGAGGCAGAGAAATAACCTCCCAGAACCGCAAAAGAAATCCCATCAGAAAATAAACTTATTGCTTTCTCATATCTCTTAGGCTAAAATATCCCAGATACTTTGGAGTCTATATGTATAGGATTGCTTTGTAAAGTAAGTTTGCACTGTGTTTTTCAAGGTAACTGTCCCTTGGTTTACAGCCTCAGATAGCATTTTGGACTAGGGATGTTGTTTACTTATCTAGTTTGGCACTTCAGAAGGACTTGGTTTGGCGCTTCAGAAAACAGCCCAGTTTGGACTGGAATGCCGTGAAGACTTCCTAATTTGGTTTGGGTTTGAATCTGAATTCTAGTTTGGGGGAAAAAACCAAAATCCTTCTTCATTCCCTATTATGGGCAAAATTTAAAACAACTACAACTCCTGTCCCTGTTTTAACAGGAATTGAATGAAAGGCAGAGTAGCTCCTCCTGAGTGGATAAAGCCCTTCAAACAGATCCAGAAGGTTTTGAAATTGACACCTTTTAATATTTTTAAAGGAACAATTTTTAAAAAATTGTATTATGATTTGGTTGGGAGCAGAACTAACAGAAATTTGCAAAAAAAATTATTCCCTTCAGAGAAGATGAAACCTGCCTAATTTCAGAAGGGTAGCTGCACTAGTTTTCCTTTACATCTTTGTAGTGTTTTTTTTAAAAAGGTTGCATTTAATTATTTTCTCTTGGTTTGTGGGCAGTGCCTATAAAAACAGCAGAAACAAGAAAGGGCCCCCAGCTAAGAAACCTGCTAAATTCCTGGCAGATTAGGCCATAACCTTTTGAACTAGAAGTCTTTAGGGTGCCAGAGAGTTGAAATGGGAAGGTGGAAAATAGTCGTAACATGGGCAAAATTTCTTTATTGTGGCCATGTTGTTCTGATGCTTGATATCATTTAGGCGCTGACAAATTAGACTGTTTGCTTTACTAAAACCTAAAGGGAGTAGCTGTTGTGGTGATAAACCACAAGAGTTACTTTTTGATAGACAATTTCAGTTTGAGGAGCTTTGGAGAGATACTTTTTCAGCGTATGCAAGCCCCAAATCTGTCCGAAATGGCCTGCTTCAGTTCTTGATTTGGGATTCATCCAAATCGAATGTACACCCTTATTTTAAAACTCAGAGGTCGCGGCCCTGCACCTACTTACCTTGGAATAATTTTCCTTGGGACTTACTTCTAAGTAGACATGCTTAGGACTGTACAGTAATGGTGCAACCCTAAACAACTCACTTTGCAAAAAACAGGACTTACTGCCAAGTAAATATGCATAGGATTGCAACTGTGCAATTTTGCATCAGCTTACTTGGGAATAAGCCCCACTGGACTCAATAGGACTTGCATCTGAGTAGACACATATAGGAATCTGCTGTACGAAAATCTTATATCTTAAGAGACCAGATGATCCTAATTATGGCACCTGAAATGTGCCACAGCAAAAATCTCTAATTATACAGTGAGGGCCCACAAATTATATGCTCCAGAAATTACAGTTGTATGACCAAAATATATTAACATTTGCAAATCTAATCAGTTATGGCAATAGAATCATTGGCCACAAGCCACTACAGATCTGAAAATGCTTAAGCCCACTGAAGTCACAGCTCTGATCATGGAAGTTTTGTAATACAACAGTTTTGTCGCAACCGTTACTAGCAATGTTCATAATCCCCACCACTAGGGTTGCCATATTTTAAAGTGAAAATCCAGACACAAAAGACTAAAAATAAAACTGAAGTTTTTTGTTGAGCT
The DNA here is from genome assembly GCF_964106915.1 of Podarcis gaigeae. Lineage (NCBI taxonomy): Eukaryota > Metazoa > Chordata > Lepidosauria > Squamata > Lacertidae > Podarcis > Podarcis gaigeae. Next base: position 104,540,324 of record NC_139679.1, read on the forward strand.
TTATTAATGTAAAATCTCAAAAAAAAAAACACCAAACCAAACCTGACGTTTTTGAGCTATTTTAAAGAAAAAATTGATTTTCCCCAACATTGGTGCGATTTCTGCCCAGCCACTGCTTGTGACTGCTGAATCATGGCAGTGTCCAGACAGATGGCAACCCTACCCACCACCACCATTCAGAATGTGAATTTATGCAGCCCAGAATGCTTGGATGTGTTCAAAAAAATGAGTGCTGTTTTCTCCAGGAAGATAACTTACTACTTGGAATATAAAAGGGGATTCTGCACATGTGTGTTCAGTGCGCTTCAACTGTTCTTCGAGATTTTCATCTATTTTCTATCCAAGTCTTCACTGCTTCAGGCAGAGCATTGTGGAATTCCCCAAAAGCTGACTTTTCAGGCTCACTCAGTCATTTATACAGCTTGAAATATTTGAAATGGAGCGCTTGGTCAAAGCCTTCAAACAAATAATGCACAGATCTTATTTCCGCAGGTGCTGAATTCCCGTCACAGAACTTGGGTGTTTGGGGCTGTTTGTTAGGTATAGTAGTACCTCAGGTTAAGTACTTAATTCGTTCCGGAGGTCCATACTTAACCTGAAACTGTTCTTAACCTGAAGCACCACTTTAGCTAATGGGGCCTCCTGCTGCTGCTGCGCCGCCGGAGCACAATTTCTTTTTTTTTTTTTAATATAATTTTTATTAGGGGTTTTTACAGAATAAAGTACAAAGACTATAGACAACCTTACTTTTAACAGAGTTTCATAACTTCTTTGGACTTCCTCACATCTCCCGCTACCATTTTCATCATCATAGATTTTTTCCATGCAATTTATCATCTAATTTGCGAATTTTATAACCACTTATTTAAATATAATCCTCTGCAAATTAATTTCTCTTAATCTCACTTTACATCCCATTCCGATCCGATTTTGTGGTGGCCAATTATTTATGATCAAACATCCTACTTAACTTCCACCAAATCACAATATTTTTGTAAATAAGTCTTAAATTTCCTCCAATCTTCTTCAACCCTCTCTTCTCCCAGGTCTCGAATTCTGCCAGTCATCTCAGCCAGTTGCATATAGTCCATCAGCTGCATCTGCCATTCTTCCAGAGTGGGTAGATCTTGAGTTTTCCACTTCTTGGCGATAAGTATCCTTGCTGCTGCTGTTGCGTACAAAAAGAATGTTCGATCCTTCTTTGGCACCATCTGGCCGACAATGCCCAGGAGGAAGGCCTCTGGTTTCTTAAGGAAGGTATACTTAAATACCTTTTTCAGCTCATTATATATCATTTCCCAGAAGACCTTCACCCTGGGACAAGTCCACCAGAGGTGAAAGAATGTTCCTTCATTTTCCTTACATTTCCAACATTTGTTGTCTGGCACATGGCATATTTTGGCAAGTTTAACTGGGGTCATGTACCACCTATATATCATTTTCATTACATTTTCCTTCAGAGCATTACATGCCGTGAAGTTCATCCCCGTGGTCCACAACCTTTCCCAATCCTCAAACATAATATTATGCCCAATATCCTGTGCCCACTTTATCATGGCCGACTTAACCATTTCATCTTGTGTATTCCATTTCAACAGCAAGTTATACATTCTTGAGAGTACTTTAGTCTTAGGTTCTAACAATTCTGTTTCCAACTTCGATTTCTCCACCTGGAATCCTAACTTTTTATCCTTTTTAAAAATTTCTTGAATCTGAGCGTAATGTAACCAGTCTCGCACTTTGTCTTTCATTTTTTCCAAACTCTGCAATTTCCAATTATTGCCCTCTTTCTCTATTATTTCCCAATATTTCGGCCATTTGGCCTCCATATTGGGTCTTTTTCGGGCCTTAGCCTCCAGAGGTGATAGCCATCTTGGAGTTTTATTTTCCAATAGGTCTTTGTATTTTGTCCAGACATTAAACACTGCTTTCCTGACAATATGGTTCTTAAAGGCCTTATTGATCTTAACTTTGTCATACCATAAGTATGCATGCCAACCAAATGCATTGTTAAAACCTTCTAAATCTAACACATCGGTGTCCTCTAGAAGTAGCCAATCTTTTAGCCAGCAGAAAGCTGCGGCTTCATAGTACAACCTTAGGTCTGGCAGGGCAAAGCCCCCTCTTTCTTTCGCATCAGTTAATATCTTAAACTTAATTCTGGGCTTTTTGCCCTGCCAGACAAATTTAGAAATATCTCTCTGCCACTTCCTGAAACACTCCGTCTTGTCCACAATTTGCAATGTTTGAAACAAAAACAACATCTTAGGCAATACATTCATCTTAATAGCAGCAATTCGGCCTAACAAAGAAAGCTTCAATTTTGACCAACTGTCCAAGTCTCTCTTAATTTCAGACCAACATTTTTCATAATTGTCCTTAAATAGACTCAGATTTTTTGCTGTTATGTTTACCCCTAGGTACTTTACTTTTTTAACCACAGTTAGTTCTGTTTCTCTCTGAAACCGTTCTGACTCTGCATCTGTCAAGTTTTTTCCCAACACCTTAGTTTTCTGTTTATTTAGTTTAAAGCCCGCTACCCGACCAAAGTCTTGAATCAATTGTAACACTCTTTTTGTGCTAGATTCTGGCTCTTGCAATGTCAAAACAAGGTCATCTGCAAAAGCTTTAAGTTTATATTGTTTCGCTCCGATCTGAATCCCTTGCACCAACCGGTCCCCTCTAATCAAGTTCAAGAGCACCTCCAGGACAGAAATAAACAGCAAGGGGGAAATCGGGCAGCCCTGTCGTGTCCCTTTTTCAATCTTAAACTCTTCTGTAACCACATTGTTGACTATCAGTTTTGCCTTTTGTTCTGAGTAAATGGCGTCAATCCCATTTTCAAAACCCCGCCCCACTCCCATTTCTTTTAAATTCCCCTTCATAAATTTCCAAGAGATGTTATCGAAGGCCTTCTCCGCGTCTATAAAAATTAAAGCTGCTTTAGTGTTAATATTTGTTTGCAAAAGTTCCAAAATGTCAATAATGTTCCTTGTATTAGCAAACAAGTGTCTTCCTGGGAGAAAGCCTGCCTGGTCTTTATGAATTATCTCATTTAAAACTCTTTTGAGTCTTCCTGCCAAAACGTCAGCAAATATTTTATAATCCACATTTAAAAGGGAGATGGGACGGTAGTTCTTAAGTTGTGTCTTTTCAGTTTCTGATTTTGGTATCAATGTGATGAAAGCTTCCTTCCACGATTCGGGCGCCTTCTTTCCCTCCATAATTTCATTGCTGACCTCCATCAGTGGTTGAATCAAAAAGTCACTTAATGTCTTATAATACTTGGAGGTCAAGCCATCTGGCCCTGGAGACTTGCCCAGCTTCATATTCTGAATGGCATGTTCTATCTCTAAACGTGTTATTTTACTATTCAGGAGTGATCTATTTTCTTGTGATAGTTTTTTAAGTCCATTTTTCTCCAAAAATTTTGCAATCTCTTCCTCATTTTGTGGCCCTTGAGTGTATAATTTCTTAAAATATTTCTGGAAACATTTTCTAATTTCCACCGGGTTCTGAATATATCTTCCTTCTATTTCCAAATTTGTTACTATATTCAACTTTTGTCTCTTCTTCAACTGCCAAGCCAGCAGTTTCCCACATTTGTTAGCCGATTCAAATGTTTTTTGTTTCATTAATTTGATCTTCCATTCTATTTCCTGATTTATCAGTTTGGAATATTGTGCCTGATGAAGTTTAATTTCTCTCAAAATCGGCTGTGACTTCGGGTTTACTCTTAGTTTCTTCTCTAACTCTTTAATTTTCCCCAAAATCTTATCCTTTTTCTCATTTTGTAGTCTTTTCTTTATGGCGTTCTGTTGTATCAAGAACCCTCTCATCACAGCTTTGCTTGCGTCCCAGATTGTTCTTTTTTCCACAGCAGTGTTCAAATTTATCTCAAAGTAGTCCTTTATTGTTTTTTTGGCCTTCTTAATAATCTCCTGATCTCTAAACAAGTTGTCATTCATCTTCCATCTAAAGGAGCCGGTTGGTAATAATGTCATGTCCATTTTCAACGCATTATGATCGGAGCAGGTCTTTGGGCAGATTTCCACTTTCTTCACCTTAGGAGCCAGACCTCTAGAAATCCATATTTGGTCAATTCTTGTCCAAGTCAGTTGGGCTTCAGAGAAAAATGTTCCTTCTTTCCCCAAGGGGTTCTTTGTCCTCCATATATCAATCCAGTCCATGTTGTCTGTCATTTCGAAAAATGTCTTTGGTAGTCTGCCATCTTTAGTAACCTTTTGGCTTTGTGACCTATCCATATTCGTTGAAACGATCCCATTCATATCTCCCATCATGATGATGTTATCATAGTCCAGATAATCCAGCATAATCTCATGCAACTTCTTGTAGAATTCTGATTTCCCTTCATTTGGAGCGTAAATTCCTAATATCAAAATTTTCTCTCCTTGGTGCTGTATTTCAATTGCCAAAATTCTTCCATGTTCATCTTTAAATAGAAATTTTGGTGAGAGGCTCTCCTTTGCATATATCACCACTCCTCTCTTCTTAACTGAGTCCGAAGATATAAATTCTTGGCCTAACCTTTTATTTACCAATATTTTTCTGTGGAGCCTAGTCACATGTGTTTCTTGTAGACAAGTGATGTCTAGTTGCTCCTTCTTTAATATGTGAAAGATTTTCTTCCTTTTTTCCGGGCTGTTACAGCCATTTATGTTCCAGCTTAAAAGTTGCAGAGACATCCTGGATAAATCTGTTTAGTTTCCTTGGGATGGTGTTTTGTTCTGTGAGTCTTCAGGTTTCTGAGGTACAGGTACCTGTGGTGGTTCAGGCCCTGAGGGTAATTCAAGTCCTTTATGAAGGTCCTCTCCGTGGGCAGTCAAAAACTTATCCCTATCTTCCAAAGTTCTAATTTTAATCTTCTTCCCTCTAAAGGTAAAGGATAATCCTTGGGGAAAGTCCCACCTAAAGATGATTGAGTTGCTTCTCAACAGTTTTACTAAGTCCAAATATTCAGATCTGAGATCCAACAGCTGTTTAGGAATGTCCTTAAAAATCTCAATTCTTTTGTCCGAAATGTTCAGAGATCTTCCGTAGTGCAGGCCCAAAATCTTGTCCCTTTCCTCCTTTGATCTCAACGTAATCAAACAGTCTCTGGGCTTTTCTCTCTTTGTAAGTCTTCCAAGTCTGAAGGCTGACACAATTTTAAAGTCTTCCTCCTCTAGACCCCAGAACTTGGAGAATTCTTTGGTCAAAAACTCAGCTAGATTACCTTCTTCCACTTCTGGTATCGATCTTATCCTTAAGTTAGTCTCCCTGTTCCGAAGTTCCAACATAGAGAGGTAGGTCTGATGTTCCCCAACCTGCTTGCTGAGCGGCCTTACTTCTTTTTCCAACTCTCCCACTCTTTGGCTGGTCTCTTCGGCCAGTTTCTGATTTTCACCTGCAGCCTCCTTCAGTTGTCCGATTGCTTGTGCATTCTGTGCAACTTGCCCAGATAATTTGTTTAAAGTTTCTGTATTAAGGTCAATTTTCGCAGTTTGTTGGTCAACTTTCCTGTCCAAAGATTCCAATTTCTCAAGAATTCTCTCTAGTACAGAACCAGATCCTCCTGAAGCCATCTCTTCTAGTTGTAATTCCTCAGTTTCTCCCTCCCCTGCCTGTGACAGGGAGGTAGCTTTTTCCTCCGAGGGCAGAGTAGGCACAGATGATCTACGTGTTTGTGAGGCTGCAGTTAAGGTTGTCAGAGTTGTTTGTCTAGTTCTTAATCCCTTTCTTTTTGCGCCACTCATTCCAAAGTTATCTAGCAGTCAAGGTCAAGCTGAGTTGTTCCCATGAGAAAGCTATGGCCCAGATGGTAACAGTCAAACAGAGGGCCGGGAAATAGAAAGTAAAACAATGTTTTTGTTATAAATCCTCAATCCTCTAGGGGGAGCATAAAATGTCCTAAGAAGAAGAGTCCATTCCAATCATACGAAATCTGAACCAATACTTAGGGATCTTCACAAAAGTAGTTTTAGCAGAGTTGGTTTTAGATTTGCCACAATATTTCAAGTTGTGCTTACTGGAATTCCATAATGCAAGAACGTAACCATTCTGAACTCCCTCAGACTGTCTCAAAGTTTAAGTACAATGTATCCAAATTTGCAGTCTGACAGTTCTACTGCTCAGGCAGTTCTGACACCTGGGCTTCTTAAATAAAATTGTAATCCACAAAGAAGAGAATATATAAGTCCTGATCAAAGTCCAAAATTCAGTTGCTTACAGTCTTTAAAGGGATTAAAAGTAATTTCTGCGGGTGCTCAATCTGAGCTGTCAAAAGTTCTCTCTATGCCTCCACTCCTCCTGCTCTTTGCTTTAAAGGTCAATGGCTGCGGAAGACGGACTTCCTTTTCCTCGTCTCTCCGCTTTCAGCTTATTTTCAATATTTTTAGTCCCAAAATTTAATAAAGTCCTCAGTTACTCACGGGTTGTTGCATTTTAGGATCTTGTGTTGCAGGAAGAAAGGTCGGCGCTCACCGGCAACGGCAGCGCGGCTTCGCTCCGCTGAATGCGCATAGACCCACAGCGCCGCTGCCCCCTCTGCGATCCGGAGCCCCTTACGGGGTTCCCTCAACGTTTCGGGGGTTGCTCCTGGCGCCCGCCGGGTCCCGAGACCGCAGGCTTCCGCTGCCTGCGGTTTTCCAGAATGGGTCTCCGCTTCGCCGTAGCGGACGACCCTTTTCCAGCGGAGCTTCCCTCTCCCAGTTAGGAAAGGGCAGCCATTACCGTTCGCGCCGCCTCCGGAAGTCCCACAATTTCTGTTCTCATCCTGAAGCAAAGTTCTTAACCTGAAGCACTATTTCTGGGTTAGCGGAGTCTGTAACCTGAAGCGTATATAACCTGAGGTACCACTGCATATGAACATACTGTTTTGAATGTTGAAGGGAAGGGAACGTTCTGGGATGGAATAATATGTCAGTTGTGCCTTAACATGATGCAAACCAGATGTTCTCATTTGCCCACTCCGCCCTGTGGAACGATTCCGCGATCTGCGCCCTGAAGAAGTGGCTGATTTATTTCGCACAACGCAGCTGGTTGGAAATGTAGTGGAGCAACATTTTGGTGGGACTTCACTCACCATTTCCATTCAGGTTAGTAAACACTTCTGTCGTGCCGTCTTTATCGTGCTCTTCCACAACCTAGAGCCCTCCAGATGTTTTGCACTAATTACTACTACTGCTACTATTACTACTACATTTATATACCACCCTGCATCTATAAATCTCAGGGTGGTTCTCAGCATAAAATTACAATATGAAAAACACATAATACATAATAAAAAGAAGAACAAAAACAAACCAATAACCCCCACTCCCATAACACATTTAAAAGGGCATCGTATGTCAATCAATCCAAGGCCTGGTTGGAGAGGAATGTTTTCACCTGGCACCTAAAGGTGTATAATGAAGGCGTCAGGTGAACGTCCCTGGGGAGAGCATTCCACAGACGGAAAGCCCAATGCAGAGAAGGCCTGTTCTCGTATTGCCATCCTCTGGACCTCTTGAGGAGGAGGCACATGAAGGAGGGCCTCAGAAGATCTCAGGGTCGAGGTTGGTTCATATGGAGATAGTCAGTCTTTGAAGTATTGTAGTCCTGAGGCATTTAATGCAGTTAATTAACAAAGTAATGTGGATGGCCTGTTTTTCAAAACCCAATCCATGGACCCCGTACTTTTGAAAGTTTTGATATCTCTGTGGTAGTTTTTGTTATGGGAATGGTGCCGTGGACCCCCTGGGTGGGTTACACAGCTCCCCTGGGGGCCACAGACCACCAGTTGGGAACCCCTGATTTAAGGCCACAGACACACACACATTTTTAAACATCTGGACTTTGTCCACTTCCTTACTTCCTTACTTGTTTGTGCTTTGCTGGTTGGCAGCAGCCATTTTGGGGCAGAAACCATGGCAAGAGTGGGGAGAGAGATCATGATTAGAAATTCCCCCATAGGAAATAATGGAGATCATCAGCTCATTATGTGAATGCTTGCCTAATGAACTATTTCCCAGAAATGCATTGTGGCTGGTAAGCGGGACTACTAAAATCTAAATAACAACACCACTTTGGATCCAGTGGTCACCTCTGATACCCCAGTCCTTTTGTTGATACCATGTTGTGCAAAGATGGCCAATATGCCACACCACTCCTCATCTGCCAACAGCTGACTTTCCTTTTACAAATAGCACCCATCAATCTTGGTGAGCACCATAGTTATTGGGAGCATTTATGATACGAGATGCCAAGGGCCGGGGGAATAAATGTGGCAGCCTTTATTTCTCTTCAGACCACCTTTTCCTATTTGATGAGGACCTGAAATAAAAAGGTGTCTGTTCCCGAAAGCTTTGGCGCCAAATCATACCCACGAGAGCGCTATAAATTAATGCACAATGAAATTGGATTTAAATTATTAATGGGCGATATTTTTGAATACCCAAGAGAGACTGGTCGGCTGCTCTTATCTCAGTCTCCTCCATCCCCTTCCCTTTCTTCTCATCTACAGGACGGTCCTGAAGCTGGACAGACTGTGAAGGTGAGTGCTTATTTTATTATGCAGAGTACAAATTAATAAGAGACAATTATGAGAACTAATAAAACCAGTCAGCTGCAGCACATTGCAGCATTGCTATTTTATCCTTGAAGCTGGAGGGATCCTGAATCTTCTGTGCGGCTGTAAATAGATTGATTGAAAGGGAATATGGTGCAATATGGTTACACCTCACCACCTCTCCAGTCTTAAGCAGTGACTCTTGACCGCTGGTCCATGGAACGGCTCCATCTCGGCACACTGCTGTCTTCTGCGTCCGGGACCTCCATGGCCGGGTGGGGATCTTAAGAGCCTGGCTGGGTCAGACTCTCAGTCCAGCTAGTCCAACAATTTGTTTCTCACAGTGGCCAGACAGATGCCTTTGGGAAGCAAGGCAGGAAGGCAACAGCCGTTTCCATAGTGTATGCCCTTGGTATACAGGGAAACTATCTTTAAGCATGGACTCAGCTGTCATAACTAATACCTATCCTCCATATGCCTGCATAATCCATTTGTTTGTGTGGGTGTGTGGCTGCCCTTCTGTGACAGTGAATTCCTAAGTATTGCTATTGTGGAAATAGGTATTTCTTTTGGTCTGTCCTGAACCTGATGGGTCTGTCAATCCACTTTTCAGTCGGTGACCTTGAGTTCTTGTTATATAATAAACTTCCTTCCCTCCCCACCTTGATTTTCCACAGCCAGCCAACAGCCACCTTCTTTTACTAGCTGGTCCCCATGTGGATTATAACAATTGAAAGAAAAGAAGTTAAAACAGATTACAGGAACAGGGCGGATTCTGAAAACACTCTTATCAAGTGTCAAAGACCAGGGTAAAGAGATGCGTCTTCAGCATTCCAGAAAAGCTGTATAGTGGAGCATGCTAATTGGAAGGGACTTTGGTCTTATTTGCACACAAGCAAGTATGTCTCCTCATGAGTTAGCACCCAGTGGTTTGCAGCTGAGCTTCTGAGATAACACCCTGAAGAAAAGATGGTGTTTGAAGCATTGGGAGATGTTAGGGAAACTCTCTGTGTGGCTTTTGGTCTGCCATAGCTGTTCCACACATGCAAGTCATCACTTTAACATTGCAGTCATCAAGTGATGAAACCTCAGCAAACACCAAAATACACGCCCACTGTTGGAGCTAACCCCTCAAGGGTTGTGGCAGCTGAGGGTGGGGCATCCCGTGGTGTGTCTGAAGCCTATCTGCTGTGGCCAAGTGGTCAAGGATCTTCATAATATAAAACAGCCCAATTGGATCAGGCCAATGGTCCACCTAGTCCAGCCTCCTAGTCTTTAAAGGTCAGCACCAACACTTTGAATTGTGCTCGGAAACGTACTGGGAGCCAATGCAGATCTTTCAGGACCGGTGTTATATGGTCCTGGTGGCCACTCCCAGTCACCAGTCTAGCTGCCGCATTCTGGATTAACTGCAGTTTTCGAGTCACCTTCAAAGGTAACCCCACGTAGAGCGCATTGCAGTAGTCCAAGCAGGAGATAACCAGAGCATGCACCACTCTGGCGAGGCACTCCGTGGGCAGATAGGGCTCTAGGCTGCGTACCAGATGGAGCTGGTGAACAGCTGCCCTGGACACAGAATTAACCTGCACTTCCATGGACAGCTGTGAGTCCAAAATGACTCCCAGGCTGCGCACCTGGTCCTTCAGGGGCACAGTTACCCCATTCAGGACCAGGGAGTTCCCTCACACCCGCCCGCCTCCTGTCCCCCAAAGAACAGTACTTCTGTCTTGTCAGGATTCAACCTCAGACTTCATTTGTTTAATCAGGCATACAAAAAACAATTGGAGACCCATTTGAACTTTCCCCTGATGGGGCCCAAGCTCCTGTCTCCTGCTTCTATGATGGCTCAGCTCTGCCTCCACAGCTGGAACCAGTAATGTTTCTGAATACCAGTTGCTGGAGACCACAGGAGGGGAGGCTGCTCCTGTACTCAATTTCTGCTTGCTGGTTTCCCACAGGCATCTGATTGGCCGCTGTGAGAACAGGATGCTGGGACAGATGAGCCAAGATTCAGCCAGCTCTTCCTATGTTCTCAATCCAGTGGGCCACTGGAGAATGTCATTGACACTCTGCATCTCTGGCATCTCTGGGCCCCTCCTTTAGCTGCTTGGCAAATGTCTTTTTCTCTCTGGGCGCACCTTCAACCCTTGTCCCTGGAGGTCTGTGTGTATGTATGCTCTCTGCTGGCATCTTGTGGGTCTTGCGCCGTGCCTCTTTTCCTTACACCTCTATGTGGCACACATTCAACACAGCTTGTAAGAAGAGAAAGGATTTGAACTCCTACCTGCACTGATTCCTGGGGATTTTCAGTAACATGGCCATTATTGTTGTGCCACTGAGGCTGGTGGGGCAGTGATGTTGTGGTCTTGCTGTGGGTGGGTGGGCGGGTGTGGTGTGATGCAGGGGATGTCATGGGGGCATGCATTGAGGTCTGTGCAACATGTAGGTGGCTTGGCTTGGCTCTAGTGGTGTTCCAAGGGGATGAGTCTGTCAGTTTTTAAAATGCATTTTTTGGATTTTCTGGTTGTGTGTGTTTTCCCCCCTCCCTTCCTGGACTGACCACACATTGAATATGGCAGCTGTTTCTCAAGAATAGGAGTAGCCTATCTCTGTTCCCAGTGTAATGTGAGTATAGGATTTACCTGTTAAAGGCCCTGTTAGGGTTGATTAAGACAACACTAACATTTGACAACAGCAAATGGAAGCAATTCTCTTCCTTTCTATTTGCTGCATTGACCTTATTTGTGGGATAGTTTGTGTTACCGCCTGGGAATAGCTAGCGGGGATGGAAGAAGAAAGAGAGAGTGTGCGTGCAGGGAGAAAGGACAACAACTACAACTTCTAGTTCACCTCAGATGGATGGATAGGCCAAAGATTCACAAATCTTACTGAGGAAGCCCAACAATGAAATCCCATTCTTTTCTTCATTTACTGCCTTTCCCATTCATGGCCTTGAAATTACTCTTCCCTGTCCAATAAACTTCTGCACCAGAGTGGTCCCATGAGGTCTACTGCCACTGGTACAGTGTTTGACTGGTAGCTTTTCACCTACCCACTATCTCCCCCCCCCCAAAAAAAAAACCTTTCTGTATTGCCAACATGGCACTTCCCTATACCAGCAACCCCACTAGTACCTTCTATGGCACTTGAAAAAGGTTACAGCAAATATCTCCACAAAACCCACAATACACAATATATTGTTTGCTCTTCCTGTTTAGTTCCTGTTTGCACTGGCTTTGCGTCACCTATATTAAAAATTCCACCTCAAACATGACAACATTTCATTGAATATGCAAACTCCTTTCCATTCTGAACAGCAGAGAGATGCAACGAGCTTCTCTCTGTGAGCGAGTGCAGCAGGACCTGACAAATGTGCTTTTCCCCATTTTGGGGGAGGCCATTTTTTAGATACAGCAGCCATTTTTGTTACACCACACCCCTCACAACAGCCATTTTCTGCTATGCTGTGGCAGCTATTTTGTGACTGGGGACCACCACTGTCTCAGAATTCCAGATGTGCTCATTGGCGCATAAAGTTTGACAGTCTTGCCGTATTCAAATTAATCTTGCAAATCCAACATAGGCAACCGGGCACAACGTTGAGCAATGTTAGTGTTTGGCACAAAGGGACATTAACCATTTCCCTTGCCTCATGTCATGAACAGACATTCTTTTCCCACTCCTTCCTGTTGTTTAGATGAAAAGCACCACTTCCCAGCACCATGTGGAGGCTGCTGCAAATGATAACCACCTTGTGACGGACTCCCCACTGCTGCCATAAAGCATAGAGCCAGCCATTGAGTTCTTCTGGAGGGTGGCATAGCAAGTTCCCACACCAACGCTTTGACTTGTGGGCAACAGTGATATGGAAATTTTCTGTGCTGAGCTCTGGAATGTCACTGAGGCTGCTAGTTCATACTGTTGCATGCATCCTAATCTTGGAGCAGCAAGAGACTCCAGGAATCCCAGTGCTTACTCAGGGTTCAATTTTATTGAAAAGCAAGTTAATGGAAACTGTGGTGTCTTTAGGCTAAAACTGGTTTTATTTGCACATATATGCAACCTGAGCATAGGATGGAGGGGCTCAGAAATTTCAGAAATAGACTGGAAAGAGAAGTTGCTGAATTACAACTTATTACCAAACTTAAAACCATGGAGAGACCTGGTCTGAATAGAGACATTGGATTCTTATCTCATTATACATGATGAAGCTATTTTTGGCCATCTCACCCCTTGCTTTTTCCTGTAAGACCAACTGCAGTCGTTAACAGTCGTCAACAGGTTTACCACACCTGTCAGCTAATTGCCCATTCCCACCAGACCCTTCTGAGTAATACCCCTCCCCACCCTCTCACTATATAGAAGGGTCTGGTGACTTCTGTTTCAGTGTATCTGAAGAAGTGTGCATGCACACGAAAGCTCATACCAAGAACAAACTTAGTTGGTCTCTAAGGTGCTGCTGGGCAATTTTTAATTTTTTAGAATATATTTATATTGTTTTATTGTATTTTTAATATTTTGTTGGAAGCTGCCCAGAGTGGCTGGGGAAACCCAGCCAGATGAGCAGAGTATAAATAATAAGGCATGTGAATGGATATGTGAATGGCAGCCCTTAACTGGCCAGCTGAGCCCATTATCTTACAAAGAAACTTCTCTGACCAGTTCAGCAGCCTCTTCTGCTAGATTCTAAATCTCCTTGGCCTGCAAGGGACCTGCAAATATAACCTAGACTGACACACACATGCTGGAACCTATAACAAGACATATTTTAGCTATTGCAGGGGTAAGTCATAACTTCCAGTGGTCTCATAGCAGTGCTTCTGATGTGCTAAGTCTCTATATCAGCCTGTGAGAGAAGGATGTCGCAGTTGATTAGGCACCACATTCTGAAATTATTACTGCAGTGGTTTGAAAGGCTGGGTTGATTAACTAATCACAGCTTGAACCATGCGAATTTAAATCTACAGCAGGCTGTGATGACCTCACTGTTGGGCTATAGGATTCCCTGCAAGTGCACTCACAGGCAAAGTGTTAGTTGAAAGAAGTGCTCCCTTGGTTAGCCATCAGCAAGTATATATCTTGCTTTTAGAATTAAAGGTTGGGGAAAAATTGATTTTCTATTGTATGAGAGGCACAGGCCACTTGATGTGTGTGTAGCCAGTGGATTCTGAAGATATGTTGATGTGCTGGCGGCTTCTTGTCCCATTAGCTTAATAAATGTAATGAAATGACAACACCCCGCTGATGTTATTGCAAACTCCCGGATTTTCAAGATCACACGTTGTACTCTCTTCTAGATATATGAGCTGCTTTTCTGGAGAGCACCATAATTTGCGATAATTTATTGTCCCTATGCTGATGGCATGGGCTTTTAAAAAAAGAAATAAATAAAGAGGAAATTCAAACACTGGGTATTTTAATAAAATTAGTTGCATTCCCAATCCATTTCTGATTCAATTACCTTAATCACAGTCTGGAAAAGGCCGGTCCGAGTCACCGCTTGGTGCACCTGAGGGACCATGAGACTCGAAACCAATCATTAGGTATGAGAACCACATCTTAAATTGCAATAAATAATGTTTCTCTCTCGCCAACATCAAACGTTTTCCTTGTCCAAAAAGGAGAAAAAGATAAGCACAAAACGAAATGACATGTTTATCTGTGAAAGAAGAGCAAATGCCATTGTTCATTTTGATGGGCGTAGATTAGACATCACTAACTAGGCCATTTCTCTTCCTTCTCTCACCTCTCTGAATAGTCTTAAAAAGTTTGGGGGACTGGAGGAAAGGAAACAGAGTCCTCACAGTATATTGTCATCTTCACATGTTGATTAGATCTGCGGTTTTAAAAACGCAAGAAGCAGGGGAGAGTAACATCAAAATGGTTGTAAGTTATCTGCTGAATACCACAGTCCGGGAGTCTCATGGATGCATATATAAAAATGGTGACAAGATCTAGGCACCTTCCTTCTTGAGTCCCATATGTTGTCAATTGCAAATTCAACTAGTCCGACAGGGAACTGAGGTTGATGCTTTCAATGTGGCACAATCATTTCAATGCCTCACCTTCTGTTAATTATTCTAAGCTGCAAAGATTGGCTTCCCGTATTTTTTTTTTATGATGGGCATGTTTTGCTTTCGCAGATGCTTCTTTAATGGTGCACTAAATCAATACACCTGGCTGGAGTTTTGTAGGCATCTTAACCCAAAGTGAAATGTCTCTATGGAACCGAATCCCTCTTTAGCCTACAGCTGATCCTTTCTAATTTTCTTGTCTTCTCTCATTCCTATTGTTCCTGAGGACTGGGGGTTTGAATATTCAAAATTAATCACAGCGCAGCAGGCCTTGATTGCATCAGAAGGATTACAGTCATTAACAGCGATGCAATGTTAATGCGTCTGGGCATCCTGTGGATTCATATACACAAACCTTGGGCTAATAAACCATGAAAGCCACCTTTTCGGTCTTTCAGATGAGCAACAGAAGCTGCAGCTAAAGGAAAGATGTCACCCCCTGGGTCACCCTGAGCATTCTCTCCCTGCAGACATAGCTCTGAAGAAAGGCTAAGGTGGCTGAAACATTGCTTTTGGTCTGGATATCCCAGACATCTCGCTGAGGCCAGAAAGCAAGGAGGCAAAAGAAATGAGACATTATATATGAAAACAGTGATAATGCTAGTATGTGTATAGGGTGTTAGGAGAGGAGTAATACCTCTGGTGAGGGACGCAGGTGGCGCTGTGGGTTAAACCACAGAGCCTAGGACTTGCTGATCAGAAGGTGGACGGTTTGAATCCCCATGACAGGGTGAGCTCCCATTGCTTAGTCCCTGCTCCTGCCAACCTAACAGTTTGAAAGCACGTCAAAGTGCAAGTAGATAAATAGGTACCGCTCCAGTGGGAAGGTAAACGGTGTTTCTGTGTGCTGCTCTGGTTTGTCAGAAGCGGCTTAGTCATGCTGGCCACATGACCCGGAAGCTGGACGCCGGCTCCCTCGGCCAATAAAGCGAGATGAGCGCTGCAACCCCAGAGTCGGCCACGGCTGGACCTAATGGTCAGGGGTCTCTTTACCTTTTTAATACCTCTGGTTGGGGACATCATGCTGCTCCTGGGGTAGTTTGTCCACCTTTGGTGTCCACCCTGCATTCAGCTGTCAACATGCGACAGCAGCCACACCCCAGGAATGGCTTCCACTGGCTGGCTAAACCAGGTGAGGATATGAGCTATGCCCTAAGACAGCACTGTCAAAATGAGAAGGAAGATCATCCTGTGCTTTCTAGGTAAAGGCAAAGGACCCCTGGATGGTTAAGTCCAGTCAAAGGCGACTATGGAATTGCGGCACTCATCTTGCTTTCAGGCTGAGGAAGCTAGCGTTTGTCTGCAGACAGTTTTCCAGGTCATGTGGCCAGCAGGACTAAAGCGCTTCCAGCTCAATGGATCACTGTGACAGAAACCAGAGCACACGGAAACGCTATTTACCTTCCCGCCACTGTGGTACCTATTTATCTACTTGCACTGGCATGCTTTTGAACTGCTAGGTTGGCAGGAGCTGGGACAGAGCAATGGGAGCTCACTCCGTCGTGGGGATTTGAACCACTGACCTTCCAATCAGCAAGCCCAAGAAACTCAGTGGTTTAGACCACAGCGCCACCCACGTCCCTCTGCTTTCTACAGTAGGGGTAGCCAACATGGTAGCTTCTGGATGCCTTTGGACTACAACTCCCACCAGCCCCTATCAGAATGGCCAATACTAGGGGTGATGGGAGATGGAGTCCAGCAAAGGAGGGCATCACACTGCCCACCCTTGTTCTATGGACTTATGGGTGAAATGGTGAAATGCTGCCACTTCACACTGTGCCCTATCCAGGTTTCAGCAGCCATTTCATGGAAGACAAGTCTCACAAAGTTCTCTAATCTTTGCATCTTCCAGTTATTGTCATTAGAAAAGGGCACCTGGCCTTCTCGCTGCCGCCATCCCTTGATGCTAGAAGCAGCATTAAAAAAAAAAAAGTTTGATGGCTGGAGGAGACAAAGGAAAATGAAGGCCACGCAATGATTGATGGACGTGACACTCTTTGAACTGAGAATAGCGAGTGCTGCAAGGCACTGATAAATGGAAATGATGGCTTGGATAATGAAGTCTGTTTTAGAAATATCAGGAGCTGAAGATCCCCTGAAGGGAAAAGGGGGCAGGCCCAATTCCCATAATTCTCTCTGGTGGTAAATTATGATGGGTCTGGAGATGGATCTTTTTGTTTTGTTTTGCTTTTGCACTACAGAATGTCACGGTGCTTTCCATTGCCAGACTTGCTAAGTAACATCACATTAGAGGTCTGCCACATTCTGAACATCCCAGACATGCACATTAAAAAGGTCTTGTAGCATCCTGAGGAATCCACCAATTAGTCACAGTTAGAAAAATGAAGGAAGGGGGCTCCTTCTTTCTGACGGGCCTTGCAGAGTCTTTGGACTGTCTCTCCTTGAGGCCAAAGTGAAGGGTATGAATTTTTTTTTTTGTGATTTCATTAACTGTAATTTAGTCCAAAAACATCATTATCCTTTCTTCTGGGAGGTGGAGGGAGGCTGCAACCCTGAGCCCACTTAGCTAGGAGTAAGCTGGATTGACTTCAGTAGGACTTACTTCTGAGTAGACACGCTGAGGCTTTTGCTGGTGAGGCGAAGAGCCAGTTGCCTATTGAGAGCAAAGACATTGTGGTGACAGTTTCTAAGTACTATAATCTTCCATTGGTCTAAGGTGGAGGTGGGGAACCTGAAGTCATTCCCATATTGTTGGACTCCATTTCCCAGCAAGTCCAGCTTGCATAGACAGTGATTAGTATTATGGGAGCTATAGGGTCTGCATCAGGTGTGGAGAACCTTTGTCCCTTCAGATGTTGTTGGACTACAACTTTCCTCATGCCATTGGTCATGCTTTTTTGGGTTGGTGGGAGTTGCTGTTCAGCAACATCTGGGGTGCCAAAGGTTTCCCAACCCTGGTCTGTATAAATCTATAGAATAGTTATGGATATGTATGGATGCATTCATGTCCTAACATTAGGAATTAACATTTTAGAATTTTATTTTTAATTGCATTATTTCATCACAAATCTGCCTACTGCCCTGGACTCCTTTGGGAGGAAGGATGGTATATAAATTTACAAAATAAAAAAAAATAGACATGGCCTCTATCAAAATCCAACAGATTAAGAACAACATGCAAATGTGCAAACACACTGTCATGATGTTGAGTTTGCAGAGTTAAGACCATTGAAAAGCATTTTATATCTGCTTTCTACCATATTTCTCCCATTACAGCTCTTGTAAATACTGTATAGACTTTCCTCCGGGAGAAAACATGCACAGCCTTTGTGTGCGAAAGAATTCCTGATTTGCTTACAATTGTGTTGCTCTTGCCCATAAATCTTTTATTAGGAAGAAGTTGCAAGGCTGGGGATCCTACTTTCATGAGTTGCTTTTCAATAGCCCATCCCCTACTTTTTTATTTTATGCTAAAGTCAGAAAGGTTATTATCCTTTCCCTTTTCATTGTTCTGCATTGATTTTGAGGTTTCTGACCAGATCGCTATTGAGAGGTGTAAGAGCAAATTCAAAGTGGACCAGGAAAACATGAGAAGTGGGATTTCTACCCCTGGGAATGGAAATGCTCTTTGGCATTTTTCCAATTTCCACGTTGCACCTGACATGCATCCCTTCCTGGGCTGATCCCTTGATTGATGATGATAATTTTAATATATTAATAATAATTAATAATTTTATTATTATTATTATTATTATTTATTTATTTATTTATTTATTTATTTATACCCCACCCACTTTGGGCAGCTTCCAACAGAATATTAAAATACATGATGCTATTATAAAATGATTGATGCCATTGTCTGATACTGTCTGCAACTGTGATACAAGGAGCATGTGAAAGGGATTCACAGGCTCGTCTGCATTATCAAAAAGGACATCACATACTTGATCTCAGAAGAGCTCTATGCGCACATATGCCAGTGTTTGAAAATACGGCTTTTCCACATCGAAGCAGGCTTTCCTTTGGCATTCATAAGGACTAGTAAAATTTCCCCTCCTCTGTACAAAAAAGGAAACATGAAAGCTGAATGAGTGTTTTACTATGTGGATAATTCCTAGCTCTACTCCTTTTTTCTGCCACAGCTAAAACCCATCTAAATTATGATAATTCCAGACCCTCAAAGTGTCCCTATTTTCCAGGGACAGTCCCAGATTTACAGAAGCCATCCTGGTTTCTGATTTGATCCCAGAACGTCCCACTTTTGATTTTCATCAGAGAAATGTTGGAGGGTATGGTGCTATGTGACACCCCCCCAACCGAGCCAAGGTAATAAGTAACTATACAGTCGTACCTCAGAAGTTGAACACCTTGTGAATCAAATGTTTTGGCTCCTGAACACAGCGAACCCGGAAGTGAGTGTTCCAGTTTATGAATGTTCTTTGGAACCCGAACGTCCAACGCAGCTTACGTGGCTTCCTATTGGCTGCAGGAGCTTCCCGTAGCCAATAGGAAGCTGTGCTTGGTTTCTGAACGTTTTGGAAGCCGAATGGGCTTCCAGAACAGATTCCATTTGACTTCCAAGGTACAACTGCACAACCTTTAGAAGACATTTGAAGGCAGCCCTGTATAGGGAAGTTTTTTAAAAAAATGTTTATTTTTTTATATACAGTGGTACCTCGGGTTAAGTACTTAATTCATTCCAGAGGTCCGTTCTTAACCTGAAACTGTTCTTAACCTGAAGCACCACTTTAGCTAATGGAGCCTCCTGCTGCTGCCGCGCCGCATGATTTCTGTTCTCATCCTGAAGCAAAGTTCTTAACCTGAGGTAATATTTCTGGGTTAGTGGAGTCTGTAACCTGAAGTGTATGCAACCTGAAGTGTATGTAACCCAAGGTACCACTGTATGTTGGAAGCTACCCAGAGTGCCTGGGGCAACCCAGTCAGATGGATGGGGTATAAATAAAACAACAACAACAACAACAACAACAACAACAACAACAACAACAACAACAACAACAACAACGGTTGTTGTTGTTATTGAATAGGACATCCCTCTTTTCATCGGAGAAATGTTGAAGGGTAAGAAATTTAGAGAGGCTAAAGTGTAGGTAAGTAAAGGGAGGGGGAAATCAAGGTTCGACAGCCAAGATGAGGAGCCACTGTGGAAATGCATGGTCGGTCTTGCAGCTGCTAGAACTTCCTCCTGTTCCTTGGTATGTTTACTCTGCAGAACAGATGGGCATCTGTAAAAATAGAAGAAGGTCCCTTTGAGATCTGGGAAGATGTAATCTTGCCTCACGCTTTAGAAATGCAGAGTAAAAGCTGCCCCCTAAGCTAGGGCATTGCTCTTTTTATACATATAATGGTGCGAGTTCAAATCCCAGCTTATGGCACGTGAAGCTGTAAAGTTAGCTTTATCTTCCCCTCAAGTTTGTGCATGTCACAAAGGATATGTTTATGGCTGGATAAGATTCCGTGTGATTGACAGACTACACACAAGAGGTCAGGAACTTAGGTAGAAGGAGGGTGTGTGGGTAAAAGCGAGGTCTCTCAGAAGGGCTTTGCTGTGTGTGCACGACCGGCTTTCTGCTTATATTCATACGCTCTCAGAATACCTGGGTGCATTTTGCAAGCCGTTCCAGTCTGCCCTGTGAAAACCTCTCTGCAGGCAGCATTAATGCTTTCTAAGTAAAGAAATCCTGCTTTTCAGTGCACACTCTCTTCCTAAGGTCCAAAACAAATGCTGCTATAATGAGTGATTCAACTGAAATGGGGAAATGGTCTTCCTTATAAGAAAAATTTCTATGTTTTAAATTTTATTTCAGAAATTTTATATTGTAATAAAACCACAAAGCCATTTGTAGAGTGGTTGGACAATTTAGCACTGGGATTTTTTTTTGGGGGGGGGACAGGAATCAAAGGAGCACGTTCACAAATCCTGGTTTTCTTTTTCTTCTGTTGTCATGCTGCGTAACTTTGGGAGCCTCACCACACGTCTAGACATTTCTCTTTTCCTCCCCACTTTGTGCTGTCATCTCTGTTTTCAGTGACAGCTTTCAAATACTTACTTTGACATAATCATATGGGACTCCTCATCTTTCCAGCTGAATCCAAAACTTCTGTCCCTGTATATCTGCTGCCAAGCCATATCAACTTTTGTGACATTCTGCCAACGCACCATTTGGTGTGGCCTGTTTTGAACATTTTATTTGTCTCTTTGGCATGCCTTGGTAGAACTAGGTCTTTGTAAAAAATAATAATATCCTTCTACCTTTCCATCGAAAAAGAGACAGACACTTCACCATTCCAGGCGGCTAACAGTCAATTTAAAATGAACAACGAAACATTAAGATCGTCATCAACAACAAGGAGAGGAGCCCTGCAGGTGAAATATTTCCAGGTCAGCAGAATTTACTCAATCCAGTGGTACCTCGGTTTACGAACTTAATTCGTTCCAGAGGTCCGTTCTTAACCCGAAACCGTTCTTAACCTGAGGCGCGCTTTCGCCAATGGAGCCTCCCACTGCCACGGCACGATTTCCGTTCTCATCCTTGGGCAAAGTTCGCAACCCGAGGTACTACTTCCGGGTTAGCAGAGTTTGTAAGCTGAAGCGTTTGTAACACGAGCTACCAATGTAGTATTATTACTATCAAACAGGTCCTCCCCAAAATGCTCTGGAAAAGGTCTGTTGCACAGCCATGATGGAACCAGGTGAGTCTTCCTTTTGAGGGCATTCCACAATTGTGGCACCTCAGAAGAAAGAAAGAAAGAAAGAAGGAAAGAAAGAAAGAAAGAAAGAAAGAAAGAAAGAAAGAAAGAAAGAAAGAAAGACAGACCTATCCTGCATGTTCACCCATAGCACTTCTGATGGTGGGGAAATAAGAGAGAAGGGCTTATGGTGTCAGTCTACTTGTTCAGGGAATACCTATAGGAAGACGTGGTCCTCAAGCTATCCCAGTCCATTTTAAGGACTTAGGAGTTAAAACAGCCTTTACAACTGGTATCTGAAACAAACTGCTAATCAGTATATACACTGGAGTGATATTCTCCACACACTTGCTCCAGTTAACACACCAGGAGCTAAATTTCGAACAAACTGGAGCTTTTGAGAGCCTGTCGAAGGCAGCCCCACATAGAGCATATCGTGGCTGGGAGGCTATGGCCCTCTGGAGGTTGCTGGACTACAGCTCCCATCAGCCCCAGCAAGCATGGCCAATGAGCAGGGGTGATGGGAGTTTGCAGCTCGGCAACCTCTGGAAGGCCAAAGGTTCCCCACCCCCGCAATAGCCCAAGGTGGAAAGAAATAAGGCTGGGGTGAATCAGCTGGAGTTGGTAAAAGGTACACATGCGCGGGCACATGCTGTGGGGAGCTCTGCCCCCTCCTTGTTTCATTTGCACGCATGCACACACACACAAACAAACAAACGTCTCTACAAGCACTTTTACTTGCTCAATCTTGCCCAATCAAGAAATCATCCCAGCTGCTCCCTTCAATTCTGCAGCCTCTTTTTGCACCCATGTTTACCTGCACGCCCATATCCACACCTCCTTCTTTTTCCTTTTCCTTTTCTATTATTATTTTAACAAAATGATAATAATAAATAAAGAATAAATAAAAATGTGCACCCCACCCCCAAGACCATGGGTAGGCAAATTAAGGCCCGTGGGCCGGATCCAGCCCAATTGCCTTCAAAATCCGGCCTGCTGATGGTCCGGGAATCAGCGTGTTTTTACATGTGTAGAATGTGCCCTTTTATTTAAAATGCATCTCTAGGTTATTTGTGGGGCCTGCCTGGTGTTTTTACATGAGCAGAATGTGTGCTATTTAAAATGCATCTCAGAGATATTTGTGGGGCATAGGAATTCGTTCATTCCCCCCCCCCCCAAAAAAAAATATAGTCCAGCCCCACACAAGGTTTGAGGGACAGTGGACCGGCCCCCTGCTGAAAAAGTTTGCTGACTCCTGCCCAAGACCATTCCATTGTAACTATCCAACCTCCCAAAATGTCAACACCTCTCGCGATGGTTTGACCCCTTTCCATTTTAACAGTACAAATTCTACAAATACCTTCCATATCTCCTCAAAATCATTTCTCCTGCGTATTCCCTGTCTTACCTTAATAGCACATGTTAATTTATCATTAATCCCACACCTTTTTATACCATTCTTCCATTTTATATTCACCTTGCCCCTTCCGCTTTCTAGCCATAATAACTCATGCAGCTGTCAATAAATTTGTGAGCAAGTCCTTCATAGCCTGCAAACCTTCCACTCCATTCTAAATTGATAATAATGCTACTTCTGGACTTTCAGTCAGCTTTAACCCAGTGATTTCTGTTATCTCCTTAAACACCCTATGCCCCCAAAATTGTACATATTTACACCCCCACCTCATGTAAACATAAGTCTCGGTTTCCTGGCATCCCCTTCCAACATAACACCGAATATTTCTTGTTTATTTGATTTAATCTTACTGGTGCTAAATACCATCTCCATACTAACTTATAGTAACTTTCTTGTATCCTTATAGACAACATTTTTAAAGTGTGTTTCTCCCATATTTTCCTCCAGCTTTGACTATTTATCTGCCCTGTTATCTCCTTTTCCTACACCTCTTTTAATTGATCTTGTTGATCCTTCATTTCTACTAATATTTTATGAATGTCAATGGTTTCCTCTTTTATAATGACATTTTCTTCTTTATCTCCTCTTTCTATAGTTTTTTTTTTAAATTTTGTATATTCTTTCATTTCTTGTTTCCCCTTAACCACCTGTTTTCTGGGGATTATACCATCTTCTTTTATTAATTATAGGTTACTTATCCCCATTACAAAATTTATTATTTATACTTTGCCAACCCTTTACCTCTGTCTCTGATATCTTACTTGGTAACATTCTAAATTAAAAATTTATTCTAAACAAATTTTTGATTTTAATTATTGCTATTCTTCCAAACTATGAAAGCTTAATTTTTGTATATTCCTCCAACTTTTCCTTAATTTCCCTCTTTAATTTTTTAAGATTCTCTTGTTCTAAATTTCTTGTTATATTCATTCCCTAATACCTTATTACATTTCTTAATTTTATATCTGGTTTTTTTTCCCCCCTTCAAAATTTTTCATTTTTCACCTTCATCGTAGTGAAATATCAACATCTCTGATTTGGACCAATTAATTCACAACCCTGTTATTTCTCAATTTATTTTTTTCAAATGTGCCTCTATTACCTGCCTCTATTGCCTTTTTCTCCCCCTCTTTTTCTCCAACCCTTCCTTGCACACAGGCCATGGTAACCCGATGAATCTTCCTCCTTCCACTCATATGACTGCTAAGCATCCATTTTGCCTTCTGCACAATTATGACGCCACCATCGTTTCCTATTCCTCATACCCTTCCGTATCCCTGCTTTCATCTTCACCCCATTCCCATGCCTCTCACTTTTTCCACAGGGAAGGGTTTGCATATGCGAAGGGGATATAGAATCATAGAATCATAGAGTTGGAAGAGACCACAAGGGCCATAAATCGTGTTGTTTTTTTTAAAAAATAGACATAGGATCTTCATGCCAACAGAAACTATAGGCTTTTCCCTTGCGCGGTGATAGGTCGCTTCCTTTCTCCATTCTGCAGAGTTCCTGTGCACATAAAGTATTTGCTGGCAGAATCACCAGCCTAAGGACTATGGCCGCTCTGTTTTATAATGATCTAATTACTATAGTTCATGGTGGGGAGCTTCTGCAGAATCTCAACAGCGTTAAAATTCAAGGTTGTCCCAGTGCAAACACGGCCTATAAATCCCCCCTCCCCCATTTTTAAGAAAATGGGTGTGAATTAAATGTGAAATGTGTTTTCACTGCTGCTCAGAAGCAAAGTGAAAGGTGCCAGCTGTAGAGCACAAAGATAATGGGACCCTGTTTCTCCAGTTTTTGGTTTTCCTAAGCTATAATAGGAACACTTCAGAAATTCGAATGAATTTTATTATTATGGTCACAGACCAGTTCCGGCTCACTTACAATATCAGGAAAATCATAAAACACAGCAGGAATACATTGCTTCAGAAGTTCTTGTCCCTACATCTGGAGAGAAATTCAGGTTTCAGATTACCTGGCCTTGTTTCTGAAATGGAACTTGTGCGGGATTTGTTTTTTCTCATTTCCAAATTTGCACAAAGCACTGTGCATGAACAATGTGTTCTGCTTTCAGCTTCTTCCAGCCTCTTCTTGCCACTATGAAACTGCAATCTCTTAGAACACCCTTCCCCAAGTTTCGCCTTTCAGACGTTGTTGAACTAAAACTGTCATCAGACCCAGCCAATGGCCAGGTATGATTGGAATTGTAGTCCTATAACATCTGAAGGGTACCAGGTTGTGGAAGGCAGGTTAAAGCTGTAGAATATGCACATTAGAAGTGAGGACCCTCGTAGTCTTGGTGGAGTTGGTACAAATGCTTATATGTTTATTATACCAAACATTTGCACATGTAAGAGATGCAACATGGGTACTTTCTGGTACTAAGTTTCACAGATAAAAATAGGGACACGCTTGTAACACCACTCTCCTGCACCGGATCCATGCTTGCACATACATTGTTGGAGGCTCTTTGTCACCTTTGATGTTCTATATGCATTTACTATACCATCACATAGAAAAAACCATAATGGCCTTACAATACATTCTTGACAGTGCATATACAGTGGTACCTAAGGTTACAGATGCTTCAGGTTACAGACTCCACTAACCCGGAAATAGTACCTTGGGTTAAGAACTTTGCTTCAGGATGAGAACAGAAATCACACGGTGGTGGCGCTGTGGCAGTGGGAGGCCCCATTAGCTAAAGTGGTACCTCAGGTTAAGAACAGTTCCAAGAACAGACCTCTGGAACAAATTAAGTTCTTAACCCGAGGTACCACTGTACTTCATAACTGTCGTGCAGTGCATGGTCCACACACCCACTCAGAGACTGAATTTTGGGTGACCCTAAGGAGGGAGCTAAATCCTGAAGAATGAAAATACTAGCCACTCATCCTATTTTATTTTAAATCACACAACCCACAAAAAAATGGTTTGAATACGCAGTAGTCTTTAATTGATGCCCACTGTTCTGAGAGGAAAATGCCACTAAAAGGTTACTATGTCTAGGGGCAGAGAGCTCTGTTTGTCTTCTAGAATAGTAAGTTTGCTTTCCCTTTGCTTCTGCCATAATCAGTAATGCCTGGTCACAGTATGCAAAAAAAAAAACAAAAAAAACCCACACCTGTTTAAACATTATAGTCATTCATGCTGCCAGGAGCGGCTTGAATCTGTTTGTGGCTGCCCCATGTGGTGAACTACTGAACTGCAAGTGGCAGTCTTCTCAGTGTAGAACTCTCTGGCCGGAGACTGACTCTGCTCACCCAGGTTGGGCACTTGATCTTTCCGTGCATATAAAGGGCTTTCTGTTCCAGCTGACTCTGACTTCTGCAATGAGGTCCTCCTGTTTGTTCTTGCATCCAGTTTGTTCTTGCATCCTTGCTCCCACCTCCTGGTTCGCCCAGGTTCTCAATTTGGTTTTGATTTCTGTCTTGTTCCTCATGTGTCCCTCACTCCCGACTTTCTATTTGCTCCTGGCTTCTGGCTTGATCTTGCCCATGGCCCAGCCCAGGGGTCTCCTGGTTATGCGGTCTTCCCTTGCACCTGCCCCATGTAGAGACAGAATTACATAGAGTGCTGGACTGGGAGCAGGGTTCAAAACCCCACTGGGCTATGGAGGTTAGTGGGCGAGCTTACCTCACAGGGATGCTGGAAGAATTAAATGAGGGTGGTGAGAATCAGATACACCACCCTAAGCTCCTTGGAGGAAAGATGGATACAAATGTTAATGATAATAATAATAATAATTCCATAGGTAAAGGGTAAAGGGACCCCTGACCATTAGGTCCAGTCGTGGCCAATTCTGGGTTTGCGGCGCTCATCTCGCTTTATTGGCCAAGGGAGCCAGCGTACAGCTTCCGGGTCATGTGAACCAGAGCAGCGCACGGAAACGCTGTTTACCTTCCCGCCGGAGCGGTACCTATTTATCTACTTGCACGTGCTTTTGAACTGCTAGGTGGGCAGGAGCAGGGACCGAGCAACGGGAGCTCACCCCGTTGCGGGGATTTGAACCACCAACCTTCTGATCGGCAAGTCCTAGGCTCTGTGGTTTAACCCACAGCGCCACCCGTGTCCCACTAATAATTCCATATTCAAGCCTAATTGCTTGAAATATCTTGGGAGCAACCTTCATGACATTTCTAACCTTGCCTATTGTGCTTTGAGTGTATCCTCAAAGCAATGTTTATGCCAATCTGCAGGTCTCCCTTTTGCTTCCAAATACGGGATTTCTTATATTACTTTGGGAAAAAAAACCAAAAAAACAAATATCACCCTCTTGTGCCAGAGCAAAGTGTCCAATTATATACCCTGATACAGCTGCAGAACAGGCCCAGGGAAAATGTGCGGAATTTATTAGGTTCTAATAAACTCCATTCAGTGCACACACATTCAATATCTTCCATTAACATTAATGAGAGTTATGCATGCATCCTGGGGTGAACGGGGACTCTTGTTTTATTCCTTTCCCTTGTTTTTAGCATTAAATCTTATCCTGCAGTTTGAGCTGCGGAGTATACAAGCCTTCCTGCTGGTTGCTTATTTGCTCAGCTGTAATATATACGGCTTGAATTTAGACTTCTTGCATAGCAAACTGCATAAATAAAAAGGTGTGGGAGGGGAAGGGGAAGTTGGGGGCAGGAAGGATAGAACCTACTTAAATGGAATTTGTGGACTTCCAGTGGAACCTGAGAGATATGTAAATGGAGGAATTAATGGATTACTATTGATTACCAGTAGGATCTAATGAAATCATAAATATCCCCTCCAACAATTACTTGCCCCATATTATTAAATTATCAAATCCATAACTAGTTTTGAAGCTTAGGCTCTGAGACTTAAATAAAGTGCTCCAGGGACTAAAGGAGTGTTTTGGAAGAAAGGGAGGCAGAGGCAGTGCCTAGGTAGAAAAATTTATGATTTAATTTGCTGCGTAATCTAATTGAGAATAACTATTGTATTTCTTTAAAAGAGAGAGAGAGAGAAAATGCTCTGATTAGATTTCAGCTGTCAAGGAGTAAATACAAAATATTGGCCAGTTTACAGCTTATCCAGGTTGTGCGAAGGAGAAAAGTACAACGGATACCGCAGTTCATTTCCCCTTACTTAACAGGGTGTGCCGTGGGTGGTTTTTTGGGTCTGTTGTTTCACACATAGTGTCCTTGACGTTGCACCTTGGCACACAGAGTCCAAGGGGTTAAATGTTCTCTACATGACAAAGGGTAGCGAGCAGGAGGGTGCAGAGGAGAAGGAAAAGGCTACCTCTTGGATACCAAGTTGGAGCAATGATCCAGCCTGACCCTTCCAGAGAAGAAGACGACAGTCCAGAATTACAACAGGGGTTTGAGGGAGGTCACAGCTCAGAGGCAGAGGAGGGGGAAAGCTGGGAAATATTGGGAGAAGAGGAGGAAAAAGAAGAACAAGAAGCACAAGGGGAGCGACAGCTGAAGGACTCAGGGTCTTTAAAAAGCATTCCAGATCCCCCTGTCCCAGAACCTGGCAAGCATTGAAAGTAGGAGAGCAAAGAGGGCAAAGGCAGAGGGCCGTTTTCAGTGTGGGACATAAAGCTGTCAGTCAAGTCCAACATTCCGAGAGGACCTCCTGCCTCTATGGCTCCAATCTGGTGGAACGCTCTGTCACAAGAGACTAGGGCCCTGTGGGACTTGACATCTTTCTGCAGGGCCTGCAAGACAAAGCTGTTCCACCAGGCCTTTGGCCAAGGCACAGTCTGACCCCCTTCTTTGTAATTCTCACAGAACTCTAGCCCAATCTTTGCCATTAATTTGATTTGAACTGATTTTATAATGAATTGATTTTAAAATGCTGTAATATTTTACTGTTGTTAGCCGCTCTGAGCCTGGCGTCGGTTGGGGAGGGTGGGATATAAATAAATAAATAAATAAATAAATAAATAAATAAATAAATAAATAAATAATAATAATAATAATAATTTATTATTATGTGGCAGGCAGTTTTGTCAGTTGGTCAGTTGCTGCAAGGAGTGTTAACTGGTAACTGCTCGGATGCAGTCTTCTCATGACTCACTACTATCTAGTATATAGTTTATCTGTTATGTAACCTAAGCCTGCCTTCAGGAACAACTCTGTAAACCTGAATGAATCTGATAGTAAAGTAGTTTATGTTAATATGATTCAGAATCATGTGTGTTTTCTTTAAGAGGGACAGAAAGGGATTATCAACCAGGAAGGTATAATTATTGAAAGGACTCAAACGAGTTAGCAACCCGCTTGTCGCTGCATAAACTCAAACAGGGGATCCTTTAAACTCTGCTAAATTATATAAACGTTCCCATATTCAGTACCCATAGCGATGACTCATGAGGGAGTGGAGATTCACTTGGGGCAACACCATTATTCCTATAGGCTGCATTCCCAAGACTCTCTCTGTGAAGAGTGAATAAAAGCAGAAGGTAAGGACTTTTCCGCTTCTTGTCAGTTCTTGGCAGCCTGCCGTGGGGTTGGTTCATCTGCCGCCTGACACCAGGGATTGAGTCTGGGACCTTTCACCTGCTCTAATCACCGAGCTATGCCCCTTTCCACATAGCCCCCTTTCTCATATCACAACTCCAGGGTTATTAATTTAAATAATAATAATAATAATAATAATAATAATAATAATAATAATAATAATTTATTTATACCCCGCCCATCTGGCTGGGCCTCCCCAGCCACTCTGGGTGGCTTCCATAAAAACCAAAAATACAGTAAAATATCACACGTTAAAAACTTCCCTGAACAGGGCTGCCTTAAGATGTCTTCTGAATGTCAGGTAGCTGTTTATCGCTTTGACATCTGCTGGAAGGGTGTTCCACAGGGCGGGCGCCACTACCAAGAAGGCCCTCTGCCTGGTTACCTGTAGCTTTGCTTCTCGCAATGAGGGAACCGCCAGAAGGCCCTCGGCGCTGGACCTCAGCGTCCGGGCAGAATGATGGGGGTGGAGACGATCCTTCAGGTATACTGGACCGAGACCGTTTAGGGCTTTAAAGGTCAGCACCAACACTTTGAATTGTGCTCGGAAACATACTGGGAGCCAATGTAGGTCTTTCAGGACCGGTGTTATAAGGTCTCGGCGGCTGCTCCCAGTCACCAGTCTAGCTGCCGCATTCTGGATTAGGTGTAGTTTCCGGGTCACCTTCAAAGGTAGCCCCACGTAGAGCGCATTGCAGTAGTCCAAGCGGGAGATACCAGAGCATGTACCACTCTGGCGAGACAGTATGCAGGCAGATAGGGTCTCAGCCTACGTACCAGATGGAGCTGGTAAACAGCTGCCCTGGACACAGATTTGACCTGTGCCTCCATGGACAGCTGTGAGTCCAAAATGACTCCCAGGCTGCGCACCTGGTCCTTCAGGGGCACAGTTACCCCATTCAGGACCAGGGAATCCTCCACACCTGCCCGCCTCCTGTCCCCCCAAAACAGTACTTCTGTCTTGTCAGGATTCAACCTCAATCTGTTAGCCGCCATCCATCCTCCAACCGCCTCCAGACACTCACACAGGACCTTCACTGCCCTCACTGGTTCTGATTTAAAAGAGAGGTAGAGCTGGGTATCATCCGCATACTGATGAACACCCAGCCCAAACCTCCTGATGATCTCTCCCAGCGGCTGCATGTAAATGTTGAAAAGCATGGGGGAGAGGACAGAACCCTGAGGCACCCCACAGGTGAGAGCCCAGGGGTCTGAACACTCATCTCCCCCCCCCCCCACTTTCTGAGCAACAAAATCTTTGTTAATTTATTACGTTTACTAGTTGCGCGTTTGCATTAAGACTTCTCCAAGCAATTTGCCCAATCACACTAGAAATAGCAAAGACATTGGAACCAGATGTAAAAACGGCAATAAACGAAACCTAAAACCCTCCACCTGAAATAGATGTCCAGGAACAAATCCTGTCCAAGTCACCTGACATTATTAAATATTCCCCTAACTAAAAATGGAAGGCATGAGTAAATAAAAGTGGTTATTTGCACTGCATGTGCCCCCCCCCCCAAAAAAACTATTGCTGCAAAATTCTGACTGGGGTGATTTGTGTGCCAGGAAGTGATATCACCACAGCACTGTCACAGTATCCTGAACAAGCCACAGTTCTGCGCACCACACTTCTGGCTTGCAGTCCGAATAATGTCACCAGGCAAGCACATTAATTAATTTTGACTTGCGCTCCATGTGCCAGAGTTCTGCTGGCTCTGTTTTCCATGCTTGTCAATGCGTAAGTGCCACAGGCATACAAGGTCGCAGGACATATGGGCAAAGGGAGATTCCAACCAATACTGGCACGAGGAGACAGGTGAAGATGTAGAAGAGCAATAAACAGATGCGACCAGAATCAAAAGAATTATGCAACTAGTTTTGCACTGCCAAGAAAGCGCTGGTCTTCCTGTTTCTTCAGCACCAGTCAATGGACATAAGCAAGCCTAAATCTGGATTGGATTTAGGCCAGTGTCACAACCGACATTGATCATATGCCTAAAGTGTATATTTGGCTGCTGGCTGCTGATTGTTTTACAGGCTTTTGCTAGCGTACAGTTTACTATTAATGGTGTGCACCAGCCAGAAGACTCTGGATTTGTATCTGTCACTTTGGAAAGTGGTGTAGTTTGTTCCAAGTCGCTCTGTCGTCTGTCTGATTCAACTCGTATCGTGTGTCTCATTAAACATAAAGCTGTTTCCACTCATTTGCTATCATGGAGATTTTTTGATTTTTTTTTTTTTTTTTTTACAAAAGCTGTAACTTTTTTCTTTCTTTTCCCTAGAAGTGCATGAAATCTGCAGGCTGTGGATTAAGCCTTCCAGACCAAAAGCAGATCCATCAAGGGGTTGGGGGTGTGGGCACCTTGGTTTTGGGGAGGGGGGAGAATCGGAAGATGTTTGCAGACATGGTTGCCCCTTCTGAGGCCCTGAACCTTATTTCAGAAGAATAGCAGAACAGTGGATATTCTGCAAGGGCAGCTGTTGCAGTTTGGGGTGTGTAAAAAGCAAAAGAAAAAGGAGAAATCACTTAATATTCCACAAAATTTTGTAGGCAACTGGCTTGAAAATAGTAGGCATGAGAAAGGTGTCCCTGAGGAACAAACTTGGCAAATTATAGAGACAAAGAGAATTGTGGTGGATTAAATGAGGAGGTGTAGAACCATGTACATTATCCTGAGCTTCTTGGAGATATAAATTCAATCAATCAATCAATCAATCAATCAATCACTTGGTGCTTCTGTGAGTAAAATGGAACTTTCTTTCTCTCTCTTTTTGCTGAGTACAAATCTGCTCTGGAGAGTTGAAGGGAAACCTAGAGCACATCTGGACAGAATGTAGGAGGAGACGGAGGGAAAGTTCTGTTGTACTCATGGAAGTCATTCTGCAATGCAATGATTTAGTTGGATACAACCCAAGGTGGGGGGTTTTTAAAGCTTTTTTTTAGCTTCCTCTTAATCTCTGAGCTTGCCTCTGGGATCCAGTCTTCCTATTTGTGTATTATGCAACAGTAGTTCTTAGGACTTGGTGTAAACCAAAGGACATGACAAAAATGCAAGCATTTGAACCATAACACAACAACAACCCCCCTCTCTCTCTATATATATAATGCTAATTTAAACAAAAAAATGCTCAGTGCAGTAATTGTGCAATGAAACAGACTAACACATTTCCATGGGCATCCAATGACAGCTTGAAAACCCAATTGGGAAATGATAAATTGCTACTAACTGTTGTAATTATCCCTTGACATTCAGCACTGAAACTTAACTAAATTTTTGCTGAAAGTTAAAAAGAGAGAGTGCAAGAGATAATATGAGCTTTAATAAATTAGCCATAGTCTCCGTGAAGAAACGTGGAGACAACACAAAATTAATATTTATCTTCTCCCCGTGCGGTAGCAGCCTTTGTTAAGAAATGTCTGAAAGCCAAGAAGAGTTTGTTAGACAAATTATAATTTTAATTGCAGACATAATTGATTATACTTGGCATGTTCATTAGGTTAAGGGAGAGTATGAGTCAACTCTCAAGGTCATTACAGTAATAGATATGGGAAGCATGTAATTTGTGATAAGCTGGTTTGTGAGCATCTAATTGCTCATTCATGGCAATGTGTCTTCCACTTTAACTCCCCAAACACCTCTTTGACCAATTTATTTAACACCCTTTAATATTTCAGGGTTAGATTTACTAGAGGAGGCCTAAGCTTCAGCATCCAGGCTGCTGAAAAATGTCCAGCCTTTGTGTCTCAAAGGCAGAAGCTGCAACCAAAGTACGTAGATAGAGGACTGATATTTTCCATAGGCACTCCTGGGACAACACAAATAGATACCCCTTTGCTGAACGGTGGGTGTGTCTTAGCAAATTGCACAGATTAATCTAACATTTGCTCATTGTGTTGCTTGAAAGGACGCAGCATTCTAGGTGATTCCTCTTCAATTAGTGGGCAAATCTTTTCTAGGAGGGAAGGATCTGAAATAATCAACATCTACAAATGTTCCAGGCAAGGACCGCAGCCAGTCAAAACCCAAGAATTTTTCATCTTGGACATAACAAATTCTGCAAGCGCTCCCGGGGCAACTCTATTATGCAAATTAAACAAATTATGAAATGATGCATTGTTATGATATAGAAGTCAGATTTGATTTATTAGGTATAAATTCCACTTGGTTTCAGGGAGAGTGGTAATGGCTTATCTGAAGCTGTGCCTCCTGCGGTTGCTGAGTTTCTTAGATGCTGGTGAAGAAATATGTTTACAGGGGTCCAAGTCCTACTTGTGAAAATGGTGTGGTTGATAAAGAGTATACTATTTGCTCTCTGTGTATTGGGTTGAAGGCTATGACCAAATCTGTTGATTTTCTTTCTTGTTCTCCTAACAGTTTAAGTGTCTAATGTTTTTAGAACACCTGAGCATCATTTGAGCAGACAGTTGACCCCTTGCTGTTTTTTCAAGTTGCCACAACACTCCTTGTCACAATGGACTAACCGCCTCAAAATGGTCCACCTGTCACATGAGATGGGAAGAATGAGTGCCTGGCAGTGATGGGAAGTTTGGCACCAGTGTGCACATAGAAAGCTGCCTTATATTGAGTTAGGTCATTGGCCCAAACAGACCAATATGGTCTGGCCTGGCTGCTGTTGGTTCGCCAGGGTCTCAGGTAGCATGCTTTTTTCATCTGCTACCTGGTGCATTTTAGTGGAGATGTCAGAGACTGGACCTGAGACCTTCTGCATGTAAAGCATCTGTTCTTCCACTTTGCTGTGGCCATTCTGCAATCTACATCTTCCCTTTGAGATCCTGTTGAAAAAGCAGCAACTGGGTTACTACTCTGCATCTCGGTTGCTTCAGAGTTTTCCGTGTCTTACTGCAATAGACAACAGAATTTCCTCCTTTCTCTCTCAGCTCTCTTCCAATTAGAGGCATTGATTTCCACCTTCGCTTTGCTCCACAGGAGGCCCATGGTTTAGATGCAGGTTTTTGATGCCTGTTTTCACCCATGCCTACAGTTAAACTACAGCCAGCCAGCTGCGATAGCTAATGAAGTCTTTCCTTATATATACTAGGGATGGACAGGTCAATCTATTTCTGGCCCTTGCCAAGTTCATTTGTCTTTGTTCCCAAGTCTGTTCCTTCCCGTTTCTGAATTGATCTGCATTTTTTTTTAAGAAAAAAAGAATCAGTATAAAAAATCACATTTAGGTACTTCATTTAATTCAAAAGTACTGTATCCTAAAATACACATTTTTAACACATTTTGGGTACATTTAAGTGAGCTGAGAACTACATCTCAAAATCTGGAGAAGTCCAAATGCTGAAGGATAGCTAGGGGGAAGTAGCTCAGTGGCAGAGCAGCTGTTTTGCATTCAGAAGGCCCCCTGACATGTCCAGGTAGGATGGGGAATGTCCCCCATCTGAAACCCTGAAGGCACAGCACTTTCTTGCCTGGAAAGGGCCTTCTGAAATGGGGGCAGCACCATTGAGAAGGCCCTGCTCTCTCCTTACCACTTGCCATACCTCAGATGGTGGGAACACCCATTGAAGCTCTTTAATGTATGGGTAGATATATTTGGTGGAGACTGATGGTTAAGCATGGTGTAGTGGTTAAGAGCGGTGGACTCATAATCTGGCGAACTGGGTTTGCTTCCTCACTCCTCCACATGCAGCTGCTGGGTGACCTTGGGCTAGTCACACTTCTCTGAAGTCTCTCAGCCTCGCTCACCTCACAGTGTGTTTGTTGTGGTGGAGGAAGGGAAAGGAGATTGTTAGCCGCTTTGAGACTCCTTAAAGGGAGTGAAAGGTGGAATATCAAGTCCAAACTCCTCCTCCTCCTCTTCATCATCATCTTCTTCTTCATATAAGGAGACTGGGCTGTAGCTCAGTGCCAAAACATCTGTTCTGCATATAGAAGGCTCCAGGATAAATCTCAAGTATCTGCATGTAGGAATGACCCATATGAAAACTTGGAGGGCCATTGCCAGTCCTTGCAGACAATATTGTGCTAGATGTACAAATGAACTGACTTGGTATAAGGCAGCTACTTGCGTTCCTCTCTTCTGATCTGCACATTAAACTGGAAGGTGTGGATCAGGTCAGTTCCTCTTCAAATTCTATGAAAATAGAATTCCCTGAGCATCCGAACACACAGGCACACACACATGTGGGCTTCTACTTCCTGTCCTTGAGGCCAAGAGTAAACACGTTGATTGATTGATTTCTCCTCTCTGGGAAAAGAGCCCAGGGATCCCATTCTCACCCTGAATGCGATCAACTACCTTGTATTATATTGACCTGAGGAGAGCATTTGTTATGCAAACACAGTGCCATCTGTCGCACAGCAGCTCCTCGGTTACAGAACATAAACTAAACCGGAGAGACGTCAAAGTAATTTAAGAAGCCGACAAGTTTAAAGGAGGACTTGGTAAATATAATGTGTTATTATGAGCTTTATTAATCACTGGCATCTGCAGGCTTTTAAAAGGAGATGCCATTCTTCATCAGAGCTCTGCTAGTTTTTGCCTCACGGACGGACGTGGCATGGCAATCATTCCTGGTTATGGAGGGTGCAATTTTAAAAAACCTTCCCGTAAAGTAAAAATAAAATAAAATAGAAATTGAAAATGGCCGAGCTGCTTCCAGAAGGCACAGGGTGACTTTAAACTTGTGGGTCATGCCAGTGGAAGGGAGAATTCAAATATAGAGAATGGAGGTACATGGAAGGGGCAATAATGTTATTGTTGGGGTTGTACAAAAGGAGTATGAAAGAATATAAACAAAGTGTGCATAAGAAAATACACAAAAAGGAAAAATCAGTAAGATATCTAACATTCATCACACTTAGAGCAGGCCTACTGATATCAATAGGGAAGTGGGTGGTGCTGTGGGTTAAACCACAGAGCCTAGGACTTGCTGATCAGAAGGTCAGCGGTTCAAATCCCTGCGACGGGGTGTGCTCCCGTTGCTCGGTCCCTGCTCCTGCCAACCTAACAGTTTGAAAGCATGTCAAAGTGCAAGTAGATAAATAGGTACCACTCTGGCGGGAAGGTAAATGGTGTTTCCGCGCGCTGCTCTGGTTCGCCAGAAGCGGATTAGTCATGCTGGCCACATGACCCGGAAGCTGTACACTGGCTCCCTCGGCCAATAAAGCGAGATGAGCGCCGCAACCCCAGAGTCATCCACAACTGGACCTAATGGTCAGGGGTCCGTTTACCCTTTTACTGATATCAATGGACTTAAAACGCCTAAATCCATTAATTACAATTTCTACTCTGAGTCATACTTAGTTGGATCTCACCCACCAGGTGATTCAATGCTAAGAAGATTGTTCTTTTGGCATAGGCATTTCTGGTTGCCTGGTGGAACCATTTCCCCTCTGCTCCCCCTGTGCACTGTTCTTGCATGGGGTGTTTTGGGCATAGGGGGCAAGCAGGGAGACAGGGAAGGCCTGTTGAACTATTATTTTATTAACACGATTTATTAAATTTGTATACAAATTTATTTGTATACAATTTATTAAATTTTGTATACCTCGGGTTAAGAACTTAATTTGTTCTGGAGGTCCATTCTTAACCTGAAACTGTTCTTAACCTGAGGTACCACTTTAGTTAATGGGGCCTCCCACTGCCGCCATGCCACAGCCACGCAATTTCTGTTCTCGTCCTGAGGTAAAGTTCTTAACCCGAGGTACTGTTTCTGGGTTAGCAGAGTCTGTAACCTGAAGCGTCTGTAACCTGAAGCATCTGTAACCCTAGGTACCACTGTACCACCCTTCATCCGAAAAATACAGGGCAGTTCGTCACATATAAATACAGGAGGAAGACGCAAAATAAAACAAAAACAAACCAATCACTCACACACCCTCCCACAAACACATTTAAAAGTCCATAGACTATTTAATCTTTCTGGATTTTGCAGTTCTTAATTTCATTTTTCATTATAATGAAGTTCACTATATTTGTGCTTTTTAAGCAGCACGTGCTAGATTTTTTGAGGCGGGTTGGTGGTTTCAAAATGGTTGTGTGGTGAAGGAAAACTAATTGTTTTTTTTTTTTAATAATTATTGAACATTTTCAAATATAACAGAAAAAAGAAAAGAAATAAAACATCCATTTTATAACCTTGTTTTCATTAGCATCTTTCCAGGACTTCCCCACCCCACCCCCTCTTGTATTCCAATTCCTTCAAATAGATTCAGCAAGTTCTTACCCAAATTTTAAACTTATTATAATTAACCCAATGTTAAAAATGTTTCTCCATCCCCTAAAATCGACCCCGCTCTCTTCCACGAGTTCCCCTCTTTAATATGCAGAACAGATTAAAAGAAAATAGAAAAATGAATAAAGTATAATTTAACGCCCTTTGGATTCCAAATTTCCCTCCCCCCTTTCCCGGTTATGTTCCCCAATGTCCATCAATGCCTGTTGGCCTTGGTTGGCTGAAATTCTGTATTTTCCAGTTGGGAAAGAATAGCTGGAACAATGGCGGCTGTGTGGTTCAAAGTATGTTTATTAGGTGTATACTTAAAGATTTAAAGAGCACACCTAAAAAGTTAGGCGTGAAAACCCTCAAATGTATGCAGATCTCATCCTAATTCAGTTACACTTACCTGCAAGATCACCTCACCCCATAACTCCCCACTCGATGCAAATCAATTGACTGATGAAGAGAAATCCTGCCTTGCTCTTGTTTCAAACCACACACTGTCCTGCTTCAAGAGCTCCTAAATCTGTAGTCTGAACACTGGTTTTATAGTATGAATGGCTGAAGGAGAGAGTGCCCCCAAATGGTGTTTCTTGAAACACTTTCAAAATGACCATTTACCATGTGGGCTTATTGAATGCAGAACCTTGCCAACTGTGGCCAGTCTTTCCTGGAAAACACATCCACCCATTCATTCTGGAAAATATGCTTTTGCCGTCTAGTTTTATTGGTATTGTAAACGTTGGCCCTGATCCTCTTACATGTGCTAGATTTTCCTCATGTTCAAAAAGGTGACGTCTTTTATTATGTACACTTTTGACCTGTGGCTTGTGGCTCAAATGGTTCATATTTTTTAATTTTAAAAATACAGGTTTTTAAAAGTTACCTCAAAAATGCTTCAGTGGTACAAATTAAATTTGTTGTCACTTCCCCCAACTGCTAGACTTTGCATTAAGTAAATCACAATACCACCCCAATCTTATTTTGATTTATTTTTATCTTCTATTTCAAATCAGCCTTAATTACGGTAAGAAAGTTGTAATCTCTGCCCAAACTGTTCACATATAAAAGTTTTTCTCCTTCTAAATGCTGAACGTGACTCGTCGGCTTTGAAAATGAGGCCCATTTAGTGGAATCGTGTTCCTTTGCTGCATTTCTTAAACAGATGTCAAATAATTAATTAAGAGTTTCCAGCCAAGCTTTTCCCACTGCCCTATATCTTTGCTAATTTTCTTCCTTTTTCATTAAGAAAGATAAATTCTATCAAATTATTGAAAATTATGTAGGTCATTATCACAAATGAAACTGCAATTAAATCCATTTTGCACACTGGAGAACTAAAGGATGGTTATCTTGCAATAATATCTGTGTTAGCATGGCTCAGTTGGGTAGTATACATTTCTCATAAGTATTGCCATACTTCCCTGGTGATACTGAATTCCATCCATGCTGTTTGAACTTGAAGACACTCTCAGCCAATTACTGTCCAATGAGATGCCCATTAAATGGTAGAAATATATACGCAGGCATCCGCAGGACATTTTTCTGTAGGGAAGGCAGGGTAGAAAATACATACATACATACATACATACATACATACATACATACATACAGCAAGAATCAGAGCACACCTAGATACCTGAATTATTTTCTGTGGGGCTGCAATCACTTCCTCGCTAGAGAAGACCAGAAGAAAAGGCTTAAAAAACAATAATGGGGTCTAAATAATGGGGTTTCCACTCTTTCTCCATATCTTATCGTCTAGATCTGCTTTCCTAATTGCCCATCATTCCTATGACTTCATCCCTTAGCTAAAACTACTGAAAGGTGGGAGCAGACTGGTTTCTCATAAAACAAATTCCAGCAACTGGTATTCAGTTGCCTACTGCCTTCCATGGGTTCTGAAAAGGCAATAGATAAATAATAATAATAATAATAATAATAATAATAATAATAATAATAATAATAAAAAATAAAATTTATTATTTATATGCCACCCATCTGGCTGGGTTTTCCCAGCCACTCTGGGCAGCTTCCAACAAAATATTAAAATACAATAATCCATCAAACATTAAAAGCTTCCCTAAACAGGGCTGCCTTCAGATGTCTTCTAAAAGCCTGCTAGTTGTTTTTCTCTTTGACATCTGGTGGGAGGGCGTTCCACAGGGCGGGTGCCACTACCAAAAAGGTCCTCTGCCTGGTTCCCTGTAACTTCACTTCTCGCAGTGAGGGAATTGCCAGAAGGCCCTTGGTGCTGGACCTCAGTGTCCAGGCCGAACAAAGGGGGTGGAGATGCTCCTTCAGGTATACTGAGCCCGTTTAGGGCTTTAAAGGGCTTTAAACACTTTAGGGCTTTAAACACTTTGAATTGTGATCGGAAATGTACTGGGAACCAATGTAGGTCTTTCAAGACCGGTGTTATGTGGTCTCAGCAGCCACTCCCAGTCACCAGTCTAGCTGCCACATTCTGGATTAGTTGTAGTTTCCAGGTCACCTTCAAAGGTAGTCCCACATGTCATTGGGGGGAGTTCCAATGGATAGGTGCTGGCATTCTAAGGGGGCAGTTCATACCTTGCACTGCCTGATGAGATGGTCCGTCTCCTGCAGAATGCTGTGATCGGTTGGGGATATGAGGGGTGAGACAATCTATTAGGTATTCTGGTCCAAAGTTCTATAGGGCTTGAGCACCTTGAACTTGGCTGCTTAGTTAATTGGCAGCCAGTTTGCTTTTAGCTAATTGGCAGGCAGTTAGTGTAGTGGTTAAGAGCGGTGGACTCGTAAGCTGGTGAAGCGGGTTTGCGTCTCCGCTCCTCCACATGCAGCTGCTGGGTGACCTTGGGCTAGTCATGCTTCTCTGAAGTCTCTCAGCCCCACTCACCTCATAGTGTTTGTAGTGGGGGAGGAAGGGAAAGGAGATTATTAGCTGCTTTGAGACTCCTTCGGGTAGTGATAAAGCGGGATATCAAATCCAAACTCCACCTCCTCATCCTCATCCTCATCCTCTTCTTCTTCTTCTTCTTTTGTGTTATATTTGGAATTTAAAGCTTTATTTGAAATCTGTTTGCATGCATGCACGTAAACACACACACACACACACACACACACACAAACATACCTTCTAGACAATAAACACTCATAATGTTAATATCTTTCTCCAAACACCATCATATTTAATGAACATTTCATTAAAATAAAACCAGAGTCGCTGGAAAAAAAAATCAGTTTGAATTAATTAATTCTGCTGAAAATGTACGGCCTATTCGATGTGATGTCTGTTAGAAAAATTACCGGATAAGCTTCCAATGCCGCTATTGTTCCAACTTGCCAATGAATTACTTAAGTGTCATTTGTTAAACTGTTTTAGTCAATAAAATCCTTTAGTTGTTTCGCAAAATGTGACCATTATTTCCAGATAATGTATATCTAATTCTCTCTTCACTTGGGTCTATCTGCATGAGTTAGACAGAGAGGCTGATTATTAATTAGCTCTTTATAGGGTATTAGCCAGGAAGGATCATGATGCCGTAATAAGTAAAAGTTCACAAAGATAAAATGCCCCGATTAAGGAGCAAAGCTGAGTAGTAAGCATTTCCTCAAAATGGATTGCAATCCAGTAAATTGAAGCTTATTTTCCCCATACCCATGAATAAAAATTCTGAGGGGGTGGGGGAAATTGCTGTTAGTCATTTGTGAAGATGAGATGCCTTCCTTTAGTTCCCTTTAACTTATTTATGGGGAGATCCAACTCTTTCCCAGATCCATCCTTTAATAAATGCATTAATAAACGCCTGCTCCCTTCACTGACAGGGCTATGTGAAGAAGGGTAGGATCATGCCCATAATTGCAACGTTTAGCAGTTTAGCAGGCATGGCCAAACCTGGCCCTGCAGCTGTTTTGGGACTACAATTCCCATCATCCCTGACCCCTGGTCCTGTTAGCTAGGAATGATGGGAGTTGTAGTCCCAAAACAGCTGGAGAGCCAAGTTTGGCCATGCCAAGGTAGGGATGACCAGCTTCTTCACCCCAGAGGACATGATTTGCTTTGGCCTGGGAGGGCTAGACATCCATTGCCATGATGTCATGACCTCATTACACCACCTTGGACTAAAACAGATGATGTACCTGCCGGGGGGGAGGGTCGTGGGGAGGCAAGACAGGCCCTCAGGCAAACGACATATACATGCTGGCCCGTCTCTCCCTTCTGTGTGCTGCTCTGGAGATCCATCAGTCTCCCCCGACGATCTTCCGTGACTCATGCCTTTCGGACATGAGCACACTCTGACTTAGCAGAGTCAATAACAACAAAGCTAGGCTGGAGGTGTGTGTACTAAGCTAAATTTATTACAGTGGTTCCTCAGGATCCAGACGCTTCAGGTTACAGACTCCACTAACCCAGAAATAGTACTTCAGGTTAAGAACTTTGCTTCAGGATGAGAACAGAAATCATGCAGCAGTGGTGCAGCGGCAACGGGAGGCCCCATTAGCTAAAGTGGTACCTCAGGTTAAGAACAGTTTCAGGTTAAGAACAGACCTCCGGAACGAATTAAGTTCTTAACCCGAGGTACCACTGTATATACAAATCAGACAAAGGAAAAACATGGCTCCTTTCTGGAGAGAAGAGAACTGCAAAGGCAATACAGAGCGGAACAGTGTAAAGCAAACTTCCGCTCCCATGACTCCAACAATCAGTGATAAAACAACAGACGTGATAAAACAATCCCACATATCTGCACAGCGGGGGAATGGAATACTAACAGTACCCAACTCCCATCAGCCCTAGCTAGTACGGTCAATGGTGAGGGATGGTGGGATCTGCATCTGGGGCATCCTGTCCTTTAGTTAGTACATAGAAGGATGCTGAACTCATAGGAGGAATGCACTACTCTCAGGTTTCCCTCCCACCTCGCTGGTACTCTGGAATGGACCAGAGGTAGGGATGCTTACAGAATTTGATCTATGAGAATTCCACAGGGTGATGATGGAAGGGCCATTTCCCATAGTCCTTAGCCCAAGCCATCTTTGGTTCACTCTTGAGCACAAAATGGCAGCTTGCGGTGAAAGCCTCATAACTCAGGAAATTGAGCCATAATATCAAAGTCTGTAAATCTGACTCGCCCGTCAGAGTCACACCTCTAATTTATTCACTTGTTTGATTTATTTAGACCCTACCCAAATTATGAGTTTTTTTAGAGCAGCAGATTAATACTATATTGGTCTTCGGTGACAACACTAAAATTATATATTTAGAGATGCCTTTAGATATTGGATATATTCCAACATATTTTTAGGGATGGATCATGTGTGATATATATACATATATATGCTTCTTGATTTGTCTCCGAGAGGTGGTAATTTATGCATTGCATACTGAGACTGGCAAACTTAAAATGGAATGGAAATCACCAGATTTTAGTTTTATTTTGCAATTTCATGCATGAGCTGCCAACATACTATACACACGGAGCCTAGCTCCTGATGGAATAGCTAGAGCTGAAAAAGAGCAATTTCTGATGTTTGGCCACCACTCCACCCCTAATTTTTAGCTGGATCGAAAGTTTTTGTTTGTTTTTTTAAAATAGTTAATTTGGGGAAACTTTTAAAGAGAGTCGGGAGCAAGATACCAAACTACCTTATGTCAGTAAGCTTGCAATTAATTTTATTCCAACGTTCTCTGAGCAACTTGCACAGCTGCAGAAATATAGCTTCACATGAGCTTGTGAAACTGCTTCATTTCCGTGGACTAGTGGTTTATTTTAGTCCAGCGTGGCCTCTGAATGGCAGCAGCTGTCCAAGGTGCTTGTCAAGAGGTCTTTCCTAAGCCTGCTACCTGATATATTTTTAAACACAAACTGTGTGGACCAGGAGTGGGGGACAGCTCCCATTATCACAGACCATTGGCCATATTGGCTGGGGCTGATGAGAGCTATACTCTAACAGCATCTTAGAGGGCCACAGGTTACCTGCAGCTGCTGTAGACTGAAATTTCAATCGCTTATGCATGCAAATCATGTTTATTTTACCATGGAGATATGATGGTTAAGAAGGTACCTGCAGGTGTAACAGGAAGATGCTACTCAGGGTCTCTTTGCTAGGGTTGTCAACACTACAGCCAAATTGGATTGTAGTCATCAGAGGCTTAAGGGCCTGTATGTGTGAGGACTAGTGGCTTTTATAATCAGTCGTACCAACAGGCTAAAAAAACCCCAAAACAAACAAGTGGGCTGTTAGGCTGCTGAACGGAAAATAATATAGTGCAACTGACTTTTGGGGTTGGTGTGTTGTGCGACAAACACACAGAGTGCAGTGAGATTGAGTGTTTGTGGGGGTGGGAGGCTCGGTTAATTTCATTGTACACAGGTTGTACATTGACAATAAATGTATTATTATTATTTTAGGAAAGTGTATCTGATGATGATGATGATGATAATTATTATTTATACCCTGCCCAGTCTTGGCGGCTCCCAATAGAATTTTTAAAACATGAGAAATACATCAAACATTAAAAACTTCCCTATACAGGGCTGCCCTCAGATGTTTTCTAAAAGTCAGGTCATTGTTTATTTCCTTGACATCTTATGGGAGGGCATTCCACAGGGCAGGCACCACTACCTAGAAGGCCCTCTGCCTGGTTACTACTGACACTGTGGTTACCCATCAAGATGAAGCAAGCGTGTGGGAATTTTGGTAAGATGATAAATTTATTGGAGGGATGGAGGGGAGACGTCAGCATCCCTAGGTACACTAATAGTGTCTTCACCTCATGTTTTGATCGGGATTATTTATTTAGAGCATGACATCAGCTGGAACAGAGCCGGCCCTACCATTAGGCTGAATGAAGCAGCTGCCTCAGGTGGAAGATGCATGGGGCAGACAGAGGACAGCAGGGGTGTGGTGTTGGATAGCAGTGCTGTGTGCTAAGCAGCCTGTCCTATACTGGCTAAACTCGTCAGCTGGCTCCAGGTCTGGTGAATGATGCTGTCCAGAAACCAGTGCTGAAATCAAGATTCAGCTGCCAATTCTA
Source organism: Podarcis gaigeae (assembly GCF_964106915.1). NCBI lineage: Eukaryota > Metazoa > Chordata > Lepidosauria > Squamata > Lacertidae > Podarcis > Podarcis gaigeae. The sequence goes on from NC_139679.1 coordinate 104,584,738, forward strand.
GCAGCTTTGGTAGATCTTGTGCTTCACCTGAGGCAGCAAAACATATTGGGCTGACCCTGTTAAAGAAACAAAGAAAGTTGTAGCCCACAGAGAGGAAAGCTTATTGCAATTTTCTCCAAATAACCCCAAAGTCTTCCTCTAGATGGTACAAAAGCAATTCAGCAATTTTACTGCCAGATTGATGAGAAAAGTGCATATTAAGCTTTCTTCATTAATTAAAAGCAGCAAAGAGAGAGCAGTCGCTACCTCTGGCTTTATGAAAACAAATGCCGCTAAATGAGCTTGCAGCTCAGGACTGGGTGGGTTTGTGGATTAATAGAGCAAACATTTGCCTTGGATATTGTCTTGCTGGAGTGTTAACGAGTCCCTAATTGCTGACGGATTGCAAGGAGGGAAAGGAAGGAAAGAAGAAAAGTAGCTTGATTTAACGCAGGGCAGAATGTAAAATTGGGCAAAGGATTGTAAACACACCACGGGGTGCAGTGCTAAAGTGGCAGGGGTCCTGGGCAAAATGAGCTAATATGGCTTTCCCAGCTCAGTGAAAACGAGGGGTTCACAGTCATCCATGCCATCATAATGATGCTCCTATGTTTGGATCCATGCACGGTGAGGGGGGATGCTGGCAAAGGTTGCTAGCTACAGTCTGTAGCCCTTCTCAAATGGTTGGGCAAGCAATCTGTCAAGCCACCAAGTTCCTATCATTTAAGAAAGCAACTTCAGTGGAATTTCTATTGTGTGTTCAGGGGTCAGTTAATGCAAGCTGCAGAACTTCCTCCACAATGGTATTTCACACTTGCTTACAAGTGATTTTATTTGTTCCTGAAGAATATGGCTATTTGGGGTTGGGGAAAAATTAATTTATATTTGTTTTTCCTGGACTAAGTAGACAAATGCATAGCGGAGAGGATGTTTACTTGCCACAATGGCTTAGGGCCCTCATATTTACAGGACTGCCTCTCCTGGTATGCCCCACAGAGGACCTTAAGGTCCATGAATGATCATAGTTTAGAAGTCCTGGGCCCTAAGGAAGTTAGATTATCCTCCACCAGGGCCTTCTGACCATAGGCGCCGACTCCATGAGGCCTGAGGGGGCCCGAGCCCCCTCAAAAAATCGTTTGGGGGGCTCTGCCCCCCAATAATTTAAGAAAATTATTAGTTATATTATGCTTTGTAAAATCACAAAATTATGTTGGTATTTTTTATTTTCCTTGTTTGACGATAGTTACCTTTTAAAATACATTCAGTAATGAGTTAAAACAAAGCCACTCCCGATCTAGAGAGGGGGTGGGGTTGCGGGCTTTCAACCCATCAACAATCTCGCGGGGCTGGCGTCAGCTCTGCGAGAAGCGGGGATTCCCCCTAGCTCATTAATATTCACCGCCCACGGCGGCAGCCAATCGGCTGCCGCAAAGGGCGGGCCCTCATAGGTTCACTTAAGGTCTGGGCAGCCCGGGGCTCGCCCCTTTCGTTCCCCCAGCAACAGCGGTTTGGAGGTCTTGGGCCCCCCCAATATTTTTTATAAGTCGGTATGGGCCCCCGCCCCCCCAATATTTTTTATAAGTCGGCGCCCCTGGCCTTCTCAGTGATGGCTCCCACCTGGTGGAATGCTCTGTCTCATGAGACCAGGGCCCTGCAGGATTTAACTTCCTTCTGCAGGGCCTGTAAGACAGAACTTTTCCGCCTGGCTTTCAATTTGAACTTAGCCTGATCTTTTATTCCCCTTCCTTCCCTCCCCCTCCCTTTTTTATGAAGATTACCCGCTCTGGAATCTCACAGCTAATTCTCCCCTGGTCTCCTCGCTGGCCCAAATAGGACTAATTTAGCCAGCTAGCCCTGGTGATCATCGAATGTTTATTGGATGGATTTCCCCCCCTAAATTGATTTTTGATTTTATTGTTATTCACATTTTATACTGTATTTTATGCTGTTTTTTGTAGCATCAGTTAAGTGTTTAAAATTTGTTGTTAGCCTCCCTGAGCCTGGTTTTCTGAACCGGGAAGGGTGGGTATAAATTAAAAAATATTATTATTATTATTACTCTGGCTCCACAGTTGGAAGCAGCAATGCTTCTGAATACCATTTTTCGGGAAGCCACTGGTTTCCCACAGACATCTGGTTGGCCACTGTGAGAACAGGATACTGTACTAGATGGGCCTTTGGCAGACTATACTTATGTTCTTAAGAGGTATGTTTGGCATTGACATTGTAGCATTTTTGGTGCCTGATTGAGGTATTTTTGTTTGCCAGGATAATTAGAAGTGTTACGTTGCCTCCGTTTATATAGCTTGCGTTGACTTCAGTCACATAAAATACATTTAAAGCAGTATAATACCTCTTGATACAGTCATGGCTCCCCCTCAAAGCATCATGGGAACTGTAGCTTGTTCAGGGGAACTGAGAGTTATTCTCGGCACAAAGGCACAATTTCCAGAGGTCCCCAGGAAGAGGGCTTGATTGTTAAACCATACTGTAGCTCTGTGAGGGGAAGAGGGTTCTTCTAACACAGGCATAGGCAAACTCGGCCCTCCAGATGTTTTGGGACTACAACTCCCATCATCCCTGACCACTGGTCCTGTTAGCTAGGGATGATGGGAGTTGTAGTCCCAAAACATCTGAAGGGCCGAGTTTGCCTATGCCTGTTCTAACAACTCTCAGCGTCCTTACTACAGTTCCCAGAATTCATTGGAGGAAGCCATGACTATTTAAGGTGCTATGATTCTGCTTTAAAAGTAAGGTGTGCATCTGGCTTTCCTGTGATGAAGTATGGTGTTTTGAATGTGCGTGTGAGAGAGAAAGAGATCTGTAGGGTGGCATACAAAATTAATACCTAATAATAATATTAATGTGTGTAAGGGGTTAGGAATATTTTTAAGAAAGAAAGAAAGAAAGAAAGAAAGAAAGAAAGAAAGAAAGAAAGAGCACACACCTCAGAGCTCCTGTGAAACTGTAGAACAGGAATATTGCATGTAAATAAACAGTCCTACTAATAATAGATATTCCTGACTCAGTACTGCTGTGGTGTTTGCCCAGGAGCAGCTGCTGGCAAGGAAAAATGGAGGACCGGATGCTAAAGGAAGACAGAAAGAAAATCAGGCAACAGCCTGATACTGGCTTAACAGTTACAGTAAAACAGAGAGGAGGGAGGGGAAACCCAGATATTTAAAAGTCAGTAGCAGTTTAAAATGAATTTTGTTAAAAACAACAACAACAACCATGTTCTGCTGAGCTGAATTTGTTTGCTCTTTCTTGGCTTCCTCTAAGTGTTATCCAGCAAATTCAAGATAATTAGTTTTCAGAGATGCCTTCCTCCCCCCTCCCCCCACTTTACAAATTTTCCCCCAGCAGCAATAATTAGGGAAAGGTACCCCCTTCCCTCCCCTTTCAAATTATTGACAGGGAAATTAAGCTTTGTAAGAACAATTTCAGACCTAATCAATATCCCCCCCCTCCTATTTGTTCTTAATAATCAGAGGCTGGATTTTTTTCCCCCAGGAGGGCGGGGAGAGTTACATCATTATTTATAATGCTGATATGATGTGACAGAACTTTGGATGAACAAGCAATTTGTCTCTGTGTCTCTTCGCCGGGGAGGAATCAATAGCCAGGGTATCTCCCAGCAGTGTGGAGGAACTTTATGCCAAGGATTGATGTCAACTAGTTTTTGATGATAATTCAATGGCGGCCTGTTTCTTTGATGTGCTGATCTTGCAAGCAATGTGCGCTTCCTGGTAGGCTCAAAGAGCTTATGAGGAGGCCAAAATACTCCAACAGGAAACTTATGGCTGAAATCCTACACTCTTAGCACATGGACAGCAGGGTCTGTAGGATTTCTCATGGGCCCGGGATGGGGGTGGGGAGCAACAAAGAGGAGGCAAATCCCATGGTGCTCAATGACCTTTAAAGGGATGGACAAATCTTTCAGCTTCTCTCAGTTTCTTGTCCTCCTCCCCCCCCCCAAAAAAAAGTATATTTAAATTTTGTTCACTACTTCCACATCAGTTTTCTTTTTTAAAAAAGTCTCACGAAAATACACCACCATTTTAGTGCATGTTCCTCTGAAGAAACAGATTTTATATGCAATTTTGCCAATTATTCACATTTTTGCAAGCAATTTCCCCTGAGAGCATGCATTTTTTGTATGTTATTTTCATTGATAAATGCACTTTCCCTTAAAACAGACACTGCAGTACTTTTTTTCAGAAGAAGAGCTGTATAGCTATACAGTGCTAATTTCAAATTATAGTCACATACTGTTTTCGGAAATGTGAATTAGGTAGGTTCACATGAGAAGACCAGGGTCTTACTGCTGATGCTGTGTTATTATTCAAATCTATCTCCTGTTTTCTTAGTATTATTGATATTGTTGCTTTTTCAGTGCTTGTGGTTTATTTGTTATATTTCATATTTATATTTTTATGTTTTGTTTTGTTTTAAAAACAAACAATAGCCTTTTTGTATGTTTTAATCATATTTAATAGTAATAGCAAACCAAACCACACGTCTTGCTAAAAGTGTTGTGGGTATCAGCACATAACAGCTGTGATGGGCAGCAAAAAAACTATGGGACTCATTGATCCTATCAGGTGGTCTGCTCCCAAGCTAGTGACTTGCAGCAGGAACCCTCTCACCCCTCACTGCACATTGTCTTCAAGCAGAGACTGGGCATCCTTCTGTTGTGGATGCTTAGCCTCCTAATTTCCTTCATTGAGCAAGTGTATCAGTGAATGGGAATTTGTGGTTCCCTAGATGTTGGACTGGGACGCGGGTGGCGCTGTGGGTTAAACCACAGAGCCTAGGACCTGCCGATCAGAAGGTCAGTGGTCCGAATCCCTGTGACAGGGTGAGCTCCCGTTGCTTGGTCCCTGCTCCTGCCAACCTAGCAGTTCGAAAGCACGTCAAAGTGCAAGTAGATAACTAGATACTGCTCTGGCGGGAAGGTAAATGGCGTTTCCGTGCACTGCTCTGGTTCACCAGAAGCGGCTTAGTCATGCTGGCCACATGACTCAGAAGCTGTACGCTGGCTCCCTCAGCCAATAAAGCGAGATGAGTGCCGCAACCCCAGAGTCGGTCACAACTGGACCTAACGATCAGGGGTACCTTTACCTTTTAGATGTTGGACTACAGCTCCCATCATCCATGACCACTGGCCATGTTGACTGACACTGATGAGAGCTGGAGGCCAAGAACATTGGGAAGGCCATCGGTTCCCCCATCCCAGGCCCAGATTGTCTTCAAGGCTCTCTCTAAGTGTATGATTCTACCTGTAGCCTTCTCTTGTCAAGGCTCCCCTCATGAATAACAAGAACAACAACAACAACAATTCATTATTTGTACCCCACCCATCGGGCTGGGTTTCCTCAGCTACTCTGGGCGGCTTCCAACAAAGATTAAAAATACATTAAAATGAAGCCAAGAGTAATGTATGAGCATTAGAGATCAGTTAAAGGTAAAGGTAAAGGTACCCCTGCCCGTACGGGCCAGTCTTGACAGACTCTGGGGTTGTGCGCCCATCTCACTCAAGAGGCCAGGGGCCAGCGCTGTCCGAAGACACTTCCGGGTCACGTGGCCAGCGTGACATCGCTGCTCTGGCGAGCCAGAGCCGCACACGGAAACGCCGTTTACCTTCCCGCTGGTAAGCGGTCCCTATTTATCTACTTGCACCCAGAGGTGCTTTCGAACTGCTAGGTTGGCAGGCGCTGGGACCGAGCAGCGGGAGCGCACCCCGCCGCAGGGATTCGAACCGCCGACCTTTCGATCGGCAAGTCCTAGGCGCTGAGGCTTTAACCCACAGCGCCACCTGCGTCCTAGAGATCAGTTACATCCCATCAAATGGTGAAGAAAACACGGCCTCCTTGGCCAGATACAACTCAGGAATCCTCTCCAGTCTTCTCACAAGATCTGTAGCCAAGCAGGGCCATATTCTTTCTGTGGAAGAAGTTCTGTGACAGGCATACAAAAGAATAGTACAAGGTACAGTGGGTTTTCTTCTTCAAAGGGGGTGATTATAGCACAATAAAATATCTCTTCACTGTGACAGAGGCCTCAGCAATAGCTGTGGCTCAGAACTTTGTCTTCAATTGTGAGCGCAATTGATATTGGCATATCAGCACGTAAGTGCTGACTCATTTCTCTGAAGAGTTCCAATTCTGGTTGCATTCATCTTCAAAAATATATATTCGGGTATGGATGGATGGTTCGGCTGCTATATGCGGACTTTGAAGAGATTGAATTCCCTCCTGAACTTAGATTTTAATCATCACTTTGATCTCTGGCTCTGCTACAGGATCACTTACAAATGTGTCTAGAATCTGTAAAGTTAAAATTGCACAAGAATACAGGATGTCACATTTTTTCTGAGGCAGTATAAATGATGGTATTCATGAATCCGATTAAAGTTTGAGGGGCATTCTGAGGGCCTACTGGAGCCATGCTAGAATATTTTTAAAGCATTTACCCCTCCCTCTCTCTTCCCTTTCCACCTTCCCCCATCCCCACCCCGGTTTTGATTCCGGTAGCCCCACTATAAATTTAAAGCATATAATGCCGCTTAAAGCAATCCGTCCCAGGAGGTGCAGTTTGTTAAGGGTGCTGGGAGTTGTCATGAGACTCCCTATTTTCCTTCACAGAACTGCAATTCTCAGTGTGGTTCTTTTCCCAGCGAATTCTGGGAATTGTAGTTCTGTGAGAGAAATAGGGGGTCTCCTAAGAACTGTCAGCACTCTTAACAAACCATAGTTCCCAGGATGCTTTGGGAATCCTGACCGTTTAAAGTGGTATGACACTATTTTAGATGTATAGTGCAGATAGCCGCCCCAATATGAACTGAGGCTGCCCATGGGCTTCCAAGACCAGTCAAATGTGAAGCAAGGTGAAAGACAGGTGGGAATGGTCCAGAGGTGTACAATTCTGTGAGGGGAAAAGATTCAGGTGAAACATTACGATGGAGGAAGCTTCTTTATGTTTTACTTGTTCATCTAGCTCTGCATTTAGTATCTTGCCTGGGTCTCAGATGGGGGTCTTTCATCCTATCCTTTTTAACTGTTGATGGCAAGTGTTACATGATATCCAATCACAGAACAATTCAGGATTTGGGCCTCTGCCATTGGCCCTTAAACTCTGACTTATGATTTGCAGCTTGGAAGTTTAGATAGCCAATCACGTTGGGAGTGGGAGTGGCCCAGGCCTTCAGAAATGTATATAAGCAGTTGTTTAGTTGTTGTCTAGTTCTGTTAGTTCAATAGAGTTTTTTGCTGTTATCACTGTGTCTTGGCTCGTGGGAACCCACCTACACTTTACCAAGGATTAAGTTTGGGACCTTCTTCTGCCTGTAGAGTATGTTCTCTAGTACTAAGCTATGGGCCTCCTCCACACTGTCTGCCATTTGAGTGTAGCCTTCGCCTTCGCCTCCTGAACACGCGTGGCACAAAAACGTGGCTAGTCTTGTTATTGCACGGAAGATGTATGGCTGCTGCAGCAAATGGGAACCAGACATCTCCCCCTCTTCCTCCTGTCTTCCAAAATCTAGCAACATGAAACATCTAAAATGAAATCACTCTGCTGTGTGTTTCCTTGTCTTCATTCCACTTCCTTGGGTCTGAGAAATTCACAAGGTGCGGTGATATGTTGCTGGGTGTGGATAAACGCTGGCTCCCTCGGTCCATAGAGCGAGAGCAGCCCTGCAACCCCAGAGTCAGTCACGACTGGACCTAATGGTCAGGGGTACCTTTACCTTTACAAAGGTCACAGACAGAAAGTTTCTCTAGTCCTGTTACCCAAGGTCCTTTTTAACTGGAGGTGTTGGGGATTGGCCCTAGATGTTGCTAGATGGGAGACAGACTAGTGACTGATGTGGGGATGCTGCTTTCAGTATCAGCCCTAGGCATGGGACTTTGGTTCAAACTCATCCTCAATGGTGGAACTCACTGTTCAGCACACCTGTCAGAAGGGTCAGAAGGTGTGGCGTCACACAGAAACAACAAGCTGTGCAGCCACCACTTCTCCATCATGATATTCATATGACTGTGAATGTGTGGTGTGTGTGTACCACAACTACATTGATTGGGCCAATCACATGGGACTTTCTTACCCAATTAGCACTGCCTCTCCCAGTGGGATGGCAATCAGGTGGATAAGACCCTCACAACTGGCTTTTTACACCCACAAACAGAGCAGTTTGTGATGCCGCTACTGAGAAGCTGTTTTCCGGTGGCTTCGAGGGAGCATGGATGGTGCCACGGAGATCATCTTACCCCACAATGGCAACTCATTGTCTTCACCCTCTCCTTCCTGGCCTCCCGACCTCAACCTCTTAACTCTGGAGATGCAGTATTCCCAGCCGTAGTTAATATTTCCCATTTTTGTGCTGAATTTGTTTTCCTTTTTTTGCTGGCTAGCGCAATCAGAAGTCCATTCTTTCTGAGGGGTAAAAGGTGAAGGATCCCTCAGTCTCAGTAGATGTTTAGTTGAACTTAATATTCTTGAGGTGGAAGGGTTCACAAAGAACCTTCGGGCTCAGAATGGAAACAAGAGCAGAGTTTTCCCCCTCCTCCCAACATTTTTGTTTAGCTTTAATTGTGTCAAAAGGGATTCAGGTTGATCAGGGCAGAAAGAAGTTTCCTCATACTTTACTAATTAACAAGGACATAGGTTTTCCCCCCATGGAAATGGTCAACAATTAGTGGATAGCATGAAGGTCTTTTGAAGTGAGGATTTCTCTCCTAGATCTCCTCATTTCAAAATAGTCTGTTTGTGAGCCTTTTGCTCCCCATAAATTCTCTCCAGCATCCTTTGTCTGCTTTTATTTTACTTTACACATTCTTTCTGTTTTTCTGGAAATGAGAAAGGATGCCAAGGAGAAACGGAGGGGGTGAATGTTCAAGGTTCACAAACAAGGAAAGTCAGTTTGTAGTGTGGGGATCTGGAAGAGAAAACCTCATTCGGAAGGCATTCAATGCTATCCGTTATTTTCTTAAACTCTTCTCTGAACAAACAGAAAGAATTTCATAGCCTTGATGCAATTTTATTTTTTTTTAAAAAAATGGCAAAGTTACTGGTAAACTTCACCTTGTCCGCAAAGTCTGCAAGTATCTTGGTATTCACAAACTTTCTCAGACAGTTCTTTTTAAAAATCATCTTCCTCCCAGTGCACACTGGGTAGTGTTATGCATCCCCAAGTATCATTACTTTTCCTTCCCAAAACAACAGATATGGGAACAAGAGATGGTTTTAGTCCTGGGCTGGATCTAGACACATCAAAGAAGCTTTTCAATTTAAAGCGTTGTAAATTTAAACAGGGAAAACAGGTAGAGAAAAATGGGGCTCCATGTCACCACCTGGTGGCACAATAATATTCTGGCTAAGCCTCCCCAGCTACTCTGGGCGGCTTCCAACCGAATATTATAACCGAATATAACTGAATGTTATATCTCACATACAACGCATGTAAATCACTTTTCTTTACCAGTCTAGCGGAGTCCCTGGATATGGACAACAAGACACAATCAAGAGAACTGGCCCAAAGAGGAATGTTAACCAAAAACCAAAAGGTGTCTTGTTGGATCATTCCATCATATTATGTGTAGGGCACTGTCATGTTTATTCTGGAGTGAATGTTTTAAATAGTTGTTGTCAGGGGTTCAGGAGCAGAGACACAGGAGATGGAGCAAATGGAGAGTGAGGAGGAATCCGAGGGGGGTGTAGGCAGTGACAGTGGTCAGAGAGATTCCACGAGTCTCTCCAGCGAATCGGAAGATTCACAGAAAGGAGCGCCAATGGCCAGGGCAAGGGGGGTGCCAAGGGGGAAACCCCAGAAGGAAGGGGCCAGCGGAGACTCCCTGAGCAGCAGTTGGAAATCAGGACCAGCTTCCCCACCAGATCGCAGTGGGGGGGAGGAGTCCCAGGCATCGGGACCAGTGTTCTCACCACCAGAGAGAGGAGATGAGTCAGGATTGACCACGCCTCCATCGGAGAGCGGGGAAATGGTCAAGAGGAAAGTCACAGGCTGGGCGCGCGCGCCAAGTTCAAATGTACAGGCGAGCGGCACAGCAGGTAGCCCGGATAGGGAGCCAGGTCCTAAAGCCCACCGGAAGGAAGGGCAAGACTCAGGGGGGTCAGCGTCAGAAGAGTCCAGGAAGGAGGAAACCCCAGGGGGCAGAAGGACCCAGAGGAGGAAGGAACAGCGCAGGAGGTGGAGCCGGGCTAGGATCTTAAACTGGTGCGGAAGGGATAGTGACTCAGAGGGGACTTCGCCGATCTAGAGTCAAGACATAGGGCTGCACGCTCTGGGGTTTGAAATGGAAACTAAACTTCAATAAAGACTTTTGTACATTACATCAACCGGGCGTTGGTCCTCTGTGAGCTGGGACCTAGAGGCAGCTCTGACAGTAAGTCCCCTCCCATCACCTTTTAAAACCTCGCAACGTGAGGGAACGCAGCGAGGGGCGAAGATTGGTGCTTCGCGAGCTCACGAAAAGGAGGCAAAATGACTACCGAAGAACACATAGCCAGTCTGCGGAACGCAGTAACACAACTGAACGCGGAAATTTTGGCATCCAGGAAAAAGGAGGCGGAAGCAGCGGCTGCCTGCCTGGATCTGCGAGCCAGGTTAGAAGCGTTGACTACACAGGGGCTGCCGGGACCCAGACCAGAGGGGATTGGCCTGGGGAAGAGAGGAGGGAGCCTGGTGTCTCATTTCGATGGGAATCTGCAGCAGTATCCTAACTTCAGAGCAGACGTGATTTATGTGCTAAAGTTGCTGGAGAAGGACTTTAGAGATGAGGAGGAGAAAGTAGGCTTCATAGTCAGTCATCTCCATGGAGAAGCTAAAGCATGGTTGCGCAATCTCTGGAGAGATAAGGATCCAGCCCTCCAGAAGGCGGATGCCTTCATTAAAGCGATGGATGCGTGTTTTTTGTCAGAGATTGATGTAGATATCGCCAGGAAAGAGGTGCATGGACTGAGACAAGGCAGAGCCACTGTGAGACAATATCACTCCCGTTTTTTCGCATTGGTCAACGCACTGGGGTGGGAGAAAGAGTCAGCTGCCGTCAGGGACCTGTTCTGGGAGGGGCTGAACGGTGCTGTGAAAGACGAAATCGCAAGGGGGGAGAGACCCCAGACCACCAAAGATGTCGTGCAGAGGGCGCTAACGATTGGGGTGCGCCTGGAGGAACGCCTTTGGAGCAAGGAGGAAGGGCGTTGGGGACGCACGCCAGCAAGAGCACCGCCCCCCTTTCCCAGGGAAACAGCGCGCGCTCAATCCACGCCTCCGCTGGGAGGGGGAGAAGAGCCGATGGAGATAGGTGGTGCTAAGGCTCAGTCAGCAGCCGGAGCCCTAATGTGTCAAAACGAAGCCTCCTAGAGGGAACAGGAAATGTTACATCTACGACAGTGCTCAGCACATGGCGAAAGAGTGTCCCCGGAGGATTCACAAGCACACTGCAGCCTCAGCAACATTAACAGAATCAGTTCAGCAGAATGCACCACAGCAGGGAAACGGAATGGTCTGGCTGGAATCGGAGGCACTGGGGCCCAGCCAGACAAGTCAGTGAAGCAGTCCCCAGGAATTTTACAGCCCACAGACCCCCTCCCACCCAAACCAGTGGTGCAGCTCACCGCATCCCTCCAGCTTCCCAATGGGCTCACCATGGAAGTCCCTATTACCATTGACTCTGGCAGCAATGCAGACTTTATCGGAGTGGATTTTCTCAAACAACACAACGTGGCACTCCTGCCGGCCGCGATGCCCCTGAAAGTAGTCACGGTGGACGGCAGAGAGCTACTAGGAGGGCAAGTGCTGCAGCAGACACCTCCAATGGTGATGTGAATTGGTAATCACCGCGAAGTCATCAGCTTCAATGTCACCCACCTGTCAGACACGCCATAGTGTTGGGCATGAGTTGGCTGGACAGGCACAGCCCGGCATTAGCATGGTACCAGCGTCAACTGACCTTCGGCTCCTCCTACTGCGCAGAACACTGCATCCTCGCTAACGCGGAAGAGGAGGGGCACGAGGATGGACCACAGCTTAACTTAGGCACGTTGCAAGCAGTACCCAACAAGTACAAAGAGTTTTTGGAGGTTTTCTGTGAGAAGGAAGCGGACAAGCTGCCTCCCCACAGACCCTACGACTGCAAAATTGACCTCCTGCCGGGGGCGACGCTGCTGACAGGGAAAATGTATTCCATGTCTGAGGATGAGCTGCAGGAACTCAGGGAGTTCATAGATCACAATTTGAAGCGGGGATTCATCCGAGAATCCAAGGTAGGGGGGCAGTCCCGTGTTCTTTGTGAAGAAGCGGGACACGCCCCAAAAGAGGCTGGTAGTTGATTTCAGAATCTTGAACTCGAAAACCAAGCCCTCAGCCTTCCCCATGCCCAAGATCGACGACCTGCTGGCGACGGTGAGGAAGGGTCGCATCTTTACTAAGTTAGATCTACGCGGAGCATACAATCTCATACGAGTGAGGGAAGGTGACGAGTGGAAAACGGCCATGTTTACGCCGCTGGGCACCTATGAATATAGAGTTATGCCTTTTGGATTGCAGAATGGTTCCCACTGTTTTCAGGCCTTCATGCACCACGTCTTAGCGGGTGTCCTCTACAAGAAGTGCGTCTGCTTCCTGGACGACATCCTGATCTTCTCGGAGTCGCAAGAGGCCCACAAGAGAGATGTCAAGGAAGTTCTGCAGCGGCTGAGGGACCACAGGCTTTATGCCAAGCTGGAGAAGTGCCAGTTCGACAGGACGGAGGTGGACCTCCTGGGCTACAAGCTGTCCGACAAGGGACTCGCCATGGACAGCGCCAAGGTCCGCTCGGTGCTGGACTGGAACAGCCCGCGCAATCGGAAGGAGGTCCAGAGGTTTGTCAGCTTTGCCAACTTCTATCGCAAATTCATCAAGGGTTTCGCTATGCAGACGGCGGCCATCACCAACACCCTCAGTTCCAAGAAGAAGAAGTTCATCTGGACTGAGCAGGCGGAGCAGTCCTTTCAGAAACTCAAGCGTCTCTTCGCGTCTGAAGAACAACTACTACATGTGAACCCCACCAGGCCCATGAGGGTGGAGACGGACGCCTCAGACAGAGCCGTGGGGGCCGTCCTGTTGCAGCAAGACCACCAGGGGGACTGGAGGCTGTGCGCTTTCTACTCCAGGAAACTCAGCAAGTCGGAACAGAACTACACCATCTGGGACAGGGAGTTGCTGGCCATTCATGCAGCCTTCAAGGCGTGGCGGCACTTCCTCATCGGAGCCAAACACATGGTGCAGGTCCGCACGGACCATAAGAACTTGGAGTACTGGCGCACGGCGAGGTTCCTGAACCAGAGGCACATCCGCTGGGCGGAGTTCTTTGCAGATTTCGACTTCAGGATAGAATACATCCCGGGAGACAACAACATCATGGCGGATGTGCTATCCAGGAAACCGCAGTATCTAGAGGAAGAGGCACCGGCGGCGACCAAGCACATTTTCGCACCGGAAGCGTGGGCATGCGCCTCAGCCACGGTGGACCTGGACGCGGTACGTCGCGCGCTGCAGACGGACCCCTTCGCTCGAGCCAAGATGGAGGAGGTGCGCAGCGGCACAGCGAGGGGCGACGAGTTCCAGATAAGTGACGGACTGCTGATCCGCAAAGGGGCCCTCTACGTGCCGGGAGACGACCTCCGAGCGAGAGTACTGCAACAGTTGCACGACGCGCCCAGTGCTGGGCACTTCGGCAAAGAGAAGACGGTGGAATTGGTAGCCAGAGACTTTTGGTGGCCCAAGATGCGGGGGGAAGTCGCGGATTATGTCAATAGGTGCGAGACCTGCCAAAGGGCCAAGCCGGTACACAAGCCACCGGCGGGGCTGTTGGAACCGCTACAGACACCGTTCGAACCGTGGGAGAGGGTGGCTCTGGACTTTGTCACTGATCTGCCCAGCTTGAGGGGGAAGACAGCGGTACTTGTGGTGGTAGACCTGTTCACCAAGATGGCCCACTTCATTCCTTGCGCGAAGGTGGCCACAGCGGAACAGACAGCCAAGCTGTTCATAGACCACGTGTTCAAGGTGCACGGCCTACCACGGTCTATCCTGTCCGACTGGGGGCGCCAGTTCATCTCCAACTTCTGGCAGAAGCTGATGGGCATCCTGAACGTCAAGGTCAACCTGGCGTCGGCGAGACACCCGCAGACCAACGGACAGGCAGAAAGGGTCAACGCCGTCATGCAGCAGTACCTGAGATGCTACGCGAACCAGCAGCCATCGACCTGGGTGGACTACCTACCGCTGGCCGAGTTTGCCTACAACAACACGAAGCACGTGTCCACGGGGGTGACACCGTTTTTCGCCAACAATGGGCGGCATCCCAGAACCTTCCCGGGTTTAGAGAAGGTGAGGGAGGGGGAGCCGCAGGGAGCAGAGGCCGTGGCAGCGGAGTTACAGGAGGTCCACGAGCAGCTCAGGAGGCAGTTGGAGTTAGCAAAACAAGCTTACAAAGTGCAGGCAGACCGACACAGGAGAGTTGGGGAGGACATCCGGGTGGGGGACTGGGTCTGGTTAGCAGCCCAGGCAGTCCCGGCCAGATCGTTAGCCAAGAAGAAGCTCGGGCACAAGCAGCTAGGGCCTTACCAAGTCGAGGCACAGATCAACCCGGTGGCCTTCCAGTTGACACTCCCGGAGGGATCCAGAATGCACCCGGTCTTTCATAGATCAGTGCTAACGCCCTACAAGGCACCTCACAGGTTTCAGGTGCCAGGGACAGCACCAGAACCGCTCAGGGGGGCACCTGAGAAGGGGGGGTCGCCGGGAGAGGAGCCACTCAATGAAGCCACAGAGATTTTAGACTCGAGGTGGGGGGAGGAAGGGATAGAATATCTCCTCGCCACAGAAGACACCCCAGCCAGCGCCAACAGGTGGGTGCCGGAGTATGCAGTGGAGGAGCAGTGGCTCAAGGAAGAATTCCATACCATTTTCCCGCACAAACCCATGCCAGCGGATTATTTCGACGAATATCTTTTCACGCCCACACTCTCAGCCAGCACTTTCCAGGGTTTCTCATCAGCTGAGGAGACGACTCCGGGGACTAGTTCCCCAGAGGGATCACTCTCAGGATTGGCACGGGAGGGTCTTATTGGTGGGAGGATCAACCCGAAGTGGGCTGGCGCAGAGACCTGCTGAAGGGACCTTGGCACGCAGTGTCGTCCCAGGAACCAGGGGAAGAGGGGGTCTTGGGGGATCTGGTGGTGGCTCCAGGTTTCGAACACGCCTCCCAAGAGATGGAAGCAGAGGAGATCGCCGTTGATGAGCCCATGCAGGACTTCCCGGACTTATCCCGATGGCGGCACGCCACGGGGGACGAACTGTATCCAGCGCTCACCCCCACAACACTGGAGCTCCCGGAACCCGCACCTGAAGAGGGGGAGGGGGGAAGGGGGGGCTTCGAGGGGGTGGTGGATGTCAGGGGTTCAGGAGCAGAGACACAGGAGATGGAGCAAATGGAGAGTGAGGAGGAATCCGAGGGGGGTGTAGGCAGTGACAGTGGTCAGAGAGATTCCACGAGTCTCTCCAGCGAATCGGAAGATTCACAGAAAGGAGCGCCGATGGCCAGGGCAAGGGGGGTGCCAAGGGGGAAACCCCAGAAGGAAGGGGCCAGCGGGGACTCCCTGAGCAGCAGTTGGAAATCAGGACCAGCTTCCCCACCAGAGCGCAGTGGGGGGGAGGAGTCCCAGGCATCGGGACCAGTGTTCTCACCACCAGAGAGAGGAGATGAGTCAGGATTGACCACGCCTCCATCGGAGAGCGGGGAAACGGTCAAGAGGAAAGTCACAGGCTGGGCGCGCGCGCCAAGTTCAAATGTACAGGCGAGCGGCACAGCAGGTAGCCCGGATAGGGAGCCAGGTCCTAAAGCCCGCCGGAAGGAAGGGCAAGACTCAGGGGGGTCAGCGTCAGAAGAGTCCAGGAAGGAGGAAACCCCAGGGGGCAGAAGGACCCAGAGGAGGAAGGAACAGCACAGGAGGTGGAGCCGGGCTAGGATCTTAAACTGGTGCGGAAGGGATAGTGACTCAGAGGGGACTTCGCCGATCTAGAGTCAAGACGTAGGGCTGCACGCTCTGGGGTTTGAAATGGAAACTAAACTTCAATAAAGACTTTTGTACATTACATCAACCGGGCGTTGGTCCTCTGTGAGCTGGGACCTAGAGGCAGCTCTGACAGTTGTCTTTAACTGTTTTCCACTGATAAGGTATTGCTTTATTCTTTTTGTAAACCGTTTTGAGGTTTTATAACAATCAAGTGGTATATAAATTCTATGAAATAGAATAGAAAATATTCCCCTTAATTCCCTTATGCATTCGCTGAATGTACCGTATTTTTCCGTGTATAAGACGCCCCCATGTATGAGATGTTTTTTTAACCCCAGATTTTTTGAAACTCCAAATTAAGAAATTAAGTTGTTTAGCTTTTTGGGGGTGGGGGAGGTCACTTCCACCAATCGCTCACCCGCCTGCCCGCGGCTGCCGATCACTTGCCACAGCCACTGCTGATCGCACACCTGGCCGCAGCTGCCAATTGTCTGCCCGTTTGCCGCCACCAACAGCCCACCTGCCCACTTGCCACAGCCAATCACCTGCCCAATTGCTGCAGCCACAGCCAATTGCCAGCAGGCCTTGCCACAGCCACCAATCACCCGCCCAATCGCCGCTGCCAATCTTCTGCTTGCTGCTGCCATTAATCACACATCCCCCCGCATTCATTATCACTAAGATGACACCCAATTTTTGACTACTTTTTTTTTTTTTAGCAAAAAGCATTGTCTTATACATGGAAAAATGCAGTATGCACATCTCTAACATTCTGCCCTTTGGAAAGTGGGCAGGGATAACCATCAACACCAGCCTTCAGTTGTTCTCCTATCCTATGCAATAAGCTCTGGGTTTTTGATAGGAAAACCTTCCTTGAAAGTGAAACGGAGAGAGAGAGTCTTTGTTTTGAAGTGAACAGGTTTTTGCATCCCCAGTGGCACTTCCTTGCTACGTGGCCTCTTCCCGGGCCAGGCAGCTTGTGGAGAAATCCAGGATACCTGTGCACGCGCACGCACGCGAAAAATTAACAAAATGACAGAATGACAAGCGGAAAGAAAAGTCAAACATATGCCGCTCATTAGGATCACAGCATGATTTTTTAATATTTTTTTTTAAAAAAATCCATTTGCTTGAATGACTCTGGACTTGAGAGATAACACGTTATGCAAAGGGAAAGGTTGCCACCGCTCACATTCTTCCATTGTAAGACAGCTTTTTAAAACAAGAACACAGCTGTTCATGACAAAACCCATTTGTCAACCCATCGTACAAAGTAGGGGCGGGGGCAGCGCCTGGCGCCTGCTAATAATAACTCAGCAATGGCCGCGCGCATTTGCCTGCCACATATAGTCAATAAACATCTGCTTGTACATGGGCAAGAGTAGAGGGCTACCTGTTCTCTGGCAATTAAGATTCATTAAAATTAGTTTGCCTTTAATGCGGCGAAATTAAAGGGTAGCATATTGCGCTGTGTCTTGCTCAGTCTCCCTTTCAGGACTCTGCTTCGAGGACCATTAGCCTACAGTACATTTGTCTGAATTTAAAATGTAACTACATTTCCTTGAAAAGACCATCTGTTCATAAAGGCCATCCTTTTCATACTCCCAGCAGTAAACTTTGGAGAGCCGCAGAATTAGCAGAGGAGTGTATTCAAATGAAAATGTATGTGGATGGAGAATAGGTAGAGCTGTTCCTTACACAGTGAAACAGCCTTGTGCTGCATAGATTATAATTATCTTCTGAGTTTCCTTTTAGAGGTTTCCTTTCTTTATGGCATATCCTGATTTTTCTGCCTTCTTAATCTAGATAATTTAATACCTTTTCACCCACAAAGCGTCTGCAGCTAAATAATCATGGCGAGGCGCGGCTCCCCCATCTGAACGGTGAATGAAGGCTGTTGACAAACTATAATATTTCACATGGATCCACATACTCTGAAAGATTTGTATATGCATGCAAAGCACCAGTTAGGGACGGAAGGGTCTGTTCTCTCCAGTTCTTGCTTTTTCAATTTAAATTCAGTTTCCCACATTTTGCAGCAATTTGCCATTTTATTTTATTTTTTTAAAAAGAAAGCCTTGTGAAATTTCATCACCGTTTCAGTGCGAATTTCTCTTCACAAACATTTTCATATGCCGTTTTGGCTAATGAACACATTTTTGAAAGCAACTGCCTCTCATATATTACTGTGAACATTAGTGAGTTGGAGACCTGCATTGCAAAATTCGAATTAGTGCAAATTTTGAAGGATATCTGTGCTTTGTGTTGCGTGTTGTTTCAGAAGGCGCAATTTGGACAGCTTTGGCTTCAAGTGTGCACCGAATTGCATTTCTTTTCCTTTCCTAACAAGGGCCACCTTCACACCATATGTTTAAAGCACTGTGATACCCCTCCAAGCAGTCATGTCTTCTCACAAATAATGAAACTCTTGTGCTTCTTATGAGAGCAGAGGAAGGTGTCACACACTTCCACTCTGCTACTGGCCCTCAGTAACTAAACACAAGGCAGCCCGTGTGTGATCTGCTGTGGAAGCTGATCCATTTGGCTAGATGGGGCACTGTTCCACTAACCTCAGTCTACCCTTAGCCAGGCTTTGCCTGTTTTCTTCTTATGACTGGTCCAGTGTCTCCTCCTCAGTCTCAGGCACTGTCTCCTCCTCCGTCTCATTGTTGTCCCTTGTAGAGCCCAGCAGAAGTCTGGCAAACTGGTCTTCTGGAACTATCTCCCACAAGTTGAAAGTAGCTAGAGGACATACTGCAAGCAACTGATTTCTTTACATTATGGTGTAACTTTAAGTTATTTAGAAATAAGGAAGCCTCTGGCCATATGGTGCGTCCTGTTTATTCCAAGGTGTAGGTTTTGTGAAAGCACATTTAGGCAGACAATATGCTCTTAATATTTCTGTTGGACCACTAGTAATTGAGAAGCAAGGGAAATATTGATTCCTCCCTTCTTTCCTTTCTCCCTTCTTTCTTCCCTTCCCTAGCTTCAGGAAATGTCTACTTGTATGGAAACTATTGTAATTGTTTTGTCCTTTCCTGCTGGATTTTATCTTACATATTATTTTAGAGTTTTTAAAAATCCTTTTTCACGTGAATTTTTTTCTGTTTCTTGTTACAATTCGAAATTCAGAGAGAGAGAGAGAGAGAGAGAGAGAGAGAGAGAGAGAGAGAGAGAATTCAGCAGGGAGGAAGATGGAACAACACTAGAATTAGGTGTCTCAGTTTGTCATTGGCTCTGGCTCCACCTAATGTTGGTCTCTTTGGCTTCTGCCCAACCATTCCCTATAGGCAGCGGCCATAATTGCCTCATATTGCCACCCCCTGACCACATTTTTCTATTCTTCTCCCCTCCTTCTGTTTGTACAACTCCATGTGAAGATGGCGCCATGTGGATTGCAACCCACGTTCCATTTAGGGAGGGCAGTGCAGGAAGGGGGAATAGCCACACCCCCATTCCATGTTTTTCAGGCCACAGGTGGCTTTTCTTCCGAAACAGCTTTTTCGGGAGCAGTGACCAGATAAAATCTGGTAGGAAATGAGATTTCAGTTAAATCACACTTAATAGTTTCTTAATCTTGACTATCACCAAGAGTAGGGCTTTGAGATTTGTGGTATCTCCTCTCCCCCACCCCACCCCACCAAAATGGCTTCCTATCCACTGAACCCTAAAATGGCAACCCTGGTTAACAAGGTTACTTGGTTACCCTGGAACCTCAGTCGCAGTGTATGAGCTTTCTCCTCATGGTGACCACCTCTAAAATTGCCTTCCAGGTCCAAGTAAATAATATTTTCTTCACTGGCAAGAGGAAGCTGAGGACACAAAAGTACTTAAAACTGTGCTTGGCTCTCCCCTTTTCTGTCAGTACAGAGAGATCAACAGCAGAAAAAGGATGCATAGAAACGTTTTAGATGGAATGAACAATGGTCCAGTGTTACATGAAACAGCTTTACTGTCATGTCGATTATGCAAATATGCAGCTTCCCTGACCTACGAAAACACAACTCTGGCAAATGAGAGCAAACAAGATATGATGCCAGTACGCTGGATTCTGATGTGATTGGTAGATATATTTATATATAGAGAGAGAGAGACAGACAGACAGAGAGGTGTCATAATAAGAAATGCTTCATCAGAAACCTGGTATGATTTGAGGGAAAGGAGACAGAAAAGGGAACAGGGTTTTTTTGTGGGGGAGGGGAACCTGTCCTCTTTTACATTTATGAAGAAAAGAAAAGAAAATTTAACACTGAACTGATTGCCACTTTCGTGCTGCTGAAATGAAGTGATGTAGAGAAGGTTGTAGTACTTCAGCAGGTGGAAAGTGGAGGCTGTTGGTTAAGGATAGGAGTTAATAATGAAATTAGGTATTAAATGCTATTGTAGTACAGTGGTACCTCTGGTTACAAACTTAATTTGTTCCAGAGGTCCGTTCTTAACCTAAAACTGTTCTTGACTTGAGGTACCACTTTAGCTAATGAGGCCTCTTGCTGCTGCTGCGCCACTGGCACATGATTTCTGTTCTCATCCTAGGGCAAAGTTCTTAACCCGAGGTACTACTTCCAAGTTAGCGGAGTCTGTAACCCGAAGTGTTTGTAACCTGAGGTGTTTGTAACCCAAGGTACCACTGTATTTAAGATTATTGGGTTATTACCGGTATATTTTAGTATTATCATGTATTTTATAGAGTGCATAAATGAATTGACATGCAAAAATAAAAACAATATTAAAAATAAGAAACCTAAGCAAAATGAGGAGATTAATCCTTGTGTCTATAAACAACCACAGAAGGTGCAACCAGAGAATGCACTTGTTGTTGTTCTCCCGCTTTTAGGAAATAAATATTAAAATGTGAAGTCCTCATTAGCTAGTAAAGTTCCTTCTCCGTAAGTAAACCAGTGCCCACCCCCTCACCACAAACACACATCTCATGTCGCCTGCTGACTGGATGGAACAGAACTGCCAAAGCAAATTAGAGCATTTCGGGCATAAACAAATCATTTTCTTCCATAGAAGGTTTAAGTGACAGCTCTGAACTCTGGAAGTTATCAAGCCTTGAACATCAATGTGACCTACAGGACCGTTCTCATCTGAACCATACGCATCTTGCCTATGCAGAGATGTTCCTGTATATCAGAGAGCCTGCCAAGAAATATTTATTGTTTCAGTTCTCCAATCTCCATATACTCTTCTCCTGAAGAACGGCATGTGGGCAAATGAGCTATGAATCAATAAACAGAAAAGGACTCGAATGTTGTCAGGAATTACAGCCTCAGTTCAGACAGACTGAGGGAATTACTACAGGAGCTAGGAGCCGGTACAGTGGTACCTCGGTTTAAGAACTTAATTCGTTCTGGAGGTCTGTTCTTAACCTGAAACTGTTCTTAACCTGAGGTACCACTTTAGCTAATGGGGCCTCCTGCTGCTGCCAGGCCACCGGAGCACGATTTCTGTTCTCAACCTGAAGCAAAGTTCTTAACCTGAGGTACTATTTCTGGGTTAGTGGAGTCTGTAACCTGAAGTGTATGTGACCTGAAGCATATGTAACCTGAGGTACCACTGTACTATGATTTAACTTTTATACGTCTCTTAGCCATGTGCTAGGTACAGAAACCACATCACTTAAACCTTTTGTGGAAGAAACTAGGGTGTACATATTTCCCCCAAATCTGAAAAGGACAGATACCTAAGGTATTGGAGAAGGAGTGCAGAACAGCAAAACCTTTCCTCACAAAAGGTGCCCAGTTGCAGTGGCTATGTCCATTTTTAAAAAAAACAACAAGAAAAACCGCTGGGTGTTTTATTTACTGTGACAACTTAAAGGCTAACAAGTTACTTATGGAACAATCGTTTGAAGACCATAGTCTACTTTCCTGGTGTGGGAAGTGGAATCCTAAATTGGCAGTCACAGGGACGGACTTTGGTAATACAGTGGCCTGAGCGAGGACAAAATTTGGCACTCTGCCCCATCTCACCTTCCGCTCTGCACATGCTCTCAAGTGTGCTGTGTCATAGTTTTGCGCTCCCTCTGTTTGGTGCCCTGTCTAGGGGAACGACCTGCACCACCCTAAAGCTGATGCTGGGAAGGCACATACACACACAGGGTGGTGGTGGTGAGACTCGAGAGGAGTTCATGGCATAATGAATATGTTAGTTGTTAATAAGCTATTGTTAGGGACTGGGCAGAGGAGGAATGGTGGAGACCACGTCCCCAGCCTGATCCCTTCCAGAGAAGAAGACAGTCCAGAATTACAACAGGGGTTTGAGGGAGATCACAGCTCAGAGGCAAAGGAGGAGGAAAGCTGGGAAATATTGGGAGAGGAGGAGGAGGAAGAAGAACAGGAAGCACCAGGGGAGCGACAGCTGAAGGACTCGGTGTCTTTAAAAAGCATTCCAGATCTCCCTCTCCCAGAACCTGGCAAGCATTGAAAGTAGGAGAGCAAAGAGCTCAGAGACAGTGGGCATATTTCAGCACTCATAGTGATGGCGTATAATGGGAGAGAGGGAGGGGGTGGAGCCTCACTCAGAGTAACGCCATTATTCCAAGAGGCCACATTCCCAAGCCTCTCTGTCAATATTGAATAAAAACGGATGGTAAGGACTTTTTCTTGTCTTGTCCATTCCTGGCAACCTGCTGTGCGGGTTGGTTTCTCTGCTGCCTGACAGCTATAAGGCTGTGCCATTTTTCTAGTACCAGTTATTACTGATTATCACAACGAGATGGTCAAGTCCTGAATATCAAGTAAGGTGTCTTCTTATGTTAGATGACTGACAATGAAATACAGATTTGATATATCTAATGCCAAATACTCTGGAGGTGTCCAACTCCACAATACTTTGGGGTGCACATTAATTTTATTTTTTATTGCATTATCTTTATATTACGAAGTGATTCCTACTCTGTCTTTCAGCTTCTTGGAAATGCCCAAGATGGCTGCTAATAAAAACACCGATGGTAATAATAACAAATACTTATTTGTTTTTAAATAAAAATGTTTAAAGTAACATTGCAGTTAAAAAATAAAAAAAAATGAAACCAACTTTAAAACAAAGCCCAAAGCTAACCATACAAAATAACCAGCTAATCTGGTGAGTGATCTGCTGTTATAAACATGCAGTAAAGGAAGCACTGAAATTAGAATTAAAACGTAGCATTACGTGCAAGGGAAGTCCAGAATCTAGGTGCCACCACAAAGAAGTCTGCTTCACACATTCTGGCCAATACCCCACAAAAGAGGTGGGATTTGTAAAGGAGTCTCTCCAGTGGATCTCAAGGGTGGGCAGAAATATGGAGACTGGCAGTCAGTAGGCGCATAGGGATGGAGATCTATACTGGAAGAGAGATGTTGAGAAAAGAGAATAATTCATATCGTTTCTCTGTGACTAATGAAGACCTCTTTCAGTTTATGGTGGAGATATGAGAGACCCTGCACTTGACAAATGGAAACGGGACTTTGTGTCGTGGTTCAAATGTCCCTTTGCTGTCAATATGTGTTGAGAAGGGCACCACCATGGACTCAGCCTGGAAGCAGAGTGGCTTGTAGGGATTTCATGGGCTGAATGGATGCTTCCAGATCTTGCAATAAAACAAAACAACAGGGTGGAAACACACAAAAGAATGAATATATATATATATCCTCTTGAATCTTTCTTAAGGCCTTGTCTTCTTAATTCTTCTTACAGCTAAAACTCTGATTCATTCCTTGAATATTTCAGTGGTTGACTTCTGCAGTAAGCTTTCTCCAGGGACCTCGTGCCTTCTATTTCTTTCCTGAATAGGTCCCATTCTTTATTGCCCATGTTATTCACACATCCCCTCCGTTATTTATTCAGGTACATTGTCTGCCCATTAAACCAGGAGCCGGCTGACTATCAGCACCTCAGAGAAAATGGAAAGTTTACTCAAGCCCTTTTACACCCGATAGGTTTCCCTCCATTGTTTGTTATGCAGTGAATAGCCTCTTGTCTCGATCACACAGAAAACATGATGCGCCTTCAAAGGCTCATATCGCAGGCTCAACCCTCTTTGAAGTGCATCCTTACAGTGGATGTTGCTGCCCGCCCCCCAACTCCAGATGACCTCCCTCTGGAAGCCAAAGGCCATGGGGACAAACAGCATCCATTACGCAGTCAACAACTGTACCTCTGTGACAGTGGCGTAGCGTGGGGGGTGCAGGGGGGCCGGCCGCACCGGGCGCAACATCTGGGGGTTAGGATTAGGGGGCACAAATCCACAGGTTAGGGGGCGCAAATCCATGGGTTAGGGGGTGCAAATTACTTGCCTTGCCCCAGGTGCTGACAACCCACGCTACGCCACTGCTCTGTGAAGCCCGCTGGCCCACATATCTCTCAGTGTTTCTATAAATCCGGTATTTACATGCACACCCTTTCCCAGCGATCGCAGATAAAGCCAGCTTCGTTCTGTGCAATTATTCAGCGTTAGTTGGAGGCCTTCACCAACAATAAACAAAAACAAATCAATATGCCACCAATGTGTTTGTTACTAAGCTCAGCATTTTGAAGCCAGCATGAAATCTGTCAGAGCGTATATCTCCCTGCAAAGGGCTCTTGATGTTGATGTCATAAATAAATTAGCATCGAGGTAGAATCCATTGCAGCGTGAAGTCTTATTTAATCAAGTGATATTTCAGTTAAATTTTTTATCACCTTACTTAGCTTAATCATATTAAATACCAGCCAAACGTCTGCCAGTAGGAGAAGAAGAGAAAGAAAGGTGTGACATTACCAATTAAGCGAGCACGTAGTAAACAGTCTAATCAAAAGGGAAAGAAAGCTATAATTTGTGGAATTGTTTCATTGCAAGGAGGAAAAGCACGTGGTAATTAAATCCACCGTACTCCTGGAAAGCGCTGGATCGCTGAATATTCCTAATTAGAAATGAGCAATTTATTAGCTATAAGCAACAGATGTCACAACCATAGACCAATCTTCTTATAAAGAAGTAAATTCTGATTTTTGGCAAATCATTTATTAGATAAACAATCTGTAATTTACCCCTGCTTTGCTGAAAACTGATTATGGTGCTTGGAATTAGCCTCTTTTCCTCAGGCTAACTGTGAGGGGATAAGGTTTATTAAAGCACAACCTGTTCCAATATTGTTTTTAAGTATGATCAGCAGCTGCATGCCTTTGAATGCTGGGAATCACAAGAGGGGAGAGTTGCAGTGTTACTCACACCCTGCTTACCTGCTTCTGAAGGCATCCTGTTGGGCACTGTGATAACAAGAGGCAGGAGCGGATAGGAATTTGGCCTAATCCAGCAGGACTCCTCTTATGTTCTATCATCCATCATGGAGATAGACTCAACAGATAGGACACGTAGCATTGTGGTAGAACATGTTCGGCATGTAAAACATCATAGATTTGATCTGGCGTGTTCAGTTAATAAGATCACTATCCCAACAGACCTGGGAAACACTTCTTCCTGCAGATACAGAAAGCTACTACTAGCCAAACAGAGCATATTAGACTAGATGGGGGGAATGATCTGACTCACTATAAGGGAGTATTATCTATCTATCTATCTATCTATCTATCTATCTATCTATCATCTATCTATATCTATCTATCTATCATCTATCTATCTATCATCTATCTATCTATCTATCATCTATCTATAAATTTTAACCTACTTTTATTAAAACAAGAGATAGTCTGCAAGATGGTTTATAAATGAAAAGACAGCTTTACATCTTCCAGTAAGGTAGAACACACACACATACACATTCTCTCTCTCTCTCTCTCTCTCTCTCTCTCTCTCTCTCTCTGGCATAGGAGCCAGTTCATGGATCATGAAACATCATTTTTGGCCCTAGATGAGTCAGTTCTTTTAACCTACTTTCTGCCTTTATTTCAGAAGGTTGGGGAGGGGATAGGGTTTTTTTTTATGGATACTTGTGGCCTGTATAATGGTGATGTAAAGATAGCAAAGAAACTTCAGCGTTGTGTTTGAATTGACATCCTGGAATTGCCTTGAGTTAGGTTAAGAATTTATTAGCCCAGCCTTTTCCAACTCAGCATCCTCTAAGATCAGCGGTTCTCAACCTGTGGGTCCCTGGATGTTGTTGGACTACAACTCCCATCATCTCTAGCTAGCAAGGCCAGAGCTCAGGGATGATGGGAGTTGTAGTCCAACAACATCTGGGGACCCACAGGTTGAGAACCGCTGCTCTAGATGCTCTTGACTACAGCCCCCATCACTCCTGATCTTTGGCCATGCTGGCTGTTTGGAGTTAATCATCATCATCATCATCATCTGGAGTGCACCAGGTTAGTGAAGGCTTCATGAGTCTTTCTTTTAAGCGTTGGTGGTGTGCACAGCTTTCAACTCAAACAGCCCCTATGCATTGCAATGTTGAGATTTCAAAGTGAGCCTAGGGTGTGAAATGCCAGACTTTCTGTACTTGCATACCAGAGGCAAATGGGAGGTGGCAGGGTTAAACTGTCTCAGACTGCAAGCCAGTTCTGTGAATACAGACTGGCACACTGTGGTGATGAAACGTCACACTTGTGGAAATGTGAGTTCTCCTTTTAGGGTAGGTGAGACAACATACAGCCCACAGGTAGTGTCTGCAATTCTGCAGAAAAGCATCCTTCCCTTTCCATCCCCTTCCCCCACCCCTCCTGAAAAAAGGACTGGTCCACAGCTGAGCTGCCAGGCACAGGGTCCAAGTGCAGTGATGCTCAGGCACGTCAGTGCACCAGATACTGTCTGCAGACCTGACATAGTCAAATACTTCTCTGGCATGCGATCACCATGGCCTTTGCCATGGTACTAGGTTGGCCACTTAGGCATAAAGAAGAAACCCAAACCCATCACCAAAAATAGCAGATTTAGAGTTGCATAAAATCGACATAATGCTATTTATTTCCATCTACAGTGGTACCTCAGGTTACATATGCTTCAGGTTACATACGCTTCAGGTTACAGACTCCGTTAATCCAGAAATAGTGCTTCAGGTTAAGAACTTTGCTTCAGGATGAGAACAGAAATCGTGCTCTGGCGGTGCGGTGGCAGCAGGAGGCCCCATTAGCTAAAATGGTGCTTCAGGTTAAGAACAGTTTCAGGTTACCGTATTTTTTGTCCCATAGGACGCACCTACTTTTTTGGGGGGGAAATAAAGGAAAAATTTTTTTCCTTTATTTCCCCCCCAAAAACCAGGTCGGGGAACAGTGGGATGGCGGTGCTGCGCCTCCCCGCTGTCCCCCGAGCTTGTGGGGCTGGCCCATGTCTGCCTGGCACGAGGGGCACTCTGCTTCAGGGCGCCCCGCGCGTTGGGCGGCAAGCTACAGTCCGCAGCATGGGGAACCCTCTGTTTCAGGGCGCCCCACGCGCCCCCCGGGTGCGCAAGGCTTGCCAACACCAGCACGGAGCACGGGGCGTCCTCTGAAGGGCGCCCCGTGCTCCGCGCTGCCAGCTGCCGCCCGCAAGCCTTGTGCTCTCGGGGGGAGATCCGAAGGGCACCCCGTGCTCCGCGGCCTCCGAAGGGCGCCCCGTGCTCCGCGCTGCCAGCTGCCGCCCGCAAGCCTTGCGCTCTCGGGGGGAGATCCCCCGGGTGCGCAAGGCTGGCCAACACCAGCGCGGAGCACGGGGCGTCCTCCAAAGGGCACCCCGTGCTCCGTGCTGCCGGCTGCCGCCCGCAAGCCTTGCGCTCACGGGGGGGGGATCCCCCGGGTGCGCAAGGCTTGCCGACACCAGCGCGGAGCACGGGGCGGCCTCCGAAGGGTGCCCCGTGCTCCCGCCCGCAAGCCTTCGGCTCCCGGGGGAGATCCCCGGGTGCGCAAGGCTTGCGGACACCTGCGCGAAGCACTGGGCATCCTCCGGAGGGCGCCCCATGCTCCGCGCTGCAGGCTGCCGCCCGCAAGCCTTGCGCGCCCGGGGGAACTCCCTTCGGGTGTGCAAGGCTTGCGGATAGCTTCCTGGAGCCTGGAGAGCGAGAGACGTCGGTGCGCACCGACGCCTCTCGCTCTCCAGGCTTCAGCGAAAGCCTGCATTCGCCCCATAGGACGCACACACATTTCCCCTTCATTTTTGGAGGGGAAAAAGTGCATCTTATAGGGCGAAAAATACGGTAAGTACGGACCTCCGGAACGAATTAAGTACTTAACCCGAGGTACCACTGTAATGCCAATTTAGAAAAACTATAATGTACATACAAATGCAAAGGATCTCACTGTAGGGGGAAAGATTGTGACCTGTGTGCTCTTTCTGTTGTCTAGGTGCCAACTGTTGATGGGGAACTCTCTTCTTATGGTTCTTTATCTTTAAACCAGACTTGGTCTGGATAGCCCTTTACATAGAAGGCTACTTCAACTAGTGGGTTCTCCTCTGGAGGGAAGGGCGCAAAGTTCAATTGAGTTTGCACTCAAAGATGAACCTATCAAATTCACAGTTTCTGGAACAATATGGAAATGGAGGTAGGCTTTGAATTTTGTCCTCCTCCGAATTTTGCAATGCAGTTCTCTAGCCAAAACATGTTTAGAAAAATGCATGCATTAGGAGAAATTGTGCATAAAAATAAATTTATCAGTGAATATATTATATTATGGAAAACTGCTTGCAAAAATGTGTACATTGGTTAAAACTCAGGAGACGTTAACGCTACGTTACTGATGGATTCTCATGAGGATTTCTTTCTTCATTTGCAAATTCCTGCAGAACTGAATTTAAGACTGAAAAAAAGAGAAACTGAATGCGCTTAAATTGACATTGGTGTTTTGCCATCTGAAGCCAATAGAATTAAATCAAATAAACCCTCTGGCCTGGTTGCTACATGTATGCCCACTGCTTGATTGTTCTACCCTTGATAATAACTAGCAGCTGGAAAAGAGAGCACTGGGTAGGAGTTGATGTGAGGTGAACTGCACGGATATTGCTTGCGTTGTGTCCAATTCACCCATGAAAGTCATTTCTTCCTTTTTCTTTTTTCTTTTTGTAAATGATGAACACATATATGGCTGAAACAACACAGAAGATTTTTGCTTGTCTAGTTTATGGATGTGGAGATCACACAGGGTCCCCGGATGTTTAATGGTCTATTGATCCCTGTGCCTCCACTGTGCTCGCTTCCCAGCTGCCACAAACCAGTTAACCTCTGGTAAAACACTGAGTCCAGACAGTTGTTAAACGTGAACCAAAAAACAAAACAAAAAACCCAGTTTATTTTACAAACATTAACAAGTTTATGGTTTCTCCGATAATATTCCTGTCAGTAACTTAACTTTAGTTTCTTTACCGGCCTATACCTTCCTAATACCTTTTGACTGATGATCTCAACTGTTTGACTGACTCCTCTTAACAAATTCTCTCACTCTCTCACACCAGACTAGCCCAACCCACAGACTTATCTTATCTGTCTCTTCTAATTCCAGACTGTCTTCTCAACCACCCTAACTCTAACTCTCTCTCAAACCCCCCCCCCCTGTGCTTAAACCTTATACACAGTTAACTCTGCCCCCTGGGTTCCCATTGGTTAGTCATTTCACAATTAGTTAACCCTTTCCCTATGAACCCAGTATGATGTTACACACCTAGAAGGGCAAACGCTACAATGGATCTCAGGCTCTGACTTGACACTGCAATAGGGAGTCTGTGGCCCTTCAGATGTCATGAGACTCCAGCTCCCAGCAGACCCAGCCAACATGGCCAGTGGCCAGGGGTGAAGAGAATTGGAGACCAGCAACATCTGGAGGTTCGCAGCTCTATACACTCCTACTGAATCCTCCTGCTGGAGCTTCGCAGACTGTGGATCCAGCACAGCGCAGTTGAAACCCCTTTGTAAAACTGAAAGGAATGGCGAGTGAGTATTACAGAAATGTCATCAGAGGCAATTTCGGCAGATCAAAGAGCCGAAGCTACTGACTCATTAATGAGCTACTAGCGGGCAGTCCCGACCACGTTCTCTGCTCCCAGTCGTGACTCATTACAAAATCATTATTACCGTTCTTCTCCTGCGTGCTTGCTCCCTTTCTAAGCGTTTCTTGCAGAAAATAGCCTGACAGTTTATGCGGAATTAATGAGAGTGAGAGAGCTGCTTTCAATGCACAGGGTAGTACACCAAAATTACATTTTCCCAGGGTTCCCTCCCCTGCCATAGCCCCACGTTTACTTCTTCTTGTTTGTATTGTTTAAAATCTCAACTCGCTTTGTGCAAATGTGAGCTAAGTGTCCCTCTCTCCCTCGGTTGCCTTTGGATCCTTCCAGCGGGATCGTAGGAAAGTCCTGTATTACAACATCCATTTTTCAGCGTGATTTTACCTGTGTAATGAGACCATTTCCTTAACTTGATTTTATAGCCATGTCATTTAGGAGGATAAATGTTGAGCAAAGTATCGTCTGGGGCTAAGGCAGCATCTCAGAAGGAGCAAGCCTCTCTTTAAAGGCTGGCATCAGGCAGGCAGCATGTTGGCTTCCAAATATTACTGCTCCAACTCTCATCAGCCCCTGCCAGCACAGGCAATTGTCACCATGTTAGCTACCCTTGATCTACATCAACATCACAATTCCTATTTCTTTTCTTCCAGTTTCTCCGCCCAACTCAGCTTCTCCATAGTTCCTTTCTCTGCAAACTTTTATTGTAAGGATAAGCATATGTCACTCTGTTTTCCTCCCATCATCTAGCTTCTTGGTGAGCTTTCCTAAACCACAGTAGGCAGACACTTCTAAGTTTTGTTTTGAAGTCCTGTGTTTCTGCAGCACCAGACATTTTAAGAAACAAGTGCAAGGAGGTCTTAGAATCATGTGGCTTCCACAGGCTATCCCATAATAAATTACTATTACCGTGGTACCTCGGGTTAAGTACTTAATTCGTTCTGGAGGTCCTGAAACTGTTCTTAACCTGAAGCACCACTTTAGCTAATGGGGCCTCCTGCTGCCGCCGCACCACCGGAGCATGATTTCTGTTCTCATCCTGAAGCAAAGTTCTTAACCTGAAGCACTCTTTCTGGGTTAGCGGAGTCTGTAACCTGAAGCGTATGTAACCTGAAGTGTATGTAACCCAAGGTACCACTGTATCATTCTCTGTTGGGTCTACTGCAGACCAATGTTGTTTCCCTTGGTAAAGGTAAAGGTAAAGGTACCCCTGCCCGTACGGGCCAGTCTTGACAGACTCTGGGGTTGTGCGCCCATCTCACTTAAGAGGCCAGGGGCCAGCGCTGTCCGGAGACACTTCCGGGTCACGTGGCCAGCGTGACATCGCTGCTCTGGCGAGCCAGAGCCGCACACGGAAACGCCGTTTACCTTCCCGCTGGTAAGCGGTCCCTATTTATCTACTTGCACCCGGAGGTGCTTTCGAACTGCTAGGTTGGCAGGCGCTGGGACCGAGCAGCGGGAGCGCACCCCACCGCAGGGATTCGAACCGCCGACCTTTCGATCGGCAAGTCCTAGGCGCTGAGGCTTTAACCCACAGCGCCACCTGCGTCTCATTGTTTCCCCTGGACTTAGGTACAAATCTTTGTCAGACATGTAAAACCTGAGAAAATGAGAAGTGAACCAACTGATGATGGTCTGATGTTGGCGGAAACTTTTAAACCAGCACGTAAATATTTGGTGTAATCATATGACTCCAGAAAGGGTAAACTTTCAGGGTTGTAACTATAGCTGGTTAGGGTGATCAGATGCAAAAGAGGACAAAATCCAAGAATAAATTCAGACAGGACTAATTTTGCAATGCTGCTATTGTCAACATTTATTAATTTCTTTATTACATGCTAAATAATTTTCTAGTCTGCATTTAAGCGGGAAAACTTTAAGAAGCCATTTCAAGGGAGCTTACCCATGAAATAGTAAAATGCAACTAGAAACACAAAGTTGTTAAAGCCAGCATAAAAAAAATGCAAGCATACATCACAGATGCACAAATATTAAAATACATTGCATAACTATGGCTGACACCATCAGCCTAAGAATAAACCAGGATTAAGAAAAATGAAATACATAAGAGCCAGTGTGGTGTGGTGGTTAGGAGCAATGGACTCATAATCTGGTGAAACAGGTTCAATTCCCCGCTCCTCCACACGCAACTGCTGGGTGACCTTGGGCCAGTCACACTTCTCTGAAGTCTTTCAGCCTCACTCACCTCACAGAGTGTTTGTTGTGGGGGAGGAAGGGAAAGGAGAATGTTAGCCGCTTGAGACTCCTTCGGGTAGTGGTAAAGCGGGATATCAAATCCAAACTCCTTCTTCTTATCTTCATAAGAAGAGACCAGGCTTTTATTTATGATGTTACATTTATACCTTAACTTTTCTCCAAAGAGCTTAACGGGGAACACACCTCCTCCCTCCTCCCATTTTATCCTCACAGAAAGCCTCTGAACTTGGTTAGGCTGAAAGACAGACACTGGCCCAGTGGGCTTCATATAGCTGAGTGGGGTTTTGAACCCTGGTGGGTGGTGCTGTGGGTTAAACCACAGAGCCTAGGACTTGCTGATCAGAAGGTCGGTGGTTTGAATCCCCGCAATGGGGTGAGCTCCTGTTGCTCAGACCCTGCTCCTGCCGACCTAGCAGGAAGCGGCTTAGTCATGCTGGCCACATGACCTGGAAGCTGTACGCCGGCTCCCTCAGCCAATAAAGCAAGATGAGCGCCGCAACCCCAGAGTCGGTCATGACTGGACCTAATGATTACCTTTACCTATCCCAGATCCTAGTCTGGCGCTCCAGCCACTGGCTTTCTCCAAGCTTGGTTGTTGGAGGAGGAGGGAGTGATACCACTGGTGGCGCCTTTCATGTTTAAGTACAAGAGGCACTTCAGTTCAGAAGCATCACCCTCCAACTCAAGGAGGAAGGGATCAGAAGGGTGACAGGTGAGCTGGCCCGCTCATTCCCATACCTGCCTCTCCTTGCATGCTTACATACCGCAGAATAAGGATGACTAGAAAGGACTTCTGTAACATATATTTTAAAAAAAAACACTGCCTGCTTTCTCTCAATGTACCTCCATGTTAAGTTCAAATCTGAAGTGCTGAGATCTGCTGAAACACACATACTGTGAAGCAGCTGGAAGCTGAGTGGTCAGTTTAGGTTATTGCATTTGACTGCAAGCTGTGTAAGAACCCTTTTAAAATAATGAAAACATGCTTTTATAGTTCTCTCTGCTAAGAAGAAGAAGAAAGTATTCTGCTGTTGCGGCAGTACCGTTACTTCTTACGTTAGTTTATATTGTACCTCATCCTACATTTGTGCATGTGAGGCGTGCTTCCTGTGAGACAATTCTCTCCTCTACCAAAGACCTTCTTTGCTCATCCCAGGGAAGGAATGGGCCGCGGTTCTTCAACTGAATGGGCAGCTTCCCTTTGGCTCTTCAAAATCCCACTGTGTGGTTGCACTACCAATGATCACCCACCCATTGTGAGCCCAGTCGCGGTGAGCCTGAGATGGTTGGGGTAGGGGCACAGGAAGCAGTAAGTGGCAGGACAATATTTTGGGATCGAGATTTATTGATTACAGTAGGCTTTAGCATAGGCATTGGGTATGCAGGCTAATTACTTCATCAGGGTCAATCTTGGGTTAAGGATGCCCATATGATGCACATCAAATATGGGCAACCCCTCCAGGCTGCGCTGGCTGTCTATTAGTTTCTGAGCCAAATTCAAAGTGCTGGTTTTGACATATAAAGCCTTAAATGGCTCAGGACTGCAATTCCTCAAGGACCGTCTCTCTCCATATGAACCTACCTGGACCCTGATATCATCTTCTGAGGCCCTTCTTTGTGTGCCTCCTCCACAAGAAGTCCAGAGGGTGGTAACATGAGAATGGACCTTCTCTGCAGTGACTCCCCATCTGTGGAATGCTCTCCACAAAGGGAGAGCCCTCATTATACACCTTTAGGTGCCAGGCAAAAATGTTCCTCTTCAACTAGGCCTTTGGTTGATTGACATCCAATGCCGTTTTGAATGTGTTTCTGGGAGAGTGGATTGTTGGTTTGTTTATGTTCTTACTTTTATTATTTGTGTGTTTTTAAATTGTAATTTTGTGTTGCAAACTGCATCACAATTACAGCAAAAGTCATATTATGTGGTTAACAAATCAGCATGGCATTTATACTCTATAAACCATTATTAGCAACATTAAAAGAATAGCAAGTAAAAATATAAGATAAGCACTGTTAAGTTCATACAGATACTCTCCATGTCCCCATAATTCATAGGCTTTCATTCTATTCAGTTCCTTTAAAAAAACATAAAACGCACACAATGCTCATTGTAAAGGCAACTCAGCCAGACGCTGCACCAGTGGGTTCCTTGCGTAGGGGACCATGGTGGAGATGGTGGGGCTCCTGGGGCTCCAACCAGTGGTAAAGTGGATGCGCTGTACATGGGGCTACCTGTACAGGTGACCTGGAAACTACAACCAATCCAGAATGTGGCAGCTAGACTGGTGACTGGGAGCGGCCACCGAGACCACATAACACCGGTCTTGAAAGACCTACATTGGCTTCCAATACGTTTCCAAGCACAATTCAAAGTGTTGGTGCTGACCTTTAAAGCTCTAAACTGTCTCAATCCAGTATACCTGAAGGAGCATCTCCACCCCCATCGTTCAGCCCAGACACTGAGGTCCAGCTCCAAGGGCCTTCTGGCAGTTCCCTCACTATGAGAAGCGAGGTTACAGGGAACCAGGCAAGGGCCTTCTTGGTGGTTGCACCTGCCCTGTGGAACACCCTCCCATCAGAAATCAAGGAAATAAACAACTATCTGACTTTTGGAAGACATCTGAAGGCAGCCCTGTTTAGGGAAGTTTTTAATGTTTGATGTTGTTGCTTTTTTATTATTGTTATTGGTGTTCTGTTAGGAGCTGCCCAGAGTGGCTGGGGAAACCCTGCCAAATGGGCAGGTTATAAATAAATAAATGATGATGATGATGATGACTCCAGGTAGCCTGCCTAGTTGCCATTGAAGAGGAACTCACTCATGTCTCTCTTGGTAATCAGGTGGTCCATTCCCACTTGAGGAATACACTTGGTATGAGTGGGAGTCTCCCCTATGAATCCAGGAACTTGCCTGACCCTCTGTTTCTCCAGCAGGAATTCAGATTTCCATGGAATGTTCCCAAGAGTTGGTTCTGCCACTGGAAATCATTCCATGAGAACTGAAATTTCCAAGAAGCTTCCCTCTTTGAAGCACTTGCTGGAAGGGCTTGCACCTTGCTGATTGATCTGAAGCAGACACTCTCGGCGCTCCTTCAGGACTGCCTGATGGATTTCTGTCCATTCCTTCTGATGTTCCTGATGTGACAGGAGATCAGACCCCATCACTCAATGCAGATGTCAGCAGTCCTTTGCATTATGCCAAGCAGATGCAGTTGAGTCAGTGCAGTTGGTGTAAAAGGGATAAGATGTGCCAGCTGCTCTCCTGATGGGGGAGCATAACGCTAATTCGCCAGTCTAGTCTACTGGGAGGACTTAACGACATATGCTAATTCTGAGAGCATGGCATGGGCTTAAAACAGAAAGCATCTCTCAAGCATGCACCAATCAAGCACGATTCAGAAGACCCCAAGAGCTCAAAGGAAAACCATCCATACACACATGTGCCAGATTTAGCTCACTGTGATTAAACAAATTAAATACAGGATATTGCCTGATTTTTAAAAAAATAATAATAAATAAATCTGGCTCATTTTTAGGCCAACTCTCACCTTAACTACTGCAATCTCCCTGTTGGGCTTCATTCCCATTTCAGTGTCTTATCTCATACTTTACCTCCATCCAAACCACAACTGCCAAACCAATCCATCTGTCCCTTCCTGGTGTGACCATGTGATGCTCCTATCCAGATCTCTTTGCCGGCTTCTCATCCTCTTCATTATTCAGTACAGATTCCAATAGGTGCAGTAGCAAGTGCTTCAGGAAGCCATTGTTGTTGTTGTTTTCTCGTCTCTGAAATTTATTTCTTTGGTTTTTCAGATTGAAATTTTACAGTCACATAACTCACATACAACTTAAAAACTAGATTCCATCTCTTGGGCTTCCCTCGTCTCCTTTGCGGGTCCTACTATCAATCATTTCCTCCTGCATCTTTTATAACAATCCGGATCTTTTATTTCTCCATTGTATCCAAAATTTACCATTAAACTACAAGTGATATTCCAATCCTACTAATGATTTTAACTGTTGGGGCTGGGTGTTCATCAGTATGCAGATGATACCCAGCTCTACCTCTCTTTCAAATCGGAACCAGTGAAGGCAGTGAAGGTCCTGTGTGAGTGCCTGGAGGCAGTTGGAGGATGGATGGCAGCTAACGGATTAAGGCTGAATCCTGACAAGACAGAATTACTGTTTTGAGGGGACAGGGGGCGGGCGGGTATGGAGGATTCCCTGGTCCTGAATTGGGTAACTGTGCCCGTGAAGGTGCAGGTGAACAGCCTGGAAGTCATTTTGGACTCACAGCTGTCCATGGAGGCACAGATTAATTCTGTGTCCAGGGCAACTGTCTACCAGCTCCATCTGTACGCAAGCTGAGGCTCTACCTGCCCGCGGATTGCCTCACAAGAGTAGTGTTAGCTCTGGTTGTTTCCCGCTTGGACTACTGCAATGCGCTCTGTGCAGGGCTACCTTTGAAGTTGACCTGGAAACTACAGCTAAACCAGAATGCGGCAACTAGACTGGTGACTGGGAGCAGCCATCGAGACCACATAACACCGGTCTTGAAAGACCTACATTGGCTCCCAGTACATTTCCGAGCACAATTCAAAGTGTTGGTGTTGACCTTTAAAGTCCTAAATGGCCTTGGTCCAGTATACCTGAAGGAGCATCTCCACCTCCATCGTTCTGCCTGGACACTGAGGTCCAGCTCCAAGGGCCTTCTGGTGGTTCCCTCACTGCGAGAAGCCAAGTTACAGGGAACCAGGCAGAGGGCCTTTTCAGTAGTGGCTCCTGCCCTGTGGAACGCCCTCCCATCATACGTCAAAGGAATAAACAATTATGTGACGTTTAGAAGACATCTGAAGGCAGTCCTGTTTAGGGTTGTTTTTAATGACTGATGTTTTAATGAATTTTTAATATTTTGTTGGAAGCCGCCTAGAGTGGCTGGGGAAACCCAGTCAGATAGGTGGGGTATAAATGAATTATTATTATTATTATTATTATTATTATTATTATTATTATTATTATTTCATCTTAGTCGTGTTTGACTCTCTGTGACCCCATGAACCAGAGCATGCCTTGGAGACTCTCACTTTCTTCTCAAAGCTTCTCCATTTTTATGTCCATGGAGATTTCTTGCCAAATACTGGAGTGGATTGCCAGTTCCTTCTCCAATTATTGTTTTACAATGGTCCTTAAGATAAGTTATAAATTTTCCCCATTCTTTATTAAACTTTTGATCTTCCTGATTTCTGATTCTTCCGGTCATTTTAGCCCTTTCGGCATAGTCCATCAACTTGATCTGCCATTAGAAAGCCACTGTTGCACAATTGGATGTTTTTTGTTTTTATTATTTTATTTTTACAAGATTTTACCTTCTGTAAGTGAATTCTGTGGGGCTTACTCCCAAGGAAGTAAGGTTAGAATTGCAGCCTGTATCATGCCAAATGCATGGCGCTTGTGCCGATGCTCTAATCAGCTTGTTTAAGATGCATGGGTTCATACCTGCTCCTAGGAAGCTTGGCTGGGGTCTTTGTTTGTGTTTCTCCAGTAGGCCTTCCTAGTCCCATCTCTTCTACTCAGGTGTTTGGCTGCAGGCCTCCAAGGCCATCCAAGCTTGACTTGCCCAGCCAGCTGCACATATTTTGTGCCCTTTAATTAAGTAGTAGAGATTCAAAGGGATTTGGCTCCTGCAGCCTCATGCTTTCCTGCCCCCGTGCTCCATTCTAGGGTGGATGTTAAATCGTGCAGAAACAGAGCGTGACCTCACTCTCGTGTCACTTGATCTGGCAGTAGCTGGTTTTTTTTTTGTGTGTAACTCATTTGGAAAGATTGATTGTTGGTTAATTACATTAATGAACTCACCCGACATAGGACGCGGACCAAAAAAAAGCTCAGCAGCCTCCTAAACAGCCATTAAGAATAAGACATTTATCTTTTCACCTGACTGTTGCGACTTCCTGCCGGGTGGCAGGGCATACAAAATGTTAATTCTGAAGGTTAAATGACATTGGGAAATAATCACGAACTGCTTACCTTTCCTCACCTCCTGCCCAGATGGCTCTTAGCACAGCAATCAAAGGGCATTTGGATGTAAGAGCTACTTGAAAGGTCTCCAGTAATATGAATCTGGTAGTTTCGGCTGGCACATGGTCACATCTATTCTAGCACAATTCCAGCTTTTCAGACCCAGTGTGGTTGAAATAACTCCTTTGTTAATAAAGGCTGATTCGCGTGATTTGTTGGAGATTGTGAAAATAAAGGGCTAAGTACACTGCTGGCTTGGGGGAAGCTTGCAAATGTGCTTGAGTTTTATAAGCCATTGCGGAGCTTAGTAACCGATCAAGAGCAATTGCAAGAAAACAGAAGGTTTGACGTTGGATAGTCCAACCAAGAGCTCAGGGCTAAGCTATATGCACATGTAAGGAAGGTCTCCAGCTCAGTGCTTGAGCATCTGTCTTCCATACAGAAGGTTCCAGGTTCAATGTTGAGCAGCTCCAGGCAGGCCTGGGATTTGCCCCCTATCTGAAACCCTGGAGAGCTGTTGCCAATCAGTGGAGACAATACAAAACCAAGTGGGCCAATGGGTCAAGCTTAGTAGAAGGCAACTTCCCGTCTTCCTATATAAGAGGAAGGGGTCCCAGTTCTTGGGGAGATTCAACAGTTCACATGCAATTGCTGTCTCCTGAAAGTAGCCCTTGAACCAATTTTGCTAGCAATGCTGCCATGTTGTTTTGAGCAGAGCTGGAAGGGGCTTGGATAAAGTTTTATATGCAGAACTTTTGATTCATTGGTTTGTGTACCTTCACTTGCCAGCTATAAGCCAATCAGTCCTGTGCTCTAGTACCTCCTCAATCCTTTGGTGTGGTAGCACTTACCCTTTGGGACTCCCTCCCATTTCATATCAGACAGGTGCCATCTCTATTGTCTATTTGGCATCTATTGAAGATCTTTTTCTTTTTAAAATATTTTTTATTAATTTTTAACATATCATTTTCAACAATTGTTAAACATACTTTTATATCTTATACAAGTTTTTTGACTTCCATCAATCACATCTGAAAATTTTCCAATCCTTTCTCTTAATATACATTTCTTATTTTCACTATTACATTTAAATCTCATAACTAATGTCTCTCTTCTTTCTCTTCTTTGCAGTATTTCATATATTTCTCCTTACAAAACGTCTTGTAGTCCTACTAGCGTAATTTGTTGATTACCGTTGCTCCTCAAATAATTCGTATATTTCTTCCAATCTTCTGTAAATCTCTGGTCCCACAGGTTTCAAATCCTCCCTGTCATTTTATCCAATTCTGCGTAGTCCATCAATTTTGCCTGCCATTCTTCTTTCGTCAGTATTTCTTCTTGCTTCCATTCTGAGCCAACAATACTCTTGCTGCTGTTGTTGCACATAAGAACAATTTTACATCCTGTCTATTAATATCCTCACCTATAATGCCAAGTGAAAATGCTTCTGGTTTTTAAAAGAAATGTATATTTCAATATCTTTTTCATCTCATTATATATCATTTCCCAGAATACTGAAGATCTTTTTCAACTAGCCTTTAAGTGGAGACGTTCATTCCAATCAGTGTCTGTATTGGATTTGAAATTGTTTTTATTTTTTTTACATCGGAAGTTGTTTTTAATTGGTTTTGTACATAGAAATTGTTTTTAATACTTTGTATAGAGGGAATTGTTATTTCTTTGTATATACGGAATTGTTGTTTCTACATTTAGCTTTGTTTTTATTGTCGATGGGTTTATTGTGAAATTTGCTTTGGGGTTATTTTATGGGAAACAATTTGTAAATGGAACAAAATTAATAAATAAATTTAGTTCCATGGAAATGCTGTTTTGAGCCTGAAACAGGGCTGCCCCTGTGATTGGGCAGAGCACGGCAACCACCTTAGACTTCAGTTGAGTGGTGAGTTATTGTGAGTTATAGGACAGAGCTTTGTATACTACACAGCAAGCCCTTTCCCCTTTAGGGTTGGTCTTTGTGGGATGGGACTGCCATCTTGTCCTTTGCCTCAGGCAGCAAAATGTCTTGGATTAGCCCTTAAGGTAAAGGTAAAGGTACCCCTGCCCGTACGGGCCAGTCTTGCCAGACTCTGGGGTTGTGCGCCCATCTCACTCAAGAGGCCAGGGGCCAGCGCTGTCCGGAGACACTTCCGGGTCACGTGGCCAGCGTGACATCGCTGCTCTGGCGAGCCAGAGCCGCACACGGAAACGCCGTTTACCTTCCCGCTGGTAAGCGGTCCCTATTTATCTACTTGCACCCGGAGGTGCTTTTGAACTGCTAGGTTGGCAGGCGCTGGGACCGAGCAGCGGGAGCGCACCCCGCCGCAGGGATTCGAACCGCCGACCTTTCGATCGGCAAGTCCTAGGCGCTGAGGCTTTAACCCACAGCGCCACCTGCGTCCCATCAGGTGACGATTAGCCCTACCAGCTAACAATTGGAAGATTGCGTGATAAGAAGTTTTGTGGTTGGTTCACAAGATTCCTGACAATTGGACTCATTAGTGCCTTTGACAAGTCTTATAAATTCATGTTTTGTGTATGTAGAGGCAGGGCTTTTTCCCCATCCAGACCTCATTGGAGCTCAGCTCTGTCACTTCTCAGGTGGGCACCACTGCCATTCTAAGAGAACAAGAGAGAAGCTCATGGTGAGCTCCATCACCTCTTTTTCTAGAAAAATAGCACTGTGTAGAGGGATAATAATAATAATAATAATAATAATAATAATAATAATAATATATTTATTTATACCCCACCCTCCCTGGCCAGAGCCAGGCTCTGGGCGGCCAACACCAGTAAAATTACAATAAAAATATAGTAAGGGGGAAAAAAACCAATTTAAAATGGGTGGCGCTGTAGGTTAAACCACAGAGCCTAGGACTTGCTGATCAGAAGGTCGGCGGTTCGAATCCCCGCAACGGGGTGAGCTCCCATTGCTCGGTCCCTGCTCCTGCCAACCTAGCAGTTCGAAAGCACGTCAAAGTGCAAGTAGATAAATAGGTACCGCTTCAGCGGGAAGGTAAACAGCGTTTCCGTACGCTGCTCTGGTTCGCCAGAAGCAGCTTAGTCATGCTGGCCACATGACCCAGAAGCTGTACGCCGGCTCCCTCGGCCCATAAAGCGAGATGAGCACCGCAACCCCAGAGTCGGCCACGACTGGACCTAATGGTCAGGAGTCCCTTTACCTTTTAAAATACAATTTAAAATACAGCCTCATTGTAAAAGTAGCCCATAGATCAAAACCATAAGGGGAGGGAAACATAAGAGTCAGACTGAGTCCAAACCAAAGGCCAGGAGGAACAACTCTGTCTTGCAGGCCCTGTGGAAAGATGTCAAGTCCCGCAGGGCCCTGGTCTCTTGTGACAGAGCGTTCCACCAAGTCGGGGCCAGTACTGAAAAGGCCCTGGCCCTAGTTGAGACCAATCTAACCACCTTGCGACTTGCGACCTCCAAAGTGTTGTCATTTGTGGACCTTAAGGTCCTCCGCAGGGCATACCAGGAGAGGCGGTCCCGTAGGTACGTGGGTCCTAGGCCACATAGGGCTTTAAAGGTCAAAACAGCACCTAAAATTTGACCTTGTACTCCACCGGGAGCCTGTGCAGTTGGTAAAGCACTGGATGAATGTGATCCCTGAGTCAAATGTTCCCATGTTAGCACAAATGGCATCAAAACAACAACACAAGGGGTGGGTAAATCCATCATTTTCGATTTCAATCAGATTCTCATTTTCCCAGTCTCCACATTTCTACACCGGCTGCCTTTTTTTCTTTCTTTTTTAACATGTTCGTGAAAATTCATCAACATATTTTCCCTGATGTACACATTTTTTTTTGTATGCGATTTTGGCTAATGCACACGTATTCCCTCTTGGGACACCTTCTGAGGGTCCCCCGTCGTTGGTGCGCAAAGCCAGAGGCAAAAATTGACAAAGTGACAAATGTAATTTTTATACAGTGGTACCTCGGGTTAAGTATATAATTCGTTCCAGAGGTCCGTACTCAACCTGAAACTGTTCTTAACCTGAAGCACCACTTTAGCTAATGGGGCCTCCTGCTGCTGCCGCGCTGCCGGAGCACGATTTCTGTTCTCATCCTAAAGCAAAGTTCTTAACATGAAGGACTATTTCTGGGTTAGCGGAGTCTGTAACCTGAAGCGTATGTAACCCGAGGTACCACTGTATTTGTACAATAGGCTTCTTTCTATGCACACTCACACACCTTTCTCTGTCCTCCATCCAGACAACCTAAAAGCAGAGCTCAGTGACACCTTCCAAGCAGGAAAATGCAGCCAGGAGGCAAGGCAGGGCCAGGGAGGGGTGTGGCTTGGGGAAAATTTTGAGGGCCAGGTTGAGAGCCCCGAAGGGCTGTATTTGGCCCCCAGGCCCAAGGTTCCCCACCCCTGTGGTAGATCACAAGGAAATACCTCTGCCCTCTTTATCAACCCTTCTTATAGAAACGGCCTTTACGGTTTCCTTCTAGGCATATCCTGCTCCCTCACAACTTCTTTACAAAGGTCTTGTTTCTTGTCCCTTCATCCTCTCCAACGCTTTCCCGCCCCCACAACCTTTCCAATTAGTTTTCAAATCCCTGGCCGTTATTCAATTGATTGTGTTGAAGGGATGGAAGCTTCTGAAATATATCTTCCACCACACGAGGCAGGAGAATAGAATTTTCTTACCCTTTATCCCTGACCTTTCTCTGGTCTCTCATCTTTCTCATATCCTCCAGGTCTCTGAAGTGAAAAAAAGAAGAAGAAAAAAGCAGAGGGCCAAAGCGATAATTAGCCAGCACTTTTGCTGTAATTACTGTGTTAGCATCTCTGGAGGGCCATGAAAGAGAGCACTGTCCCTTTAACAGGACGATTTGATAATCCTCTTAACAATTTTCACTTTTTTGGGGGGGAGGGGTGGTTTTTTTTTGGGGGGGGGATAATATTTCACAGGAATTTTAACTTTGTGAAACGCGCCTAAAGGGAGGCTTAAGCAATAATGCAAAGATTATGGAAATGACTCTCATCTGAGCACGACGCAAGGACCCGGCAAAAAGCCAAGACGGCTTCAGAACAGTGTCACCCCCATTAGGAGCGCCGTTCAAATGTTTATTCATCGAGCAGTAAATGTTTATTGTAATGCGCTTTATTGGGACATAAATTAAAGAAGCATGATTACGGGCATAGAGAACGTTAGAGCAATGTTTGTTTACCAAGGCAGAAGGTGAGAATGGGAGCAGGCTGGGAAAGGAAGGGGGTTGGGCTATTGCTACCTGTGATTTGGCAGGTGTAGGAATGAAGGGAGGAAGGCTTTGCAAAGTGATGAGCACCCAGTCTCTAGATCTCTTTATGCATTTCACCAAGACTGGCAAAATGTGGTCGTAATGATGGCCTGTAGCTGAGCACAGCCTCATCTAAGGACAGACAGATCAATCTAAATCCGTCCCCTTTCATTTTCACTGCACTCAATCTTTGCCGGGTCCGCAACTGTATAATAAAATTTGCGTTGCGTTCTGCCGGCACTCAATCATAGGTCCATTTTGTTCAGAAAGAATGGCTTAAAAGCTCGCGTTTCAACTGTACCCCTTATTATATGCATTACTGGGCATGTTTCTGTATGCATTTCCCCAATGGCTGTGTTTTCTAGGGCTTTTCAGTGTGCTTTCCCCATAAAAAAATATGCATTTGATGTGCCTTTTAACCCCAAAAGAGCTGTGTGCTCTATTTTTGCGCACTGAAAGTGCATTGCAAAATCTGGAAAAGTGTGGAGATTAAAGGTGGAGGCAAGCCTTCCTCTTGGTCCTCCTTTTACAATGCTTGGTGTCCTCCCTTTTGCAATACTCTCAATAGGGTCTGATTGCTGTGAGGCTCAATGTAATAATAATAATAATAATAATAATAATAATAATAATAATAATAATAATAAATTTTACTTATACCCCGCCCTCCTCAGCCAAGACCGGGCTCAGAGTGGCTAACAACAAATATAAAAACAATTGATTGAAATACAGCTTAAAAAACAAGATTAAAATACAACATTAAAATGCAGCCTCCTGTTAGAAAGAAATCAGATCCCGCAGGGCCCTGGTTTCATGAGACAGAGCGTTCCACCAGGCCGCAGCCAGTGTTGAGAAGGCCCTGGCTCTGGCTGAGGCTAATCTGACTTCCTTAGGGCCCGGGACCTCTAGGGTGTTGCTATTGATGGACCTTGTATTCTGTGGGGCATATTGGGAGAGGCGGTCCCGTAGGTACGAGGGTCCTAGGCTGTGAATGGCTTTAAAGGTCCTAGTGTTTCCTGTTAGCCTTCATGGGGCTCAGGAAGGTGTCTGGCTGTGCCAACTGCTGATGCCAGGACAGGACTAGACCCAACATAAATTCCCCAGTGGACCATGGTTGACCCTCTCCCCTTTCCTGCTCTATGCTCTGTGTGTGGAGAACTCTTTGCAGCTCCTTGACTTAAGCTGAACTTGTCAACATACTGTTGATGATACTTCTATATATTCTTAAGTGGGTGCAGATCAATTCCTATTAACGATTAAGATCCCTGTAGAACTG
The DNA here is from genome assembly GCF_964106915.1 of Podarcis gaigeae. NCBI lineage: Eukaryota > Metazoa > Chordata > Lepidosauria > Squamata > Lacertidae > Podarcis > Podarcis gaigeae. Next base: position 104,629,457 of record NC_139679.1, read on the forward strand.
CATTAAGCCACATCCCTCATAGGGATCAGGAATCCCCCTAACAGAACTAGTGGAGTCATAACAAATGGATGTGCTATGAGATACAGGGAGTACCAAATTACCCTATTTGTCATGTTAATATTCACGCTCTCCACCTCAAAGCATTTGTCATCCTCTCTGAAGAAGCTTCTTACTCTGTGGATTTCTCCTTTTGGTCTTGCTCCTATAAAATCCACTGCCCCAGATAATTTGACAAAGCAAGATGGTGGTGATGAGCAAGGCCAGTCAACATTTGCTACTGAACTTCCATAGGGTGCTGTGAAAGCCCTTAGGGCTGAGGAGTGAGGCACAAATGCTTTAAATAAATAAAGGCGGGTACCTGAGCTGTATTAACTCTCACCACCTACAGACCCATAGAAATGAGGCATCTTTTATACGAGCTACCTCTTTGATGCAGGTCACTGGTAGAGCCCATATTTTGCTTGTACCAGATTCCATCCTAGTTTCAATATGTGGCAACTCTAGATAAACGATCTCAGGTTGCAAGCCTGGGTGAACTCTGTGCAGCTTGTCTTGAATAACATATATGGGCTGCATTTCTTTAGCTTTCCCTATAAGTTGTGTTGTTTCACCACAGTGTGTAATGTAGCTTTTGGCAGAAGACGAACTGCTGTGAAATGGAAACAGTGCTGCATGTGACAAATGCAGGATAGAGTGGGAAAATGACGCCTTCTTACACCCCTACCCAAGGCAGTGCGATGTAGTGGTTAGAGTGTTGGACTAAGACCTGGGAGGCCAGTCAGAAAGACGTTTTCTGCCTTGAATGAGCTATCCCTCAGACCAGGCACCTCCTTCCCACTTCTCAAATGGGAGAAAGAGATCCTGTGGCAACAGTCTGGAACGGAGAGATCTATAAGAGGACAGCAATCTAACGTTTGATTGTTTTATCGTGGCACTATATAAAAAGGTAAAGGTACCCCTGACCATTAGGTCCAGTCGTGACCGACTCTGGGGTTGTGGCGCTCATCTCGCTTTATTGGCCGAGGGAGCCAGCGTACAGCTTCCAGGTCATGTGGCCAGCATGACTAAGCCGCTTCTGGCGAACCAGAGCAGCACACGGAAATGCCGTTTACCTTCCCGCTGGAGCGGTACCTATTTATCTACTTGCACTTTGATGTGCTTTCGAACTGCTAGGTTGGCAGGAGCAGGGACTGAGCAACAGGAGCTCACCCCGCCATGGGGATTCAAACCGCCAACCTTCTGATCAGCAAGTCCTAGGCTCTGTGGTTTTAACCCACAGCAAGCATATATAATCAAAGTGGGATATTGTGAGATGCATGAGCATTACATGTTATTTGCTTCTGCGTCAGTCATTGGCTGGAAGCCCCCCCCCCCCCCGAGTTCCTGGAGAAAAACCCTTGAATGAAAACCTATAAAAGCAGAGCAAAATTTAGTGTTGGCTGGAGAGACTTTTTCAGTGATTCCTTCCTCTTTGGGCAAGGCTGTCATGCATTGAATTGGGTGAGTGTGATTATGTGCCTTTCCACAAATGGGCCTTGCTGGATGGGAAACAATTGGAACATAGATAAAGTCCCCTCCTTAATAGGTTTGCCAAATGGGGAGGCAAATTATAAAGTGGCAGTAGAAAGTTTGCCTTTCCCAGATGCTTCTGCGTGGCACCCATAGCGCCACTCTGCTGCTTTTGCCCCGAGTTTCCTCCTGAAAGCAAAAGAAAAAAGGGAACCACTTGAGATGTAATTGCCTCTCGCTGCGTCCGCTTGGTTCTATTACACAAACAGTAGGGAGAATTCGGCTTATTATATACGTTCTGTTCATAACCTTAAAAAGCAAGGAACAAACAAAAGCAAACCCCAGGATCCCTGCAATCAAATACCTGCTGTTTATACTGATGGAGGGTACACTGATTCAAAAACAGATGGGGCAGGGGAATATCGCACCGAACCCCATTAGTGGTTTGAAAAGAATAGATGGATTTTGTTACACCGCACTGCATTCTATAAAAGCCTAATATGAATAGTAAAGGTGAGCAAACCATGGAAATGTCCTCGCAGGTTCTTAGTAGTCCATATGCCAAGGTAAATGTTTTGCCATATAAGCAGTAAAAATTGGCAGAATGTTTTCATTTCTCGTTTTAGTGCCACCCACGGGGAGACATCTTGAGCCAACAAAATGTTATTATTACCTGCTGCATAAATTAGTATATTCCATGCCTCTTATCTCCATAAGGTTAAGCCTAAGGCTTTTTGCAGTGTTTTTGTTGGTGGCTGTATAGGCTGGATCAGGCATTGTGTGTGTGTGCCTGCACACACATGCATGTGTGTGCTAGCGTGCATTTTTAAAATACACATGTGCACACGAAACATTCCCCAGATGTGGTGTTGCAATACAATTACTGCAAAGAGAAAATATGATTCTTCTTGCATAAATTAGGCAAGTTAAATAAATATCTGCTAAATTTATTCTGGATATTCTATTTTGTCTAATTATTCTGTTCTTTAGGTGAAAGGCCAAAACATTATACAGGGCATTATTTGTTGTTGGTTTTTGGGGGAGGTCGGACCTTAGTTCAAATTTCAATACAAATACAGGTTTATGCTTATATTAAAAGATGACAGGAAGATTTTATAAAGAGCATTTTATGGTTTAGCACAGCAGCTTGTAACATTCTGAATGAGGAACAAAAAAATTCGAAGATCATTTAGATGAACTCGAATTGAAACCTATGGTATATAAATTTTATGTATGTTAATAAATAAATAAAATGCCAGCTGAATGTGAAGAGAGGAACATGAACTGGAATTAGCTCCTCTCTCTTTTTTCGACAAGTTCAACTTTTTACAGTGAACTTTCTCAGTTTTCAGACTTTATACCACCAGAATAGTTGGCGGTAGATGTGTCAGACACTCCAAGCAATGCTGCATGTTTCCTTGTGAGGGATATGGATTTGGAAGCAGGATTCACTACAGCTTCATGTGCTAGAGAGAAAGGTCCATTGGATCACTCAACCTACCCGCCACAATACAGGAAGGAAATAGGGCTTCTCTCTAGTTTGTCTAAAAATGGGGCAGGGAAGGGGATCAGGTGCAAACTACGGAGAATATGAGTTACATAGGAGCCGTATCCAACAAAGTCATTTTGTTAGCACATAGATTTCTGCCCTGCACAACAGGGCTTCCTCTCCTTCTCCTCGCTCTGTGACCACCTGTGCCCTCTCAAATTGGTCCTGGGGGATTCCCTCAACCCCCCCCCCCAGGGTTGCAGGGAAAGGTAAAGTCCCATTGTGCAGGTAGAGTCCATTGTGCTAACATGCCGACTTCATTGAGTACAACTTTCAGGTTGAAGGCTATATGCCAAACATCTGAGAGAGGAATATGCAATCTGTGATGATGAGGTATGAGTAAATCCATATGGCCATATTGCTATATGAGTGGAAACACTTCCTCAGAAATTGCCCCAGGATCTCGAGTTAAACAGTTGACAAAGTGTTGAACGTGGCATCAAATTTAAAATGGCCGACAAGATGATCTTGGAAAGTTACCTCGGGCCAAGGAATGCGAAATGGAGCTCAAATTTCCTCTTGGGAGTTTCACATGTGACTAACGTTGCGTTCCTGCATAAAGTTAAGCTACTTGAATCCCTTTGACTTCAACAGCATGGCTGCCACTTAAACACTGTGCCGTGTGGCAGCCTAACTACCAGAAGAAAACGCACCATTTTGCTATAAACAGGGCAAATTGCAGACTGAGCCTTGTGGTTCTCCATGTGTCACTGAACTACAGCTTCCATTATCCTTGGCCATTTGCCATGCTAACAGAGGCTTATGGGAGTTATAGTTCAGGTACATCCGAAGAGCACCACAAGTTAGCCACTGAAGGTTCCCTTGGAAATTTCCAGTTCTGCTGGTACTTTCACACCATCTTTGTATCGTCTATTTTTCTTCAAGAAACCCTTAATTTCCTAGTAAGTGTGTAGATGAGGGCCCAGTGGTACCAAAGAGTGTTTTTAAGCTTGCGTTGTGGTTTTGAGCAATATATCATCAGGGCAATGATGCTGGGATGATGTATTGCACTAATACCTCATAAGAGCACTATCGCGCTCGTGATATATTAGTATAATACACTATCAGAACACTATCTCTGATGTATTACTCAAAAGAACCATTTTTAACCGAAAAGGAAGGAGAGGAGAGCATCTTAGCTCCCACCAGAAACTATGGACAGCAACAATAAAGGGGAAAAATAATAAATTGTTGGGTCCTCGGCTTGTAAGGTATCTTGAAAGAGCCAGGAGAGTTGTTTAGAGCACTCGGTGCTATTCTAGCTTTAAATTCCTTCTGATGAAGTGGACTATAGTCACCCAAAACTTATGCCGTAATGAATTTGTTAGTTTTGGAGGTGGCACAAGACTATTTAATTACATGTACTGTATTTCAGTTCCCTTTATTTCGTCCTATTTATGACTTCCTGTAAGACACTGTGGAGCAATTTATTTATTTTGTATGCCACCTTTCATCTGAATATCAAGGAGAGGGTTGCAACAGTGTGGTGTAGTGTAGAGCCAGTGTGGTGTAGTGGTTAAGAGTGATAGACTCGTAATCTGGTGAACCGGGTTCGCTTCCCCGCTCCTCCACATGCAGCTGCTGGGTGACCTTGGGCTGGTCACACTTCTCTGAAATCTCTGAGCCCCACTCACCTCACAGAGTGTTTGTTGTGGGGGAGGAAGGGAAAAGGAGAATGTTAGCCACCTTGAGACTCCTTAAGGGGAGTGATAAAGCGGGATATCAAATCCAAACTCTTCAAATCCAAACATAAAAATACAAAATGAAAACACAAAATACACAACAACACAAAAACAAACCAACAACCCCCCCAAACTTATTTTAAAGGCCATAAAATGTAAATCAGCCCAAGGCCCGCTAACTGAGATAGGTTTTTGAAGAGACATGTATGGGGAGAACATTCAGTGAGCCGCTCCAGAAAAGGCCTGTTATTGTGTTGCCACCCTCCAGATCCCTCATGGAGGCGGGCCTCAGAGAATGACCTCAGGGTCCAAGTAGATTCATATGAATACAGGTGGTGCTTAAGGTATTGCGGTCCTGAACCGTTTAAAGCTTTATAGGTCAAAACCAGCACTTTAAATTGGGCCAGGAAACTAATTAGCAGCCAGTGCAGTTGGGCCAAGATTGGTGTAATATGTTCACCGTCTTGCCTCAGTGAGTAACCTGGCTGCTGAATGCTGCTGAATTCTGCTGCTGAAGTCTCTGAACCATCTTCAGAGGTTGCCTCACGTGTTACACATAACAGTAATCTAACCTAGAGGTTACCAGAGCACAGATGGCAAAAGTTAGGTTATCCAACTCCAGATAGGGGCACAGCTGGGCCACCAGCCAAAGCTGACAGGAGGCACTCAGCACCACTGAAGCCACCTGAGCCTCAAGCAACAGCAAAGGAACAAGAAGTACCCCCAGGCTATGCAACCCCATCAAGAGCAGTCAACCTCCCATACATCCTATCTAGGAAGCTATCCACAAACAGTGCTTCAGTCTTATCTTCATTGCACCTCAGTTTCTTGGCTCTTATCCAGTCCATTACCAAGGCAAGACAACGTTCCAGCACATCCACTGCCTCACTTGCAGATGTAAAGGAGAAGCAGAGATATGTGTCACCAACATATTGCTGACAACATACTCCAAACCTATAGATAAGCCCACTCTGCAGTTTCATAAAACAATTTTGTATATAAAAACAGTTGAATGAAAGTTCTGCTAACTCACTCACCTAAATATTCTCCCCGTTGCCTCAGACATCTGTCTTGCAGCAAATTTTTCAGGAGTTTCACACACACATGCACAGATGCACTTCTTCCAAATGTGCAGGAAGACCAGAATGGTCACCCCTACTGAATTTCAGATGTTGAGGGCAAATAGAGGAAGTCTTCGTCTCCCTACTTATGAATTCCCAGAGATTTTGGCTGGCTGCTATTGGAAACTGTGCCGAATGGGGTAGATTGTTGCTTATTTCAGCTTTTACCCTGGTGCCCTCCAGCAATTTTGGACTGCATGCTGGCTGAGTGCTGATGGGCACTGTAGTCTTTACCAGCTGAAGCGCACCAGGTTTGGAAGGGCCCATCTATTCTTAAGTTCTTAGAGCCTCCTTAAGCTCTAGTCCACCCTGTATTATATATGCTGTCCTCCTTCCTTAAATATGTTTGTAGACATCCAGGTTGAGAAATGGGTTACACTTGTCACTCTCAAAGACTTGACAGTCAGTTGTGTGATATCCTGTCATTTCAAATAGATGTGAAAGTTAGATTGACATATCCTAATAATTCCACAGAGCTTCTCAACTTTCTCACATGTACTGTGGAGTTTCTCTCTCCTTTCTGATCCTTCTCTTTTCTCCCCCCTGAGGACTTCTTGCAAGGAGTTAAAGAACAGGTTCACTGCTTTCTACAGGAAAAAATTGAATGCCATGGGAGTCACTGTTTAATAAAGGAATCACAGTGAAAACATCTTGGAATATATCTGTCTGTTTCGACCAGAAGCTGATGATCAACATTCATTTGTGTGTTTGATTTTGTTTCAATTTTTGCAGCATGTTCATGTTCACGTGCTTCCAAGGAAGGCTGGAGACTTCAGCAGAAATGATGACATCTATCATGAGGTATGTCTGAGCTTAAATATTTGAATATTACCATTTGAAAGTGGTTGTTGTGGCCTTAACTGAATGTGAAAGGTCCCTACCAGTGCAATTTTTGAATGTACCATATTTTCATTGCAAAACATGGAGGTGGTTGGGCTATTGATTTTCACAGGTGTCTGATTGCAACCTAGTGGTCTACATGTTGAAATGGATGCTTGTTGCTAAGTATGAAGCACAAAGAGGGATGCAATGTTGATCCGTTGTGTTGCATTTGGGGTGTGTGTGAAAAAGGGGATTTTCATCAAGCTGTTTCCTGAAAACTCTCCAACCTGTACATTTTAAATCCTAGTTTGCTCCAGCCCCCGTGTTTTGTTGTGTGGCATGAGACTGTGGTGGAATCAGTCTTCATTTTTTCCTAAATGTGATTTTCCCTATCGTGCAGTTAATCCGATTTGGTTATGAGATCTAAGAGGGTCAGATGGGCTTTGCACTTTAAGTCCTAGGAACAATTGTCCCTGCATAATCATTTGACACTTTGGTGACTCTGGATCTAAAATTAGGGATGACCATCTGTAGATAACTGAACTTTAGTCACAGTCTATGGTGCAACTATTTGCTCACAAGATTTCCTATGAACTGTGTCCCATTGCTAATTCATGCACATTCTGGAAAGGCAAAATATGGCTGCTGACCTTACTCTTTCCTTAAGAGAGGACCTTCAACGTACCCATTGTTGTTGATGTTTAGTCGGATACGACTCTTCGTGACCCCATGGACCAGAGCACGCCAGGCACTCCTGTCTTCCACTGCCTCCCACAGTTTGGTCAAACTCATGCTGGTAGCTTCGAGAACACTATCCAACCATCTCATCCTCTGTCATCCGCTTCTCCTTGTGCCCTCCATCTTTCCCAACATCAGAGTCTTTTCCAGGGAGTCTTCTCTTCTCATGAGGTGGCCAAAGTATTGGAGCCTCAGCTTCACAATCTGACCCATACACCCACACATGTGCCATGGCTGACCTTATATCTCAAATATTTCCTACCTATGAAGTTTCTACTGTTTGGCAATTACTCCTTTATTATAAAGCCAGCTACCCACGAAGGATTCACATTGCATATCAGAATGCCTGGCTGAGTATCTGAACAAATAAATGTTTCTTCCAAGGATATTGAAACGGATCAATCCTGGTCTACACAAACTATCGGGAGCAACGCAAACACCATGACGATTTTGCGGTCAGAATGGATCACGGCATCAAAGAAGGCCAAGTACAAACCCAAGGCCGAATGTCATTACTATTGCTGAGCTTTCTCGCATTATACATGGAAGAAAAGCTCATCTCTTTCCAAGTATGAATTATTCAGTGTAAAACTTTTAAACCGGCAATGGTATTCAGCATGCGACGTCCTCCTCTTCCCTTCTGACATTCAGAGACACAGCAAGAAAATCACTTAGGGAAAGTTATTTTGACTTAGCGATCTCATTCAGTGCATTATGCTAAATCATTTTGGCAGCACAGGAATACCTATTAGGAATCATTTTCAATTTTGGGGGGATGGAGGAAGTGGCTGGGCATAAGACTTAGCAGCTTTCCGGCTTCGATTTCAGTCAAGCTGAACTGGTGAACAGAAGCGCATTCATAAGCTGATTTCCAAACACTCCGAAAATTTCAGCTGCCGGTAACATAGCTTGCTTGAGCTTTGACTGTCACACATCGCTAGCTCTTAAGCCGACCCGCCTTTGGGAAGCAGCAAAGACTGGGGGAGGGAAACAGGAATGCAGATTCTTTCATTTCAGCCTCCCACAATGGGTTCTGAATACCTGAACAGTTTCTAGTTACTACTGAATCTTGGCTTTCATAATGTTACGGCTTTGTAAAAAAATACAGAGATTTGTAGACTATCAATACTAAGGCTACTGAACCTTCACGGAAGACATGCAAATATGCCCACAAGCTGTTTCTCAAATCGCTTGGAGCCAAGAAAGGATGGTATCACATTGGGAAGACTTCTTTAAGACATAGTCAATACGTTTGTTATTGTTGACGATGTTAAACAAAGGGGGATATACAGTGAATGCTTAACTAGCCCATTTTAAGTTACCATGCATTGTTTTCATATGGTGTTCCATAAACTCACTCGAGTGAGATCTTTGTTGAACTTCTACAGCGGACCTTGCATCTGGGCCCTCTTGTTAGTTTCTCTCTGAAAGGGATATTGCATCTTTTAATTTTTTTTTAAGAAAGAAACTCAACTCCACATTTCATATCATTCTGAACAGAAGGATGTATCCAATTGTGTGCCTTTCCTCACGAAAGGCTCTTTACTCTAGTCAAGGCTTCTGTGAAGAAAAGGAAGAAAAAGGTGATTTTTGTGATTCCCCCCTTTCTCCAACAGCCTGGACTTTGCAATTTTTCAAGAGGCTGTGAGCACACTATACCTTTCAAACACATTTGAAATGAATTCTTTCCCTCAAAGAATTCCGGGCATTTTACCCTTCACAGAGTTACAAATCCTAGTAACTCTTAACAAACTGCAGTAACCAGAATTCTTTGAGGGAAACAAGGCACTTCAAATGTGCTTTATAAGTCTAGTATGTACACAACCATTCCAAAGGGTCTCCCGACCTCCTGGGGCAGACTTTGATCAAGAGGTGCAGAGCAAAGGGAGAATCACATAAAAACTGGCTTCCTTCCTCCTTCTGGAAACTTCCGCTGGATTAAAGAGCCTTCCTAGCAGAGGGAAACCAGTTGGATACAACCCAGAGATCTTATATAAAGTTTGTGTTAAAAAAGAGAGAGAGACAAAGTTTAGAAATTGATTTCTATGGGAAGGCATGCATCCATAAATTTAAAAGAAAGCTAGATGCCTGTGGGATCCAAATAAATCTGTTCCACAATGATGTAAGCTGTTCTCACCTCAATCCAGAATTCTGTGTGGTAGTTACATCCAGGGCCATGTGCAAATGGGCCTCTTGGAAGTCTCCACCATATTTGTGAGCAAAGAAATAGGCGGTGGGGAGGACTATTTCACTGAATTCCTCCCAACAGTTTCTCAGCGATAGGATTCCTTGTTGGTAGGGGCACTAGCAGTTTCTTTCTTAAGTTGATGCTGTTGTTGCTGCATATGTGTGTTGGTTTCTGCTTCCTTCACTGTGCAGCGAAGTGCTTGTCACGGGACAATGTTTTGCATTCCACAGTCAGAGTACTGTTGGGTTTCCCACGGGAATGGGAGACTGGTTTCCTGTTTTTCACTGCTCTCTCGGTGTTCTGTGCTGGCAGCCTGGCTGCCATTTTGCATTCTTTACAACATCCTGGGCTGAGTGTCATTCCAGGACAGCAGAGGGCAGAGGTGATGGGTTATGTGGGGTGGAGTGGAGGTGTTTGTTGCAGATAAATGGTGGAGAATATCTGGAGAACATTTTGGCCTCTTTTTTTTTTATTACCAAGGAGGGTGGAGAAAAAAAAATAAATCTCAGACATTTTCTCAGCAAACCACGGCAACCCATGTCTCCAGAGGAATTATGGCTCAGCTCTACATCTTTCACTTTAGGGAACTTGCCTGCTTGCTTTAGCTTTATCATCTCAATTGTGTCAAACCATTTCCATGAGAATACTTGAGTGTGATTCATTTCCATGTTATTATCATTTCTATTCATTAATACTCAGTACAGTACTTCCATTCGTATGCTTAAAACAACAACCCAACAGCTGATTTTTTTGTAGTTTTGGATCCTGTGCTCTTGGGAGCGTTCCCGAAACACATATTTCCCGTTACTGCAGTTGACTAAGGTCATCTTAGGGTTACTGTATAAGTGCTATAAGTGGAAGTTGTTTCTCTCCAATGCCTGTGGATTCTCCCAGCGAATCTGAAGAATTTTTCACCTGATTGTGCAGCCGTGCTTCCTTTCTGAGGCTATTGCTGCCTAGAAGCCCTCTGTAAATCCCTCTCTTCTTCCATTCTTTGCCATGCCTCATTTTTTAAAATATATTTTTTAAAAAAAACAACAGGGCATAGATATACATATTCAACTGACGGCCCCTTCCGCAGCTCATGTGCACATGAAAGGAAGCAGAAACCTTATATTTTCAGACGGAGGTGTTCGGCGCAGAAAAGGGTTCAAAAGCTCATCTGCTTCTCTGAGCTGTATCCAAATTATGTGTGCTGCCTGAATCTGAAAATGGAATCAGCTGGAAATGTGCCTTTTTGATGAGATGCTTTGTGAGCTCTTGCAGGCCTAAGCTGTAAATACGGTGAGATGATCCTTTCGCACAGTATTTTGCCACTGCCTGAATTGGTAATGTATTGGGAACTTCATATCCTGGTACTTTGGAATATATTGGTGTCATAACAGTATCCGGTATTTTAATGCACTTTTGAGATGGATTCTACTTTCAGAGAGAGCACCCATCAGCTTCTCAGTGGGCCATGAGCATCATCTTGCTGTGCTGTGGCAGCAGGATCCGTGAGAAGCCTTACTGGAAGCATAGCAGTAATGTGCCTTCTGCCATGCTCCTTATTTGCACCCAGCTGCCATCATTCTGCACAGGCATGTGCTACATTCTTTATATTCATCTATTGAAATCTTTCTAACCTGTGCGAGATCATCTCAGCAAAGGCTACAATAACAAAAGAAGCCCGGAACACCTAAAGTTGTAAAACATAACAATCCATAATATACATGTCCAGCATCCAATCTTAAATACCCAGCACCAGCAAACAGAAAATTGTCTACTTATGAGCAAAGCTCAACATGTCCCAGATTCCTGTGTAAACAACCAGGGTTCAACTGGGTGTCATTCAGCTTAAATGTTGAGCACTAGCAAACAGCACAAAGATATCACATGCTTGTGAACTGCCTTCAACATGGCCCAAATGTCAGAGCAAGAAGCCAAGTTTTAAGTTGATGCTGAAAAATAGCCAATCTCGGTGCCCCAGAGCAGAAGGTATTCCATAACCATTGTTTGGACAGGCTGCATTTCAGGGGTAGAGCATCTGCTTTAGAAATGCAGAAGGTTCCAGATTCAAACCCTTGCATCTTCAGGTGTGGCTGGGAGACAGGGCTTTTTATCAGCCGGAACTCTCCAGAACTCAGTTCCGGCACCTCTCGGGTGGGCGCCATTGTCGTTATAAGAGAACGAGGAAGGCATTCATGGTGAGTTCCAGCACTCCTTTTTCTTGAAAAATAGCACCACTGGGAGAAACCCCACTCTGAAAACCTGGAGAACCTCTTCCAGTCCGTGTAGACAATACTGAACTAAATTGATCAATTGTATGACTTGGTATTAGGCAGTTTCCTAACCAGGACAGGCTATCTCCCATGCCTCCACATAATACACATCACCCTGAACACAGAGGAAAAATCCCACCACCACCAGCTATCGTCTCCTAATTCTCAAGTAGGAAGCTTTCATATACTGTATTTTTTGCTCTATAAGACTCACTTTTCCCCTCCTAAAAAGTAAGGGGAGATGTGTGTGCGTCTTATGGAGCGAATGCAGGCTGTGCAGCTATCCCAGAAGCCAGAACAGCAAGAGGGATTGCTGCTTTCACTGCTCAGCGATCCCTCTTGCTGTTCTGGCTTCTGAGATTCAGAATATTTTTGTCTTGTTTTCCTTCGCCAAAAACTAGGTCTTGTGGTCTGGTGCGTCTTATAGAGCGAAAAATACGGTATTTCAGGAGATGGACTGAGGATATTTGACTGAAGAGTCAGTGATATCAAATGATATTGGTTACAGAACAAAATAAAAAAAAGTCCTTCCAGTAGCACCTTAGAGACCAACTAAGTTTGTTATTGGTATTGGTTACAGAGTCACTCATGGGAGGAGGAAGTTTTGGGTTCCTTGGGTTTATCTGTCCTCCCCACTCCATCTTCTATGGAGGGTTCTGTAGGCCTGGCTTAATTAGAGGCCTCTTCCAGAGACAGAAACAAATGAGGGTCTCCATGAGTCTCAGGATTTCCCAGGATGACATCAATGCCGTCACCAAATCTGGTTCCTGGACGATGATGCACCAGCTCTATTAAGTGGGCAGGCCATTGCTAACACCGAGTGTTCAACAGACAGTGCTGATTGCTTGAAGATACTGTGTAAAAAAAAGAGAGAGGCCTATTTGAAGGTGGACTTTGAGGGAGAAGAGCCATTCCCTTCAGAAGGCATGCTCTCTTCCTCCCCCATTTCCAGAGCAAAGGAGATAAAGGAGACTTCAGAGAACAGATAATCCACGAATCCCTTTCTTTTAGTAAAGCTTGGACTAGTGACTGTACAAAAGGCCAATGGATTAAATAATTGGGGAACTCAGACCTCGCCGCCATTAGTAATAGCTGCTGGAGCTGAGAGGGTGAGATAATTGTAAGAGAGCAGCTATAAAGCACCCGATCACAGGAAATTAAAATGAATCAGCTATATAAGTCACAGCTGTTTCTAAATTGCCAGTGATTCCCCTCACCCGCAAAAAAGAAAAAAAAGACTCCCTGCCTATTATTTTTCTGTTAAACTAATTATTTTGTATTGATTTTCTTCTGAGGGGAAAAATTGCCAAACATGACCCAGAGTACAGTATGCTACGCTTCGGTGTCCTGTAACTTTGCAAATGTGAAGCTGCCGCTGTGGGCTGGGAAATGGGAAATGGCAAGGACTTCTGAGGCTGGGAAATGGGAAATGGCAAGGACTTCATGTGACATTTGCTGCAGGAGGAAGCTGCCTTAAACTGAACCAGACCCTCAGCCCATCTAAGCTCAGTATTATCTACACTGACTGGCAGCATCTCTCCCAGATTCAAGGCAGGTTTCTATTGTCAGTAATACACAGATAAAATCAGCAAATATTTAAAAAGAGGGTGGACAGGAGGAGTGGACAGAGGCTGCCTTGGAGTCAGCCAGACTTTGACGGGGTGAGGAGGAAAGAGAAGGGGAGTCAGGAGCGAGGGGGAGACCGGGGAAAGCGGGGAATAAAAGGGGCAGGAGAGGAGGACAAGAAGGTGGTTGAACCTAGAGCAGAAAATCCCAGAAGCACCTCTCAGGTAAAAAATCAAAACCAAACCATAATTAGGGAAGCTTTTAATGTTTAACAGATTACTGTATTTTAATACTTTGTTGGAAGCCGCCAGCCAGATGGGTGGGGTATAAATAAATTGTTGTTGTTGTTCTTATAAATGAGGAGGTAGAGGAGGGAGTGAGAGAGAGACAGAAAGAGACAGAGGAGAGAAAAGGGGAGCAAGCAAGCGAGACAGAGAAAGGAGGAGGGGAGGCTGGCAGCAAAGCGGGACAAGATGAGGACAGGTGGAAAAACTCCAGACAGGAAATGGCGGCAGCAGTGGCTCAAAGCTTTCAGAATAGCTGACCTGGCGGCTGGCAAAAGTGCTCTTGTGCTCGGACTCTGCTTGTGGGTTTTCCCCTGGCATCTGGTTGGCCACTGCGAGAGCAGGATAGTGAACTAGGTGAGCCATTGGCCTGATGCAGAAGGCTGTTCTTATGTCTGCTGAAGCGGGGCAATTTGTTCTGCATGTATTTCAATGAGCTACTTTCCTTGTATTTATATAAACAGTTGACCGGGCTTCAGGAAACTCCAGCCAACATCTGTCTCAAGAAGCATTTTACCAAAGAAGTCCTTGAGCTCCAGAACAATCTCAGACACAGGCAAAGCGAAAAAGCCCCCCCCTCCAGACCCTGCCAGCATTAATCCCTTTATCAGCAATTTGTCTTTGGTCAGTGGTGACTCGTTGCTAACTTCTTTGCCAATGAACCTCTGTCAAGGACACAAAAGTGCAAAACTGCCCCACCAGCCAAACTAAGTAAACAAGCCTGTCGTGGGTGCCAGCCAGCTCCTTTGCAGCAAAGCGCAAAGGCGTTTTGTCTCCGCAAAGAGGAAAGCGTAAGCGTAAGCAATCACTTAAGGGCCGTTTTTTGCATGTTTCGGAGGAAAAGGTTTGTCAGAAGCACTCTCTGGGCCAGACTGTCAAAGCCAAAGCCAGCCAGCCAAGGATTCGAGGAGAGCAGTGCAGCGGCAAAAGCGCTGATGGAGATGCAAAGGGACAGATGGGCTGGAGGGCAATTAGATGGCAGGACGGTATGTAAAATGCCAAGCAGGCTCTACCTTTGCAGGCAAACCAGAGGTGTAAAGGGCAGGCACGCGACTGCAAAGCATATAGCATTTAATAATAGAAAGCTTTCCTCTATGCTTCTCGAGCTGATTTGCTTTGCTTTGCTACTCCAGGCGAAAAATGAAAGGCAGCGCTTTGGTTGACAGTGCAGCCAGCAGTAGATGAAGTCACAGCCAACCACATTTGGGCAGGTGATGACATCATCACCAAGGGCCGCTGAGAGCAATGGCATTAAGAGTAAGAGAATGATTTCAACAGTTGTGCTGGGGTGGGGTGGGAAAATAACCCCGGGCAGCGAAAGGCTATTGAAAAACAACTGTGTAGCATCAGATTATTATTATGACAATTATCTCGACTGGGTATTGTTACTTCTGGTTTATGCAGTTGTTTTAAATAGTGAAATCTAATGGTTCGAAATATTTTTGAATTTGCAATTTGTTTATATGGCAAAGAGCATATGTGTGTATGGATTCGTACATAAGTGGCCACTGAAGATGACATTTTGCATGCCCTCTAACATTTCTCCGCTGAAAATAGGCACGTCCCATTCCATAGTGACAATTTTACTATTTATGCCCCACACATCTTCCTGAGTTGCCCAGCCACTCTGGGCGGATTCCAACATATGTAAAAACATAATAAAAATCAAACATTTTTTAAAAAACCTCCCCTATACAGGATTGGCTTCAGATGGTTCGGGGGTCGGATAATGCCATACCCTCCAACATTTCTCCAGTGAAAATAGGGACATCCTAAAGAAAAGTAGGACATTCTGGGATCAAATCAGAAACCGGGACAGCTTCTCTAAATCAGGGACGTCCCTGGAAAATAGGGACACTTGGAGGGTCTGCTTTGGTCAAAATGTGTTTGGATTGACTGTATCAGGGAAAGATATTTTAGCTACAGTTTGTTTGATTTTTATTTTGATTTTTTAAAAATATTTGCATTGGTGTTATAAATTGGCATTACCAAATCAGTCGTATATCATTTTAATGTTTCCGATCCCAGTATATTTATTACACGGTGCAGTGGGCACTGACTATAGATGCAGAAGGCATACACTGTTTTTGTTAAAATATTCCCCTCTCCCCGCATTATATAGGATCATTTCATTGATTTCACCTGATCACAGCCTCCCAGGGGCAGTAAAATCAACTCACGGTTGATGTGAATGGGATGTCCTAACAACCATTTGGCCAGCAGCCCTCGAAGAATGTCCTTGTGGAGGGCAGGGTACATTACTCATGCCAAAGATGAGATAGCCGCGCTCAGAGACAGAATGCTACTATAGAATGCAAAATGCTCAGGATAAAATCACATGGAAAGGCAGTTGCCTTCATATGAGTGGAAGGGTAAATGTTGAACCACCCTACAAAACCCTGCTCTGCCCCCAGCCGGCCTCCAACCTGCCTGCCTTCATATTTACAGCCAGTCCAGGGAGGGGCACTGCCTATTGTGCTATTCCTATTCCTGCTCCTTAGTCACAGAGTCTGTCATGGACTGGTTGGGTGTAGAAGAGGGGTGGGAGGCACCCACTGGAGAGGGGGGCAAGGGAAGAAGGCTCAGAGCCCAGGGATTGGTGGTTGGAAGACAATGAGGGAGAAGAGGGAGTAGACTAAGAACAGGAGGTGTCAGAAACTGAAGAGGTAACAGGAGCAGGGCGGTGCTGGGGCGTAGAGCAGACCAGAATCAATCAGAAGTGAAGGCTGGAGAGGAGGGAATCCAAGAGGCAGAGATGAGTCCGGCTGGTGAAGAAGCCAGGCTGTCTCCCTGTCCTGCTGTGACCAGCAGCCCTCTCCCCCATCCCCTTGATCTCCCAGAACCCAAAGAGGTATGAAGAGGGTGGAGCAAAGGCAGGCAAGACAAAGGAGCCTCAGATTGCTTAGGAAGGAACTGGGAGAGGAGGAGTCTTAGAGAGCTGTGGGAAGTTAAGGACCTTCAGTCCCCTCTTAGGGACAAGTTCTACTGGGAAGTGCTTCAGGTTAAGGACTTTGCTTCAGGATAAGAACAGAAATCGTGCTCCAGCAGCACAGCGGCAGCAGGAGGCCCCATTAGCTAAAGTGGTGCTTCAGGTTAAGAACAGTTTCAGGTTAAGATCGGACCTCCGGAACGAATTAAGTACTTAACCTAAGGTACCACTGTATAAATAAACCATATATCCTAAATACACCACACTCTTCACTGGACCTCATTCCCAAAAGGAATCCTGGGTTAGCACCTGGAACCCCTGGAATCTCACAAAACTCAGAGATTGGGGTGTGTGTGCAACAATATATTATTGAAGGCAGGGTCAGGGTTTCCGTAGCCACCAAGATGTTGTTGGACTCCAACTCCCATCATCCCCTGACCACTGCCCATGCTGACTGGGGGCCGATGGGAGTTGGAGTCCAACAACCTCTGGAGGGCCCCAGCTTTTCCCTTCCAGTTCAAAGGTGAACCCACAAAGTGGTACAAAGAGGTATGGTGGGTGTGGCCCTAAATGACATGTAGTTTTCGTACATCATCAATGTGCTAAGTAATCTGTTGGCCTCTTCCAGACCGCAGCTGTACTTAAGGGGTGTGCGCGAGAGAAACAGAAAAAGGAGAACAAGAGAGAAGCTAATTACCAAGCGAGTCTCTTAATGCTTATTTTAATCATACTGACTACCCCTTCTTGGCAGCCACAGCCATTAGACAGCAGAGGCAGGAGGCAAGCTATCACAGCAAAATGGTGATGATGCTGGGAATTGGGCTCGGGAGTACAATTTGACTTGTCAGTTTATATAGACATAAAGCTTCATTGTTGTGCACAGACACAACTGGCTTTTAAAGAGTCTATTTCCCTCCTGATGATGTGGAAATCTGCTAGGCAGTCGCCCGCCCACTGTTCTGAACCCTTCTCATTTACCAGGCGGCATTTCTCTTGTATGTAAAGAGGACTCGCACAGGCACACAGGCACACACACACTCCTAAATTGGGGTAATAATCTTGAGGATGCGATAGGAGAAGTCTTCTGGAAACATCTCTCTCTCTCTCTCTTTCTGGATGATATACTGGATTTCCAGGCTCACTGTGCCCTGTGCCCTGGTTATCAAATGTTTCGGAAGTTGAACGGTCTTCTGGAACGGATTACGTTCGACAACCGAGGTTCCACTGTATTTGCTCTGAATTGTTTGTGGCACAGTCATACAACAATGAACAGACATCATCCTGCATTCATCCTGATTTGCTTCTACAGTGGTTCTACATCTTCCCATTAATTAATTGTGTATCCCACACTTTATAGTGCAATTTCTCCACCACCTTCCTAACTGCAGAAAATCTTTGTGTGTGTGTGTGGATTTATTGCGCAACAGCAATTTAATCCACTTTAACTCTGCAAACCAAAATTTCTGGTATGCACTTGAATCTCTCTCACATAACACTGGTAGTCTGGAGGCAACCTTTGTTCCAACATGCATTGCTGCATTCTGTTATTTATTGCACCTGGCACAGTCTAACCTATTTAAGTCTGCAAAACACACACCCCTTAAGATTGTTATTGTTTACTTATTTACTGTACTGTATGTATTACTCACTCAACACCTAATGTTCTCTGAGTGATGTACAGCATTCGATAAAAATAATAAAAACTAGAGAATGCAAAATACAATTCTTAAAAGCAGCTTTTAAAAAATCAATATAAAACAGGGTGAAAACAAAAACGGTATCAACTTAAATTCAGAGCCTAAAATATCCACGGAGTAAAACAGATGCAACGGATGAGATTAAAAGTCCTATGGGAGTCAAAAGGCCTTTGCTTGACACAGAAATAAGTACCTAGGCCACATTTAAATCACTGTTATACCACTTTAACAGCCATGGCTCCCCCAAAGCATGCTGGGAAGCTGAGAGTTGTCCAGAGACCCCATTTCCCAGCACAGAGCGACAGTTCACAGGAATCAGCCTTTCTTCCCAAGGAACTCT
Organism: Podarcis gaigeae; assembly: GCF_964106915.1. NCBI lineage: Eukaryota > Metazoa > Chordata > Lepidosauria > Squamata > Lacertidae > Podarcis > Podarcis gaigeae. The sequence goes on from NC_139679.1 coordinate 104,648,143, forward strand.
GGAAATTGTCTCTCTCTGTAAAGGAATAGGGGTCTCTGGACAACTCCCAGCAACCTTAACAAGCTACAGTTCCCAGGATGCTTTGGGTGAAGTCATGAAAGTGGTGCTTTTGATGTATGATGTGGATGTGGCCTCTCTGGAGGAGGCATTCCATAAATTGGAAGCCACTGCTGACATACCGTTCAACATGAAAATAAGGACTCCCCATTCCATAATTATAATTTCACTATTATACACCACACATTTTATTGGGTTGCCCAAGCCTCTCTGGGAAGCTTCTAACATATATAAAAACATAATAAAACATTAAACATTTAGAAGCTTCCCTATACAGGGTTGCCTTCAGACGGCTTGGGGGTTGGATAATTCCATAGCTTCCAACATTTCTTCAGTGAAAATAGGGGCATCCTAAGGGAAAGTGGGACATTCTGGGCGCTGTGGGTTAAAGCCTCAGTGCCTAGGACTTGCTGATTGAAAGGTCGGTGGTTCGAATCCCTGCGGTGGGGTGCGCCTCCGCTGCTCGGTCCCAGCGCCTGCCAACCTAGCAGTTCGAAAGCACCTCCGGGTGCAAGTAGATAAATAGGGACCGCTTACCAGCGGGAAGGTAAACGGCGTTTCCGTGTGCAGCTCTGGCTCGCCAGATGCAGCTTTGTCACGCTGGCCACGTGACCCGGAAGTGTCTCCGGACAGCGCTGGCCCCTGGCCTCTTAAGTGAGATGGGCGCACAACCCCAGAGTCTGTCAAGACTGGCCCGTACGGGCAGGGGTACCTTTACCTTTACCTTTTAAGGGAAAGTGGGACATTCTGGGATCAAATCAGAAACCGGGACATCCCTGGAAAATAGGGACAATTGGAGGGTCTGTGCTGAGAAGACTTTCTTTTCTGGCTATCTGCCCAGCAACATTCACTCTCCCCCCACACACATTTTTTTTCCTTTTACCATTTCTGCTTTGTTTTTGTTTGTTTTAAATCTATCCTGAAGAAAAGTAAATTCAAAAACTTGCACTCTACATCATGATCCCTGCCCCCATTTTCCTGGTTCTAAGAAAGGCATTGCTTTACTCTCTATCTATGGAATTTGTTTAATGCCACCTCCCCCAATTTGGCACTTTTCAGAAGTTTTGGACTACGACACCCAACTGTCCCCCGCCAGCTTGGCCAACAGTGAAGCATTATGGAAGTTGTAGTCCAAACCTTCTGGAGCAGTGGTTCCCAATAACTCACCCAGGCGGTCTGTGACACCATTCACAAAACAGAAACGACCTTAGAGATATCAAACATTTCAAAAGTAGGGGCTTCATGGCTTGGCTTTTGGGGAAAAAAGGGATTCACAGGACTTAACTAATTGGGAACCACTGATCTACAGAACACCAAGTTGGGGAAAGGCTGGTTTAACAGACCAGCTCAACTGCTTATGCATTTTGCATATTATTTAGAAAACAGAACTTGTCCTCCAGAGATGGATTAATATCCAGTTTATACAGATCTGAATGATTTCAAAAGTGAACAAGCAGCTCTCGCTTTCTTTGAATGCTGGCATCACTTTAATTAATTGCTGGTTATGTCCAGCTCTCTCGCTCTCTCATTCTCTCAATATAAAGATGAAACACAGAACTTAAAAAAAAAATATCACTGCCAGTAGTTGTTTGAAGCTCAGCCTGTCCAGGTGGCAGTGGCGGTCGTTTGTTTGGATTTGATTCATTTAAGTTCACATAGTCTAAATATCACTTTTTGCTTTCTTATCTGATATCTGAACCTGAAAGTGGGGCACAGGGTGCTTTGTGGCAGTCCAGCTGCTTTTGTGCATGTCAGAAGCCAATGCTTTGTGCGATTTCGGAGTTCTTTGCTGTCTCCGGAACCAAAACTTCCCACAAAAAGCCAGCTTTGAAAACCTTTCCAAGCTCTTCAAACTTTTTAGTTAGGGCTAAGGTAGAAGAAGGGTAGCCAACATGGCTGCCCTCTAGCTGTTGTTGGACTACAATTCTCATCATCCTTGGCCATTCTGGTTGAGGCTGATGGGAGTTGGAGTCCAAAAACATGTATGAGGAAGGCCCTTTCTCTGTATTGAGTTCTTTTGTGGGGTTTGAACCCCATACTCAGGGGAAGAAGAGAGGGGCACATGGGCCTCCTCTTTGAAGGAGCTGTCTCTGCTACCACATCCTGGTCCCCAGTGTGATTTCTCTCTGTCTCTTGGGGTGGAGACAGGGCAGCAAGAAGTAAGAGGATTTGTTAGGCCCTTCAGCATTATTTTCAACCCTTTGAGGCATTTCAGCATTGAAATTGTGTGCTGTGAGGTGGCCAAATTCATTTTCAGGTGAGCTTAAGGCTCCGGACCCATCTCTAGTACGCTCCACGCATTGTAAAAACCTCACAGGCCCCATCAATTTTAATTGCAAAGCTTTGGTTGGCATCCGTCTGTCTTGAGAGACGATGGAATGCATCTCTGGGGGTAAAGTCAAACTGCTGTGTTAGCTTTAAGTGGGTGCTTAACGTTCTGATTTTATTATTAAATTTATATCGCACCATTTGCCCAAAGAACTCACACCCTTCTCCCTCTCTCCATTCTATCATCGCAACAACTCTGTGAGGGACGTTCAAGAGAGAGACAGGAACTGGCTCAAAGGCACTCTGTGGGTCTCAAGGTTGAGTGGGGATTCAAACCCTGATCTTCAAGTTCCTAGTCCAGCACTCTAACCACTACTCTACACTGGCTCCCAGAAATAGATGCTTTGGGTGGATTGTACATTATATGTTGTACTGATGCAATTTTTCTAACTCTCACTGCTTGCCTAAGATGTCTGGATGTTGTTGTTGTTGCTGCTGTTTATGAAGAGCATCAATGGGCTTCTAATCTAACTTCTTCCTACCTTTGCCCCTGCCCCCCACAAGCTCCCCATTAAGGCTCTCCTTTAAAAACTCCTTAAGTGAACATCAAAAAATTAGCCTTGCAACTTCCTGCAGCTTCTGACACTTTTCTTAGCTCCTCCCTGTATGATTCCTTGGCACATCTCCCCAACGCCACCAGTATTGCATGTTCATTACTGTCACTCGGTCCTAAGAAGTCAATTTGCTTTCTGCGGTGGTAGAAGGGAAAGGTGAAGTTACTCATTAAAGGGATGCAATTAAAGGAAACGCCATGCCAAGTTGAGGTTTCTCCACCGAGCGCCACCCTGGAGGTTGCTCAAACTCAATTACTCATCACCCTGCTTGTTAGGGAGAACAATGTGTTGTACAGACCCTAGCTCCAAGCGACCTTGATGGCTGCGTTTTTATACTTGCGTGGCATTTCCAGACTCACAGGGGGCTCATGACACATGATGCTGTCCATATGGAAGTAATCCCAAATTAGGCCGGCCCAAGGTATGTGCTGTAGGTGAAAGTCATGTACCTCATCCGCTGTGACTTACACAGGCAAGAAACCCTTCTTTACAATAAGCTGTAGGAGTTTATTTAAAACAGTCATTGCATATTTATACTCAACCTTCACAGTGCCTTCATTCCAGGAACTGTAGATTATGGAACACCATTTATTTCTGTTGATTTTGTCACTGACTTAGGGGGTGGCCTCACTGTGTGATACACCCATGCATCAGGTTTGTCACTTTATTGTTGCTGTTGTTGTAGGTCTATGTATTATGAGTCACAGAGGCTCTGGTGATGTCCTCCTGGTGTGAGAATGATTCTCAAAGTGTCTTAGACTGAGGAGGCGATGGTTGCCTCATGATCGTTTAGATCAGCCTTTCTCAACCTGATGTTGTTGAACTACAACTCCCATCACCCCTATCTAGCAAGCCCAGAGCTCAGGGATGATGGGAGTTGTAGTCCAACAACATCTGGGGACCCACAGGTTGAGAACCAGTGCTTTAGATCCTGGAAATGTCAGCCTTGGATCTGGTATGTTCTGTCATGGTTCGCTTCCACTCAGGTTCCCAGAAGTGTCTGGTTATAAGGGTTTGAGGGAGAGTCCCAAACGTGGGCCCACCATCATCCCAACCTGCTTGGTAGCTTAACATGGCTGCTTTGTCTTTGATTTTTCCACCTCTGTGTAGCGTTTGATACATCAGGGCTTGTTAAAAGATTGCAATCAATGAAAAATGAACGAGAAGGGAAATGAGAATCAATGAACTCAACGAGATCTTTTATTAGCATTATCCTGTATCAGTGATCACCCTCTCCCTTCTTCAGCTGTGTATAATTTAATAATTGCATCCACGCCACACCATTAATGGTCTTTTCTCTTTCCGTGACCCACGGATCATTTACTCCTCTACGAATGTAGGGTTCTGCTAAAGAACTATATAGATTTCACATGTTGGTTTCATCTACCACATTACGGCAAATGGGAGTTGATTAGGATTTTCCATAGATCATTAGCAATTGTTTTCCACCTTGCAGATAGCACCATTACAAGAAATCTATCATATCATGGAGAGCCCATCCTGTCTGTTGTTTGTGTGTGATTTATTATACTCACAGTGGAAATGCTGTTAGTGAACATTGGGGAAGCAGTGAATATATTGAGAAATATCAATGTATCCTCATGTTCTAGCTGGTGGTGACAGTCAGTGATCCATCTCCCTGACACTTACCTTGTTAACATTTTGATCAGATGGCAAATTTGTCATTTTTCATGGTAACAAGTTTGCACAAAAATTGCAGATAGATGAGGAAGATTTCTATTCTCCCTCCCCCCCTTTTTTTAAAAAAAGACCTTCTCTTAGAATCCCCCCTCCATTGCATGATGTAATTGGTAATCTTTCAGGAAAGTGAAATAATTACTTTTTGGAAAGCGTATCCACTGGAAAATGTACCGTTTTGAGAGAGCTCCAATTTCTCTTCATTTGAAGAAGCAACGACCTCCTGCTTTTGACATTACTGACAGTTTGATTAACAGACCAAACCTACATGAAATGATAATGCGCCACCAAATTCTCTCAGGGCCAATATTTCTCTGTATATTCGTTGTTTTAAGTGTCCGGGTGCTTTGGGAGTAAAATGGAAGCTCTCTTTGCAGAGTTGGTGAAACGCCACATCCTGGTGGTCATATAATCATTAGCTGCAGCCTCAGGATAGCAAAGCACAGCCAAACATCAATTGTTTTAGGGATGCTTCCCCAAAAAATAATTATTATTTGCCTGCATTTCGAAGTTCTGGATTGCCTGGTTTTGTTTTTGAGGTGGAACTGATGCATTAGGAATCCTCCATTGTTCTATTTTTTTATTATTTCTAAAGTTTGTAGAAAGTACTGCGCACATGCAATAGGCTACAGATTTCTGTTCCCTCAGTTCGTTTGGAGGTCTTCCCTTCCTCTGTGTCACAATTGCACAAGCAAATTGCAAAATTGCACCCTGGAATTCAAGAGTGCTTCTCACTGTGTTAGCTTTGGGTGGAATGGGGGTGGGGTTGATTTCCAAAGCTGTGTAAAATTTGTTCTGTCCCAGATGAGACCATATATCCTCTTTTTAAAAGAGAGAAGAAATTGCTCTCTAAGGAGGCATGTCGACAAAGGAACAATCCCTGGGAAAGTAACTGAATAAGAGAACTAATAGATACCCTTGGTGGACGACCTCCGAGATCAAACCAAAACGTGGATAATTTCAGGTCTTAGTGGTATTTCTAAGATAAAAGTTTCCCAACTTTCACTGTGAAACTCTGGACAATAGTTCCTGACAAAACAACGCCAGATAGTTTCACCTTCCAATACTGTGCTGGAATATTTGCTATTATCTGTGACGGAGAGAGGATATCTTCTCTTCTGGAACGGAGAAGGGTGGCGGAGGGGGGGGGATGATCTTCACAATGTAACGTCTTGGGCAGATTCCACAGAGAAAGGAAAATAATGAAAGATAGTGCTCTAGTAATTAAAGTTTCAGGCAAGAGGGGCCAAGTCTGCATCATTCTTATGAAACGAGGAATAAATGGGAGATCATAGAACAGCCTCATACAATGATGGATTTTATTATTATTATTATTATCATCCTTCATCAGAACAGCTGGGTTCTACCCCGGGGCTGTAGACTGTGTTCCTAGTGCTTTCTTTCTTAGATGTAATTCTGAGACTTTGAATCCTCAATAGGCAGAGCAATATCGGCAATAAATCACAGAATGTAGGAAAAAGCCTAAAGTAAGATGAACATACGGGGTGGGTGGGTGGGTTGTTTGGGTTTCCTACAGGAGTGGAGGTTAGGTAGCATAAGAAACCAGAAGGATGAAGTAGGGGATTTCAGAGTCCCTGGGCACTCCCTTCAGAGAGAGGGGTGCGGCTCAAAGTAGGAACCCCTCCACCCAACCAAATCATGTGATGATTTGCCAGGGAGAGTGTAGCAGTGCTAGAAAACATTCAATGAAGCAGAATGTGGGAAGATTCAGGACAGAAAAAGATGGAGTCTGAAAGGATTATTTGGTTGACCAAACATAAGCAGAAAGCCTAGTGCAAGAACATAAAAGTCCTGCTGGATCAGGCCAAGGACTCATCCAGTCCAGCGTCCTGAGTAACATAGTCCTAGTCTCTGGCCAGTGTAGATGTCACACAATTCAAGTAGCACCTTCAGTTTTCTGGCTGCATCACATGAGCCTCAGTTCACACTGTTTGGGGAAATGTTAGAAAATATCTGTCAGGGATCATGGAAAATACAGTGATACCTCAGGATGAGAACATAAGTTGTGTGGCAGAGTGCGGCGGCAGCGGGAGGCTACATTAGCTAAAGTGGTATCTCAGGTTAAGAACAGTTTCAGGTTAAGAACGGACCTCCGGAACGAATTAAGTTCTTAACTCGAGTTACCACTGTACAGAAAATAAGGACAACTAATAAGCATCATAATTCGGTTGGTAGAGCATAAGACTTTTAATCTCAGGGTCATGGGTTTGTGCCCCATGTTGGGCAAAATATTCCTGCATTGCAGGGGGTTGGACTAGATGACCCTCGGGGGAACCCTTCCAACTCTACAATTCTATGAATAGAAGGAGAATGAAACAATCCATTAAATTCAGAGAAAGATGAAGTTTTCAGGACTATTTCCTTTAAAGAATTATGAGTGCGCCTTCAGTAGTTTGAAGAAGAAGAAGAGTTTGGATTTGATATCCCGCTTTATCACTACCCTAAGGAGTAGTGTAACAATCTCCTTTGCCCTTCCTCCCCCACAACAAACACTCTGTGAGGTGAGTGGGGCTGAGAGACTTCAGAGAAGTGTGACTGGCCCAAGGTCACCCAGCAGCTGCATGTGGAGGAGCGGGGAAGCAAACCCGGTTCCCCAGATTACGAGTCTACCGCTCTTAACCACTACACCACACTGGCTCAGTGTGGTGTCAGAAATGTGTAGTTGTACACATCCAAATTTTTTTTTTAAGACTTGCAGAGAAATCTGTGTGACCGATGATGCTTTCAGAAGATTGCATTGCAGCAAAACATGGCACCCAACGGATGGCTTGATCCCTATTTCAAACCCAGAGCGTCTTGTGCACTTTGTGAATAATGAATGGGCATCTTCATGTCCCCTCCTCCTACATCAGATGCTGGAGAGGAGTATAGCATTCTCTTCTTCCCCTAGGCTACATCCAAACAATGGTTTCTTCTTCTTGTTGTTCTTCTACATTCACTCTGACCTTTCTGCTGTTTAGAAAACAAAGGCCAGTCCCAGCTTCCATATGCCAATCTGTGATTTCCGCACACACACACTGTGCTTATTGCCAGCCTAGAAGTAAAAACAAAACAAAACCCGACAAAGGTTATTTCTGATATATGGTTTTTGGCATTTTTTTGAAAAAAAAGTCACATTGTCTTCCCTTCTTCCTTCTTAGTTACCCTGTTGCATTTGTTAAATGGCTGTGACAAAACAAAAATGTAAAAAATCTCAGCCTTGGCACTTGGGGCTTCTTCTTCTTCCCTGGCTGTATTTTAGCAATGGCACATGAATAAAGAAGGAAGGTTTTGTGCTAGTCCAAGAAGACTGGGTCGAATGTATTGGAGGAAATGAGTGAAATGTAGTACAGTGGCATTCTATGTGTGTATATATCCTCTATGCCTCAAGCAAAGGGGCTTAAAACCATTGCCAATAAAGAACCATCTCCCCACCAAATCCCCTTCCAAGCCCTGCAGAGTTTTCAGAGTTCGACCTTGACAGAACCAAGGAAGGAAGCCCAAAGAGCGTTCCAAACAAATATTGACTTTTCTAAAGCCATTGCAAAGATCCACAGCTGACATATAAGATAGGTTCAGTGACCTTTGATAACATCCATTTAGCTGCATCCTATGCCTTTCCCCCCTGTCCCCTTTTATGCAACAATGGCTTTATCCTATAGAGCAGGGGTCAGCTGTCGGCCAGTCCACTGTCCCTCAGACCATGTGCTGGGCTGGACTATATATATATATATATATATATATATATATATATATATATATATATGCAGGTTTTGGTGTCCTCGGGTGTCTTCCCGTGTAAAAGTTGGGGTGTCTAGGCGACGTTTCGACGAGGTCTCACTCGTCATCTTCAGGCTGGTGCTTTCGGCTTCTTGTTACTGGAACAGAGCTCTGTTCCAGTAACAAGAAGCCGAAAGCACCAGCCTGAAGATGACGAGTGAGACCTCGTCGAAACGTCGCCTAGACACCCCAACTTTTACACGGGAAGACACCCGAGGACACCAAAACCTGCATTCCTGTACCCGTGAAAATCTACGAAAGCAAATATATATATATATATATATATATATGGGACGCGGGTGGTGCTGTGGGTTAAACCACAGAGCCTAGGACTTGCCAGTCAGAAGGTTGGTGGTTCAAATCCCCGTGACGGGGTGAGCTCCTGTTGCTCGGTCCCTGCTCCTGCCAACCTAGCAGTTCAAAAGCATGTCAAAGTACAAGTAGATAAATAGGTACCGCTCCAGCGGGAAGGTAAACGGTATTTCTGTGCGCTGCTCTGGTTTGCCAGAAGCGGCTTAGTCATGCTGGCCACATGACCTGGAAGCTGTACGCCGGCTCCCTCGGCCAATAAAGTGAGATGAGTGCTGCAACCCCAGAGTCGGCCACAACTGGACCTAATGGTCAGGGGTCCCTTTACCTATATATATATGAATGAATACCTATGCCTCACAAATAACCCAGAGGTGCACTTTAAATAAAAGCACACATTCTACTCATGTAAAAACACCAGGCAGGCCCCACAAATAACCCAGAGGTACACTTTAAATAAAAGCACACATTATACTCAGGTAAAAACACACTGATTCCCGGACCATCCGTGGGCAAAATTGAGAAAGCGATTGGGCCGCATCCGGCCCCCGGGCCTTAGGTTGCCTACCCCTGCTTTAGAGGGTTTGATTTCATCACAACTGGAAAGCTTACTTGTAAACTACTTTAAAAGGTAGGTGGAACTGCAGTTGCCGAGCTAAATTATTTCTCCCCCGCCTCCCCCCATGCTTTAACCCAGGGATAAAGCCCCACATTTGGACTTGGAATGTGAACGTAATGAACATTGGCAGGAGCTCCCCTTAAATGGGATTTCTGTATCATGGAAATTGGTCTCTCCTCTGTTGCTCCTGGCACCAAGTCGCAAAGCAAACAAAGACGTTAATTGCTTTCCGAGCAGTGGAAGACCCCACGCCCGTCGGCGTAGCCCTGCGGTTCCATTCTAGATGTTAACTGGATCCCCGTAATAGGATCATAGGGAAAAAATGGAGTGGCCTTCTGGGGCTAGCACAGCTTGCTCGCTTCTTTCGCTTTCTCTGTGGGCTAACAACTCTGTATAATACGAAGTGAAACATTGGCCACTTCTGAGAGCGATTGTCAGGCATCATGCCGCTAAACTGGCTTGGCTTGCCAGCAATTATGCATGCTTCTCCTTCGCTTTTTTGTTTTTAAAATTCAATTCTGTTGCTATCGTTGCCTCCCCGGGATTTTACAATTAAATGTTCTCCTTTCCTTGCTTTCCTTCTTTTCCTTCCCCTTGGCACAATCAGCAAGGATTCAGCTTTTTATTTTTATTTTTATTTTTACTAGCATTGTTATTCACTGTTACATAGCTACATTTCCTCTGAGTGCTCTGACCAGTGCTAGGACCAGGGAAACCCAGGTCTGAATCTTCATGCAACCACAAAGTTTGCTGGGTGATCTTGGGCCAGCCACTCTTTCTGACCATATCCCTCTTCCTCTGAGCCTCTAAGCTTAACCTACTGCATGGAACTGTTGTGAAATAAAAGGAGGGCAACTATGTTGGACACTCTGAATGCTTTGGAGGAAGAGCAAGTTTATAACTGGTGTGTTTCACTATGTGTTGCATTTCTGCAAAATGTGAACATAGAAGACGTAAGCAGGGCTTTTTTCCAGCCAGAATTCACTGGAACTCAGTTCCGGCACCTCTCAGATAGGCGTGATTACCATTACAAGAGAACAAAGGAGATGTTCATTGTGAGTTCCGGCACCTCTTTTTCCAGAAAAATAGCACTGAAAGTAACCTAATGTCAAGGGTTCCTCCCATTGGGGTTCCAGAATGCTATGTTAACTTTTGTGAGCAACGACACCTGGTGAACCTTCAGGTTGACACACTTCCCATCATAGGACACCCCCTGCTAAGGCTACTATGCCCTCTTACTACATGGCCTGCCACTGAAGCAATTAATCCCAAGCATCCTCAATATCCTTCTGTAACCACCTTCTCATCCCATCGGAGGTCAGCAGAACTGGCTGGCTGACCCTTTGTTGCACCAGATTTCTCTTTGGTTTGTCACCGAGGTTTGTACCTCTACATATCTCAGTGGTGGCTTCTGGTTTTGGATTGCCTCACTCTTGAAATCCGGCTCACACCAGCATTGTTTTTTCTATCCTTCGGCACCAGCTAAATAGGTCACCCCTTTAGCTATGCTTCTTATATCTCAAGCTGGGATAGCTCAGTCAGTAGATCATGAGACTCTTAATCTCAGGGTTGAGGGTTTGAGCCCAACTTTGGGCGAAATATTCCTGCATTGCAACAACTGGACTGGATCACGCTTGTGGTTCCATCCAACTCTACAATTCTATGATTCTATATCCTGCCCTCCCTCCCTTAGTGATTTGACTTAATAGTTTGCTTAACATGCTTATTAACTGCCCTCCACCAAATGGTCCCAAGGTAGCCTACAAAATACAAAATATATATATCATAATTCACTATAATTGAACAACAGCATCAAAATAATTACAACCACAAAACCACAAGCAGTATAAAATAACTACACAGGATGATTGTCAATAAGTCAGAAGTTATGTATTAAATGATTGACTTGTGTTAGTTAGTGGGTTGTTATACTGATTGTTTTCATATTGTTTTGATGCTTTTACTGGAATTTTATTGTTAGCTTGATGTTTTATTTGATGTACCCCATAGCAAAATCACTTGATTGATGGAGGGTGAATAAAAAAAGTGGAATAAATCTGGGGCAAGTCTATGAATACATACATAACAGATTGCTTTTCAGCTGATACATTTATTTTATTTTGCCAAAGACCCCATAATGGTTTTAAACAATAAAAAACTACTATTAAATATATGCTATAATATATGTCGCAAGCTGAAAACAAAAGCGCATCATCTCTGAGATAAGAAGGAAGTGTGTGTTGATTAGAGGAGAGGAAATATTCTAGAAAGAAGGGGAAAAGATTTCTGTGGATTCTGCTATAGAACTTAATTACATGTTATATAGAGCAGATTTATTTTCCTGTAGGGTAGAGATTGCACATTGTTATTACTTCCAGGCTAGTATGTGGTGCTTTGATGATTTTGCCCAAATTACCATTTTTAATCTTAAAATGAGAATGTGTTTGGAAATTTAACAAGGGTCAGGCGGGTCCTGTTGAAAAACAAAGAGAAGGGCTGTAGCTCTCGTAAACTCTTATCCATGGGTAATTATCTTGTTATGTTAAAGTGGTTCTCCAGAATATTAAAATAATTAGGACCAACAATCTCAGCCCTGCTTTCCTCAGATGCTGTAATTGGCAAGGGGTGTTAGCTAATTAAACGTATTTATATTACTGGTTGGCTAAAGAAAAGAATGAAGCACTTGTAATTACTGGAATTCGGCGAGATCACGTACTTACTACAGAGAATAAACATGTAGATTATAGCATTTGTGATGGGCTAATAGCTGGAAACAGCAATCTAAACACAGCATATTGACATATCAGTCCAGACAAGATGCAGGCACCATTAGTGGGTGCTTCATCTGCCCAGGTGAGTGGTGTTCAATGTGTTTTAGAAGGAGTTGTATTCCGTGTACAAAAGCTGATAGAACTAGGAACTGAAGTTTGCTTGGAGACTGCCAAGGCACCGCATCCTGCGCCACACCTGAAGGCAACAGGTTACCTTAGGGACCACAGGGCAGGCTATGTGACACCAAAGAAGAAGAAGAAGAGTTTGGATTTGATATCCCGCTTTATCACTACCCGAAGGAGTCTCAAAGCGGCTAACATTCTCCTTTCCCTTCCTCCCACACAACAAACACTCTGTGAGGTGAGCGGGGCTGAGAGACTTCAGATAAGTGTGACTGACCCAAGGTCACCCAGCAGCTGCATGTGGAGGAGCAGAGACGCGAACCCGGTTGCCCGGATTGCAAGACTACCGCTCTTAACCACTACACCACACTGGCTCTACAGCTTTGCTCCGCTGTATCGCTGCCACTCTGGGTGCCTCTCAGGATATGCCGCCTGAGGCACTTGCCTCATTCTGCCCAATGGTAGCGACAGACCTGAATGCAATGATTCTGAAACGGCTCTGGGTGCTGTGTAAACCCAGCTCTATGTGGGGCTTCCTGAAGCATCCAGTGGGGTTCAACAAGGTTGGATTTCATAGCAAGGTTTATTAAGGAATCAAGCTGCCCTCGCTGCAGTTGTGTAGCCCAGCTGCAGCATTTACCACACTCCTGTGGAGGCGTAGGGAGATAGGTTCATCGAGTATACAAACGCTAAAATGTCAGTGGTACAGAGGCTCTCCTAGACTATTTCTCCTAAGATAGGACCCGCAATTACTACACTGTGATCTGACTAGTGTTAAAATTGCCACAAGTTCACCAGTCTTCAAGCTTGCTGCATGGTGAACCATTCTGGAAATGAGACCTCAGCAGGCAGGGTTTGGACTTTGGGCTTTCAAATGGCAATGCCATTTCATACTTTTACCTTCCTTGTCTCTGACTGGCAACTTCTGTGTTTCTGTAGACTATTTCAGCTGAAAAAACCTACTGAAAAATCTCCTGGAAACCTTGTCGCTGAAGAAGCCCAATGGGCAAAACAAGGGTGTATCCTGAGAACTGGTCTATCATCAGCTGCCTTATTGTTACTAAGTAGTTCTGTTTGTTACACTCTCAAGACATAGGACTATGCAGAAGGAAGGTATCAGTATGAAATGACATTGCCAACAGGAACTGTACGTTGTAATCTTTGGTCTTGACTATCCTTGGACTTTACGACAATAAAAACATATAGAAGGTTAATAGTAAGATGATATGTTACTGCCATCAGGCATCTGGGTGGCCACTGTGAGAACGGGATGTTGGACCTGATCCAACAGGACTCCTACATCTGAATCTGAGCAGCAGGTAGTGGGTGGGATAACTTGTGAACCAAGATTGAAACATCAGAGGAACATGAGCCTGTGCAGCTGAGAAATCCAGAGAGCGCAACTTGTATTCCATGGGCGCCTACTGTACATTTGTATTTCTGCAGCACTTCGAAGAAGCTGAAACTTTAGGTTTTGATTTCATTTCATGTCAAAGAGCTGCTCCTTGCTATCTCCGAAAGTGTCATGCTCACTGTCTGCCCTCTCTTCATTCTTCTAGTTTATGGCAGACTTCTTCTTCTTTTTTTATGTAACAACAAAAAAAAATGCGCAAGCATACAGCTCGCTATTGTGAGAACCTATGAAGTAATCAATTTTGGATTCAGACCCTTATAACTGTTTGACATTTCAGGGTCAGCGGGACAACTTTTGGAAAGATTGAAAAGCGACGTGGCTGAGCCCACAATAGATTATAAAGCAGGGGCAGATGAAAAGATGCTTCAAAACAGCTCGCTTTTATCTTAATGTCTGTAGAGGAAAAGCAGCAAGAGGACTGCCGGAAAGAGGAGGGCTGGCCCCAGACAATAGAGACTCTATTTATTTGTACCATGCTTCTGAAATAATCACAACACTCTGCGGTTGTTTTACAGTGAAAGAGATGCAGTCACCGAGGAGCCACCTAGGAAATGATAAATCAGTTCTGACCCACCAGAGTACATTAAAAAAGGGGGGCCCGCTTTTGAAACAGTGTCCTGAGAAACTTGGTTTGTAGGTATGCAGGCCTCTGCTTTTTCAAGACTACGTGACACCCTCTTATATACTGGAACATAGGAAGTTGCTAGTTGTTTCATATAATTCAGTATTGTCTTCCCTGACTGTCAGCTGCTCTACAGGGTTTCAAAGAGGGAGCCTCTCCCAGCATCAACATGGGAGGCCAGGAATTGAATCTGGTCCATTGGAGCAAGTGGGGCACTGTCCCAGCAATCTCAACCTGTCCCAAGAAGAAGAAGAAGAAGAAGAAGAGGAGGAGGAGGAGTTTGGATTTGATATCCCGCTTTATCACTACCCTAAGGAGTCTCAAAGCGGCTAACATTCTCCTTTCCCTTCCTCCCACACAACAAACACTCTGTGAGGTGAGTGGGGTTGAGAGACTTCAAAGAAGTGTGACTAGCCCAAGGTCACCCAGCAGCTGCATGTGGAGGAGTGGAGCCACGAACCCGGTTCCCCAGATTATGAGTCTACCGCTCTTAACCACTACACCACACTGGCTCTCCAGAAAGCCTCCATCTGCCTGCCATCTTGCTTATAGCTAGTTCAGGAGGTGGCACTGGCTGCCAGCTTCCTCCTTCTTGTTAAAAGCAGTCAGTTGCCAAAAGCTTGTTGGAAGGACAACAAGGAGGGAGCAAGTCTAGCTTCTCCAGGGATGGAGTTCTAAAGTCTGGGAGCCACCACCAAGAAGGCCCTCTCCAGTGTCCCCACCAAGTGCGCCTGCGAGGATGGTGGGACCGAGAGAAGGGCCTCCCCTGAAGTCCTCAAAACCCAGGGAGGTTCGTATGAGGGTATATGGTCTTTCAGATAGCATGGACCTAAGCTGCCTAGGGCCTTATAGGTCATAACCAGCACTTTGAATTGTGCCTGGAAACAGACCGGCAGCCAGTGGAGCTGTTGTGACAAGAGAGTCTTATTCTTCCTGAGTCAGGGACCTTTCGAGCAAATGCTCTAATGCTGAGCGATGGTCTTTCATGCCTTAGAATGTAGATGAAATCTCCTTATCTCCGTCACATTTTGGACAGCCTGCCAGGGCTCCTGTGGGCAGCGGTGGGCATCCCCAGCTCAGAGAAGGGAGATACTTAGTTCCGATTCCGGTGTGCCTGCACACTTGTTCTCACTTGGGAAAGGCAAGCGGTTGGGTTAACCAGCAGGGGCTGGTTAATGTGATGTCAGCTCCCAGCAGCAGCAGCAACAACAAAAAAGGCAACGTCAGCCTTATCAGCCTCAGCATCCGAAAAACCCATTTGCTGCTTCTGACAAATCTCTCTGTTTCTTTTTGCCCTCCCAAATAAATGAAAAATTGAATCTGTTCAGAAGAACATATGCTTAGAATCCCACAGCTTGATGGGTACATGTGTACTGGGAGAAGATGCCAAGATGAGGACAGTCATGTGTCAAATTTCTCCCGCAACAGCATCTTCTCCTCCCTCCTTCTTTCATGCCAGAATCCCATTTGGCCCCTGAAAGCATCTCGATGTCTCGATTCTACCAAGGTTGTTACTACACTTTGTAATCCTGCAGGGAGGATTTTTTTCTCCCCGTTACCCTCCTCCCCTTTTCATTTATGCACAGTAATAAAACTCGCATCACGGCATCAGGCATTAGGATTAGCAATGCCGCAGCTTAAGGCTGTTTCAAGGCTGCGAGTCAAAGCGTCTAGAACTGCTAGCATGCAGCGCGCAATTATGTTGGCTGCACGGAGAGGAGGATTTATGTTTAAACACTATTAATATTGCAGGGACAGCTGCGGCATAAAAGGAATTTAAGTTAAATAAAAGATTGAATTCTCTTTCTCTTGTAGTACTAATCTGGCATTATTAATTGATTTTAAGGTTCTTTCCCCCCTCCTTCTCTTCAGCGTTGATGACCCTGCTGGGCATTTAACAAAGGGAAGTGTTGCTTCTCAATTGAGTATTTTCTTTTCTTTTGTGTTTTATTGTTTGTTTGAGGAAAAGAAGATTGGAACTTTATGGGGGAATGCTGGTTTGATTTTGGACGCTGCGGGGAGGGAGCCTTCAAGGTGACTTGACTGTGGTGGATAAGTCCCTTCGTGGGGAGAAAGGAAGAAGCATCTAAAGGGATATTTAATCCTGTGGCTGAATCGAGAACATAAGCAAGCAGCTGAAAATTCGAAAGACGTACAAAATCCAGATTAGAAATAGGGACCCGATCCAACAGCCTGGCCCTCACTCAATGCCACGAGCCTTGCTGAAACTATCTCCATCAGAGAGAGGCAGTGGGCACCGTTGTTAATTTTAATAACTCTCTCTGGTTTGCAAAGCGTGTTGTAATTATATCCTTTATTGGCAATCCTTGGAGCAGTAAAACCATGAGACAGGGTGGTTTTTTTTTTTATATTCTGATTTTATAGATGGTGCGCTGTGGCTGTGAGAGCATGACATGCCCAGGGTTAAAGTGATCAGTCCATATGCTTAGTCTTGCACACTGTATTAAACCTCCCAGATAAAAAGGCCCATATTCTTTTAATAGAAAATCCATATTCCATAACGGGAACAATATTTTTTTGCAGTTAAAGCAAACCAAAAGGAACCATTTATAGGTGCAATTCCTCATTCTGTTTCTTGTGCATATATATCCATTGGGCCGTGGCATCCATCCACGTGTTCTAGTTCAACAGGGATGTGGAATCCATGGACCTCCACGTGTTGCTGGACTCTAAGTTCCATCAGTCACAGCCAGCATGGGAGCTGTGGTCCAACACCACCTGAAGGGCCACAGATTCCCCCCATCCCTGTCCTAGAATAACAGATAAGCAGAATCCTAGACTATACCGGGATGCAGCTCCTGGAAATATGGAATCATGGGACTCCAAGATGGAACAAAGGATGGATGGATGGACATATGGATGGATAGATAGATGGTAGATAGATAGATGATAGATAGATGATAGATAGATAGATAGATATAGATAGAGAGATAGATAGATAGATGATAGATAGATGATAGATAGATATAGATAGATGATAGATAGATAGATAGATGATAGATAGATAGATAGATAGATAGATAGATAGATAGATAGATGATAGATAGATAGATAGATAGATGATAGATAGATAGATAGATAGATAGATAGATAGATAGATGATAGATGATAGATGATAGATAGATAGATATAGAGATAGATAGATAGATAGATAGATAGATAGATAGATAGATAGATAGATAGATGATAGATAGATGATAGATAGATAGATAGATAGATAGATAGATGATAGATAGATAGATAGATAGATAGATAGATAGATAGATGATAGATAGATAGATAGATAGATGATAGATGATAGATGATAGATAGATAGATAGATAGATAGATAGATAGATAGATAGATAGATGATAGATAGATAGTTGAACACAATAAAGTATTTAAAACTTGTTGGTCCCTACCCTGAATGAATCTAGGATGGCAAACACCCTCTTCACTACTTGAACTTATGCTGTTTTTACCTACCTATGTAGAAGCAATGGGGGAAATGGAATTTTGCCCTTAAGATAAAATTAATTTCCACACTTTGCAACATTAACATGATCATGAAGATTCTGCATACAGGTAATTAAGGTAAATTAGAGACAGACTTGTGGAAGATATTTGTGTGCGTGTGTTTGTGTGTCTGTGTCTTTCTGTGTCATAATAGGAGCTCTTTTGCCAAGATATGGATGGATGGTTCCAGTTACCCACTACAAAGGTGCACTTGTGATATAGTGGAAATATAAGTTGGAAAGGTTTAATTTTTGGTGACTTGTTAGCAAGATGAGAATTTTGCCAACTCTGAGGTTTAAAATAAAAACTTCGTATTCTTTCCTCAGTGCGCCCTATGCTCCCAAAAATAATAAAATGTTAATGATAGTTATGCAGTCACATCAAAGGAGAGTTGGCTCTTTCATCTCAGTGAAATCTTGTTCAAATAATTAATAAAAGTAGTTGTCTAGAGAAGACAGAAAAAAAGAATATCAATAAATTCCTTTGTAGAGCATCTAAGTGCTTAACCCCCACCCATCACCCTGAGGGAATGGCTCGTTGAATTGAGGACAGCTGGAGATCACACCTAAATGGCTTTTGCAAGAGAAGCTGCATTATGAAATGTGTACATGTTTGCAATGGATATGCCAAGCATTAATAATAATAATAACAACAACAACAACAACAACAACAACAACAGGCCATTAAAATAACCACAGGCAGAATCCAATGTGCTTATTCCTTTAGTGCAAGGAGTGATGTATGGAAGGGAAAGGTGGACTATAAAGAAGGCTGATCACCGAAGAATTGATGCTTTTGAATTATGGTGCTGGAGCAGACTCTTGAGAGTCCCATGGGCTGCAAGAAGATCAAACCTCTCCATTCTGAAGGAAATCAGCCCTGAGTGCTCACTGGAAGGACAGATCCTGAAGCTGAGGCTCCAATACTTTGGCCACCTCATGAGAAGAGAAGACTCCCTGGAAAAGACCCTAATGTTGGGAAAGATTGAGGGCACAAGGAGAAAGGGACAGCAGAGGACGAGATGGTTGGACGGTGTTCTCGAAGCTACCAGCATGAGTTTGACCAAACTGCAGGGGGCAGTGGAAGACAGAAATGCCTGGCATGCTCTGGTCCATGGGGTCAAGGTGAGTCGGACACGACTAAACAACTAAACAACAACAATACACATTCCCAGCTGGATCCCCTCCCCTCCACCTGTACATGCCCCACACCTTACACAAATCTGCTCTGGAGGGTTGGGGAAACCCGTGGGACAGATTTAGGGGACGCGTAGGAGGAGAGCTGGGGGAGTTCTGTTGTCCAAGCATCAATCCTTGTGCTAATGAGATGAGTTTCTTAGCACTACATTGGATACAAGCCCTTATATTTTATTTTGCCTATCCCCCACAGCTAGAGTGAGCTGAAAGCTACTGTGATGAATGGTTAGGGTGCCAGCCTAGGACTGGGGAGGCCGGAGTTCAAATCTTCACTCCATCACGATGCTCCTTATTGGCTGGATTCTAGAGTGCTGCTGTGGAGCAGTGAATGAGGTGTTGCAACCAGGGCTGGTCCTACCATTAGGCAGAGTGAGGCAGCTGCTTCAGGCAGCATTGGAAAGCGGCACGTGTGGCATGCAATGTGCCCTGCACCTCCTAAATTACCCTGTTGCCTTCAAGTGTAGTTTAGTGTGTTACCCCATCAACAGCATTGAAGTAAGATTGGTGCTAGTCCATTTGGTTGGAATGTGAGGTGCTATCTTTTCCTTCGCTTCAGGCGGCAAAATGTATTGGGCTACAAACCAATACATGGTTCCAAACCAGATATTGTATCCAGTTTTCATTTCAGCCACGGTATCAGGGCCAGGTTGGTGTCATGGATATCTGGACCCAAAATGAAACCTTCCAACTCAGGGTTCCTCAAACTGGTGGCTTGAAGTTCAAGAAGCAGAAAATACTGTTTGGTTGGCAGAGGCAGAAGGCCAGGCATTTTTTATTAAGCCAAACCTGATCAATCCATTTGGATGACATTTCTATCTTGCAGCAGCCCATAGGTTTGCTGTTGAGTGACCATGTGATAGACTTGCTTGAGTGACCAGCACATGGGCTTCATGCATCTGTTTGATTGCCATGCAAAGCTGTGTAGAAAGGATCTGGGGAGTGGGATTTGGTGTGAGCAGTTTGAACACATAGCCACAGTGAGCGCCAACTTGTGAAGTTTAAGAATGGGCACTCAACTCTACAATTTTTTTGCAGAAAACATAACCTTTGAGTTTTCTTTAAGAAGGAACGACTTTTTAAAGCTTTGAATACAGGAAGAAATTACTTCCTGGCTGCTACAAATTAAATAATTCATACATGGTTTGCAGAACTCGCTCGATATAATTTTTTAATTAGAAAAGCTTTAAAAGAGGCGATATCGTCCTACTGGGCTGATGGTTTCTGTGGATCTGTTTTTGACTCATGTAATATTTATTAAAACACCATTAAGGTGTAAATGAGAAGCAGGAATACAGGTATGTGAGTACCGTGTGGCTCCTAATTGGAATGTTCCCACTGTTTCTCTCGCCCCCTTCCCAAATTCTTTAAAGTAATTTATGGTTTTCACACCATCGCAAGCTAGTGGGAGGCTTAATTTTGCAGCAGTTAGTAAAAAATAACACCTCGTTCCCAAAACAAGCTTGTAAATGAGGATCCTATCATTAGGCAACTAGAAAGTCTTTCTGTTTGCATTTGGATTTGGGAGGTTGCTGTTTTCGCATGCATTCTGCACCTGTCACTTCCCCCCCCCCCCCCCGTAGTTTGATGAAGTTTCAGCTGTTACTAGCAAAGTCTCTGTCCTTAGGGTGGGCGGGGTATGTGGAGAGGGAGGGCTTGTATTGACCAAGGACCACGGGGCTACAACCACTTGGGGAAGGGGTGCCTGCCAACAAGGCCACTGTCAGTGGTGGAACACAGGTTTTTCTTTCATCAACGGTGGAGTCCCCAAGCACTGGGCTTTTCTTGTCCCCATAGGAGTGAGTGGTGACTATTAAATTATATGGGAGAAGGTGACAAGGCTTAACTTGGACATCATTGGGATGGTGGCTGTTTCCTGTCCCTGTTGAGAATCAAGCCTGCTCCTCTCTGCAGAGCCTCATCCTGCATTTTCTTCCTTGCTCACATGAGATGGTAGAAAGTGGGACCTTCAATAAGCAGGAACCTAAACCAGGACTCTCCTATCAGGTCCTACTGATACATTATAACATGTGGCAGCGCATCACCAGCCCAGAGCACTCTTATTAGGGAGAGTATATTAGCTGTTAGAACATTCCGTTCCACCTTAAGAGGAACAGGCATGATTGTTGCCTGTTTACAGTCCAGCACAGCTTGCTGGGAACTTCCGTTTGTGTATAGTTTTTGCTTATGCCGCTTGCTTTTGGACATGAAGGAGAGAAGACATGTTTTCCTTTTGTCCTGATGTATGCTGAATAAACTGCTTGTAAATATGCTCAACACAGCCTCTCATGCCACTTCTGTCACGCAGGGTTATTTACTCTGCTGAGTGTGCGTGTCCAGCTTCTGAAGGCTTCTGAAGCTAGGGTCGCAGTTTCATGCTGATCCAAGGACTGGAGATCACTCAGCACACCAGCCGGTGGGCTGGGGCCAGCTGGGAGCCTGCCAGTTGCCCCCGATACCTTTGCTGCATGCCAGCAACAGCTGCCTCCAGCAGAAGTACTCCAATCCAGGGATCCAGCCAGCCTAGAAGAGGAGCCTTATTTTACAGTGTTTGCAGAGGACATCTTGTTCTAGCCTTGAGCCAAAGGTGTCCTCTGTCACCACCAACTATTTGACACCATGATTTGTTGTAGGTTTTGGTGGTGGAAGTACTGTACATGTTCCCCAAAAACTGGATTAAATGGAGGAGATGGTATAGCCTAAATATTTGGAGGGGGTTGTTTACCTGTTACCTATGAAGTGCCTCCCCATTTCTGGAGTGCTCTCCCCCGAGAGACTCACCTGGCGCCTTCTTTACATATCTTTAGGCTCGAGGCAAAAACATCCCACTTCTCCCAGGCCTTTGGCTGATTAAACTATCTATTGCCTTTTAAACTGTGGGGGGCAGGGTATTTGTTATGGTGTTATGTATTTTTGTGTTTTTATACTGTAAATTGGCCTGTGAACCTTGGATGAAGGGCGGTAAATAAATTTAGTAAATAATAATAATCACACTTCAAACAGTGGCTAGTCTGCTACATCCCTAGAACAGAATGCCTCTGGTAATACCCACTGTTCTTGGGCGTGATTTTGCAGGAAGTAACCTCACAAAATCACTTCAATCCTGTTTTGGGGCATTGGAACAGTGGTCCTTGCTTTATTGAGTGCCCCATCTTTGAATGCCCACAACATCCCAAGGAGGAACAACATGACTCCATCACTCCTGTTGAATGCACCATGGCTTGCGCACTCTCCACCCTCCGACTACCCTATATCTGCTGTGAAGATACAGACGGGTACCTCATGAGCAATAGCTGTGCAGCATATAGCTGTGACAATGAGCACACTTGAGACTCCCATCCGAGGAAAGCTCTCAAAATGCCCTAAAACCAGCTCTATAATAAGCATTCCTATTTATTACGGTATCCTAGGGATCGGTTTGCTGTCAAACTAGCACATTTGCTGGCTTCAGGGTGCTCTGAACCAATATCTTATGAACAGGAGATTGTTCTGAAAATCTGCTTAAATATCCCAGTGGCCTGGATTAGCTGATGCTATGTGTGGATTGTGCATTACTTTAAATATGTAGGTTTCACACCCATGGCCATTTCAGCTGCTGCTGGTTACCGAAAGGCTAACGTGCCTGAATATCCAAGGCTTTATAGAAATGGGCAGGTTACACAGCATTATTTTCTTTTTTTAAGCACGTCTCCTTTTGCTATCAGAAAAGGAGGGGTGAAAGGTGCACGAGCACAAAATCCGTCTCGTTGTTGACTCTTCAGTTCTGCCACTTGTCAATGTTAGGGAGAGAAAATGTTCACGTTTTCTTTTGGAAAATGCCACTGAGTCTGTTTTCATTCCATCTGAAATCTATGGCACATCTTGTCTTTGAACTGTGGCGTGTCAGAACAGAATGATTATGGATCATTTAGGCCTTCCCTGCCTTTTTCATTAAGCAACCCAGCACAAATGGCTGTCTCGTGCGCCACAGAGACTGTATGCGTAAATTCCTTGATCGGATCAAAGTGACTTGATTTACAAGAGATACGTGAGGCTGGGTATTTTAATTGGAGTCTTAATTAAAAAGGTAAAAAAAAAAAGCAAGTCCATAAGTTATAGGCATATTTTTTAGTCAATAACCTCTGAGGTTAGAGTAGTTGGGCCATGAATGGCTCATTAACTATAATAGCTTAGCCTCTGTATTGTCTGATGAGCTTTAACTTTACATCTCTCCTGTAATTTCTGAAGTGACATCGACTCCATTTTTATGGAGGGCTTAGGTCTTCCAGTAGTATAATGAGTCTAACCAGGATTCCACTTGTCAAATGCTATGCAATTAATGGCCTTCGGCATTTATTTATACACTTGCAAATTATAGATGAAAGCAATACATTGCTAAAGATGCTTCACTTTGGCTTAGAAATGCGTGCCACATTTTCAATTAAAATATGTGTCCGGATAGAAGAGATGGTGACAGCTCCATCCAGTGCTACTATCCTAAGTCTTAGCATTCTTCATCTGCATGTGTGACCTCCCCCACCCCCCACCCCAACAAAACTATACTAAAATTGTCGTAGGAAGCACAGGAAAAAGCCTTATGCTGAGTCCAGGGCTGGATTTAGGTTTGATGAGGCCCTAAGCTACTTTAGTAGCTTAGGGGGTCCTTTGTATGTCCAGCTGTCCTTTGTCAACAACAAATAGTCACTGTTTTTAGTGTTGAATATATGCTATATGGTAATTTGTGGACCTAATAGGTATCTAAAGCCATTTGCACATATTGCCTTGCAACCAGTCCATGCAGAATGTAGGCACCCTATATCTAGAAATGAGCAAACCAGTGAGATTTTAGGGAGCAGGCTAGCAGGCGGGGCCCATTACATACATCTTAGGAGCCTACACAACACAAAACACTATTGCTGTATGTAGGTTTTATTTTATTTGTTTTTTATCTTATATTTTGGAAATGTACATACAGGGTGGGGCCCTAAGCTATAGCTTGTTTAGCTTATACGTAAATCTGGCACCGGCCGATTCACACTTTTGGTCCCTCTCGCTCAGTACCGCCTATATGAGTGTACTAACAAGTACTAAAAAAAGATCAAAAGCCTGAGAAAATGAAAAAAGTATTAAATAAATATTAGGCTAGGCAGGTATTAAAAAAAAAAAGCCAATAGACGTTCATGAGGAAACTGATACTGGGAAAGACTGAGGCTTCCAGTCATTCAAAGAAAGTGGAGGGAATGGAACACAGAATAGTCAAATTGGAAGGGATCCCAAGTGTCATGTAGTTTGACCTCCTGCAGTGCAGGAATCACAGCTGAAGAATCCTTGGCAAATGGCCATCCAGTGTCTGCTTAAAAACCTCAAATGGAGGAGAGTCCAGCAGCTTATGCCAGTGTACTGGAAGAAGCAAAGATCACCAGTGTTGAAGCAATGGTTCTTC
Organism: Podarcis gaigeae; assembly: GCF_964106915.1. Classification (NCBI taxonomy): domain Eukaryota; kingdom Metazoa; phylum Chordata; class Lepidosauria; order Squamata; family Lacertidae; genus Podarcis; species Podarcis gaigeae. Next base: position 104,672,550 of record NC_139679.1, read on the forward strand.
AACATCAACTTGGTTGGACTGGTCATGTTGTGCGGATGCCTGATGATCATTTTCCAAAGCAACAACTCTATTCCTAACTTAAAAATGGACAGTGTAATGCTGGTGGTCAACAAAATAGATTTAAACACTCTCTCGAGGCAAATCTTTTAAAAATGTAGTATAAACACCGACAACTGGGAAACACTGGCCAGAGAGCGCTCCAATTGGAGAACAGCCTTTACCGAAAGAAATGGCCTTCGAAGATGCTCGAACTCAGGACACAAGGGAGAAATATGCTAAGAGGAAAGCATGCTTGGCAAATCCTTACTGTGATCAACTCCCGCCTGGAAACCTATGTCCCCATTGTGGAAGGACGTGTGGATCCAGAATTGGCTTCCACAGTCACTTATGGACTCACTGTTAAAACCATGTTCATGGAAGACAATCTTATTTTGCTGCAAGTGGTCGCCAAGGAAGAAGAAGACCAGCTTCTGGGGTCCCACTACTGAACAGCTCTTACTTTCAGAAAGGAACAATCATAATACAGTGGTACCTCGGGTTAAGTACTTAATTCGTTCCGGAGGTCCATTCGTAACCTGAAACTGTTCTTAACCTGAAGCACCACTTTAGCTAATGGGGCCTCCTGCTGCCACTGCGCAATTCCTGTTCTCATCCTGAAGCTAAGTTCTTAACCCGAGGTACTATTTCTGGGTTAGTGGAGTCTGTAACCTGAAGTGTATGTAACCTGAAGCGTATGTAACCCGAGGTACCACTGTAATAAGTACAGGCTGAGCATGGTGCAGGCAATACTTTTATAGGAAGGGAGTCAAATCCTCTGGGATTTGAACTGCAAAGGTTGCAGCCATTGAATGGATTCCCCTAGCAGTGATCCATTCACAAAAGGAGGGGGAATTCATTTTGAAGTTCACTTTGGGCCATATTTCGGTCCGAGTTCTACATTGTAGATCCAATAACCCAGAAGGGTGTGAGAAGGCAGGTAGAAACATGAGACACTCTACTTTTGTCATGCTTTTACCAGCGTCTCACAACTTGCAGCATTAATGACTCCTTCTCTGAAGAACACAAGAAGTGCCCTGCAGGATCAGGCCCATCTAGTCCAGCATCCTGTTTGCAAGAAGGACCACCCAGATGTTTTGGATTGCAGCTCCCAGCATGCCTGAGCATTGACCATGCTGACTGGGCCTGATAGGAGTTAGAGTCTATAACATCTGGCAGCATCAGGTTGAGGAAGGCGGTAAGTACTGTTTTCCAGTGAGATTTCCAGATCAGCGTTCGAAAGAGGCAATTGGGAGCTGCCATGTCTGAAATAACAGATTGCAATGGTCTCAAATAAAGGGCAACCTCAGTTGAATTTCACAAATACTGGTAGATAAATATAGTTGCTTATAGGTGAGACCCTTCAATGCAACAAAAAAGTGAAAAGAAATTAAACGTGATCCGGGTGGTTTTTTTTTATTATTTTGTGCCGTTTGCATGGCTACGATATAGGTTTTTAAAACTTTTTGATCTTTTGAAGTAAACACTAAAAGCTAATTAAGGCATGAAATTAGCTGAGCAACTTAATAACTTAAATAATTCACACTTTTTTGTAATGTTAATAATTTATGTACATAAACAAGGCGAAAAGTTATCTGTCTCAATTTAATCTGCACCATGCATATGTGTTGCTGCTGACTTCAAAGCAGTAGCAATTATGATCGAAACCAGTCATTTAAACTTCTCCGGCACCCTGGTCATAGACATAATGTGCCAATAATATGCCAATGGAGATGTGGGTGGCGCTGTGGTCTAAACCACTGAGCCTCTTGGGTTTGCCAATCGGAAGGTCAGTGGTTCGAATCCATGCAACAAGGTGAGCTCCCGTTGCTCAGTCCCAGCTCCTGCCAACCTAGCAATTCAAAAGCACACCAGTGCAAATAGATAAATAGGTACCACTCTGGTGGGAAGGTAAACAGTGTTTCCGTGCGCTCTGGCTTCCATCACTGTGTCCCATTGCGGCAGAAGTGGTTTAGTCATGCTGGCCACATGACCCAGAAAGCTGTCTGTGGACAAACGCCGGCTCCCTTAGCCTGAAGCAAGATGAGCGCCGCACCCCATAGTCGCCTTTGACTGGACTTAAACGCCCAGGGGTTTTTTTTTACCTTTTATGCCAATGTGTCTGCCTGCAATGTGGTTGTGGAAGGATGTGCTGGGCTTCCTGGAGCATGTGTGCACATTAGCTGAGAGAGCTAGGCAGGAGAAGTGACAGGAGACACACGGCAGCTTGATGGTGTGTGAAAGGCTTTGTCAGGAGCGACTCGGAAGCTGGCGAGTGGGGATGATGCTTCTCCTTAACCCACCTAGCTGTTGGGATGTTCAGAAAGGAGAAGAAGCTATGCCTTGAGCTGTCTAAGGCAATTTAATTTGATGTAAGGAGGCTTCAAGACCAAATAGTTAGGGCTACTACCAGTTTTGGGACCTTCGGTAGGAATGGGTGAATCTGCCCATTTCAGTTTATCTCATTTTTAAAAAATCTTAAACTTTGTTCTCCACATTTCCACTTCAGTTTGCAATCATCATCATAATCATCAGTGCTTTTTTCTGGGGGGACGCAGGGGAATGCATACCTTTTGTGAATCTAACAGAAGAAACTAAAAGTTTAAGAATTTTTAGTTTCTTCTCTAGCAAGGTGAATCGTCAGTTCCGTTGCTACCCAAGATGGTGGCCTCATTTCCTGCCACGCTGTTTCCTGAGTCTCAGACACAAGCGAGCGTTTAATGTGTGAAGCAGTGTGGAATATGGATGTGTGGTGTTTTACTGCTGAAAGTTTGGCCTCATTGAGGGGCAGTATTTCAATATGAGTAGGAAAATTACTTGAGTCAAAATGAGAGTACCCCTAAACATTTTTTTTTTAGAAAAAAAGCACTGATAATAAAAAAAATTCACCAGCATTTCACTGTCAATTTCTCCCAATAGGCACATTTTAGGGAGCAATTTCCACTAACCTTTTGTGGTGGGTACCTCAAGAACAGACCCCAAATGATGGCCTTAACAAACATGCAAGTTTCTGCTGGAGTTTCCTGTTTGCGAGTGTTGAGAGCCATGCTCTCCCTCTCCTTTTTAGCATACATCTTTTTGATGCTCTTCTTCCCTGCACCTTTATTGTACTTTATTCTTCTTGGCTTCCTTCGTCCTCTGCCTCAGTTGCCCACATGGCCATTCTTTCATCCCATCAGCTCAGCTGCGATTTGTATGCGTGGATGGTGTCACAAGTCCATATCTGAAATAAGGACGTCAGGGAAGCTTGTAAACAAAATCATTTCAGTCAAGTCAAATAATTATTTTTAAACCAGTCTCAACATACACATGTGCACATAGATCATAGAGTTGGAAGGGACCCTGAGCATCATCTAGGCCATGGGTAGACAAACCAAGACCTGGGGGCCAGATCTGGCCCAATGGCCTTCTCAATCCGGCCCACAGACGGTCCGGGAATCAGTGTGTTTTTACATGAGTAGAATGTGTCCTTTTATTTAAAATGCATCTCTGGGTTATTTGTGGGGTCTGCCTGGTGTTTTTACATGAGTAGAATGTGTGCTTTTATTTAAAATGCATCTCTGGGTTATATGTGGGGCACAGGAATTCGTTCATTTCCCCCCCATATAGTATGGCCCCCCACAAGTTCTGAGGGACAGTGGACTGGCCCCCTGCTGAAAAAGGTTGCCGAGCCCTGAATACTAGGCCAACCCCTTTCAATGCAAGACTATGTAGGTGTCCCATATGGGAATCGAACCTGCAACCTTGGTGTTATCAGCACCGCGCACTAACCAGCTGAGCTCTTCAGGCGCTCTCTCATGCACACACGCTCATGAAGTTGAAGAAGAACTGGGCAAAGTGCAAGAAGCTTGTTCTCAGTCCAGGAGCAGCTTTGTAGGACAAATCAACAACAACATTCATTTTAGTAAGCATCAAATGGTTCCAGTGGGCTGTGTATGTGCTATTCAACATGACATGGATACCCACAGGCTGGTGAAGAACAACAGCTTCATTATTAATGTCACTGTCAGAGGTTACAGAGACCCCTGCAGGTACCCAAAATGTCCGAGAGTTTCGACTTTGCACCCTTGGCAGAGTTCTAACTTTCCTTTCCTCCCCTTCCTTTCTTTATTTGTAGCTTTTTGCCAAACAGAAAAGTGTGTGTGTGTGTGTTTGTGTGTGGCTCCCAGAGGACAGCCAATTGCTCTCTGCAATTCAACCCAGAATACACTGGGAGGTCAGCTGGAAAAGTTTGCTTTAATGCTTCCGTGCACTTGGATGTTTAAAGACACAATACCCATCTTCTGCTGAGATTTGCAGATGTATTCCTAACAGATGAGCACCAGGCTTGCTGAACTGATTTAACTCAATTGCCGCTGGTGGGGCCAGTGTTTTCGATTGCTGGCAAGCTGACCCAGAGGCCATAAGTGGTAGCATAAAATCTAACACATAAGGTTTAATCCATAGGGTGATATTCAGTGGAAGGCAATGAACATAAGTTACCCAAATCCATCAACTTTAAAGGGTCTACTTAGGGATGGATGAATTTGTCATTTTCAGTTTTATCAGTTTCTGCCCCCACCTCCCAGTCTTACGTTTTCTATTTTGCTGCATCAGTTCGCATTTTAAAAAGAAAGAACGAAGTTCCCATGGAAATTTGTCAGCATTTTAATGTATCAGTCTCCTAATATACACATTTTTGCATTCAGTTTTTTCTTACACATTTTAACAAGCAGATTTCCTTAATATAATGTGTGTTCTTTTCACAAATATATTAACTGTTATTATGTCACTATATTAATTAAGTTGCTTTCCTCACAAAGGGGACCAAAAGTGACTTCCCAAAATAATATAAGCGCACGCATGTGCGTACACACAATGTTTATTCATATAGATAAATATATTAGAGCAAACACATTCAAAAAATCCTAAATACATAACTATGCAGGCCAAATACAGGTCTTTCAGATCCCAACCCATTAAAAGAAGTCTCAAAAATATATGCATGTTTATGCACGCTTTCCCTAAATAAATGCATTTTTGTACACATTGGCTGGAGAACTGTATCATGCAGTTCACCTCAGAACATGAGCAGAAGAATGCTATTGCTCTCATGCCCTGATTGTGGACTTCTGAGAGGGAGCAGAATGCCAGACTTCTTGGCTTGCGGCAGAAATAAAACAACAGTCCAATAGTACTTTAAAGGCTAGAAAATGGCTTGTTGAATAACCTTTCATGGATTTCAAAGAATGACGAAGCAGACCCTAGCCCAAGACACCTTACGCCATAATAAATTTCTTAGCCTTTAAGGGGCTAGAATTGTTCTTTTCGTTGTTTTGCGAAAATTGCACCTCTGATCTACTTTGCGGGGTTTTTGTGAGGCTAAAAGGGATTGTGGTAAATTTTAAATGCTGTTGCAGAAAGTAGGACGGTACAGATGAGAACTCAGTGTGCAGAGCCTATATGTGGCAAAGGGTCATGAATTGCACCCTGCCTCCACACTGCACCCAGGTAAGCAGACATAGTACTCATGGGTTTACTCTCCCAACCCATGTTTTCCTCACAGCAACCTTGCTTGATAGGTTATTTTATTTTATTTTATTTTATTATTTTATTTCAAGTGTACATGGTTCTCCCCTCCTAATTTCATCCTCACAACAACCCTGTGAGGGAGGTCAGACTGAGAGACAAATGACCAGCTCAGGGTCACGTTACCTCTGATGTCCCAGGTCCTAGTCAACGAAATATCCCTCCGCCTTGCACCATGTTGTGGGGAAACAATGTAGAAGTAAATAAGCTGAAGGAGGTGGATAATTGAAATTGAAATACTTTATTGTCACTTGTACAACATGTATACAGTGAGATTACACGAGCACCCCCCCACTCAGCTCTCTTAGTCTTAATTCCCCTCGTTTACTGATGCACACCCACCAAACCCAAAAGTTAGTTGCCCTGTTGTTACCTTTTCATTCAGCAGCCTAACAGCCCACGGATAGAAGCTATTCTTTACCCTGTTGGTGTGACTAATCATGCTTCTATATCTTTTGCCTGAGGGCAGGAGATCAAGAAAGTGCCAGCCAGGGTGTGAATCATCCCTGAGAATTTTCCTCACTCTCCTGCGGCAACGTTCTTCCGCTATAATATTTCCCTTCATGTCTGGAAATATATGAGGTCCCTTGTTAACATCCCTGTGTAGCATCTTTAAGATGAACCAGTTCAGATTGCAGTCATATGTATATTTATTAGGCAGCAATCATGGAATTAAGTGTGGCCTACTTCTGAGTAATTTAGATATTGTGGCATGAACCACCACATTGTGACAGCAGAGAGCCCTTCTGCAATAAGTTAAGACACCTTTCAGTTCAGTTAGGTGCTGAGTATCTATGAAACCGCTTATAAAAATGCTTGAGAGTCCACAGTACCTTTGCAAAGGAGGGCAATGGGGCAAAAATCTGAAATATTTTCCCACCCTGTGACGTCATTGGCTGCAGGCCCACCAGCCACCACAGGCCACTTTTCTCTGTTGTACAATATACGAGCAGGATTAAAGCCAAGAATTACGTCTCCTATAGATCAAAGGCCTTTGGCCAATATTATAGCGCGAGGGACTCCACTGTGATATTAATTTGCTGCTAGTTATTGATACATAACAGAAATGTTCTGTATGATCTTTCTTCTAAGCCTGATTACCCTTGCCTGCCAGAATTTTGGGGGAAGACGAGGAAGATTATATCTCCTGTTTTGGTATTGTTATTCACGGAACTGCCTTTTTGTTCTCTGTAATCCTGTCTTTTTTGAAAACACCCACCCACACATATACCACACAGAGGGCATCCTCCTCCTCCTTTGTTGTTGTTGTTTTGCAAAAACATCAAAGGAGATTATCTGGAGATGCAGGTACATGGAGCCTGAAAAGACGCTCCAAAAATATTATGATGCTCTGTGTGTGTGTGTGTGTGTGTGTGTGTGTGTAGGAATTGGCTGCTTTCATAAGCTTCCAAGCCAGAATGTGGCAACATTGCTTCAGTTGAAATGAAGAAATGAAATGTGACATTTTAAAACATACATTTGCAGCTGCATATATAGAGGTACAAAGGGAGATATCAAAGGCTTGCTCATTCCATTGGGCTAAATGGCTGGGGATATTTCAAGGTATCGTACCAGCTGTCTCTTTTAACACATGCAAAGGATGTATTTAGGTTCTTCTGATACACTGCAGGTGGGGCCACCTAACTCTGTGCTGGCTTGCGAGTGCTGATAAGTAAGAGTGCTATTTACATGGGTTTATGATGGTATGGGGCTACTTGGGGGCAACTGGCGGGTTCAGGTAGTTTGTTGCTGTTTTTGCTTTGCTGAAGTGTAACAGGGTTTCTTTGTTTTTAAGAAGGTTGGGTCATTGTTCTGCATGTACAAGCCCCTGAGACATGATAAGTTCTGGCTGTTGATGTCCATTGGGAGAATCTTCAACCCAGGAGGAATGAATGTTGCCTTGGTGTGTTCTTTTCCATAATTCTGTTCTTTTCCATTTCAGCATTAATCTCTGATTTTGAAGAGGGAAAAAAATCTCTCAAAATATCTATTTAAATGCACATATTTCCTCTTAAAATATGTCTTTAAATGCACATTTTGATGCATTTAATATGTTGAGAACTACATTGCAATTTTCAGAAAAGTGCAAAATGTGGCGGGTAGTTAAGTTTTGATCTGCGCATTAGTTTGAGAGGCTCAGATCATTCGTTTTGCATTTGGGTTCCCAAAAATCACATTCCTCCTAAAGCGCCCCCAGCTTTACAAAACGGTAGCTTCTCTAGCAGGCCGGGCTTCTTATTTTTCATGATGGCATCACAGGAAATTTGGCTTCATAAAGGCAGGGCCAGTGTACTGGAATAAGAATTGAGTCGGCCCAAATCTGGTTTATTCCACCAAATCATAGGCAGGGAACTGGGTCCGGACAGATTAGGGATGGATCCCTCATTCCTTCCCTCTCCCAGAGGCCAGCTTTGACAGATGGATAGGACAGCCCACCTATCAATCATCTGACATCATCACCTGACACCTGTCAGAGTTCAAAGGAAGTCACTGTAACCAACGATCAGGTGGTTGGTGTTTACAGGGAACCTCCGTATCAATTTGGAGGATGTGAACCAATAGTTCCCTGTCCAGGTGTATTGATTGTTTAACCACTCTGAGAACTGAAGGGAGTACCACAGCATCTCCAAGGCATTTTGGCCAAACTGGATGCCCCACAACTGTTCTGTGGGGTGGGGTGGGCTATTTCATCTCCACATGTGGTGAATAACTGCCATCAATAGATAAATCGACAGAGCTACCTAGTTCTAAAACAAGCTATGTCCGTTGGCCCCATTCCATTTTAGAGAAGTGGGAAGGAAGATTAAGATGCAACCACCAGTACCATGCATCACATTTCATGCATTCCTGGGTTTACAATGTAGCTTTTTAAAGGTCTTCAGGGGAATTGCAATTAGGCACAAGAAACCGCTCCTTTTCTTCCTAGCTCTATGAGGGTGAAACTAAGGTTCCTCAGATGTTTTTCTTCACAGTGCTTTAAATGTTTGGCAATTGTACTTTATGTATGGTGAGGATCTGCCGCATGATTCACACTCTTGTTTGTTTTCCCCAAATCGCAATCTCATCCTTGCTCAAATACTTTCAAAGGGATTTCATTGAAATCTGACTCACACAGAATTTGCAGTAACACATCGTATGGGCAATCAGAATATGTATTGGTATCATTCTTTTATTTTTATTTATTTTATTCTTTTAAAATAATCCATTATATAGACTAGGTTGAGAGTGTTATCAGCTCTAATACTATTTAATATGTTCCGTAAAGCTACTCTGTGGTCAGAAACGGTGCAACTACTTTGCCTCAATCCTTGTTCAAGTAAAATAAATGCAGAGTAAAGAGATTTAAGGTTCTCGGAATGAGCGGCATTCCCTGAATTCAGGCTATGGCTATAAAACAATTAATCCCTCCCTCACATGGGAATTAATTGTCTTGATTTTAGAAGATTAATCGATTCATTAAGCAATTAAAAAGAATATTGGATTATCTCACTACATGGAATATTTTGTGAATATTTAATTATGGCAATTTACACTCAATCAATTAATTACACTAAATAGTTGATTAATGCTTTTGGTCCTAATTCAGACACATAGAGAATCATAGTGGAGGTCACTCTGAGAAGATGTTCTGTGCAGTTTTCCTCAGAATTCTTTAGATGTTGAACTCCCATCAGCCCCAGCCAGCATGGCCAATAGTCAGGGATGATGGGAATTGTAGTCCAATAACATCTTGAGAGTCGCAAGCCCCCTCATCCCTGCCTTTAGGGAACAACCTTTGAATAATGCTGTGATTTAATTAGACACACATTGGGCAGATCCACACCATACATTTAAAGTACATTTGACACACATTTAAAGCACATGACTCCCCCCCAAAAAAAATCTGGGAACTGTAGTTTCCCCTGCACAGAGCACCCTTAATGAACTATAGTTCCCATGATTCTTTGAGAAAAGTCATGTGCTTTAAATGCATGGTGTGGATCTGCCCATACATGCAGCAGGGGGAAAGGGGATTTTCTTGTGCTTATCCACAATTCCTTCAAAGATCTTTAACAAGCTACATTTCAAACACAGGGCAACATGAGATTTGATTCAGGGTTCTTCCTTCCCACATCTCCTGAATGGAATGGCACCATGGTCATTGCTTGTTTCAGAAATAACTGGAGTTGTTAGAAGGCTACTATTCCCCTCACAGAGCTACAATTCTCAGGGCAATCCCCCTTCCCAGGGAATGCTGGGAATTGTACCTCTGTAAGGGGAATAGCGGCCTCCTAACAACTAACAAACCACAGCTCCCATAATTCTTTGAGGAAAGCCATGTTTAAAGCAGTATCATAGGTCTTTAAAAGTATGGTGCCTCACTCCCTAGTAAATGGGTTTAGGATTGCAGAGTTAGGGCTGTGTGAGTTAGAAGTGCTTTGCATGAGAGGAACAATTTCCACTTGTGCTATGGGACTTTTCTCTCTCCATGTTTCTCCTAAATTTTGGGCTCCCCTAACCGTCCAGAGCAAATTTTAGAGTGGACATGGGGGTTTAAGTGGGGATGAAGCCCCATTGTGGAATCCACTTGCACATTTCTTTAGTTGAATACCCCTACCTCAAATAATAAAACCTTTTTTTTAAAAAAAGGCTCCATTCCAGCTTGTCAAACGGCAATGATAATAAACATGACAGAGCTGAGAGAGCCAACCTGAAACCTGCTGTCTGACAGGCAGGAAGAAAGAGAGAGTGAGAGAGTGAACTATTAGCTTAGCATCTGAGGAAAATGCCCCCTCAGCCTATTGCTCATAGATCTGCTTTAAGTAAACAAGCCCCGTTGGGGTCAAGCTACCCGACTTCCACTGGAGAAAAACCCCTTTCCCCGAGCAAATAAAATGTCACACCGGTTCCCCTCATCCTCGCTGCTAGCGGGGATTTTATTTAGTTGTAAATTTGCTAGATAAAGATCCCCTTTAATATTTAATGGCCCCGGCGGATTAAAGTGCGTATGAATCATCAAATCATCAGCCACAATATATTTACGTCCAGAATAAGGCCAGAGGAAGGTGGGGGGGGGGGAGAGAGATCATGTTTCCCTGGCAGGTTAACCAAACTGGACCTCAGACTTGAACAACTTCCAGCGCTTGATGGGAACGGAGCTGGAGGGGTGGTGGTGGTGAAGGCAATAAATATTGAATGCTGGCTGTACTAAAAGCAGGTGTGAAGTAGTGGGGATTTGTATTCTCCTTTGAAGTTCCCTTTCTCTCCACTCCAGGCCTGGTTCAAAGATATATCTACATTTTTAAGAATTCATACAGTGCTCTTAATATAGTCTGCCTCCCAACCCCACCCCACCAAACACACACACACACACACACACAGAGAGAGAGAGAGAGAGAGAGAGAGAGAGAGAGAGAGAGAAGACTAATCTTCTAACCAGCATTGGTGGGGACAGATAAGCCAGCCTTGAGAAAATTTCCAGTCAGGTTTTCATAGAAAAACAGCCACTGAAATGATTCCAACATTTTAATTCATGAGCGTCCGGCTATTTTTCTTTCCTCAGTTTGCTGAACGAAGAAATAAATGAATTCAGGCAGAGCTGGGGACACAATGCGAATGGCATAGTTCAGTTTGAAAAGACTAAAAAGAAAAATGGGCGGTCACTGTTCTCTCCTTTTCCTCACAGACAGATATCAAGAAGAGGGGGAAATAATAATAGAGACTAATAGGCAAGCTGAGCAGAGCCAGGAGCATGGAAGTTTCCGCCACAACTTAACCCTCGCCCAGTGTGATAGATTGGGAGAGTTAGGATTGCTGTGCAAAACATGTCTAACTTTCTTGGGATCCACCCTCAACTGTTTACTTATGAATGCAGTACACATTGGCATCTGCACGGTTGCTTACAAAATGTGTTTAAATCGCAGGAAAGATCAAATGCAGCAATACTATACAATACAATGCCAATGTTGAAAATTGCAAAAAGCAGTTGTGGTGGGGAGGTTTGTGAAAACAAAGCAATCCTGTGGGGAAAAAAGAAAGCAATCAACAGGCATAGACATGATGTCGACTGCCACACCTTGTGGTGATGAGTTCCACAAGTCTAGTTTGAAGAAGCAGAGTTGCGTATCTTCAGTGGACTCGGAATGGTGGGGTGGGATGCCTCTACGGTAGACGTGCATTGGCAGAAGCGATTCTAGAAATTCGCCAGACAGCTTTCGCTAATTCATACCTTTGTTCTTATTGTGAGGCTCTGTGGACAGTGGTGCTGGGGGGGGGGCAATATATGCCCTATTAAGAAAATGCATGTGGTGTTGTTCTTCTTGTTTTCCCTCACTTTTTGTATATGCAAAGGAAAGAAACCCTGTGTTTATCATGAGGACATCTCCTTTCAAGTTACAATTTCACTGATGCAAGACAATCTTTGGGAAAGGAAAACTTGTGAAATAGGTTTGCTGGCAAACACATGGAAATATTTAAAATAAGGACTTACCCCTTTTCTCAGGAAAAAATAATAATAATGCAAGCCTTAAGGCAACTAGTTTCTTGAAAACACAGTATCTTACGGTTGGTGAGTTAGAAAATGAATGCAAAAACACCATCTGCTAAACTTCAGATCTATGAATACTGTGGCCTGTGGAGAATACAGGCTGTACGTGAAACTATTGATCCGCCATCTGTTTCAACACGATCCTTTAACTTTTTCTCTCTCACACAGTAAGTAATAACTGTTACTTTAGTAATTTGACATTATGCAGAGCTTAGACAGTCAGATCTCTCTTGGAAATGGTGGGCTTGGACCTGAGCAGGGATGTCTATCAGGACATTTGTTGCGTCTTTCTGCCATTCTCTCCAGTTGCTGCTTTCCAAGGTAGGAGGGAAAACATTGTGATACTAAGGAAAATGCTTTGGGAAGCTGTATGAATTATGAGATAAAGTACATCATGTTTTGGAATGTATGAAAGGGAACCACAGCGTAGAGACCATAACTCCCATCATCCCATGGCAAATTGGTTACATTTTCTGGGGGTGATGGGAGTTCAAGTTCAACTACATCTGGAGGGCCATAGGTTCTCCCTTCCTGGCACAGCCTGACCAAAATGCTAAGGCGGTCTAGACTGCTGATAAACCTACTAGTCAATTCTGGAAGTGTTCCTTCATAAGCCTGTTGCATTTCCTTTCTGTATTAATTTATTTTTTTTAGAAAAAAAACAACACTGGAGAAATGTAGGAATCAGTACATATTCAAATCTAATTTTATCACTGTGTGCATTTCTAAACCTATTTTAATCCAATAATAATAATATTCTTAATGCATTTTTTTAGTCAACAACAGTTTTGCGTCTTGAGGCCCCAAGCCAGCCCCCTCCATGAAATAACTGCACACGGACACAGAATTAAGGTTGATGGGTAACATTAAGGCCACAACTTTATTGACTGCAAATTAAATGTGAGTGGTATTGGCATAGGCATTGGCTGAAAACTGTAACGGACTACTGCCCCAGTTGACAGAGTCTATGTAGGTAAACCCATTGGGGCAGTGAAATTGGGGTTTTGCCCAACAGAAGCTTACCGCAAGGTTTCTGTGATCCCGACATGGCCCTAGCCCATCAAGCGGACTTCGGACGAGATCCGGGACCCCCAGATTCCTTTAACACAATACCTTTTGATCATTGAGGGGCACACCTCCCCTCCACACACAAAATTAAGCCAATGCCTAACTGCCAAACTTGGAAAGTTGTGATGATTGCTAAGGCAGTAGGTAAAAAACCAAGTGGCCAATGCCAATTTGCCAAATGGATAAAAATTTCTACCTGGCCCCTGTCCCAAGACAGGCGACTCACATATAGTCCAAAGCAAGAAGAAGAAGAAGAGTTTGGATTTGATATCCCGCTTTATCACTACCCGAAGGAGTCTCAAAGCGGCTAACATTCTTCTTTCCCTCCCTCCCCCACAACAAACACTCTGTGAGGTGAGTGGGGCTGAAAGACTTCAAAGAAGTGTGACTGGCCCAAGGTCACCCAGCAGCTGCATGTGGAGGAGCGGGGAAGCGAACACGGTTCCCCAGATTACGAGTCTACCGCTCTTAACCACTATACCACACTGGCACCACACAAGCAAGGCCAAGAACTTACACTAAGGGTGGGAGGGTGGGTGTTCAGCAGAGCTAATCAAGTGCCTAGGGCACTCCTGCGCTGATGCTTATATAATTCCTTAGCCACCCTCACCCCTTTCCTGATTGGCTGTGACCTGTGATGCCTATTTAGAGAAATGAAACTTAGACCTAGAAACGAAACCTACTTGGTCAGGGGTGTGTCCAGGGGCCCAGTCGCAAGAAGGACCGCCTTCTGAGGACGATCCCATTTGCAAAATTCGGAAAGGTGCAAAATTCATGTTCAGAGCCACAGTTTGGAAGTGCAGCTTAGGTTGGTTTACCTAAAAATGCACACCAAGCAAATTTTTCCTCTATCCCCACATTTCTCCTCAGCATACGTCCCGCTCTTCCCCATGCCCTGTTGCAACCAAGTGTAGTTGTTTTTTTCCTTCCATAATCCATCTGTTTAGTGAATTCCTCGTCCCCTTGCAGTTGCACATTAGGAAGTAGCTAATTGCATCTCTGTTAACAAAACACTTTCCGGCATGGAAAGCCACCCATTTGAATGTGTGCATAAATATCGCGTGAAGGGTATGAAACGCAGTTTGCTGCATAATAGCGTTAAAGGAGACTAACGTTGACAGTTCCACTTAATCAGACCCCCGCCATAAATTAAAAGTTATGAAATGCTTATAAGCCCAGGGACTAAGGTGCTCAAAGACAATTACCAACTAAACATTTCATTAATGAAATTATGATTAATTATAATTACTAATTAAAATTCAGGATTACGATGTTGGTTTTGAGCATTAGTAGGAGTAATGGCATTACCATTTTAAATGAACTCCAATAGGGGGAAATTATAGCACAACTCTTAAAAAAGGGGGGGGGATACAGTCTGCTTGTAAGATTAGAAATTATTGTTAAGCCCAGAGGCACCAACATTTTCCCTGCTGGTGAACTTAAGTAAGTTTAATGTGTGCTGATTTAATAACTAATCATAGTCTTTCTTCATCGTGGGAACTGATACCGATTTTGTGTGTGTGTGATAACCAAAGATAACATAGCTGCTGTGCAGCTGGTGACAACGTTGCATTATAAGCTACTCAGTGTTGTTGTTGTTGTTGTTTTAAAAAAAGACATTTTGTCATCTTTTGCTTTCTGTTTGTTTATGGAATTAACATTATATTGCACTGAGTATTTTCCGGATTAACAATTAAAGGGGTTAGAAATTAAATTGCCAATGTAGATTTTTTTGTTGTACAGCTGCAAGGCAGCCTTGGCCAGGCATGTGCTCCACAATCACACTGAAGACATTTTCCTTTGAGTAATTAATACATAGGCATATTAGTAAATGTCAAATTCCCACAGGAACTTCCAATTTGACCTACATCGTTAAGCCTCTTTAGGATTCATTAGCCATAGTCAGATCCCTTAAAGTATTTGCTATTATTCACCTTTTCATACATAATGCAACATGTTGGCTTAAATAAGTTTCCCCATTTACATTTTCTTGGTTTCATTGTTCCTCTCATTAGAGGTGTTTTGTCAGCTCCGATGCTGTCTTAATTTTAGCTGCCCTCTGTTAAGAGTAGATAGGGACCCTGCTGCCTTCCTCGCCCAACATGTTAGCGTAATCGCACATACAATCCAGTAGTGCATCCTCAGAAATTGAGGAAAGAACCTTTAGGAATGAAGTGCTGTTAAATTCATCAGCGGGCGCTTAATTTTTGGCAAGTGGGGGGATGTAATATAAATGCATCTGTGCATATCAGAATAACATCAATCTATAGTTAGCCAAGAAAACATGGTAATTTAATACAATCTTTCCCTTAACACTCAAATACGTACTTCTTCTAAGCAGTGCTTTTTTCTAAAAAAAAAAAAAAAAGTTTAAGGGTACTCTCATTTTGATTCAAGAAATCACCATTTTATAGTTCTAATTGGGGGGGAAAGATACAGTAAATGGACAAAAGTACAAGGATTCACAAAATGTTTAGGGGTATGCGTACCCCTGCGTACCCCCAGAAATAAACCCCACTGCCTCTAAGCATACCTAAAAGACTTTTTGTTCAGTTCATAAGTATGACATACAGCACCTAACGTCATCATCATGTTTGAGAGATGATGTTTGAGAGATGAGTTCTCCTCAGATCACTTTTGCGCCAAGTCTTGTGGCAAGAGAGTCTGAGGGAAACTGGTGACTGAGGAAAAAATATAGTCAGTCATCAAATGGAGACAGAAAGGCAACAGCTCAGTCTTCCTCTTCCTCTTCCTATTTTATTTATACCCCGCCCATCTGGCTGAGCTGCCCCAGCCACTCTGGGCAGCTTCCAACACACACAAAATTATTCTGGCACAACAAGATGCTTAGTCTCTAGAGCTATGTCAGAGTCAACAGCTATATAGGACCAGTTAGAACCTTATTGGTCCTTTATGACCCCTGAACCCTGCTGCAATACTCTCTATGGCCACCTGCAGTGGTGGTGCTGAAATTCAGCGTCAGAGGACAATCTGACAGTACCCCACTATAGAAAGCTATTGCTGTGTGTTAGCTAGTTAGTTAGTTAGCTAGCTAGCTGGTTAAGTAACCAGTTTTCTGACCTAGAAGCTTGTTTCCCTTGGAGGCTGAGCACCTATGTCCGTGCCCGATGTGCAGGCATAGATGAGATCACTAAGAGGGGAATGTAAAGGAGAATGGAGAACTTGGCAGGCAAAGGACTACCATTTCCAAAATGTGGGTCTAGAAAGCACCCAGCCACTGGAGCCAAGAATACCAGCTGAAGACCCTCACTAGAAACACAGCAAGCAGCCTTATACCAGGCATGTCCAACTTTCAAGAGACTGAGATCTACTCCCACTATAAAAAAATGGCAGTGATTTACCAAAGTTATTGCGCTTTTTGGGGGAAGTCAAAGTTGTTGAGCTTTGAGCTTTTTTTATGAAGCCATCTGGACTTGCTGATCAGAAGGTCGGCGGTTCGAATCCCCACGACGGATTGTCGTTGCTCGGTCCCTGCTCCTGCCAACCTAGCAGTTCGAAAGCACGTCAAAGTGCAAGTAGATAAATAGGTACCGCTCTGGCGCAAAGGTAAACGGCGTTTCCGTGCGCTGCTCTGGTTCGCCAGAAGCGGCTTAGTCATGCTGGCCACATGACCCGGAAGCTGTACGCCGGCTCCCTCGGCCAATAAAGCAAGATAAAGTGCCGCAACCCCAGAGTCGGCCACGACTGGATCTAATGGTCAGGGGTCCCTTTACTTTTATATATATATAGAGAGAGAGAGCGCGCACGTTAATCACCAAACAACGTGTTTTTCATTTATAAATGTACCATTGCTTTTCAAACCTAGGCCTCTCAGCTCAACCACCCCACTTTTTTTATTAAAAAATTCTCAGTCTGTCACTTTCTACAGGATCTTAGTCAACCTTACAGTAGATATGAAGCAGTGATGTGATTCTAATGTGATTTCAAACTCATCAGCTGAAATAAATTCCGGTGCCCCTGAAAACGATTCTCTTCGCGTTCCCTTGCCTGCCCGCGCCCTTGCCCCTCTTCCACTTTGCTCCAAATGTATGTGACTGCGCATTAGGCTTCCCCTCTGAGGATGGTTGTCACTGCTGTTTATCAGATTCTACATTTTGTAAATTACTAGAGCATAGCACCAATAAATAAATCCTACCTTAAAGTCCGTACCAGTCAAAACATTTTTCACAGTTTTATGGGGAGGCATACATTGTTTTTATGCAGCTGTCTGCTGCTGAACTAATTTTATTACCATACATCAAGCTTTAAAGACCATCTCGTGTGAAGTTTTGCCAATGCTTTAATGCTGCCAAAGTGTTAAGTATCCTTATTTATTCTCCAGTATTTACTTAGGAGCATTTTCAGTGACAACCAGGCATACGATCAGCACAGTGGGAAACAATATTTTGTTTTAGATTCGGCAGTCCAGAGTTCAAAAGAGATGGGAGGGCTGAACCAGAGATGATATTAAATGCATATTAGCATTAAATGCACTATTAGCATAGTGTAAGGTTTCGGGTTTGGGGGTTTAAAAAATGCAAATAGTGTGAACTGGGGGAGAGGCTGATTGTTGTTGGGAGCAAAGCACGCATGAAAAAGTGAACTTGGCCCTTTCTTCCCCTATTGCAGTCTTAAACAAAATCCCTTCTCTGAATCTGCTATTTACGTTGGGAATAAATCTAATAATAATGATGATTTTATTGTTTATAAACCAAGATGATCAAGGGTCTGGAAACCAATCCTTATGAGGAACAGTTGAAGAAGCTGGGTATGTTTAGCTTGGATCAGAGGAAACTGACAGGAGATATGACAGCCATCTTCAAATATCAAAAGAGCTTTCACTTGGAGGATGAAGCACACTTGTTTTCTCCTGCTCCAGAGGATAGGACTCGAACCAATGGATTCAAGTTACAAGAAAGGAGATTCTGACCAAACCTCAGGAACAGCTTTCTGGCAGTAAGAGCTGTTCAGCAGTGGAACAGACTCCCACGAGAGGTGGTGGACTCTCCTTCCTTGGAGGTTTTTAAGCAGAGGTTGGATGGCCATTTGCCATGGAGAGATTCCTGCATTGCAGGGGGTTGAACTTGATGACTCTGAGCATCCCTTCCAACTCTGCAATTTGACAATTCTATGACTAGATTCACAGACCTTGAAGTTATGAAGTAGCTTTTCTGCTCGATTCAAAACAAGGCAACTACTTGTTGTCAACAGCAGGAAATGCAGGGATAAAAATTTCTGTTGATGTAAACTTCAAAGTGCAGCTGTTAAAGAATGGTGCTGCATGTTCAGGTGACTCAAAAAACTTCATCTGGCTCTTTCCACAAATGGTACACTTTCTGATCTGCGCAGAATCCATGTCGCTTTCCAAATGCCTTGACTTCCCTGGCAATGATGGTTGCTTTAGAGATTTCTAGTTAAGGGCTATACATCTTTCCTGCTGTATGCAAGTGCTTAAAAAGGCCTTTATGCAGGAATCTGGGGTCATGAAGAAGCATCGCTTTTGGGCTTACCCGCAGTCTGATGTTGGGAGCAATTCCTGGCAGTAATCAGCTACCATGTTCCGAAACTCCTGCACTGTTGGACATTTCCACCCAAGGTGGGAAGTATCAACGGAATCTGACCACATCCCTTCAAGCAATACTGACTTCAGTTTAGATGTATTGCTGAAGGGGGAAGGAATGGGTTTCTGTGCAGTCAGTCTGAAACGGGACCCAAAATCCTCATTTTTCCTCCTCCAACGGAGCATTTCTAAAATGCTTTAACTTGAGCTCTTGAGCCAAAACCCAGCTGTATAAACAAGTGCTCAAAGCTCTCTCCTTTATCAGTCCGTGACGCCTAATGAATGGCCTTGTCCATTCCAAAGTGGAGCAGGCATGATGCATCTGGGTCTTCTCTGACCACAAAAAGACACACAGACCTTGTCAAGTCTGACAAGAGACCCGGGAATGGCACCAGGAGAGTTGGTGACCTCCTGCTCCGAGATAAGAGTATAGGAACAGGAACAGCCTTTTATGGTCAAGAGTGCCGGAACAGGAATATCTGTTTATGGATGTCAACTTGCATGCATAAGCTGACGTGGCTGGATTCCTGGGGAAGGAGGAAGAGGGTGCCTGGAGAATATATACACTGCATGAAATTTCTCATTTCTTTGGACTTGCTGTGAAGTGCCTTCTGCTATCCGGAGAGCAGAATAAACTCTTTCTCTAAATCAACCTCGGTGTCATTTGACTCCTCCCTCCCTGTTCTGGGAGCAACGCTCACCCTACCTGACTTTAGGTAAAGTCTAATAAGGCTACATTGCAGAAGGCCTCCAGTTCGCCTGCGTAAACAGATTTTAATGGTCAGAAGATGGGGGTTCAGCAGTGATGAATGTAGGTGACATGTTTTCTAGATGAACTTAGGAACATTTTGTTTGCTGTTGTCCATCCTCACCCACTTTCACCAGTGTCTCATAGCTACTTTCCATTACCTGTTCACTGACAGACCTCTCCTTCCTATGTGCCCGGCTGGTGAATATTTTTGTTATCTAAAATGACCTGGAACGGCTTAATATATGTCTTTTCTTTGTGGACCTCGGCTGCTCCAGCTGTTCCAGCTACTGATGATTCAATCCTAAGCACTTTCAGTCACAAGGAAGGAAGGCCTTCCGTGTTAACTTACTCCCAGTAAGCCTGCATTAGTGATGAAATAAAAATAGAAGCAAATTTAAAGGGATCATTGAGAGTCGCAGTGAGTCAGTGCAGAAATGCCAGTTTGAAATGGGGGCCAGGCCATTAGCTCTCTGCTCCACCTGAGAGGCACATGATTATAAGGACCTTTGCTGGTTTTCTTAAAAGCTCGCCTCTTTATTATTTTTCTCTTTCGAGAAGCTTCTTTGATGAAATAAATGGGAAGTTACTGCCTGTCGAGGGAAAAGTTGTTTTGTTATTAAAGATGACCCACAAAGGCTACAGTTCTGGCATTTGGCACACTACCTTTGTGGGTGTCCTTAATGGCTTTCCAGATGATAAACTGTGATTATTATAGTCTGAAGATTACTTATCTAAATTATGAGAGAGGTGGATGCGGTCTTTTAAAAGGAACTGCTTTGTTCTTACAGTGCTTTCTGAGAAAAAGTGTTTTCCCACTGTGTGGTCCCCATATATTTTGCACGCGGTAATGAGACATGTGCCAAGCAAGATTTCAAAAGGCTCTTTTGCTGTGGTTGGGAGCTATATCTAACACAGTCCCCCTTTTTTCCCCATCAAGGGGAGCGTTGCCTCTCAAAGAGATACGGAGCAAAATTCCTTATCAAGCTCTACATTATTGCATTGAAATAGATGGCAGACTTTGCTCTGCGCGCGTTCTAAGTAGCTCATTAGTTCTCTATACATCTCAGCTTGTGGAGAGAAATTGATCTCATTACAGTGTATGCAAATCGGTACGTTTTGCATTTTGGAACTTTTACAGACGTGCTTCAGTTCCAGCAGACAATTTCTCGAAACTCATGTCCCCTTTGATTAGCAGGACAAAGGGACCTCCCTCCTCCCTTTCTGGACTAAATCTGTCTATTGTGTGAGGTGCGCTGTAACGTGAGCGTTCACATTTATTTATTTTTTTAAATCGTTTTACACATTTCACAACTTTTAAGACCAAGCCTACATTTCAGATGCATGTGTATACTTAGTATGCATAAGAAAAGAACCAGCTGGATCAGAACAAAGACCCATCTATCCCGGCATCCTGATCCAACAATGGCCAACAAGATGCATGTGGAAAGCCTGGAAGCAGGACATCACTCTCCCTGCTTGGGAATCCTGGTATTCAGAGTCATGCTGCCTCTGACAGTGGAGGTAGAACATAGCTGTAATGGTTCTAGGGGTTGCTCGTGCGTAAGTTGCCGCCACTCCTGGCTAGGTTACCTGGTTGAACCCTTTCTGTCTGGACAGCCCTTCACTTCATGGCTGTCTCAGTCGCTGGCAGAATCCGTCAGTTGGCGTTTCTTGAACTTCTAAGTTCTTTGACGCCAAGTCTCCTCCTACTCTCCCTGCGCGGAAGTCTTCTGCGCAGGGAGGGTGTGGGCAGCGGAGCACCCATGCTCTCCCTGCTGGTCTCCTGTGAAGAGTCCTGGAGCCTCCTCTCCGATTCCCCCATCTGCCCCCCTTCTCCACTGGTGTTACACTGATTTCCTTCCCCAGCAGATGGGCTGCCTCTCTCCCTACTGGGACCCTCTCCGGCATCCCTCTGGAGCCTTCCCTCCGCCTCTAGCTCCGATGGCAGTTCCCTGACAATAGCCATTATGTAGTAGCCAACCATAAGCCTTCCCTGCCCCCCAAAAGTAATGTACATCCCAGAATTAGTGGTTAGTTCAACTGCAAGAAGTGAGGATACAGGGAACCAGGCAGAGGGCCTTCTCAGTAGTTGCATCGGCCCTGTGGAATGCCCTCCCACCAGATGTCAAGGAAATAAACAACTATCTGACTTTTGAAGGCAGACCTGTTTAGGGAAGTTTTTAATGCTTGATGTTTTTAATATTCTGTTGGGAGCTGCCCAGAGTGGATGAGGAAACCCAGACAGATGGGCAGGGTATAAATAATAAATTATTATTATTATTATTATTATTATTATTATTATTATTATTATTATATGATGGAATTGGTCCATTATGGCAATGTCAGAAGGTACCTGGGAAAGGTTATATTCCTCAAGATTGGAGGTGGGGAATGAAAGTGCACCTTCAAAGCAGGGCTGACCTGCTGGGAGCCTGAAGGACCCTGCCCTGCTTCTCTCCATCTGGCTTGGAGCGGCGCCTGACAGACTCCATAAAGGACTGCTGCTGCTGCTGCCGCCGCTGCTTTTGTTTTTTAAATTGCTCTTATTTTTTTTTTATCTATGTCATTTTAAATTGTGATTGATATTAATGCTGTATTCTAAGTTTTAGATTTTACGATTTATGTGGAGATTGTTTTCCATTTGGTTGTGTCCTTTTTGATGTGTTTTATTTATTGCTTATGACTTTTGTTATGTTGGTAATTATGTAAATCTTGTCATGCTGTAAGCCGCCTTGTGCATTGTTTTAACTATGGAAAGGCGGCATACAAATAAAATGATGATAATGATGATTTCAAAGGAGACTAGGAAGCTGCCTTTACATAGACCGATGATTGTGTCATAGAGCTGTTGGGCAAGGAATGTCCAGAATTCAAATGTACACGTTCGTGCCCATCAGTCTCACATCTCTTAAGCTGCTCCTAGGCATGAACTCAATGAGGCAGTGGCAGCAATGGAGAGGCCTCAGCTTATGAATCTCTTCCACCCAAGCTTCACACAAGCAGATGAATAATAATAAAAATAATTTATTATTTATACCCCGCCCATCTGACTGGGCTTCCCCAGCCACTCTGGGCGGCTTCAAACAAAATATTAAAATACAATGATCTGTTAACCATAAAAGTTTCCCTAAACAGGGCTGCCTTCAGATGTCTTCTAAAGTCTGGTAGTTGTTTATTTCCTTGACATCTGACAGGAGGCCGTTCCACAGGCCGGGCACCACTACTGAGAAGGCCCTCTGGGCTGGTTCCCTGTAACCTCACTTCTTGCAGCGGGGGAACTGCCAGAAGGCCCTCAGCACTGGACCTCAGTGTCCGGGCAGAACGATGGAGGTGGAGACGCTCCTTCAGATATACTGGCCCAATGCCATTTAGGGCTTTAAAGGTCAGCACCAACACTTTGAATTGTGCTCAGAAACGTACTGGGGGCCAATGTAGATATTTCAAGAACGGTGTTATGTGGTCTCGGCGGCTGCTCCCAGTTACCAGTCTAGCTGCCGCATTCTGGATTAGTTGTAGTTTCCGGGTCACCTTCAAAGGTAGCTCCACATAGAGCACATTGCAGTAGTCCAAGCGGGAGATAACTAGAGCATGCACCACTCTGGTGAGACAGTCCACGGGCAGATAGGGTCTCAGCCTGCATACCAGATGAAGATTACGCCTGCATGTAAACTGCTTCTGCTCCTCCCTCTTCAATCCTCACCTTGTCCTGGGATACTGTGGAGCAGGAGAAGTGAGGGCAGGAAGAGGAGGGGTGGAAGCCCTTGACTCTATACCAGCCTGACCTATCTCTCCGTCCTCCTGCAGCTTCCCCTGTGATTCTCATCTCTTGGCTGATGCAGGCTCCCCCAGATCACTGATCCCTTCTTCCAAGTCAGTCTCCAACCCCCTTTCTCCTGGTGCCCACTCCTCAGTTTCCATTCAGCCCTCCTCAGTGTCCAGCAAGTCCCTGACACATCATTGGTTCATCTAGCTCTGCAGGATTTCAGGCAGGGTACATTCTCATTCAACTAACAGCCTTATTAGTAGGACCAAATAAAGGACACTCAGCAACGTCCCTTGACAGCCTCATATTCAAGGCATGTGCAACAATTCTCCTGTACTCCCTTGGTTAATAAGAAAAATGATTGCATTCACAAATTCTCAAAGGCGAGACACAATTTTGGAGAAATCCTGGTGGAAAGCATTTTTTTTTATCAACTGAGAATTGTGTACAAAATGTTCAGCACAGCAACTCTTGCCACTTTCTAAATCAGTGGCAGGGAATCTGTGGCCCTCCAGATACTGCTGGACTACAGCTCCCATCATCCCAGACCACTAACCATGAATAATAATAATAATAATAATAATAATAATAATAATAATAATAATTTATTATTTATACCCCGCTCAGCTGGCTGGGCTTCCCCAGCCACTCTGGGCAGCTTCCAACAAAATATTAAAATACTGTAATACATCAAACATTAAAAGCTTCCCTAAACAGGGCTGCCTTCAGATGTCTTCCAAAAATCTGGTAGTTGTTGTTCTCTTTGACATCTGGTGGGATGGCGTTCCACAGGGAGGGTGCCACTACCGAGAAGGCCCTCTGCCTGGTTCCCTGTAACTTAGCTTCTCGCAGTGAGGGAACTGCCAGAAGGGCCTCAGCGCTGGACCTCATTGTCCGGGTAGAATAATGGGGGTGGAGACGCTCCTTCAGATATACTGGACCAAGGCCGTTTAGGGCTTTAAAGGTCAGCACCAACACTTTGAATTGTGCTGAGGCTGATGAGAGTTTGAGTATAACAAAGTCTAGAGGGACACCCATTCCCTAACCCTGTTCTAAATTTATTTGGTTTTCTTTTAAAAGCACAAATCTTCAGGATGCAGCTGTTACAAGTTCCCAGATGAACTGAAGAAAGCATTTCTTGGCTTTCTAAAACTCTTCACTTTGTATAATTGTGGCAAAAGAGAGAAAGAGTGTGTCCAGTACATAAAATGTGCAGAAATATTTATAGCTTATAGCTATCTGCCTTTCTTCGACATAATAATATATATTGTTTAAAAAAAACCTCTGCTGCTTGTTTCAGTAATTTTCGCTTTTATTCTGGGTTGGCTTTCCCCCCGCCAACCCTTTTAGCATAAGCCAGGTGTCAACAGAAGGCTCGGCATGTTTGTGATCATTAAGCAGCATTAAAAGCTATCACTGAGTCACAGAATGAGATGAGAACATTGGGTAGTCCTGCTACCTGCAAAGTAATTATTGTCTGACACATTTACAGTCCCTGAACTAACAATCCAATTTTTACACAGAAAAAGGTACATTGTGTTACATTACAAAATCTTGCTGTGATGTTCATATTTAGCATCTGCATTAAGATAATTTAATTTAAATGCACAGAGAGGCATCCAGTTGCGGCTCTTATCATTATAGCAAATCTCGCAGCGGAAAAAAAGAGCTGCAGATACGGTTTTGCAAATAATTTGGCAATATGGTGTGAAATCCTTTTTTTAAAAAAAGAAAAGGAACTTCTCTGTTCTATTAACTCACACCAGGTTGTATATGAGTAAGGCATACACAGAGTAG
Source organism: Podarcis gaigeae (assembly GCF_964106915.1). Taxonomy (NCBI): domain Eukaryota; kingdom Metazoa; phylum Chordata; class Lepidosauria; order Squamata; family Lacertidae; genus Podarcis; species Podarcis gaigeae. The sequence continues at coordinate 104,697,619 of NC_139679.1, forward strand.
ACCCACAAATGTCTAGGTATTGAAATTAGTTGTCAGAGCCACCCGAGGTCCCAGCTCACAAGAGACCAGAGTCCAGTCCAAGTTATATACAAAAGGTTTTATTGAAGAACATTGTTGTCGTTACATCCAAGCTCCGTGGCTCCGCATCTGTTACCCTTAGATGTTAGAAGTCCCCTCTGAGTCAGTCCCGCCCCTGCACCAGCTTAAGAGGCTTGTACTGCTCCACCTTTTCCTCTCCTTCCTTTTCCGCAGGGTCTTCCTGCCCCCCTGTGCTCCCTCCCTCCGGGACTCCCCCGAGGCTGAGTCTTCTGACGCCTGCTCCCCCCTCCTTCGTGCTTTGGGACCAGGCTCCTCCTCAGGGCTCTCCTCATTTCCGCGCGCCTCCACATTTGAACTTGGCGCGCGTACGTTGCCTCTGACCTTCCTTTCGACCGTTACGCTACTCTCGGTACTACACTCCTCCCCTTCCAGCAGGACGTTCTGCTCCGAACTCCTTCCCCTCTCTGCTTCCTGTTCTGCTCTTTCTGACACACTGGCAACTCCACCCCCTTCACTCCGTTCCGACGGAGAGGCCGGTCCCGATCTCCAACCCCCACTGGGGATTCCCTCTTCGTTCCCCTGCTTCTGACTGCTTCCCTCTCTACTGCCCCTTGGCCTGACCAGGGGGGCTCCCTTTTGGGAATCCTCGGATTCACTTGACGGACTCACTGACAACCTCGGGTCGTCGTCGTCCTCTTCCTCGTCGCCCTGGGACCCCTCCCCCTCGCTCTCTGTCCCTGAAACCCTGACATCCATCCCCCCCTCGAAGCCCCCCCTTCCCCCCTCCCGCCCATCGGGTGCAGGTTGTAGGAGCTGCAGCTCTTCGGAGGTGGATGCAGGATACAGGTTGTGTACCTCCATATCCTCTGCTTGCAGTTCGGTGTATGAGTGTTCGAATTCGGGTTCTTGACCCAAAGTGTTCTCTTCTCCCTCTTCCATTGGTACCTCGTCTGGTGCTGCCGGCCAAGGTCCCGTCAGCCATTTCCTGCGCCAGTCCTCCTCTGGTTGCTCGTCCCACCAATAAGAGGGTTCTGTGTCCACCCCTGAGCACGATCCCCTGGGCGGGCTAGATTCTGGCGTTCTCTCCTCGGCTGAAGAAAAACCCCGGAAAGTACTGTCTGAGAGTGTGGGCGTAAAGAGCCAGTCATCAAAGTACTCGGCTGGCATGGGTCTATGCGGGAAAAGGGCATGGAACTCGTCTTTTAGAAGAGGTTCGTCTAAAGCGTAGCCCGGCACCCAACCGTTGGCACTGGCTGGAGTGCCCTCTGTGGCTAGAAAGTATTCTACCCCCTCTTTCCCCCATCTCGAGTCCAGGATTTCTGTGACCTCGTTGAGTGGTTCGGCCCTAGGCGCCCTCTCCCTCTCCTGTGACTTAGTGTGTAGTTGCGGGACTGTTTCAGACTCCTGAAACCTGTGCGGTGCCTTGTAGGGGGTGAGCACCGACCTGTGAAATACCGGATGCACTCTGGAACCTTCGGGGAGGGCTAGTCGAAAGGCTACAGGGTTGATCTTAGCCTCCACCTGGTACGGCCCTAACTGCCTGTGCCCTAGCTTCTTCTTGGCCAACGACTTGGCTGGCATCGCTTGGGCCGCTAACCACACCCAGTCCCCCACCTGGATCTCCTCCCCCGCTCTCCTGTTTTTGTCTGCCTGCACCTTATATGCTTGCTTGGCCAGCTCCAAATGTCTCCGCAACTCTTCGTGCACCTCCTGCAGCTCCGCTGCAAACTGGTCGGCTTCTTGCGGCACCCCCTCTCTCGGTGCCCCGAACCCCGGGAAGGTTCTGGGATGACGACCGTTGTTCGCGAAGAACAGCGTCACCCCCGTGGACGCGTGCTTCGTGTTGTTATAGGCAAACTCTGCCATCGGCAGGTAGTCCACCCAAGCTGCGGGTCGCTGATTGGCGTAACATCTCAGGTACTGCTGCATGATCGCGTTGACCCTCTCAGCTTGGCCGTTGGTCTGTGGGTGTCTCGCCGACGTAAGGTTGATCTTGACGTTCAGGATACCTAAAAGCTTCTGCCAAAAATTGGAAACAAACTGGCGCCCCCTGTCGGACAGGATGGACTGCGGCAGCCCATGCACCTTGAACACGTGATCAATGAAGAGTTTGGCAGTCTGTTCCGCCGTCGCCACCTTTGCGCACGGAATGAAGTGCGCCATCTTGGTGAACAGGTCCACAACCACCAGTACCGCCGTCTTCCCTCTGGAGCTGGGCAGGTCAGTAACGAAGTCCAGGGCTACCCTCTCCCACGGTTGCTGTGGCGTTTCCAGCGGTTCCAACAGCCCCGCTGGCTTCTGGTGTACTGGCTTGAACCTCTGACAAGTGTCACACCTGGCGATGTAATCCGCTACCTCTCCGCGCATCCGGGGCCACCAAAAGTCCCTTGCCACCAGTTCTATTGTCTTCTCCTTACCGAAGTGGCCAGCACTGGGGGCGTCGTGCAACTGCTGCAGAACCTTTGCGCGAAGCTCGTCGCTTGGCACGTAGAGGGCACCTTTGCGAGTTAGCAGTCCGTCGCGCAGTTGGAACTCTTCGCCACTCTGCACACCTCTGCGCAACTCCTCCATTTTGGACTGTGCGAACTGATCCACTTGCAACGCGCGTCGCACCGCGTCCAGATCTACTGTGATGGCAGCGCACGACCACGCCTGCGGTGCGAAAATGTGCTTGGCTGCTACTGGCGCCGCTTCATCGAGATATTGCGGTTTCCTGGATAGCGCATCGGCTATAACGTTGGAATCTCCTGGGATGTACTCTATCCGAAAGTCGAAATCCGCGAAGAATTCCGCCCAGCGCATGTGTCTCTGGCTTTGGAGCTTCGCCGTGCGCCAATACTCTAGGTTCTTGTGATCCGTGTGGACCTGTACTGTGTGCTTGGCTCCTATGAGGAAGTGTCGCCACGCTTTGAAAGCTGCGTGAATGGCTAACAGCTCCCTGTCCCATATGGTGTAGTTTTGCTCCGCCTTGCTGAGCTTTCGGGAGTAAAAGGCACCGGGTCTCCAGTTTCCATGTGGATCTTCTTGCAGGAGTACGGCTCCAACCGCTCTGTATGACGCGTCGGTCTCCACTCGCATGGGCCTGCCTGGATTCACGTGCAGCAGCTGCTCCTCGGAGGCGAAAAGGCTTTTAAGCTTCCGAAAAGAGCGCTCCGCCTGTTCCGTCCACACGAACCTCTTCTTCTTGGAACTCAGAGTGTCCGTGATCGCTGCCGTCTCCTTTGCAAAACCTCTGATGAATTTGCGGTAGAAGTTGGCGAAGCCGATGAATCTCTGGACTTCCTTCCGATTGCGTGGGCTCTTCCAGTCCAACACCGCGCGGACCTTGACGCTGTCCATGGCGAGCCCCTTGTCGGACAGCTTGTAGCCTAGGAAATCCACCTCCGTCACATCAAACTGGCACTTCTCTAACTTGGCGTAGAGCCTGTTCTCCCGTAGTCTCTGCAGGACTTCCTTTACGTCCTTCTCATGGGCCTCTTCCGTTTCCGAAAAGATCAGGATGTCGTCGAGGAAACACACACATTTCTTGTAGAGAAGTCCCGCTAGCACGTGATGCATAAAGGCTTGGAAGACGTGAGATCCATTTTGGAGACCAAACGGCATAACTCTGTATTCATACGTGCCCAGAGGCGTGAACATGGCCGTCTTCCACTCATCGCCCTCCCGGATGCGTATGAGGTTATACGCTCCACGCAGATCCAATTTGGTGAAGATCTTCCCCTTCCTCACGGTTGCTAGGAGATCATCTATCTTGGGCATGGGGAAGGCCTTGGGCTTGGTCATACTGTTTATGAACCTATAGTCCACAATGAGTCTTTTTTGGGGCGTGTCCTTCTTCTTTACAAAGAACACAGGACTGCCCCCCACTGCTTTCGATTCCCGGATGAATCCACGCTTCAAATTGTGCTCTATGAACTCCCTGAGCTCTTGCATCTCGTCCTCAGACATGGAATACAGTTTTGCAGTCGGCAACTGCGCCCCCGGCACCAGGTCGATGGCACAGTCATAAGGTCTGTGGGGCGGCAACTGGTCAGCTTCCTTCTCGCAGAAAACCTCCAGGAACCCTTCGTACTTGCTAGGTACTGCCTGCACCATGCCAAGTCGCAGCTGGTGCTCAGCCCCCTCCTCCTGGCAGGACTGGATGCAATTTTGAGCACAGTACGATGAGCAAAAGGTGATCTGGCGTTGGTACCACGCTACAGCAGGACTGTGTCTCTCCAGCCAACTCATGCCTAATACTATAGGCGTGTCAGACAGGTGGGTGACATTGAAGCTAATGACTTCTCGGTGATCTCCTATCCGCATCACCATGGGAGGTGTCTGTTGCACAACTTGCCCTCCTAGCAATTTCCTGCCATCCACCGTGACTACGTTCAGAGGCGTTGTGGCGGGCAGAAGCGCAATGCGATGCTGCTTGACGAATTGCATCCCCACGAAATCGGCGTTGCTCCCAGAATCGATCGTGATGGGCACTTCTAGGGTGGTCCCATTTGGCAACTGAAGTGTTGCGGTGAGCTGCACCGCTGGCTTGGGTGGTAAAGGGTCTGTGGGTTGCAAAGACGCTGGGGACTGTTCTATAGATCCGCCTGGCTGAGCCCCAGCATTCGTGCTTACAGCCAGGCACTTTCGTTTCCCTGAAGCTCCTCTTCTTGGATCACTTCTGCTGCTACTGTTGCTAAAGCTGCAGTGTGTTTCTGGAGCCTCTGGGGGCACTCTTTCGCCATGTGCCGTGCACTGTCGCAAATGTAACACTTCCTGGTCCCTCTAGGAGGCTTCGCCTTTACTGCACCGGAAGCTGGGGCTCTGGCTGTTGCTTGAGCCTTAGCACCACCAAGTTCCATCGGCTCCTCCCCCTGCCTCCCCAGCGGCGAGGGATGTGACTGACTGAACTCCCTGGGGATGAAAGAAGACGTTCTCGCTGGTGGACGCACCTGACGTTCTTCCTCATTGTGCCAAGGACGTCCCTCGTGACGTATCCCAATCGCCAGAGCCCTCTGCACCACCTCCTCCAGGGTCTGAGGTCTGTCTCCCCTGGCAAGTTCGTCCTTTATGGGACCGCTGAGACCCTCCCAGAACAAATCCCTCACAGGTGTGCAGTCTTTCTCCCAGCGTAACGCAGTCAGTAAAGCAAAAAATCTGGAATGGTACTGACGCACAGTGGCTTTGCCTTGCCGCAGTCCAAATATCTCCCTGCGTGCAAGATCCAAATCTACGGTTGACTGGAAGCAGACATCCATCGCTTTAATGAATTCATCAGAATCGCGGCGGGCAGGGCCATCTTCACGCCACAAATTGCGCAACCAGTCTCTGGCCGCCCCATACAAGTGAGAAACAATAAACCCCACTTTCTCCTCCTCATCTTTAAAGTCATGACGAAGCAAGTGCAATGCATACAAAACGTCTGCTCTGAAACTGGGGTAGTGCTTCAGGTTCCCATCGAAGTGGGTGACTAGGCTGCCCCCCCGCCTTCCAAGTCCAATTCCCTCTGATCTGGACCCTGGGAACCCTTCCCTGCTTGCACGCTCCCACCTTGTTTGCAGGTCCTGGCAGCGCTTCTCCATTTCGTCATGCTTCTTCTGAGACGCAAGGACTGCAGCGGTGAGTTCGGAAACTGTAGTTCGCAGTGCTGTCAGCTGATCCTCCGCACTCATGGCTGTCACCGTTTGTGAGCTTTGCAAAAAAAAATTTTGCGTTCTTTGTGAGGGGACTTACTGTCAGAGCCACCCGAGGTCCCAGCTCACAAGAGACCAGAGTCCAGTCCAAGTTATATACAAAAGGTTTTATTGAAGAACATTGTTGTCGTTACATCCAAGCTCCGTGGCTCCGCATCTGTTACCCTTAGATGTTAGAAGTCCCCTCTGAGTCAGTCCCGCCCCTGCACCAGCTTAAGAGGCTTGTACTGCTCCACCTTTTCCTCTCCTTCCTTTTCCGCAGGGTCTTCCTGCCCCCCTGTGCTCCCTCCCTCCGGGACTCCCCCGAGGCTGAGTCTTCTGACGCCTGCTCCCCCCTCCTTCGTGCTTTGGGACCAGGCTCCTCCTCAGGGCTCTCCTCATTTCCGCGCGCCTCCACATTTGAACTTGGCGCGCGTACGTTGCCTCTGACCTTCCTTTCGACCGTTACGCTACTCTCGGTACTACACTCCTCCCCTTCCGGCAGGACGTTCTGCTCCGAACTCCTTCCCCTCTCTGCTTCCTGTTCTGCTCTTTCTGACACACTGGCAACTCCACCCCCTTCACTCCGTTCCGACGGAGAGGCCGGTCCCGATCTCCAACCCCCACTGGGGATTCCCTCTTCGTTCCCCTGCTTCTGACTGCTTCCCTCTCTACTGCCCCTTGGCCTGACCAGGGGGGCTCCCTTTTGGGAATCCTCGGATTCACTTGACGGACTCACTGACAACCTCGGGTCGTCGTCGTCCTCTTCCTCGTCGCCCTGGGACCCCTCCCCCTCGCTCTCTGTCCCTGAAACCCTGACATTAGTCATCACTAATTTAAGTTAGTTGAAGTGTGATTCAGTCAGAAAGAACATTTTTCGTGCCAAAAAATTCTCAAGGTGTGCATGGATCTTATATCTAAGAAAGGTTTTTCGCCTGCTTCAAATATGATCTAATATTTTCCTATTATTTCTTCTTTAAAAACGATTGTTGTTGTTGTTGTTGGTTTTAAAAAGAAAATGTTAGGGGACCAAAAAGAAAAGGAAAAAAATCACCCAGAAAAGGACTTTTCCTCACAGGAAGCATTTATATATTGGAGATCAATTTTCTGATAGGATTCCCTACTCTGAGAGGATATCTTGTAATTTTAGCAAACAGAAATGCTAGAAATAGGGATAGATATTCAGGACTCGAGGCATGATTTATAGGCCTTTTAAACGAATTTAAAGATTTCCATTACTTTCAGAAGGCTGATAAAGCTGAGGAATAAGGATCTGTTTCTCTGGCCATTTCCTTCGGAAAACGCAACTCATGCATACTTGCATTTGCAAAGTTTGGCAAGTGCCAGGGCGCAATCTGGTGATCGCCTCTGGGTATGGGATTGCTAATATATTCATGCATCTTCCCCATTCATTACAATGAAGAACACATATGTGAATGTGGCTTTCACTGCAGCTGTTAGGCACAAATATAGTACCAGCCCTGGATTCACAGAGCTACCAAGCACACACGAGAAATCTGCGTGTGGCCTTCTGAGTGAAAATGAATCCAGATTCTCGGTCCATGAGAAAGCAGAGTTTTAGCTAGCTGAACAATAGTTTTGTACAGCTGGAAGCCATGTTCATTCGCTTGTTTTGATTTGCTTAAATGTGTGCTTTCCACTTTTCCAACAAGTGTTGAGCTCATAGCAGATAATAATAATAATAACAATAACAATAATAATAATATTTTTAAAAATAGCAAACACTCTGATCACCATAAGCATACAAAAATATCCAAATAAGAACATAAGAAGAGCAATAATAATAATAATAATAATAATAATAATAATAATAATATGCTGCCCATCCGGCAGGCTTCCAGAACACATAAGGTCAAGGTAAAGGACTCCTGGATGGTTAAGTCTAGTCAAAGGTGACTATGGGGTTGGAGCGCTCATCTCGCTTTCAGGCCGAGGGAGTCGGCGTTTGTCCACAGACAGCTTTCTGGGTCATGTGGCCGGCATGACTAAACCGCTTCTGATGCAACGGGACATGATGACAGAAACCAGAGTGCACGGAAATGCTGTTTACCTTCCCACCACAGTTGTACCTATTTATCTGCTTGCACTGGCATGCTTTCGAAGTGCTAGGTTGGCAGGAGATGGGACAGAGCAACGGGAGCTCACTCCGTTGCAGGGATTCGAACCGCTGACCTTCTAATTGGCAAACCCAAGAGGCTCAGTGGTTTAGACCACAGCACCACCCGCGTCCTTCCAGAACATATAACAGTGGCCTGTCTAGTCCAGCATCCTGTTCTCGCAGTGGCCAATCAAATACCCATGAGAAGCTTAAAAGCAGGACCTGAGCACAAGAGAATACTCTCAGCCTGCATTTTCCAGCATTCAGAATGCATACTGTCATCATTGACCAGCATTGGCTCTCTGGGGTTTCAGACAGGGCCATTTTAAACCTGGGGATGTTAGGGATTGAACCCAGGATCTTTTACATGTAACCCACTGAGCCACAGCCATTCTTTCAGGGCCAACCCTACCATTAGGCAAAATGAGGCGCCTGCTTCAGGCCGACAATTTTGGGCGTTAGGTTTTTTTGGTGTGTGGAACTGTTGCATTTTTTCTGCCAGGGATGGCGAGAGTCACTTACTGGATTTTTTTTCTGCCTCAGATGCCAAAATAACTTGGCAGGCCTTGTGGACTCCGCACCTTTGCTCAGGGTGGGTATCATTTGCTACAAAAAAAAAAAAAATGTGTTGGGCTTGCCCTGAGGACACCCCGAACCTCCCTATTCCCTGGAAATAAATTTTTCATCAAAGACAAGAATAATGAAATTGGCTTCCTGCATATAGACATTAGGGAAGAGAGTTGTGGTGTGTGTAGGTAGCCTGGATTTGTATTGTAAGTTCATATCAGAGATTAGTATTTTCTTTCAATGGCTTTTTTCTTGCAGATTATCCTTTCCACCTCTTTATTTATTTATTTATTTATTGCATAGGTGCCCTTGAGAATTTAATACTTTCCACTAGTGAGCGTTTGTGACAGGAATTTGCCTGATACGGAAATTCTGGAAGCGCGCCATGCAGAGTGGTTTAGTGAGATAGAGGCCCCATGTGAGTATTGCATTATCCATGCCACAAGTACCATTGGTGGCTGCTGGCAGATGCTTCTCAAAGGGAAACCAACTCTCTAAACCCAGTTGATGTTGCTAACTAAGAGGCGACCCTTATTCTCCCAACATTTCCTTTAAAGCTAAAAAGAAGAAGAAGAAGGAGAAGCTCTGTAGAAATTGGTCAACTATCAGCCATTCACAAAACTTGTAATGATTGTAATTGGCTTTAATTCCATTATTGGTTCAGTTAATAAAAAATACTCTTTGTGCCATCCACGTTAAAAAAAATAAAATCCACAATATTAATTCTGTGGATTACTTCCTGAAGAACTGTATTAATTTTCTTCCATTAAGGTAGCATTATGGACTTTTAATGAAGCCTATCATTGTAATGATTTGTGTTGACCCCATTATGAATGAACGTGGGAAAATAATTCTCAGCATCTTAAGAAAAAGAGAAAGAAGTAGCAGATTTTCCTCAAAAGGGAGGTTTACGTCAAGCAAAAAAGTGCCTTTGTATATACTGTACAAATATATACAAAAGTTGGTTGTGCTATAAAGTCAGGAGGGACTACTAACCTATGGCCTTCCTTGTTGGATTCCAATTCCATTCAGCCCTAGTCTGAATGGCTGATGATTAGCTATTCTGGCAGCTGTCGTCCAGTAACTAATTCAGTATAATACCTAGCCTTCTGACGTTGTTGTTGTTGTTGTTGCTGTTGTTGTTGTTGTTTTCAACTGCTAACCACAAACAAGAAGCAGCAGCCAGCATGTCTGGTGTCCTCTAGTGGGGTTACAGAAATTTCTTCTCCTTCTTACTAATAGGCTACCCAGCCAAACCTTGTAAGAATATTAGCCAGCCTTCTGGCTTTGCCATGATGGTGATGATAATGATAACTACTCTGGATCTTATTAATGTTAAGTAATTATTTATTCCCCCCATCCTCACTCTTGAGGGACACGGGTGACACTGTGGGTTAAACCACAGAGCCTAGGACTTGCCGATCAGAAGGTCGGCGGTTCGAATCCCCGCGACGGGGTGAGCTCCCGTTGCTCGGTCCCTGCTCCTGCCAACCTAGCAGTTCAAAAGCACATCCAAGTGCAAGTAGATAAATAGGTACCTCTCCGTCGGGAAGGTACGGCATTTCCATGCGCTGCTCTGGTTGGCCTGAAGCGGCTTAGTCATGCTGGCCACATGACCCGGAAGCTGTACTCCGGCTCCCTCAGCCAATAAAGTGAGATGAGCTCCACAACCCTAGAGTCAGTCACAACTGGACCTAATGGTCAGGGGTCCCTTTACCTTTACCTCACTCTTGGCTGCTGCTGGCAAACTATATGACAGGTTCTTTTTTTGTGTGAATGAATTTTCGCATTGCTGACAATCAGCCCCTCAGAAGACTCCTGCTTGTATTTAACACACAAACACAATGTTATAGGCATAGTATAGATTCACGTCAGGTATGCAAGCAGGTACACATTTGCATAGGCATACAAACCAGTATCCCAGGTTTTCCAGGGGTGTGGAGTAGAGGCAAGTTAGCAGGGCTGGGGAGATCTTTGAACCTGGCCCTTTCTCCTGGAGAGTTTTAAAGCATTGCAGACTGTGACTCATATTCAGCTCATTATGTTTTTATGCCCTTTAACAATCAGCTCAAAAGGTCAGGTGATGAATTATTTCATTTGGAAAGCAAAGTACATCACTGATGCATTGCAGCCTCCTAATGTTTGCTTGCGGGGTTATTTTTAAATTCAGGATTTGTTTACATATGCAAATAAACCGTTCTTTTTTCCGAAGCCATTTTGCATATAGATCAATCAGGTTACCTTATTTGTTCATTCAAAGAAGCTGTGTTGTTTGGGTATTTTTTTTTAAAAAAAAGATATTGTATAATTTTAATAATAATATTTTCTCCATTTTGCAACCAGGCCTATCACACTTGACAGAGCTACCCAGTGGCTTCTGTGGCAAGCATTTATTAAACAGCCCTCACAAATGACACAACAAGACTCCGTCTTTGAAATGCATGTCATCAAATAATAACCACTTGGCATTAAATCTCGAGGGAGAGCTGTCTCATTGCTTAGGAAGGAGCGTCCTCCGTAAGGGAATCGCACGTATCTGTGATTTATTGGGGCTTAAAATTAAACACCTGACGCTGAATTAAAAGCAGGTGTTTGGCAACTATATCTTCTGAAGTTTCCACTTACTGCCAGCTAGCTGTGGGGTTATCTGGGGAGCAGCTGCCTTGTAGAAATTGAATTCCTTGAACACCACTTAATGTTCAAACTTGAATACGCCTGGGATTTAAAGGTACGAGGCCTCATTTGCCTGCATGCTGATCGGTTTTTTTCTCCCTTATGAATGCTGAGTGACTGACCAGTCTCAAAAAACTGTTTCCGATCTCATATTTCCAGTACATTATTAATTTAGGGCTTTGGTGCCTAGGACCGTTTGGCGCGGTGTAAAAATTAAATGTTAAGATAGCAACAGCAGTCAGCTTTAAACTCTCCGGCATTTGCCACTTTCTGCATTTTTATGCGTAGCTGAGGTTGAGCAGGACTGGTAAGTTTAAATCACTTAGTGAACACCGCTTTATTCACTGGCTCTGATATTCCTGTTTTTAAAAAGGCAATCTGTTGCAATCATCTGGCTCCCATTTCCACCACTGCTGAGTTGCCCATGGTGTATCGGTGGACCATTATCTTAACCCTCTTGGATGAGAACACACCACATAGGTAAAGCATATTGTTGTTGTTGAGTCGTTTAGTCGTGTCCGACTCTTCGTAACCCCCTGGACCAGAGCACGCCAGGCACTCCTGTCTTCCACTGCCTCCCACAGTTTGGTCAAACTCATGCTGGTAGCTTCGAGGACACTGTCCAACCATCTTGTCCTCTGTCATCCCCTTCTCCTTGTGCCCTCCATCTTTCCCAACATCAGGGTCTTTTCCAGGGAGTCTTCTCTTCTCATGAGGTGGCCAAAGTATTGGAGCCTCAGCTTCAGGATCTGTCCTTCCAGTGAGCACTCAGGGCTGATTTCCTTCAGAATGGATACGTTTGATCTTCTTGCAGTCCATGGGACTCTCAAGAGTCTCCTCCAGCACCATAATTCAAAAGCATCATTTCTTCGGCGATCAGCCTTCTTTATGGTCCAGCTCTCACTTCCATACATCACTACTGGGAAAACACCATAGCTTTTAAACCAAGCATATTACTTGCCCCCCAAGAATCCTGGAGACTGTAGTTTGCCCTGCACAGAACTACAGTTCCCAGCATGCTTAACAAACGACTGTTCCCAGGATTCTTTGGGGGAGTTCATGTGCTTTAAATGTGCTCTAAATGCATGGTGTGTATGCAGCCTTTGTGTCATTATCTTTCCATCTGCAGGAGCTCTCCTACATCCTTAAAGATCTCATCAATCTTCCCTCCCGTCAGCACTTTCTTCTATAGATTAATAAAGCAGCATTTAGCCTCTTTCACATCACACAGTTTCCCCCCGCTCCATATTACTGGCCTTATGTCTTCAGTAAGTTAATTTACTCATCGAGCGCTGTCTTTGCATTGTTGATTTCCATCATTTATGGCATATGATGCCCGCTCTGATGTGTTCTTTACATACGGCGCAAAGTGGAGCGATGCTGTATGGTCTTACTGCAGCGTCGGCTGCCGTGTGCAAAGGGCCTAATCTGCCAAACTCCGCTGTGGCTCGGACTTCTTCCTGCCTTCTGCTTTTGCTGTGGTAGGTGCTTGTGTGTTATGCAGAGTAAGCAAAGTTGCCCACTTAGATAAATGACCCTGCAAATGTAACTCTCTGGAGCCCGCAGAATATGCATGAGTCTCTATAGATATAGATTAAAATCCTCTGCTTTGCCACAAACTTCTGTGTGACCTTGACTAAAGACTTGAATCTCCATTTTTGTGACTGCGTTGGAAAGTGAGAAATGTGTGAGTTATCATTATGTACATATATTATATGCCCATTTATCAAACATATTCCCATCAACAATTGTATTCGCACGCACCCTAAACTAGTGTTCCATCAGTGTTCCCTTGAAGATGTTTACCAAGAAACTGTTCTCAACGAGAAGCCCAAGGAGAGTGGCTCATTAAAAAGCAGCGCAAAGAAAGTTATAGATTGCTAGGCTAATGGAGCTAATTTATGGAGAATATCTTTGCAAAGACATAAAGCATCAATGCAGCTGATGGAGTCTTCCAGGCATCTTCTACTGCTGGGACGCGGGTGGCGGTGTAGCCTAAACCACTAAGCCTCTTGAGCCTGCCGATCAGAAGGTTGGCGGTTCGAATCCCCTCAATGGAGTGAGCTCCCATTGCTCTGTCCCAGCTCCTGCCAACCTAGCACTTCAAAAGCACACCAGTGCGAGTAGATAAATAGGTAGTGTAGTGGGAAGGTAAACGGCGTTTCAATGCGCTCTGGCTTCCATCACAGTGTTCCAGAAGAGATTTAGTCCTGCTGGCCACATTACCCAGAAAGCTGTCTGTGGACAAACGCCATGGACTGGCACATGGCTGGTGGTTTTTTTGTTTTTTTTTGCCAACCCCTGGTCTTGACCATGAGCATGAATCCATGAGACACAATGGATGCCTAAGAATGGCTTCGACACATAGCAAGTCAGAGAAGGATGAAATTTCAGGACCTTGGATAGCTCCAAGCAGACCACTTGCTTCAAAGACACCTGAAGCCTTTGTCTACCTTGGGCCAGAGCTACTCCTTCCAAGCTCTTTCCCCTTTCCTGAAAAGCCGATAGCCCTCTGGCCTAGAACCGAGTGCTCTGTCCATTGATATAAGCTGCACTGGGTGTGACGTTAACATATGAGAGTGCTGGAGGTGAATTAGTTAAACAAGTTACCCAATCAGAACCCAGGGGGTGGAGTCAGAGGGACTATAAGACCAGCTCTGGGAGGGGCGAAAGGAGAGTTTGTTGGGAGTTGGGTGGTTGGTTGGAGTGGGAATGAATTGGGATAGTTTCTGTGGGTAGGTTGAGTTAGTGTAGCGAAATAAGCTGAGTCAGGAACAGTTAGGGGCTAGGCAGACAAGTAAAAAGCTGAGAGGTGGTTTAGTGAGTGAGAGCAGGTAGCGGAAGTTACAGGCCTGGATAGGCACCCCATGATTGTAATTGACCAATACTGTTTATGAAACCACACGCTTGTTAAACTGCAATAAATAAACAGAAGTTTATGTTCCAGTTTAAACCTGACTGGACTCAGCATTGTACCAGGTAGGGCCTGGGTGGTGGCAGTGAGAAATTAAGTAGTGGCACAGGGATAAATAGATGGTGAAACGTCCGGGGACCCTGTGTGATCACCACACCGTGTCACAATAATTATCAGAAATGCAGAATAAAAATGCAGAAAAACTCAAGAACCTTGCTGAATGAGACCAAAGGCCTATCTAGTATCCCAGCAGCCTTTTCCCCACAGTAGTGACCCAGATGCCTCTGGGAAGCCCAAAAGCAGGACATGGGGGAAATAGGCCTCTCCCACTAGTCTTTACCAGCAACACATAATTCAGAGGCATAATGTTTCTGAAATGAAGATTTAATTTTACCACATGGCTAATAGTCCTTGATAGACGTACCCTCCATGTTGCTGCCTCAGCCCCATTTAAAGCCGTCTAAACCAGCAGCCATCAAGTTGCAATGAATTCCATAAATTAATTATGTGTACTGTGAAGCTTCCCCCCTTTTTTTGTCTGTCCTGATTCTTCTGCCAATCAATTTAATTGAGTGACCCTGAGAACAACTATTATGAGAGGAGAAAAAGAATCCTCTCCCTTCGCTTTCACCACCCCATGCATAATTTTATAAACTTCTATCATATCCCCCTGTAATCCTTTCTCTCTCTCTTAACTAAAAAGGCCCCAACCACATCAGACTTTCCCTGTGGGGAAGCCCTTCCAACCTCCAAGTCATGTTGGTTGCCTCCTCTTTTTTGCAGTAGGAAATTTATTATAATTCTTTTCCTGTTGTTTAGGAACTGGAGCTGACATAAAGGAGCCTGGTTCAGGCATTCAGGAGCCTATAACTTCTTCTGCATGGCTGCTAAGATCTGGCAACAGAGACACCCACAGCCAGCACCCTGCATCCTCTAAACCAGGGGTGTGGAACTGTTTTCTAGCCAGTGGGTCAGATCCTTATCACCCCACTGAGGCAAATTTGTTGACTGCCCATTTGTTAATCATCTGACATCACTATGATATCAGGTGATGGTGTGTTTTCAAGTCCTGATTGCCAAGACCTCAAAGTTGTATTTCAGTCGATTGCTGAATTTTATGTCTTAATGTATTATATATTTTGATGTTAGCTGCAAGTTATGGCTGGGGAGGGCAGGATATAAATAAATATTATTATTATTATTATTATTATTATTATTATTATTAGCTCAGTTTGGGGCTATTTGAAAGCCATTTTGCAAACACCCCCATGTTGATCTTTAAATCCCTTTGTTTTAGAGGTTCAAAGAGCACTACTGGGAAGGAGAAGCACTGAAACTGCTGCTAAAATAAGTTGTTGTTTTTTACTCCAGTTTAACAGTAGATTCAGTGGAAGCCACTTGCCTCTCCTGGTGCTTGAAATGCTCCCACCATTCATCAGCTGGTAGGTGGTGGGACCATGCCTTGCTTCAGCAAAGGGACATTCAGGAGCCAAATGAGGCACATGTCTCCTTCTGCCTCATGGGTGGACCAGCCATGACTGATTGGTCCTCACTGAAGCCCTCTTCACTTATTATTGCCTCCATGTGGTTGTCAGGAGCTCGTCCTACACTCGAGTAGGACTCTGGCAGAGACATGCCCAACTGGCATGTTCTCTCCCTCCTGGTCATTTGTTCGGGAGCTTCAAAAGCTTTCTTCTGCCCAAACATCACAGCAATCGATGCCAACAGACATTGGCACACTTAGGGATCCGCAGAGTCTTTGCAGCTTGCGTGACAGACCTCAGCAACTCAGCATTTTGGCTAATCTACTTTATTTACATATAAACTCACACGGAGCACTGCAACATGGCTCCCTCTCTCTCTAGCATCAGACAGCAAAGAGAAAGAACAAAGGACAATAGTCCCACTTCACGAAACACAGTAACACAAACATCCTGTCTCTGTCACTTCCGACTCTGTGGAATTAAAACATGTACCGAACTGTGATAGACAACAATCCCATGACTGCAATCATGGAACAGGAATTCTAACAGTGATCACCATCATAGGACAAAGTGGGGACAAGCCCATTGTCCTGCAAATCCACATCTCTTGCAATTTCTTGTGTGCTGCAGCCTGAATGTCTGCAGTGTCTACAACAGTTGGGACCCAATGCAATGTAGAATCCTGACTTCCCAGGGCTCTGCATTGCATGACGAACCTACAATATTTGAGAAATCTCATCTGTTTGTGAGCAGGGGACAGAGAATGAGGGAACAGGGCTTATGTGAAGGATTTGATTGCAGACCCAAGTGTATGAACTAAAGTTATAGTGGTTTCTGCCATAAGGCCCATCCGACCGTGCTATAATTTGCAGCATGGTATCCAACTCTCCAGGGCCGTCTTTAGGATATGTGCCGGCGGGGTGCAAAGATCTGCCCAGCACCCCCAAATTTAGTTTAGCCACCCCCCAATTTTTTTGGGGGGACCTCAAAGTTTTGGACTTTTTTGGGGGAGGAAAATCATTCACCTGTAACAATGATGCAGTGAAAAGAACTGTTTTTGTTTCCTTACTCGCCGGGAATATTTGACGCTACAGAGTAACAGAGTGATGGAGGGGGGCGGACAGGGACTTTCACTCCATTGCTTTTCACTGCTGACGATAGAGAGGGACCGGTATACAGTAGGTATACATTTGGCGCCCGCCCGAATTCGTCGCCCTGAACCCCTTGCATCCCTGGGAAAAGATGGCCCTGCAACTCTCTCAGATCCTTTGTAAGACTTCCGTAGTCTCTTCTGTCGATCAGTAAAGCAGTGATAATTTTATTCCCTGATTCAGAATGCAAATGTACACATTAAAGCTCATGGGAAGCTTACATATAATTATGGTAATGAAGGGTCATATAAGTGCCATAGAGAAAGTGAAATAGTAGTGAAAACTTTTATTTACTTCCGTTTCTCCTGCACCCAGCTGTAACTTTCACGAATTCCTTTCCAAGTTGGACGGGAGGGGGAAAGAATATAATGCTGCTATTTAAAAGAAATCCATTTTAATATGAGGTTTTAAAAGTGTGTAGTTATGAGACAGTTGTAACCCTTGCTACTTTGTTTGATTGCTAATGAATACGCAGTATTAATCTTAGCAACAATCATGGGGGGAGAGGAGGGGAGAGGTGGCATTTTGCATTAAATCAAGGAAATGAGCAAGTCACTCAGGAGGGGTTACGGTTTTAATTTTCTGAATGCAAAATGTGCTGCTCCTGGAAGCAAAAATCCATGTGCCTTGTTTTCACACATTTCCTCATAAAGCATGCATGATATAAAGATTGCTTAATATATTTAGTCCTTTGCAGGGAGTCCATATTTTTCCCCACACTGACTTTAATTGTTGAAAATGAAATTCCCCTGTTATCCTGGATTTCTTTCCTTTTCTTTTTTTTAAAAAAACACCCTTAAAGGTATAGTTCAGTCAGTAAAGCATGGGACTCTTAATCTTGGTATCATGGGTTTGAGCACCATGTGGGGCAAAAGATTCTTGCGTTGGTCCCTCATGGTCCCTTCCAATTCTACCATTTTTGATTCTATCAGTCTGCTCACAATTCAGTTCTCATTATGCACTTCAGTATGCTTAGCAAACATGATTGACAGTTGCCAGAACCATTGGAGTCCTTTTCAGGCCTGTTGTGATATATAATGAAAGAGGCTAGCAAACTGAGAAATGGTAAAGGTTGAAAAACTGGTGAACCAGCCCAGGGTGTTGAGAGCCCAAATGTTACTGCTCTCCACCTTCCCCTAGGCTACTTTTCCACCACCAAAGACAGAGAAACTATGTGCATGCGGCCACACACAGGCACCCACCCACACCAATAATGCCAGACCAATCTCATCTCTTTTCTTTCCTCTCTTTTCTTGATGGAATTACAAACGTGGTGGATCAGGGGAATGCTGTCGACACAGTATATCTTAGTTTCAGTAAGGCTTTTGACAACATCCCCTATTATATTCTTGTGAGGAAGGTGGTAAAATGTGGCTTGAACGAGGTAACTGTTAGGTGGATTTGCAGCTGGCTGGCTGACCGAATCCAAAGAGTACTCATTAATGGTTCCTCATCAACACTTCCAACTCTTCAATTCTATGATAAGACCAGGTTAAGTTGTAAGAACATAAGACAAACCTGCTGCATTAAATCAATGGCCTGTCCAGGGTCCCTGGCTGATCAGATGCCTGTGGGAAGCCTGATAGCTGGACATGAGTGCAACAGCTGCTCTCTCCACCTGTGTTTAGCAGCAACTGGTTTTCAGATGCATAATGTCTCTGACAGAAGAGGCAGAGCACAGCCATATTTCTTTGCACAGACATTTAAAACAGTTGTGTTGCTTTAGTTCTGCTCTGTGGTCTTAGCCCCTGCCTTTGGAGCTAGTTTTAGAGCATATTTTCCTTATTGTATTTCATATGGTGCTTGAGAATTTATATACAGTCATACCTCATGTTACAGACGCTTCAGGTTACGCGATTTCGGGTTGTGCACCGCGCCGAACCCGGAAGTACTGGAACGGGTTACTTCGGGGTTTCGGTGCTTGTGCATGCGCAGAAGCACTAAATCGCCGAATCGCAACCCGCATGTGCGCAGATGCGGCGCTGCGGGTTGCAAACGTGCTTCCCGCATGGATCGCATTTGCAACCCAAGCGTCCACTGTATTTCCTCATTGTAAACCACCCCGGAATTCTTGGATGAAGGACAGTTTGGAAGCGTTTTAAATAACCCATTGAGGGTTCCTCCAGATGACCTGTATATTGAGCACTTGTCCTGGTTTCCTTGCAAAAAGACTATACAATGCCTGCTCTTTCCAGAGCATTCTTTGTGTTTGGTCCTGCCAGAGAGCTGATGTGATGATAAACATGGGTTTATCATCTGCTTGCGTTGAAGTTATATGTCTTCTCAGTAATCAGCTTCTCCTGCAGGTGATGATCAGCCTGAAGCTGTTAAAGGGCACCCCTAGGCACTGATGTCACCTGCCCCTCCATTGAGAGCCCTGGATCTAGGACAGCCCCTGGAAAGATGGCGCATGCCCATCCAGAGCAGCCCTAGCCAGGCCTGTAGGTCTTCCTGCTAAAAATGTACATCTCAGTTGTCGAAGGCTGGCGTACAGAGGTGTGTCTTCAGTATTCATCAAACAATGTTTAATGAACATACCAGAAGCACCTCTACAGGGAGGGAGCTACAAGGCTTAGGAGTTGCCACAGAGAATGCCCTCTCCCGAGAGAATCATAGAATCATAGAGTTGGAAGAGACCACAAGGGCCATCGAGTCCAACCCCCTGCCAAGCAGGAAACACCATCAGAGCACTCCTGACATATGGTTGTCAAGCCTCTGCTTAAAGGTAAAGGTAAAGGTACCCCTGCCCGTACGGGCCAGTCTTGACAGACTCTGGGGTTGTGCGCCCATCTCACTCAAGAGGCCAGGGGCCAGCGCTGTCCGAAGACACTTCCGGGTCACGTGGCCAGCGTGACATCGCTGCTCTGGCGAGCCAGAGCCGCACACGGAAACGCCGTTTACCTTCCCGCTGGTAAGCGGTCCCTATTTATCTACTTGCAACCGGAGGTGCTTTCGAACTGCTAGGTTGGCAGGCGCTGGGACCGAGCAACGGGAGCGCACCCCGCCGCGGGGATTCGAACCGCCGACCTTTCGATCGGCAAGTCCTAGGCGCTGAGGCTTTAAGAAGGAGACTCCACCACACTCCTGGGCAGCAAATTCCACTGTCGAACAGCTCTTACTGTCAGGAAGTTCTTCTTAATGTTTAGGTGGAATCTTCTTTAGGTGGAAGGAGGTGGTCTTCCAGGCCTTTGGGACCTGGGTCATTTAGGGCTTCAAATACAAATATTAGCACCTTGATTTGGGCCCAGAAACAAACTGGCGACCAGGTTGCGCAGGTTGGCTACCATGTACCTTGTGTTCAGTTTATACAGAGCATGATTCATGGTCCCGTGTTTTGTTTGTAGGTGTCTAAACTGTGACCAACAATCATCATCATCAAAGAAATCATTAAGCCATATCCACCTGAGAAATATTTATTCCTTCCATGAAATGGTTCTGCTTGCTTTCTTTTTTTTTTAGTCTTATAGTTTTATATTTTCATTGTTGTTCAAACAGATTTCCCGAGGGTGAAACGAGAGCTCGCTGCTTTGCTTTCTGCCTTATTTTCTAGAACTCTTTAGGGGCCACTTGAATTTAATTACATGTGAGCAGTGAGAAGCAGAAAGCACGGCTGATTTTTTTGGGGGGGGTGTGTCATAAGCCTGGGTTGCACAGCCCCTCTTTTAAATCAGTCCTCTCCATCCAGGTCTGCGCTGTTGCTTGCTTTCTTTCTCACAGAGATGCTTTTTCTTGCTGATCCTTCAAACTTCCCCAGGTTATTTGTGACCACCGCCACACCAGCCATGATCTGACTTTTCTAGTATATGTTTAAGGAACTAACCCATTTATTCAGTGAAGGCCGAAGGAATGCAGCAGAGAGAACAGAGTGTTCCAGGTAAAGGCAGAGCCTCAGGCAGTAATCCTTGGTGTGAGAACAGGGATGCGAGAAATCTAAGCCCTCTTTTCATCTGTAAAATGCTAGAAGTTATTAAGGGAGAAATCCTGCAGGAAGATCTGCTAGGGTGACTGGGTTAGGATGCAGCAGATCTCCAGCTGACCTGGGACCCAGTGGATCGCCCCCATCCTGGCTCAGCTGGGACCCAGCTCAATGAGGCAAGCCTAAACCAGGATAAGCACTGGAAAGGGGCTTTTACATCATGGGTGGGGTGTTTCCAGCTACCTTACCCCTTGCCCTTGGAGGCCTTGCAAGAGGCCTCAGGAAAGGGATTCTGAGCAACATCATGGGAGAAGTGTTTCTAGGACTAAGGTGGAACTATACCTGCTCCCTTGTGATTTTTGCGATTGGGTGCTGCATGTGGTTTAAGGACTCTTGTTATATTTATTATACAGTCGTACCTTGGTTCTCGAACAGAATGCATTCTAGGAGTCCGTTTGACTCCTGGAATGGTTCAAAAACAAAGGTGCGGCTTCCAATTGGCCGCAGGAGCATCCTGCAGCCAATCAGAAGCTGCGCCAGACGTTTGGCTTCCAGAAATTGTTCGAAAACCGGAACACTCACTTGTGGGTTTTGTTCGTTTTGGAGCCGATTTGTTTGGGAGTCAAGGCATTTGAGTTCCAAGGTATGACTGTAGTATTGAAATTTGGGATTTTGTTTGTATGTTATTATATTTGCTCTTGTTCTGCTATGTTATTATGAAATAATTTTTTTTTGAAATGTACTCCTGTTGTAAGCCGCTTGGAGCATGATATTTGTCAGTGTGGAAAAGTGGCATACAGATAAAATGAATGAATGAATGAATGAAAAGGGGGTTTTGCAGGGGCGTGGCAGCTCTATGGGGCAGGGAGGACATAGGCTAGATCCTAAGCCCATTCAGCTTGGTCACATCACCTTGCAACCTGGCATAAATTAAACTGGGGGAAAGGGTGCTTGTTTTCCTTCTGCCATGCTTATGATCACTGAGCCAGGAGTAGCCTCACTGCTGAATGAAGCTTGCATCTGGTTTAACTCTCCTCTGGTTTAACTTGGACAGGCTTGCATTTTGCCAGCTTCTTGTGTATAGGATGGTTCCTTAGATAGATTGCCTCTGGACTTGGGATAGAAGAAAATTTTGATTCCGTTCATATTTAAGGTTGAACCTACCTAATTTGCACTTTCTGAAACAATATGTGAACAGAAGCACAGCGATACTTGGAAATTCACACTTCTCCATTTTGCTGTGCAGTTCTCTGGTCTATTAAAATACATATATATGGGTAAAGTGTGCATAAAGATAAGTAACTTACAAAAAAGAAAAATAACATACAAAAATGTGTTGTTTATGGGAAAATGCTTTGCAAAAAGTGCACATATTAGGGGGAAATTACATGCAAACTTATATATTCAGCAATATGTGCACTTAAATGCTGATGAATTTTCATGAGGACTTAAAAAAACCTGATGGGGAAACGTTGAGAACTGAAAGTACAATTGGAAAACAAGAAACTGGGATAAAACAAAATTGTCAGATTGTCAGTATTTTGCAGGAGGGATTCAATCACATACCAGAAACTGAGATTTGCACATTTAAACGGAATAAAAAGCTTTGTCACAACATTCTTTCTTTCTTTTAAAAGACCTTTTTACAGTTAGAAAAGCGATGGATAAGCGAAAAAGTGTGGGATAAACAGCTGATAGGACGGTATGTAACCTCTGTTACATACCTCTGCAAGGCAGGTTGAATGTCCATTGTCATATTATCCCCCCAAAGACAAGTCATGACAAATGCTCAATAAATAGGAAACTTTGTATAACCTCTGCAAAAACTATCTGCAGCAGTGGCTGATACTTAGGTCTGTGTCATGAATGAGCCAGCTCCCAGGCAAGGTTAGCAGCCAGCTGAAGAAAGCAGCCAGGAACAGAGAGGGTTAACTACCATGCAGGATAAGCATCAGCTAGTGCCAACTCCCCCGCCCCTTGGAATGTCGATTGATAAGGAAAGGGCAGAGAACAGGCTAGAATGCATTCAAAGTTCGCCGGAAGAACAACCAGGCAGGAAAGAGTTAAGAGACAGCCTCTCAGAGAATGGGAAAGAGGCGGGAGCTGACCCACTCAGTCTGAGGTCTCGCCAAATAGGAGGGCTGCAAGATAGGAAGCAAAATGAAAGTCGTTTAAAGCAAAAGTTCAGTTGCTTCTGGTCTCGCCGGAAGCAGTCTTCAGAAGGGTCATCATGATTGATGATGCAGGAGGCTCATTACAGCCATTCAGAGTTATCTGTTTGTTTTGGTAATAAAGCTTCCTTTTTAATGACCCACACGTACTGTGTTTCAGGATGAGAACCTGGACTCCTGACAGTCTGCGCCCATCCAGCACCCACCCGCTTCTCTTTTTACTTACAGCCAGTACAGTGGGTGTCACTGCCTATCCCTTGTAGAACTCAGCAGGGAAGAGGATGGGACAAAATTAAGAAGAGTAGGCACTTCCTGTCATTGGCTCCGGTGCCACCTGCTGTTGGCCACTCTGTCTTCTGCCCCGCCAATCCTAATGGGCCCTAGCCACCCCTGGCCATGTGCAAGCCAGCCAGATTGAACACTCCATTTTGAGCAGCTCTATTATTTACCCTCCGTTCCAGGCAGTTAATAATGGCCATGAATAAAATTGTTCATATGCAAGACATTAAACATAACACCTTAAACAATAAAGCTATTCTACCAGCAGCCAAATCAGGGGTGCTACAGCCAATGTTTGAATGAGGCATGCCACATTGCGGCTTTGAAATCACATCTTCACTGCTCTGTGATACCACTGCAAACAGCTGTGGCTTCTCCCAATGAATCTTGGGAACTGTAGGTTTCCCAAGAGTTGTTAGGGGACTCCTACAGTTCTCAGAGTGGCTTAACAGTACATCACTCTTCGCAAAGAATTCTGGGAATTGTAGCTCTGTGAGAGGAATAGCAACTCTCAGCAGCCTAACAAATGGCAGTTCCCAGTATTCTTTGGAGAAAGCCATGACTGTTTAGATGTGGCAGTGCTTTAAATGTACAGTGCTGATGAGACACGAGAATATTTTCAGTCATGCTAAATCCTATCACAGGGCAGTAAATGCCAGGTATGTGAGAGAGTTCCTGCTATTTCATATTTAATAATTGCCGTATTAAGGTGGTTGTGATTGCTACCCGCTCCCTCACCCGGGTGGGGAGGAAAATGAGGACGATAAATGATTTGTAAATCATGGGATTTGCTCTAGTCTGTGAGCCAAGAGTTTATTTGTGAGACATTTATCTCCTTGTATACTCACCAGGAAAAAATAAAAATCAACATTTAATTAATAAGCTTAAGAGCCTTGAGGTGATCTGATCAATAAATAAAAAAAAAACCCAGAATGATGGTAAGCAAGGAATATCGAACTGTCTGTAGTAAAGTACAAGATTTGCTTCAGAATTGATTGTACCACAACACTGTTGTTTAGCTAGGAGCGTGTGTACAAAGATGTTGTCCTCTTTTTCCTGGAAATCAGAGTGATGAGAGCCAAGGCGGATCAGTTAGGAATCGGAGGCGAGGGACCCTGGGGAACCGAGTGGGGTAGTTTTGCTTTCCACACGAAAGCTCCCAGGGTCAAACACTGATGTCTCCCAGTAGAACCAGGAGAGGCCGTGTCTGAAACCCTGGACAGACAGCTTAGGCCAATCTGAGCTACATAGAGCATTGGCCCTCTCTGAGTTAAAATGTGAGCCCAATGGATTGTCTGGGAAACACCCAGTCCTGAAGCTAAGTGATCGTAAGAGCATAAGAACTGTCTCCAGTGGCCCATCTAGTCTAGCAACCTCTTCTCACAGTGGCCAGCGCGTTGCCCATGGGAAGCTCACAAACAAACTCTGAGTGTAATGGCAGACGCTCCTCCTGCAGTTCCAAAGAGCTGGCATTTGGAAGTGTAAGTGAATTAGGTGCTTATTCCTTTAGTACAGTGTTTCCCAAACTTGGGTCTCCAGCTGTTTTTGGACTACAACTCCCATCATCCCTAGCTAGCAGGCCCAATGGTCAGGGATGATGGGAACTGTAGTCCAAAAACAGCTGGGGACCCAAGTTTGGGAAGCACTGCTTTAGTAGCTTGAATTTGGGGACTACCAGTCACCCTGCCTAAGAGCAAAGAATAATAAGTATGATAAACCTTTTTAAAAGGAACAAAAGTGGTAATCCACATGCAAGTCCTAAGCACACTTACTTAGAAGAAAGAGCTGTGTGGATCCTTGAAAAAATCCTGATGTCTTCTTTTTGAAAATTGTACTGTTCGTTTTATTTCTTTCTTTAAACATTCTTAATTCACATATGCATATAAGATATTGCAAGGCAACATACAACCTAAAGCCAGTAAGAACTACAGGGAATTTCTTTTTAACAACAACAACACACCAACCTGTATTATTGATATGCTATTGGTGTTGATAACAAAGTTATTGTAGTAGTACGTTTTCATGTTTGACGCTGCCAAGTTGCTTTTCTCTGAAAGCATAGCTTACAAGTTTTTAAATTTTAAAAATCAAGTAAGTATTCTAAGGAAGCAAATAAACTGTAGGATATGGGTGTGTGATTTGTGATGGTGCATTTTACGGTGGAATAATTTTGCGACATCCACTGTTCCATTTCAGTGCTGTGGAGGGAAATTATATATTAAGAAAACGTGTTGCATCACTTTGCTGAGTGGTTGGGGGGGGGAGCAGAAAGCCCCCACTGAATAAGTGCCTGCTGCAATTTGGAAAGGTTGGTACTGTTTTGTGGTGCTCTCTGTATGTTTTGCTAGAGTAACTCAATGATTATAGCACTGCTGCGCTGGATTGTAAAATGATTTTTAGAAAAAACAACATTCTGAGCTAGAAAACAGTTTGGATAGCTCAGTTTCTGTGGCAATTTAGCCCTGTGTAATTTATTACTGGCAATGGTTGCCTCTGTCTCCTTTTCAGTTCTTCTGCTGCAGGTGAAGTTCCTTCCCTGTCATTCCTCTTGAGGTCCAGAACGTTAAGCCAGGATATCCTTTGAAACAAAAACCTAGCTATAGTCCCTGATGGTGACCCAGACATAAGGGAGCTAGATCTTTTCAGTACACAGTACACAGTAGGGCTTCTCTCAACCAACTGCAGAATAAACAAGTGAAGTTGTATATTTGCCCAGTCTTCCTAGGAAAAACAAAAATAAGCCATTGGCTACAGTGTTTTGTGATAGGTAGGGAGCCAGATGAGATCTGCCCACCTTACGTTTTATGATGGCATCATCAGCTGCTGAGAGGGAGATGTTGGGATGAGGAAGGTAGATTTCATTAACGTCCTCTTACCTTTCCCCACCCCAATAATTTGACTGCAGCAATTTGGCCCATTTGTTGATTTTCCTGAAATCTGAAACGTGGCTGCATGTCCCATGTAGTTCAATGGGATTTGCTTCCTAATGAGAGCACGGTTAAGCTTACCACTCCTGTTCAGATTTCACTCATTTGTATTCCTGTTTGTGTTCATTTCACTCCTGTCTGTTTTGGTTTCCATGGAGTCCTAGAATCGCTTTCCCCAGGGCTTCCTGTATGCCCAGTCTCCTGGGTTCTTGGGTCCCTTTGAGCATACAGACATAGTTGGGAGATTCCCTAAGGAATGGCTCTCGTTCCATTTTGATTCGAAGACACAGAGGCTTAGCAGAGACACAGCAGACTAACATAACCGCACGATCTGTTTGTGATGTCCCTGCAATCGGCCTCTTTGTTTATTTGTCGTTGGCTCTGTGGGTGGTCTCCAGCTGCATGGCATCACCCAGTCCTGCATGGTACATGCCATTTGTCCATCTATCCGCATATGGGCAGCTGCTCTCCTGGGTTTCAGGCTTTGTTTCAGAGGATTGTTCCATCATCTGTTAGGCAGAGATTTGTCCTATCGCTGATGCTTCTGACTGGAGATGCCAGGGATTCAACACAAACACAAACCATGAAATATACTCGGAGTCGAGTGTGGATTTCATGCTCTTTATTCAGCTCATAGTAGTGAAGAATGAAAGTTCCCCCACAATATCTGCTTTATTTACATTATTTACACAATGGGCTGCACGTGATCGGCTAATCCCGGAATTCTCCTGTAGGCCAATCAGGTCGCGGATTCACTTCCACCTGGAGCTGGATTGGGTGGCTCCTGCAGACCAATCAGACTGCTGCATTGTTCTAGGACCAATCAGACTGCTGCATTCTGAATCCTACTCTTCTTGGACCAATCAGACTGCTGCATTTTGGATCCTATTGTTCTAGGACCAATCAGACTGCTGCATTTTGGATCCTATTCAACTCAGTACATAACAAACCACGTTCTCTGTGGCTACTCCCCAGAGCAGCACAAGATGCAGGAGTTGTAGCTTCTTATGAAACATAAATCCCCCCCTCCCATTTTGCCTTCTCCTGTGAGGTAGCAGCTTCACTGTGCCACAGCCACGTGAAGAAGGATTGTTAAACCACTTTGGAAATTGTCACTCTGCGGGGGGACAAAAAGTCACCTAACAACTCTCAGCACCTTTAACAGCTCCTAGAATTATTCGGGGGAAGCCATGACTGTTTAAACTGGCTTTAAACATAGTGCTTTAAATGCACGGTGAGAATGTGGCCTAAGTTTGGCAGTAGGGTTAGTTTCGAAGTGGTGGGCACTGTGGTTTCTAAACATCCTTACCACAGCAAGGATGTCTTAAGCGGAATGCTCCAAGCTTAGACCACGTGGGTTTAGCAAGCCATCTTTGTGTTTCTATAAAAATAGTTTAGAAACATTTGCCACTCTTTGAAACAAAGTTGTACTGCCTGACTTTTCTTGCTGCTGTATGGAAAAGCACATGAATCGGACCTTTGAAGAGTCTGTAAGTAAATCATTTTTACTGTAACTTACCAAACACGTGGCCTCTTTCTATGCTAAGGGCAGTGTGGAACTTTGGAAACAACTTAAAAGGGGATGTTTTAAAGGTCTAACAGCTTATATTTCCAGACTTTACTTTGCTGCATGTTTTATGATTTTTTAAATGTCTGCTGGGACTCTTTCACCAAAGTGTACTTGTCCCAAACCTGGATCCAGGCATTCAGGGAATTCACTTATATTCTACTTTACCCAATATTTTAAACCAAATACCAAAATATTAAAAACTGAACCAACTCACTAGAAATTCCTTGCTAAAGAAAAAAAGGAAAGGTTTTCACCAAATGCCCAGTTCAATGGGAAAGGGTATTGGAGCCTATTTTACAGAATGAAGGTGCCACCACAGAGAAGCCCTCTTCCTTTCTTCATCCATAATATTAGGACCTTTCAGAGAAGGTCCTAATGTGACAATATTAATATAGCTGCATGCTGCTCTGTATTCATTTGTTACTAAAAAGGAGAAGGAATATACATTTTCATACAAATGTGACTATGCCATTCATGTCGCTTGTGTGTTTTTACATTTTGTTTTTTGTTTTGATGAGCAGAGGGGGGGTGGTCATTTAATTTGGCAAATATCTGTGGGAGTTTTTCCTAGCGGTGCTCACAAAACAGGGTATGGGGGATACAAATGCCAAGCTCATCTGCAAAATGCAATGGAGCCAGGCGTGTGAGGCAAAGCCTTTGTTTGGCAGGCAGCTTGCCTCAACCTCAGATGCCTGCCTAGCTTTCTTCTTCGCTTTGCACACCCGCCACTACAGCTGCACTCATGTAGTCTTTCTGTATGACATCTTTGTATTGGAAATGAAGCCTCTTCTTGGCTGCAAAGGTTAGATTCGCCGTGGGAGTCTGCTGGGACAAAGGGAATAAAATGTTAAAATGTCAAGCTTCTTCCAATAAAGACTCGGAGGCACCGCACGATAAAGGTAATAATGAAACCCACCGTTTCTAACAACGCTCAGCTCCTGGGCCTGCTAGCCTAAATAGATATTTCCTCTGCTGATTATAATAGACTTTCTCCCATTTTCTAGGATTGACTTTATTTAAACTTGATTTAGGTTTGAGAACCCACTGTAGGGTGCCCTCAATTTGAGAGGCAATCGTGAAAAATGTAGTCTCTGCAGTAGACTGACTCCGCTGCCAACAAAGTTAACGGCACTTTGTATAAGAATTGGAGCTGCAGCTTCTCTTAATGAAAACATCACCGTTCAAAGCACATTTTCACTTGGGTAACCAAGTAAGCCACATTTGTTTCAAAAATGAATATACTGAATAAAATCTGTTTGTGTAACCATACAGAGATAACATTATGCTTCTGTCCCTGTGTGTGAAACCTTATTATAATGACAGTCCCTGCCGGCTCAGGGAAAGAAGCAGGGAGGTGACTGTGTGTTACTTTCTGTCAAGTTTATTCTAAGGAAGTCTCAGAATCGTCTTCCCTGGCTGGCAGTACAGCTCCAGGACTTGAGGCAGGAATCCTTTCCAAGCTTACAGGAATCCCCGGGGATTGAACCTGGGACTCTCTGCATACACTCTATTGAGCTGTGGTCTTTCTCATTCCCTCCCTCTATGTCTCTCAGACACACCCATAGCTTTTGATTCATTCAGCAATACATCACATGCATGGTGGTGATAGAAATCTTGATTTTTGTATAAGTTCCAGTGTCACAATACTGTCTACCTTGTGGTACAATGATGGGCCAGCTTGAATCCATCCCCTCCTCCCACCTGGGACCGTGTCAGGGACCGTGCTGAGGAGGGCTACACTGTGGAGGAATGGTGGGAGCCACCCCCTTCCCCTGCTCCTGAATCTTCCCAGGAGCAAAAGGACAGTATAGATTGGGAACAGTGGTTTGCAGAGGGGCATAGTTCAGAAGGCAGAAGCTGGGAGATACTGGATGGGGAACAGCTAGGAGAAGAAACACTGGAAGAGAGAGGGTTAACAGATTCACAGTCGTTGGACAGCATCCCTCTGCTCTCCCCAAGGTTGAGAAGAGCTCAGAAAGTCTCAGAACAGAAAGCGCAGAGGATACAAACTCAGATTACAAGACGTAGGAGTGACGTAGATTAATAGGGACGGAGGGAGTGTGTTCCTTAACTGGGAGGACCGCCATTCTAGGAGACATGTTCTTTATTCTCTTGCTGTGATTATTGAAGATTCTAACTGGTAAGACGTTCCTTTCATTTGATCCTTTGTTTACTGCCACAGGGGAGGAAACCGATTCCCCAAAACCTGACAGAATGCATGTATAGATCACTTTGGAGTGTTCCAGAGCAGTGCCTGCTCCAGGTTTTTTTTGGGGGGGGGGTGAGGTCCTTGGGGGTCCACTTTTAGGGGTCCTCCTCATCCTCTCCAAGTCACAGTTCCCCACTGACTTTCTCTTTCTCTCTCAGCACAATCCACGCAACCACTCAGAGGGAGAGCATAATGGATGGTGAAGCTGCAACTCCATTTTTTCCTCTCTTATTGCTTACATGCTTGGACAGGGCAGGTGGATGGGCAGTGATGCCAAGGAGAAGAGGAAGAGGAAGCTCTGCGTAGTGCAATGGGCCCCCTATCCTTCAAAACGTGCACTTCCTCAAATTTTGCAATGCAGTTCTGCAACCAAGCACCATGTGCAAAAATGAAAATGCATCTAGTGTGCATAAAAGATGTATTATGTTAGGCAAAAACTGCATATTCAGACTGTCTACATGAAGATAAATTTGCACTAAAATGCGGATTAATTTTCATGAGGACTATTTTCTTTTTTTTGAAGTGGAAAACTGAACTTAAGACTGGAAATACAGTCATACCTTGTTTTTCGAACAGCTTAGTTCCCGAACATTTTGGTTCCCGAACGTTGCAATCCCGGAAGTGACTATTCTGGTTTGCGAACTATTTTTGGAAGCCGAACATCTGATGGGGCTTCTGTGGCTTCCAATTGGCTCCAAGAGCGTTTTCGAATATTTTGGAAGTCGAACGGACGTCTGGAATAGATTCTGTTCGACTTCCAAGGTACAACTGTATGAGAAAGTGAGAGAACCCAAAATTCTCCCATCCCTATGTGGACCTCAACAGATGTCCTCCAGTGCCAGCTCCAGAGTAACCCTAGATTATGCAATGGTTTGCAGCTGCATTTTTTTTAAAAAATAAATATTTATTAAAGTTTTTTGATACAAATGCACAAATAATAAACAACATTACTTATATCAAAACGTGGTTTCATCACTTCTTTGGACTCCCTCACGTCTCCCGCTCCCACTTACATCGTTAAAAAGTTTTTCCAAGTAAATTATCAACTTGTTTACAATCTTATATCCACTCATTTAAATACAATCTAGCAATTCTCCAAAAGGTTTATATTTTCTTTAATCTCACTTATCATCAAATTCAAATCTAATTTAGTGGTGGCCAATTATTTATAATCTAGCATCCTTCTTAACATTCAACCAAATTACAATGTTTTTGTAAATACGTCTTAAATTTCTTCCAGTCTTCCTCGATCCTCTCTTCTCCCAGGTCTCGGATTCTGCCAGTCATCTCGGCCAGTTGCATATAGTCCATCAGCTGCATCTGCCACTCTTCCAGTGTGGGTAGATCTTGCGTTTTCCAGTTCTTAGCGATGAGTATCCTTGCTGCCGTTGTTGCATACAAAAAAAATGTTCGGTCCTTCTTTAACACCTTCTGGCCGACAATACCCAGAAGGAAGGCCTCTGGTTTCTTAGTGAAGGTATACTTAAATACCTTTTTCAACTCATTATATATCATTTCCCAGAAGGCCTTCACTTTAGGGCAAGTCCACCAGAGATGAAATAATGTTCCTTCACTTTCTTTACATTTCCAACATTTATTATCAGACGAATGGTATATTTTGGCAAGTTTAACTGGGGTCATGTACCACCTATATATCATTTTCATTACATTTTCCTTCAGAGCATTACATGCGGTGAAGTTCAGCCCAGTGGTCCACAACCTTTCCCAGTCCTCAAACATAATGTTATGCCCAATGTCCTGTGCCCACTTTATCATAGCCGATTTAACCATTTCGTCTTGTGTATTCCATTTTAACAGCAAGTTATACATTCTAGATAGTACCTTAGTCTTTGGTTCTAACAATTCTGTTTCCAACTTCGATTTCTCCACCTGGAACCCTAACTTTCTGTCATTTTTAAAAACTTCTTTAATCTGAGCATAATGTAACCAGTCTCACACTTTATCCTTCATTTTCTCCAAACTCTGCAATTTCCAATTGTCTCCATCTTTTTCTAATATTTCCCAATATTTTGGCCATTTGGCCTCCATATTGGGTCTTTTTCGGGCCTTAGCTTCCAGAGGCGAAAGCCACCTCGGAGTCTTGTTTTCCAATAAGTCTTTG
Source organism: Podarcis gaigeae (assembly GCF_964106915.1). NCBI lineage: Eukaryota > Metazoa > Chordata > Lepidosauria > Squamata > Lacertidae > Podarcis > Podarcis gaigeae. The sequence continues at coordinate 104,729,411 of NC_139679.1, forward strand.
TATTTTGTCCAGACGGTTTGCAGCTGCAATTTTTATCCTTCTGCTACATTCTGTCTCCCTCCTGCCATGTAAGAGAGAGGTAGACAGATTGCTGCAAAGCCGACAGGTACAATTCATTCCTTTGACCTTTGGGTAACATCAGTTTGCTTACAGATTCTTGGAGACATGGAATCCCATTGTGTGTGTGTGTGTGTGTTTTTAAAGGACCAACACTAATCAATCTTCAAATGTAAAGCAGTTTCGTGACAGCCAGTTTAAATCTTCTTGCTGCGAAGAGTTGTGTAAAAGTTGCTCCTTTTCAGTCCCTGCAGCCTTTTTCCACACCGGATCATTTCCAAGCAATTAATATGAGGGAAGTTGCCAGACATTCTCCCCCCCCTCGCCCCCCTCTTTCTCCTCATATATACATCTCAGAGGCTACAGAGTCAGTGTAAAGGAAATGGTTTTAATTGGTTTGGGATATTATTGAGAAACGGCTCCCCCACCTTCATTTGTAAAATAAAAGCGAGAGAGAGAAAAGGTGGCTGGGCTATTAATTTTGGGAAAGGATTGTATATTTCAGCGGGCGCAGCCACTCATGTGTGAAAAACAGAAAAATGTTAATTGAGGCAGACTTGCAAAATGAAATTAGTTACAAGTGGGCTGTGGGCGAGCAAAAGGATTTCAAGACTGTTGTACCTCAGCCAGACTCGGAGGTTAATTCGTTAAAGATAATTGGAATGTTAAACAGTGCCCCATAAAGAGAAGCTGCCACGATGTTGTAATATTTTTATTTCAATTGAATCACATGCTAATTACTAATATTTATAGGCATGCTATACCTCTTTGATATACCTGACCACTCTGATTACGGCTTATAACGCTGGGAAGCGTCTGCTTATGAAGAACAAGTTACGAAGCCAATGTCACCTTGAGATCAAGGTTGAACGATTCCTTTCAGACTCTTAAAATCAGCGCAGCTATCCAAATCTCTTTTCTGTTGCCTTGCACTAGGTTTCCTGAATACCATACCAGGACAATTGTAAATCACATCAAAGAATATGTTGATGGTAAACATGGAGTACTATGTTGAGCTGTAGGTTCCAAGTTTATTTCAGCCCTTTATTTTATGAGGTGTTCAGAGAACAGTACCCTCTTTGAAGGAGTCCTCAGACTAGCCACCTGAGAAACAGTTTCTATCCAAATGCAATTTTGGTTTTAAACGCAGTGTAAGGAGTCTCTGTGGGAGTATATTGTATTTAAAAATGGGGTATCAGAGTTTTTAGGGGGCTAACCAGGTTGGGATAGCTGGGATAGCAGGCTTGTTGGTTTTTGAATGTCTTATGTAGATTTTTCAATTTCGTTGTTCTGTATGGGACAATAACAATAAAGATTATCGTATCGTATTGTACCATACTGTATCGTATTGAAGGGCTGTCCCATCCAAAATACAGTGGTACCTCGGTTTACAAACTTAATCCATTCCGGAAGTCCATTCTTAAACCAAAGCCATTCTTAAACCAAGGTGTGCTTTAGCTAATGAGGCCTCCCGCCACTGGTGCCCTTCCACCATTCGGCTTCCGTTTGTAGACCAAGGTAAAGTTTGCTAACCGGAATGCTACTTCTGGTTTTGTGGAGTTCGTATACCAAATAGTTCATAAACAGGGCTGTTCTGAAACCGAGGTACCACTGTATAGTGGTACCTTGGGTTACATACGCTTCAGGTTACAGACGCTTCAGGTTACAGACTCTGCTAACCCAGAAATAGTACCTCGGGTTAAGAACTTTGCTTCAGGATGAGAACAGAAATCACGCGGTGGCAGCAGCGGGAGGCCCCACTAGCTAATGTGGTGCTTCAGGTTAAGAATAGTTTCAGGTTAAGAACGGACCTCCGGAACAAATTAAGTACTTAACCCCAGGTACCACTGTATATATAAAAAAATGTCCAGCTGACCTGTGTGCCTACTCAGACTGCTGTCCAGGTGTTAAAAAGTCTTATGAGAGATGGTTGAAGGAGCTGGGTAAGTTTAGCCTGGAAAAGAGGAGACTGAGAGGAGATACAACAGACATCATCTCCATATATCTCAAGGGCTGTCACATGGAAGAGGGAGCAAGCTTGTTTTCTCCTGCTCTGGAGGGTAGGATTCGAACCAATGGCTTCAAGTTACAAGAAAAGAGATTCCAACTAAACACCAGCAAGAATTTTCTGGCAGTCAGAGCTGTTCAACAGAGGAAGGGGCTCCCTCTGGAGTTGGACTCTCCTTCCTTGGAGATAGTGATTGCATTGCATTTAGATTTAAAGCATTGCATTTAGATTTAAAGTGCAGTTGGAGGCAGTAATGCTTCTGAATACTAGTTGCTGAAAACCACAGGAGGGGAGAGTGCTCTCGTGCTCTCACAGGGTTTCTCACAGGCGTCTGGTCAGCCCCTACAAGAGCAAGATGCTGAACTAGGTCCAGCAGACTGTTGCGTCTTGAGGCCCCAAGCCAGCCCCCTCCATGAAATAACTCCACACGGACACAGAATTAAGGTTGATGGGTAACATTAAGGCCACAACTTTATTGATTGCAAATTAAATGTGTGTGGTATTGGCATAGGCATTGGCTGAAGACTATAAGGGACTACTGCCCCAGTTGACAGAGTCCATGTAGGTTAATCCATCGGAGCAGTGACATCGGGGTTTTGCCCGACAGTAGATTACCGCGAGGTTCCTGTGATCTTGGCATGGCCCTAGCCCATCAAGCAGGCTTCGGACGAGATCCGGGACCCCCAGATTCCTTTAACAGAATGCCTTTTGATCATTGAGGGACAGGTGATGGCCACACCTCCCCTCCACACACAAAATTAAGCCAATGCCTAACCACCAAACCTGGAAAGTTGTGATGATTGCTAAGGGGGTAGGCAAAAAACCAAGTGGCCAGTGCCAATTTGCCAAATGGATAAAAATTCCTACCTGGCCCCTGTCCCAAGACAGGTGACTCACATATAGTCCAAAGCAAGGACGAGAACCTACATTAAGGGCGGGAGGGCGGGTGTTCAGCAGAACCAATCAAGTGCCTGGGGTACTCTTGCATTGATGCTTATATAAATCCTTAACCACCCTCACCCCTAGAAACGAAACCTACTTAGTCAGGGGTGTGTCCAGGGGCCCAGTCGCAAGAAGGACTGCCTTCTGAGGACGATCCCATTTTGTGTGCTCTTCAGTATACCACCCCCATCGTTCAGCCCAGATGCTGAGGTCCAGCGCCAAGGGCCTTCTGGCAGTTCCCTCATTGCGAGAAGCAAAGCTACAGGGAACCAGGCAGACGGCCTTCTCGGTAGTGGCGCCCACCCTGTGGAACACCCGCCCATCAGATATCAAAGAGATAAACAACATTTAGAAGACAACTGAAGGCAGCCCTGTTCAGGGAAGTTTTTAATGTGTGACATCTTAATGTATTTTTCATCTTTGTTGGAAGCCGCGCAGAGTGGCTGGGGAAACCCAGCCAGATGAGCGTGGTACAAATAAATTATTATTATTATTATTATTATTATTATTATTATTATTATTATTTCTAAATTCGCATCCATACATATGAACTAGCATATGCAAATTAGTGGCCACCCTAATGTCTACTGACAGCTGTGACTCCAACGCTACACAGAAGATGACGCAATGCTCTTGCAGGCTTTGGGTTTTATTGCTGGTTCTTCCAGTGGATCTCCCTGTGACATGTACTAAACTATAACCAAGAAAGTGAAAAAGCAAGGGGGAGACACCTGAATGATATTCACAATATAGCTTCACCTCTGGAGGCTAAGGCCCGAAAAAGACCCAATATGGAGGCCAAATGGCCGAAATATTGGGAAATAATAGAGAAAGAGGGCAATAATTGGAAATTGCAGAGTTTGGAAAAAATGAAAGACAAAGTGCGAGACTGGTTACATTACGCTCAGATTCAAGAAATTTTTAAAAAGGATAAAAAGTTAGGATTCCAGGTGGAGAAATCGAAGTTGGAAACAGAATTGTTAGAACCTAAGACTAAAGTACTCTCAAGAATGTATAACTTGCTGTTGAAATGGAATACACAAGATGAAATGGTTAAGTCGGCCATGATAAAGTGGGCACAGGATATTGGGCATAATATTATGTTTGAGGATTGGGAAAGGTTGTGGACCACGGGGATGAACTTCACGGCATGTAATGCTCTGAAGGAAAATGTAATGAAAATGATATATAGGTGGTACATGACCCCAGTTAAACTTGCCAAAATATGCCATGTGCCAGACAATAAATGTTGGAAATGTAAGGAAAATGAAGGAACATTCTTTCACCTCTGGTGGACTTGTCCCAGGGTGAAGGTCTTCTGGGAAATGATATATAATGAGCTGAAAAAGGTATTTAAGTATACCTTCCTTAAGAAACCAGAGGCCTTCCTCCTGGGCATTGTCGGCCAGATGGTGCCAAAGAAGGATCGAACATTCTTTTTGTACGCAACAGCAGCAGCAAGGATACTTATCGCCAAGAAGTGGAAAACTCAAGATCTACCCACTCTGGAAGAATGGCAGATGCAGCTGATGGACTATATGCAACTGGCTGAGATGACTGGCAGAATTCGAGACCTGGGAGAAGAGAGGGTTGAAGAAGATTGGAGGAAATTTAAGACTTATTTACAAAAATATTGTGATTTGGTGGAAAGTTAAGTAGGATGTTTGATCATAAATAATTGGCCACCACAAAATCGGATCGGAATGGGATGTAAAGTGAGATTAAGAGAAATTAATTTACAGAGGACTATATTTAAATAAGTGGTTATAAAATTTGCAAATTAGATGATAAATTGCATGGAAAAAATCTATGATGATGAAAATGGCAGCGGGAGATGTGAGGAAGTCCAAAGAAGTTATGAAACTCTGTTGAGATAAAAGTAAGGTTGTTTATTGTCTTTGTACTTTATTTTGTAAAAACCCCTAATAAAAATTTTATTAAAAAAAAAAGATATTCACAATATAGCTACCTCCCCTGCCCCCAGCTTTTCCTTTCTTTGCCTACATTTATTTCCAAATATCTGCTCTAGATGGCTACAGACAATACACAAGCAGGGTGCAAGACTTAAGATAAAAAAATACAGTAGAGTTATAGTAAGTTACAGGTGTGTTTCTTTTCAGATATGGTCTACACCAGTGCTCTTACACGCCTTCCATTCATTTGAAGGGGTTTTACTCAGAATAGCTTCACAGTGGGTTTGGACTCTGCTCTCCGTTTGCCTTTAGAGGCCTTTATAATTTCAGAGGCATTGATAGCAGAGCAAAAATGGCCTTCCAAAATTCTTCACCTTAGCTGCCGTAAGAGAAACTGGGGCTTTGATTTTGCCTGATACTCTCTGAGTGGGTGGGGGAAGGAGGGGACACAAGATATCTGACAAATATAAATGAAATTAATGAATATTTCATTTGGTGTATTAATATTGGTTATAGGCATGGGTAGCTGCTTATTGAATGTAGCTAATGAAAACTTGTGAGGACTTTAGGGATATGCGGAACTCCCCTGACAAATTTAACTAGACTTATCACATTCCCTCAAAAATTTGCTTTGGGTATAAATTGTGCCTTTACTTCACAGCAACTTTATCTGCAACAAGAATAATTTCTTTACTTAGTCAGGGACTATAGGCATACAGGGCTGGCGGAGGTGGGATGGAATAGGAAGGATCCCCTACCCCCAAAAAATGTTCAGCTCCCATTAAAGCTGTGCCCCCTTTAATTGTGGAGGTACGAGAAGAAAATGGCAGTGTCCTGGTCCATATCTCACTACAAATTGAGAAATATTAGGATACCTGCATTTATTTCATGGCAGTGGGGTGGGGCATGTTTTGCAGTGAATCTCTCTGGCCTTAGGCCCCACTGTTGGAGATAAGAAGTCAGATTCCTGTTCTGGTGATGGAGTCAAGGCCTCTGAACCAAAAGAAGTAGGGTGGGCCAAGCCACCAGATCACAGGGCCAAGCCACCAGATCACCCTTGGGGCCTGTGCCTCTGTCTTGTTCAGTACTGTGCTCAGACTTAGATAACTCCATCTCAGAAGACCCAATGAGACTAGAGACATCCCTGTTCCATTGCAGCAGAATGCTATTGGAACAGGCTGGGTCCCTGTACTTAAACATCAGAGCCACATCAGAGGTCTGTGTTCCTAGAGCACTGTCTAAGCCCCATATCCAGACGGAGGCTACATTTACACTGTACATTTAAAGCACCACAATACTGGTGCTTTAAACAGTCATGGAAAGCCAAAGAATCCTGTAGTTTGCTATGGGTGCTGAGAGCTCTTAGGAGACCCCTATTTCCCTCGCAATTCCCAGAGTTCTCTGTGAAGTGGAATTGGCTGTTAAACTACTCTTGAGAAGAGCAGCTCTGTGAGGTGAGTAGGGGCCTCTGAAAAAATCTCAGCACCTTTGTCAAGCTACATCTCCCAGAATTCTTTGGGGGAAACCGTGACTGTTTAAAGTGCCATCGTAGCACTTTATATGTGTGGATGTGGTCTAAGCAAAAGCTCATCTCTAGCCTGAATCCCATCTGCTCTCATAGCACCTCGCCTTACAACCAGCCTGAGTCCTGCCTGGCCTCACCTCACCACTGAGCAGGATACCCTCACTACAAAATATCTATCTGAAGGCTCGTGTCAGCCTCAAAACTCCCATAACAATATTGACTGTCAGTGAGAAGCAGCTGCCACCCATAGCACTGCTTGGCTTATGCCCTTTACAGTGGTACCTTGGGTTACAGACGCTCCAGGTTACAGACGCTTCAGGTTACAGACTCTGCTAACCCAGAAATAGTACCTTGGGTTAGGAACTTTGCTTCAGGTTGAGAACAAAAATCGTGTGGTGGCAGCGGGAGGCCCTATTAGCTAAAGTGGTGCTTCAGGTTAAGAACAGTTTCATGTTAAGAACGGACCTCGAGAACGAATTAAGTTCTTAACCTGAGGTACCACTGTATTAATATTTGGGAGGGGGGCATTGTGGAACCATTTTGGAAAATGTAACTTCCATTGAAATCCCACAGAGATTTGGCTTCCAAGTAGAGATCGAGATCACTTTAGCCAAAAGTCACATCTGGTACAGTAGTGGGAAACGTGAGCTTTGGCTCTGTTTCTCAGCACCACATCTTCTTGGTGGAGGCAAGTCAGAGAGGTGTGACTGAGGTGTAAAAATTATTCCTGGTGTGGAGAAACTTCGTAGGACTTCTCCCCTCTGATAGTGCAAGAACCTTAAATCAACCAATGCAGCTGAAGGATCAAAGCAGCCAAGAGGAAGTTCTTCTCCACATGGCACATAAGTTTAAAAAATGGAATTTGCTGTCAAAGGTCTAGAGACGTCAACCTATTTGAATCGCTTTCAAATGGGTTTGGAGGGGTAACAGCAGATAAAGAACCCAAAGCAGAACCTGTTAAATGGAGGATGGATTGGAGAAAAGCTTTATACTTGACATGACATCTATATACTGTCTTCATGATCAGAGGGACCATGTCTTTGAAGAAGATGGTGGGCGGGCAAAGGACTGTTGGTCTCACGTCCAGCTTTTATTTATTACTTATTAATATTATCTTCTGCCCAACCTCCCAAGGGAGCCTTGTGGGCTTCTCATTGGCCTTTGGATACTGACTGGAAACAGGGATCAGGACTAGAAAACCAGTTCTTTAGCCTGTTCCAGCAGGGCTTTTTTTTATGCGCTTAAAAGCATTTTCTGTAGATCAGGAAGTCAACGAAAACCAGTGCCAAGTTTGAACAATTTCATCTGCTTTTCTTTACTTATTAATGGTGACATAAGTCCTCTGAACATATATTTGCCTTGGCTCCGGTTTCTCGTACTGCATTTTTAATGTGCCCAGATGCCTGGTATCGCTTTACAAAGGTGACTCATTCTGTGCTTTAAGGGCATATTTGTGAACTCGAGAACTTGTCGCTCAGTTATTACCTCCCTCGCTGCACCCGGGTACCCTGCCTGCCTGCTAGAAAATGTCAGGCAGTGGAATTGGTGATGTACAGAAGGCCTTTTAATTTAATAATTCATTTGCGGATTTAATAATTTAAATAATTTAATAATTCATCGGGCGCTGTGGAATGGAAACCTTTGATGTGCAATATTTGGGGATGTTCAATAGCTTTCCTTCAGAATTTGGAGGTTCAGCAGATGGTTTCAGTTCTGGTCAACTGTTTATGGGATGCTCTCCCTGGAGATAGTCACCTGACACCTATCCTGGTGTCTTCAGCATCCGGCAAAGACCTTTATGTTTACCTGGCACCTTCAGTTGTTTAAATTTGGTTTTGCTCACTGCTGGCAGTCGTCTGGTGTTCTTCTGTTATTTTATTCTTTTCATTCTGTTGCTGCTGTTATTTATTTGCCTGTTTCGTGACAAACCTCCCTAACAATGGAAATGCAGAAAGGTGGGATGTACATAATTTAAACAGGGTAGATAAAAATGCCGTACTCTGTAGCCTAGATCGCCGCACTTGAATTTGCATAATAGGCCCCGTAACGTGGCATTCTGGGGCTGGCGTACAAATAAATAAATCTCTGTGTCGAATCGCAGGACAACTTTTTTTCAGATAAATGCAAACTTGCCAACATCCGAAGCCCTGAAATAGGAAAAGTTGAATAGATTCAACATTTTGGGGATCGGCTGAGCTCGTGACACAATCTGCAGAATTCCGTGCATGCCGTTATGATATTGGAAACGTAATTATCAAGCTTAACTTAATTAGACTAATGCATAGAAAATCTGGCATAACAGATTGCGGGAAGTAAATTATATACCAATTAGAAGATGCAATACACAGTGACCAAGGGCAAAAGCAGGCTCCGCTGGTCACAGCCTACGCTTGTACGCAAGATACAAGAGGTCTGTCATATACAAAGACCCAGCAAAGGTGCTGAACTTTGTGGAAGACAACAGGCATTATGCCAGCTCCCCAACAGAACTGACTTTATGGCCCCTCTGGGAAAACATTGCTCTTCTGTTCTATGGAAAGCAAAGCAGCAAATTCTTAGCTCACATATATAGAGGATAATGTGGCCGTTTGTCATGGTTGGTTGCTGCAATTACAAACAACACATTTTCTAGGTCAAATGTGTGCATTAAGCACCATTTGGAAGTATTCATTTGCAGGGCATCCCATCCCACGTAGTATATATATATATATATATATCTGAAGGAAATCAGCCATCAGCCCTGAGTGCTCACTGGAAGGACAGATCGTGAAGCTGAGGCGCCAATACTTTGGCCACCTCACGAGAAGAGAAGACTCCCTGGAAAAGACCCTGATGTTGGGAAAGATGGAGGGCACAAGGAGAAGGGGACGACAGAGGACGAGATGGTTGGACAGTGTTCTTGAAGCTACCAGCATGAGTTTGACCAAACTGCGGGAGGCAGTGGAGGACAGAGGTGCCTGGCGTTCTCTGGTCCATGGGGTCACAAAGAGTCAGACACGACTAAATGACTAAACAACAACAACAAGGGCCATATATTCCCAGCGCTGGATGCTTTGCACCCACAGCTTCTGGAGCTTTGCACTACTGTGACCCATAAGTGATGCTCTCAGACCGGTGCTCAGAAACAGGCACAAAAAACCCTCTGCCAAACTCTGCCCCTGGGGTTTTCTTACGTGGTCACAATCTTACAGATTCCACAGAAAGGCAGAAGCAGCCAGTGGTGCAGGACCACAGAATTGACATCATGGCGGCGGCATCGCTACCGGCAGGTAGCGTTGGGTGGGGCAAGACAGCAGCAAGGTTGAGGTGGGGTGGATGGACTGGGAGGAGCGCTGGGTCGACTCTGTAGGTGTGTCCACATTGGTCCAACCTTGTCATCCATTTGCCTGCCTCCAGACCATCCTGGTGCCCAGCAGTGATGCCACTGCTGAGATCTCAGCTTTATGGCACTGCCCCACCTGATGCTTCTGCATAAAGGTTCATATACTCTTAAGTCAGCCTTTCTCAACCTGTGGGTCCCCAGATGTTGTCTGACTACAACTCCCTTCACCCCTAGCTAGCAAGGCCAGAGCTCAGGGATGATGGGAGTTGTAGTCCAACAACATCTGGGGACCCACAGGTTGAGAACCACTGCTCTAAGTTGGGGTGCTTTTCCTGTCTTTGACCTTGAGGCAGGAAGGCTTTCAACGCACCACGTTGATCACTTCATCCAAGATCATCACAATGACAAAGGGAGCAAGATCCACAAAAGAGGAAAGAAGAGGCCGCAGAGGCAGGTCTTTAGAAAGTTGATGACAGAGGCATCCTTGCTCATGCAGTAGACGCTAATTTCTTAGTGTCACCATCACTTCTGATCAAAAAGGTTTTGTAAGCCTTTGAAATCATTTGCAATGCGCTAAAAAAATAAAATCTATATTTACCGGCAAGGACAGCGGGATTAAGGATGACTGGATGTCCCTTCTTCCATTTCATTACTGTTGGCTCTGCCCCATGTTCCTTTCCACCTTCCTTCCAGTTTAACATGGATAATTTCTAGAATTAAAGTAACCGAGTCATGCATGACTTGCCACAGTTTTCAGTTCATGCCTTTTTAATATTTGCTTCCTTCCTGGGTGTCAAGGACAAATACAGGCATTCCTCATGTTATTGCACTTCATTTCCTTGAGCTTTGCAGATATTGCTCCCTAGACAAGCAACCCAGCCGCTTCCAGGAGAAGGAAGCCCCCGATGCCCTACTTTTGGCCGTGGGAGTGGAGCTGGCTAGGGCCTAAGCCTGTTTCCCCCCTCTCCCATCCCTGAAGCCACGGGGGCTGGCTTAATAGACTATGGTATAGTGTAAACATTATTGAATTATGGTGCTGGAGGAGACTCTTGAGAGTCCCATGGACTGCAAGAAGATCAAACCTCTCCATTCTGAAGGAAATCAGCCCTGAGTGCTCACTGGAAGGACAGATCGTGAAGCTGAGGCTCCAATACTTTGGCCACCTCATGAGAAGAGAAGACTCTGATGTTGGGAAAGATTGAGGGCACAAGGAGAAGGGGACGACAGAGGACGAGATGGTTGGATAGTGTTCTCGAAGCTGCCAGTATGAGTTTAACCAAACTGCGGGAGGCAGTGGAAGACAGGAGTGCCTGGCGTGCTCTGGTCCATGGGGTCATGAAGAGTCGGACATGACTAAACGACTAAACAACAACAACATAGTGTAAGCATAACTTTTATCTGCACTAGGAAACCAAAAACATGTGTTTGACCCGCCTTATTGCAATATTCACCTTACTGCATTGGTAGGGAACCAAGCCTGCAGTAACTCCAAGGTGATGCCTGTTTGCAGTTGCACAATTGCTAATCCTAAGTGTGTTAACTCAGAAGCAAGCCCCCTTCAGTTCAATGAGATTTACTCCCCAGAAAGTGTGTATGTTTAGGAGCCCTTAATTGCAGCTTGCGCCAGGATTCCTTTGTCTGGTATTTTAATCAATGCATCTCCTAGTAACATACTAGGAAGGGAAAATAGTAGTGGGAAATGTGCAGTTTGGGGGGGGGGGAGTCTGAAAATATACATATTTGATATTTACTTAATTTATTTATTTCACAAGATTTATATACTGCTTGTTGTACTAAAACCTCATCGCAGTTTACAAAAGGTATAAAATAATGGCATCCTCAGTAAAAGAAAAAGTTAAAAACAACTACTTAATACATCAAGAAAACAATTAAAACCAACAATAAGCTAAAAGCTAGATTAAAAGACAGGCGAACATCCATGTGCCAGGATAGGGTTGTTTAAACACAAAATAATAGTTGACCATTCTTTTATTCTTCTGAGGTAGCCTCAGTGGCTAGATGCACCTTTTACCGGCTGCAACTGATATGTCAGCTACAACCATTTCCTGGACTGGGAAAACTTGTCTGCAGTAGTTCATGCACTCTATGTATGGCTCCACTTAAGCTTGATCCAGAAGCTGGATCAATGCAACTTGACCCAACCCATTTTCACTGTATGTGCAGAGCCCTCCTTATACCTTATATGTTGTTTTTCACTCTAACAGCCATTAAAGGCAAAGGTAAAGGGACCCCTGACCATTAGGTCCAGCCGTGACCAACTCTGGGGTTGCGGTGTTCATCTCGCTTTATTGGCCGAGGGAGCCGGCATACAGCTTCCGGCTCATGTGGCCAGCATGACTAAGCCGCTTCTAGTGAACCAGAGCAGCGCATGGAGACAACGTTTACCTTCCCACTGGAGCGGTACCTATTTATCTACTTGCACTTGGATGTGCTTTCGAACTGCTAGGTTGGCAGGAACAGGGGCCGAGCAACGGGAGCTCACCCCGTCGTGGGGATTCGAACTGCCGACCTTCTGATTGGCGTCCCCTAACAGCCATTAGGTTCCTCCTAAACTAGTTCTTCTGGTAACGGGTTTTACAGAATTTCTACCTCACTATGGAGGGAATGTGCCCTGGTAGTTTCACCCAGCTCTTTGACCTCCTTTGTGAGGCAGTTATGTCACGTTCTGTCAACATGAGCAGCTATCCACATTGCTTCTTAGGAGACACACACTCCTTTTAGTCTTACTTCTTTCTGAGCTGCGTCTTTTTTAAGAGAAGAGCATAGTGGTGAATTTGTCCTTGGCTGAGCATGACTGCCTATAATGACACAAGGGCAGCAGAATTTCAATCGAGTTTGAATGCTGCTTGTCCTTTAGAATTTCTTTCATTTCTCAGAGGTGGAGTAAATGCCATTCATACTGGCAGATTATAATGGGAACACTGCCGTCCTTTTTTTTTTTTTTAAGCTACAGTGGAGGCCTTCTTGCCTCACCGTCTGCACAAAACATCCTCGGGATGCCAGAAGCTATTACAAGGTTAGAGTCCCAGGAAAGGCCACAGAACTTCGTTTTGTGCTTCTGTGAAATCTTCATGGTATTACTCCGGTGTTGGGATTGGATTTAATGTTTCGTTGCATTGCTACCTGTGTGTGTGTCTTTGTGTGTCCTTAATTTTTTCAGTGTGGGGAGAGTGAAAAGTGATGGAAACCAATTCATATCAGAAGCACAAGATGTGAAATGATCAACTAACAAAAGAGAAACCTCTTGTCTGCTGTTTCAAGCAGTGTTGAATAATCAAAATCTTGATCTCCCTTTATAAAATTATCCTCTTTGCAAACACATTTGCCTTCTACATCCCTGCTCTAGGTGGCAGGAGCCCCTGGCACATAAATTTTGCTGTGTGCAGAGATATATAGAGTGTTTTCTTTCATATCTGTAAACAACAACAACAACACTCTTTGCTAAGCAATGTACAACAAGGCAAAATATGCAGCACTATGTTCACAAGGTATTGTGCAAGGATTGTGGATGCAGATGAGTATAGGGGACCACCTGAAGCTATATATGTATCAGCAGGTTCCAGATGCAGTCTGGGCTCCTCCCCATGTCCCCCCCCCCATTGGATCTTCCTGCTCCAGTAACAGGACACCACACGGAGCCAGTGTGGTGTAGTGGTTAAGAGCGGTAGACTCGTAATCTGGTGAACCAGGTTCACATATCCGCTCCTCCACATGCAGCTGCTGGGTGACCTTGGGCCAGTCACACTTCTCTGAAGTCTCTCAGCCCCACTCACCTCACAGAGTGTTTGTTGTGGGGGAGGAAGGGGAAGGAGATTGTTAGCCGCTTTGAGACTCCTTAGGGTGGTGATAAAGTGGGATATCAAATCCAAACTCTTCTTCTTATCAGCCACTACCGCACGGACTCCAAAGCAGTGTCCCCCAGATTAAAAGCTACCTTTCAGGGGTCAAGGCACTGCTTCAAAATCTGCTTTGCAAATTGTTCTCAGCATCCATCTGTCTCGGGAGACAATGCAAGAGTGCAGCTTTTGGAGTGAAGTCAAACCATTGGAGCATTACAGCGCCTGCTGTGGCTGTAGAGACCAGTACAGTGGAGACATGTTTTGTTGCAGACGTGGCAGGTGAAAGCAGATGCAGCCTGGCCTTTCTCCTCTCCTCCCAGTGCTCATTCCTCCTGTGGTCACTGGTATGGATGCACAACCTGACTCTCTGTCTCCAGGCACTGCTGTCTTCTGCAAGGGATTCCCACCCGCTGGGGTTAATGTCGCTATGTAACTACAAAACAATTATTAAAGTGCTGTGGTCTTACACAGTCCCTGCCGGGTTTGGGTTACAATATTCTTGGCGTGCTTTCCACCCCACCTTTCAAATTCTTTTTGGACTGACATATCCTTCAGTGTTTACCTCTTATATTTTCTGATTTAAATGTCATGGCATTTAACTCTGAATCATTATAACAAAATGGAGTATAAAAAGAAGCAATAATGCCACCTAACAAGTAGATCCTTGTTTTTCAAAGTGAATGTTAAATGTCTGGGATATTTATTTTACTCCTTTCTCTGCCTCACGTTTGTCAGCTTGCATCATTGCGAGCTCTGTGAGTGCCTTGTTGATTTTTGCTGTCAAGGTGTGTATGGTGATATTGAGTGGATTTTCTTGAGTAATTTGAAAGAAAACCATCTATTGAGTTGGAGCCAGAAGTCCAACTGCATCCTTTGGCAATTACGACATATTTGTGTGAAGTTGGGAGTCCCCGTATCAGAACATTGATGTCCATTGGGAATTAAGGATAAGGCGTTTGTCTGTTTAAGGTACAAGGCCAGCCCTACCATTAGGCAAAATGAAGCAGCTGCCTCAGGTGGCTGATGTTGAGGGGGTCGGCAGTAGCAGCTGGCTAGGTCCCCTAGCCATTCCCATTCTGCTAGAGGACAGAGCAACATGGAATCTCCTGGGCTCCCTAAATGAGTCTGCTGCTTCAGGTGTCGTGGAGGACACTGACTCAATATAGACCAAATGGATTTTTCCCTGGTCCCTACATAATGGTCTGTTAATGTCTCTTAATGGTAGCTGCATTTCAGGTGGCGGTTTCTTGACATTTAACTAGCGATCAGCCTGCCAAAGAAACTGGCTGTCCAGCTGGAATGTCATAACAAATAAACACCCATGATCAAATATTAGGATCTGTGTGCTTTGCTGGATAACAATATTGCATTTTTTTTTAAAAAAGCATCATTCACCCCACCCTGCCCTAACAATTGAAGCTGTTGGATTGGCACTTCCTCAATGTTGATTTTATAGCTGATTGAAATGCTGCCTCTCTTTTTGTATCCCCACTTGCTGAAAAGCAGGGTGGGTGGGGGGAGCTGGGAAATTTCCAGGGTGGGAGATTTTCGGAGAGCAGATGCAGCTCATCAGAGCTCTTCAAAGCTGCTTCTGGCTAGCAGCTGCCAGTTCAGATATCTAAGAACGCACTGTTCCTAGGGACGTTTTGTAGAGAAAAGGCCTGCACGGTGTCCCCTGGAAATTGAATTAAGACCCAGAAATTGTCTATGGAAAGGTTTTGCCTTCTCTTTCATTGACAGCCCCCTTCAGTTGCCCTTTCCAAAGCTCAGCATGGCACTGGTAATTAATATCAAATGGCTCAGTCAAGGTTTTTGTGATGCTGAGGCATCCAGTCGTAGGCACTCCTGATCGCAACTTATAGTTTGTAGTAAGAAAGCATTGAATTAGCAGGACAATATTTGTCATGGGGGGGGGGCTTGGGGAGTGAGAGGTTGGGTGGAGGCTCTGAGCTAATATGGAAGAATAGGGAGAGAGAGAGAGAGAGAGAGAGAGAGAGAGAGAGAGAGAGAGAGAGAGAAGAAATGTTTTACCTCTTTGGGTTATTTCTGCCATTGCAAATGACCCATGCCAATGCATTGAGAAGAGTGTTCTAATGCAGTCGTCCACTTAGCCATGGTAAATGTTCAGGTTTTTCTTCATTTTGCTCTGGCAGCACTGGGGCAGGGATGGTTTCCACCAATCGGGTGCTTCTGCCAGTGCTCACACATGGATTGCTGGCTAGCATCCCAGAATATTGGACCAGGATGTGGCATGGATTCTTTTTGGATAGCAGGGCTTTCTGAGAAGAGGGGTAAGGTATTTATATGCATTTGGACGACTTATCTCTTTCTTCATTGTATATGTGTGTGTGCAAGGGGGAGAGAGAGTTGTGTATACTCTCTCATATATATACACAAGTCTCTCTCTCTCTCTCTCTCTCTCTCTCCAGATGGATGCCAACCAACAATTTCCACTTGAAATCCAGCAACATCTGGGGGGCCCAAGCGTTCCCCAGTTTGCCCTAAATACTACCAACCATTCAGAGGACCAAAACAGGATGGCTGCATTAAACTCTGTTATATTATTAATTCTACTATATAGTAGACCAGTTCCATACATTGTCTTACTTATACAGTGCAGAGAAAAGGTTTCATGGCTGACATTAGAATGAGACGTAATCAAATTACCATGTTTAAATATCTGTTCTGTTTTGTGGGGGGAAAGAAATACATGCCACAAGAGATCTCTTAAAAACTATTTGCCAGGCCTACGTTGGAAGTTTGAGATGAGTAGAAATTTAAACTGTGCCTAACAAGAGCGCTGTTCATGCATCTTAAAATTGTGTATATATGTAATAATAAGGACTAGATTAAGGTGAAGCAGGCACACTGTTGCATACATTTTTTTTGCAAGCAACTCTGTAAGTCGTAACACTCCTTACTCCTGCCTATTATTCATCATTTCGAGAAAAGACTCTTCTTAATTCAACAAATGAAATTTGCTAACTGGCATAAGAGAATGGTTCTGCTTAAGATGTTACATTAGTCTTTTTCTCCAGGATTAAAGGTCAGCGTGGGTCATTTGTCTCTGTGTCGCTTTTTAAAATGACTATAAATTATAAGGCCAAGAGCACTGGATATCATTCATATTGCAGAAATACACAATTGAAATTTTGGTAAAGCAGACTGCTGCAGCTGTTATTATTGTTGTTATTATTAGTAGTAGTATACAGTATACAACAACTGTGTGCATCCTTGTGCTAGTATGATTAAGAATAATTTAATGGCCAGAAATCAAAGGATAAACAAACATTAACAAATGACCGTACAGGTTACATATGTATGTTAAATTCTGTGTTACAAAAAACATAACGGAAAAATTGTTTGGAATTAGCTTATTTCAGCCGTGGAGTCAGAATTCCCAAGTGAAGAAGATTGGTTGGGATGTGTGGCTGTAACTCAGATATTTAAAAAAAGTTAGCTGTAAGCAAGGGAGATATAGAATTGGTGAATTTTAAGGGGGAGGGAATGAATTTATTTGTATAACTGTGTTGAGAAAGCAGACACACATTTTTACAGAATAGTATCTTCTGATGCCATGTACCGTCTAGTATGCATTTTATGACATATAAAGTTCAAAATAGGTGAACAGAATAATGACAGAAAAAAAGACAGCCTGAAGAGGACAAAGTGTAAAAAAAACATGCCCTTCACCCTTTCTGTTAGTGTTCAAAGATCTGTAACCTG
This sequence comes from Podarcis gaigeae, assembly GCF_964106915.1. Classification (NCBI taxonomy): domain Eukaryota; kingdom Metazoa; phylum Chordata; class Lepidosauria; order Squamata; family Lacertidae; genus Podarcis; species Podarcis gaigeae. The sequence continues at coordinate 104,746,764 of NC_139679.1, forward strand.
GGGGGGAGGGATGGAGAAGGAAAAAAACTGGAAGGTATATATACTACTAATGTGATGCAGGTGCAAAATGGCAGCGGGAAATGAAGCTTTACTATTGTATCGCTTTATGGGCACAATTTAGAAATCTTCCTTCCCATTTACTCATGTTGTAAAAGGGGCCTCTAGCCAATCGGAATAGGGAGGGAATTCTCATCCAGATCCACCTATATGACAGTAGGCAGAAACAATCCATCTGTCAACCTTTCCCAAAAGAATATGCTCCTAACCCTATAGCAGCAGTTCATGTCATCTTCTCTACAGTCCCAGAAATGCTCAGCCAGATAGAATAACAGGTCAGCACAGTCAGTTCTAGAGCACTGATTTTCAACTTTCTGTCATCAGGGAACGATTTGCACCCTTTTTTGCTGGGCAAACCCTTTGTGAAGCCTTATTAGTGCAATAATAATAATAATAATAATAATAATAATAATAATAATAATAATTTATTTATACCCCGCCCATTGGGCCAGGTTTCCCCAGCCACTCAGGGCAGCTCCCAACATAATTAATGTTAATAATAATAATAATCAATAAAACATCAGACATTAAAAACTTCCCTAAACAGAGCTGCTTTCGGATGTCTTCTAAAAGTCAGATTGTTGTTTATTTCCTTGACATCAGATGGGAGGGCGTTCCACCAGGCAGGCGCCACTACCGAGAAGGCCCTCTTCCTGGTTCCCGGTAACCTCACTTTTCTCAGGGAGGGAACTGCCAGAAGGCCCTCTGCGCTGGACCTCAGTGTCCAGGCTGAACAATTGAGGTGGAGACACTCCTTCAGGTATACTGTGCCAAGACACAGTACATTTGCATCACACTTTCCCTCTACCATGGAACTTACAGCAACACGCATGTGGTTCCCAGACAGTCTCCCATCCAGGCATTGATCAGACCCAGACCTGCTTAGCTTCAGGAAGGTGGCTGCATCACATGCCTTCAGAATGTGCCAAAGAAGGGGGGCCGCTAGGGGCGCATTGGAAGTTGGCCGACAATAACATCTCTCCGGCTCACACGAGGTAATTAAGAGGCAGATATGGGAGTATGTAGCCTCCCTGGTTCCTCAAGGATATGGGGAACACTGCCTTGCCTGCTGTGGCCATAAATCACCCCCTGATTAGAAAGAAGGGGGTGAGGGCACTAGGCACAAAGCCCTTGTGTGGGTCCTGGCTCTTCCAGACGCTGGCTCTGATTGCGCACTAGTTGCAGCTACTCGAAATAAACAATTAGAGAGAGAAGCAAATGCACATATTTCAAATGAAGAATGGGAGTGAAGACTGCTAATTGAAGTGACCTCTGTGAAAGTAGAGCGACGGGTTGGATTTAACAGGAATATATCTGAAGAAGATACATCAAAGAAACATCAAAGGTTCGGTATGTCGGAGCGGGACTGGATGGGGGGGGATCTTTTTTCTTTTCTTCAATGTGATTAACCCTTAACTAAGCAGGATGATTAAAAACTGTGTGGAAATGAATTACTAACCAAAAGTTTAGTTTATGGAGATCAAGAAAAGAACAAGGGCTCTTGGAATGACGCAGTAATAAAAAGGGAGTCGCCATCTTGGCAGGTTCTGTCAAAAGATTTATGATGATGATCAGGAGGAGGAAGCTATGGACTGGCAGAACCTCAAAGGACTGAGAAAGGGAGTGACAGATCTGTGAAGATTAATGAGCAAAAACCCACACAGGATTACAATTTGTTTTAACCTGCTTGTGGAGACTATCAGAGGTCACAAAGAGAAAGGAAAAATATATGAAAATAACAAGAAGAGATGTGGAAAATAACAAGAAAGGATTGGATAGAAGGGTGAACACTATTTGGACAGATTTGTGGACATTAAAGCAGAAGCAACAACAAGAGGATTGGATCCCTTTTGGAACTTGAAATATGGGTACCCCCAACAACAAAAATTAAATTTCGGCTTTGTAATTTGGAATTTATGTGATTTGATTTGATTTGATTTGATTGGTCTGTTAATAAAAAATATTTTTTTTAAAAAAAAAGAATGTGCCAAAGAAGCATGTTAATGAACTGTGCACGGGAAGTGTAACGTTCTGCCCATTGTATGCTGTGGGGATGCCATCATTTTCCCAGATATTGTGTGGTGCTGCACATTTGCACTTACCAGAAACATACGCTTTCTGCTTAATGTCTTCCCCACACTTCTGTAAGATGACATTGGGATTTGACTGTACCGTCCAAGTCTGTTATGAGCCCAACTCAGTTAAAGCATGCTTGGAGGGCATCCAGGTATTATACGTGTTCTCCTCTGGATATATCCTCTGGTGCAGATAACACTGCTACAAATGTTTGGAAGCCCTTTGCCAAGCTAATCTTTCCTTTCCAAGAATATCATCTTAGCTGGAGCCAAAATGGAATTTGGTCAAGATCTGAGATATATACCATTCAAAGAACGGAGTCTGCATATTCAGCAGATTATATTAGATTAGGAGACTTTATTTCATATAGATCAGAAACATGATTGGCTGCATAATTTTGGAAGATGCAGAATTCTCCAGATGGCCCAGTGAGTAGATGAATGCTCATATAAGGCATTTTAGGTCCAGGCTCCAGCCAGGCAGCTGTGGGAAACATCTGGCTTCACTTCTTAGCTGGAGAGTTCCCTACCATGGAGCAGGCAGCACTAAGAGGTTTTGTAAACTGGAGTGGCCTTTAGAGTGGTCCACTTAGACATGGAGAACCTGCTCTTGTGTTTTATAACAATACCCTGACTGGTGCTGTTATTGTACAAGACTTTTGGGTGTCCCAGGCTTCACACAACTAGGGATGTGCAAAATTCCCTTCTTTTCGCTTCTGCGAAAAGTGGCCTTGCTTGTTTGAGATATTTAAATAAATACAAAGGTGGGGAAATGGGGGCTCTTGGGGCAGGGGGAAACAATCTGCTGGGAGAACTTGGCAGGGGGTAGGCGAGGTCTATAGTCAATGACTACCTAGCTCTGCTATAAAATTATGGAACTTGCTGAGACAAGTCAGATGTTTTGACCGCAGCTGCAGGAACACTAACCACTCTGCAAGGTACTGATTTTTGCCTCCCCATGCCACACACCCCTGTCTGTCTGTAGAACCAGGAACTTCTGAAGTTCCCTTCTTTTTCAGATATTCACCTCTCTTTGGTGGTGAACAACCCCTTGAATCACAACACTTCTCACATTGGCCTGGATCTGATGATCATCCCAAGGTTTATAAACCATGGTTTGAGAAATCATGAACTAGCATCAGGACCAGAACTAGCATCCTCCTTTAGGGCTCTCTTCCTCACTTTGTGCAGCACAAATCCCATCTTGTATGAGTTCCCTGTTACTTCCAAACTAGAGAATTCTTATTAATGTTGGCTTTGTGCCAAACCTGGAAAAGAAGCCAGGCTCACCAGTAAGGATGAATTGAGGAACTCTGGCTTAATAAACTATGGTTAATGAGGGGAGGAGGGAGATGTTCCATAGTGCCAGAGGATGTATGCTGCACAGAGGATGTATGATACAACCCACAGTTTCCCACTGCTATTCGACATTTTTGCATTGATCTATTTGTCAATGGTTTTGCATTTATTGATTTCAGTAATTTATAGACAACTCGATACCACAGTTCCTAAGTAGTGTTTGCATTGTTTCTGGGTTATGTTGGGAGCCAGTTTGTGTTTTCATTTTAAAAAGTGGGACACATTTTCCCTCGAAACAATGAAAACTTGTCTCAGTGCAACTTTGCATCTCTGCAAGCCGCCCTGTTGTTAACATAGCTCTTATTGACAGGCAAACTTCAGGAGTGAAAATGCAACGGCTGAAACCAAGCCATCTGTCTTCTCATATATTGTTTGTTGACCAATAAACTGGGATTATTAGTATATCTCCATATTCTGCCCATCCACCCACCCTTTTTATTTGTGCTGTGTTTTTCCAGATCCCAATTTTGCTGCTAGCTATAGTGCTGTGCCCTTTTTACATTTTCTTACGCAGATTTCATCCTGCTTAGGCGGCGATGTTACATTAGAAAGCCATTTCCTACCGTAGCAAGGCGTATATGATCCAATAGCTGTAGGCAAATTAACCACATTATTGTTGTTCCACTGGCAGAAAACTCATTTTCATTTTGATATTAGCTCCAGGTATGTTATAAATCCATCGTGTAACATTATTAAAAGGGGATATTTTTTATTTTTTGTGGGGCGGGGGAAGTAAGGGTAAAAAGGCTCAGTGTGTAACATTGGCAACTTCTGCCTCCAGCACTTAGGGAGGGGCTTAAAATGAATGCAAATTTCATCATATAAATTCTATGCAACTGGAAAATGGTTGAGCGAGAGGAGCGACTGTCGTTTCGGCTGCTGTTTTATGTAACAGGGTTACAGCGGTGTGTGGAATGAATCGGCAAGAAAGTTATGGAAGACAACAGGCCTCACACTTTTAAAACTGAGATTCTGTCTTCAGCGAAGTACAGGACTTAAAGGAGAAAGTCGAGAAAAGAGTAGATATACGTGCTGGGTTGCAAGGGGCAGCAAGCTAAATCCTACCAATTTTGTGTGTCAGGGTGTGGAAAGCTTGACACTACAGCAGATGCAGGTGAAAATGACAGCCCTGTACCTCCTTCCTTCCCTCCACCCCTGGCAATATCTAGGGATACTCCATGTATGATATATGATGACATGTTGGTGTGGGGGCAGTGATTCTTCGGTCACAAGATGCATAGGGCATCTTGTCTATCAAAATTGTCTCTCAAAAACTTGTCTATCAAAAACTTTACTCTTGTGGTTTATCACCACAACAGCTACTCACTTTGGGTTTTAGTAAAGCAGGCAGTCTAATTTGTCAACACCTAAATGATATCGTGCTTCAGAACAACTTGGCCACAATAAGGAAATTTTGCCCATGGTATGACTGTTTCCCACCTTCCCATTTTGACTCTCTGGCACCCTATCTGCATAACCTAGCAATTTTAAAATATAGACACGCTTTTACTCTTGCAAGATTGAATGTATTGCCCTCAGATGTACTTGAGGCGATTCCAACAGATTCCACACAAAAAACGCTTATGCCTCTGTGAAGATGGCAGTACCTATCAGTGGTGCATGCCCTTCTGGCTTGCACTCTTTATCAAGACTTGAGGAATGAGATTACCACCCCTCTTTTATTGACCATTTTGGGTCGCCCAACCACTGCCACAGTGTCCTTTCTCTTGGCAGATCAAGATGAGTAGGTGACAGCAAAGGTTGCCAGGTTTTTAGCTGGGGCAATCAGAATAAGATCTAGTATTTAACTATTGATTAAAAACCCTGAAATGTATTTTATATAATTGACTTTTTATTTTTATTCTTTGTATATCGTATTGTTGATTTATTGCTATGGCCACTGGCTGACTCAAATAAGATTCATTCATTCATTCATTCATTCATTCACTCATTCACTCATTCATGTAAGCAGCTGATCATTGGGTTGTGCTAGTGTTCAAGAACAGACCAGCAGCTAGTGGGTTTTTTTCTTTTCCTTTCCCAACACTTGCGAGGGGTGTGGCAGAGTATGGGCTGAAGGCACACAAGGCCATCACCTTGCTAACACTAAGCATTCTTTCGCCTACATTGGGAAAGGCTCAGTGGTTCAATCCCCCAGCATGCCCAGGTAGGGCAGGGGAAAATTCCCTACCTGAAATGCCAAATGGATTACTGTAATGGTTTGACAGGGTATAAGGTGGCTCCCTATGTTCCAACAAATATTGCTGGCTTCAAGCTATATCTGCAATTTCTGCCCCATCTTCAAGGGACGTCCCTCTTATAACACTTTGCAATGATCTAAGTGTAATTTTGTGAGTTCATGAATAACTGTGGTTAGGCTATCTCTTTTCAGGAGAGATCACAGATGGTGCAACAACCATAAACTGGGGCTAATCCTGCCATGTGTTGGATTTGTTAGGCACACCCTGTTTCTTTGTTGTGTGTTGTCGATTCAAATCATATATTTCCCCCTTGTTGTTTAAAGCTGTTTCCCTGATTTTGTTTTGTTTTGTTTTGGGGTTTGAGTTTTCTAGGTCCATGAAGTCATGACACAGTCCAGGGTATGATTAATAGATCATATATCTTTCACAGGACAAGAATAGTTTCTGGTTTCAGATGCCATTGTGGATATGGCTATAGAAAAACCCACCCCCTTGGCTCATCCATCTGTAGATGGAGGTTGAGCCAAAGACAAGAGTGGAGAACCAGTGGAGATCACGAAGGTGCAGCGTGGTGTCAGAAGGGAATGAGAAAGGGCTGCATTTGCCCTTATGCCTGGAGGTTCAACATCCCTATATTAAATAGTTATTGCCTGCCTTTAGATTTTTAAGTTTATAGACAATATACATAACTTGATATAGGGACGCAGGCTCCTTTCTTTTTAAATAACTTGATGCGAGCTTTCTCTGCCTGTCTCATTCAATGCACCATGCTCCTTCTGAAGGGAGATTTCAAAGAGATTATAGGTGGATTTACAACTTGGGGAAAAGGGAGGCTGAGTTCTATGGAATGGCAATTTGACATATGTTGGTTTGTTTTAACTTGGCGGAACAAAATAAGCAGTGGTGCATGCTAATGGTATTTTTCAATTCCCTCATCCCAGTTCTACACCTCAGCTAATATCTGGGAATCTGGAAGGATGAAAATGGCCTTTTTCTTTACAGAAAAAGGACTGTGTTTTCAAAATGAAAATCTAAGCCCAATATAATTTCTCTTCCTCTTTTAGGCACACTGCTGTTAACCTTTAAATGCAATCAATCTTTGATGATGCTAAGACTGCTCTGTAGGGATGGTAATTGATTTTCAAACTTGGTCTTGCGGCCTACAGAAAGACTCTGCTATTCTGAGTTTCACTACAAAGCCGCCTACTGTAATTAAGACTGGGGTGTTTCCCATTTCTTCTGTGGGCACCTCATCACAGTTTTGGAGGAACTTGTGCTGTCAAGGTTCATATTAAGCAGATCTGTCTGGAAAGATGGATAAGTGATTTGCAGGAGATGTTCAGTTCATAGGACCACAGGGTTAAAGTGGGGGCTCAGCATGTCTGAGTAAGATTACAGATTGGTCCTAATATTAAGGACCAATCCTTCCGTATAGTGATGGGGTATAGTTTGCCTAATTCACACTTTGTGGAATGGCACACCAATGCTGAAATGCATCCACACTTCTGGGAGTTCTGTGATGCAGTTCTGCAACCAAAAAATCTCTACAAAAACGTGTTTCTTAGGAGAAAGTGTGCATGAATATGCAGGGCCAGGTTCAGCATTCTCTGCTGCATGAGGTTAAAGCTGAAAATAATGTTTGTGCAGTATGAAATCCCATGCAACAGCTGTGCTAGTGGAGGATTGCTATGCAACCAGTTGTTGCAGCAGGAAGGATGGGGGCTGTAGCAATCTGTTGCATAACTAGCCACAAGAACCATGCTCGCTCCCTGTGGCTTTCTCTTGTGTAAACTATTCGGCTAGCACAAGTCATTCTGCAAGTGCAACTTGTACACAGCTAAGGAACTTTAACGTAGTTCTGCACTGAATTCCTCCCACTTACATTTTTGAAAACGATGCATTAAAATTCATTGTGTTAGGAGAAATGGCTTGCAAAAGTGCACTTTTGGAAGGAAATTGCAGAATACACACACACAGAGAGAGAGAGAGAGAGAGCGACCATAAACACGCCCCCATGTATAAAACGATCCCTATTTTGGGGGACTCCAAATTAAGAAAATGGGGGAAGATTGCCCAGAATTGTTGAGCATTTTGGGGGGGATTGACGAAAATCTCTCACTCACCTGACCGACACTACCAATAGCACACGTCACCAAAGCCACCAATCGTCTGACCAATCACCGCCAGAAGCCGCCAATCACGCCCCCAAGTTTCCCAGCGGCAGCCAATTGACAGCAGCCCTTGCCTCACCCACAAATCACCTGTACAATCACCACTGACAATCTCCTGCTCGCTGCTGCAACCAATCGCCTGTCCCCCCTATGCATTATTTGTGTATACCCCCAATTTCTAACATTAAATTATAATCATCATCATATTATACGTGGGAAAATATGGTATATATCTGACATATATATGGCAAAATTGTGAACAAAAATGTGTATATTGAGCACTAGTAATGTGTAGTAGAATGCTGATGATTTTCCATGAGGACTTTAACAAATTGCAAATGGATGTGGAAATGTGGGCAACTGAGCTTAAACTTGGAAAACTGAGAAATCAAAATGGATAGACTTGTCCATTTGTTTCATACTGCATTGTCTCAGATACAACCTTTTTGAGTGGAGTTACTCCACACAGCCAGCTGCAGAGTGGTGTAGAGGATAGGAATGGTGTTCTCTGCTTCCAAGTGTTGGATGTCATCCGCCAACCCACACAGTAGCTATAAATTTGCATCTGGATGGAGTAAAAGTAGCCACTTGGTAGAATATGTGATCCTGCAGCCAGTCATGATGCATATAGATGCTCCCATAATAAATAAGAACAGAATCAGAAGCTCCTCGTTGTGGCATGTCTGGGTTGGAGACTGGGCTGATCAAGACTGAAGTGGTCTTGGGGTGAAGCTAGTGAGCCCCGATAAGCGGACTCACCTCGCCCCAGGTAAGACCTGTGGCAACTCTTAGGTGCTTTCAGGTAAAGATAAAGGGACCCCTGACCATTAGGTCCACTCGTGACCAACTCTGGGGTTGCGGCGCTCATCTCGCTTTACTGGCCGAGGGAGCCAGCGTACAGCTTCTGGGTCATGTGGCCAGCATGACTAAGCCGCTTCTGGCGAACCAGAGCAGCGCATGGAAACGCCGTTTACCTTCCTGCCGGAGTGGTACCGATTTATCTACTTGCACTTTGACATGCTTTCGAACTGCTAGGTTGGCAGGAGCAGGGACTGAGCAACGGGAGCTCACCCCGTCATGGGGATTCGAACTGCCAATCTTCTGATTGGCAAGTCCTAGGCTCTGTGGTTTAACTCACAGCGCATCAGTTAAATGTATATTTTCACCCAGAACTTCAGCTGGTTGTTATTGTTTGAACTCACCCTTCGTGTTTTTCATCTCCTGATTGCATGAGGCAGTTCCAGGTTTTAAATTGTGACTGTGAGCTGCTTTGGTAGCAATACGATCAGAAAAGCAGTATATAAATTGGATGGATAAATAAATAAATAATACAAGGTCTCCTCCAACCGTTCAAGTCTAGAAATCAAAGCTGCATACAGAGTGCTGAGCAATCTGAAAGTACCAAGATTTTTTTTTTATTATTAACCAGCCTACTGTATTTCCTTGTAACACAGCACAAATATATAAACACACTCTTTCCAAGATGGGCCCTTCTTCGAGCAGATGCTTACTGAGGTCTGACTTCTTGAGTTTCCTGATTAATTACCCTCCTCTTTTAGCTTGAGCAGAATAAGCACCGACTGTCATTTTTGATCTCTTATAAACAGTGAGGCTTCTTGAATATTTTTTTTTTTGCAAAAAAAGAAGGGGAGGAAAAGGGATTCATTTCCTCACCCGTTGTCTCCCAGTGTGACATTCTACCCCAGCTGACAATTGGGTCTCGTGTTATTTTATTAATATCAAGAGTGCTACAGAATGCATACTTTTCTTTCAGGCTGCAAGCCCTTGAGGAAAGCACAATGCGGTTAAATAACTGATTCAGATGAAGAGGGTCTCTCTCTCTCTCCCTCTCCCTCTCTCTCTGTGTGGTGTGTATCTCTGCTTCTCGTTCTTTATAGCAAGAACTGCACATTTCAGAAATGTACACTATTACTGCCGCCTCCCAAATCCAGGGCTGGATGTGGCTTTGATAGGCCTGTGTGTTCTGAGATGCTTCAACATACCTGGATATCACAGGGGAAGGAAAGGACTATAAGGCCAGTGCTGGGTTCAAAGATTCCTCTGCAAAGGTGGCCCCCTCCTTACGCTGGTGGGCCACAGGTCAACACTTCAAATTTTCCATAGTGCTGCAGACTGATGCTATGTCAGGTTCTTCAGGGAATTATGGGAAATTCAATAAAGCAGGCAGCTCCCAGACTCAGCTGCCAGTCTGTGGAGGGCAGGGCAGGCCATTTTCAGCAGCATCGATCCCTGGTGGGGATCTTGGGCCAGGGAAAATAAAAAACATTAGGAAAACATGCTTTGCAAAACAGTATATGAGGCAAAACTGCACACAAAGCTGTTTAAATTTGGCGAAATTGACACAAGTGTGCTGATAAATCTTCATGAAGGCTTTTTCAAAAAGCAAACTGATGTGGAAAACTAGAAAAGTTGGGAAGGGTGTGGAACAGGCCTGGTGAGGGGTGTGGCCTGAGGGCCAGGTGGAAAGACTTTGAGGGCCACGTTCAGTTCCTGTGCCTGAAGTTCCCCAGCCAGATTTTTTTTTGGGGGGGGGGGTTAGAAATAATAAATTATTTTTGAAATGTGTATACATTGCTAAGATGCAAGGGAACTGAAGGCAAGCTGGTTGTTGTTGTTTAGTCATTTAGTCGTGTCCGACTCTTCGTGACCCCATGGACCAGAGCACGCCAGACACTTCTGTCTTCCACTGGAGTAAAGAATGAGATCGAATTTATTGAACGATATTCATTCCCTCTTGTGCATGAGCCACATTGCTTGTTTAGCCAAAATGGCATGACCCGTGCCTGTGAGCAAGATATCTGACAGATGTGGTGCCCAATGAGGTGTGAGAGTTGGTCAGTAGCCAAAGAATAATTGCTGGTTGTTGTTGGGGAAGGAGTGTTTGAGAGGAATAGAAAACTGGAGGAAAGAAGGAATAGAACTGTTATGGAACTGAGTGGGCAATCTGCTCATCCTTCTTCATAATATTTGCTGACCCTCGCACCTCTCGCCCAGTTCTGCTACTATCCCCACCTGCAATGTCCTTGAAAAGGAGTCTCCAGGTAGCACCAATTAACCTTTTTCTTCATCTTGCCATCCCTCCCCTCCCCAGCTCCAGCGTCACGATAAAGAGGCAGAGGATTCCCCCAGCAAGTGGAGATCTGACGACGAAATGGCCGTGGAAGCAGCAAGCCTTGAGAAGTATTTTAAGTGAAAACATGAGGTAATTATCCGGCCGAGGGCTGGTGTAAACCTTTTGTTTATACATCACCTTACATATCCCAGAATTATAAGGTTACGGTCCCTAGGATTCTGCAACCGGATCACATGAGATGCTCTAATGAGACAGCAGCTCACATGATTTTCACCTTCTTGCCTTGGCCTTTTCCCCAATCCACCTCATATACAGTAAGGTGTGGAAGATGGAAATAGATGCATTATGCAGCCTGCCTGTTCCCCTTCAACTAGCCTGCTGCCCTCAGGGGTTATGGAGGAGGCCTACTGATCAGCAGTGTTGAGTGCTAGCCTGGCTTGTTCTGTACATGAAACTGTCCTTTGCCTCAGGCAGCAAAATGTCTTGGGTCTGGCCCTGTGTGAGATACTGCACCTCTCCATCCCCAGGCTTCCTGCCTTATGACAGAACATGCCAACCCCTGAGCTGTGATAACATCACACCCTGTGACTTCGAGTTTTTGTCATAGGGCTGTTGCTCTGGCATCACCGCCACCGCGCCAGCTTTCATTTAATGGGTTCCCCATCTCTGAAATCTTCATTCTGATTCCCACTTTCAGAACAGACCCGCTGCAAAGCTCAGCGCTCTGCTCCGGAAAAGAATGACATTTTAAAAGGCAAGGCCGTTTGTCAGCAAGGCCTCTGAAAAGTGCATCACTTTCATGTCCTTCCTTTGGACCCAAAGGGCAGACTATCCTATAGAAACGGATTGGCCCCCTGAGACCAGTCTGTGATGCAGCGAGATGGACAGAGACATGATGACAGCCGGGCTGTTCTTTCATTTCTCTGGCACTTTTCAAGACATTTCATATTTCTTCTTCAAGGAAGCCCCAAAAGAGGGGGTGATAAATGTATCACCAGGGTAGTTTCGTTTTTGACAGTCCAATTTAGGAGGATCCTCTGGCTAAATTTCACGAGCCATTTGCCTGTTTTGCTGCAGAGTCCAGAACATCGGCAGCATGTCCTGAGCCGTTTGGTATTCTTCAGTTTGTTGAACCCTCTTCATTAGATGACTCTTTGCGCACTGTTGCTCCCTCTCTCATAATGTATGCACTCTCCAGTGGAATATGCCAGGGTTGTCCAAAGGTTATTGTCCCTTGAGGGCAGACTGGTGGGCCCCTCAAACTCCTGCTGCAACATGCATGCTTCCAGAATGATCTCAGTGCTCTGGTTACGGCAGTTCCCATCCCTCGTGGCTAATTAAATATAGCCACTGGGGTGCCCTTTATCAAGAGAGATGAGAGTCAAGGGGAGTGCAACGTTACACCTTCTCCTCCGTCTCTCGGCAGTTTTAAAAGTCAACAGCCATGGTGTCCTTCTGGATCAGCTCTGTGGGATGGGTACTGAAGACAGTCATTTCTTTCCTGCCTCCAGGGTTGGGGCCAAAGAGTAGCACAGGAGGAGTGTTCTTTGGCCCCCTAGCAATTTTGCTATTGGCTTCCTCAGGTCACATTGTTATTATTTCTCAGGTTTCAGTGAATTCCGATCCCCCCTCCCCTCTTGCAGCAGACAGCCAAGAAAGTAGACAAGAAAGCTCTTACTGAGTCTTCATTCAATACAGTGGTACCTCAGGTTACATAGGTTTCAGGTTGCAGAAACTTCAGGTTACAGACTCCGCTAACCCAGAAATAGTACCTCGGGTTAAGAACTTTGCTTCAGGATGAGAACAGAAATTGTGCTCCAGCGGCGCAGTGCTTCAGGTTAAGAACAGTTTGGACCTCCGGAATGAATTAAGTACTTAACCTGAGGTACCACTGTAATCACAGTGAGAGGTCTCTGTATGCTGCTACTAGGTTAATGGCATTGCTCCAAGTGAGCTCCTCCCACTCCCATCCTAGCAAAAGCACTTCCCCTTACAGCGTCCGCCAGAGGCTAATTGTCTTTGATTCCTTTGCTCTTCTACTTTCAATGCACGCCGGGTTCTGGGAGAAGGGTGGGTGAGTCAGAAATGCTCTCCAGTGATAACGTGTCAGCTGGCTGCTCTGTCTCTGTCTCCCCCTTCTCCTCTCCCAACTCTTCTGTTCACCTGTCTCTGAGCTGTGACCTTCCTCAAACCACTGCTGTAATTCAATACTTCCTCTTCCCTGGAAAGTTCAGGAAGGGGAGTTGGTCTCTACTATTCCTCTTCAGTCTCATCCCCCTCAGTCCAGTCCCTGACATCATCATCATCATCATCATCTATACCCCACCTTTTTCCTCCAATGAACTCAAGGTAGTGTACATGATTCTCCTCCTCATTTAATCCCCACCACAGCACTGTGAGGTAGGTTGGGCTGAGAGACAGTGAGCATCATGGCCAAGCGGAGATTTGAACCCTGGTCTCCCAGGTCCTACTCCAGCATGTTAACCACTACACCATGCTTGCTCAGTATTACCCTCAATACCATTTCACAGTTACATGAAGTCACTGGGAGCAGTCATTAAGGGATTTGGAACGTGGTGGCATCAGCATGCTGATGACACACAACGTTGTTTCTCCGTAACATCGGAAATCAGTTGTTACTGTATAGTCAGCTGCTTAAAAATAAATAAATAGGAAGCTCAAAGTGACTTTCCAAAATGAATAGTTATGGCTGTGCAGAGACTGGGGGACAGTGGTGGGTTGGATGAGAATCTTGGTTGTGAGAGAGAGAAAAGTTCAGGAAATAGGTTGTTTTCCTGTTCTGGAAGAAGTTCTGAAGAAGCAGGTTCATAGCTTTGGGTGTTTCTAAAATAGGCATAGGCAAACTCAGCCCTCCAGATATTTTTGGCCTACAACTCCCATGATCCCTAGCCAACAGGACCAGTGGTCAGGGATGATGGGAGTTGTAGTCCCAAAACATCTGGAGGGCCGAATTTGCCTATGCCTATTCTAGATCCATCTCTGCCTTGGGAAGCCCAAATGACCCTGACAGAACTATGATTTTCAGAGTTTGCTGGGAAGAGGGATTAATCATTAAAACCACTTTGTAGAATTGTAGTTCTGTGAGGGGGTAGAGGTGTCTCCTAGCAACTCTCAGCCCCCTTAACAAACTACAGATCCCAGAATTCTTTGGAGGAAGCCGTGCTATCATCATGCTTTAAATGTATGGCGTGAATGTGGCCTAAGCCAGGCAAGGGAACATCCTATGTTGAGAGAATAATGCACATGATTCTAAACTGTGCAGCATGAAGCCTGCTTAGAAAAGGGTCATAGCTGACTTTGCAACTAAATGTTTCAGCCAGGTTTCCTTCCTCCTTTGTTGCCAGGGGTCCTCACCCTGTGATTTCCCCCATCTCTGCCCTCTTTCATTGGTTGTTGCTAAAGCTTCTGGAGGGCAGCTGCTTTGGACGGCGAAGGTATTGGAGAGAACAAAACACTGGGCATAGCCATACTTAAATTTTGCCCCACTTTTTCCAGGCACAACTTTGCCCTTTAAAGCTCCATGTCTGAGTGCTTCCTTTTACAGAAAGGTAAACCACAGAGCCTAGGACTTGCTGATCAGAATGTCAGCAGTTCGAATCCCCTCGACGGAATGAGCTCCCGTTGCTCGGTCCCTGCTCCTGCCAACCTAGCAGTTCGAAAGCACGTCAAACTGCAAGTAGATAAATAGGCGTTTCCGTGTGCTGCTCTGGTTCGCCAGAAGCGGCTTAGTCCTGCTGGCCACATGACCTGGAAGCTGTACGCCGGCTCCCTTGGCCAATAAAGCGAGATGAGCGCCGCAACCCCAGGGTCGGCCATGACTGGACCTAATGGTCAGGGGTGCCTTTAGCTTTACCTTTAAGTGTGAATAAGCCCAAGGGCCTGCGGTTTCTGGTGTCTTTCCCTATGTCTGCCTGGCCTAAGATACTGCCTTCGACCCGCCAAACTAAAACTGGTTTCAATCCATCTTTTGCAATGAACACCACTAGCGATACTTTGGCCACCGGCACCTCATGAGAAGAGAAGACTCCCTGGAAAAGACCCTGATGTTGGGAAAGATGGAGGGCACAAGGAGAAGGGGACGACAGAGGACGAGATGGTTGGATAGTGTTCTCAAAGCTACCAGCATGAGTTTGACAAAACTGCGGGAGGCAGTGGAAGACAGAAGTGCCTGGCGTGCTCTGGTCCATGGGGTCACGAAGAGTTGGACACGACTAAATGACTAAACAACAAAGCGATGGGCTATAGTATATCACTATAAAATTCAGAATCAGCGTTGGCACAAATTGCACATGCAGGGCTTTACAGAGAGGGGGGGAAATGCGAGAATTAAGTGCTTCTTTATTATATTCAAATGACTCCTCCCATCCCCCGTTGCTCATATTAATAGGAAAGAAAGCAATCTGCAGTTCCTCAAGACCTTCTTGACCTGGAAGGCTTTGTAAGTGCTGGCGCTTGAATGTGTTAATGGGAGGAAAGAGAAATTGCAATTGAGAGAAGGTTTGGGATATATATATATATAATTACAGTGTGATTTCTCATTTTGTGATCCCATTGTTCACAGCGAAAGCTTGTTAAATAAGTGGCACAATTGGCCGGCTAATCTGGCCCTGTTGAGTTGACCCTGTAAGGCCAATAACTGTATGGGAAGATAACTTGCTCTGAGTCAGCGTCAGAACTGCATGACAGGAATGTTGCAAGTTATCGATGAAAGATGGGTACCTAGCAGATTAAGTTGGAGAGAGGGGAGTGCTATTGCTTTGGGAGCAACAAATAAGTCTTTTTCCTGCTTTCTGACATTACTCAGCTGGTTGGCTACTGTGAGAACAGGATGCTGGAATAGATGGGCCATAATAATAATAATAATAATAATAATTTCTTATTTATACCCCACCCATCTGGTTGGGCTACCCCAGCCACTCTGAGCGGCTTCCAACAAAATTGGCATGATCCAGCAGGCAATGCCTGACACTCAACTTTTTCTTTTAAAGAAAAATGTTGCATCAAGCTTGGAAGCTTTGCTATTGTACAGTACTTCACACATGTGTATGCACACACAGGGCTAGGTGAGCTTGTCTATGCTTGCAGGAGACAAACGATTAAACAATAGTTAAGACATTAAAAGGGTATACCAAGGGAGTTTAAGTCTGGGACCCTAGTGATGTCACAGATACTATCCAATAGGTAGCTGCGACACTGACAGTGTATGCAACATTCAAACATGCTTGTGGAGGAGGAGGAGGACTGAGTTTTCACTTCCTCAGTGCTTGGTAATGGATCTTCAAATTTCCTCACAGCAGAAATGTTACATTGAGAAAAGAGAACTCTGTTTCAGCTGCCCATCTTTTGCTCACACTGCTACCCAGATCCCATTAGCTGCTGCTTTAGCAACTAGGGTTTAGGGGATCAGGCTGTAAGATACGTAGGACTTAAGGCATTTAAAACTTAGTTGCAAGCCAGCTGCTGCCACCTAGTTCCCATCCGGCCAAAATGTGCAGCTATTATATTTATGATGCATTAAGCCATAAGGCGGCATGTAATTGCCAGCGCTGGCACTTCTGTTGTGCAAACTGATGTGTAAGGTAAGCTCGCATGAGAGGGTCATTTAGAAGGCAGCAGTTAACAGGCTACGTTTACAGCTGCAGACCGCTTTTCAGATGTGTGCAGATTCCTAGCATTGTGGGAATCGGGCGTCTCATTAGCAAGATAAACGTTTTGATGTTCTCATGTTCCTGCAGTTTTTTTAATAAAAAAACCACACACACAGAAGTTTCACTCTGATCTGTCAGGGCACTTTATAGAGCCAAAAGATTCGTTCCACTCAAGCTGTTGGCTATCTGCAGTATGGTAGCGCTGCAGAGAGCTTGCTGGGGAGACCATGCATTAAAAAGGGACTCAAAAATAACTTAAACAAGGTTTTAATTACAAAAACAAAAACTCCTTATACACTAAATACATCAACAACAAACCAGACCCAACCACCAACCCAACCCCCAGGGTAATGGGAGAGTTAGGTGCTGCTCCCCATACACTACACCCAAATGCTGACACACCTTAATCAAATACAACTCAGCAGCACCTGCTATGTTTCACAGCTGTAAAGCTGGGTCTCGTTATCTTGCTCTGGCCCTTGCTCAGGCCCCTTAAAGACATACACATCGAGTGGAACAATGATGAACCTTTACATTTAAAGTAACCATTCAACACAAGCAGCAGACACCCACTGACACAATGGAACTTCCTGTTCCCTGCAGCCATCCAATCTGCTCCAGAAGGTTGGGGGAATCATCCAAAGTATATTTGCAGGGGCAGGCATGTGGGGAGATGAGATGAACATGCACTGAACTCCAATTGTGCCACATTAGACTCAAGCCTTTGAACGGATTGGTTGAATGATTTGGTTCAATGTAGCCCATGTGAATAGTGTCAGGAGTTCAGCCTACACTCGAGTAGGACCCTGGCAGAGACACATGCCCAGCTGGCATGTTCCCTCCCTCCTGGTCGATCGTTTGGGAGGTTCATAAGCTTTCTTCAGCCCGAACATCACAGCAACCAATGCCAACTGACACCGGCACACTTAGGGATCTGCAGAGATTGCACATCTTGCGTGACAGACCTCAGCAACTTAGCATTTTGGCTGATATACAGTGGTACCTCGGGTTACAGACGCTTCAGGTTACAGACACTTCAGGTTACAGACTCCTCTAACCCAGAAATAGTACCTTGGGTTAAGAACTTTGCTTCAGGATGAGAACAGAAATCGTGCTCCAGCAGTGTGGCAGCAGCAGGAGGCCCCATTAGCTAAAGTGGTGCTTCAGGTTAAGAACAGTTTCAGGTTAAGAATGGACCTCCAGAACGAATTAAGTACTTAACCCGAGGTACCACTGTACTTTATTTACATATAAACACACACGGAGCACTGCAACATGGCTCCCACTTTCTCTAGCATCAGACAGCAAAGTGAAAAAGAACAAAGGACAATAGTCCCACTATACGGAACACAGTAACACAAACATCCTGTCTCCGTCACTTCCCACTCTGTGGAGTCAAAACATATACTGTCATGTGAAAGACAACAATCCCATGACTGCAGTCATAGATCAGGAATTCTAACAAATAGGTGGTGTTCCCCTAACTTCTTAAATTCAGCTTCCAGAGCTTTTCCAGGTGTGTCTACCTTGGGAAAGATGCTTGACTGTTACCTTTCACACATGCACGTGCTCCTGGGGTGGTTGGCACCATATGTCCCTGATTTGAAGGATAATGCCTTGGAGGACCTTGGGAGCACCGCCATCCCGTGCCAGAGCCGCAAAGGGCCTCTCTCTTGCTAGATGCAATCGATCTGCGAGATCCGGCTGTGACTGCACTCAGGCACTGTTTGCATATAATCCTTGCACAAATACGCATTTTGGTAATCAGCTGTGGATTTTGACACACTCCAAGCCTTAAGTGCTATTCATTATATCACCCACTCAGCCAGCCGTAAGAACCATTAATTATGAAGCAGCAACAGCGGCAGCTGACTCCTGCGTGGATCTCCTCCGTTGCGAGAGATGAGAAAGCAAATCTGCTCGCTCCAGAAGAAATATGTTTTCTGAAGGTCACCTTAATAAACAAAACAGAACAAGAACCACATCTGTCAGTAGCACAGAACAGAGACAAAGCGTTTTCTTCCCGTAAGCAGTTTTAATGATGGACTTTTTAAATAAAATAAAAAAACAGTATGGAAAGCGGTGAGTGGAAAGTAGCTCTGCATCACATTTCAGGAATGGGTTTCTTCTCTCAAATGAGTTTTCTCACAGTAGTAAGAAACAAGTAAATAAGGAGTAATATTTTCCCGCCCCCTCCTTTTCAAGTGAATTCCAGGGAAATATAATATTGGCAGAAGGTTTGTAGACAAACATAACCTGGCGGTGATGAGTGCTATTTGAAATCTAAGAAACTCTACAAGGAACATGCTGAAAGTGAGGTGGTGGGTGGAAAGGAAGGTTGGGATGAGTGGGTGGGAAAATCCATATCTCAAGCAGAAAATATAAGCATGTGAGAGAGAAATGCAGTTACTTTACCCAGATAATAATAATAATAAGAAATTCTGTTATGTGAATGGGAACTCTGTTCCCCATAGGACTGGGAAACATTAATATCTGTCACGCTTAGTGCTCTGCCATGGTGTCTCTGAGTAAAATCCCACCTTCCCGCTTTCCCCTCCCAAATCCAGCTCAACGAACATGCAATAACATTAGCTACACAGGAGCACACAATTGTTCAGTGGAGAGCTTCCAAACATGACAATCAGAGTGTACCTTTTGTCTTATATCTCTGGCATTGCATCTATCTATCTATAGGTTTGATCTTCTTAGAGTCCCATGGACTGCAACAAGATCAAACTTATCCATTCTGAAGGGAATCAGCCCTGAGTGCTCACTGGAAGGACAGATCCTGAAGCTGAGGCTCCAATACATTGGACACCTCATGAGAAGAGAAGACTCCCTGGAAAAGACCCTGATGCTGGGAAAGATTAAAGGCACAAGGAGAAGGGGACGACAGAGGACGAGATGGTTGGACAGTGTTCTCGAAGCTACCAACATGACTTTGACCAAACTGTGGGAGGCAGTGGAAGACAGAAGTGCCTGGCGTCCTCTGGTCCATGGGGTCACAAAGAGTCGGACACGACTAAACGACTAAACAACAACAAATAGATATACCAATTGGACCAAATGTAAGCTGCACCCGCAAATAAGCCACACCTTTAAAATTCGGGGGGGGGGGACAATACCCGAATATAAGCCGCTCCCTTAAAATTGGGCTACAGGCTGAAAATCACTACGGTCGGTAGAATTGTAACTCCCAGCCAATTTAAGCCTTTGATCTTGTAAGCCCGCCAAAGTTAGCGTACAATCGCTAAAATCGCAAATCGCTATTCAGTTGCTATAATTCCGCAGGCACTCAAGCTCGCAGATCGGCAAGAAAACATTTTTTTGTTCCATTTTACCATGTGTCTGTTTCAGCAGCGATATCGTAAAAGCCAGTTTTTGTAAGGTTGTGAATTTGAGCCGCACCTTAACTTTTCACGGTTGGAATTTTTGGGGGGGAAGTGCAGCTTATATTCAGGCCAGTATGGTATAAGGTAAAGAACGCATACTCCAGGAAGCCCAACACATCAAATCCGATCCTTCCACAACCACATTGCAGACAGACACATTAGAATAAAAGGTAAAAAAAGAAAAAGGACCCCTGGACGGTTAAGTCCAGTCAAAGGTGACTATGGGGTGTGGCGCTCATCTCGCTTTTCAGGCCAAGGGAGCCAGTGTTTGTCCACAGACAGCTTTCCAGGTCATGTGGCCAACATGACTAAACCACTTCTGACACAATGGGACACCATGATGAGTGCCAGAGGGCACGGAAATGCCATTTACCTTCCCACCGCAGTGGTACCTATTTATCTACTCACGCTTGTGTGCTTTAGAACTGCTACGTTGGCAGGAGCTGAGACAGAGCAACGGGAGCTTACCCCGTCATGCAGATTCGAACCGCCAACCTTCCGATCGGCAAGCCCAAAAGACTCAGTGGTTTAGACCACAACACCACCCGCTCCCTATTATATAAATATATATAGATAAAAATCAAGGAGGGTGAAAAGCAAGGCTGGGGTGGGGTGTGGCTGGAGAGTGTGTTGGAGTCCTGAAGGCCACTTTGAGAGACTTGGAGGGCCGCATTTAGCCTACAGGCCTGATATTCCACACCCCTTTAGCATGCATGCAGGTCCTCACAATGCTTTCTGTGGGAACCATTTGTTAGGCAAACGTTGGCTTCACGAGTCTATGATTTCCACTGTTTCCTATGGAAATATTTCTGGTGCAGGATTGGCCAGATCTCTCTCCATGGAAAGAAGAAACCAATCAGCAAAAGAGAGACAAAGGGGGGCGGGGACAGATTTGACTGCTCTATCCTGCTCTCTGTTTCATCCAATCTCGCCACTCTCTCTCTGGTTTCTTCCTGAAAATGGCTGCTGCTCATCAGCAAAACATAAACAAACATGGAAGTAAGGAAGCCAACTGTTGGGATATCTGAATCTGCAAAGCTTCTAGCAAGGTCTGGGCATAATTCTTTACATGCAGATAAGTGAATTTTCAGATAGCGAATGGGCAGGCAGTGGGACCCGCTTGTATATTCGAAAGAGCTGATGGGGTTGCAGTAACCAAGTTACCCGTTTTCTGCAAGGATGAAACCGCAAGTGGTAATATCATAACTATTGCATGATGGAAAGCCAAGCTGCCTAACAATCCCCAAAAGAAACCCATGTGTTGTGATGAGAACCAATCACAGATATATAGACACAACATGTCAGCCAATAACTGTTAAAGCATATATTATAGAATAATGGAGGGACGCGGGTGGCGCTGTGGCTAAAACCTCAGTGCCTAGGACTTGCTGATCGTATGGTCAGAGGTTCGAATCCCCGTGTGATCTCCCGTCGTTCGGTCCCAGCTCCTGCCAACCTAGCAGTTCGAAAGCACCCCTAAGTGCAAGTTGATAAATAGGGACCGCTTTATAGCGGGAAGGTAAACGGCGTTTCCGTGTGCGGCGCTGGTGCTGGTTCGCCAGATGCAGCTTCGTTACGCTGGCCACATGACCCGGAAGTGTCTTCGGACAGCGCCGGCTCCCAGCCTCTTGAGCGAGATGAGCGCGCAACCCTAGAGTCGGTCACGACTGGCCCTGATGGGCAGGGGTACCTTTACCTTTATAGAATAATGGTATCATTCAAAAGGTAGAAATAAATCTATTAGAGTTCATATATACAATGTAACAGACTAGTGGCGCAGAACTTCAAGCCATGTGTTCAAGATAGGTGTCAAAGGTCAGTCTCACAATGGTTATTCAAAGGTTTCAACAGAAGATGTCTAAAAAGTAAAGTTTTTCAAAAATTTCAATGGAATCAAAAGTTTCAACAATCCTAGGCAGATTCCCAGTGGCTGCTGCTACTGCCAGCGCTGGCCACTCTGTTGTGTTGTTATCCTGGGAAAGAAAGGGAACCTGTGGCTCTCTGAATGTTGTTGAAAATCCATCAGTCCCAGCCAGCATAGGCAATGCCCAGTCCAACAGTATCTGGAGGGTCACAGGTTCCTTGAAGACTGCCTGAGCATCAAGAACCAACACCAACACAGTTCAGGCATAATCTATGTGTAGCAGAAACTGCTAGTCTGGCTTCCTGACATGCATGATGTTATCCCTCACACCTGGCCACCCACCCTTCAAAGGGGCACTTGTGCAGAATGGGACCCTTGAGTGCATGGGACACCTACACACATTCAGCTACTCACATGTAGGTTGGGATGCCAGTGGACTACAACTTTGGGGGTGGACTAGAGGCATGTCTGCACTCCATATTAACCTGCTATTCATAGATGTCTGAATCCAGCTCTCATTTCTACACCCTGCCGATTTCTTTTTCTCCTTCACAATCACGATTCTCTCTTGGATAAATGCTAATGAGAGCTAGCTGATTGCTTAATCTCATAGCTTTTGCCTTGCTCACGTAAGACACAAAACGTTGCTGCATTTGACAAAACATCTTCTTTTTATGTCTAATCAGGCAACAAAGCACCTTTGGCGAAGTCTGGCTGGGGCAGAAGACAATGGAGGAAACCAGAGGCCCTCCCTGCAAACCACCAATCTTTCCTGGACCTAAAGCTCAAGAGATGTCAATATATTCTGCAGAGATGCTGGCTTCTTCCACAGGATGCTTTATTGACCTCACCTAAGAGTTGTTTCGGCAAAGATGCTTGATAGTTTGCATATCGCACAGAATGCATTGAAGTTGTTGCTTTAATTTCCTATGAAAATAAAAAATAAAAATAATCTGTTCCTTGGCCAAAAACAAATAAAGCATTAATAAAATAAATAGTTCCTCTGGTTTTGTTTTTTTTTAAGATACCTTTTTATTAGGTATTGTGAAGTTGTGGCCCTCCAGATACTCTTAAGTCTCCAGCTCTGATCACCTATAAGTGTTGGACATACTGGCTTGGATTGACAGGAGTTGAAATCCAACAGTACCTGGAAGTCCAAAAGCAAGCCATGCCTGCCCTAACAGGTGGCTCTGCTGAGTTCTGATCCACCAGCAAAGGGAGCCCTTCCATTTGTGGAAGGGGCCCTCTGGACATTTGGAGATAATGCAGATTTAGACTTATTTATTTCTCTACAAAATGAAAAATAAGATTTGATATCAAAGATGAGACAGAGATCGCACAACAATGGGTGTATTCGAACAGCTTTTTCCAACTGTAAATTTCCTCACCCTTCCCCCTACTTCCCCCCCCCATCCCATTGAAGTAAACAAATAAAAAAAGAACATTCTGAGGGGGTCTGCAAATGTGAAGAAGAAGAAGAAGAAGAAGAAGAAGAAGAAGAAGAAGAAGAAGAAGAAGAAGAAGAAGAAGAAACAACAACAGAAAAGGCAGAGGGCAGCAGAGGCAGAGCAGGGACGCTTTGGGAGACTGAAAGCCTTAAGAGCCCACAGCAAAACAAACGCATGAGAGTGTGGATCTTTGTTTCTGAATATTTATATTAAGTGCAGAATATCTATTGAAAGAAATCCACAGCCGTGCCGTCGGGATTGTTGAAAGCTGATGACTTCTACTTCAAATAGACTCTGGGAGCTGGGAGCCTCCCCTGCATTCGATAACTGCACAGTGAAATATGGAAAACTCTCGAGCATAAGTTCTTGAACTTTTGTCACACTGAAACTCGCGTCTTAAGAGCAAATAACTGGCTGCATCTCTCTTGCTGTCTCTGAACTAGCAAGCGAGGCAGGAGGATGGCTTTGTGAGAGGCTTTCCCTCTCCCACTCAAAAGCTGGCAGGCAGATCATAGGGCAAGAAAAGAAGACGGGTGACAGAAAACAGAAACCCAGGTAAATTAGGATATCATAGAATCATGGAATTGTCAGATCTTGTAGTCTAACCCCCCTGGTAATGCAGGAATATGCAGCTGTCTCATACGGGGATTGAACCTGCAACCTTGGGGTTATCAGCCCCATGCTCCATCTACCGATGTGGTCAATAAAGAATTGGCCAGATATCGCCCAACTTCTGTTGTCTCAGTTATTTCACAGCACTCACAGGGCCACAAGTTGCTCCTGCCTGGACAACCAAGGCCAGAATCACAGTGGCCATACTATCCCCATCCAGGGATGATGGCAGTTCTTTTAGCAGACATAGTCTGTAGAAGGAGGTCCTAGCCATGAAGACCACCAGGGCCTCTAGTGACAAAGAGGGATCCAAGAGGACCCCTCTTGGGTTGCCACGCTACCAATAATGGAAATGCTAACTTAGAGCTAGGGAGATAAAAACAAGCATCTCAAAGAGGTGGGGAGGAGATTGTGAAACGGCATTCCCTTTGGGAACAATTAGCGTGCTGTTTGCAGCTCCCCAAAGCAAAGTTGGCCAGAACAAAACCGAGAAGGCGCCTCCTTTGAAGTCGCACTCAAGGGCCAGAGACGAGCGGAGAACAGAAGCCGTAGCTTCCGAGTGCCCAGCCGTGATCAGCTCTTCCTCAAAGCAAGAGCTCTTGTGAACTCGGTTGTCACTTCTCCGCTTTGAACATTAATTTGGGAACAAAAGCTCCGCGTTAGCCGATTGCGCTCATTGGAAAGAGGAGGCTCACGCTGGGGGGACGTGCAGCAGACACCACTTGGCAGATTTGCAGAATCTTGTACAAAGACAAAGAAGCCTCCAACATGGCAACGCTCCAGATCCCCCATCCATCAAGCCGGGCATGCCTTTGAGCTGCTTGGGGTAGTTAACGGGCTTCCTGCGGAGAAGCAGAAGGAGGCGCAGGGGAGGGAAAGACCACGTCTCTTAATCAAGGGCAACGCAGAGTCATTTCAAGTGAATTCAAAAATCACCCCCTCTTTGCAATTTCTCCACTCTCCATTGAGAGCACCCTGCTGCTCTAAATACAGGGCTGTCACGGCAAACACACTGAAGTTTTCTTCCGTGTTTCCAGAGCTGGAGTGAGCTGGAGCAGCAGCATTTTTGAGGTCAACCAATGAAGCAGCAGAGGAATTTAGAGGTGAACTGCAGGATTCCTTTCGTTGCCACAAAGGGCTCAGTAAGGATGGAGGGATTGCTCTGTTTGCAGCCCATGTCGTCCTAGCCTGGTGTTTGCATTCACAAGTCCATTCTACTTCCACATCTTAGAACCATATTTTAATTTATGTGTACAATGGTGACTGGTTGGAGGATCGTAGAATCATAGAATTGTAGAATTGGTAGGGACCCCATGGGCCATCTTGTCCAACCCCTTCCAATGCAGGACTCTCAACAAGATCATGCATGGCAGATGGCCATCCAAACACTGCTTTCAAAACTCCAAGGAAAGAGTGTCCACCACATCTAATGGGAATCTGTACCACTGTCTAACAATTCTTACTGTCAGAAAGTACTTCTTGATGTTTAGCTGGAATCTCCTTGAAACTTGAAGCCATTGCCTCAAGTCCTATTCTCCAGAGAATGAGAAAACAAGCATGTTTCCTCCTCCAAGTGACAGCCCTTATGATATTTGAAGGTGAGTATCATATCTCTTCTCAGTCTCCTCTTTCCAGCCTAAATATACTTAGCTCCTTCAACCGTTCCTCATAAGGCTTGGTTTCCAGGCCCTTGATCATCTTGGTTGCCCTCCTCTGCATGCGTTCCAGCTTGTCAACGTCCTTCCTAAATTGTGGTGCCCAGAATTGGACACAGGATTCCGGGTGTGGTCTGACCAAGGCAGAATACAGTGGGTCTATCACTTCCCTTGATCTGGAAACTATACTTCTGTTGATGCAGCCTAGAATCTGAGATTGTTATTATTTTTTAAGTAGGAAAAGTTGCATTAAATACATATTGTCAGATGTGGTCGTTGCAAAAACAACTGCTTAGGAATTGGTGCCTGAAAAACTTCAGCATTTGGGGCTTATGAGTTTAGAGACAAAGCAGGTAAGAAGCGACATGATAAAGTTGTGTGTGGCATGGAGGAGGTGGATAGAGAAAGTCCCCCTGTCATAACACTAGGACTTGGGGACATCCGATGAAGCTGAATGTTGGAAGATTCAGGACAGATAAAATAAAGTACTTCTCACACAGCACAGTTAAACTCTGGAACTGTGGAGCCAGTGTGGTGTAGTGGTTAAGAGCAGTGGACTCATAATCTGGTGAACCGGGTTCGCTTCCCCGCTCCTCCACATGCAGCTGCTGGGTGACCTTGGGCCAGTCTCTCAGCCTCATTCACCTCACAGAGTGTTTGTTGTGGGGAAGGAAAGAAAGGAGATTGTTAGCCGCTTTGAGACTCCTTCGGGTAGTGATAAAGCAGGATATCAAATCCAAACTCCCCCCAGGAACTCACTCCCACAGGAGATAGTGATGGCCACCAACTCACTTGGCTTTAAAAGAGGATTGGACAGATACTAGTCGCAATAGCTACTGTATGTTCTACCCCCACTGCACAGCTGGACTTGTGTCCTGCTTGCGGGCTTCCCACAGGCTTCTGGCTGGCCACTGTGAGGAAAAAATGCTGGACTAAATGGACCATTGGCCTCATCCAGTGAGCTCTTATTATGTTCTTATGCATTTCCAAACATATTAGGAATTTTAAATGCACGTTGATACATTATTATTTTTTTTAGGTGAAAACTGTGGGATGACCAGCCTCATATAACCAGCATGCTTAAGTTCAATCAATGCATGAAAGGGTTAAGACCATAGAGTAAGCTGTCCTGCTTAGCCATTCACCTTGGGAGGGACTAGGTAATACAAGCCTTTGCCCGCCCTCCATCTAGCTGAGAAGCTGAGCATGTGAGGAGGTCTGAGCTGCTTGCTGCAGCTCAGACCACATGACTGTAACAAGCCTCTCTTGAGTTCCCATGACAATAATTTAAGAACTTTCACCACTCTAACTAAGCCAAGTTTTACTGCCTGTGCAACCTCTGAACCACATGAATCTGACCTTTGGAGAGTTTGTAAGTAAACAATTTTTTAACTTTACCAAAATTTTTGTCTTTTTCTATGCCAGGGGAAGAGGGAAACAAGGGCATATTTTAAAAGTCTAACAGACTATATTTCTATGTGGTGCTTTGCTGCATATTTTGTTATTTTAAATCTCTGCTAGGGTTCACTCACCAAAGAGTACTTGCTCTAAACCCCGATCTTGGCATCCAGATAATTCTCCTTTTGTAGTTATTTTTCCTCGCAACAAACAAGAGCTGCACTGCAATATTCAAAGAAGTTGTGAACTCCGATGGATCTGAACATTAATCTGGAAGGTGTGGGTCAGATCAGTTCGTATTGACATTCACAAAGAGCTATTCCTCAACCATGCAATTCTCAGATCGTGCTGTGCAGCCTTCTGAGATAGCTGCACATTGTGAACCAGAACTTGGTGTATCACTGCAATTACTCTCATTTTGTACCTTTTTATCTCTTTATAGATTTCAAACTCATTATTTTATTCTGTAGCGAGGCTTATTGGGTTCTCTGAGCAATTCTGATGGCTGGTGAGTGTTCAGCCAGCCTATCCCTTAGGTATCTAAGACAGCAGAATGATGCTCTTGATAACCACAGATGAATGATTTGTTTCCCTCCTCTAGTCCTGCATTAAAGAATGTGAGGATTTCTGTTTCAACTGGCTAGAAAAACTGGCCAGTGAGCATGACTAGGGTTTAATGGAATTTGGGTTAGTCTGAAATGCAACATCTCCACTGTGTCCTCTTTGTGTCATCCAGCAATGCTCTTTCAGGTAATCTGGTTTTTATTACATGCTACTACTACTACTACTACTACTACTAATAATAATAATAATAATAATAATAATAACAACAACAACCAGCCCCTTTAAACCCCGCATGCGTTAAAACCAAAAAAATGGATTAAAAGATACTTTTAATACATTAAAACATCACACCCACTCTAAAAGGCCAATGATAATTAAAAGCCATAGGCCAGGTGAAAAAGGAATGTTGCCTGGTGCCTGAAGATATGCAACCGTGTCCCCAGGTGAGCCTCCCTACTCAACAAATGGGAGCCACCACTGAAAAGGCTCATTCTTGTGTTTCCACTCTCCGGACCTCTCGTGGAAGGGGCACAAGAAGAAGGGGCTCAGATGATGATTGCAGAGTCTGGGCAGTTCCCATGGGGGGAAGCAGTTCTTGAAATATTGGAGTCCTGAGCCACATAAGGCTTTACAGCTCAATGTAATGGTGGGTTGCTGATACCTGACTGCAAATGACTTTGGGGATAAAAATCAATACTGTTAATCATTTCCTCCTGCATCTTTTATAATAATCGAAATCTATTATCTCTCCATTGTATCCAAAAAATTCACCATTAAATTACAAGTGACATTCCAATCCCACTAAAGATATTAACTGTTTACAAAGGTCTTTAAGATAAGTTATAAATTCCCCCCATTCCTTATTAAAATTTTGGTCTTCCTGGTTTCTGATTCTTCCGGTCATTTTAGCCATTTTGGCATAACCCATCAACTTGATCTGCCATTCTTCTCTGGTAGGGACTTTATCTTCTTTCTATCTCTGGCAAAAACAGAGTCCAAGGCCACATAGCAGCCAAGCAAAAACATTCTATGTGTGGGTGGGTGGGTCATCAGGGTGGGTCCGTGACCTGAGAAGACTCCTAAGGGCCAGATAGAAAGGCTTGGAAGGCCACATTTGCCTTCCTCCTCCTGACCTGAGTGTGGCGATCACACAGGGTCCTGGGACATTTGACAGTCTATTGATCCCTGTGCCACAACTATGATCACTTCCCCGCTGCCACCAACCCGTTTTTCTCAGGTACACACCGAGTCCAGACAGTTGTTAACATTAAAAACAAATAATCAAGTTTATTTTATTAGCATGAACAAGTTTATGGTTTCAGATAATTTTTCTTGTCAGTTTCTTATCCTTAGTTTCTGTACTGGCCTATACCTTTCTAATAACTTCTAACTAATTATCCCAACTGTCTATCTGACTCCTCCTAACAGTTTCTCTCTCACACAAACAACAAAACTCGACCAACACACAGACTTATCCTCCCTCTTCCTTCTCCAACTCCCAACTGACTTCTACACAACTCTAACTCTAACTCCTCCCCTTGGGTTCCCACTGGCCAATCACTTCACACTCATTTAACCCATTCCTTATGACCCACCTAGGAGGGCAAACACCACACTGAGGTTCTGCACCCTTGCCTTAGAAGACTGAATACACTGAGAACATTGAGCTTATCGGAGTGGCTCTTAATGTTTGTAAACCAGACAGCTCTCTTCCCGTCTTCCTCTCTCAACAAGAACAAAGAGTTGGCTTTAATTTTGGACCTTGCGCCTTGCCCACTCCCACCTCCACCCCTTTCGCATAACCCCATTACTGTTGACGCAATATAATTTGGGGTCATGAGTCTTACAAGAGGCCGTGCCGCTGTGCGCAGCATGTAAATATTTGATCACCCACTCTCCCCTGGGATTATCTTATCAAGAGCAAAGATATTGAAATAGAACTCTTGTCATGTCACTGCCTTGAAATTCCTTAGCCTGCCAGTTGACTGACAGAAAATGAACTGCTGGAACTGGCTCTAAAGTGTCTTTCCTCACATTGCTGTAATGCCGGAGGCTACTGGGGGTGTGCTCGTTGGCTGGAATGGAAAACCTTGTTGTAGTCAAAGGTGTAATTGATGTTGCTGAGGGCTGGGCTGGGAAACTCAGCCCTGAACCTTCTGAGGGTCTCTTTACGAGAATAAAGCAGTGCTCCTTATTTTGACTTCCACTCTCTCCTCTTTCACATCTCTAACAAACCTCAAAATGAGCCGTTTCACTTTTATCCGTCAATATCTGACGTTGCTGCACCAGCAGCTTCCAGAGCAGAACTGAAGCTAAGTGGAGGTAAGGCTCTTGGCCTAGCTAACCTATACTCACCTCTCCCCCAGACCCTCCAAGTGTCCCTATTTTCCAGGGAGAGTCCTGGATTTACAAAACTGTCCTGGTTAATGATTTGATCCTGGAATGTTCCGCTTTTCCTTAGGACATCCCTATTTTCCTTAGCGAAATGTTGGAGGGTGTGGAAAAGGACACCCCTAATTTCATTGGAGAAATATTGGAGGGTATGCTCCCCACCTTTAGGACAAGTATTTGAACCATGATGGGCAAATCTGTCAATTTTAATTCCTACCAGTTTCTCATTCTTTCAATGTTAAGTTCTAAGAGGAGGAGTCAGGGCCTATGTTAGGAGCTGGGTAGGAAATATTTCTAACACAAACACACTATGGTGACTATGGGGTGTGGCGCTCATCTCGCTTTCAGGCCAAAGGAGCTGGCGTTTGTCCACAGACAGCTTTCCGGGTCATGTGACCAGCATGACTAAACCGCTTCTGGCACAAGAGAACACTGGGACGGAAACCAGAGCGCACGGAAACACAGTTTACCTTCCCGCCTATTTATCTACTCGCACTGGTGTGCTTTCGAACTGCCAGGTTGGCAGGAGCTGGGATAGAGAAACAGGAGCTCACCCCATCATGGGGATTTGAACCACCGACCTTCCGATCGGCAAGCCCCAAAGACTCAGTGGTTTAGACCACAGTGCACACACACCTTGTATATACTGAATATGATACCTGTGCCAGAGAACTAAAGTGGATTCTGCACTGTGCAGTATCCTAGTAGAAGATGCAAAGCCTTCTGAAGAAACACATCAGTGCAGACAATCCTAACAAGACTTATTGGCGCAATGCCTATAACATTGGGGGGGGGGGAGCAATTGCCGTGGGTGTTCTCTCCCTATGTTAGCAGAGCAGGTGAGAGCTGTGTGTGTGTGTGTGTGTGTGTTACCTGGCGTTTGATGCTATCCAGCTCATTGCTTCCCCGCTGCACCCACCTCACACCTCTTCCAGCATGAACAATGGTTGTGCAGAAGCAAACTAATTGGACGCCAAGCAGGCTATTATCTCTGTGGCATGCCAGGGCTCTACATGGGTGACTCCCATTAGCGGTAACGGACGTTCCCCTCCTTCGCGTTGCCTTTCCCAGACTCTCCACAGAGATTACATTACTCTAACACTTCACTTACAGCAAAGGTCAGAATGCCGGAGGGGATTCCCCACCCCCCCCAAACTGCTCCCGCCTTTTCCTTTCTTATTCTTCCGAACATGTTCCATGTATTCAATTAAAAATAAGTGGCATTTTCATCAGCATTAATGATCTTCGCAATCACCGTAATTAAATGGATGCTCTAGCAGAGATATTTTCAGCGGTGCTGTGGCATTCCAGCTCATGACTGGGAGCCAGAACACTCTGTGCTCTTTCAAGGACACATTGTCCCCCTGGGAGCTCCCCCAGACCGATGCGTGTTTCTTTTTAAGAGCAGCGGTTGTCATGCTGTGTTCTGGGGAGCTCTGGGGTCTGCAAAGGTTCACCAGGGATTCCTCTATCAGAAGATGAGCAGCAGCAGCAAACAAGCTTCTCTGAAAGTCAGTTTGCCTGCCACTGCTGATCTTCCTGTTCCTCCTTCAGGTGAGGATGTTTACCCAAGAGGATATTTACCTTAGCTCCATATATGCCCACTCCGCTGCTTCAATTGGCAGACCTGCCACTGCTACAGATGCCACATAATACCCATTCTGCATTTGTCAGAGGTTGATCTTTTAGTCGGGCAGCATCTACAGTTCAGAACTCCCTGCCTATTGATATCTACCAGTTGTCTCCACTGTAGTCTTTTCGGCACTTTCCACAAACATTCTTCTTTAGCCTACCCAAACACTTTGAAAGTCAACGCAAGTTTCGATTTGTTTTTAATCTATCGTTACTTTAACCTTTTGAAAGTTTTTAGTAACTGCTCTTAATTTTTCTAATTGATTCTTTTATTGTGTTTTTTTTGTAAACCACGTTGAGATTTTTTAAACAAACAAACAAACATTCAAGCGGTGCACAAATTTTGGAAATAAAACAATGTTGGTGATGTCCTACAGTGAATTTACTGTACATGGTAAGAATCAAGTGGCCTAGCCAGTTCCTTCGTGAATGGACCATGCAATTGAAAATGTATGTATGTATGTATGTATGTATGTATGTATTTATTTATTTATAAGCATCAGATAGATGTTAGATAGACAGATCAGTGCCAGATTTATGTATAAGCTAAACAAGCTATAGCTTAGGGCCCCACTCTCTCAGGGGCCCCCAAAAAATTTAATGGAAAAAAAATATCTGGATGTACATTTCCAAAATATAAGATAAAAAACAAATAAAATAAAACCAACATACAGTTAGAGCTTAATAATATACTTCTTGGGAAGATAGGCGAACTAATACCAGTGTACTGGAAGAAGCAAAGATCACTAGTGTTGAAGCAATGATTCTTCAATATCAACTTCGTTGGTGCTTTCCGCACTTAAAAATGGAAAGCGTAATGCAGGTGGTCAACAAAAGAGGTTTAAAGACTGCCTCAAGGCAAATCTTAAAAAAAATATGAAGTATAAACACCGACAACTGGTAAACACTGGCCTGCGAGCGCTCCAGTTGGAGAACAGTCTTTACCAAAGGTGTCATGGCCTTTGAAGACACTCGAACTCAGGACGCAAGGTAAAAACGTGCTAAGAGGAAGGCACGCTTGGCAAATCCACACCGTGATCAACTCCCACCCAGAAACCAATGTCCCCACTGTGAAAGGATGTGTGGGTCCAGAATTGGCCTCCACAGTCACTTACAGACTCATTATTAAAACCATGTTTATGGAAGATAATCTTATTCGGCTATGAGTGATCGAAGAAGAAGAAGAAGAAGAAGAAGAAGAAGAAGAAGAAGAAGAAGAAGAAGAAGAAGAAGAAGCATGTACTAATGTGTAATTTGTAATGGGTATAATGATAATTGCATTTATCATTAATATTATTTAACTTACATAATGGAAAAGTAAAAGAATAGCCTACTCAGATGCTAGATCCCCAATGTAGTCTTTGGCAGCATGGCAAGATGTTTTGTATTTATATTAGAATTATACTATTTCTAAATTTGCATCTATACATACAACTTAACAAACATTATGCAAATCTAAGCTGTCTTTTTTTGGTTATGCCTAAGTGTCCTTCTGCAATGCAAAAGACTCATGTCCATATATTTATTTTATTTGTTTCATAAAATTTAGACCCCGCTTGATTGTAAAACAAACAAACCAACAAACAACAACATCAAAGCAGTTTACAAAAAAAGAAAGAGTTTTCAACAAGCAGAATTAGCAACACTAATTTAAGGCTTTCGAAAAGTTAAAACAGCAACCAGCTAAAAGCAGATTAAAAGTTGCATCAACTTTCTAAATATCTGAGTAGGCTGTGAAAATTTTGAATTCCACTCTAGGGAGCACTAGGAATGGGACTGAAAATCAAATTACCTGTTGTTTTTTAATGTTATCCACTCCTTTAACCAACAGAGACAAGATGCTTCATAATATAATTTCAAATCTGGCAGGGCGAAGCCACCTCTTTCCTTCGCATCAGTTAATAACTTATATTGTATTCTTGGCTTTTTGCCCTGCCAGATATATCTTGATATCACTTTTTGCCATTCTCTGAAGATCTTTGTCCCCTTGATTATTGGAATCATTTGGAATAAGAATAACATCTTTGGAAGCACACTCATTTTGATCGTTGAGATTCTGCCCCCAAAGGATAATTTCATCCTACCCCAAACATCGAGGTCTTTCTTGATGTCATTCCAGATCATTACATAGTTGCTAGACCTTGAAGGTCATGATAATAGATTTGGCTGGCACGCCTATTTATGGTTGGGGAAGAAGAAAGCCCACAAAAGCTTTGAAAATCATATTTTTAGGGGTTCTTTAATAGAAATATGGGATAGGTACCAAAACATTCTGGAACCTAAAGTACCACATTGGTTGTCTCCATTGGAGATGATGAGCGTAAAGAAAACAAATATGAGAGGGCACTGGATCACTTATAGAGATATTAAGGAAGAAGGGAAATGGAAAATGAAGCCATACGAACAAGTTAAGGATTATGTACATGATTGGTTGCATTATCTTCAAATAAATGAAATGTTTAAAAAAGATATTAAAGAGAGTCCAGATTTCAAACAGAGATAATAAAGAATGATTATAAAATAATGTCAAAAATGTATAAAATGTTATTAGAATGGTATACAAAGGATGAAGAGATCAAATCGGTCATGATACATTGGGCCAGGGATTTTGGTTATAATATACAATTAGCAGATTGGGAAAAAGTATGGAATGAAAATATGAAATTCACTGCATGTATGACGATAAAGGAAAACATAATGAAAATGGTATATAGATGGTATATCACCCTGGTTAAGCTTGCAAAAATGTTTAAAACATGTAATAAGTGTTGGAAATGCAAAGAAAAGGAAGGGTCTTTCTAACATATGTGGTGGGAATGTAAGAAGGTGAAGGGCTTTTGGGAAATGATATACAACGAGTTGAAAAAGATGTTTAAATATACATTTGCAAAGAAACCAGAAGCTTTTCTGTTAGGAATTACAGGAAGAGAATTTAATAGAAGTGACTATAAACTTTTCCAATATGCAGTGACTGCGGCAAGAATTTTAATGGCCCAAAAGTGGAAACAAGAGGAATTACCAACAGTGGAAGAGTGGAGAATGAAACTTATGGATTTTGCAGAGCTAGATAAAATGACTGGGAAAATCAGATACCAGAAAGACCACAAGTTCACTGAGGACTGGAAAAAGTTTACGATTTATCTGGAAAATATCTGTGATGAACAGACTAACGCTAGTCGGTTTTAAAGAGGCTTTGTGATGAGAAAGGGTATTGTAAAAGAAAATGAGAAGAGAGGATTTTATTAATTGGCAATATATTATAAAGGAAATGCGTAACAAATATATAAATATGAGGATTGTGGGAGGAGCCGGTGGAAGTCAAAAATTTGTAATTTGTGAAATGGCAAATATGTAAATGTTTGAATAATTTGTAAAAGAAAAATTTGTTAAAAATTTAATAATAAAAAAAAGAAAATCAAATTACCAAGGTTGTAATGTCATTATCCAAATCTATGGTGCAACTTGGAATACTGTGTACAATTCTGCAGTTCTGTGGACAGTTCCGTGGACCATTCAGGAGTGAACAGACAACTACCAGGTTCAATCATCATCTTCTCCACCAACTGATGCCTGTAGGTCACTAGCCACCAAAGGCAAGGGAACAGATGATTACAGGCATCTTTCCCAACATCCGATCAACAGTAAGGACATAAGCTAAACAGATCAGAGTGGTGCGATGGGCTCGGTAACTCATGATCTAATTTCTGTGGGGCTTAAGCGATTTGCATCCACCCACTCCAGTGTGAAAACATCTTCCAAACAATGAAGAGATGACCCTCACAACAAGTAGCTGAAATTAAGTGAAGGGGTGGAAATAATTGCCTGAGGCAAAGCAACAGCTCTAATTATAGATGAGTGCAGACAATTGTTGGTGGTAAGCAATGGCTCTTTTTATGAACCGGGGCAGGGGGAGGGGGCAGAATGGAGAGCATAAAGAAAAGAAATCCATTAAACAATCACCATCTATCTTTTTTATGGTGGATGTTTATGCTCTTCAGAAATCAGCTTGAGTGAGAAGGGCAGGCAGAAAGATGGGTGGGGAAAACAGTCAGGAAGTAAAAGGCGACTATTATGGCGTGAGTGTATACCTTGCTGAGTGGGTCTTTATAAAAATGGCACTATGGGATTTTGATAGCACCGTTCTTTTCAGTTGGGATGTGCATAGCATAATGGAACCCATTTGTTGGTAACTGTTGGTGTCATGCAAATTCAGACTACTAGTTGTTGAGCATATATGACAGTTTGAAAGCCATAAATTTGCCTGTACACTTATCTTCTGTTTAACCAGAGAGCCAGATCAGGATGTTGGAATTCAAATTCCCACTCGGCCATGCAGCTCACTGGGTGACCTTGGGCCAGTCACTCACTCACGGTCTAACCTACCGCAAAGGGTTGTTGTGTGGATAAAATGGAGAGCAGAAATATCTATGCCACCCTGAGCTCCTTGAAGGACAATATATATATATGAAGAAGAAGAAGAAGAAGAAGAAGAAGAAGAAGAAGAAGAAGAAGAAGAAGAAGAAGAACAACAACAACAACAACAACAACAACAACAACAACAACAACAACAACAACTGTTGACTTTGCCTATTGGATTCCTTACCTGTCTTTCACTATAAGGTTCTAGGGTGAGTTACATCCATCTAAAAATACAATATTAAGATCAGCTGGGACAATTTACAATCAGAAGACTTGGGTGACAAATGAGGCACATTACAAACCATAGTATAGGTGTCAGAGCTGCCCCTAGGTCCCAGCTCACAGAGGACCAACGCCAGGCTGTCGTTAGGTACAAAAGTCTTTATTGAAGTTCAGTTTCCATTTCAAAGCCGCAGCGCGCAGCTCTACGTCTTAAACCCTAGACCGGCGAAGCTCCGTCTGAATCTCCTCCCCTCTGACACCAGTTTAAGATCCTAGCCCTGCTCCACCTCTTCCTCTCCTCTCTCCTCCTCTGGGTCCTCCTGCCCGCTGGGGCATTCACCATTCTGGACTCTTCTGACGCTGAGTCGCCTGACTCCTCCCCCTGCCTCCTGCGGGCTTTAGGACCTGGTTCCCAATCCTCGTTCTCTGCTGTCCCGCGTTCCTGTACATTTGAACTTGGCTCTCGCGCCAACCCCGTGATCCTCCTCCTGACCGTTACACTGCTTCTATCACTGCTTCCTTCCTCCTGGAAGCTGGCTGGACGTGACCTCCCCTCCGTTGCCTGACTCTCCGATGTAGGCGTGGTCAACCCTGACTCATCTTCTCTCCCTGGTGGTGAATACGCTGGCCCCGATACCTGGGACTCTTCCCCCCCACTACGCTCTGGTGGGGAAGCTGGTCCTGATCTCCAACTGCTGCTCTGGGAGTCCCCGCTGGCCCCTTGTTTCTGGAGTGTCCCCCTTGGGGCCCCCCTTGCCCTGGCCAGCGGCGCCCCCTTCTGTGAATCTTCTGATTCGCTGGAGAGGCTCATGGAATCTCTCGGGCTACTGTCATCTTCTTCTACGCTGCCCTTGGATTGCTCCCCCTCGCTCTCCATCTCCTCCCTTCCCTGTGCTCCCGCTCTGGAGTCCCTGACAATAGGTGTGTGCTTTGGGGCAGTTTTTGCAACTCCTGGGAGCACCACTGGCCCTAATAGAGGGAATATACCCAAATGGTCCACCTTATCTATATGACATAAACATTCACCCATTAAAAGGGCAAGATAGCAGCCAGTGGGACACAGTGAGCCTTATTTCTGAATAAATTTACGAAAGAGTGTGCTGTAACATGTGACAGGTTGAATGTGCATGTTGGTCTCTCATTACCTCTACTTTGAATTCTTGTATACCTACAGAGGCTTCACTTACATCTGCACAATAACTGATCTCTGATATACAAAGGGTGAGCTACAGTTTCTGATTAATTAAGTGATGCAATTCACTGTGCGTAAGTGTATTGGGGAGAAAGTTAGGCTGGAGCTCTTCTTCCTGACATCCCAAATTTCCACACATAAAAGGGATGGCTGTTTTCTCCATAGGATTGGGCAGATCTGTCAATTCTGTTTTGTTTTGTTTTTAAAAATTCACTTTTCCCATCTGAAATTCAGTTCTCACATCTGTTTGAACTTTTCCTCATGAAAATTTGCTAACATGATAGTGCGAATTTCTCCTGATATGCACGTCAGACACAATTTTGCCTCATATTTAATTTTTTGCAAGGGAATTTCCCCTCATTTAGCACATTTTAAAAAATATATTATTTTCACTAACACATGTGTTTAAAGCACTATTTTATCCTAGTATATGTTACGATATGAAAGCAACGCAGCTGCAAACAGGTAGCTTGAAAACATCACATGATGTGGTTGACTGTGGGAAAGAATGTGCATCTCTGCACATATTGCTTGGTTGGAGAACTGCACTGAAAAAATTGTAGAAGTGCGAATTTCAAAGGACGTCTATGTTTCAATTCAGGTATTGTTTTGGAAGGTGTGAATTAGGTAGGTTCGCCTATAAATTCAAACTGAATTGACTGAATTGACTTCTTCGAGCATCCCTAGTGGTAGGTGAGCTGTGCAAGTGATTATGCACCTGTAGCTCTCTTAAACACAGCCCTCAATATTTACTGCATGCCTCCTGCAGCTTCCTTGCTTTCACATCTGCCTTGCAATGAGCATGCATTATTAAAAGATGCCTGCTCAGAGGAACCCCATGATTTGAAAATAGTTTTCATTACAACCCTGCCAGGATACTTCAGAAATCTCATTTAGTTTTTCTTCGGGCTTAGCCAGAGGGTGTATTCTGAATGCACTGATTTGTAGCCCAGGGTTTAATTTTACTAGGTGGAATTCTATACCGTGCTAAAGTGATTGTCCCATTAGCACAAGTATTTCTGATGGAACTATCTCCTCTCTCTTCCACCTGTGCACTCTTTTGAGGGGTCTCTTGACACCCTCCCCTGAGCCAATTTTGGGGGTGCAGGGAGCACCCAGGGCGTGTGAGAGAGGGAGCCCTGAGTGAGAGGCAGGGAACTGAATATCTCCAAAGGTGAGAGATTGGGAGAGGAAAAGGAAAGCACCCAGGTAAGAGGTGGGAGAGTCTGTCATTTTCTGTGGGGGCCTAGATTAAGAGCTACCTTTGGATAGGGGGAAAATTCTGTATTTGTGCACCGTTTTTGTATCTTAGATATCCTGCTGCTGATTTTCTCCTCCGCCTTTTTTTTAAAGCCGTTATGAGAATCTAGATTTTAGTGTGTATTTCTGATTTTTATAATCAAATTAATATAAGCATTTTTGGATTTTTATATTTCATAGAGATTCATTGTGCAATGACATCTGTTTTCCATTTGTAGGTTGCCCTGTGGTTTTTGGATGAATCTAATAAATTTAAATCTAGCGCTAATAAATCAATAATAAATGTAAGATTTGGGGCTGTCCAGGTTTCTTTTTTCTGCTCTGTATTTTACATTATTTTTGTTTAGACAGTAGACATTGGTCGCTTAAAGGTTCCTACAGTGGGAGAGTTTCAGTTTGCATTGTGGTCAAAGCTGGTGGCCAGTATTGGATCAATGGCTATCCTTGTGCCTTTAAAGCATGCCAAGATTGTTATTATGCCTAGTTGAGGTTCTGTTATATGCAGGTAGCTGAGGTTGCCTGGGAGAGTATATGTCAGCTCCTAAGAAGTCCAGATCAATTGGGTTGCCAATTTGGGTTGCCATGTGTCCTCTTTTTCCAGGGCACGTTCTCTTTTCCAGGGGTGAAATTTCTTTCCGGGTAGATTTTTTAAATTTGCCAAAATGTCTCTGGCAATACTTTCTGGATGAGACAAACACATAAATGGTGGCTGAAGACTTGCTTTCCTCTTCTCTTCTCTTCCCCCCTCAGCAATATACCACAGCTTCTATAACCTACATATAGTAGGGGTATTTAAAATGAGAGTCATCATAGCGTCCTCTTTTTTTCTCTTCAAAATATGGCAACCCTAATTTGAGGAATATGTAGCAAAACCTCTTACTTGGGATAAGGCGTATCCAAGCCCATTACTTGCACATTTGCCATGTAAAGGACCAGGACTGTCAACGTAAGGCTTATTAGTTACATCTCACTGCAATTGCTTCGCAGTTACCTCTGCCTCCCTTGATGAATTACGATAGTCCAGCATAGATTTCTGGACCAAATTTGGCAATGCAGTTCTAGATGCTTTAACTGAAGCTCTACTGGTCTGTGACTGTGTAATAACCATGTTAAAACTGCAGAGTATCCTTTGGTCGAGATGGTCATCTAAGTGTTTCTTTTCAGTTTCTCACCAGTTATGTTATTGATTTATGTACTACACCCTCTCATTGGCTGACACAAGCGTTTAACTTTTTGGTCCATCTTTTCTCGAGTTTCTACAATGATCATAGATGGGTCATTCTTCCTGTTACTGTTCTTTTTGTGTGAAAACAGCAATAAATAAATAGGTTTGACTCTGAGCAAACCCATTAAAATGAATGATCATAATTAAGTTGGGTCCATTAATTTCTGCTGGTCTTCTCTTAGTGAACCTGAATTGAATATCACCCTTTGCCCTCTCCTGGGGAGGGCCTGCTTCCTGTTTTTTTATATATTTGTACAATGGAGGGTGGTGGTTGGAGGAACATGTTGCTTCTCCACCACATAAATAGGAAGTGCAGAGTGTTTGAGGACCGGGACATTTGCAGGGAAACCAAAACACTTGTTTACAAAGCTATTGTACTATCAACCTTACTCTATGCTTGTGAAACATGGACCACTTACAAACGCCATCTCCAACTCCTCAAAAGATTCCATTCTCTGAAAAATTTTACACATCACTTGGGAAGACAGGCAAACTAATACCAGTGTACTAGAAGAAGCAAAGATCACCAGTGTTGAAGCAATGATTCTTCAACATTAACTTCTTTGGACTGGTCATGTTGTGTGGATGAGTGATTCTCATCTTCCAAAGCAACTACTTTATTCCGAACTTAAAAATAGAAAGCGTCGTGCTGGTGGTCAACAAAAGAGGTTTAAAGACTGTCTCAAGGCAAATCTTTAAAAATCTAGTATAAACACCAACAACTGGGAAACACTGGCCTGCGAGCGCTCCAACTGGAGAACAGCCTTTACCAAAGGTGTCATGGACTTTGAAGACACTTGAACTCAGGATGCAAGGGAGAAACGTACAAAGAGGAAGGCACGCTTGGCAAATCCACACAGTAATCAACTCCCGCCCAGAAACCAATGTCCCCAACACTGTGGAAGGACGTGTGGATCCAGAAGGACGTGGCCTCCACAGTCACTTACAGACTCATTGTTAAACTGTGTTTATGAAAGACAATCTTACTTGGCTACCAGTGATAGAAGAAGAAGAAGAAGAAGAAGAAGAAGAAGAAGAAGCGTTTGCACAGTGACCTAATGCCCCCAAACAAATCACCTTCCCCAGACTGAAGCCATCACTACCAAAAGCATTGTTTCACTTTTTCGTCACCCTACTCCTTGCCAGCACATGCTACAGAACCTCCTGCATTTACTCCATTTCGTAAGGCTTTATGATGAGCAGATATGTAAGCATGCCTTGGGACATCTGCATTATGTATATAGGATTAACTTCAGGCCCTCGCCGTCTCTGGTTTTAATTTCGCATGCAGCAGGGAGCCAGTTGGAGTTTGGACGGCAAGGTATGCAACTTCCTTTATATCTCCCCAGGCCTCAGATTTTGCCTTTGAGGAAGATTATCCACTCTCAGTATATCGTGGGATATACATTTCCCTGTGGCACCAAAACTTTGGCATCCATGCTGAGCTTCCACCATGCTCCTTGTACAGTGGCCTGGGACAGAGAAACACTCAGATGTTTCCATGGGTTCTTTTACAGCAGGTGCATTTTTGTTTTAAGTGCACACAGCGAAGAGGATCTCTAGACCAGCACTTAAATAAAAAACTATTGGATGTGGAAGGATTACCTGGATTTATGGCACCGCAGCAATTTGTCTGCTCTCCAATGACCCCTGTCAGAAAAACATCACCCTGACAGATGCTGAGAGGCAATCTCCTCATCTCTCTCTTTCTCTCTCTCTCTCTCTCTGTCTCTCTCTCTTTCTTAAAAGCCCCCTTAGCAAAAGGAATGGCAGTTTTATACGATTTTCAGTGGTGGAGCCGTGCGAACTTGTTGCGACAAGACAACACCGGTGTAAAGAGTCTCACAGCATCCCTAAAGCCTAAACAGTGCGTTGTACCTGTGGCATAAGCACACACTTGGTTCATACATTCCCTGGGGGTAAAAAAGCGAGGAGATTGAAAGAAAGAAAAAAGCCACACAATGCAAGTGATGTACTTAACCAGAGGTATGTCACATACATACTATGGGGAGTACAAATGATGCTTAGAGGTCCCCTGCTCATATTCCTAGGCCAATTTGAACCCTGTGGCACATGCAATGAGTTCAAAATGGAGTCAGAACATCTACTAGGCTCCCAACCCTATAGTGGCAGAAGGACATAATCAACGTGGCTTGTAGCCATTGATAGCGCTAAAAGGTAAAGGTACCCCTGCCCGTACGGGCCAGTCGTGTCCGACTCTAGGGTTGCGTGCTCATCTCACTTAAGAGGCCAGGGGCCAGCGCTGTCTGAAGACACTTCTAGGTCACGTGGCCACCGTGACGATGCTGCTCTGGCAAGCCTGCACCAGCGCAGCACATGGAAACGCCATTTACCTTCCCGCTATAAAGCGGTACCTATTTATCTACTTGCACCTAAGGGTGCTTTCGAACTGCTAGGTGGGCAGGAGCTGGGACCGAACGACGGGAGCTCACCCCACCGCGGGGATTCGAACCGCCGACCATACGATCGGCAAGTCCTAGGTGCTGAGGTTTTACCCACAGCGCCACCCGCGTCCCTGCGCTATCTTCCATGAATTTGTCTAATCCTCTTTAAAAGTCAGTAGAATTGGTGGCCAACACTGCCTCTTGTGGGGGAGACTACCATGGGGTTTTTAAATATATATATTAAAAATTGGTTCTAAGAAAAACGGTGCAACACAGAATTTGTGACTGAAATTAAAGCGATGGCTGTAAAGAGAAACAATACCAGTCCTAACAGAATAAAAAAAAAAAAATAGACTTTTTCAGGGAGACATGAAATAGCCACTCCATTGAGAGGTGGGAGTTGCCAGGGGACCCAGGATTTGCATTCAACCTATTAATAAAGCTCACAAAGGGAAACCAAATGTCGTCACGTTCACCATGTTTTGCTGTGTCTCTTATGGCTCTGCATTGGCACATCAGATGTTCAGAAAGGGCAGAGTCCCACACCTTGACCACCAGTGTTCTTTACCAGGGTGCTCTGGGGTTTTCCAGCTTTGAGCAACTTCCAGGGCTTTGTTAAGAAAACCTTTCATTTGTATGACTCAAATCTTCCAATATCCAGTTCCGTTGGATGACCCTGGGTTCTAGTGTTACCAGAGGAGGAGGAAAACATTCTCCATCTACTTCCTCCACATCCTGAGGCCTGGTGGAACAGCTCTGTCTTGCAGGCCCTGCGGAAAGATGTCAAGTCCTGCAGGGCCCTGTTCTCTTGTGACAGAGCGTTCCACCAGATCGGAGCCACAGCCGAAAAAGCCCTGGCTCTGGTTGAGGCCAGCCTAACCTCTCTGTGGCCTGGGACCTTCAAGATGTTTTTGTTTGAAGACCATACGTTCCTCTGTGGGACATACCAGAAGAGGCGGTCCCGTAGGTACGAGGGTCCTGTGGGACATAACAGGAGAGGCAGTCCCGTAGGTACAAGGGTTACCTTAGCAACGTAACAATACAGCAAAAGCAGACTGAACAATCAGCAAGCCACAACCTATTAAAATTGCTTTGAAACATACAGCAGCAGAAAAACAAATCAACTCAATAAGCCCAAATACTGCCTAAATAAAAAGGCAGAAGGGTTTCAGAGCATTGCTAGATGGGCCTCCTTTGGAAGCTAGTTTTTGGAAGCCTGGGGATTATCACCATGGAGGCCTTTTTCCTAAGTTCCTGCCAAACAGAGATCAGATGTTGGTGGTCCAGAGACTATCCAGAAGATCTCAAAACCTGAACCGGTTTGGGGGAAGTTCTTCTCATTTAAAAACACTGATGCTAGCTTTTAAAAAGCCAGATAAATAAAGCTCGGATTTTCATACGGTTTGGGGCATTTCACTTATTCAGAGTTGAAGCTTTTAGATTTAATCAGCAGAGCAGAAAGCAATCAACATTCCTATGCTTGTTGGCTGGTACATTTTTTTAAGGGGGGGGGTTATTTTTTTATTTTTTTTTTGGCAGAGCAGCGCTTTCTGCTCTGATTTGCTGAACAAAAACCAAACTCCAAACTCCTTCTAATGTCATTACTTAGTCACAGATCTTATTAAAACATTTTTTTAAAGACAGCTGCATATGCAAACTGATTAAATTTTACATTTGCTTAAAATCAGTAATGTGATTTTAATTATAATGGATCAAAGAATATAAAGGCATTAGTCTGATGTAATCACGTGTGAGCTGATTGGATAACAACATTCCGCTCAATTGGTAGCAAGCTAAGCTCACATTAAAATGCAAATGAAGAGTTCCGGCGCATCCTAAAGACTAATATG
Source organism: Podarcis gaigeae (assembly GCF_964106915.1). NCBI lineage: Eukaryota > Metazoa > Chordata > Lepidosauria > Squamata > Lacertidae > Podarcis > Podarcis gaigeae. The sequence goes on from NC_139679.1 coordinate 104,790,919, forward strand.
ACAGGCGAGGAGGAAACGCATTGTTGATGAGGATTTAATTTCCAGTGGAGAGTTCAGCACCATTTTGTTAACACCTCCTCTGCGATGGGTCCGTCCTTGCATGATAGGTTACAGGGGAAAGAGAGGAAAGGAGTAAAGCAGCTTAAAGGTAATTCAATTGCGTGTTTGCAAGGGCACTGCGGTGCAGACACGAGGGGCCTGGCATGAAGCTCATTAACACCAATGGGAGTCCATCAAGTCACTCTAATTAAGTGCATTTCCTTTGGCTTCTCTATTCCACTGTAGCTCCATGTAAAAGTCTCTCATTAACATACCGTCCACACACCAGATTAAAGATTTGTACTATTTCTGGCTCATGTTATCCCAGTTAAGTGCTAGTCTTCTTAATACCCTCTGCTGATGCTGGAACAATCCCAGGAAGGCCTACCAATTAGATCCTGTCTTCCTAGGAAAACTATCACCTGCTGGTACTTCACGATTTCTGGCACAAATCGCTTCCAGAAGTGTCTACTGCTTCCCTCCTTCCCTCCTGCTGAATCTTGTAAACAACCTATTTCAGCGCGTTTATTTTTGCTATTTCCTCTTCGTGTTTTGCTCCTGTTGTTGGGATGTTGCTTCTTCCGAGCTCCAGGTGTGCTATCCTTTCTACCTCGTCTGCTAAGGAACACTGACCAGTAAGCCGTGGAACCAGGGGTGGAGGAAGGGGGTGTGGTGGGGGCGGTTCAGCCTGGGTGTCAGCACTGAGGGGGTGTGACAAAAATGCCGGGCAGCACTCAGTGCGGGGCCTGCAGCACACCTGAGCCCCTGAGAGTGATGTGGTGGTTTGGGCACCCGCAGGCTCTGTTGTTGTTTAGTCGTGTCCGACTCTTCATGACCCCATGGACCAGAGCACACCAGGCACTTCTGTCTTCCACTGCCTCCCACAGTTTGGTCAAACTCATGCTGGTAGCTTTGAGAACAATGTCCAACCATCTCGTCCTCTGTCATCCCCTTCTCCTTGTGCCCTCCATCTTTCCCAACATCAGGGCCTTTTCCAGGGAGTCTTCTCTTCTCATGAGGTGGCCAAAGTATTGGAGCCTCAGCTTCAGGGTCTGTCCTTCCAGTGAGCACTCAGGGCTGATTTCCTTCAGAATGGATAGGTTTGATCTTCTTGCAGTCCATGGGACTCTCAAGAGTCTCCTCCAGCACCATAATTCAAAAGCATCAATTCTTCGGCGATCAGCCTTCTTTATGGTCCAGCTCCAGACTGACCCAAACAGACTGCCCACCGCCTCCCCCTCAGCTGTAGGGTGGCTGAGTGGACGGAGGCAGACAGATTCCTCAGAGGCCCACGGAGGATCCTGCCCCAGCTCGCCCCACCCCTGCAGGCGGCTGGCCCTGCCCCTGGGCACAGGGCATGCGTGCCACCGCAGAGACCCGATCAGCTTGCTCCGCCGCTGCGTGGAACCCTTGTGCAAGACAGAGCTTTCTAGCGCTATGTTTTAGGGTGCACATTCAGTTCATGCAGAGCCGCAGGCAGGCCTACAGAGGATCATTGTCCCAACCAGTGTGAACTACAGGCAAGCTCTGCAATGCATCTGAACCTCCTCTGCATTCACACCTTGCGGGAAATAAATTGGTCGCAAGGAGCAAGTTGCCATTCAAGAAAGCCCCCCTCTCATCACTCCTGATTTTGATCGTGAAGGAATTCTTGCAGAGCTTCCAGGAAACCAAAACACAATCTGAAAGCCACAGCCTGTGAGGAATTACCTGCTTTGTGGAGCCCACATTGATCGTTCTTCCACTTTCTACCTTCTCGGACAACAAAACAGCCTGACTCATTTTACCGAGGCAGGGTTACAAAGAAACTCTTTTGTTTCACTTTCCAGAGTACCAGAGTGTTGAAAATTCCGCCTCTTAATTTACTTACCGCTTTCAGTTGGTTATGGGCTATAATGGCACATATTTGTCATAGCTTGTTACAGCCTCGGTCAATAGAATAATGGAATAATCAATCACCTATATTTTAGGAGGAGGCATAATAAATAAAGTGCAGAATAGTCAATCAGGTTCCTTCTCAGGGAAAGTTGAACAAGTACAGGGGTTGTCAATTGTAAAGTGCCTTTGATAAGTATGCAAACATTGACCCCAAGTGTTACACTGGAGAACATGGAAATTAAAATCATCTATCTTATTTGTTCGGAAGCCCCTTGCATGGCATTTAAGGAAGAAGCTTGGGCTGGGCTCAAGATTGCATCTCCCAGTTAGCTCAAAATTAAATGAAGTCAAAAACTCGGGGAAATACGGGTTTAATTAAAGACATTCCGCCAGCTCATAAATTATACATTATCCCTCCCGTTGAAGAAAGGTCCACGCAGGATATTAATTGTTAGAATTACAGAAAATCGCCCACCACCCCAATTTCTTCCTTTCCTTCCTCCCCACCCTTTTGTTTCAGCTTCATGTGGCTTATGAAGCAGATGCAAGAAATGAACGGCTAATCGCTAAGAGTTTTCATATTAATGCCTTACTTCGTTTAGTGTGGCGGCAGTTTTTATTAAAAGAGCTGCCTCCTTCAGATTGGCAGAGTTAGATAACCAGTGGAGTTGCCTTGTTTCCTCATCTTCGCAAAAGCTGCCCAGTGGCAACAGGCAGATTCGCTGCCCACAAAGGGGATTGTGGGCCTTTTCTGAGACAATTGCAGTTAATTCCATTTCCCATTTCTACAGGGCTAAAGGTAATGGGACCCCTGACAATTAGGTCCAGTCATGGCCGACTATGGGGTTGCGGCACTCATCTCGCTTTATTGGCCGAGGGAGCCGGTGTACAGCTTCCGGGTCATGTGGCCAGCATGACTAAGCCACTTCTGGCAAACCAGAGCAACGCAAGGAAACGCCGTTTACCTTCCCGCCGGAGTGGTACCTATTTATCTACTTGCACTTTGACGTGCTTTTGAACTGCTAGGTTGGCAGGAGCTGGGACCGAGCAACGGGAGCTCACCACATCGCGGGGATTCGAACCGCTGACCTTCTGATCGGCAAGTCCTAGCCCCTGTTTAACCCACAGCGCCACCTGCGTCCCTATATGTCCCTATATGCCTACAGGGCTAGCCTGTGGCATTTAGCTGCCTGAGGTGAAGCACAAGTGTTACTGTTGTTATATTCATTCATACCCCACCTTTCTCCCTGAAAGGGACCCTAGACGGCTTACAGATAAAAATAAGAGCAGTTAGCAGCATTGGAGACCCAGCCTTTGGGTCAAAGCCCTGGAGCAAAGGAGCCATTGGCAAATCCTATGAACAAAAAATAAAGGAATCAGAGCTTTGAAGACCTGTCTATAAGTAGAAGACTGTGTGTTCCCCAGCTGTACATGAAATAAAAGAGAGAAAGGAAGATCTATTTCCATCTGCTGAGCCCATAACAACATTCCAGAAGCCACCCTTACAAAGCTGAAGACCTTTGAGGCATCCCATCTCTTCTTAATTGGACCAGCACTGTGGCGGTGCCACCTTGATAGGACATCTTGCAGCCAGTGTACAGCTTATTGTCAACTCTCTTCTTCGGCCGAGCCTTTTGATCAGCGCAGCTTTGCGACATCGTGGCAGCAACTGTCACTCACGACTGAGCAACAGGGAGAAAGCCCAGCCAGCTGTTGCTGAAGGAAGAGATGTGTTTGGCTTTAAAATTAGAAGAGAGATAACTCTGGCTACAAAAAGATCAAGAGCTCTGAGAAGCGCAGAGGGGGGAAAACAGCCCCTGTCTAAGAAGAGAAGGCTGGATTGCGTGAACTGGGGGGGGGGGGAGCCTAAGGGGTTTAAAAGGCAACATTTCCATTCAAGGCAGAAAATGGACAAGGCACTTCATGCCCATATGTGATTCTGCAGAACAACCATGTCAAAGAAAGCAATCTTTAGAAGGAGAAAAGTTTTACCCTGTAAAAATCAGAAACTACCGTGGTAGAAAGGCTGAAATATTCCCCAAGAAGGATTCAGAAGAAGAGCTCCAAGTGGGAACACTTATAGAGAAAGCCACTTCCGAGCTAGGGAGGAGGTGGGGTTGCGGGCTTCATGCCCACCCCACGTGCGCGGGGGCTGACTCAGCCCCCGCAAGACTGGGGAAATCCTCGGTCATGTCATATCCTCGGCCAGCCAATCGGCTGGTCCAGGAGGCTTGACCCGTCCTATTTAGGGCCGGTGCGGCTGAGGATTTCCTTCTTGCCGCACTACAGCTGGTTAGGTTTTTTTCTCTGTCACTACAGGAATTTTTCGCTACAGGATTTTTTCTCTACAGGAATTTTTTTCTAAGTTAGGTCTTTGCTTCCCGCCAGCATCGTGCGCTGGATTAACGCATCATAGCTTGCCACCAAGTCACCGCTTGCCTCCGGGAGGGCTGCCGCCTCTTTCCGCGAGCACTCCCCCTACTGCGGTTAACCCTTGCCAGTCTTCAAGCAATCAGACTGAAGCTGGTTAATCGATAGTACCAATGCCTAAGCCAATACTGCTCAATTCCTGTAATCAATAAAGTTGTGGCCTATTTCGCCCATTAACCTAAAATACTGGTGTCTTGTTTCTTTATTTCCAAGGGGGAAGGCGGGAACTCGCGACGTAATACGAAACGAGATGCTTATGATGGAGCAACAAAAATCAGGTTGGTTCAAGGAGCATAACCACCATCGGTTTTCTGTGTTGTTAGCAGCACTTTTCACAGGGAAACTTCCTTACATGGTTGAAACACCCATAAAGTACTATTACACAGAGCCATAGAGCCATGGTGCCTGTTCTCATGTAATATTTCCAGGAAGAGCTTTCTAACCATTGAATGGTCAAATAACTGGACCAGTGGTCAGGGATGATGGGAGTTGTAGTCCCAAAACATCTGGAGGGCCGAGTTTGCCTATGCCTGGTCTACACTGCCAGGAATCACCTCAACCTGGTTTGAGGCAGGAGCTTTGCCACATGCTGAGATAGGCTCTGCGACAAGGGGAAAGGGTTAAAACTGAGAGGGTGAGGGGAGTCCACAGAGACACTCAAGAGATCTAGTGTAATGCAGTGGATGAGAGAGAGCTAGCCTCGGACTAGGGAGGTCGGCGATCAAATCCCCATGCACCTATGAAATCAAGTGGATTCCCTTGAACCTGTCACCATCTCTCATCCCAACCCACCTCACAGGGTTGTTGCGAGGGTAAAACAGGGGGAGCATAGACACTGCTTGGAGGTCCTTATGATTGGTTTTAATGCAATAAAGCAATATATCTAAGTGGTGTGTTTGTGTGTGGAAAACAGGGACTACAGTAGCTTACAAGGGCACCCTACATGGTGACCTCCAGATGTTGCTGGACTACAGCTCACATCGCCCCTTGACCATTGGCCATGCTGGCTGGTATTGATGGGAATTGGAGTGCATCTGCCGCATTGTCTGTTTTGATGTAGTGTAAACCAGGGGTCAGGACACGGGTGGCGCTGTGGGTTAAACCACAGAGCCTAGGGCTTGCCAATCACCCTACATAGTCATCTTCCCAAGGCTGATCTTCCCCATCTACTGGATTGCTTCTCCAGACACTGGTGCATTTTCTGTCCCACAAGCCTGGGCATCCTGAGCTGTGTTCTATCTCCTCATCTAGCTGAAGCTGGGTTAACCATTCCCCAGTTCATCCCCAGACCATCCCCGAACACTCAGTTTTCACTACAGAGAACCTTGCGGTAAACGTTGTTTATGCTCACTGTGCCAGCATGCAGAGCTGGTTCCCCCAAGGTTATAAAACAGCTTCCCAGCCCTGCGGTTCTCCGGCAGGAGTCCTGTTAAGTTGGGCAATATATATCTGTGATAGGAGAGGGAATTTCTAACTTAAAAGTGAGAGCAAGCCAATGAAGTTTTTAAATTCCTGTTGTAAAAAGGTCCCGCCATGCTACAATTAATGGGCGCAATCCAACTAAAGTGAAACATTCTCAAGTCCCATTGATTTCGGTAGGAGAGTTAAGCTGCCCGTGTTTGCCGGAGGAGTGGGGACGGGGACGACGACGACATTGTGCATCTGGGTATTATTCCAGGAGCACTCTAGTGATGGGGAAGGCAGGAGAGCATGTTGAGTTTCACACCCTCTTAAGCCCCTTAAGCCCTTCTACCCACACTTCCCAGTAATGAAAAATCAGACTGCAAAGTTGCTGGGGTGTGTTGATGGTTTGATTTTTAGCTCAATCCTAATTTCAGCAGTGACAGCTTTTCCCATTGTGGACGCAGCTCCACCCCCACCCCCCATTCATCACTAATGTCTAAAAGCTCATGGCCAATTGCATGCGTCATTGCAAAGTTATATGGCTTTAGCAGAAATGTTATAAGGAACTAAGTACGTACAAATAGATTGTTAATGCATTAAAGGGAAAAATAAGGTTAGAATATGTTAAGATAAATATAGTACATAAAATAGAGGAAGGAATTGCTGAAACAGTTACCTTATTTTTCGCTCTATAAGACGCACCAGACCACAAGACGCACCTAGTTTTTGGAGGAGGAAAACAAGGGAAAAAAAATATTCTGAATCTCAGAAGCCAGAAGAGCAAGAGGGATCGCTGCGCAGTGAAAGCAGCAATCCCTCTTGCTGTTCTGGCTTCTGGGATAGCTGGGCAGCCTGCATTCGCTCCATAAGACGCACACACATTTCCCCTTATGTTTTAGGAGGGAAAAAGTGAGTCTTATAGAGCAAAAAATATGGTAATTGAAGTGGAATACAAAAAGGGAGGTGTGAGGAGGTCGCTGAACCAAGTGATGAAAGATAAGATATCGAAATTACTGGATGTGTTTTTAATTGTTTTGTTTTGTTAAACACTTTTGTAGTGTTTTATGTTTTTGTAATGTATTGTTTTGTCTTGTTTAATTTTTCTTCTTTTTTGTAATCTTTAAACTGTTAATAAATATTATTTAAAAAAATAAAAATTGCATGTGTCATTGCTACCTGATCATTGCCTCCTATCTTAGCCAGGTCGCACAATCCCATTCTTTGTGTGCTCCACCAAAGAGAGGTGTGGAGGGTGCCCGCATGAGATCAGACCTTTTCAGAGGTGGCCCCAGTCTGTGGGATGCTCTTCCCATGGAGTCTTGTCTGGCACCACCCTTGTCTGGTTCTTAGGCAGCAGGCTAAGACCTTTCTGTTAAGGCCCTGGGTTAATTAATGTCACCTCCTATGGTGCTACTCATATTTTAGTGGGATGGTAGGACTTGACCTTAACAACAGCAACAACAACAACAACAACAACATATTATTTATACCCCACCCATCTGGATGGGTTTCCCCAGCCACTCTGGGAGGCTTCCAACTGAATATTAAAAACAATACAGCATCAGACATTAAAAATTTCCCTAAACAGGGCCACCTTCAGTTGTCTTTTAAAAGTAAAATAGTTTTTTACTGCCTTGACATCTGCTGGGAGGGCATTCCACAGGGCAGGCGCCACTACCGAGAAGGCCCTCTGCCTGGTTCCCTGTAACCTCACTTCTCTCAGTGAGGGAACCGCCAGAAGGCCCTTGGCACCGGACCTCAGGGTCCAGGCTGGATGATGGGGGTGGAGACGCTCCTTCAGGTATACCAGACCAAGGCCATTTAGGGCTTTAAAGGTCAGCACCAACACTCTGAATTGTGCTTGGAAACATACTGGGAGCCAATGAAGATCTTTCTGGACCGGTGTTATATGGTCTCGGCGGCCACTCCCAGTCACCAGTCTAGCTGCCGCATTCCGGATTAATTGCAGTTTCTGAGTCATCTTCAAAGATAGCCCCAAGTAGAGTGCATTGCAGTAGTGCACACTTGTGACAGTCCGCAGGCAGGTAGGGTCCCAGCCTGCATACTAGATGGAGCTGGTAAACAGCTGCCCTGGACACAGAAGATTGAACTCATGGTGGGAGACAGTCCTGTGCCACGGCTGTAACTGTCTCTGAATGGGATCCTTTGACCCTGGGCACTTTTTTCCTTATGACCATGCAGCAAACTTCACTTTATAAGATATACAGGTCTCTTATTGGCATCTGTCTGTCCTGGACAGCAATGGAAGAGTGCACCTTTGGGGGTGAAGTTCTAGCCCATGGCAAACAGGACTTTACTTTTCATTTCTGGTGCAAGAAGGAAATTGTACAGTACAGTCCTAAAGCAGGGCTGGTTTTTTATTTGAGCAGGGTGCCCCAGTGGGTTTTTCTAGCAGTGGCAACCAACGGTAGCAGTTTGGTTTGTATCAGGCAGCCATTTTGAATTTCCCTAATGCCACATCCCTCCATGGCATTGTGGGAAATTTAAAATGGCATCTCTAAGCTGATCGGATGGGGAGGTAGGAGAGTATCCTGGTTGATGCCCAAGAATGTCATGTACTGAAACCAGACTTGATCCTGCGCATATTTACTTCGATGGAAGTCCCAGCATGCTCCCTGGTAAGTACCGTATTTTTCCATGTATAGAACTAGGTTTTTTTCCTTTAAAGAAAGGCAAAAATTAGAGGGTGTCTTATAAACGGATCATGTCTCCCCCCATTTTCTTAAATCTGAGTCCCCTAAAATAGGGGGCATTTTATATATGGGGGCGTCTTATAAACGAAAAAATACAGTATGTTTAGGATGGCAGTCTTTACAACAGCAAAATAAAGTTACATTATTCAGCATGTGCACTTCATTCCTGTCAGTGAAGCTGGGGTTTCTGGTCACAGAATCTTTGATTCTATAAACATGTTGTAAATTCGAAGAGAGATGTCATTATTCACCCAGCCTCAGACGCTTTCCTGACAAGAGTCCCATCAATCGGCGAGAATCTCCTGGCCCCTGAAATTTAGCTTGCACTCTTCCCTCGTGTTCAGATCTGTTTGTTCCTCAGCTGTTATATTTGGCTGATTCTTATCCAAATTGCTTGCTCCTGGTAATTTTTTAGGGAGGAAAAAAGACCAGCCAAGTGTACTGAGGCTTCCCAACTAGTTCTAGTGATTAATGGGTTGTTGTCACTGGCATGTTCGGTATTTCTCAAAACGAAAGAAAGAAGAAAGTCACAATGCATGTTTATTCCTCAAGGAAAGGGGGGGGGACACCCCACATTTCAATGTCAATATGCTGTAAGTTTCAAATTATTCTTTGTGTGCACAAGTCATAAAGTGAAAAGAACCATTTCCATAAAGATGAATGGACTACTCACGGATGGAAACCCAGGGGGAGGCTAGGAAAGCCTGTTATGCCATAAATACTTATTAGGCTCTAATCAGTACAAAGCACAGCCCCGCTATCTCATATTTAAGGGAGCGAATGTACCTTTTTTTTTTTTTTGCCCAGCCTTAGTTTGAATAGCTGTACAGGCCTCCCAGTTTAGCTCAAGGTCTTTCTTCCCAGATGGTATTGAAAAGTCTGCAACGTAAGGTTTGTTTCAGGCAGTGACACTACCAGGGCAGGACTTGGGGGCCAATGTCCAGGCCTCACTCAGCAGGTTGAGGAAAAGGGCCCACAATGGCAGTAGGGATAAAGGTAAAGGGGACCCCTGACCATTAGGTCCAGTCGTGGCCGACTCTGGGGTTGCGACACTCATCTCACTTTACTGGCTGATGGAGTTTCCGGGTCATGTGGCCAGCATGACTAAGCCGCTTCTGGCGAACCAGAGCAGCGCATGGAAACGCCGTTTACCTTTCCGCCAGAGCGGTACCTATTTATCTACTTGCACTTTGACAAGCTTTCAAACTGCTAGGTTGCAGGAGCAGGGACCGAGCAAACGGTTGCCATTTGTGGAGCTTTTTAAAGGAAAATTGTTCCGCTTTTAAGGGAAAATCCAAAAGTTGTTGGGCTTTTGTTTACAAAAAAACATGACTTTTTGATTGACATACCTAAGATCCGGTGCCACATTTTAGAAATTCCCCCCAGACGTCAATTCTGCCTTTGAAATGCTGGCAACGTCCTGGAAAATTCAGACATATGACAGCCCTAAGTAGGGAAGGCTTACCATACATAAGGCCACTAGGCCTGGAGTCTAAAAATGACCTAACTGCACAACTAGTTCCAGAATTCTTACTGGAACAGGATCTTACCAATATTTCTACCAGTTGAAAGATCCATGTCCTTTAAGAACGATATGTACAAATCAATTCTGTGCACAATCCACCTCACTCATTCGGACAGAGGGCACAGCTCCATGTGTGCCAAACAATCTTCAAATTTAGGTGAAGCATTACTAGTGACCGGAGAGCTTGGGGTTGCCAGATCGTAGTGGTGGTGTATTTCTTTCTTTCTTTAAACAAGTTTTAATTCACTTTTGCAAACAGGGATTTTCAGCGAGTCTAAACATAAAAAATGAGGGACGCGGGTGGCGCTGTGGGTTAAACCACAGAGCCTAGGACTTGCCGATCAGAAGGTCGGTGGTTCGAATCCCCGCAACAGGGTGAGCTCCGTTGCTCGGTCCCTGCTCTTGCCAACCTAGCAGTTCAAAAGCACATCAAAGTGCAAGTAGATAAATAGGTATCGCTCCGGTGGGAAGGTAAACGGCGTTTCCATGCACTGCTCTGGTTTGCCAGAAGCGGCTTAGTCATGCTGGCCACATGACCCGGAAGCTGTACGTCAGCTCCCTCCGCCAATAAAGCGAGATGAGTGCCGCAACCCCAGAGTCGGCCATGACTGGACCCAATGGTCAGGGGTCCCTTTACTTTATCCATAAAAAATACAGCATGTGACAGAGTCATACTAAGATTGCAACTGAACTTTAAAAGCAGGAGTGGGTGGCAAAAATACCCCTCAATGGTTCCAATTAAATTGGGACATCATGTTTTTGAGGGAGAACCGTGCCTCCACATGACAGCATGGCTCTCAAAAAACGTGTGAGACCACAGAACCCAAAATTGTGCAACACTGCGATCTTGCGAGGGAGCATGGTGCCCAAAGACATGTGTCTTCTGTGGCCACGCTCCTGAGTGAGTCACATGACCCAGAGAAGAGCATGGCACCCAAAAACATGTGAGATCACATGGTGCCCCAAAACACATGTTTTGGGGCACCGCGTTCTTGCGCATGTGATGTGACTCAGCATGGTCCCAGAAGACATGTGTCTCAGTTTCCCACTGAAACATGTTAGAGGTGATGTGGTAATGGTGGAGAGTTGGTGCTCTTCCAACCTCTGAGTCACTGCTACCTATTGAGAGGGAAAATGTGAGGTGGCAGGGACACTGTGCTGTGGAAATGCAACAGAGGAGTAAATATGGTCCTCAGGCCAGTGCATTGGTACCATGGCAACCTCCCTTCTGCCTCAGTCCCCCTCCCGGTAGACAGCAGTGACTCAGAAATCAGGAGGTGAGGAGAGCAACAAGGCCCCACCGTACCATACACTGCTGATCGCAAATATCCTTAAAAGAAGAACAGACTTAACCATTTATTATTTTAATAATTATTATGTATTTATTTATACCCTGCCTTTTCTCCTGACAGGACTCAATAAAGCTTACGGTTAAAAAGAAGAATTGCTAAAAAGATAGAAAAAACAAATAATTAAAAAGCAATTAAACATTAATAGAATTTAAATGATACACACACACACACACAGAGTCGTATCTTGGATCCCGAGCGCCTTGTGAGTTGAACATTTTGGCTCCCGAGCGCCGCAAACCCTGCAGCCAATCAGAAGCCGCACCTTGGTTTCTGAACACTTTGGAAGTCGAACGGACTTCTGGAACAGATTCCATTCATCTTCTAAGATACAACTGTGTGTGTGTGTGTGTGTGTTTAAAAAAACAGATACAATAAAAACAGCACAACACCAGCCCTTTCATTCAAAGCAGTCAATTCCCAAAAGCTGGTTGGAACAAGAAGGACCTCACCAGCAGGTGGAAGGACAGCAAGGAGGAAGGCAGTCTAGCTTCTCCAGGGAGGGAGTTCCAGAGTCAGGAAGCAGCCACTGAGAAGACCATGCAGTCCAACTCCTTACTCAAGGCACTGAATGCTGAGCTGAAGCATTGCCCAACAAATGGCTGTTGAGTCTCTGCTTGCACCCTACTGGTTAGTGTGTTTAAAGACAGTAGCCTTACAAGCTCTTTGGGGGTAAGAATCTGTCCTCTTCTATTTGGTGAAGTGTCAAAGAATCATAGAATTGTAGAGTCGGAAGGGACCCCAAGTCCAACTCCCTGCAATACTAGAATGTCAACAAGTGGCCATCCAACCTCTGCTTTGAAAGGAAGGAGAATCCACCACCTCTCGTGGGAGTCTGTTCCACCGTTGAACATCTCTTACTGTCAGAAAGTTCCAATGTCCTTTCTTGTAACTTGAATCCATTGGTTCGGGTCCTACCCTCCAGAGCAGAAGAAAACAACCTTGCTCTGTCTTCCATGTGACAGCCCTTTAGACAGTGTCATCTACACTGACATCGCTATACAGTGGTACACCAGGTTACAGATGCTTCAGGTTACAGACTCTGCTAACCCAGAAATAGTACCTCAGGTTAAGAACTTTGCTTCAGGATGAGAACAGAAATCGTGCTCCGGCAGCAGTGGGAGGCCCCATTAGGTTAAGAACGGTTTCAGGTTAAGGCTGGACCTCCAGAACGAATTAAATTCTTAACCCGAGGTACCACTGTATATATTGAGCAGCCATACAAGTACAGCCAATATACAAAATTATATATATGATTATTATTTTTGTTATAGCCACACAATTCTAATAATTATTTCTTCATTGCCATACCTGCTCTTCACCATAAGGTCTCAGGGCATACTGCAGCAATTTAAAAATACAATATTGGCATCAGTTTTTCAAAAATATACATTACTACCGAATGCACCCAGTATTAATGCAGATATAATTAGATCTAACACTGGTCTTCTTAGGATATTGCTATATCAGATTCCAATTGAAATATGTTTTCCTAATACTTTTCGGTTCTGATCTGTATTCCTAAAATTTCACAGAAACGTCTACACTTTGATTCAGAGTGGGGTTCACCTGCCCCCCCTTTTAATGTCAGGTCTTAATTTAATATCAAGAATGGATCAACAGTTCAGTCTGGGGAGCAGGAGCGCTGGAGCTTAAAAAGTCTTTGCTTATACACATGCCTTTTGTGTCAGTGATGGAAATTCAGCATGAGCCTTCCGAAATTTACATAGAGGGATTAGAATGCCAAGAGTGTCAGGACAAGAGATTACCAAGGCTCTTAGGATGTGTGATTAAGAGACCAGCAGGAGTTTGTGATTCAAGTCATGCAGCCCAAGGAATTTTGAGGCAATTCCCAGAATACTGATAGGACATATTTTAAGAAAAACAAAAGGGCCCATGTCTTCAGGCCTTCTTTTAAACCATCCATTGGCATCTGTCAGGAGAAGGTATTTCTGCATCACCTGAATGGGGAGCAGTCAATAGTTTTCTAAAAATCAGGGTGTTACTTTAAGAAGGGTTTGGATTTGATATCCCGCTTTATCACTACCCGAAGGAGTCTCAAAGTGGCTAACATTCTCCTTTCCCTTCCTCCCCCACAACAAACACTCTGTGAGGTGAGTGGGGCTGAGAGACTTCAGAGAAGTGTGACTGGCCCAAGGTCACCCAGCAGCTGCATGTGGAGGAGCGGAGACGCGAACACGGTTCACCAGAATACGAATCTACCGCTCTTAACCACTACACCACACTGACTTTCACATTTAAGAATGGTAGCCTGTGTAACTGAAGTGGGAGGCTGAAGATGTTGTTTATGTGACATAACACAATGGGCCTGGTGCCAGAAGCCAGCTGCCCGTAGAGCACATCCTTGGGTAACCTGCCATCTTCCATTCTGTGGACAAGACCAAGCCAGCCTAGACATCACTGAAACAGAAGTATGAACATGCTGGAAATGTGGGCTTGCGAGAGCACATCTTTGTTTGAGATTCTGTCCTACCATGTGATGCCCCAAACCTTCCTGACACAGGGCATGTAGAAGGTGTTGAGGTCGTAAACAATAAACAAAATATCCGAAATACGTAACAAAATCGAACAATTTCCACATTAATCGTAGGTAAAGGTAAAGGGACCCCTGACCATTAGGTCCAGTTGTGACCGACTCTGGGGTTGTGGCGCTCATCTCGCTTTATTGGCCAAGGGAGCCGGCGTACAGCTTCCGGGTCATGTGGCCAGCATGACTAAGCCACTTCTCTCGATGATTCTCAGCACCCTTAGCAAACTACAGGTTCCATAATTATCTGGGGGAAGCCGTGACTATTTAAAGTGGTGTCAGAGTGCTTAACTGTATGGTGTAGCCCGAGTCTGTACCATTCGAGCTGTGGATGGGAGATAACACCACTTAAGGCATCCTATTTTTAATGCAACCACTTCACACTTAGAAAACTAGCCTAGGTTGCTTTCATATCTGTTCATGTTCTATGTGTGTGTTTGTGTGGAGAATGTTTTATGTTGGGGAGAAGTCACTCATGCAGTTTCCCCCACCTGTGTTCTGAAATGGTACAGCCCAATAATGGTTTCGCTCATGTGATGACCTGTTGGGCTAGAGCAGCCGTTCTCAACCTTGAGGCGCCAGATGTTGTTGGACTACAACTCCCATCACCCCTAGCTAGCGGGACAAGCGTTAAGCATGATGGGGCTTGTAGGCCAACAACAATGGAGGACCCAAGTTCAAGAAAGGCTGGCTTAGAGTGATTCTACACCCCTGACTGAGATGGTATTTCTTTTGAAAATACCCACGCTAGTTGTTAGTGCCCAGGATTCCAATAATCAGCTGAATTAGAAATTTCTTTTCGCTAAAGATGTCGGGCAAGCTGGAATAGCTATTCCAGCACCGACTTGTAACGGCGCCAGCTTCCTGTTCTGCTGAAGCTGAATCACCACTGTTTCATTTACAGCTTTCCTAGAAAGAAACCCACAGTTGCTCCAGACAGAGCACATATACACAAACTCTGAGGTATTTTGCCAACCGAATGTCAGCTTCCCTCCTTTGTTCTTCGGGAAGCAATCATCTCCTGCTGGGACTTTATGTGCAGATTGCTAACCCTCCTGCACCTCCCTCCCCCCAAATACACTAAATAAGCATTAGTAATTTGAATAACAAATGCTGGAATTGACGACTCATCGCTGAATCAAGAGGCATTTGTAGAATTTATGGCAGGGTGAACAAGCAGAACAATTTTCTTCTAAAGAGCCTTTGTTCAAATGTGCGGCTCGCTGTGCGATTGCCAAACCTTATCCCGAGAGTTTCAAGTGATCATGAACTTAAGAATGAGCATCTTTGAATTGTGGGCAACAAGATGCAGGAGTGCATCCTTATCTTCTCAAGGGAGCACTCCTATTCAGGGTTCCAGACAGCTACTCTACCCAAGCAGGGCGGGAAAGCAATTCATTTATGAGCTATACACTCATTCTCTCACACATGCATGCATTTAAAGCACATGCACACCCCCCCAAATAATCCTGGGAACTGTAGTTTGCCCACCAGAGCTACAGTTCCCAGCACCCTTTACAAACTAGAGTTCCTAGAGGGTCCAGTGATCTGACTCAGGATAAAGCAGCTTCTTATTAGGAAAAGGACCAAAGTTCAGAGGAAGGTCACATTCCCAAAGCCCCTGGTTTAGTTCCCAGTTGACGCAGTAGAAGACAGCTTCCTGTGTTCCTATATGTGTGTGTTTTTGTCTGAAGATACATACCTCATACCTCCTCTTCACATGTTGCGATGTTTGTCATAAATGCTGAAACACCTCTTTTCTGCATCACATGAAGTCATAGCTGTCAACTTACAGATTTGAAAATAAGGGACCAGCAGCCTCAAAAATAAGGGATCAGCAGCCAAAATAAGGGATCAACCATTACTTTGATAAAATGCATATTTTGTTGCATGCAAATGGCTTTAGATACCTATTAGGTCCATAAATTACCATATGGCATATATTCAACACACAAAAAGCAACAATTTGTTGTTGACAAAGGACAGCTGGACATAGAAAGGGCCCCATTACCTTCAGTAGCTTATTTAAGGGACATCATCAATAAAGGACAGCAGCGGGACATGGCGCTGGGATAAGGGACTGTCCCGCCAAATAAGGGATGCTTGACAGCTATGCATGAAGTGCACATTAAAATCACCAGTGAGACTGCAGAGCTTGAAAGAATTCAAAAGACAGGAATTCCAAATTCTTTTTGCTTGGGCAGGTTATGACTCCTCCCTCTCACCTGCATCTTTGCATGCTGATTGGGCTTGGTGATTTTATGCCTCGTAAGAATATTTGTTGTCATGTTGATTGATGCCCCAGGAGCCCAATGACACACCGCCTTACCTTCTACCCATTTTATGCTTCTCCACGCCTGCTCCTCCGGGGAGAGGAGGAATGCAGTCAAATGGATTTGTGCATTAGCAGCAGGCCAAGAATAACTCCTGCTTCTAACTAACGCGGTAATTTCCAAGATGCTGATGCATCCAAGAGAAGTCAATGGCGCTTCACCACTCGGCAACAGGTTGCCATTTCCTGAGCTGCAGCTTGGCTCCTTTTCTCTGATCTATTTCCCGAAACCACGGAGAGCAAAGGAATCCTGAGTTTCTGTCCTGCAACCTGGAGAGCCAGAGGTGAAACAATTATTTTTCTGTATTTTAATTATCTTTTAATTATGGCCCGTGTCATTAGTTCGGTGAGAGCCGCTGGCTGTGTTATTATTTCATCGTCAGGGGCAAAGTCAAAGAAAAGCTGTTTCCTTGCAAATCCCTCGTCCGCAGTCTTGTTGTGAACCCGGGAAGCATCTTTTAATCAATTGATTTGTGCATGAGAGGACAGGAGAGATTGTCCTTCCCTCAAGGGGCCCTTTCAGCCGAGCACAAGAGCTGGAGGCCTTGGAAAGAGATGGTAATTCAAAGCAAGCCCGACCCCCAAGTCTCAGCAGCCCTCTAGGCTTCCATGTATTTTTTAAAACAGCTGCCGCTCCCTTGATTTCTCCCCACCTCTCACGCTCCAATGCTCTTGCCAGAGCTGTAAAGGCAGCCAGAGCTGTAAAGGCAGCCTGGACATTTCAAGCTGGGAAAATATTTTCAGCACAATCTGCTCTCACAATATGAGCAATCTGCATGGAAGCTCCATGGAGTACTTGTTTTGCCCTATACAGGCAGGCATCAGATTTGTTTCTAGATGTAAGAAAAGCAGGTAATGGATCAAGGTGATATGAATAGAGTATGTACATGATACAGTGAGAGCTAATGCCAGCAGAATTTTCTGCCTGAGAGAGGCACTGGGGTTTTTATTTTTATTTTTTTGCACTCGCAGGTGCTATTCAGGAGCCTGCCTTTTCTGAGAACAAAATAGCATACGAACTGGGAGTCCCCCAAACTCAGTGGCTTTCTAATTCTAAGATCCCAGACCACTAAGTTGAAAGTAGGTAGGTGTGGCCAGGTACAGAGCAGGCCAGCGCAAGACATTTTCCTGTCTGAGGCACAAAACAAGATGGTGCCCTTCTAAGAAAGAAGACAGAAGGAATGGCAGTTGAGTCTCTGTGGCAGCACTTTTTCCTTGACATTTAAGGGAAGTAGGCAAGCTTAGAGGGTACGGTACATCACAGGTCATGCCACATGCACACTCTATCCTCTGGTAGCTTGCCACCACTCTATCCACCAGCTTCTGCCATCTGAGGCAGCTGCCTCACTCTGCCTAATAGGAGGGAGACAGAGAATCATCATAGATGGCTTGAGAATAGCGCCATAAGCTATATGCATTTTAAAAGCCCATCCCCCCAATAATTTTCCCTGAGTTCCTGGGGAAGAGGAATTGAATGTGAAACCACAGGCACCTCCTCACTTGTGCATGTTCAGCACACGCATGGCTGCTGACATGCATGCCGTTTTCGGCACCGAAAGGGACAGGGGCAGGACAGAGTGGGGCAAGGCAGAGTGCAGCGGAACCGACTTGCACATATAAGCAGGGATTCCCTTGCAGTGGCCTAGCATGGGTTGCCAGTTCCCAGGGCTGCAGGGAGGGTAATAGAGGGAGTGTGCATGCGCATTTGACTACCTAATGGTGTCCATGTCACAGCTGCAGAGATAAGAAATTGATAAGAAAGAAGAGCTGTTCTGTTGTCAGGAGAGGTCACTTCTTGGTTTGCATGGAGAAGTCATTTTCAATGGAGCCCAGTGATGTAAGTGCACAGTTATATTGAGGCAGCACCAAGTGTTGAAATTATATGCCCTTTAACAATATTGCGCCAGGGCAACTGCCCCTGTGTCCCCACACTGTTCCCTCGTACTCTCAGAATTGTAGCTTGTTAGAGGTCTCCTAAGAACTATCGGTACCTTTTACAAACTACAGCTCCCAGGATTCATAGCGGGGAGCCATGACACTTAAGGTGGGTTCAATAGTGCCTTACAGGTATGGTGGCCTAAAAGGTCCATTTAGACCTGCATCATGTTTCCCACAGAAGCCAGTCACATGCCTTTCTCTCTTTCTCCCCCCCCCCCCTTTCTCCTATATTGTCTGGCTTCATAAACTATTCATTTCCAACCTTCTTCCTTTTAAAACCATTGCTCCCTCACAGAAAGTGCATGGGTTATGAATAAAATAAATCAGCTAAGTCTTGCTCACACTGGAGTGACACCCCCCGCCGTCCCCCTCCCCTCGGGCACTTCAAATGTAAAACAGAGCAATCCGATTCTGTTAGCAGACTTGAATGGAGCTCTTGCCCTGTAAGCGAGCTTGGCTAAAAGTCCAATTTGTTCATTTGTCTAAATGTACTCAACCTCTCACTCCTGCTCAGAGCTGAGAGGATGCAGTCCGATCATAGCAACATGCGAGAAACAAAGAAAGATGGCCAACGTCGAGGAAGTTGTGGAGCGAGCCTGCATGGCTGCGTATTTTTTGATTTTCGTGTCTCTGGTAACCCACTGCTGTAGTACTTAAACCACCACCAAAGCAGGTGGAAGTTTGAGGACCATTGAGCTCTACAAATTCTCCCAATGCATCACAATTACCCAAACACCTGTGCTAAATAACTTTGCACTGAGCTCCTGTGAAAATTCACAGAGCACTCAATAGCCCTTGAAATTTCTCATTTTCAACTTCTGGCAGAACAGCTGAGTGCTCCCACATATATGGCGCCATGGACGAAGCATGTAAGGAAATTGGTTTGACCCCTGCACCCCCTTTTCATTGTCCCGAAGCTGGGCAGACCCTCAGAAAACCCATTTCTTTCTTTTGTTCTCTAATTGTGAGCAATTCGGCCTGTGGCTGGGTCTGAAACTGAACACACCATACTTATTTGGATAGATTGTGACATTTTTTTTTGAAATCTCTTCAGCTCTGCCTGTGCTTTCAAAATTACTGGGGCTGTGATAGTTTACTGGGCCCTGGAGTTATGGTGGAGAATGTTTTGTATCTCTGAAGGGCCACATTCCTTGGGGGACGGTCTGCCGTGGTCTGCGTGCTGTGGCAGTGGACATGGGGAATTTTCGAAGACCTGGGTTCAAATCCCCACACAGCCATGAAGCTAAGTGGGTGACCTTGGGCTACACACTCCCTAAACTTAATCTACCCTGCAGGGCTGTTGTCATCGAATCATAGAATTGTAGGGTTGGAATTGTAGAGTTGGTGCTGGAGGAGACTCTTGAGAGACCCATGGACTGCAAGAAGATCAAACCTATCCATTCTGAAGGAAATCAGCCCTGAGTGCTCACTGCAAGGACAGATCCTGAAGCTGAGGCTCCAATACTTTGGCCACCTCGTGAGAAGAGAAGACTCCCTGGAAAAGAGCCTGATGTTGGGAAAGATTGAGGGCACAAGGAGAAGGGGACGAGATGGTTGGATAGTGTTCTTGAAGCTACCAGCATGAGTTTGACCAAACTGCGGGAGGCAGTGGAAGACAGGAGTGCCTGGCATGCTCTGGTCCATGGGATCATGAAGAGTCGGACACTATTAAATGACTAAACAACAACAAGATTTGGAAGGGACCCCTGTTTCTTTAATGCTTAAAAAGCTGGGTCAGCATGAGTCAGTGGCCTGCACCGGGTTGTATATATAGAGTGAGAAATGTTAGTTTGGTGTTGGGTTGGTTGGTTGGTTAGTGAAAGCTGGTAGTGTTGATGTGTGTACAGTTGGTCAGTCATGTTTGCAGAAAGACTTTTAAGAATAAAAGCAGAAAGTACTCTGCAAGGATACTTTTTGTGGACTCTTTTATGCTGACAAGGGTCTGAGGACCAGGCTGAGGCAACAAAGGGAGGTCAGAACATTGTTGTTGTTGTTTTTACAAACACTGACAGGGTCATCTGGTCCAATCCCCTGCAATAGGGGAATCTCAACTAAAGCATCCAACCTCTGCTTTAAAAACCCCCAATGAAATAAGGAAGAAATAATAGTGGCAGGAGGGGAGTCAGGTATGCCATCACCATGAGCTCCCTGAAGGACAGGTAGGATAGAAATGCAGTAATAAAAACAGAAATAATAGAAATAATTCTATTATAAAAATAGAAATTACTGCCTGAAGATCCTTGGGCAGGATGGCATTCACCCTATATGCTTCGTTTTATTTATGATGAAATATTTATATGCCACCTTTCTTAGTGCATCTCATCCAAGGCAGCTCACATAATAACAATTCAATACAGTATTGATAATACAGTATCTAAAAGGTCAGGCCTGCGGTTTGGGGCGCTGCTAAATCCATATACTGCTCTTTCATTCCTGGTTCCTCCAATATTAAAGAGTGACCAGATGACAGGAGGCCAGAAGAGGACTGGGCTCCTGCGGCTTTTAATAGCTAAAGAGGGAATCTCAGCAGGTGTCGTTTACACGATGAGTTGAAATTCCCTTTTCTGCTCTGCTATTCAAAGTGTCTTTGCCTTCTTTTGCAACTGGCTGTCCTGATTCTCTGCAACTGCAGAATTCCTTACACAACCCAGCCTTCCAGTTGTCTCAAACAACAATTCCCATCATTTCTGATACTGGCTGGGGCTGATGTAATCCAAACATCTGGGTAGCCATATTAGGGAAGGTTGGAGTAAATAGATGGATGGGCTTTGGAATATGACAGCTTCCCCTAAGCCATGGAAGGGTAAAGAATTATTCATACACGAGTAGCAAGCACAGAAGACAGCTGTTGAGAGATGCTTGCCACCTTTGTGACCTGTTTGTCTTTGGCCAGATTCACACCAAACATTTAAAGCACCGTGATATCATTTTAAACAGTTGTGGCTTCTCCCACATATTTCTGGGAAGTGTAGTTGGTTTAGGGCAGTGGTGGCCAAACTTGTCCCTCCAGCTGTTTTGGAACTACAATTTCCATCATCCCTGACCACGGGTCCTGTTAGCTAGGGATGATGGGAGTTGTAGTCCAAAAACAGCTGGAGGGCCAAGTTTGGCCACCACTGGTTTAGGGCATTCAGAGACCCCTAGTCCCCTCACAGAGTGGTTTAACAATCACTCATTCATCACAGGGAACTCTAGGAATTGCAGTTCTATGAGGGGAACAAGGATCTCCAAACAACGCCCAACAGCCTTAACAAACTGCAGCTCCAATAATCCTATGGAGGAAGAGGTACCAAATTGCTTTATTTGTAGGGTGTGAATGTGACTTTTCTTTGTTGGAATGGTTACAGTTGTTCTCTTTCTCAGCTATGCCCAAACCATCCTTAAAATTTCTTCTCAGCCCTTCTCTTACCTCCGGGTTATGCTCATTCACTTTTCCCCCTTTCCCCACAAAGGGAAAGGTTTCCCCCTCTCTAGCAAACTGGGGGGGGGGAGGGGGCAGGTCCTGATGAAAATAGAGGAAAGGGTCTCGTTGCAAGCCAGAACATTAGGTCGATAATTAGGTTGTTAAAGGATTTCCAGAGTAACTGGGGCATCTGATTGAGAAATATTAAAAGATCAGTGCCCAGTCTTCTTCCTTTCGGTGAGTGAATGGAGCCAGTGTATGTAAGTGCCGTACCAAAGAATAGCCACTGGAATGCAAGGGCCTGAATTTTGCAATCGGGTCACCTGTATTTATCTGACCAAGTTGGGGAGTTTAAATGTCCACCTCTTTCTTTAGCTGTGCCAACGTTTTGCTTCCAGAACCTTTATAATTCCCACAGAGAAGCAGCATTTCTCTGAATGGCCTTGTCAAACGATAAAAATCGCGACCAGCAGTTAGCAGCGGGGGAGGGTGCTATTAATTTGAGGAGCCGCTGTGTAAACCTTTTAAAAGTGATGAAAAAATAGCTTCTCTCGTGCGTGCTCTTTGTGATTGTGATGCTATTGATCACCAGTGGTTGAGAAAATGGTGTGAGAACCTGTTATAATGATGCATGGGGAACAATCAATATCGTAATAGACTGTTTGTTGGTTTTACTTCATTCACTTCACCAAAAAAAAGAGAGAAAGGAAGGAAAGAAACGAGGGCCCTCCAGTCTTTCATGGTGTGTTTGTTTGTTTGGCTTCATACAAATGTGGGTCCATTTATTCATAGCTTCATAAGTGGGTTTGCCTGGTTGCAGCTTCTCCAGAGGCACGCAGAGGTTTAAATTCTCCAAAACTGTGGGAGAAAATCCAGCTGCGGCTTCTCCTACTTCTTTGTTCTCTGGACTCAGCTGCCCCCTCCTCCTCTGCCAATCTGTGGTTCAGACACACCCAGCTCAGGATGAGGGTGAAATTCAATTCAGTTCATAGTTAAAAGGCAAACCCACCTAATTTACACTTTCTGAAACAATACAAGAACTGCAGCAGCCAAAAAAAGCTAATGCTATTCTAGGCTACATCAACTATTACTGTGCTGATCAAGGGAAGTAATAAGGTAAAGGTAAAGGTACCCCTGCCCATACGGGCCAGTCTTGACAGACTCTAGGGTTGTGCGCTCATCTCACTCTAGAGGCCGGGAGCCAGCGCTGTCCACAGACACTTCTGGGTCACGTGGCCAGCTTGATAAGCTGCATCTGGCGAGCCAGCTCAGCACATGGAACGCTGTTTACCTTCCCGCTGGTAAGCGGTCCCTATTTATCTACTTGCACCTGGGGGTGCTTTCGAACTGCTAGGTTGGCAGGCGCTGGGACCGAGCAACGGATTCAAACCGCCGACCCTGCGATCGGCAAGTCCTAGGCACTGAGGTTCTACCCACAGCGCCACCCGCGTCCCTAAGGGAAGTAATAGTCCCACTCTATTTTGCCTTGGTCAGACCCCACCTGGAGTACTGTGTCCAGTTATGGGTGGCACAATTTAAGAAGGATGTTGACAAGCCGGAACGTTTGCAGAGGTGGGCGACCAATATAATCAAGTGTTTGGAAACCAACCCTTATGAGGAACGGTTGAAGGAGCTGGGTATGTTTAACTTGGAAATGTCCCAATGGTAAGGCTTAGGGTAGGTGGAAGAACCCAATAAGCCTAGGAAAAATACCTGCCAGTTGCCAAACTAATTGCATCTTCTCCACTTCTGGATGATACATATCACAAAAATTAATTTGTTGCAAAAGATGATTTGACGAGAGCAGTGGTGGGCAACTTGACATTCTCCAGATGTTCTGGAATACAACAAACCTCGACCCAAGTCAGCTTGGCCAGTCTTCAGGGATGACGGATGTCATAATCCAATGACATCTTTGGGCATAGAGTGAGCCTGTGCCTGGATATACATGTGGCAGGGGATGCACACAAGCACATGAAATTTCCATGTAGAAAAGCAATCTCACTTGAAATGGCCTTAACTGGCACCCACCAGTTTGGACTTCGTATGAGAAAGCAAAGGTGCACAATCTGTGTTGACAGTTTGTTGTTGTTGTTTAGTCGTTTAGTCGTGTCTGACTCTTCATGACCCCATGGACCAGAGTACGCCAGGCATTCCTTTCTTCCACTGCCTCCCGCAGTTTGGTCAAACTCATGCTGGTAGCTTCAAGAACACCGTCCAGCCATCTCGTCCTCTGCCGTCCCCTTCTCCTTGTGCCCTCAATCTTTCCCAACATCAGAGTCTTCTCTTCTCATGAGGTGGCCAAAGTATTGGAGCCTCAGCTTCAGGATCTGTCCTTCCAGTGAGCACTCAGGGCTGATTTCCTTCAGAATGGATAGGTTTGATCTTCTTGCAGTCCATGGGACTCTCAAGAGTCTCCTCCAGCACCATAATTCAAAAGCATCAATTCTTCGGCGATCAGCCTTCTTTATGATCCAGCTCTCACTTCCATACATCACTACTGGGAAAACCATAGCTTTTACTATACGGACCTTTGTTGGCAAGGTGATATCTCTGCTTTTTAAGATGCTGTCTAGGTTTGCCATTGCTTTCCTCCCGTTGACAGTTTACTTAACGCTAACTTGTATTGAAAATTATCCTGGAAATAAATTGCTGCTTTTAATTTTTCCCTTCCCCTCCACAATTTAAGCGAAATAAGGGGTGAAGCAGGTGACCCGCATTTAGTTTCTAACTGCAACCACAGCTTGCAAGGTTTTGTTCATTAATTCAGCAAAGGAACATTTCCAATGTATTTTAAATGGTTTTTTCCTCCTTACTAGCTGCCTGCAGTGCCTTCCAGTTCCTGATCTGACGAGTGATCCATAAACAAGTGCCTAATGTCTGTGGGGGCTTTCAGCTGTTCAATTAGAAATGGGAAATTCAACGTGCTGCTTTATTGTATAATGACAGCAGTCAACTTTGGCTCGGCGCTTGGTCTCAAATGCTGATTCCACCCCAGCCCCCAGATGCTTGCAGGCTTCGAAACAATGCAGTGAGGGCCTGGGAAAGGCATCCGGATTGCTCTGGCACTAGGCTTCCTGCAGATTATCTCCCAGGGCACTGGAGTTCCTATTTCACGAGGATGCAGTGGCCAAATGGTGACAAGGCAGAGGTCGCGCCTGCATCATTATCACTCCCATCACCATAAAGGGCAGCAAGCAGTCTTGTCAAAAGATTCGTAAATTGAGAGAAGTTATTAACCTCTCCAGGGACGCAGGTGGCGCTGTGGGTTAAAGCCTCAGCGCCTAGGACTTGCCGATCGAAAGGTCGGCGGTTCGAATCCCTGCGGCGGGGTGCGCTCCCGCTGCTCGGTCCCAGCGCCTGCCAACCTAGCAGTTCGAAAGCACCTCCGGGTGCAAGTAGATAAATAGGGACCGCTTACCAGCGGGAAGGTAAACGGCGTTTCCGTGTGCGGCTCTGGCTCGCCAGAGCAGCGATGTCACGCTGGCCACGTGACCCGGAAGTGTCTTCGGACAGCGCTGGCCCCTGGCCTCTTAAGTGAGATGGGCGCACAACCCCAGAGTCTGTCAAGACTGGCCCGTACGGGCAGGGGTACCTTTACCTTTATTAACCTCTCCGGGGGCTTGTTGCTGAACTGCTCGCAAACAACAGCTGAATGTGGCACACCTGATGTGGAAGCATCATTAGGCCAGGATCCACAACAGAAGAAACCACTTGGCATGGGGGATGGAGGGGGAGACAGAGACATAGAGAAGATTTGCTTGGTGGGTGATATGTCAGAGGCCTGATTGATAGCGTCAGTTTATATCACCACTTCCCTAATA
Organism: Podarcis gaigeae; assembly: GCF_964106915.1. NCBI lineage: Eukaryota > Metazoa > Chordata > Lepidosauria > Squamata > Lacertidae > Podarcis > Podarcis gaigeae. The sequence goes on from NC_139679.1 coordinate 104,816,303, forward strand.
ACTGCACCTTTCCCCTCAGCCAACGTGTCCTTTGGTTACATCACAGGAGGTCCATAGACAACGGCAACAGCTGGGGAGGCAGCAGCGCAACCTCCCCAAGGTTTGGTGTTTGGGGGGGCACCTCAGCAGGGCTTTGCTTTATTCAAAAAAGGCCCATGTCTACTGAGACCAGGAAGGGAGCACACCCCAAAACCTAGCTCTTCAATCTCCTGAAGAAAAAGATAGAACAGATACTTCTTTAAATGTTCCTTTTAAAGTATATTTTAATTAACATTTTTAAACGTATCAACAGATCCCATTCTTGACAATAACAACCCACTTTATGCTAAATAATAATTATATGATGGGGGGAGGGATTTGAGCCTCTGATTGCTGATACCAGATAGGGAAGGCTGTGTAGAGTTACAAAACCAATAAATTAATGAATATCAGACTTCAATTTTGGGAAATTGAAGGGGGAAATGCAGGCTTCAGCAGTTCTCCTGAATTGTGCCAAAGGAAATTCCTGCGTTTAGCCTAGGTAAACTAGCCGAGTATCTACACATCAATGGCCAGGTATCTACACATCAAAAGTCTCTGCAAAACACAGGCTGACAAGGTGATGGAGAGGGGTGTGAGGTGACAGGGGAGGAAAGAGTTTTGCAGGAGACTTTTGGGCAAAGTCCAAAAGTTTTGGGCAGAAGGTGTACTGGGAAGGAGAAGGAGAACAACATCAAAACTCCATGACTGACTGCTGTTTTGGACCCAAGCTTGCAGAAGCTATGGGAGGGGCAATTAGAGATGGTCTTGGAGTATAATGTTCTGCACCCCCTCCATTGCAGACTTCCAGGTGTATATATGGGTTGAATGAATGAATGAATGAATGAATGAATGAATCTTTATTGCTAAAAGCTATAAGATGTTACAATTGGTGACAATGCGTAGGATACAAATAACTGATTTAAAACTCAACAACAACAACAAAGCAAAGCAAACATACAAAAATGCAGAAATCATTGTGTGCACAGGCGGAGTCCCCCAAACCCTGGGCGGCCCCCGTGTGGAATAACGACTCAAGACAATGTGCTATAGGATCAAAAACTGGCCACAACTTTATTATGTTTCAGATGTGGGTAGACCTTGGCTCAGGCATTGGGCGTTTATCCCTCCCAGTCCCCTGCCAGGGATCTAGGGAACATCAGGTTTACCCAGAGTGTGGGGGGTGGGGGTGGGCTGGCTCTGGAGAACATATGTTCAAGCAGAGAAGCTCACCCCCATTACGCTGTGGCCAAAGCCTCCCCTCAAAACAACCCCTTTAACGGGGAACCCTGGGATTGCTGCTGCAAAGAGAAGGGGGGCGTGGATCACTGCTACACGCCCACTCCCATTTAGGGAAGATAGACTAAAGGATTCCGCCCAAGGCCTGATACCGCCAAGGTTGTGACGTTTTGCTACAGGAAAGGCAAACCTGCCAATGCAGGAGAATTCCTTTCCGGCCCTTCAACAGTGACCTTGATGTAGCAGTGCCCACGTACCTGTGGAGAAAAGGTTAACCTGCAAAAGAAGTCTTAACTGAGGGTGGGTAGGGTGGGAGAAGCTCTGGAGCCAACTGACGATTCCCAGGTAAGATCTTCCCCCTATTGTGTGGGCAGGGTGGTCCCTCCCCCTACCTAGCCTGATCACCTTGGCAACACCTCCCCAGGCGAGATTGGGCAACTGGCTGAGGTAGGCAGAGACCTCCAGGTATCCCACCTGGGGAAGGTGAAGCTAATGGTGCTAATGGTGCTGGATAGGGTCCAGGGGGCTGCGTGTGACCACGCAAAGGGCGCCACCCTCATTTAATTTGGGAAACGGTCACTCTTGCATAAGTTAAGCACTCCACGTCTCATACTCCCCTTTATGATACTAGCTCCCAACGTACTTGCACCAAGGCAAATTTTGCAACCCGTGCAGTAGTAAATACATTATTGCCAGCCAGCAAAATAGAGATTTACTCAAGGTGAGTTCTGTTGGAAAGAGAGCTAAGGATGTAATCGAGGAATTTTTGTCTATGTGATGTATATAAAAGGCATCGTAACAAATAGTGTTGAATGTCCTCTACGTCTCCTGACTCACAGATGCAGAGTCTTTGGTGCACAGGGGTGTTATTGATTCTTCCCATTAGATATGTGGAGGGCATACACTGAAGACGCAAAGCTGTAAATGCTTTTATAAGTAGTGTATATATGGGTTAATAAACCATATTTCTTAAAGGCACTCACCTCCACTGTGCCTCAATCTTTCCAGTGGAAACACAACCCCTCCGTAAGTGCCTGGAACCCCTGGAATCTCATGTAGAGATAGGGGTGGCATGGAATAATACTTTCTCATAGCACCGTAAAAGGATTATAGCCAACCCTTTCCCCTTCTTTACTGTTCCAGCCTTCCTTAAACCTCCAGTCTTGTTCAAATTTGTCTCTCTTCTTTTCCCTATTTTTAGACCAGTTTATTTCTAAATGCGCATCTTAGCTGGAAGATGTCTAGCGATGGAACTCGGCAGAAAGTGGAAGATTGTTGCAGGATGTGTGTGTTCCTATTTGGGAAGTAGCAAAACAGCAAAGGTGTGCATACTTGAGATATCCACCAGCATCCCACTGCCAGATAATCATAACCACAACATCCTCAGGCCTCACAATTGTGGGGGCACCTCATCAATTATTTGTTTGCTTGTTTAGTATTAAAAATAATAAACAGTTACCTGTACGGAGACCATGGAGGTTGTTTTATTAGACAGGGCTCGTGCTTGTTGCCATAACCATAAGGGGATCCCAAAAACTTTAAAATATTTCTGTGCCATTTTTCCGGAGGGCATCGCAACAGTGTACATGAAAATACTGAAGCAACAAAGATGGATTAACCCTATATAATAAAGCAGCCAAGACAAACTGCAAGTAGAGAAACAAGAACTCTCCTCCCCTCAGGGCAAGATGGTCCGCAGGTATCCTTTGTTGGAATTTCAAGCCCTTCTCACGAGAAGCTGGCAGCAATCCAGGCACCCGGCTTGAATTCCTGTTGACCTCCCTGGCTGCATTCCCCAGCAGACGCAGGCAAGGTCTCGATCGGCGATTCTTCTCAAACGTGAGAAGAACACACCCCTCTTTCCTGCCTTCCCCCAGGCAGGGGAAAGAGATAGGCTGAAACATATTTACATGCTTTTATTTCTGTCTTTGCAGCATTACAGAAAACGTGACTGCTCTCTCCATACTCCAGCAGTGTTGTGACTAACACTTCCTGTACATCCTGTACAGCTCATATTACACTCTGAGGTAATTCCGGTGCTGCGCACTGTGAAATGACTGCCCTTCTGTTCCCACAGCAGTCCCAACATTCCCATCATGTTTACACTTCAAGCTAGGACTTTGCAGCTGCATTGCTTCATTATCGTAACATCCTTATGGTTCCAGCTGGGGGAGAGGGAGGCCACCACAGCACATGTGTCACATTCAAGGCCAGCCTGGTCCTGTTGCCACACCACTTGCGAACTTGAACTACTTGCAGCCAGATACTTAAATTCAGACCACACCTTCTGAGAGATTGGATACTGAAGGTAATGGGGCCCTTTATATAGCAGGCGGGGCCCATTACTTACATCATAGGAGCCTACACAACACAAAATACTGTTGCTGTATGTAGGTTTTTTATCTTATATTTTGGAAATGTACACCCAGGTTTATTTCCCCTTTAAATTGGGGGGGGGGCAATAGAGGGGGGCCCTAAGCTATAGCTTGTTTAGCTTATACATAAATCTGGCACTGATAACATTAGTGCACGTTAGCACAGACTGTTTCTCAGGTACACAAAGAAGACCAGCCGTTGCCCATTCCAGCATTTCAGATAAAAAGTGACATCCTGAGCCTTTCCCCTCTCCTGCTGTTGCTAGTGTCCCCAATATGCTAAATGCCCTTTATTTGAGGAAATTGATCTGTGTGTGTTGGCGGTGGGGAGGGAAGGAGCTTTGTGCCAAGGTCCTGGGTGATGATGTCCCTGTGAACCGTCTGGGAAAGTGCAGTTCATTAGAGGCCTTGCTTGTCCTGAGCTGACCTGTCCAACTCTTGCAGAAGGCCGGCTGGCCTGCTGTTATCCAGTGGTCCAGCATTGTCTTCCGGGACTCATTAGCCTGAGCAGATGCACTTTGGGTCATTGTGTCTGGTGAGGTAGAAAAACAAAGATGCACTGTTTCCAACTCCCTGAAAACACAAGGTCTACGTGGCCACAGAAACATACCCCTGCCGTATTACTTAGCCTGTGCTGTGCACACAACTTCCTATCTAAATACACCTTGTAAGCAGGTGCCAGAAAATTAACTAGATCTGGAAAAAAATAAGATCAGAGAACTGCATCTCAGACTCCAACCAAGCTAGAACTTTAAAGCCTCTTCATTTTTCTACCTCAAGTGCAGAGGAACAAACCCAGTGGAACTGGTCACATGTCACAGTTAATAGTCCTAATTGATCCTAAGAGACTTTTTTGCTTCTTCCTGCTCGCATTGAGTGGAAACAAACCACAATCCCTGAGCTCTCATTATGTCCAAACCAGAGGTGATGGTCTGTTTTACTCCAACACACCGTGATCAGTAAGTCAAGAACAGCTCCAGCCGCGAATCATGTATTGTTAGATCTGAAACAAGCCATGATCTCTGGCTGTGTTGTAACACAAAGCCTGGAGTCATGGTTTGTTTCATCCCAGCCAAGGCTGCCATCTTGAATAAAATATTTGGGGGTGACCAGGTAAGCTCCATCTCTCAAAATCCATCACATGATATGGCAAACACACACCATTTGAATGGCAATGCCCATCAACTGCAGGGGTGGGGGTGGAGTGCCCCCTCAAATTTTTATTGGGTAGGCTGAAGGAACCTCAGCCTCTAAGAGTTGGCTCCTATGATCCCAGCATAAGTGGGGAGGTGTGGAAGAGTGCCCATAGACACAATCATATTAACCATAGTTTACCATGATGTGCAAACTGGGATGGTGTATATGTATGGTTGCATGACACCCCAATCTACAAGCGGTGTGAGGAGAGGTTCCAGGCACTTATTCAGGGTTTGGTTTCCTTGGAATGAGGGACAGCAGAGACTGTATATACACATATATACAAACTGATGGAGGAGCTTACAGCATCAACACCCCAGAAAACCTTCCTTCTCTCATAGCCACAGCCTTGGCACCAGGAAGAAATCAAGCATGGCCCTCACTCTCTGGTTTCTGCCTGCTTCTAGCCCAGCTCTCACACACTAGCTTTTGTCTTTCTCACTACCAGGTAAGGCCATTTGCCCTCTAGCACAGAGCACCATCCTTTATCAGACTAATAAGCATACTTATGTGGTATTTATGGTAGAGTTGCCATATTTCAAAAGTTGTTGAGCTTTTGAAGTTTTCCAGTCAACATTTTCCACATGGGTTGCCATACGCCTGGCTTTTGCTTGGCTAACTCATCAATGGAATTCCCCATTAGATTTTAACCCTTGCTAGACCCCCAGAATTACAAGGAACTCAGGCATCATAGAATTGTGGAGTTGGAAGGGACCACGAGGGTCATCTTGTTTTTGTTTTTTGTTTTGAATAATATTTATTAAAGTTTCAAAGAAATTACAAAAATAAAAAGAAGAAAAGAGAAGAAAAAGAAAACAAAAAATACAAAATACAGAAGAATAAAAAGCAATTAAAAACAAATCAGTCTTTCCATGCCTTGTCTTTCATATGCTTGTTTCCCTGACCTCCTCACACCTCCCTTTTTTGTATTCTAGTCCAGTAGTTGTTTCAGCAAGTCCTTACCCTTTTTGCTTTTATCTTGATATTTTATCTTAATATATTATAACTTTACATTTTCACCTGTTAACAATCCATTTTTACATACCCCTTAATAACATTATTGCTAAAACCACATAACTTCATTCCAGCATCCCTCTAACATTCCTTAATTTTACAGTGTTTCTGTAAATAGTCTTTAAATTTCTTCCAATCTTCTTCTACCGACTCTTCTCCCTGGTCTCGGATTCTGCCTGTCATTTCCGCCAGTTTCATGTAGTCCATCAACTTCATCTGCCATTCTTCCCGGGTGGGTAGATCTTGTGTCTTCCAATACTTTGCGATGAGTATTCTTGCTGCTGTTGTTGCATACATAAAGAAAGTTCTATCCTTCTTTGGCACCAATTGGCCGACCATGCCCAGGAGAAAGGCCTCTGGTTTCTTCAAGAAGGTATATTTAAATACCCTTTTCATTTCATTATAGATCATCTCCCAGAAAGCCTTAATCCTTGGGCACGTCCACCAAGGATTTTGATTTTTCCACCTGGAAGCCAATTTTCTTGTCCAGATTGTAAGCCTCCCTTATTTGATAATAATGAAGCCAATCTCGCACTTTATCTTTTAGTTTCTCAAAGCTCTGCAATTTCAATTTATCTCCTTCTTGTTCCAAAATCTCCCAATATTTCGGCCATTTGGCCTCCATATTGAGCTTTTTCTGAGCCTCATCTTGTTCAACCCCCTGCAATGCAAGAATCTTTTGCCCAGCATCATGCAAGCTAACCGCCCCTCGCCCCTCAATGTAATATATTATTTGATACATCCTATGGCTGCACATTCATTGTGCCCAGTGAGTTACTTGCCAGTCAACAAACTGATCGATCCTAAGCTGTAGTCGCGTCCTCACATGTAGTCACAAGAAAGGAAAACAATTCTCTTCACAATTTCAGGTCCTAAACTGGTTTGAATGTCAAGTAAGATCAGGAGAAGTACATTGAGTGATACAGAAGGAGGCTGAACTATCAATGTAAGCACTGACTGATAAGAATTCCTTACTGATGAGGATTTCATGAGGAAATCTGCCACTTTATTGACATAGTTCAGGTGTGAGGAACCATTGGTCTTCTAGATATTGCCCAACAGCAAGGCCCACAAGCACCAGAAAGCCTAGCCAATGGCCAGGCATGACAGGAGTTGTTCAGCAACATCTGGAAGGCCAAACGTTCCCCACACCTGACGTATCTCAACATGATACCTCAGATTGTTAGGAGGGCGGGATCCACACCTTGATTTGCATCTAGACATGCCAACTATTTGTTGGCACAAATGGGGGCAGGTGCAAGAATTGTTTCTGTGGCTACAGTTTGCATTCTCTGAAGTAGACCCACTTTGTTTTCAATGTGGCGTTTTTGGAATTAGGCTGAGCTAAACGCAGCCTCTTCTTGTTCAGATGATCCACGAGAAGTGCTCAAGCTGACAATTTCATTTAAATTCCCAGTCTTCCGGCCAGCTAGTAATTGCATCTTGGAGAAAGATCAACTCCGCTAGGACGCTTGCTCTGATGGTCTGATTTCCCTTCATTAAAATGTATGCTCACTTCCCTCCTCAATGGACTTCCTCCAATAATTAAATTTCCTTGCTTATTGTGTGCGTGTTTACTGTCAAGAGTAGCTGGGTTTTCATTCTAAGGTACTGTGTTTTGGTTGCAACTTTTCTGCCGTGGTCAGTATTCTGATCTGTTTTGGAAGGGATGTCTACTTTGGAAAAATTGCAAATCCCCCCCCTCTAGGGTTGTACAACAGCCAGGATGGCAGATGTAGCCAAGATAAGAAGCCCGAAAAGTTGAGCAGTGGCAGATGGGCACAGAGGATGTAATTAAGGTAAGGAACGTACCACCCTGGATAAGATACTGGAGAATTTAGCACATAAGAAAGAGAAGAAGTCTGTGTCGACCTGCAAACAGGTTGGGAGGTGGAGATTTGGTGTATGCAAAAGAAGACAGCGCATATCTTAATAAGCAAAAGCAAAGCAAAAAAACAACAACTACACAGCAATTTTTCCAGGAGTAAAAAAAACTTACGTCAAACTGGGGCTTCAAGTTATAGACCTTGCAGTGCATTTTAATTTTCAAAATCTTTGCACTGAAGTTTGTATAGTTTCATGAATATATTGCACGAAATAGTATAATTTATTTATTTATTTTAAAATACCCAGATAAAATCAGCAGATGTTAAGAACAAGAATGTGTGAACAAACTTCATTTCTGGATAGGCTCGTCCGAACAAGTAAGTTTTTATTAGATGTCGAAAACAGTGTGGCAAAGGTGCCTCCCTGATGTTACTGGGAAGGAAATTCAAGAGCATGTGGGCCGCTGTGCCAAAAGAGAAATCCTTCGCTGATGCAGAAGGAACATTATATGGCACTTGTAAAAGTGCAAGTTCCAGAGATCAAAGCCATCAAGTGGGTATGGACGAGTTAAAAGCATCGCTCAAATAAAACTGGTCCCAAGCTGTTGAGTTTTATATTGACTAAAAGCTACACCATGACCTTCGGCTACGGTCTTAGGCGGCAAAGGCTGAGTGCTGTTTTGAATTCGGATTAGCCTGGAAATAAGTCCAGTCATTTCCTAATTATAATTATTATTACATTGGTTAATGGCTCAGCTTATTTCCAGGCTAATCCAAGGTAAGCCATGGAGGGATTTGAAGCTATGTGAATAGCTATAGTTTCCCGAAGTTGTGAATAATAAGAGGCTGGCATGTGCATAATGTGGATTGGGCAGGAGGACAGACAATAGCAGGAGTGGTGGAACCCAATCGCTACTAGTGATGGGTGACTCCACCAATTCTGGTTTCTCTCAGTTTCTCAATTTCCCAGTCTTCAGTTCAGTTCAGAAATGTCACCATCTGCAGTGATCAAGAAAGTAAAATCTCTCACTGCCTCTGTTTCTTCCCCTTCTATTTGGCAGGAGGTGATGGGACCAATGTGCAAATGAGGTGAGTTAGCTTTTAAATGCGAACTTGGTCAATGTTCTCCCTCCGTCCCTAACAGTCGCTGCCATTTGGTAACCCCTGACATGCCACCAAATGGAGGGATCCAAATGTTCACCGTAGATCAAGTTTTCAAAAAGCAATCCTTATGAAAGCCCACCAACATTTCGGTGCAAATGCCTCCTAATATGCATTGCGATGGCTCAGCTGGCAGTGTATTTGGACTGCAAAATGGATATTATTTATGCAATTTGCACTAACAGCAGCTGGATTGGGTAGCAATTATATCCAGGCTCTCTTATTTCCTACAAATGTAATTCTCAGTCCTGGTTGCTCCCATGCTTTCTGAAACCTTAAATGCTAAGCTCTGAACAAGCAAAAATGGTAGCCAAATACATGGAAATGCTACCACCCAGCCATCCATCCTCATCCATGCTCTCCAAGGTATAATCATACATGGTTTTAACTCAGTCCTAAGTGTTTACGTCTCCCCATGGTGCAGAATCAGTTCTTCTGCCACAAACCATGAAAACAATTGGTTTAGACCCAGAGGCTTTTGGACTGTGAATTGTGGCAATTGCGGATTTTTGCCTCAAGTTTATTTTGAATTTTTTCCAGAAAACTGGAAGGCTGAGTGTTTGTGGTTCTACCTCGGGACCCATTATGAACTAGGCAGCTTTATACAAGTGTGTCATTTCTGAAAGCCAGGCTTGCTTTCTGGCTCCTGTCCTCGATATCACAGGTGCTTCAGTATTACTATTCCTCACTGTTTGCAGCTGCGATCCCCTCAGCGAAACGACTGGGTTCCACCCTCAGACCCCATGTCTGTGTTGCACCATTATAATGTCAGGTCCATTTCCCATCTCAGCTCTCTGCATTTCCTTGAACAAAACATGATCTCTCAGTTCGTTGTAGGGTTTCATCATTGCTCATTGTAATAACCTCCCTAGCCATTGATGGGCAACGAATCTCTTATGTATCTTCTTCCTCTCCACCATTGGACATTATAGGAGAAAGGTTTATTAGCCAGGATAGCTAAAGACAGGCATAGGCAAACTCTGCCCTCCAGATATTTTGGGACTACAACTCCCATCATCCCTAGCTAACAGGACCAGTGGTAAGGGATGATGGGAATTGTAGTCCCAAAATATCTGGAGGGCCGAGTTTGCCTATGCCTGGCTAAAGAGAAGCTCCATTCATGGAAACAATGCTATTCTGAGTGACAAACACTGGAAACAAACATGGCTGTTTCCTTCAACCCAGAGGTGTCATCTCACCAGGAATGGAATTCAGGGGGAGGGTGGGCCAGCCCATCTGAAATTTTTATCTTGGGGTCTCCACATTATTAGAAAATGTGAGTTTTCTAAATTTTTTAATAATCTTTTGGGTTTTCTAAATTTTTTAACAATCTTTTTTTTAGACAGGAATAGCATGCCCACCTTGACTGATTGGTTGGTAACCTCACGGTTGGAGTCATGTAATGTGCTCTATGCAAGGCTTACCTTGAGACTGGTCTAGAAGCTGCAACTGTTTTTACAGGCCTCCATGGGGGACGTTTTCACTTGGCGCATCTCTCTGGGGAGAGCATACCACAAATGGGGAGCTATTAGAGAGAAGACCTGTTCTCGTGTTTCCACCCTCTAGACCTCAGGTGGAGGAGGCACACAAAGAAGAGCCTCAGACGAGGGCCTCAGATGATTAAAAATTTTGTTGATAGAGGAAGGCCTTCAGTAGGTGCCGAAAAGACAACTGAGGTGCCGCTGGGTGCCATGACACTAGAGGCCCAATTCCTGTATTGTGCAGAATGGATCTCCTGACAAGACAGGTCTCCTCAGGAGGCTCACCAAGCAGCTTCAGCAACGGGAGTTCGCCCTGGTGCCATGGACCTGTTTACTGCTTTTACGCGAAGTTTGGGATTCAGTTGTCAAGGCCATTCCACATCCAACATTCTGCAGCAAAGTCTGTTCCCCCAAACAAGCAAAAGAGCCAGATGGAAATAAGTCGGGTCAAAGGGAATATGCGATGAAAAAGGGGGAGGCAAATAAGAGTTACAAAGCAAGGCTCCAAAGACGGCTTCTGCCTTCTTTTCTGCGCTACCCGAGGGAAAATAAAAATAAAAATCATCACGGCAGCACATTGCTGGTGTTTCATGAATGTGGGATGGGAGAAACAAAACAGCCTTCATGAAAGGGAAACTCCTTAACAAACAAGAGCAGGCTCAGAGGATGACACATCCACCTCACGCACTGCGGGGGACTCTGAGGGGAATCTGGGACGAGGAAGCTCTCAGAATGCTGAAAGGTACCCAGGTCCTCCCCTTCTGCATTATCCAGGCAGACATATTGCATATCACAGAACAGCCTTAGGGGGGGAGCCTTTGAACAATCTGGCATGATAGAATCCTACTTGCAACAGGAGAGAAGTTGTCTTTTAACGCATCTTCCTCTTGACGGCTCCGTGCTGGTAGCAAAGTATGTCAGGTTTGTGCTGCTTACTATGGGGGAGGGGAGGCTGCTGCGGTGGGGGGGGGCATCTGGGATGCTCTTTCATTGCTTTTCGGAGGATGGGGTTCAGTCTTTCCCATTTCCCAATTTTAAGCTGGAAAATCGATGGGATGCTTGTTTCTGGGAGACTCCCATGTTAATTTTATTATTACACTGGTACCTCGGGTTAAGAACTTAATTTGTACTGGAGGTCCATTCTTAACCTGAAACTGTTCTTAACCTGAGGTACCACTCTAGCTAATGGGGCCTCCTGATGGGGCCGCCGGAGCACGATTTCTGTTCTCATCCTGAAGCAAAGTTCTTAACCTGAGGTAATAATTCTGGGTTCAAACCTAGACAGCATCTTAAAAAGTAGAGGCATCACCTTGCCAACAAAGGCCCGTATAGTAAAAGCTATAAAAGTAGTGATGTATGGAAGTGAGAGCTGGACCATAAAGAAGGCTGATCACCAAAGAATTTATGCTTTCGAATTGTGGTGCTGGAGGAGACTATTGAGAGTCCCATGAACTGCAAGAAGATCAAACGTATCCATTCTTAAAGAAATCAGCCCTGAGTGCTCACTGGAAGGACAGATCGTGAAGCTGAGGCTCCAATACTTTGGCCACCTCATGAGAAGAGAAGACTCCCCAGAAAAGACCCTGATGTTGGGGGAAATGGAGGGCACAAGGAGAAGGGGATGAGAGAGGATGAGATGGTTGGATGGTATTCTTGAAGCTACCAGCATGAGTTTGACCAAACTGCGGGAGGCAGTGGAAGACAGAAGTGCCTGGTGTGTTCTGGTCCATGGGGTCACAAAGAGTCGGACATGACTAAATGACTAAACAACAACAACAACAATAATTCTGGGTTACCGGATTCTGTAACCTGAAGCGTCTGTAACCCGAGGTACCACTGTAATTAAATTTCTTTACTGCCCTTCATACAAGGATCGCAAGCCGGTTTGCAATATAGAAACACAAAGATACATAACATAGTAACAAACAAAAACAACACCCTCACTCCAGCTTAAAAAGCCATAGATCGCTTAATTAGCCAAAGGCCTGGGAGAAGAGCACTTTCTGGCCATAGGAGGGCACTTTTTGACCATAAGAAGAACTTACTGGATCAGGCCAGTGGCCCATCTTGTCCAGCATCCTGTTCTCACAATGGCCACCCAGATGCCTATGGGAAACCCTCAAGACCACATAACACCAGTCTTGAAAGACCTACATTGGCTCCCAGTACATTTCCGAGCACAATTCAAAGTGTTGGTGCTGACCTTTAAAGCCCTAAACAGCCTCGGTCCAGTATACCTGAAGGAGCATCTCCACCCCCATCGTTCTTTCCGGACACTGAGGTCCAGCGTTGAGGGCCTTTCGCGATTCCCTCACTGCAAGAAGTGAAGTTACAGGGAACCAGGTAGAGGGCCTTCTCAGTAGTGGCACCTTCCCTGTGGAATGCCCTCCCATCAGATGTCAAAGAATAATAAGCAACTATCTGATGTTTAGAAGACATCTGAAGGCAGCCCTGTTTAGGGAAGTTTTTAATGACTGATGTTTTAATGTATTTTTAATATTTTGTTGGAAGCCGCCCAGAGTGGCTGGGGAAACCCAGCCAGATGGGCAGGGTATAAATTATAAGTTGTTGTTGTTGCTGCTGCTGCTGTTGTTGCACAAGAGCACTCTGCCCTCCTGTGGTTTCCAGCAACTGGCGTTCAGAAGCATTGCAGCCTAAGACAGTGGAAGCAGAGCTTAGTCATTGTGGCTAGTAGCCCTCAGTAGCCCCTTCCTCCATGAATTTATCTAATCCTCTTTTAAATCCATCTAGGTTGGTGGCCAAGGGACGCAGGTGGCGCTGTGGGTTAAAGCCTCAGCGCCTAGGACTTGCCGATCGAAAGGTCGGCGGTTCGAATCCCTGTGGCGGGGTGCGCTCCCGCTGCTCGGTCCCAGCGCCTGCCAACCTAGCAGTTCGAAAGCACCTCCGGGTGCAAGTAGATAAATAGGGACCGCTTACCAGCGGGAAGGTAAACGGCGTTTCCATGTGCAGCTCTGGCTCGCCAGATGCAGCTTTGTCACGCTGGCCACGTGACCCGGAAGTGTCTCCGGACAGCGCTGGCCCCTGGCCTCTTGAGTGAGATGGGCGCACAACCCCAGAGTCTGTCAAGACTGGCCCGTACGGGCAGGGGTACCTTTACCTTTACCTTTAGGTTGGTGGCCATCGCTGCCTCTCACAGAAACGAGTCCCATAGTTTAACTTTGCACTGTGTGAAGAAGCACTTTCTTTTATCATTTCTCCCACCTTGGTGCCTAATTCAGAAGGAAGGAGGTGATGGTACCATTAGTAAGGGGCTCTTCCTTTTGCTTCTGCGTCTCTAAAAGGGAAGAATGCAGCAATGCCAGAGAACGCCATTTCCCTTCTTAAACCAACAGGGAATGACAAGTTCATTCCTGAAGTTCGATCCAATATCATTCTTCTGTTTTACCTTCAGCATATCTGGAACCCTCAAGAGAGACTCACTGGAAACAAGGCAAAATCAATTGGTGACCGGCAAGATTATGATGCTAACTATGCACCAGGGATACTGCCTTCTGTCAGAGGATAAAATGTATTTATACAGATGTTTTAATGCTCAGCTAATGGTAGCGTGTCCACTGCGAACGGGTTTGCCTTCTTCTGAATTTGCTTCTTCTTGGAAGAGACTGAGGTAGCTTTCTATTTAAAATGTTAAATGGATTTAATTTACCCTCAGATATCAGGGATACAGATTACAAAGAACTTATTTTCCCCCACCTCAGAAAATATAAATCTATATTACATTGCATTAAAATGAAATTGCTAACATCAGAAGAAGTGCAATGCCACACATACCTACTCAGAAGTAAGCTCCACTGAATTTAACAGGAGTTACTACCAGGTAAGCCTGAATTGGGAGGAATGATAGCATCAGAAACATATGAGAACCATGTTTGTAAAGTGTATATTGCTTTTCTTTTAAAAAAGAGAGAGAAGATTCTTATCTCTTAAATAATATAACCCATAGCCATAGTACAATGTCTGGTTTCAGAGAATTACAGGCAACACTGCAGTTTATATGCCTTTTATTTCTAGCTGCTTCTTTAGATAGTAGCAAATGTTGTTTTGAAAGAAAAGTTGCAAGACGGGCTTTTTACTCCTCACTGCGTATAAAGACCAAATGTATTCACTGTTCCAAAGAGAAAGGCAGAAAATAAAAGCTGGGGGAGAAGAGAGAACAGAAACACATTTATTCTTTTCAGAGTCTTAAAAAAAAGTAAACAAACTGGCAAATTGCTTTGCAAAAATGATCAAATTGTTTCCCCAGATCTGATAAAAATTTATTCCATTTCCCCATATTCTCTTGTACAATAGCTTTGTAGCAGGGGTAAAACATGGCAGGTGTTCTTTTCTTCCTTACAATATCTCTGTCATTGGAATTATTACTATTGCTCGACATACATTCCAACAATAACATGAGCGGGCACATGAAATTGTTGCTAGCATAACTTTTTTTCAGGAGACTTTCCCCCACCCCCCACCCCCTCACAGTTTTGGCTCTGTTTCCTCAAAGTTCCCAACTTAACATGATGACGTTTTATGCAAGGACCTCAGAATAGTGTTGATGGCTGTCACCCCATTTGATCCTTACAATGGTCCTCTGAGATGGGTTAGTTGAAAGAGAGGCCCCACCAGCATACACTTAAAGCAGTATCATGCCCCTTTAAACAATCATGGCTTTCCTGCAAAGAATCCTGGGAACTGTGGTTTGCTAAGGATGCTGGGAGTTGTCATGAGAGCCCTGTTCCCCTCACAGAGCTACAGTCACCAAAGTGGTTTAAACAATCACAGGAATTCTGGGAACTGTAGCTCTGGAAGGGGGTTGGTAATGAAGTTATTAATGTTGTACATATGGAAGCAATAAGAAGAATAAAAACCGACTCTTCTTGAAATAAAAATTGTCCAGTCCAAAAATATGGTTCCATTTTTTTCCTAACAGAACTTGTTTCAAAAGAATAACGTTACATCAAAATAGTTGTGTAGAATCTTGTTCTTGCCCAAGCACAGGCAAAACATCTTAGAAATGTGAAATTGCTTCAAACAGAGCTGAAAGCAGTAGCTCTGTTTCTATCCCAGCCTCCATTACAGTCCGAGGCTGTGTTCCTCCTGGAGAGAATCATTTGCACACCTTTCTTCTACAGTACTTGAGAACAAAGGTCAACGCCCACAAAATGGTGATTTGCAACTGAATACCTTCCTCATGTGATCGAAGTTAAACATGTGACAGAGCGGCAGAGATACATTAGCCGCTAATCATTAATCTGTTAGGCACCAAAGAGCTTTCGTATAGCCCACTGGAATTCTCCAACGTTAGACCTTTACCAATACACATACAGAGATATGTTCCATTTCAGTGTAGAACTAAACAACTATACTTAACAGTAGGGGGTCTCCTCAGCCATCCTCAGCACCCTTAACAGACTACAGTTCCCAGATTCTTAGGGTGAAGGCATGACTGTTTGAAGTGGTTTGATAATGGTCTCCTGAGTGCAACTTTCGCTGTGCATTATCTGCTGATAGAGCGTGCATCAGTTCTGGAATGTGGAAGGCTATTTTCTGGAGCTCATGTCGCTTATTGCTGATACTGTATCTACGGGAGGTCGATGGACGTCCGGAGTCTGGAGTCTGCATAGAGGCAGTGATGGCCTATGTCTCCCTGGCAGTATCCCAACAGGCTCAGCATGTTAGGATGTTGAGGAGGTGGCATTCAGCTACTATGCAACATTTCAAGCCTGTCGTTCCATCTCACCACAAATGTGTTGCTTCCCTTACTTTGCTGTGATGATAAACCTTGCATAAATGTTTACATGTTGTTTGTGGAAGGGCAGTAGCTCCGTGGCAGAGCATCCAGAACTTTGGATGCAGAAAGTCCCAGGTTCCATCCCCGGCATCTCCGGGTGGGAATGGGAGGGACCACTGCCTGAGATACTGGAGACTGCTGCCAGTCAGTGCAGACAATCCTGGTTTAGTATAAGGCTACCTCCTACATTCCTATGGTGCTGCCCTTGAAATCTGCTCAGAAGCTGCATTCGTTTTCAGCCTGCTCTGCATTGCTCACAGCATCTCGTAGTGAAAGAAAAAAAAAAAACAGTTGAAAACTTCATTTGAATACAATTGAAAGCAAAACAAAAACAAAATCCAGACAACATACTAAGAAAATTGCTGCATCAGACAAATGAAGGGTGGTGAATATAGCTACATTTTCACATGGCATTGAAACTCCATCAGTGTTTGATGCTATAACTATTTCCTGATGTGATTGGCTGCAGGAACAAATTGAACCTCTCTCAGTCTGCCTATACCGGTTTCCTGTGTGAATCACACTCAGTGAAGGTAAAAAGGTAAAGGTAAAGGACCCCTGACAGTTAAGTCCAGTGGTGAACGACTCTAGGGTTCAAGCGCTCATCTCGGTTTACTGGCCAAGGGACCCAACGTTTGTCTGCAGACAGTTTTTCTGGGCCATGTGGCCAGCATGACTAAGCTGCTTCTGGTGCAACGGAACACCGAAACCAGAGCAGCACACAGAAACACTGTTTATCTTCCTGCCAGAGTGGTGTGTTTTCGAACTGCTAGGTTGGCAGGAGCTGGGACTGAGCAACGGGAGCTCACCCCCTCACGGGGATTCAAACCGCTGACCTTCCGATTGGCAAGTCCTAGGCTTAGGGGTATAGACCACAGCACCACCCGCGTCCCACTCAGTGAAGGTACTAGCTATTTATTTATGACCATTTCAGTATCCCTTAATATCTATTTAAAAAACTATAAGTGATGAACAAGTAAAATAACATAAGAAGAGCCTGCTGGATCAGGTCAGTGGTTCATTTAAGCCAGCATTTTGACTAGTTAAACAACCTGTGACCCTTTAAACTGTGTGCATGGGGGGTATTGTTTTGTTTGGTATTATGTTGCTTATTTTTGTGCTTTTCTATTGTAAACTGCCCAGTGATCCTCAGAAGAAGAGTTTGGATTTGATATCCCGCTTTATCACTACCCTAAGGAGTCTCCAAGCGGCTAACATTCTCCTTTCCCTTCCTCCCTCACAGCAAACACTCTGTGAGGTGAGTGGGGCTGAGAGACTTCAGGGAAGTATGACTAGCCCAAGGTCACCCAGCAGCTGCATGTGGAGGAGCGGGGAAGTGAGCCCGGTTCACCAGATTACGATTCTACCACTTTTAACCACCACATCACACTGGCTCTCACAGAGGTATGGCATTATAGAAATTTAATAAATCAACAAATTAAATAGATCCTGCTCTCTCAGGGGCCAATCAGGTGCCTGCAGGAAATCTGCAACCAGGGTTCGAGCATAAGAGCACTCTCCCCTGTGGTTTCCAGAAACTGGTATTCAGAAGCATTGCTGCCGCCAACTGTAGAGGAAGAGCATATAGCCATCATGGCTAGTAGCCATTGATAGCCCCTCTCCTCCATAAATTTGTCCAATTCTCTTTTAAATGGTCCCTGACCATTAGGTCCACTCGTGACCGACTCTGGGGTTGCGGCGTTCATCTCACTTTATTGGCCGAGGGAGCCGGCATACAGCTTCCAGGTCATGTGGCCAGCATGACTAAGTCGCTTCTGGCAAACCAGAGCAGCACATGGAAACACCGTTTACCTTCTCGCCGGAGTGGTACCTATTTATCTACTTGCACTTTGAGGTGCTTTCGAACTGCTAGGTTGGCAGGAGCTGGGACCAAGCAATGGGAGCTCACCCCGTTGCGGGGATTCGAACCGCCGACCTTCTGATCGGCAAGTCCTAGGCTCTGTGGGTTAACCCACAGTGCCACCCGCATCCCATATATAAAAACATACTAAAACATTAAATCTTAAAAGCTTCCCCACATGGGGCTGCCTTCAGATGTCTCCTAAATGTGATATAATTACTCATCTCCTTAACATCTGGTGGGAGGGCATTCCACAGGGTGGGTGCCACTACCAAGAAGGCCCTCTGCTTGAAGGGCTGCCTGGTCCAAGGCCACTTTAAAGATACAGAACCACGAGAAATCAGAGCAGCAGGGGGCTTGAAGTGAGCTCCCGGGCATTGGACAGGTTACCTGGTCTCTGGTTTCTCTGCTATGGTGAGATGTATTGCATTTCTCTTTTCGATTATGGGAAACATTTCTAAATTTGCAGTTATACATGTACGTCAGTACAGTGGAACCTCTACCTATGACCATAATCCATTCCGGAGGTGCGTCTGGAGGTCAAAATGGGTCGCTGGGAGAGGCGCCGTTGTGTGCAGGCACGGGCGGCGATTGCCCGCTTCTGTGCATGTGTGAACGGCGGCAAACCTGCCGGTTACTTCCGGGTTTGCCGCAGACATTGGGCAAAATGGACACAAGCGGAGGCAGATGTAAGAAGAGGTTTGACTGTTTGCATGTTGAGTCCCACAGTGCCACCCCCCAAAAATTCACACTTCACACTTCAATTTTTGTTTAGGTTTTTGGCATAATTTTGGCCACAACTTTATTTCAATACAAAAAATGTGAGTGGTTGCTTAGGCATTGGTTTGACTATCTGTCCTTGCCCCCAAAGGACAGAGCTGGTCCCTTCCGGACACCACCGGAAGCCAGAGGACAGAGCTGGTCCCTTCCGGACACCACCGGAAGCCAGCATGGGAAACAAGTATTGGGAGAGAAATGAGGCCGGGAATCAGTCCAACACTTCTCACCCTCATGTTCCGGTGGGGCTTGCACGGCCCAAGTCCGGCACCACGGACAAGGACGAAAGAATGGCAAGCCCCTGGATTCCTTTAACGGAATTCCCTTTCCGCATCATTTGGAGGGATAGGCACTTACCCCTCCAAGAACCAATTAACCAATGCCTAACCGCCAAGGAGCACTCCAGCTCACCGCCAAACCACTCACAGCCCCAGCCAAGACCTCAGCTTGGACACCACCGCACCTAGCCATGCCTCATTACCAGAAGCAGAGGTGCACGCCATCAACTCGGAAAAAGGATGGCTTCTGAGAAGAAATCTCAGAATGAAAAATCACATCTCCGCCCAGCTCCGTGATCTTCGACACTGCGGAGTTAATGCGTTTTCTGGCTCTCTCCGTGGCGGCTGGGCAACGACTGCCCCTCCAAGCACGCCGTTGTAGCAGCCTTGACCAAAAAATTTTAGCTGTTGGCACCATTGCCCGCAGCGTCTCCAAGTCAGACAAAATTGCAGCACGCAGGAAAAAACAGTCCATATAAACTAGGTCATTCTCACCCAGCTGCACCACAATGGCCGATGGGGGTCCTTCCCATAGCAACTGCCTCCGAATCCGAGGCAGGAGCTCCGACCAGTTTCAGGATGGGAAATCACATCTCCACCCAACTCAAAAAGGTGCACGGCATCAGATCTGAGAAAGGATGCAGCCTGAAAAAGAATCTCAGGATGGGAAATCACATCTCCCCCCAGCTCAAAATCTTTTTAGACACAGCAGAATTGATGCGCTTTCTGACCCTTTCAGTGGCAGCTGGGCAATGACTACCCTTCCAAACACGTCGTTGCAAAAGCTTTGACCAAAATATTTTTGCTGTCGGCACCACTGCCCGCAGCTCCTCCAGGTCACCCAAAATTGCAGCACGTAGTGAAAAAAACAGTCCATGGAAACCAGGTCGTTCTCACCCAGCTGCACCCCAACAGCAGTGGGCGGCCCTTCCAGCAGCACCTGCCTCCGAATCAGCGGCAGGAATTCTGGCCGGCTCATTCCCAGTCTGGACAGCCAAGGCAACTGCACATGTGGAGGAAGGCCAAGACCCGGTCCCAATTCGGACTGCCGTGCACTGATGCCAGCTCAATGCATGATGCTGTGCCCCACCATCCAAATGCGGACAGCTGCTACACCTAAGATAAAACAAGCAAAACTGTAAGACACCAATAATGTTAACGAACATAACCTTTGCATGCATTCGATTTCCAACAACCTGTATTTTATTTCCACTGCCTTATTAACACGCTTTCCAGCCTTCTCGGTGGTAGTTTGTCTAGGCATTGGTTCACGACTAGCTGTACCTGACCTCAGCAGGGCAGCACTGATGACTGGGCCCCACCATATCGTCAGTACCAGCAAACATTGTGGGGGAGCAAAGAATCCCAAGGCAATCGCATCCCGCCAGGTGTCGTTCCCCTTAGGGGAAAGATGCAGCCCATCTGCCCTAAAGAGGGCAACAGCCTTGAAGAAAATAGCAGGGTGCAATATTACAGAGCCACCTAAAGCAAGGACCTATTTTATTTTATTTGTTATTTTATTTTATTTTATTTATTCTATTGTCCACTGCCTTATTAACATGCTTTCTGGCCTGCTCAATGGTAGTTTGTCTAGGCATTGGTTCCCGACTAGCGAATCCTTGGATTCCCTTAATGGAATATATTTGCGCATTGGAGGGGACAGGTGCTCCAACCCCCCCCCCCCCTCCAGACCACCTTGAACCAATGCCTTAAATTATTATGAGTCCAGGGAGAGCTGCCATCAACTCAATCCAAGTCCTCTTGCATGCAGGAATGCAAACTCATGCTGGAGGAAGATGGCAAAATCATTCTCGCCCAGCTGTACCACCAGCACTGCGGGAGGACCTGCACAGGTCACACTCGACCACACCAAAGGAAGGATCTCCTCCCAAAGCATTCCCCATCTGGAAATCCAGTATATGTTCACATGGGCAGGAAGACTGAGATGGCACCCCAGTCCAGACTCGTCAGCGCGCTTGCCAGCCCAGTGTACAATGCTGTGGCCCAAATGTGCACAGCTGCTCCTATGGAAAAAAGGAAATAACAGACAAGCATCAGCACAGACATCAATTGACACTTCTTGATATAACCCTTGTCAGCGTCAGACTTCCAATGACCCGTATTCACAATCCTGTCTACTGACAGGCCCCCAGTGTGCAGCCTTTGCAGCAGCACCTAATCGTAAGGAATGAGGCGTGTTCAGCGGTAAGCAAGCCGCAGGCCGTAATAACTGGTGCACAACGTAAGCACATTGATGCCTGGCTAACGGGAACCCATTTTCATGCACTAGGAGCGGGCCAGCCCCCAGGGAATGAAAAGCCAAATATTCTGTTATCCATAACCGGGCAAGGGACCTCCTCACCTGTGGCGGGAAGCCTGATTGTGGCACTCCTGCCCACTAAGTCCGTTTTTGAGTTCCCGACTCTAATGACAAGCTCCAAAGGATAAGAAAAAGTCCTGAAGCAATAAGCCTCCAGACTCTCAGCCCCGTGCTGGCACCAACAACCATTTTCCCAACCCTCAGTGCGAAAATGCAATGGACTACTGAAAGGAGTCTCGCCTTGATCTTTAACCAGCAGACAAGTTTTAACTTGTTGCAGATACTGCATAGGTAAAAATTGACCAAATTCCTGCCCGCTGTCCTATGAGATTGAAGCCTATTCCAACCTTTCAAGGCCCTGCGCACTACAAACCTTACACAAGGGTCTCTGAAAATTAAAGCTTCAATGTAACAGACATTGCAGCGGACTGAATTCTGAAAGTTATAACAGCGCGCCCAATCTGCAGCAGGTGGACCAAATACTGCAGGATATGCTCAGAGGATGGGGGCCAATTCATCTGAATGGCCGAGGACTGCCAGCTTAAGGCTAAGAAATCCATACAGGCCTTCCCATAAGAGCTAAAAGCAGAAGGGGAATTGGAAGCTGCTGCTCTCTGTAATTACTAATTGTTGTCAAAATGCCACAGGTGGTCTGGAAAAATCTGGCAACAGCTGAGTCTGGAGCCCAGGATCTGAAGCGCTTCATCTGAAAATGGGATAGAGTATCAGCAACATCATTAGAGGATCCCGTAATTTTGGAGAGTAGAGAGCACAATTAAACCTTAAGTGGCGCAGCTCGAAAGCGTGAGCAGAGGGGCAGAGAATCTGCTGTAGCGTGAGGACTGTTTTGCCAAGACGCTCACCACTACCTGGTTATCAGACCAAAAGCAGATCCGATGGTCACTGAACTCCTCGGGCCACATGTGAACTGCTACTACAATGGGGAAAAACTCAAGAAAAGTTATGTCACATGATTGCCTCACCACACCAGGCTTGAGGCCATAGCTTTGCACACCATCAGCCCTTGAAATAAAACCAAAGGGCAAAGATCCAGCGGCACCAGCATGAACCTGAAAATCCCTGTGCGGGTTCAAGGTATCCTACCCTGGCGCACTACTATTGCATACATTCAGGAATTGCTACCATCGCCTGATATCTGCCTTCACCACACTTGGTAGGCGTACACAAAGGTAAGGGGACCTCAGGCCGCAGGCAGCCTGGCCTAGTGGGAAGATTAATTAAGTGACCCAGCAAGATCGGATCTGATGAAGCATCACTTGCTACAGAGGAAGTATTACAAAATAACTTCCTTCAAGGCAGACAGCTTCTCCATAGGCAAGTGGTTTGTTTTAGCAACGATATCCAACTGGATCCCTAAATAAAATGGGAATATGGGCAAAAGGTATTGAGCTATTGCTTGCCAGCTTCCAGCTTCCAGCCCCCACTTGGGCAGGGGGCATCTTGTGCTGCCATCATGAAATGTAAATTTACAGGGCCGACGCTGGCCAGAACCCCTAAAGAAGTCCTGACAAAGCTGCCGCCGAGCCAGCTTCCTTTTCCGACACACGCTCTGTGCAATGCAACTACACATTCCATGCAATGCAACTACACACTCCGTGCAATGCACACACAAACCCTCCAAGCAAATGCAACTACACACTCCGTTCAATGCAACTACACACTCCGTGCAATGCAACTACACACTCCCTACAATGCAAAAAACACGCTCTGTGCAATGCAACTACACATTCCATGCAATGCACAAACAAACCCTCCGTGCAATGCAACTATACTCTCCGTTCAATGCAACTACACTCTATGCAATGCAACTACACACTCCGTGCAATGCAACTACACACTCCGTGCAATGCAAAAAACACTCCGTGCAATGCAAAAAACACTCTGTGCAATGCACACACTCCGTGCAATGCAAAAAACACACTCTGTGCAATGCAACTACACCCTCCATGCAATGCACACATTCCATGAAATGCACACACACACACACCGTGCAATGCAACCGCACCTTCCGTACAATGCAACCGCACCTTCCGTGCAATGCAACAACACACTCTGTGCCATGTAACAACACACTCCGTGCAATGCACACACACCCTCCGTGCAATGCAACTGCAAATCTCTCATGCAATGCAATACAATTGCAGCCCGTGCAGCGCCGTGCCCTGCAACGCACAGAGCAAACTGCAATGCAGGCACACAAAGGTGCTTTCTCCCACTTGCATATTGCAAACGTGGCGCCCGTTACATCCCTCGCAGTGAGGTAACCACCAAAAGGACCTAAGTGTCCAGGTAGAGCAATGGGGGAGCATGCAGCTGTCCCAAACAGGGACCAATCCTGCAACCTAGGCATTACCGGCACTATGCGCTGACCCAGTGAAACCAATGCTTCGTGGTCAACATGGGGACACTATTCAGGCCGGAAACACTTCCAGGCCATTGAATTCTAGGGCAAAGCCCAAGTATCACCTTCTAGGCCAGGCATAAATGTTTCCAGTGAAATAGCAGAGTTAAGGTAGCCCACAGCTTGTCCAGGTACCCCTGCTAGCCCTATTTAGGGGGAAGCACCCCTTCAAGAAACCCAAAGTTCTTTTATCACAAATGGGCAGAACTACCCAGCAACAGAATAGCCCAAAAGGAGCAGTTAGTTTTGTTTTGTTATAAGAGTGGCTAAGAGGGGGATATGAACCCTGTCTCCCAGGTCCTAGTCCTACACTTTAGCCACTAAGCCACAATGGCTTGTCTCTAAAATGGCAGACACCACTAACAGGGCAAAAAAACAAACAAACCAAAAAACTTAAAGAAAGTAAACTTGCTCAGAAACGGCATAGTTTAAGAGCATATACAGAGTGCTCGTAGTCCTTGGAGGCACAGAGAGCCTCTGGGGCCCTCTGTCTGCCTCAGATATACATTAGCAGCAACTGGGCCTGCAAGCAGATACATTCCTATAGCTAGAATGAGTCACGTCAGAGACTTAACAATTAACTGCTACCTGTAGCAGACTTAGGCTTGGAAGTTAATGTGCAGGCCGAATAGGCCTCCCTGTTTCTGCTCTTGAGAAACTTAGTCTCATAGCAATATTAAAGGAAACCAAATTAGTGCTCCCACCCAAGGCTAGCTTAAAATTTGGCCAACAGCGCTGCACACACTCAAAATAAAGCCAACCTATGGGGATACTATAAACGAAAGTGATTCCAGCTAAGCTGGGAACAGCCCTGACTAGCCCCACAATTTCAACAAGAGAAATGGGGGAAACCTTTTGCAAAAGAAAGCCCCTAACGGGGGCTCTTTCCCTATTGGGAAAGGCAAGCCACAGATACAGGGAGAATCTTCCCACAGGGCAGGGTAAGGGGTGGGGTGGGAAATCGAACAGGAAAAAGGGGGAATTAAATTATTTAAGGGACTAAAGAGGATTAAAAGAAAGGGGAAATAAAGAAATGTAACCAGACAAGGAGAAGATTGTCCAAGTGCTCCACGTGATCCATTGCAAAACAGCCAAGAGGACTTCCCAACGTCTGGCTCCTATATTTATAGATTCTGACCCCTCCTCCGAATTGGCAACACTCAAAAATCCCCAGCAACCCAATTAACCCTTTACAGGTTTGGGTTCCCAAATTTGCCTAGTCATAACACAGTGGCCTGTTCCCCCAACCGCAACACGTGCTCTCTGTTAGGGAGAACACGCTATATGCAATGGCCTTTCTCATTCTCTTAAAGGAGAAGTTTGATCCCTGCACGGGACAGCTGAATATTCCTGCATTGCAGAGGGGTTGGACTAGATGATCATCAGGGTCCCTTCCAACTCTTATGGGCTGCACTCTAGCCCCAGAAAAGCGCTTTTTCAGGGCTAGAGCGTGGTGTGGGTCATGTGATATACCCAAGAGTGCATCCCGGGAGACACGTGTCCCAGTTTCAGATCCGAAAAAGTTGGGCGGTATGGTGTGCTAAATGCATAAATGTGGATGTCGTGGCTTGCTTTCCAATTAAAATCACCCCACATTTATGCATAAATATACAGAGAGAAAATAGTGATCTATGCCAGCACAGAGAGATGCTAAATCTAACTCCAAAGAAAGGAATCTTCCCTGATGGATACATCGGGAGATCAAAGTTGTGCTTTATTAGTTGTATAAAAAGTGTCTTTAGTTTGGTGTTGAAAGGGAAAATTTGCATTTAAATAGAAAGATTAATGACTGCAATACATAGAGCTTATACTGCACAATCCCACCCTCCCACCCCCCTGAAAATAATATACATTGTTTTATATCAGGGACGTCCAACTCCTAATAGACTGCGATCTACTCACATTTTAAAAAATCTGTCAGTGATCTACCCATTGTCGTTGGATGGACCAAAGTTGAGCTTTTTTTAGGAAGCCACAGTTGTCCCCCCACCCTTTTGTGGGGGGGGGGGAGAGGAGAAAAAACTGAGGGGCCAAAGATCTACCAGGATCTACCAGGAAGAACCCCGCAATCTACCAGTAGATCACGATCTACCTGTTCGACATGCCTGTTTTATATAAAACATACACCTCAAGACACATTGTGGGGGAGAGAAAAGAACAGATAACAGCAATATTTCAAGAATTCTTTTTAATACATTATAATTTTGTTATATGATTACAATGCCCAGTTGTAAACACAGCATTTCCTGGTCAGGAAATTAAAAACAAAAACAGGAGAGCTTAATAGGCTCAAGGCAAAGGTTAGTGTCATTAGGAGGTGGTGTGTGTCTCTAGTAAAAGTTTTAGAAAGTTTTGGGGAAAATATATTGAGAAAAACAAGACTCTGACAAGATGTGGTTCATGAAGGAGGGGATGATTCCAGATAATTTCATCGAGAAAGCACTGAGAAAGGGCCTTTTCTGCAGTGGCTCCCCATTTGTGGAATGTTCTCCCCAGAGAGATTCAGTTGGCGCCTTCATTATACACCTTTGAGTGTTCCTCTTTAACCAGGACTTTGACTGATTGACATCTGATGCCCTTTTAAAATGTGTTGGGGGGGGTTGCTGGGTTGTCCTTGTTTTTGTTTTGTATTTTCTGTTTTTTTATATTATATTTTTATATTGTGAACTGCCCTGAGACCTACAGGTGTAGGGCAGTATACAAATTAAACAAACAAACAAACAAAACAGGACATTTGGGGACCTCTGGAGAAACCACTGATTTGATTTCTAATAATCTAACACCTCCACAATCTTAGGGCCTGATGTGTTTTTGTACTATAACTCGCATCATTCCTTGTCAGTGTGGCCTATGGTCATAGATGGGATTTGGCTGTCTGGAAGAGCGCCTGGGCGAAAATCACTTAACTGTCTGGTGAAACAAACAAATATAGACCCATGTCTATATTTTGGCGAATTTCCTTTAAAATAGCTCAAAAACTTCTCTCTTTTTTGGAGATTTTACAGAAAAAGAAAAAAGAAAAGTTTAACAGCTTTGGACTAAACTTCCACTCTTTGAAATATGGCAACCCTAGTATCTCCATTTAGTATACTAGGTACAGTTCTGGTTGTCTTACCTCAGAAAGGTAGAGTTTTAGAGTTGGCAAAGATTCAAAAAAGGGCAAAATGGTGAAGGGGATGGGACCTAGCTGAGACCGAGCAACAGGAGCTCACCCTGTCGCAGGGATTCGAAATGCCAACCTTCTGATCGGCAAGCCCTAGACTCTGTGGTTTAGACCACAGCGCCACCCACGTCCCTTCAATAAGTATCACAGAGCAATTAAATAGATCAGATACAGGCCACCATAACAGCAGCAGCAACAAAGCATTTCACTCCAAACTGAAAATAAATCGCAGCATTGGTTAAATGCTCAGCCTTAGATTAAAGACAAGTGGAATCATTCAATTAAAAGCAGATCTGAACAGCCAGATCTTTAAAACCCACTTGAAAGCAGTCAGCAAGGTGGCCAAAAGCATCTTCTGTGGAAGTGGGTTTTCCAGTGATGAGGTCAACACTGCGTATCGTCAGAGTGAAAAGCAGAAAACAAAGATTGTTAAGAGGTGCTTTTTGACATGAACATGCAAAGTAGGTAAGCTTTGGCTCGGCTCTATGGCTATTAATATAACACAGCACCCCTTGGTTGGATTTCCCTTCTGAGCAATTGTCTAGGAGTCATGGTTGGGAAGGGAGAGACGTAGAAACAAATGCAAATTTCGCCATTTTATTGTCAGCTGATTTCTAGACACACCCACACATCTCTCTATCCTCCAGCCACACAAAGAGAAGGCATTTCCAGACTTGAAGGACACATTTCAGCCAGGACAAACACTCAAGGAATGGCCATGCAGGACTGGTGAGGGGCATGGCCTGAAGAGAAGGGTTGTGACTGGGTAGTGTTGGGTTTCTATTCCTCTCACTGTGTGGATATTGTGTAGGATTGGTTCATCACATGTCTGTGTTATGCATTCCAGCACCGACTGTTGGAATCATGGGAGCGGTTGTCTACTGTACTCTGTTTCCATTAGTTTTTGCTTTCATTTCTGACTCCGAGGAAGACGAGAGAAAGGAGACATGTTTTCTTTAGTTCTGCCTTATGCTTAATAAAGTAGCTGAGTGCTTGCAACCCCAACCTAGCTCTGTCTGTGCTTTATCTCTGGTGGATGTGTGCTCAGTGTCTCCAAGACATGAGTCACTATAAATCGCCGGGGCAGTGGTTTGGAACTCCCTAGCTGCATACTGATGGGACAGATAGGCTGGAAACGTTCCTGTCGTATTCCTGGGGGTTGTCCTAGCCCCCGGCCAACCCAACAGGTAGGGTTGTGTGGTGTGGGAATAGTCCTAAGGGCCGAAGACAGAGGCATGGGGAATCACATTTGGGGAGTCTAGGCCTGTTCTCCACCCCTTTTTGTAGCAGGTCATGGCTGCCTCTGTACTCAAGAGGGCACTATTATAAATCCATGAAAGGGTGGTTTAAGAAGGATGTTGACAAGCTGGAATATGTGCAGAGGAGGGCAAGCAAGATGATCAAGGGTCTGGGAACCAAGCCTTATGAAGAACGGTTGAAGGAGCTGGGTATGTTTAGCCTGCACAAGAGGAGACTGAGAGGAGATACGATTGCCATCTTCAACTATCTCAAGGTCTGTCACGTGGAAGAAGAAGAAGAAGAAGAAGACGAAGAAGAAGAAGAAGAAGAAGAAGAAGAAGAAGAAGAAGAAGAAGAAGAAGAAGAAGAAGAAGGGAGTTTGGATTTGATATCCCGGTTTATCACCACCCTAAGGAGTCTCCAAGCGGCTAACAATCTCCTTTCCCTTCTCCCCCACAACAAACTCTCTATAAGATGAGTGGGGCTGAGAGACTTCAGAGAAGTGTGACTAGCTCAGGGTCACCCAGTAGCTGCATGTGGAAGAGCAGGGAATCGAACCCGGTTCACCAGATTACAAGTCTACCGTTCTTAACCACTACACCACACTGGAAGAGTGAACAAGCTTGTTTTCTCCTGCCCTAGAGGGTAGGCCTCAAACCAATGGCTTCAAGTGACAAGAAAGGAAATTCTGACAAAACACCATGAAAAACTTTCTGATGGTAAGAGCTATTTGCCAGTGGAAGGTGGTGGACTTCCCTTCTTGGAGGTTTTCAAGCAGATGTTGGATGGCCATCTGTCATGGCTCCTTTAGCTGAGATTCCTGCATTGACTAGATGACCCTTGGTGTCCCTTTGAAATTTACAATTCTATGATTCATAACAAGAGTGTTGCTAACACTTTACTCTGGTGGCAGCTTAATGAAGCCCTCAGTTCACACAAGACAGCACTCTATGGTGATACCCTGAGCACAACTGCAGAGGACACACAGGGTTTAATTGATGGCTCCTTTGCAATATCCAAACCCTTATCCAGATAGACCTCTTAATTAGGGCAGGGTCAAGAGAGAATTGCCTAGCAGCCTCACACATGCACACACCCCAGAGTCACATGCCAGAAATAGTAGGAAGCCAGAATGAGAAGCTCCACAGAGGATGCCTGGAATTGCTAAACACCCTCAGAAAAATTCCATTCAGGTTTCCCCTTTGTCCCTTTAGTCTTTCTCAGTGGTCACAGCTTTCCTTTACAGCTCACAAGCAGCATTGGAAAGGAGCTGTATGGAATCAAAGAAAATTGGAGAGCAAGATGCCGGATTCCGCACTGTGCCTGGCATCCTTGATCGTGGTGGGTTGGTTACTCTGGAAGCCACAACGGGCTGTGCAGAGATCGGAAAAAGGAATGTGCAGGGCGCCACAATAGGCTTACGCATGCCGGTCAGTAATCTAACTCATTTTAACCAACCCGGCAGGCTTACCATTTGCAGTGCTGCAGTGTACGAATCCAAATATTTCATGGACAATGTCTGCTGATGAGAAAGTCCCTTATTGAGACCCTGGAGAGCTGCTATAGTGAGGGAGGTGGGCAAATAATATGATCTGGTATAAGACAGTGTCCAATGTAACTATTTACCCAATTGACATTTTTATTGGCGCATGAAGTCTTTATTATACCCATTTAGCAGAGGCAGCTGGCTTTTTCCTTCTCTTTTTTTGCTGCTAGAGATGGGTGGATTTGTCAATTTCGGTTCCTCGTTTTTCCAGCCTCAAGTTCAATTCTACACCTTTTCACACCAGTTTCTGATTTTGTTTTTAAACGAAGCAAAACTTGCTTTTGTCAGTATTTTAGAGCAAATCTCTCCCCATGGACGCATTTTGGCATGCTGGTTTTCCTACCGTCATGCATTTTTATTTGCTATTAGCAGTAAAAAAAGGGCCCCTGTAATATATGCACTTTATGCAACTTTATCTTAGTGTTTTTATACACCTCACTGGAGAACTGCATTGCAAAATTCAGAGTGCAAATATTGAAGAATGGCTCTGTTTTGGTTCTCATCTTGTTTCTGAAAGTGTGAATTGGGCTGATTTGCCTTTCAATGCAAACTGAGTCAAATTCCTACCTCATCCCTAACTGCTGTACAGCAGGGCTGGAAAACCTGGGTCATCCAGGCATTGCCAGACCCTAGTCCATCATCCCTGGCCATTGACCATGCTGTTGGGGTAAGAGGAGCTGGAGTTTAACAACATCTGGAGAACTGCAGGTTCCCCACCACTAAACTTGCTGGGGGAATTTTTGCATGACTGATCTTTCAAAACTGTAACGTTATGGGTAGAATGTGAACTTAGGAGTGGGGGGGACGATGATGTCTCCATTTGCATTTTCCCTCTTTCCTCTTGAAGCAGTTCCATACATTTTGCTGTCCTTGCTGCCCATCTCTGCACACTTTCCTACTGCCTTTCATCCATTTTGATGATGAATTCATAGATTTTGCTCCAGCATTCAAAGTATACTTTCTTACTCTTATCCACACACCACTGAGTCATGTGGCAGCTCTCTATCCACCCCACCCCACCCAATAGTCTCAATCTCTTCTCTGAAAGTCATAGTGACATAGAATTGTAGAGTGGGAAGGGAAGCGAAGGGTCAAACCCCTGCAATGTATGAATCTCAACACATGGTCACCCATCCAATGTGAAACCATATTGGACCCTGCTTAGCTTTGCAAATGTGTGGACACTACAGGGTGGCCTGTTTACACAGATAAGTTAAGTTGCAAAATTATGTGTTGAGAGGGGCAGCCAACTTTTTAAAGTCTTCATCATCATCATTTTATTTGTATGCCGCCTTTCCATAGTGAAAACAATGCTCAAGGCGGCTTACAACAGGACAAGATTTACATAATTACCAACATAACAAAAGTCATAAGCAATAAATAAAACACATCAAAAAGTACACAGCCAAATGGAAAACAATTTCCACATAAATCATAAAATCTAAAACTAAGAGTTGTTGTTGTTGTTTAGTGGTGTCCGACTCTTCGTGACCCCATGGACCAGAGCACGCCAGGCGCTTCTGTCTTCCACTGCCTCCCGCAGTTTGGTCAGACTCATGTTTGTGGCTTCGAGAACACTGTCCAACCATCTCGTCCCCTGTCTTCCCCTTCTCCTTGTGCCCTCCATCTTTCCCAAGATCAGGGTCTTTTCCAGGGAGTCTTCTCTTCTCATGAGGTGGCCAAAGTACTGGAGCCTCAGCTTCAGGATCTGTCCTTCCAGTGAGCACTCAGGGCTGATTTCCTTCAGAATGGATACGTTTGATCGGACTGCAAGAAAACAAAGTGTACAGCATTAATATCAATCACAATTTAAAATGACATAGGTAAAAACTAAAAGCAATTTAAAAAACAAAAACAAAAACGGAGCCCTTTCTGCCCAGCAGAAGCACTCCTTTATGGAGCCTGTCAGGCGCCAGGTGAAGAGAGCCCTTCAGGCTCACAGCAGTCTTCCTTTTGTTGTTTCTTGTAGCCTGTCTAATGTATAATTTGCATGCATGAATTATCCCAATTATATAAGATGGTATGAATAAAATGATATATTTGCACACAATGATCTGTATACTCTGCATTTATTCAATTATTGAAGGGTGCGCAGCTAACAAGCAAACCAGAAGACCAAAACAGAAAAGAACAGCCAATTAAGTAGGGGAGGGAGGCGATTCCCCGCACCCTTACCAACACATGCTTATGACACATTTTAATTTGATTTTATTTTTGTTCCTAAAACTGCATATGGGAAACCGAAAAGAAAACTTATTCACACAGTGAATAGCTAAACTTTGGAATTTGCTCCCACAAGAAAGCGCTTGTCACTAACCCAAATGGCTTTCAAAAATGATAAGACAAATGTGTTGAGAATTACAGCTGTCGGTTTCTACTAGTCGCAATGGCTATTCTTTACCTCAGGGGTTGATTGCCTCTAAATGCTAGTTGCTAGGAATTGTGAGTGGGGGAGGGGGTTCTGTGGCACTCAAGTCCTGCGTCCCATAGGCATCTGGTTGGCCACTGGAAGAACAGATACTTCACTAGATGGACCAGCAGCCTGATCCAGTACGGCTCTTCTTAGGTGCTGGATGTTGGAGACAATGGCCACTTACTCTGTTCCACGTGGGCGGCGGTTGTGGCCCCTTGCGGGCCAGCCACCTTTCCCAGCGGCCAAGATTCATGTACACAGCTGCTCAACAAAGACCCTCTGGCTGGCTGCATTGGAAGGTGGGACTGCCTGCCAACGTCCCTAATTTGAACTGCCCAGTCACGAGCACCTGAGGGGGCAGAGCCTTGCTGGCAGACCTGGAAGCAGATGCTTTCATTCTGGCCTGCCAGTTTTCCTGAGGAGCTGACTGCACCTGACACCTTCAGCACAGTAGGCAGAAGAGCAATCCCTCCCTCCCTGTCATGCTACTGTAATTTATCTTGTTTAACCATATTTTGCATTCTAGATTGCTTGTTCTAACCATGTTTTGCCTCCTTGAACTCTACCTGACCTTGCTATGGTTACCGACAGTTGCTGTATTTGGAGTCAGTGTGGTGTAGTGGTTTAGAGTGGTAGACTCGTAATCTGGTGAACAGGGTTCATGTCCCCGCTCCTCCACATGAGCTAGTCACACTTCTCTGAAGTCTCTCAGCCTCACTCACCTCACAGAGTGTTTGTGGTGTGGGAGTAAGGGAAAAGGAGAATGTTTGCCACTTTGAGACTCCTTAGGGTAGTGATAAAGCAGGATATCAAATCCAAACTCTTCTTCTTCAGCTGGGAAGGAATTTGCCTTCAAACGTGTGGGATGTCATCCACTGGGAGCAGTCAAATGCAACATTCCTTGTTTTGCTAGAGTGGACATGCAAGGGAATGTTTGGTCCAGCAAGTCGAAACTTCCTGTTCCTCCTGGCTTGGAGCATCCTTCCTTGCATGGGACTAGTAGGTGGGCGTGACCTTTCCAGACCTGGTAAAAGGACAAGGGATGCTGCCACTCTCTCTCTTTTCCATCTTCTTTTCGTCCTGCGAACTTCCTGGACTGCTAACTGCAGTCAATAGGTGAACCCACATATGGTGTAAACCTGTTTGTGTATGTTTGAAACTTAAAGCCTAAAGTCTGCCTTCAGGGATCACACTGTGTTCTGTCTGATCATGAGTAAACTTTCTTTTTGTTACTTATGAATAAGACTGTGGTGTCTTTATTCTTTTAGGAGGGATTCAAGGGGTCTTACCAGGAAAATATTAGAACACATTTCAATCTGGACAAGCCAGATTGAATTGCATATTGTCTTAAGAAACTCACACAAGTTTGCAACAAGTTTTCTGCTGTGTAAACGGGCATGCACTCTAAGTAAAGGAACTTGCTAGCACAAGTTAGGAAGGATATTAATAAACAATATATCCTCTCCTGCCCCCCCTGAACATTCCCACAAAACGGATTGGGCCCGTTTGGAGGTTTTGCCTTTTCCATAGCAAAATATCACAACTTTCGGCAGGTAAGGCATTGGGTGGAATCCTAGTCAGTGGCATAGAGTGGGGGGTGCAGGGGGGCCCGGCCGCACAAGGGCACAACATCTGGGGGGGCGCTCGCACTCGCAGCTCTCTGCCCCTATCTGGCTCACTCACTCTCTCTCACTGCAGTGCTGGCTGTGCGAATCCAATCCGAGCTGCCGGGTCGCCACCCACTGTGGAGGGGGTGGGTGCCAGGCGTGCGGTGCGGAGAGAGAGCGAGGGACTATCTGGGGGAGAGACAGTGCAGCGGCCGCCCAGCGCAGTGCTGAGCGCGGGAGAGAACCACACCAGACTAGACCAGGCAGCAGCAAGAAGAAGCTGGCAGTGGCGGCAGGTTAGGGGTTAGGGGGCGCAAATTACTTGCCTTGCCCCGGGTGCTGACAACCCACGCTACGCCGCTGATCCTAGTCATCATGGTTTCGAGTGAATTGGTGCATCAACCTGACCGCAAAGCAGGTGTGTGTTTAGGGTACCCTGTTAGATGTGTCTAGGTGGAAGTCTCTGTCCAGAAGCCAAGTGCAGGGCACACAGGACATAGAGGTTCCAGAGGCAACCTGGGGGGGGGGTCACCTTTGTAGATTGGTGTCTTGGGGAGGCCATGATCCTTGGCACAATCCTGTCAAAAGTTTCAGCCCTCCTGCAGGAGGCTAAAACAGATATACGCCCAATGCCTGAGCCAAAGGCCACCTACAATGATTCCTGAACACCTGCAATAATTCCTCAACATCAACTTCATTGCACTGGTCATGTTGTGAGGTTGCTTGATGATCGTCTTCCAAAGCAACTACTATTCCAATCTTAAAAATGGAAAGCGTAATGCTGGTGGTCAACAAAAGAGGTTTAAAGACTCTCTCAAGGCAAATCTTTAAAACAGTAGTATAAACACCGGCAACTGGGAAACACTGGCCTGCGAATGCTCCAATTGGAGAACAGCCTTTACCAAAGGTGTCATGGGCTTTGAAGACGCTCAAACTCAGGATGCAAGGGAGAAATATGCCAAGAGGAAGGCACGCTTGGCAAACCCTCACCATGATCAACTCCCACCCGGAAACCAATGTCCCCACTGTGGAAGGACGTGTGGATCCAGAATTGGCCTCCACAGTCACTTACGGACTCATTGTTAAAACTGTGTTCATGGAAGACAATCATACTCGACTACGAGTGATCACCAAAGAAGAAGAAATCTGTAATCAATAAAGTTGTGGCCATTTCTAACTCAGATTGTTGCCTTGTTGAGTTTGTTCCTTTGCTCCTTAGTTACAGCCTCTGCACAGGGAGGTGTGGCACTGTGACTGGGACAGAGCACAACTGGTCAAATGATCCAGTCATGGCATACATAGTCATTGAATTGAAGGGTGACCATTTGAAAGCAAGTGGGTGGGGCAAGGGGAGTTTATGCCATTTCCCTAAGCTGACATATCCTGTGCTGAGAGAGGTGAGTAATTCTTAAGAGATATTTTCATGGTATTGTACTCGACGGGAAAGTTAGTGAGGCAAATGTTCGAAGAGGTGAAACAAATTAAGGAAATGCTAGTAAATTTTAATGCTTAGTTCTAAGTGCGAAGTTCACTAATTTAATTAAGAATTGTCACCACAAATGGGAAAGAGCTGGTAAGAAGCCAATGTGTTATTGCAATTATAATACGTACAGCTTGATTCTAGGCAAGAGTTCAGTGAGAATACGCCCCAATAAGTGTGCACAGGATTGCACCTTTAATTACTCTCAGTCTTGTCTTTTCTGCTGTAGTAATTAAAATTATCATGTTCCATAAATAGAAGGAAAAGCAATCTGGTCAAACTGCGTTGTATACTACAACTCCTGTGCCTTGTCAATTTGCTCACTATTTTTTCTATTAACAATACTGAATTTGTGATTTGCTATTTTATGGCATTTATTAGGAATCTTAGCTCTACAAGGATGCTCTCACAGATGGGCACAAAAGTGGGACAAAATATTTTTAAAATAAATATTTTGGCTACCAAGTGGCCAATTCTCAAAGTCAGTGGGTTTCAAGAGGCTCAATGGGTTCCACAGAACCCATTTTGATCAGAGCTTAGTAGTAGAAATACCAGCATAGAACTGGGCCATGACACGTAGCGTGTCTATGACAATACAGTGGTACCTCGGGATGCAAACGGGATCCGTTCTGGAGCCCCGTTCGCATCCAGAAGCAAACGTAACTAGCGACTGCATGTCTGTGGAAGGGCATGTCACTTTTCGCCACTTCTGCGCATATGCATGACATCATTTTGAGCGTCTGCGCATGCGCGAGCGGCAAAACCCACAAGTAACGCGCTCCGTTACTTCCGGGTTGCCACAGAACACAACTCGAACATGCTCAACATGAAGCATATTCAACCCAAGGTATGACTGTAATCCATCTTTTGCCAACATCAAACCATAAGGTTGCCCCTTAGCTGACTGAATGCTCACTGATTCAGGGGAGGTTTCTATGAGCAGAAAATGAGGGCAGACAGTTCTGGATGATTCTCCTTTCCCTCTGCATTCCCTTCTCACAAAGTAGTTCAGTTCAGCTAGAATTCCTCACATGCCTTGTGACTACGTGCATATGTATTTGGCTTCACTCTGAGCAAAAAGCACAGCAACAGTGCAATTAAAGAGAGGAAGGTCCAGCTGGGAATAAGTCAAGCTCAAGCCCAGTATCTTTTTATTCAAAAGCAGCTCCAGTGCAGGCATAGGCAAACTCGGCCTTCTAGATGTTTTGGGACTACAACTCCCATCATCCCTGATCACTGCTCCTGTTAGCTAGTGATGATGGGAGTTGGAGTACCAAAACATCTGGAGGGCTGAGTTTGCCTGTGTCTGCTCCAGTGGTTCCTGTCAAGAATCTCCAGAGTGGCTGCTGTAGAGGAGAATTTTTCCACTGCAACTGGTATGTGCATTCATTCTCCAGAACCAGTACTGTATAAAATGCAAGGAAGGCCTCTTATCTGGCCATTTATTATTCCTTGCAAATAGTAGAGCACAGGGACATAGGTCCATTGGTCCATCTAACTCAGTACTGGCCACACTGGCTGTCAGCGGCTTTCCAGCATTTCAGGCAGGGTTCTGTCCCAGCCCTACCTGGAGGTGCCAAGAATTGAACTGGAGAGCTCCTGCATGCAAGGCAGATTCTCTATCTCTGAGCTATGACCCTTCACAATATGTGTGCATAAGAGGCAGAGAAAGAGAGATGGAATGTTAAATCTGCACTCTGATCTTTCCTTCTTCGGTGGCCATCACAGATGACAGGAGCAGCCAGGTGCCCATGTTGAAGGTCACTCACATCAACCTTCTCCATATTCCATTTGTCTACAAGTCCACACACACTCCTTGGCAGTGCCAAGATCATCTCCAGATGACTGCTCTGTGAAAAGAGGTTCAGAAACAAACGTCGAAGGAGAAATGTAACAGATTGAATTCATGTTGAACTTCTCCCTTTAGCTGCTGCTGCAACCTGGGTGATTTGTTCACACACACACACACACACACACACACACACACACACCACCCTTATTTTGTCAGGAATTTCTTCCCTTTGGTAGGAAATACAGAAGGAGACACTTTTCGTGTGTGGCAAACTCATATTTCCAGTCTTGCATTTGTCACAGAGAAGGTTAAGAAGATGCTCTTCTTGTCAAAAAGTGACAATCCATATGTCCAGATTTTCCCAGACATAAAAGTGGTGCACGCCCAGA
Organism: Podarcis gaigeae; assembly: GCF_964106915.1. NCBI lineage: Eukaryota > Metazoa > Chordata > Lepidosauria > Squamata > Lacertidae > Podarcis > Podarcis gaigeae. Next base: position 104,853,698 of record NC_139679.1, read on the forward strand.
CACTGCTTCCGGCGGCCGATTCCCGGCTATGTCCAGGAAATCTCAGGCATAAGGCCACCTTATGTAAGTGGCTTCTGAAGCCTGCAAAGTTTGGGCTGTCACTGTGATGTCCCAAGACCACCTAAGACAGACTTTGCTTCACCCTCTCTAATGACTCCTGTGTCCAAGCAGTGACTGAGCTTGCTTTTAGTGAGTGAATTCAGCCAGGCTTTCAGTAAGATGGCTGTGATGGCCTGGGACTCGGGCTCGGACTCGGAACCAGAGGAGTCTCAGTCCACACCGGATCCTTTGCCTCAGGTGGCATCTGAACCAAGTCTGGGGTCTGATTCTGAAGAGCCCCAGTCTGTACAGGTTCCCCTGCAACAAGCACCAGCTGGGCCAAGTCAGGGACCTGGGTCTGCCCTGGCTCCAGATGCAGGGATTGCCTCGTTGCCTTCGGCTGGGCAATCACTTACAGCTGTTACACTGCTGGTTGGGTCAGGAGAGGCTGAGGTGGCCTCTGGGTCTAGTAACCCACCGACATCTCCCGAGATGCAGAGACTAAGGTCTGAGAGGAGGAGAGACCCGAGTACTCGCAGGAGGAGTGCTCGGCTTCGGGCAAGACAGGGAGGTGAGTCACCAGGGGATCAGGACTGGCCGTTACCCCGACTGTCAGACCCCACCCCAGGTTGTGGGAGCAACATTGCTGTTTGCTAGAACTTGCCTGTGATCCTGTGCCTGACCTTGTCTGGTTTTCCACCTTGTGTCCTGCCTTGGCCCTGCCAGACTGACTCCTCGCGGAACCCCTGGATTCAGGACCAGACCTGGGCTGCGCTACTCGGGTTACCCCCGGGCCCAGCACAATGGCAAAATCATGACTGTAGGAACCAACTCCTAGGACCCAAGGTCCCTTCAGCCTCCTCCCTAAAATATTTGATGGATGTTGCCATTCAAATGGTGTGGTGCACCACATCATGGGATTGATTGCGCAGGGTAGGGCTTACCCCCCCCCCAATATTTCACTCAAGTTGGCGTCTCTGATCATGACTGTCAAGTTCACAATCCAGGTTCTGTCTTCTTCTTCCCTTCAGCCCTTATGCCAGTGTGAGTGTAGTGGTTAAGAGTGGTAGTCATGTAATCTGGGGAACCGGGTTCACGTCTCCGCTCCTCCACATGCAGCTGCTGGGTGACCTTGGGCCAGTCACGCTTCTCTGAAGTCTCTCAGCCCCACTCACCTCACAGAGTGTTTGTTGTGGGGGAGGAAGGGAAAGGAGATTGTTAGCCGCTTTGAGACTCCTGAAGGGGAGTGAAAGGCGGGATATCAAATCCAAACTCTTCTTCTTCTTTTTATGAGTTCGGGTTTATTTTTCCCATTGATTATTCTGGTAGTTTGTCATTGTTTTCAGTATCGGACACCTGTAAAGTGCATCGGGTGTCTATGATCTCTCAAAGTGCCTGTTGCGCTTCTGCCATTATCAACTGATCTGTGAAGGAAACTGAAGTGAAGGGAGATTAAACTTGCCTTGCCCACAGCATCCAATTGCCACATAATCCACTGTGTTATCGCTGGGGGAGATGATCAGCGCTGATAACAAGGCATTTGGCTTTTTCTGAGGCTGTGCTTCCAAGGAAACTAGAATCCCACATATCTTACGAAGTTGCCTTGGAGTGACACAGGTGATAAGTCCATCTTACCCCCACCAGCCTCAATCTGACTCCAGCCAGCTGCTGCTTGCAGCCAGTCAGCTCTTCTTGTCATTCATTATGGCTCCACCTACTGGCTTACACCCTCCCCATCACAGTGAGTATCAGCCGCTGCTGCTTCTCCACCTGCCAGCATCTATCCAAGGTCTCATCTTTCCCAGTTCTACCTCACTCTTGAATATCCCCCAATTGGAGATGACAGAGAATGAATCTGGGACTGACTTAAGGCAGAGCATGAGCTGTGAGCCCCACCTGCCACTCTTTCTGGTGGTGTATAGGTCAATGAAGCTCTCAGAGACTAGTCACGAGGCATACCATCTCAATCCTGTGTAGAGGAGCAGTAGGTCATCTGCAGATCCAGCCCATTCCCACCGGCATTGGGCTCCTTAGAAATTTTAGCCCTGTGGGTCAGGCTTGGTGGGCTGAATCACGATTTCAGTGGCATGTAGCGAGAGGATGGTGGCTCATTGTGCTCAACTTAACTTGAGCATGTTAAGAGAGAGGGAGAAGGGAGTGGGAGGACAACAGTAATTACATGCCAGCTGCACCAAAGGCGAAACATCCAAACACTCAATTAAAGAACCATGTTTCAACAGGAACCAAAATATCTCAAATTTCAGGATAATTTCACCTATGTTTGTAATTAATTTCTGAAAGTGAAAAGTGATTTTAAATTGCTTTAATTAATGGTTTCTTTATCCTCTCTTGAGAAGTTAATGTTGCTTGCTTGTGTGTGTGTGGGGGGTGTCTCCTAGCAACACAAAAACACTATAGAGCTTCAAGAAGTGCCTTCTCGTCCTAAGTTGAGGCACAATTCCTGTAAGAAGGCGCAACAAAGGTCCCGTGTGCTCCCATCAGCCTCTAACGAAACCAGGGATGGGGAATTCAGTAGCCCTCCAGAAGTCATTGGACAACACTTCCCATCACCCCTGACCATTGGCCATGCTGGCTGGGTTTGATGGGAACTAGAGCACAACAAAGGGACGCAGGTGGCGCTGTGGGTTAAAGCCTCAAGCGCCTAGGACTTGCCGATCGAAAGGTCGGCGGTTCGAATCCCTGCGGCGGGGTGCGCTCCCGCTGCTCGGTCCCAGCGCCTGCCAACCTAGCAGTTCGAAAGCACCTCTGGGTGCAAGTAGATAAATAGGGACCGCTTACCAGCGGGAAGGTAAACGGCGTTTCCGTGTGCGGCTCTGGCTCACCAGAGCAGCGATGTCATGCTGGCCACGTGACCCGGAAGTGTCTCCGGACAGCGCTGGCCCCTGGCCTCTTAAGTGAGATGGGCGCACAACCCCAGAGTCTGTCAAGACTGGCCCGTACGGGCAGGGGTACCTTTACCTTTACCTTTACCTAGAGCACAACAATGTCTGGAGAGCCACAGTTTCCCCAACCCTGTTCTATAGGTTCCCTTGGGAAATACTGTTGCATCCACCATTTCCTCAGGCAGGGAGAAGTTCCAGTGGTAAATAAATAATCATAATCATAATCTTTTATTTGTATCCTGCCCTTCACGGCCGAGACTGGGCTCAGGGCGGCTAACATCAAATATATAACGTTGGTATAAAATCATACAATAATTAAATTACCTCCTAAAAACAAGTCAGGATCACACTACAATACAGTGGTACCTCGGGTTAAGAACTTAATTCGTTCCGGAGGTCCATTCTTAACCTGAAGCTGTTTTTAACCTGAGGTACCACTTTAGCTAATGGGGTCTCCCGCTGCCGCCGCGCGATTTCTGTTCTCATCCTGAAGCAAAGTTCTTAAGCCGAGGTACTATTTCTGGGTTAGCAGAGTCTGTAACCTGAAGCGCCTGTAACCCGAGGTACCACTATAATGCTACAAAAAAATACTGTCTTGATTTGGAGTATTGGAAGCTACGTTATATCATGTCAGACCATTGTTCCCTGTAACTCAGTATAATCTATGCAGTCTGCCAGGGCCTCTCAAAGAGTTATGACAGAGGCATTTCCCTGCGTTACCTGGAGATGCTGACGAATGAAACCTGGGACCTGCAGGTAAAGCATATCCTCTATCACTGAGCAAATCCCCTCCCCCGTGTGATTGTCGGCATCAGAATTATTTTTCTGCAACGATTTCCTAATGAGTATATGCAATAATAAGACATTGACAATAAAAAAAGCAAAAGCAAACTTAATATGATGATTGTACACTATGTTATTATCAATATTCGTTTTGCCCAATGGTTTGACAATGTGCAGGAGCATCAATAAAACGATGAACAAATGGTATTTATGCAATCATGTGCATGATCACACCAAGACTGATTCTTTTTTTTCAAAAGGGGGAGGGGAGGGAGTTGTAGTAAGGTTTTATTGGCGCTCACACTGGTGTAATGGAGAACTTGCCATGTGAGGCAATATTTTCAGCGACATCCCTGTGGTCAGTGGAATGTCTGTTTTCATCCTCAAATAACCAAAAGCACATATTTGAGGCACATCTAGTAGAGGCTGGTCCATGATGGGAAGTTTATTTCAACCCAACAGGTCCATTCTTGGGTTGCCTAGAAAATTCGGACACAAACATTTTTGAGCTTTTTTTCTCCCAGAAATCTAAAAAAACAAACAAACAAGAAGTAGTTTTGAGATGTTTTTAAGGAAATTCACCAAAATGAACACATCAGATGTGGGCTGCCATATTGTAGTGGTTCTAGGGGTTGCTCGTGCGTAAGTTGCCGCCAATCCTGACTAGGTTACCTGGGTGAACCCTTTCTGTCTGGACAGCCCTTCACTTCATGGCTGTCACAGTCGCTGGCAGAATCCGTCAGTGGGCGTTTCTTGAACTTCTTCCAGCAAAGAAGTTCTTTGACGCCAAGTCTCCTCCTACTCTCCCTGCGTGGAAGTCTTCTGCGCAGGGAGGGTGTGGGCAGCGGAGTACCCGTGCTCTCCCCGCTGGTCTCCGGTGAAGAGTCCTGGAGCCTCCTCTCCGATTCCCCCATCTGCCCCCCTTCTCCACTGGTGTTACGCTGATTTCCTTCCCCAGCAGATGGGCTGCCTCTCTCCCTACTGGGACCCTCTCCGGCATCCCTCTGGAGCCTTCCCTCCGCCACTAGCTCCGATGGCAGTTCCCTGACACATATATCCGGATTTCCCCAGACATTTCAGCTGTTCCCACCCGGACGCTATTTACAAGGGCCGAATCCCGGCTATGCCTGGGAAATTCCAGACATATGGCATCCCTACTTTAGGCTGAACTGCCCCACCAACCTCAGCATATCCTCAGCAAGCCCCCACCTGTCTCCCTTCTCATGTACATCTGGTGCAGAGACTGAGATTACCCATCAGCTTCCTCCTCTTTAGTCTCAGTGTTGCCCATGCACAACTCAGCAGGGAAATGAATGGGGACAGAACTTGAATGAGTTGGCTCTGCCTGTCATTGGCTCTGGCTCAGCCTATCATTGACTCTGATTCCATTGCTGGCCTTCCTGCCTTCTGCTTTACCAGTTCCAATGGGCACAAGTCACCATTGGGTACATCTCCTTACCCAATGGAGTTTTCTGAGTGGATCGAGGACAGAGGTGGACCGCTAGGCCCCATTTCCTGTCCATTATACTCACAATGCTTGAGTGCATTTTTATTGCACGGGTAACAATAAAGGAAACCATTTCTATCTACGATCAGTGCTTTCAACCAGAGATAATTCATATGACGGCCTGTTTGGAGGAGCTGACAAGGACTAGGAATGTTTTGCAAAACGCTAACAAGAAATGACGGGACATTTAAAAAAACAAAAACACACACCATGTGCAGCATTTTCAAGAGACGTAGATTATTTGACTTAAATAATGTTGTTCCGTTTGTATATCAGCACTTAACCAGAAGAGACATATTAAATATTAGCAGAAGTTCTGCTCGCACAAAGATAAAACAAATTACAGTGGTACCTCTGGTTGCGAACGGGACCCGTTCTGGAGCCCCGTTTGCAATCTGAAAGGAACGCAACCCGCATCTGCACGCCTGCACACTTGCGGGTCGCGATTCACTGCTTCTGCACATGCACATGACATCATTTTGCACATTTGTGCATGCGCAAGTGGCGAAACCTGGAAGTAACCCTTGCCAGTACTTCCGGGTCGCCGCGGGATGCAACCTGAAAAAACGTATCATGAAGCAAACGTAACAAGAGGTATGACTGTATCGGTTTGGGGAGCCTTGCTTGGTTTCAGTTTGTTATACACAGTGTCAGGCCCCAACAATCCCACTCAAGCCACACACAGCTATTCATGCACTTGTCCATGGGCATCGTGAGAACAGGATGTTAGACTAGATGGGTAGCTGGCCTGATCCAGTAGGATGTTCTTACGTTCTCATGTCCTGGAGGAGTGATCCTGGATGTGAATATGCAACCATGAGCTGAAGGACTGACAAAGGACAGGACTAGATTTAAAGGGCTTAAGTTACAAGAGAAAGATTTCAGTTGAACAAGGAGAAAAACTTATTGATTGCAAGAGCAATTTGACAACGGAACTTTCCTAGAAGCCTTCGAGCAGAGGCTGGTCATCAAATTATTGAGGGTGTTCAAGGTCTACATCAGAGGCACCAACTTCTCAAGATGATTAAGGGAGCCTGACACAATGTCCTTACGTCGTATGAGTGACGTGTGATGTTCTGACTTCATGGTTGCAATGTCATGCAACATCCTGACGTTGCACGCACAACATTGTGAGGAGCCATGAGGAGGAGCCGGACGCCCTCTGAACATTGAGGTGGCCTGGCCCCCTCAAAAAAAGTCACAAAACATTGAGGGCTCTAAAAGTGTCTTGTCCCTCTAGGAGCTGGTGTCTATGGTCTACATCAATCAGATCCTACATCAATCAAGCGGTTGGACTTGATAGTCTCAAAGACCTACTTTAGCTCTCTGATTCTATGACCAATAGAGATGGACATGGAGAGGTGCCTTTATATCCACATCTCTGGAAGATAGCATCCCTCTTCCACTTCTGGATCTCCATGTCTGGACTGAGTGACCAACTACAGGCTTCCCAGGTAGGGTGCAATTTGGTACATCATCTTAAAACGATGCACACTAATTTGCTAATGATATGGCACTACAGAACATCCCTTAGATTCAGGTGCACGAAAGACTTTGCTTGACCTCCAAATTCATATCATTTGAATCCCCCTGGGCTGCAATCCTATACTCACTTACCTAGAAGGAAGCCACATTTAATTCAATTTGACTTATTTCTGAGTAGATTGCACTGTCAAACTCCTTTCTGCCAGGAGTCAGAGAATGACATTCTTCCTAATTAGTGCATAGTGCATATCTTTGACGTTCTTTCCAGGTCAATGCAGAACAGGGTGCTGTGGCAGAGTTTCCTGGATTGGCATTCCAGCATAGTATATATTCTGCGTGATATTAAAAACCTGTGACCTCCTGACTGCAGTCTGACCTAGAGCACAGAGGTTTTTTCTTCCCGCTTGCTAAAAGACTTACAGAATGCGGAATCTGGCATTTCTGTCAAGTGCACAAGGTCTATTGAGCGTGTAATCCAAATTCACTTTAGCTGGAGATCCTGTCTGGTTAAAAGAAAAGAAAAGGGGTTATTCTAGCTGTTCTTTTAAAACTGAGATAGGAAGCTGATGGTTGGATGTTGCTGGACTACAATGTCCATCATCCAATGCTGGCTGGGGCAGATGGGAGTTCAATGACACCTGGAGGGCTACAGGTTCCCCATCCCTCTGGCAGAGGAGGGCAGGAATCATCTGCCTCATACTGAATCAGCCCATTGGTATTGTCTACATAGACTGGAAGTGTCTTTCCAGGGTTTCAGGCAGGAATTTCTCCCAGCCCCACTTAAACTCAAGATCTTCTGTATGCAAAGCAGATGCTTCTCGATTCAGCGACGGGCCTTCCCCCAAATATCTTTGCTGTGAAAACAAAAACAACTTCTTCTTATTATCATTATTATCATTATTATCATTATTATCATTATTATCATTATTATCATTATTATCATTATTATCATTATTACTTCGCCCATCTGGCTGGGCTTCCAACAAAATATTAAAATACAATAGTCCATCAAATATTAAAAGCTTCCCTAAACAGGGCTGCCTTCAGATCTCTTCTAAAAGTCTGGTCGTTGTTTTTTCCACTGACATCTGGTGGGAGGGCGTTCCACAGAGCGGGTGCCACTACCGAGAAGGCCCTCTGCCTAGTTCCCTGTAATTTGGTTTCTCGCAGCGAGAAGGCCCTTGGCGCTGGACCTCAGTGTCCAGGCAGAACGATGGAGACCATGGGTTGGACTAATATGCATTTGGGAAAGGGGCATTTCAAATTAGACTACCCCCTAAAATTATACTTCCAATTAGTGAACGATCTGAGTACTCTTCTATCAGCTATTTTTCTGAGTCATACAGAGTGATGCCACAGTTTCACCCTTGAAGTCTTAGTGATGAAGTAGACTCCACACACAAGAGTTTGAAGATGACTCTTTACTTGCAGGATGGCAGTTATTAATAAGCAGTATTATTTATGCACCCCAAGTCCAATACAATGTGCTTTTCTCCTTTGAGCCCAAGGGTGAGTCTCCTTGTTTCTTGCTTCCCAAACAATGCATAAGTTACCAGTCCATAGCTTGTCTGTCCTCACAAACTCCTCCATACATAAATGTCCACCTGAAGTTTCCACACTCCAACAATGGCAAGACAACAAGCCAACCTTCAATTCTTTTTATCTAAGAACCCTTCCTATAGAACACACACACACACACACACACACACACACACACACACAATTTTTATTAAATTTTCTGTTTTACAATTTTGAATACTCATTTAAATATCCTTAAAATTTCAATGACTTCCCTTCCTCTCTTTCCATGGTTCATTTTGTATATCATAAATCCCTGCAAATTTTATGTAAACTAAACCATTGAGTATTCCAGTATTACATCCATCAAAACTTATTTACACTGTTTCAGGTGTATTATATATTCAATAAACATTTTCCAATCTTTTCTAAACGTATGCTCTTCTTGTTCTCTTATTCTATATGTTAAGTCTGCAAGCTGCGCATACTCCATCAGGTTAAGTTACGATTCTTCTTTAGTTGGCACCTCGCTCATTTTCCATTTTTGGGCTAATGAAGCATGGTCCGCAGTAGGTGGCATACATAAATAACCTTTTTTGATACCTGGGAATTTCCGTCTGAATTATCCTCAACAAAAAGAACTCTGGTTTTGGGGGGCATTTTGGGGGAAAGTACTTTTAAACATTTTTTTTCCCATCATTATGGATTATTCCCCAATACTCTTTTACCCTTTTACTGGTCCAGCACATATGAAAGAACATTCCCTCAACTTCCTTGCATCTCCAGCACTTATCTGATTCAGTCTTATACATCTTAGCAAGCCTACTCGAAGTTAAAGACCATCTGCAAATCACACACACACACTTTTAAAGGGGGTTTAAAAATTAACAAGGCAATGATTCAGCATTTCTGTGACCTTAATTGGAGTCACAAGGTTTTGTAGCTGTTACATTACATTACATTGGCTTTCTTTCCCCCAGTACCATTTATTCTTTGTAAAATAAATTTTCTAACAAATACCATACAAATACTACCATCTTCAACTATGCCCTTAAGATGTAAAGATGTTGGTCAGTAGAAGGTATCACTGAAGAACTTGACATTGGGTTGTATTCAACTAAACTGTACTCACACGTGTGGAATGAATGGTCCTAAGTTGGTCTTGCTCATTAATTTCAAAAGGTCTGCTCTGAGTAGCATTAACTTTGCACACAACCCATTGCTTCCTGATCTCTGATGACTGGCTGTGTCGGAAGGGATTGGTGGATATTGTAGTCCAAAACATCTGAAGGACACCAGGCTGGGGAAAGCTTCTGTACTGTTGAAAAGAAAATAAGAAAAGGAAGGGGGAAATCTTCTTGCTGCTCCAAGCCTCTCTCCTTCATAAGGCTCTGAAAATAGAACCAATCAATCCAAATGACACCAGAGTGTGCAAATCTATTATATTCCTGAATGATCATATGGCTTTATATGTTATAATTTGGTCTGAATTATGGCCCCCATCAATTATAATTGAACACCACTTCCCACTGTACAACCAGGATGTAAGAAAAATGGAAGAGGTACTGGACGTTGGAGGGTTGCTATCAAATCCCCTAACTTAATTAAGGGTCAGATTTATTAAAGGGGTAAAATTAACCTGTGTTTTATGAGACTAATAATTAATAAGGTTGCTGTGGAGCATTTGAAAGAGAAATATACAATATTCAGTGCCAGTACAGCCTTCTTTTAATAGGATAACAATGAAGTACTGGGCACTTCAGGTCAGATAACGTCAGTGATTTGTTTCACAGAGAGAGAGAGAGAGAGAGAGAGAGAGAGAGAGAGAGAGAGAGAGAGAGGTAACAGGACCAAATAACTATTCTCCTATCTCATATGTATCATAGGATAAAAGCTGGCTGTCTTCCTGTTACCTGTGAGACACTACTGCCCCAGCCATTAGGAGAGTAGCTGTGAGACCATTTACCTGTTCACAAATATCATCAAGGGGGAGAGGAAGTGGTATCAGTCACAGAACGCTGGTAGTGTGGCTTCTCCCTAGCTCTCAGTTTTCATTTTATGCCCTATAGTGACATTCATTCTAAACAGACAGAAGAACATACATAATTTCTTCAACTATTATAAGGTTGTTCTTTTAATAGAAAGAAACACACTTTAAAGATTGCTTGGCAACAGTGGAGATTGAAAATGCCTTCCATTGGCTGACGCAATTATGATGCTGTGATCTGGCTTCCCCGCTTGCCAGCTGAACCAGCTTTTGGACAAAGGGCTCGCTCACTTTTCTACCTCTCTTTGATTGCTCTATCAGGCCCATGAAGAGAGCAAGATGAGTCATTTTAGATGTGGATTGTGTTCCACCAGCCACTTTTACAAAGCTGGACTATGGTCACATCCAATGAGACCAAAGCCATTTGATTTTTGTTAAGGTTAGTAGAATGACTAGAGTTAAGCACACAGTGCTAGCCCTACTCACACATTCTGGTCAGTGACTGAAATAAACTGATTCCTTCCTTCCTTCCTTCCTTCCTTCCTTCCTTCCTTCCTACAGACAGTCACCCAATCTTAAACAACTTCTCACCCACAATAATACAACAACCAGACTTAACATGGACACTGGTACCAGAGCCTGGAATAAACCCAGATGCCAACTTTGCTGCCACATTCACCCGGACACACCATCACTGGCCCCAACAACATCAAACATACCATCTCAGGACTATTTTATTGCTCATCTTCTAACATTGTGTATGCCATCAAATGCCAACAGTGCCCTTCAGCTCTCTATATTGGACAAACAGGCCAAACCCCACGCAAAGGATAAGTGGACATAAATCTGATATCAGGAATCACAAGACAGAGAAACCAGTAGGAGAACACTTCAGTCTCCCGGGACATTCTATACAAGATCTCAAAGTAGCTGTCTTATTACAAAAGAATTTCAGAAATAGACTGGAAAGAGAAGTTGCTGAATTGCAACTTATCACCAAACTTAAAACCATAAGGAGACCTGGTCTGAATAGAGACATTGGATTCTTATCTCATTATACACGATGAAGCTATTTTTAGCCATCTCATCCCTTGCTTTTTCCTGTAAGACCAACTTCAGTCATTAACAGTTGTCAACAGGTTTGCCACACCTATCAGCCAATCACCCATTCTCACCACCCTTCTGATTAATACCCCTCCCCACCCTCTCACTATATATAAGGGTCTGGTGACTTCCGTTTCAGTGTATCTGAAGAAGTGTACATGCACACGAAAGCTCATTCCAAGAACAAACTTAGTTGGTCTCTAAGGTGCTACTGGAAGGAATTTATTTATTAATTTATTTTATTTGTTTTGTTTTGTTTTGTTTCGAGCACAGCTATTGAGGTTAACATATGACTCACTTAGGTCACTCGTTCTACTCTGAGTCAAACTTAATTGATGACAACCACAGTCCTCTTCTTAGTAATTGAATCAAATTCACACTGTCATTAAAACAAAATATTCAATATAGATGTGGGAGTAAGGGTGCCTATGAAAAAAGTGGGTACAGAAGAAAGTGGGTTGAGGAAAGTTTTCCTCCCTCTTTCATAGTACAGGGGTACCTCGGGTTAAGAACTTAATTCGTTCTGGAGGTCCGTTCTTTGTAGGGATGATCTCTGGGTGTGGAGCACACTCCCCACCTGCAGGCTGCCTCAGCCTGCCTGCACGCATGACCTTGGGGTGCAGAGCAAACTCCCCCTCACAGACAAAGCCACAGCTGTCTGAACATCATGCCCTCTGTCTAACCTTTTGCGGTCTCAGTAGTCTGCAGTGTCCTGTCTGTAACCTTTGTCTCTGAGACCTTTGTCTCCTTCGTCATATACTGTGCAAGGGGAAAATGACGCGGTGGAAACAGCTGCTAAAATGGCTTTGTACCACCCCACGATCTTGGGACTGGAAGACGTGTAAAGGTCACAGCCCAAAATGTATCTGTCTGGGTTTGCATATTATGTCAATAAAAGAGCCTCCACAGAGCTGGCCGGCAGCTTGCTTGCAGCTCACCTGTGTGCAGCTCACCTGCTGCCTCATGTGCTTCACTTCAGTTCTTAACCTGAAACTGTTCTTAACCTGAAGTACCACTTTAGCTAACGTGGCCTTTTGCTGCCACCACGCCTCCGGCGCTTGATTTCTGTTCTCATCCTGAAGCAAAGTCCTTAACCTGAGGTACTATTTCTGGGTTACTGGCGTTTGTAACCTGAAGCATCTGTAACCCGAGGTACCACTGTACTAGAATTTGAGGACATCCAATGAAGTTGAATGTTGGAAGATTCAAGACAGACAAAGGAAAGTGCTTCTCCATGCAGCACATAAATTATGGAGGCCATTCCCACAAGAAGTAGTGATGGCCACCAACTTCAAAGGCTTTTAAAAAAATATTAGACAAATTCTTAGACAAGGCTCTCAGTGGCTATGAGCAGTGATGGCTATGTTCTTCTGCCACAGTTGGAGGCAGTATGAATACCAGCTGCTGGGAACCACAAGTTGGGAAAAAGCTGATACACTTGGGTCCCCTAGGCATCTGGTTGGCCATTATGAGAACAGAATATGGACTAGATGGTCCTTTGGCTCTTAGGTTCTTTATGTTACATTCTTAACCATTCAGGAATAAGTGGGATAAGGAGATAAATGTTCCCAAAAGTTGACAACTAATGGCTGAAACTCCTTATCAATCTGCGGCTCCTGCAGCCTCATTAGGGTCAATTGGAATAAAAAATAGTAATTGGAAATTGTGCTAATAACTTGCAGTTGTTCCTCAAACGGTTCCTTTTTCTTGCCACAGTGATGGAGGAGGATATTAGGCAAAGTGAATCGTCTTGCGTATCCATTTAATGAGTGTCTAAATAATATCTTTATCTGGCGAGTACAGTATACGTTCTTAACACATTGAAGGATGGAGGGTTGGGGCTTTTTTCTAACCCTCAGAGAAGGGATGAGAATGGAGCATGAAGAAAACCATTGGCAGGTGGAGCTACTGATGAAAGGAGCAGCAGTTGCCAGGTAAAGTGGCAGCAGCGAAAGAAGAGGCAAAAGAAGAGGCATGTAGAAAACACGGAGAACAGAGGGGAGCACTGGAATGAAGAAGAAGAAGAGTTTGGATTTGATATCCCGCTTTATCACTACCCAAAGGAGTCTCAAAGCGGTTAACATTCTCCTTTCCCTTCCTCCCCCACAACAAACACTCTTTGAGGTGAGTGAGGCTGAGAGACTTCAGAGAAGTGTGACTGGCCCAAGGTCACCCAGCAACTGCATGTGGAGGAGCAGGGAATCGAACCCGGTTCCCCAGATTACGAATCTACCGCTCTTAACCACTACACCACACTGAGCCATGCTAAAGCCACCAAGCGCTGCTGGAAAGACTGGAAAGAGAAACAACTAGTGTCACTTCTAGTATTGGGGAGAGTTCTGTTTGTCCCAGAAGAATCGGGTCCAATATCCCTGGGGTGATAAGTCATACAACCTTTCCTTTATATAACCCCAGGCCCCCTCGCTCTGCCTAGTCTCTCCACCTGGCCCTCAGGACACTCTCCAAGCTATACCCCTTCCCTCAGTCACACCCTTTCCCCCAGGCTGTGTGTTAGAATTCCTGCTCCATGACTGCAGTCATGGGATTGTTGTCTATCACATGACGGTATATGTTTTGACTCCACAAAGTGGGAAGTGACGGAGACAGGATGTTTGTGTTACTGTGTTCCGTGAAGTGGGACTATTGTCCTTTGTTCTTTTTTTCTCTTTGCTGTCTGATGCTAGAGAGAGAGGGAGCCATGTTGCAGTGTGTTTATATGTAAATAAAGTAGATTAGCCAAAATGCTGAGTTGCTGAGGTCTGTTACACAATCTGCGAAGACTCTGCGGATCTCCAAGTGTGTCAATGTCTGTTGGCATCGGTCGCTGTGATGTTCAGGCAGAAGAAAGCTTTTGAAGCTCCCGAACGATCGACCAGGAGGGAGAGAACATGCCAGTTGGGCATGTGTCTCTACCAGGGTCCTACTCGAGTGTAGGATAAGCTCCTAACACTGTGATTCTCACTGCTTCATGTGCTCCTTGAGTGTTTTTGCTGGAACATGTCTTGAACCCTGATCATGCCTCTTGGTTCAATGCCTCTCTGGTCTGTATCCTTGAAAATGCCTTTGCTGATGAAGGATGGGGAGGGCATGTGTAGAAACAAGGCAAAATTTATACCCGCTGCCCCACCTACATTTCCCTCTGGCTGTGCCCAACTTGTGGCCCTCTCAAATTTGCTCAGAAGGGAATGTAGCCCTCAGGCAGAAAAGAACGTTCTCCCTCCATGTCCAGGGAAAACTTTCTTAAATAGCAGCCACTGTTGCTTGACAATAGAATGCAATGCCAGGCTAAGGGTGTATGATCTCCTTTCTCCCCAAAGAATTTTGCTGGCATCCCCGTATTCTTCTCTGGGACAAATATAGCCATAGCGTGCCTTCCCTGGGTGGGTGCCGCTCTCTAAACCAATTAGACCAGAGGCCAGTGTCAGTCACTGGGCACTCCTTCTGTCTTTCTTTCTTCTTATTTTTTTGCATTATCAAAGCCAAAGGCGCATTAGAGGAGAGTGTGTGCAGAATCGATGGGGGTGGGGAATTAAGGAAATGTGTTTTTCATTATACAGCAATACTTAGAATTGATCCCATAGGCTTTGAGGGTCACCTCCGCTCTGTTCGATGCATCAGCAGGTGCAGTGCTGTGTGACGCAGTTACAATGCAGGGATGGAGCAGCTGTAATCTAATTCCAAATGAAGTACAACCAAGTGGTTGGAAGATAAAAGTTGGGCAGGGCAGCGGGGGGGGGGGGGGAGAGGAGCCTTCGCAGTATTGCCTCCTTGCTGGGAGGGGGAGAGAGAGAGAGAGAGAGAGAGAGAGAGAGAGAGAGAGAGAGAGGAAACCCACAAAAGTCTTGTTGCATTCCCCCCCCCCCCTCTGTGTGTGATTTTGGTTTTAAATGCAGTGTAAGGTAGTCTCTTGAAGGGACACAGGTGGCGCTGTGGGTTAAACCACAGAGCCTAGGACTTGCCGATCAGAAGGTGGACGGTTCGAATCCCTGCAATGGAGTGAGCTCCCGTTGCTCGGTCCCAGCTCCTGCCAACCTAGCAGTTCGAAAACATGTCAAAGTGCAAGTAGGTAAATACGTACCGCTCTGGCGGGAAGGTAAATGGCGTTTCCGTGCGCTGCTCTGGTTCACCAGAAGCGGCTTAGTCATGCTGGCCACATGACCCAGGAGCTGTACGCCAGCTCCCTTGGCCAATAAAGCGAGATGAGCGCCGCAACCCCAGAGTCGGTCACGAATGGATTTAATGGTCAGGGGTCCCTTTACCTTTATCTAAGGTAGTCTCTATGGGAGTATATTGTATTTAATTATAGGGTATCAGAGTTTTTAGGGGGTTAACCAGGCTGGGATAGCTGGGATAGCAGGCTTGTTGGTTTTTGAATGTCTGATGTAGATTTTTTCAATTTCGTTGTTCTGTATGGGACAATGATAAGGGACAACAATTTCGTTGTTCTGTATGGGACAACGATAAAGGTTATCGTATCTTATTGTGTAGCACTAATGGGCTGGGAAACCTTTTTTCTAGATGGAAAGGCACATTCTCTTCTGGGCAACTTACCAGGGAGGCTACATGCCAGTGCTGGAGTGGGGCCAGAGACAAATGCATGCAGAGCATTGAATGAGAAGCCAAGTTACAGTGAACCAGGCAGGGCCTTCTCGGTAGTGGCGCCCGCCCTGTGGAACGCCCTCCCATCAGATGTCAAGCAAATAAACAACTACCTGACTTTTGGAAGACATCTGAAGGCAGCCCTGTTCAGGGAAGCTTTTCATGTTTAATAGACTATTGTATTTTAATATTCTGTTGGAAGCCGCCCAGAGAGGCTGGGGAAACCCAGCTAGATGGGCGGGGTATAAATAAATTATTATTATTATTATTATTATTATTATTATTATTATTATTATTATTATTATTATTATTATTATATCTTCATTTCTTCTCACCCATACCATCTCCACATCCAGGCAAGCAAAAAAGGATTCTCTTGAGACACATTCCAGCAAGCAAAAACACTCAAGGAGAGTGTGAAACAAACCTGAAGTCACAGAGAGTGTGAAACAAACCAGAGGCGGGAGGCTAGAATTTCTAAGTGGGACACAGCACCTTCGCTATGCAGGTTCCCTAAGCAGGCAAAAGGGATTGACCCCCTTACTTCAGCTTTGTTGTTGTTTAGTCGTCTTAGTCGTGTTCGACTCTCCATGACCCCTTGAACCAGGGTATGCCTTGGAAACTCTCACTTTCTTCTCAAAGCTTCTCCTTTTTTATGTCCATAGAGTTTTCTTGGCAAAAAACTGGAGTGGTTTGCCAGTTCCTTCTCCAGGTGATCACATTTAGTCTAAACTCTCGGCTATGATCTGACCGTCTTGGGTGGCCCTGCACGGCATAGCTCACAGCTTCTTGGAGTTTTTCAAGGCCCTTCGCCACGACAAGGCAGTGATCCATGAAGGGGCTTACTTCAGCTAGACCTGAGGATAATCCCATTTCCATTTTATTTTCTAACCAGGGACCTACGTGCTCATTGGTTAGGCTTTGCGTTTATTCACTTGCTCTCGGCAACAGGGCTTAATGCTTAATGTGTCACTGGGGCCCGCTCCTGTAGTGTTGCCACCTGTCCTGCACAATATACTATTTTCCGGTAAGGTAAAGGTAAAGGGACCCGTGACCATTAGGTCCAGTCGTGGCTGACTCTGGGGTTGCGGCGCTCATCTCGCTTTACTGGCCGAGGGAGCCGGCGTACAGCTTCCGGGTCATGTGGCCAGCATGACTAAGCCGCTTCTGGCAAACCACAGCAGCACACGGAAACGTGGTTTACCTTCCCACCAGAGCGGTACCTATTTATCTACTTGCACTTTGACGTGCTTTCGAACTGCTAGGTTGGCCGGAGCAGGGACTGAGCAACAGGAGCTCACCCTGTCGCGGGGATTCGAACCGCCGACCTTCTGATCAGCAAGTCCTAGGCTCTGTGCTTTAACCCACAGCGCCACCTGCATCCTTAGTATTTTCCTGTATTTCAGTGTAAAATGCTATATTCTGTATTGATACAGTTCTGTCCTGTATTTTGTGTCTTCTATCTATCTATCTATCTATCTATCTATCTATCTATCTATCTATCATCTATCATCTATCTATCTATCTATCTATCTATCTATCTATCTATCTATCATCTATCTATCTATCTATCTATCTATCATCTATCTATCTATCTATCTATCTATCTATCTATCATCTATCATCTATCTATATCTATCTATCTATATCTATCTATATCTATCTATCTATCATCTATCTATCTATCTATCTATCTATCTATCTATCTATCTATCTATCTATCATCTATCATCTATCTATCTATCTATCTATCTATCTATCTATCTATCTATCATCTATCTATCTATCTATCATCTATCTATCTATCTATCTATCATCTATCATCTATCATCTATCTATATCTATCTATCTATATCTATCTATATCTATCTATCTATCATCTATCTATCTATCTATCTATCTATCTATCTATCTATCTATCTATCATCTATCTATCTATCTATCTATCTATCTATCTATCTATCTATCATCTATCTATCTATCTATCATCTATCTATCTATCTATCTATCTATCATCTATCTATCATCTATCATCTATCTATATCTGCCAAGTGAGGGATCCTCTTCAAATGCATGTGTTTGAAAGGTCACATATTTAAAATCTGGGTAGCCAAGCATAGACAGATTTACAAATTCATGTGCATGTGTGTGTTCATATGTGACAAATTCCAGAAGGGTCATCCTGTTAGGCTGCAGTAGATTGTAATGGATTGTTTTGAAGTCATTTCAGCACCAAATTGGGGGGGACGGGGACGTCCCTCAACTGCCCTGCCCTGCCTTCTATTTTGCCAGAACAAAGGTGGCAATCCCAGCCCTTTGTGGCATCACTAGGGGCTGCCCCAAGGTCTCAGGTTTTGGTCCCCAAAATCTCAGAGTCTAGGATGCTGATGACCTGGTGACCCCAGAGACTAGGGAGAGCTTGGATTCTGGGGAAAGGAGATACGACCTAGGATGAGCAAGGGTCATAGGGAGAGGCCCAGAGGGCCACATCTGAACCCTGGACCCAAGGTTCCCCATTCCCATTGAAAATATTGGCAGGAACCTTCCCTCTGCTCCTGCTAGAAACATTTTCGCTTAGACAAGCCTACCCAGATGTTTCAAAAGTTTTAATAAGGGTATTGTTATTTTAACTTTTTGAGTTTCTTAAAATATTGTTAATTTCTTATTTATAATGTTATTGTTTTATGTTTTTTGTAACAGAAAATCTTTTTGGAAAGAAGGAAGGAAGGAAGGAAGGAAGGAGAGAGAGAGAGAGAGAGAGAGAGAGAGAGAGAGAGAGAGAGAGAGAGAGAGAGAGCAAGTTTATCAAGAAAAATTAAGTGTAAAAGCAGTAGAAAATACAGATGCTGTCAACTCTTCTTGCCCATGCTTGTAGTTGCTAAATTACAGCTGATAAATGTCTAAATCTTATAGAGCTAGAAGTAGCAGATATCTTACTTGAAGTAATGAGGACTTTCCTCTTCAGGTCTGGAACTTTGTTGTCTGCAGAGGTTCTTGAATCAATGCGGCAGTTCTGCTTCGGGGAATGATGAAAGAAAGAAAACAAACAATAAATCGTCAGGCAAAACAGGTGAGGGTTTCAGCGGCGCTCCCCATCATTCCAGTGTTAATCCCCCCAATAACTGGTAGCTGACATTTGCAAACTGTATGTAATTTTCCCTAGTGGTGAGCACTGTTATAGCCAATCAATAACTTTCTTATTAAACCAAACGGCCGCCAAATTATTAATGAGTCTTCTTCTTTTTTCAATTGTGCTTCTCGTCCGCTGCACCTCCCATCGCTTTCAATGAACAGCATCTCACACAACACCTTTCGCCCTCAATTCCATGAAACGTCTCACGGTCTCACTGTGAGGGTTCCTGAATCAAGCAAGAAGCAGCATTTTCAGCTGCTCTGCATGCATTCGGTGTGGGAGCCAGAGCACAAATGAATTTGAACCGAGTATTTTTCAATAATAATAATAATAATAATAATAATAATGTATTATTTATACCCCGCCCATCTGGCTGGGTTTCCCCAGCCACTCTAGGCGGCTTCCATAAAAACCAAAAATACACTAAAATATTACACATTAAAAATTTCCCTGAACAGGGCTGCCTTAAGATGTCTTCTGAATGTCAGGTAGTTATTTATCTCTTTGACATCTGATGGGAGGGCGTTCCACAGGGCGGGCGCCACTACCAAGAAGGCCCTCTGCCTGGTTCCCTGTAGCTTTGCTTCTCACAATGAGGGAATCGCCAGAAGGCCCTCAGCGCTGGACCTCAGCGTCCGGGCAGAACAATGGTGGTGGAGACGCTCCTTCAGGTATACTGGGCCAAGGCAGGTATACTGCTACCCTTTGCTTCACAAAAAGTTTGCCTGGAGATGGCTGGGACTGTAGTGGCAGCCAACAGAAGGTTTCTGTAGGGACATGAGCCACTCTGCAGACTACATATCCCAGGCTCTGTGATGCCACTGAGTATCCTCACATCTGTAAATATGAAGAGCTGGGCTTGGAAAGAGTGATGGTCACCAACTTGATGGCCTTAAAGGAGGACAAATTTGTGGAGGGTGGCAGCATGAGAACGGGCCTTTTCTGTGGTGGCTCCCGTTTGTGGAATCCTCTCCCCAGAGAGGCTACCCTGGCACCTTCATTACATATCTTTAGATGCCTGGCAGAAACGGTTCTCTGTATGCAAGTCTTTGGCTGATGGAACAATCGATGGCCTTTCAAATTTACTTGTGGGAGGTCAGTTATTAGTTTGCTTTTTTAAAATGTATTTTGTGTTCTCATATTGTATATTTAAAAATAAAAATGAAGGGTGGTATACTAATAGTAGTAGTAGTAGTAGTAATAATAAATAATAGGCTACCAACAGCTTCTTCTTCTCTGGCGATCACTCTTAGCCGAGTAAGATTGTCTTCCATAAACATGGTTTTAACAGTGAGTCTGTAAGTGACTGTGGGGACCAGTTCTGCATCCACACGTCCTTCCACAGTGGGGACATAGGTTTCCAGATGGGAGTTGATCATGGTGAGGGTTTGCCAAGCATACCTTCCTCTTAGCACGTTTCTCCCTTGCATCCTGAGTTCGAGTGTCTTCAAACCCATGACACCTTTAGTAAAGGCTGTTCTCCAATTGGAGCGCTCGCAGGCCAGTGTTCCCCAGTTGTCGGTGTTTATACTACATTTTTAAAGATTTGCCTTGAGAGAGTCTTTGAACCTCTTTTGTTGACTACCAGCATTACACTTTCCATTTTAAAATTTGGAATAGAGTAGTTGTTTTGGAAGATGATCATCAGGCATCCGAACAATGTGACCAGTCCAACGAAGCTGATGAAGAAGAATTATTGCTTCGACACTGGTGATCTTTGCTTCTTCCAGTACACTGATATTAGTTCGCCTTTAAAAAAATTTGGAGACACTGTTGATGGAATATTTCGAGGAGTTGGAGATGGCGTTTATAAGTGGCTAGTTATCAACGGCTACTATCTATGATGGCTGTGTTGTGCCTCTGTAGATGACAGCAGAAATGTTTCTGAACAGGACTCAATTAATGTGATGCTTTGTGTATCATAACATTATTGCTGTCCCTATTTGCCCCATTTCTGCCCATCTTCTGTTGTCTGTCCATCTTTTAATCTTGGCTAATATGCTCATCAGGTGTTACAAAAATAGCTTCACTGTTCTAAAAAGTGTTGAGCTTAAGCATTATACAAGTCGCCCATCTACTGAGATGCATTGTAACCCAAGAAATAACCAGAACGGACCCTTCTCTTCCGCACCACATTTTGTTTTTTTCAAACTGAAATTTCACACTGTAAATAATTTCAAGGGCTGCTGAGCATTGCCACTTTGGGAATGAACAGAGCTTGCGCACTGAGACTGAAAGACAGTTGGGAAAAAACTGCAAGGAATCTGATGAAATCTAAGACTGCAAAGCAGCAAACACTTTTGCTTGAAAGCATTGCTATTTTCATTTATTTAAAAGGAAGGCTGCACCTCCCGGTCCACATGTTCCCCATGTGCATCGGTTTAAGGCATGCTGCCTTCACTTGCACACAAGGAACATTTCAGACATGCTGAGCCACGCCGTCAAAGAGGTCACTCTGCAATGGTGTGCGGAGCCAAGCCTCTTGTGCACACCGTAATTACCAATCAATTTCACATAAATGGCAAAATTTAGTCCTATTATGCTCATTTGTCTCAAAATTAAAGGAATTAATTAAACATGGGAGGAGGTAGGAGAGGAGAGGCCAGATGCCTCCCAAACTGTTGCTGCCGAGAGAAGGGGGTGGATAGGCAAATTTAGAAATCAGAAGCAAAGAAAGATGGAGAGGATCGTTCACTGTCGTACCTAGAAACTCCAGTGCAGGCAATGTTTCGTTCAAGAAACTCACAAAATTATTTGGAATTCTGAGCAACCACTGTGAAAAGGACACATGGCCATCTGCCTTCTACAGAGATAGATTCTTGGTCCATCTATCTCAGTATTGTCTACACGGGCTGGCAGCCGTTCTCCAGGGTTTTAGACAAGGGAGTCTAGAGCTGGAGATGGATCCTGGGACCTTCTGTATGCAAAATAAGTGCTCTGCGACTGGGCTATGGCATTTCCCAATAGTTATGTCCCTTTGGATATGCTTTCTGCTGTTGCTTTCCATAGGAATGCAAACACACACACCTTCTCCCCCCCCCTTTAATGATTAAAGGGTAATTTATTTGGATTTTAATCCAATTTTAAGCTGTATTTCAGTAGATTGTTGAATTTTATGTCTTACTGTATTATATATTTTGTTTTTTGTTTTTAAATATATTTTTATAAATTTTTACATAAAGTTTACAAAAAACATACAACATATTTTCTTATCTTATACAATATTTTGGGCTTCCATCAACCACATCTGAAGATTTTTCAGTCTTTATCACTTAATCTGCATTTCATTAATTTCACTATTACTTTTAATACTCCTTCATTAATAATTCTCTTCATATTTTTCTCTGCAATATTTCATATAGTCCTTCTTGCAATCCTGCTAGCGTAATCTGTTGATTACAATTGCTTCTCAAATAATTCACATATTTACTCCAGTCCTCTGAGAATCTCTGATCCCACAGGTTTCAAATCCTTCCTGTCATCTTATCTAATTCTGCATAGTCCATTAATTTCATCTGCCATTTTTCTTTCATTGGTAGTTCTTCTTGTTTCCATTTCTGTGCTGTTAGTACCCTTGCTGCCGTTATTGCATATAGAAACAGTTTATTATCCTGTCTATTAATATCCTCCCCTACAATGCCAAGTAGAAATGCTTCTGGTTTTTTTGTAAATGTACATTTCAACATCTTTTTCATCTCATTATATATCATTTCTGTCAGGGAACTGCCATCGGAGCCAGAGGCGGAGGGAAGGCTCCAGAGGGATGCCGGAGAGGGTCCCAGTAGGGAGAGAGGCAGCCCATCTGCTGGGGAAGGAAATCAGCATAGCACCAGTGGAGAAGGGGGGCAGAAGGGGGAATCGGCGAGGGGGCTCCAGGACTCCTCGCCGGAGACCAGCGGGGAGAGCATGGGTCCTCCGCTGCCCACACCCTCCCTGTGCAGAAGACTTCCACGCAGGGAGAGTAGGAGGAGACTAGGCATCAAAGAACTTCTTTGCTGGAAGAAGTTCAAGAAATGGATTCTGCCAGCGATTGAGACAGCCAGGGGTGAGAGGCTGTCCAGACAGAAAGGGTTCACCCAGGTAACCTAGCCAGGAGTGGCGACAACTTACGCACGAGCAACCCCTAGAACCATTACAATTTCCCAGAAGCTTTTCAGCAAACACACACACCTTCTCAGGGCTACTTTGCAACAAGATATTGCTCACAGCAAAGCCCTGTGAAATCTAGTTGCAGATTCCCCCAAAGCTAAGGAATTTTG
Organism: Podarcis gaigeae; assembly: GCF_964106915.1. Lineage (NCBI taxonomy): Eukaryota > Metazoa > Chordata > Lepidosauria > Squamata > Lacertidae > Podarcis > Podarcis gaigeae. Next base: position 104,877,015 of record NC_139679.1, read on the forward strand.
TGCAATCATCAGAAGCATTCCAAGATACTCTAGAGATTTCCACACCGTATATTAAGTCATTTGAAGCATTACATCCCAGTCATGGGATGTTTCAAACCTCTTGGGCACAGCAAAGATTTACCATACAAATGATAATTTATGTTGGAAATGCAAAGAAAAAGAAGGAACCTTTTATCATATGTGGTGGAAATGTCCCAAGGTGAAAGACTTCTGGGAAAAGATTTATAATGAGTTGGAAAAAATGTTGAAAAATACATTTATTAAGAAACCAGAAGCCTTTCTACTTGGAATAATAGGATTGGAATTGCTCCAAAAAGATGTTAAATTGTTTTTGTATGCCACTACAGCAGCAAGACTTTTACTTGCCAAAAATTGGAAATTGCAAGAGATACCAACAATAGAAGAATGGCAGATGAAGATGTTGGACTTTTTGGAGTTGGCCGACCTGACTGGAAGAATCCGCGACCGGAAGGAAGAGGAATACCAAGAAGATTGGAAGAAATTCAAAGAATATTTAGCCAAGTATTGTAATATAAAATAATTAGAAATCACTTGGAAGTATCAAATAGGCTTAGGATTAGATTAAGAACGACTTGTGAAAGAATTAAGGATAAGAATATCAATAAATGGGAAGAGGATAGTAAATTGAAGGTGTTAATTTTATGAGAAATATGATTTTGGAGAACTGTTACAAGATGGTACAATGAAATTCAGTTAGGGGGGATTTGAGGAAGTCGGTTAACAATGAAAGTTAAATTAGGTTAGAAGTAATATGTGTTTTTATTTGTCTTTTTGTCTTCTTTTTAGTATTATAATGTGTTTTCTTTTGTGTGTTGTGTATGTTATTTCTGCTACAATTTTGGAAAATTAATTTTAAAAATTGGGGGAAAAATGAAATGCTACTGTGTGAAGTTTACAAACTGGAACAAATGGTGTGCAGCTGATATCAGGAGCAAAGGGTCTGTACAATTTTAGATATATCACTGGGTAAAATGTATGCCTGTCCTACCAATGACATTCATGTTGGCAAGTGATGTGGGTCCTTACACTCTTGGTCCATCCAACTGAGCTATGTCTTCATTGATTGGCAGCTGCTCTCTAAGATTTCAGACTGCTGTCTTTCCCAGTGCTACCTAGCGATGGCAGGAATTGGACCTTGGACCTTTGCATTCAAAACAAATGCTCAGTCACTGAGCTATGGGAGCCCCCTTAATGAATTGTGTGGGTGAAATAGGTATATGTCAAAAAAAAAAAAAGTCTGTCAGATACAGTTTTCCAGCAACATCATTTGCAGGAATGGCTAGAATTATCTCTCTTTAGCAAACAGCATCCTCACCAAACGCGAGCTTTGATTAGATCTACGCAATCAGGTCTTGTCTGCTTGAAGCAACACCACCTTCTGGCATCTTGTAAACCTTTCTGAAAATCTCATGCTAGCTTTTAAAGTCATACTCCGGCCATTCAGGTCAGGAGATCCCAGGCTTTTCATTAGTGGTGAACAAAAATAAAACAAATCTTTAACCATTATCCAGCAATCAATGAGAAAAGAACTGCATTGACAATTATCAAAGGAGAAAGAAAATTTTGGTGACATTTTCATGGGTGGTGGTGCTGATACTTACCTTACTTTTGAGATGGCTGAGGGTTATTTGTGAAAGCTCTTTCATTCATTCTACAGATCATCTCACCAGTGGTCTGCGGTCTGCAGCCTTCTCAGGTGACCACGCATCAATCAAAGCCCAGAGCAAGTCATCGCAAGTTAACTCCTCCCACAGGTCTTTTTCAGAGAGGCTAAAGAAATGTTTACTGGAAAGAAACCCTTTGTTATATTAAACTCAAATCACCACACTGTCAAAAACTCTAAAGAAATTATAAATTGTCTGGAGAATGAGACCCCCACCCCCAAATGATACCTTGTCCACATAGGCAGAAGCCTAACTCGAATGTTGAAAAGTTTATTAAGTCTTGATTTTTAATAACAAATTTCAGAAAAGGAAAGGAAAGGAAAGGAGGAGGAGGAGGAAGAAGCAGAAGCAGAAGCAGAAGCAGAAGCAGAAGCAGAAGAAGAAGAAGAAGAAGAAGAAGAAGAAGAAGAAGAAGACGACAACAGTGGCTCATATTAAGAATACAATAGCCGGCAATACATGTAAACATATAAATCCATATAAGGCAGGCAACAGTCCAGATAGGAATGTGTTCAAATGGGTCAAGGACAGTGAGGTCTTCTGGCCATTAATTAATGGATGGAAGGTGTTTTTTGTCTTCCCAGGCTTGGAAGTTTTAAGTCTCCTAATGACCACAAGGGCTTGCAAAACCCACTTTTGCTGTTGTGCAGTTAAGCAAAGGGAGTTTCACAAGTCTTTTGACATTTCCATCTCTCTGATGATGGTGCTTCAACAGACCACGTCTTCAAGGTGCTGACAATAAGGAAAGCGTGTTACAGTCAAGGATCTCAAGAAAGAGGCTTTCAATGTCAGCTGCTATGGAACAATGAAATATATACTCTCCCTTAAATAAACTGGTGTTAGAAGAGAAGAAGAAGAGTTTGGATTTGATATCCCGCCTTTCACTCCCTTTCAGGAGTCTCAAAGCGGCTAACATTCTCCTTTCCCTTCCTCCCCCACAACAAACACTCTGTGAGGTGAGTGAGGCTGAGAGACTTCAAAGAAGTGTGACTAGCCCAAGGTCACCCAACAGCTGCATGTGGAGGAGCGGGGAAGCGAACCCGGTTCACCAGATTACGAGTCTACCGCTCTAAACCACTACACCACACTGGCTCTCAGTTAGTTGGTGAGGCGGGGGTAGGGTGGGGTGAGGCGAGGCGAGGCAGGAATGAAAGTGTCATGTTGTAGTTGTGATATCTTCATATCTTCCTTAATGAGATTTTTTTATGGCCAATGTAAATTTGTCTCAAACTGAATCTTTGTCTTGGGAACCCTGAATAATGTTACATCAGCTCATTCCCAGTGTATGTTCAGGTTTCCGCACTCCCTTCTCCCCTCCCTCTGAAAGTGGCTCCTTCTGGCAAACCGAAGGCAATTGAAGCTGAGTTTAATTAGCTGCCTTCTGTAAATATGCCATTATTCTTCTCACTCAGTGCTGGAGTTATATTTACAAAGGGAACAGATAGCAATAATTATTTTGGGCTGTAGTTAGTCAGTATTAGTTAATGCCTGGGTGTAATTGAGGGGAAATTAAGACAAGTGTAGTCTTTGCTGGTGGGAAAGGAGGGGGGGACATATGAGGCAGCCAGAAGCAGGGAACACCTGGATTTTCAGTCACCAGCAAGACATATGGAGGTCTAATCAGAGAAGTAAATATTTGTCCCATACCTCATACCCTCTGGGTTTATGTTTTAATTAGTCATAATATGTTATCAGGTAGAAAACTTATTATAAATCAAAGGGGGCTTTTTCCCCCCCCTGAGTGAAACCAAGCTCTGGTTCCCTACATTCTGTAGGGAATATAAACTGGAGTAAAAATTCCTTCCTGTTCTCAAACTGCAGTGAAATTGATGTCCTTTCATTGGCCAGTCCTTAGTCTTCAGACACTTTTATTGAATAACAGTGGGGAGGAGTGTGTGACTGGAATACCTATGAGAAATTGTTGTGTTCTCATGGATCATGGGTTATGGAGGATGTTCCCAGTTCTCTGGTCAGTTGTGCCATGCATACAGCTCCTCAAAATTCCTTGTGATGACCTCTCCTAGATAAGATTCTGTGGTGTCCAGGTGAGCAGATGATAAGTTATTATTCTCTTGAATTGTGACAAGACGTAGGAGTGACATAGATTAATAGGGACGGAGGGGATGTAAACGTCATTGGGAGCACCACCATTCTGGGTTGACACTTTCTTTTGTCCTTCACTGTGTTTATTAAAGAAACTAACTGGTAAGAATTCCTTTCATTTGATCTGCTCATTTATGGCCACCAGTATCATGTCATTTACGAAGCCTGACATGAATAAAGAACTCTTTCTTACTTACAAGTGAGAACCTCTGCATGTGTTCTTTCAGCTAGGAGTCAGGATGAACCATATGGCAGGGTTAGGGAACCTACGGCCCTCCAGATGTCATTGGACTCCAACTCTCATCAGCCCCAGGATGATGGGAGCCGGAGTCCAATGATTCCTGGAGGACCCAATGTACATGGGATCGGCTTTGCACTCTAATTTCAAGCAAAATTTCTAGGGGGATGATTCCTGTTTCTGTTATGCGTTGACTCTAAAAAAGGGGATGTGTAAAAGGCCTGCCAAACATAGATAGATCTATCTGTGCGTTAGACTTTCAGTAAATTTGAACTCGGGTGACTCTGAAAAGAGAATATGTAATTAAAAATTGGTGGCTCTGCTGGAAACGATCGCTTAATGTGATGTTGGTTAATGAAACATTGGCTAATTTATTTCTCTTTTGTAACTGAAACGAAATCTTCAAATAAATAAACTAATTAAGGGCACAATCCTGTGGTCCCTGGGAACTTATCCAACACACCACAGGACATTGCTAATCTTCTTCTCCACAGGCAGGGAAGGCGGAATGCCCTCCTAGAGAGAGACACTCTTGGAAGACTCTGTCCGGCCAGAGTGGAAAGAGCTATGCATGCCGTTTCCCAGCAAATCAGAGCTCTGGTGGTGAAGAAGGAGGAGGAGGAAGAGGAGGAGGAGGAGGAGGAGGAAGGGAGGAGGAGGAGGAGGAGGAGGAAGGAAGGAAGGAAGGAAGGAAGGAGAAGAAGAAGAAGAAGAAGAAGAAGAAGAAGAAGAAGAAGAAGAAGAAGAAGAAGAAGAAGAAGAAGAAGAAGAAGAAAGTCATATCTGTCCCAAAGTGCTTCTTTTCCCATGACACACACCCAGAATGCAGAGGAAATTTTGAGTGCAAAATAAAAAAGCAGGGGGAAGGTGTAGGAGGAAACCCCACCTTGCAAATAAAACACAAAAGTTTTTGGGGGTGGAGGTCTGATCCTGTATTTGTTGGCATATGTTTTCAGGTGACGGAGTGCAGTGCGCGATACAGAACTGTGGGACATGGAAGGAGAAAGTTGATCGTCTTCCAGCATCAGTGGGTGGAGGTGTGGCTTGCATTATTCCTTACTCCCTAAAAGAGATGTTACCAAAAACAACAACAACAACGCTTCAAAACCTCTAGCTGAGTTCACTAAGCTCTCAAACTCATCCAGCAACAGGCTGTGTGCAAATTAGTTATTTCCCTATGTTTGAAATCTTGAAGATAACTTATTATGGGGGGAAATAAAATGCACCCATGGAGGGATATGCCTATCTCCAAAATATATTCGTCTGTTTCCTAGGACGGTTAAAACCACAGTGTTCAATGAATGTTTCAGCAGCAGACACTCCAGATCTAGATGCACAATGCTGCTGAATTCATAGGTGGTACCAGTTGAGTGGCAGGATATTTAATATGTTGAGAGGGTTTGCAAGCTACTCTGGTGCCCACATGCTATTACCAGGGAAAAAACCACAGCCGATACAGTAGACTCCTGGGTACTCATTCGACACAGAGCCAATTCTCATTTGAGCTATTATGTAGACGAGATGCTAAAAATGGTCCTGTGTGACTCTGGCATTACTGTTGTGAGAAGCAACAGCTCCAAAATCAAGCAATAGATTATATTTTTCCACTTGCCTAATGCCAAGAGATTTTACGTGTCTGGATCTCGGCGGAAGTTGCTACACATGCAGAGTTTTGGGTATCTTTTTTCTTGCCAATGTTCAGATGGGAAGCGTTTCCATAATTTAAAAATGAGCTCCAAGTTTGGCTAGGCAACCAGGACTCATTCCGGCTTGGGAAAGAGTCAGTGTGTATGGGTTGCTTGCTGCGTTTTTTGGGGTTCTTTCATTGTTGCACTATTTTGCAGAATAACCTCTATTTTCCGGAAAACCTCTTTGAACAGCTTTCCAGCAATCATGAATATTTAGGAATATCAGATACTTCTGATGAAAGTGGAAACAGGAGTGCATTTTTTTTATTCGCCCCATGTCCATAATGGAAATGAATTCAGGGAATGCAACTGGTGTCCACAGTTGTTGTTGATTTCAGTCCACAAATGATACATAGTTGATTACGTCTCCCTCCATTTGCATTGTGATTCATTGAAATGAGTGGGGTGGAATAACTTAATGACAGCATAATTTATGTAATTTATATAATTACTTGTCTAAACTACATAAACTGAGTGTCAGGATGGTGTCAGCGGCTCCTGGCTGGTTGCCCAGGAAAGTATAAAGAGAAGGGAAAGTTTCTTACCGTACTTTTTTATTTCAATATTACAGAGAGAGACTATAGAACCCAGCCTCCTGGATAATGGCGTTGTCCCAAGTGAATCTCCACCCACACACCCATCTCTCCCACTTCCTCATTCGTCACTTCTACGGGTGCTGCTACATGCCCTCTGTCTTTGAGTTCTTTGTTCTCCTACTTTTAAGGCTTGCCAGGCTCTGGGAGATGAGGGGGTCTGGAATGTTTTCTAAAGACACTGTGTCAGCCAGTTGCCACTCTGGTTCTGCCTTCTCCCCTCCCATTATTTCCCCATTTCCCCCCTCATCTGCCTCTGAGCTGTGACCTCCCTCAAACCACTATACTGTCAGGATGGGGAGGTGGTCTCCATCATTCCTCCTCTGCCCAGCGTCTGACATCAAGTAATTTTGCCACAGTGGACACTAAGGCAAATAATGTTAGCAGCAGTTGAAGTGCAGTGGAACAGAAACAGAGCTGCATGCAACAAATACAGAGTGACGACTGACCATGCTGGAGGGCCTCAAATCATTGGTATGAGCTAGATCAAGGGTCCACATGTGTACAAGGCACCTATTGATGCTTTTGAATTATGGTGCTGGAGGAGACTCTTGAGCGTCCCATGGACTGCAAGAAGATCAAAGCTATCCATTCTGAAGGAAATCACCCCTGAGTGCTCACTGGAAGGACAGATCCTGAAGCTGAGGCTCCAATACTTTGGCCACCTCATGGAAAAGACTCTGATGTTGGGAAAGATGGAGGGCACAAGAAGAAGGGGACGACAGAGTACGAGATGGTTGGATGTTCTCGAAGCTACCAGCATGAGTTTGACCAAACTGTGGGAGGCAATGGAAGAGTGCCTGGCGTGCTCTGGTCCATGGGGTCACGAAGACGACTAAACGACTAAACAACAACAAAATGCAGAAGTGGCTTGTGCTTCCTCTATTGTGTATCTCCTGAGCACATTTACCTCTTTGGACATGAGACCAGATCCCACTTGCCAGCTTCTCAGCATTCACACCATGCATTCAATGCACTACGCTGCAAATTTAAACACTGATGGCTTCCCCCCAAAGCATCCTGGGAAGTGCAGTTTGTTAAGGATGCTGAGAGATGTGATGTGAGGAGGCCTCTGTTCTCCTCACAGAGCTACCATTCCCAGAGTTCCCCATGAAAAGGAATTGATTGTTAAACCACTCTGTTTTCAGTGCTGCAATCGAACTACTCAAATCTGTGCCGCTTCTTTCTCAAGTTTGAAAGAGCTGCCACCACCTCTCCCAGTCCTGACAGATGGCCAGGCTCACAGGATGTCTTTTAAAAAATGCCAGCTCCGAACCACCCCTAGATGGAAGCTTCCTCTCACCTGAACCCTCCACTGACCCTCCAACACTTCTCTGATGAAAATAGGGACGCCCCATTCCATAATGATAATTTTACTATTTATACCCCACACATTTTACTGGGTTGCCGCAGCCACTCTGGGAAGCTTCCAACATATATAAAAACATAATAAAACATTAAACATTTTCAAAAAAACCACCTCCCTATACAGGATTGCCTTCTGACAGCTCGGGGGCTGGATAACTCCATACCCTCCAACATTTCTCCAATGAAAATAGGGACATCTTAAGGAAAATTGGTACATTTTGGGATCAAATTGAAATCTGGGGCGGCTTCTCAAGATCAGGGACATCCCTGGAAAATAGGGACACTTGGAAGGTCTGTGAATCCTGATAAATTGTACAGATTTCTGGGCCTAAAACTCTTTTAGTATTGCTCTTGACAGTGGTGATAGACTTTTTTTTCTGTGATAGTCTTACCTCTCTATAATGGTTATATGGGGTTGCTCGTGCATAAGTTGCCGCCACTCCTGGCTAGGTAGCCTGGTTAAACCTTTCCTGGCTGGACAGCCCTTCACTTTGTGGCTGTTCAGTCCCTAGCAGAATCCGTCAGTGGGCGTTTCTTGAACTTCTTCCAGCAAAGAAGTTCTTTGACACCAAGTCTACGCCTACTTTCCCTGCGCAGAAGTCTTCTGTGCAGGGTGGGTGTGGGTAGCGGAGGACCTGTGCTCTCCCCGCTGGTCTCCAGTGAAGAGTCCTGGAGCCCTCTCTCCAATTCCCCCATCCGCCCCCTTTATCCCTGGTGTTACGCTGATTTCCTTCCCCAGCTGTTGAGTCCCCTCTCTCCCTGCTTGGCCCTTCTCCGGCATCGCTTGGGAGCCCTGCCTCCACTTCTGGCTCCGATGTCAGTTCCCTGACACTCCCCTTTCTTTTCACAGATCCAGCTACATTTTTTGATTTCACCAGTAGCCATTTTTATACATGAGCATATTTATTCATTCATTCATTCATTTGTTTACAGCAATTCTCTACCAACCTTAAATTAAAAAAACAACAACCCAGCAACAACCAGCTTGGGGAAAGGCCATAACTCAGTGGTGGAGAACATGCTTTGCATCATGAACATCTCAGGTTCAATCTTCAGCATCTCCAGATTTGGGGGGGGGGGGAGAATTTCGATTCAGTACACACTGGCAATTGAATCTGTCAAATCTGCACTTTCTGAATATGCATACCGAAAGACAAAAGGCATTAATCTCTTCCTTGGCCCAGCCAGCTCCTCTAATCTCCTAGTTTTATCAGCCAAGAGGGACAAGGGTCCAGAGAGCAAGTGGTCTCCCTGACTGACCTTGTCCACATTATCGAGCCGTACTAACTGAAACTCAACTAACATGGCAGGACTAGGCAGTGTTCTGGAAAGCTCTCAAGACTCATCTGCTGTAACAGTGGAGTCAAGGTCCTGGTGGATGCAGGCCTCAGTCCAGTATACCTGAAGGAGCGTCTCCACCCCCATCGTTCTGCCCGGACACTGAGATCCAGCGCCAAGGGCCTTCTGGCGGTTCCCTCACTGCAAGAAGCCAGATTACAGGGAACCAGGCAGAGGGCCTTCTCGGTAGTGGCACCATCCCTGTGGAACGCCCTCCCACCAGATGTCAAAGAGAAGAACAACTACCAGACTTTTAGATGACATCTGAAGGCAGCCCTGTTTAGGGAAGCTTTTAATGTTTGATGGATTACTGTATTTTAATATTCTGTTGGAAGCCGGCCAGAGTGGCTGGGGAAACCCAGCCAGATGGGCGGGGTATAAATAATAAATTATTAATCCTCAAAAACGCTTTGCAAAAAAAGTCACAGCAAGTGATCTGACCACGGCAAAGGACTGATGTCAATATCCTACAATTTCAGATAACCCTCTTCCTGCCCAGCTAAGAAAACAGGGCTGATGTGATGTTGGGATAGCCCCATGCTTGTCATGGGAGCCATAGGACGTGGGTGGCACTGTGGTCTAAACCACTGAGCCTCTTGGGCTTGCCAATTGGGAGGTCAGCGGTTTGATTTCCCATAATGGGGTGAGCTCCCATTGCTCTGTCCCAGGTCTTGCCAACCTAGCAGTTCGAAAACATACCAGTGCAAGTAGATAAATAGGTATGGCTGTGGCAGGAAGGTAAATGACGTTTCCGTGTGCTGCTGTGGCACTCGTCACAGTGTCCCATCACGCCAGAAGTGGTAGTCCTGCTGGCCACATGACCCGGAAAGCTGTCTGTGGACAAACGCCAGTTCCCTTGGCCTGAAGCAAGATGAGCGCCGCACCCCATAGTCACCATTGAGTGAACTTAACTGTCTAGGGGTCCTTTACCTTTACCTTTTTCACATGGGAACCATGTCACCTTGGCATGGATGTTGAAGTCCCCCCATGGATGTGACAGTCCCCAACACGACCTCTGAGACCAGCTGTGAAATCAGGCAGGGAGACTGCTGGGTAATGAGGTGGGAGGTATAAACCAGCAGAATCCCTAATCTGGCCCAGTTGCCCAATGCCAAGAACACCATCCAGATTCCCCCCTCAACTGGACAGAGAGCCCATAGAGAAAGATGGCGTTTCTATAGACCACAACAACTTTGCCTCCCCAACCCTCAAGTCTGCCCTGCTCACCCACCCAGGTCTCAGGAATGCAGACCAAATTGGCCTCCTATTTCATGGATGGGGAAGATCTTATTCAGAGGCAACCTGGCATTCAACAACAGCAGCCACAGAACTGAGGACTTTCCCCCTCACAATTCCCCAGGCTGGAGGGAGGTCTGGCAGGCAGCACAGTCACTAATTGCCTGTGTCATGTGTCCCTTGCCTGGCCCAACCCACATCCTAACTCCCCTTTCGCTGAACCACTGCAATTGGGTTAAACTGAGCCGCACAAGCCTGTTCAATGAAGTTTTTAAAAATGTTTTTATTAGCAATTTCAGCATAACAAAATATCAAAACATATCATATTCATTATTTTTTCCCCTTCCCCCCATCAGCCCCCCCCCCCGAGACTTCCTTCAGCTCCTCTCTCTGATTTCTCAGCACATATTATTCTCTGCATGTTATGAAATTATACATATCCTTACATTATCTATCTGCCATGTTATCAGCCAATAAATTTGTGCATGTTTATTCAAAACCTGTCAAGGAGTCCAGTTCATAGAATCATAGAATAGAATCATAGAATCATAGAGTTGGAAGAGACCACAAGGGCCATCGAGTCCAACCCCCTGCCAAGCATTTTGTTCATTTTGTTGTCTTTTTAGATAATTTGTAAAAAGCTCCCTTTCTTCCTTAAAGTCACAGTTGACCTTGTCCCACAATTTGTATGTCAATTTAGCCAGTTCTGCATAGCTCATCAATTTTTCTTGCCACTGTTCTTTCGTTGGGATTTCCTCATTCTTCCATCTTTGTGCTATCAAGACTCTTGCTGCCCAGGGAAGTTTTTAATGTTTGATGTTTTATTGCGTTTTTAATATTCTGTTGGGAGCCTCCAAGAGTGGCTGGGGAAACCCAGTCAGATGGGCAGCATATTATTATAATAATTATTATTTTATTATTACTATTCCAGACTCTGCAGCTAAGCAGGGATTTTGAACCCAGTCCTCTTGTCAAAAGCCCCACACTACAATGACTTCTCTCTCTCTCTCTGCAGACATTGGTGGATAGATATAGGCAGTTACAGTAGATTAAAAACCAAATGGGAGCATATTTGCTTTCCTGCAATTTGCAACAATATTTTTAAATAAATAAATAAATCTCCCTCCTCCACCTAATTTTATATTTCAATTACTTAGTATGCCAGAGGGGTGGGAGGGGGGAAAGAGGCAATGGGTTATTGCCTTGTTTGCAATCGCTGTTGACTTCTGCTGTGGGGAAACTTCTTTTTAACAGCAGCCTCTACTGTTTTATATTAAAGATAATCAAGTATATTGTAATCATAAAATAGCAATATAGCCCCAAAGATCATTCTGCTGTGCCCTTGTCAGGGGTTTAACTGCATATTGCAGTTCGGCGGAAGTCTGTCTACTGCACAGCACATAAAGCGCAGGAAAGCTGATAGGTTTCTGTAAGCCTTGCTCTTGAAATCCATTCTATAAAAACCCAAGTGCAAACTAGTACAGCTTTCCAAGTGCTTTCTTCCCCTGGCATTTGTGTGTGTGTATGTGCCCCCCCCCCAGACACACACAAACAGATGCCCTGCTTATTCAGTATTTGTCCTGGTTTCCTTACACAGCGGTTAGACAATGTCAAGCGTTTATTGAGCATTCATTCTGATTTGTTTATGGGGCGGTGATATAACAACAAGCATTCATTCTGATTTACTTGCAGGGTGTTTACACCTCTTCCCATTCATCATTTGTTCATCCCACTTTATTTCCCCCTAGAGCATTTCTCTGTTCGCTTTAGTTACTGCAAAAAGATCTGTTCTTCTTTTCTTTCTTTCTTTAAAAAAATATGGATTTGTTGCCCTGAGGCAACAGGGTGCTTTAATCCACTCTAATTGCAAAAAAAAACAACCAACAACTAAGGTTCCAGTATTTCTTGAATACTACCTGCAAAATTGTGACATTCTAGAGGCATCCACAGATAACTTTTTAACCAAAGTCTTTTACAACGCGGTAGGATTCTCATCTGAAGTACGCCAGGATTGCTTTCCTGACTTCAGCTGAGATATATTTGCTGAAATACTGGCCCGCTAATGAACATTTTCACAAGTTAATATCGTCGTCCTTCTGCAGGAGAAAGTGTTCCATCTGCTGGTCACGCGACAGAACTGCATCCTCTGTGGTGAAGCAGATGGGCGATGGTAAGGCGGCTCCATAACAGGAATGTGAGGAGAATGCTCTTAACACTTGTTGTTGTTAGATTATGCCTTCCAGGTCAGCCAAATGTGTCAGTGTGGAATGACCACCATATCCATAATAAATTGTGCATTCTTGGAGCCAAGGCCTTCTGTGCTGAAATAAGTACAGCAAACATAAATATATTTAATCTTTCATTGCACTCTGGCAAATGTTAAGAATGGAGGCCGCAAGGAAACATTCTGCTTCTAATGGAAACCAGGAAGATGGCCCTAGGAAGCTTGCAAGCATGGCATAATAATAGTGTCCATGTTCTGCACTTTGTCCCCAAAGGTCCCCAAAGGTAAGGTAAAGGACCCCTGGAGAGTTAAGTCCAGTCAAAGGTGACTATGGGGTTGCGGCGCTCATCTCACCTTCCAGCATTTTTCCACAGACAGCTTTCCAGGTCATGTAGCCAGCATGACTAAACCGCTTCTGGCACAACGGAACACCATGACGGAATCCAGAGCGCATGGAAATGCTGTTTACCTTCCCGCTGCAGTGATACCTATTTATCTACTTGCACTGGCATGCTTTCAAACTGCTAGGTTGGCAGGAGCTGGAACAGAGCAATGGGAGCTCACCCCATCACATGGATTCAAACCACCAACCCTGTCTCATCACCTGAGGCAAAGTGGGAATTGCCACTTCTTAGCCTGACATGCCACACTTCTGACAACTCTGTTGCGCCCTGGTTCTTATCGAACTCAGTGAGAGACAGGGCGCTGTTCAGAGTGTTGCTGATGGGCTTTCCCCTCTGGGGGTGAGCCGAGCAGCAACCGGCTTGCAGGAATGCCTTGGCTCTTGCTGAACTCAGCAGGAGCCAGGGTACTCCTCAGAGGGCTGTTGCGCACTCAGCTTCTCCCAGGGATGGGAAAGCCGAGTGGCAATGCCACGTGCTAGAAAATCTCCCTCTCAGTGGTGGAAGCACCGCCTCCTGCACTTCCACCACCTGAGGCAAGTGCATCACCATGTGCCATGGGTGGAGCGGCTCTATTTAAAGGCAAACTTACCTAATTCACACATTCTGAAACAAGGTGTGGACCAAAAGCCAGCCATCCTTCGAAATTCACACTTCCCCCAGATTTTTCCGTGCAGTTCTCCTGCCAAGTAAGGTGTACAAAAATGCATATGCTACACTGAAGTATGCAGAGAAATGCATAGCTTAGTGAAAATAGCATAAATTAATGCACTGTATTAGGGAAATTTTTGTGGGGGGGGAGTGTTTATCGGGCAAAATTGCATATGAAAATGTGCTTATTGGGAGAAAATTTCACTCACATGCTCATGAATTTTCATGAGGGAGGCCTTTAAAAAAACAAACCCCATTGTTGGGGATATCTGTAGAGCTGAAATTAAGATTGGAAATATAAGATTGTTTCCACCCTGACCTCTGTGCATTGATGATGTCTTGTGAATAGAGACTACAAATACACACACAGTTTGCTCTAGAGCAGGGTTAGGCAACCCGTGGCCCTCAAAATGTTGTTACAGCCATACATTGTTTTGCGGCCAGGATCCATTTTGGAGCCCCGGCCACTAGCCAAAAAGGACACAGGGCCGTGTCTGCACACACAGGCTGAGTGGTTTGTGCTTCTGTGCATGCCGAAGTGTGATTTAGCACTTCTGCACATGCTCGAGCGGCAAACCTGGAAGTAACGCTGTCAGGGGCTCAGGAGCAGAGGCACAGGGGAGAGAGGAAATGGAGAGCGAAGGGGAAGAATCTGAGGGCAGCGTAGGGGAGTATGACAGTGGCACGAGAGATTCCATGAGCTTCTCCAGCGAATCAGAAGATTCCCAGAGGGGGGCGCCGAGGGCCAGGGCAAGGGGGGTCCCAGGGGGGATGCACCAGAAGCAAGGGGCCAGCGGGGACTCCCAAAGCAGCAGCGGGAGATCAGGACCAGTTCCCCCACCAGAGCGTAGTGGGGGGGAAGAGTCCCATGTATCAGGGCCAGCGTCTCCTCCAGCAGGGAGAGAAGATGAGTCAGGGCTGACCACGCCTCTATCGGAGAGTGAGGGAACGGAGGGGAAGTCAGGTCCAGCTAGCCTCCCCGAAGGGGGGAGCAGTGACAGGAGCAGTGTAACGGTCAGGAGAAAGGTTGCCGGCTGGGCGCGCGTGCCAAGTTCGAATGTACAGGCGCGCGGGACAGCAGAAAACCCGGATTGGGAACCAGGTCCTAAAGCCCGCCGGAGGCGGGGGGAAGACTCAGGGGACTCAGCGTCAGAAGAGTCTAGAAAGGGCAAGACCCTAGCGGACAGGCGGACCCAGAGGAGGAAAGAGCAAAGGAAGAGGTGGAGCAAGGCTAGAGTCTTAAACTGGTGTCTGGGGGGAGGAGATTCAGACGGAGCTTCAGCGGTCTAGAGTTTGAGACGTAGAGCTGCGCGCCGCGGCTTCAAAATCGAAACTGAACTTCAATAAAGACTTTTGTATATAACAACGAACTGGCGTTGGTCCTTTGTGAGCTGGGACCTCGGGCAGCTCTGACAAACGCATTCTAGTATTTCCGGGTTTGCCGCAGACATTCACTGGAATGGACGCTAGACAAGGAGAACATTCACGGAGGTATTACAGTCATACTGCGTTTTCGGGTTGCGCACCACGCCAAACCCGGAAGTACCAAAATGGATTACTTCCGGGTTTCAGAACTCGCGCATGCACAGAAACACCTAATCGCGACCCGCATGTGCGCAGACGCGACACAGCAGGTTGCGAATGCTGCAAGTTGCAAATGTGCCTCCCACACAGATGCATGTTCGCAGCCCAAGTGTCCACTGTACTGTATTCTTATGTTCCCATTAAATAGGGCAATGGGCAGGAACGATAGCAATTGTAGTCCAGAAACAACCGGATGGGGCCACAAGTTTTCTGTCCCTGGGACAAAAGCCCACACAGACCACACCTCCTACGTGAACCCAGTATTTGCAGATTTTGGCTGTGAACATAAGACATGGTTGCCGCATGGAGGTGTCAGAGGCCAGGCTTGACAATGTAACGTGTTGATTGCCCATACATGTGTTGGGAGAATGGGGCTAATTTTCGCAATTTTACTTTTGGAGTCAGGCCTGCCAGAATAATGTGCACATTATTAAAAAGCGAGTGCTCCCATGGATTTACACAAGGACATTGCAGCACTTCCCATTTCACAGGCAGTCCCAGGCCAAAACGATCCCGGGAATATAACACTTATTCTAATGCATGCGAAAAGGACCAATTTCCCAGCAATGAGAAATTCTTGGCTTCTCGTAGCCGATCCATCTTTGGCCTGTCCCCTTTTGTGTGAAAGCATGGTTGTTTATTTACAGATAAATCTTGTTTCTTACTTTCAGGCATGAACGGCGAATGCTGTCTCCGGCTGTTACTAATGATCCCTTTTCTGCCGCCTGGCTTCCTTTTCTGTCTGCATGGTAAATTCAGCTGCGCTCGCTGAGCAGAAGAGACGGAGGGGATGACCCCGGCAGATACACATCTCCACATTTTTGATCTTCCCACTGGAAAGCCAGTCATTCATCTCACATCTTGAAATCTGCACGCATGCCAGGCGCTAACGGAGCCCTGCCATGCAATCTGGCAAACAGAAAACAGCACCTTATTGAAAAGCAAAACAGGATGGTTAAAAATAACCATCATCTATTAAGCCTGCCTTCCTATGTGCACTTACTCAAGACTTCTTCAAGCTCTGTTGGATTTACTCTGGAGTAAGCAGGCACAGGCTGTAATGAGTGTTTATCAAATAAGTAACTTCCCTTTCCCTTAATTATAAGGTCTTTTAGTTATTTCTTCACTCTAAGTGTTGCTGGTCTACTTTGCTGAAAGTTTGGCCAAAGCAAACATTTCATTTGTGATGTTCATTTTACATCTAAGTCCTCAAGCTCAACAGCACATTTCTTCTCTTCTTCTTCTCTTCTTTATGATTTTCAGTTTTATACATTTCAATAATTTTACAATCATTTTCACATTTCAAAACTCGACTTCCTTCCCCCTCTTTCTGCGGTTCCTTAAATTTCTTTTTTATATTTTCTGCATATTCCAAATTAATTTAATTTTCTCATTTATCCCTCTACTTTAAATATATACTCTTATAAAACTGCAGGTTATCACAATAACCCTGCCAATGTTCTTATCTGTTTACAATTTATTTGTAAATATTTAATAAACCATTTCAATTCTTTTATATTAAAAAAGTTGGTTATCTTGATTTTTTATTTTTCTGGCGAGTTTTGCTATTTCTGGATATTCCATAAGTTTTTGTATCCATTCTTCTTTCGCTGGGACTTTTTCTTCTTTCGATTTTGGGGCACTTTTCTTTCAATGCGTTATCAGTGGCGAATGGAGCCCCCTGTGACTGGTAGGGCAAAAGGAAGGGAGGTGAACAGTAGGTGGAGCCAGAGGCAGTGACAGGCAGACTCTATCATCACTTCAAGAAAGAAAAGGACAGAATTCTCCTCTCTGAGTCATTGCAATAATGATCAGGTTGCAAAATCTGTTTCCTAGAATGGATCATGAGGGGTATGCTCTCGGAATGTTTGCTGCTTTGAATAAATGAATTTTGATTGTCATTGGAGGCTGTTATCATAGTGTGGTCTATTCTAGGAAAATGAATGTTTAGCAACTGAGTGGGGTATTCAATGCTAGTCCTACTCAGAGTAGGTCTATTCAAGTTCGTATACATGACTTACTTAGGTTCATCATTTTAATGGTCCTACACTGAGTTGAATGCCCCATCGAGTGTTATTGTACTGTATACTTACTGAAATTGACACTTGGGGTTTGTTTGTTTTTTGTTAGATTGATTATTTGTATTTTCTAATTAAATTAAATTTGCTTACTTATTAAATATATATAGCTGCTTATAAGTAAATACTCCCTGGGTGGCTTACAAACGAATTAACTAAAATGCAATCTGTAAGAGTTAAAATCAACAGTAGGCAGGGAAAGACTGCAAAACCACCACTACAAAACTTCCTTGCAACCGACTTAGCGTGAGGCAATTTACAGCCTAGATTTAAGACACAAGTTGGAAGTCTGGGTGAATGAATAGGTATTCACCTATTGCCAAAAAGATGTTATACAGAGAAGATGACAGGCAAGTGTCTCTGGGGAGGTTATTCCATAGCCAAAGGCCTTGTTTTTGACAGCCTGGAAATGGAATCTTGGTTGCAATTGTCTAGTATTGTTAGAAGTGATACCATTGTTCATGTATTTAATAATATTTGTTATTGGTTGGATGTATAGCACTTTTAGTACCCAGAAAGGGCTATACAAATAGGGTGGCCGCATAACCCAGTTCACAGGCCTGATTCTGAAGAGATTTGGAATGCAATACAGTGTGTTACCTCAGTTGTCGAACGCAATCCATTCCGGAAGACTGTTCGACTTCCGAAACATTCAACAACTGAGGCGCAAAGGGCGGTTGGCAAAGTCAATGGAGAATAAAGAAAAAAAGAAGCTGTTTGACTTTCGAGGCGCATTTGAAAACGGAAGCAATTACTTCTGGGTTTTCAGCATTCGGGTTCCAAAATGTTTGACGGCCCCTAGGAGTTGGCTCCTATACCAACTTGGCTGCAGACGCTGCAGGAAGGAGATGTACAAAGCGCCATCCAACCGTCTTAGGGACTCGGCTCTGGATTTGTGTAGGGTTTACTCTTTAGCCTTTTCTTCTCCTGAAGATATCCTGCAGGGCAGCAGAGGTTTAGGATCAGAGTTTTCCTTCTCCTAGGTGGACTGCCTTCCCAGGTCAATGAGCTCTATCTGCCCCTCAATTCCCTCTATAGCACATGCAAAAACTTCCTTTTTGACCATTCGACCCACTATTGGTCTTTTCTGCTCAATCCGCCAGAGCCTGTCTTTGCAAGCAAGGGAAGTCCCTAACTCACTGGTGTGTGTGTGGTTTTATTAGTGCTGAGCAAATATCTTTACCCATTTAATGTATTTTGAACACAGCCAAAACAGCAGCAGCAGCAGCAGCAGCAACAACAACAACAACAACAACAGCATGCTGTTTTGGAAACGATAATTGTATTTTAGAAAGCAAAGAGCTAGGACAATTCCTCCAGCCTCCACAGTGCTTATTTGGGGGTGATGAATTGTTTCCCTTGTGTGTGTGTGTGCGTGTGTGTGTGTGCGTGCGTGTGCACACACACACACACACACACACACACTTTTGCTTTCTCCTGCATTACCATAAACGCATTCGATGCAGAAAGCAATTGAGGAACAGAAAACATTTCGAGATGAGAGACGGAGAGACAGACTGTGGGCCGCTCTCCTTGTTCCTGCGTTACCTGTCCCTTGAACTGACAGCAGAGGGTGAAAGCTGGCATTCAATACAAGGGAGACGGACAGCCTTTCAAATCTTCCAGGAGGTCAAGAGGGGGAAGGGAGAAGGGAGCTTGGCAGGGAACAGCTCCTGCCGGCTCCTGCCTGTCAGTTTGGTGGCACAAACCCACCAATACACTTCAGCCGTCAAACATCTGCTATGTTGCTTTTAATGAGGCCATTACTTCCCATATGTGTGGCATTATGGCCCGATTTTAACTTGTTCTGTCTTGCGAGGGAGGGAAGAGAATCGGCGTCGGCGCGGCACATACAGCCCTAAATCAATATGAAGTTGTTTCTGCTAAGGTGGAAAAGGCATGTGATTGGCGTGCTGTCAGTTTCCTAGCCCATCTGCTCCCTGAGGGCCTGGAAAGGGTAATCGTGCTCGCCAGCACAAAAGCGAGAAGCAGCAGAACGTTCAGCCAACCCAACATTTCAAATCTGGAATTGGAACATAGGAAAGTTGCCCTCTGCAGAGTCAGATGTTTGACCTCTCTAGCTTGGGGCTGGCAATGGGGAGCCTGTGACTGGCCAAGTGTTGTTGGACTCCAGTTCCCATCATCCCTGAACATTGACCATGCTGGCTGAGGCTGATGGGAGTCAGAGTCCAACCACATCTAGAGAGCCACAGGTTCCCCACCTGGTTTATGTATTGTTAGGAATTTGTAGGACAATGCCCTGAGTCCCTTCCGGTTCTTTGAATCCTGTATCTGTGGGGTTGAATTCGTGAGAGCAAGCTTGCCCGATTGCTTCCTGCGTCTAGGTAATGGTTTTGGCTGAGCACTGCACTTAGTTAAGCACTGCACTTAGCAACGCCAAATAACTTGCCCTGTGCCATAGAACAAATGGGCAGACCTTTTCCTCACCCCTCACCTAACCACTAGGTAGGAGAACAAACGCCAGTGTGTTGTGTCTGAGCTGAGTTGGAAGCAGACTGGAAGCTGGAGACACAGAGACATGCTTGCTCTGTGCTGGATCCAAAGTTGTGTCTAATGGAGAAGCAAGATATTTTGGGGTGTCTATGCTGTGAGTCTCTCCATCCTATGCTCTGGTTGCATATACGTGTAAATAAAACCATATATCTTAAAGACACCATAGTCTCTTCTAGCCTTCATCCCAAGGAAACACCTGGAACCCCTGGAATCTCTCTCCTCTCAGAGATTGGGGTGGCATGCAACAAGATATTAGATGTCCTTTCTGGCCCGGAGATATCTGAAATACAAGCTCTGTCAAGAGATTTAGTGCTACATTGAAGACATTCCCAAGCAGGCAAGCCGAGTAAGACATCAGAGCGCAAAAGGAAATCTTCCTTACAATCCCTCTGTAAATGAAGCTGTGTGCCCTTCCCATGTATAATTGGCTGCTAGCGAAAGCTCTTGTGATCTCAGAAAATGCAGCTGGAAAATATGCTGCTTAGCTTGCAGGGCACTTTACAAAGGGGATTCAGCCTCCAATGTTGTTAGTGGCTGCATAAAGACCTTCCCACAAAGTCCTGGATTTGCCCGTCTGCTTGCTTAGGAAGGTATGTGAGATGATGATGATGATTCTTCTTGCTCTCAGAAGGTGTTCTGCAAAACTAGAGCATCACTGGGCTTTAGATAATTGAGGCTTTGCATTTCAAACACACCAAAACACCAGCCACTGCAGATCCTTGGCAGCTCTGAGGAAATCCTTGATGGCTCTGAGGAAAGAGCCGCCCTGTTCAAAATCTGGAGCATGCTATGTCTTAAACTGATTTGAGTGTCTGGAGTTTGTCTCACATGTGAGTAACTTCCAAGCCCTCCCTGAATGCCTGAGTAGGGCAGGGAGGAACAGGGCACTCTAGACCAGTGTGTTCCCCAACTTTGGTCTCCAGCTGTTTTCGGACTACAACTCCCATCATCCCGAGCTAGCAGGACCAGTGGTCAGGGGTGATGGGGATTGTAGTCCAAAAGCAGCTGGTGAGCTAAGTGTGGGAAACTCTGCTCTAGACCCTTGGAACTGCAGCTCATGTCTGAGTTGAATATTTCTGCTTGGGAAAGCAAGCACAAGTACGAAGGGCAAGTGTAATGTCTCAGATGTGAAGGGCAGAGAAGCGTCGTTTTTATGTGCTCGTCCCTTTAAAGCAAGTGAAAGTGGGAAATGATTGGGCACCTGTTTTTGTGTCATTGAAAGTTTTCCCCAACCTGGTGCCTCTCCAGATATTGTTGGACTGGAGGGTCTCATCATCCCTGACCATTGAGCATACCAGCTAGAGCTGGTGCAAGGCCTGGGAGGCTGGGATAAGCACTTTAAAAAATAGATATGTGCACATTTCACATGCTGTAAAAGTGAGTGTACATGGAGGGCCAGTTTCTACAGTGGAATGCAGTGGTGACACTTTTCAGCAGGAGCTGATGGTGTGGTCAAGCTGCAATGCCCACCTGATCTCCCTCTTGATGTCCCAAAGTGGAACAGAGAGGGAGGTGGCAATGAGGTCAGCATGATGCAAACACACCTGCAGGAACTAGCAATCTCCTTAGCACTGCACTGAATTCCTCCCTGCCATTTAAATAGAAATACAATGCATCTCACTACAGCAGGGAAGACAGCAACAAGGTGGTCTGTGTACCTGCTCAGCCTACTCTGTTGATGGGGAATTGCAAGACTCTACTCTCTCTCCTTCTCTACTCTCTCTCCTTATGGTTCTTTATCTTTAAACCAAACCTGGACTGGGCAGCCCTGCAAATCAAAAACTCCGTTAAATTGAGGCCAGTCCTTTATAAAGTAGGGCACATGGCCACCCTATGCCGCCAGGCATTGTGAAGCATCTTGAGTTATATCACCTGTAATCATCCAATTGTTCCTGGACTACAACTTTCATCATCCCTGAGCACTGGCCAGGTTGTTGACTTAGGATGATGGGAGTTGTAGTCCAGGAACATCTGGAGATCCTCATACATTTCAGATTCCAGTTAAAGACACAGGAGCATGACCTAGTTGAGAAGTAACAATCCCCTGGATTGGTTGGCAAGAGTTAATGGATCCAGCTCCTGAGAAGGCTTCTGTAACTAGGCATGGCTTCTTTCTCACACACACACATACCCTGTCCCTACAATGCTGCAGAGACCAAAAATACACTCAGTGGGAGTTCTCTTTGTCCTACAAATCTTAACAGTACCATAGTCCATTGACTTTGACACCATAGGTCAACCTTTGTCAAGCTTCTCTTCAGATATTGTTGGAGTCCATCTCCTATCGACCCCAGCCAGCATGGCCAATGATCAGGGATTTTCATTTGTTTTGACAATTTGTATCCTGCTTAATTACAGTCTTCTCTAAGTGGAGTACAGCAGACTGAATACAATAAAAGATGCCCCTGACATTTTCAGGTTGGGCTGGGAATGTTCCCTGCCCGAAAGCCTGGCAAGATCCTGCCAGCTAGTGTAGACAACACTGTGGTAGATGGACCAGTGATCTGACTAGGTATAATTCACCTTTTTTATGTTCCTATGAAGGGACATATGTTTCTGAACCCTGTGCTAAATCTGGCATCCGTTGAATGAAAGCTCATGGCTAATGCAAAAGAGCTACTCCTCAATCCCTTCCACATACAAAGTGCATCTAGGGCTAGGCTGAATATACCCTTCCAGTCATTCATTCATTCATTCATTCATTCATTCATTCATTCATTCATGTTTATTTATTGAATCCAAGGAGTTCAACATGGCATACAAGTGTGGCGATCACACAGGGTCCCCGGATGTTTCACCGTCTATTGATCCCTGTGCCACCACTTTATTTCTCGCTGCCATGACCCAGGCCCTACCTGGGACAATACTGAGTCCAGTCAGGGTTAAATTGAAACATAAACTTCTGTTTATTTATTGCAGTTTAACAAGCGTATAGTTTCATAAACAGTATCAGTCAATTACATTCATGGGGTGCCTATCCAGACCTATAACTTCCGCTACCTGCTCTCACTCACTAAACCACCTCTCAGATATTTACTTGTCTGCCTAGCCCCTAACTGTTCCTGACTCAGCCTATTTCGCTACACTAACTTAACCTACCCACAGACACTGTCCCAATTCACTCCCACTCCAACCAACCACCCAACTCCCAACGAACTTCCCCCTTCGCCCCTCCCAGAGCTGGTTTTATACTCCCTCTGACTTCCACCCCCCTGGGTCCTGACTGGGCAACCTGTTTAACTATTTCACCTCCAGCACTCTCTCATATGTTAACATCACAACAAGGTCCTCTCTCTCTCCTGGAAGGTAGGTTGAACTGAGAGCTTGTGACTGGGGCCAAGGTAACCCAAGGAGCTTCATTGCTGAGTGGGGATTTGAACCCCGGTCTCCCATGCCCAATGCTCTAACCACTGCATGGACGAGTTTCCTTTCTCTTGGAGATTTCACCCAATACAGCTACCCGACAGTTTGTTTTGAGAGCTCCTTTGGCTCTAGCAAGGCAGTGACCTTCAGAGCATCCTGAAATGGCCCATTAGTTTCTGTAGGCGCTTGAGGGGAGAGAAGGATGATGACTGGGTGCTTACGACTGAAAGCTTACTTGGCACACAGCCCATCTGTGGCTGCCTTGATTTAATTAATGATTTACATTTTATTCATGTGTGATGGCTGCCAGCAGGGAATCATACCAGAAGTTAAACTGAGGGGCCTCTCCTTCGAGGCTGGATGTATAAAATCCAAGATCCGTCCTAATTCCCAATAATGGAAAGTTTAAAACATCTTAAAGCTTCTGCGTTCTGCCCTGAATATCTACCAATATGTTTATTTATTTTTATTGATTTATATATCACCCTTCATCAAAAGATCCCTGAAGGGGATAAAATACAAGATGAAAGCATGAATAAATAGCTTAGCACAAACAAATACAGTGGTAGCACAGGTTAAGAACTTAATTCGTTCCAGAGGTCCGTTCTTAACCTGAAACTGTTCTTAACCTGAGGTACCACTTTAACTAATGGGGCCTCCTGCTGCTGCTGTGCCGCTGAAGCACAATTTCTGTTCTCATCCTGAAGCAAAGTTCTTAACCCGAGGTACTATTTCTGGGTTAGCGGAGTCTGTAACCTGAAGTGTATGTAACCTGAAGCGTCTGTAACCCGGGGTACCACTGTAGTCAAGAGTGCCTTTTTAATAATAATAATAACAATAATAATTTTTATTTATACCCTGCCCTCCCCAGCCAAAGCCTGGCTCAGGGCGACTAACAAGCATTAATAAAAACAAGTTGAATACAACTTAAAAACAAGATTAAAATACAACATTAAAATATGGAAACATTAAAATGCAGCCTCATCACAGGAGGAGAAAGGGAAAAGAAAGAAAGTTTCATAAGAGGCAGAAACTCAGCTGGTGCAGTGATGGATTAGGAACACAGGAAGCTGCCTTATACTGAATCAGACCACCAAGACCATGGTAAGAAACCTGCTGGCTCAGGCCAGTGACCCAACTTGTCTAGCATCCAGATCTCACAGTAGCACAACAGCCAACCAGATAACAGTGAGAAATCCAAAAGTAGGACCTGAGCTCAAGAGCCAGTGTGGTGTAGTGGTTAAGAGCGGTAGACTCGTAATCTGGTGAACCGGGTTCGCTTCCCCGCTCCTCCACATGCAGCTGCTGGGTGACCTTGAGCCAGTCACACTTCTGTGAAGTCTCTCAGCCCGACTCACTTCACAGAGTGTTTGTTGTGGGAGAGGAAGGGAAAGGAGATTGTGAGCCACTTTGAGCCACTTAGGGTAGTGATAAAGCGGGTTATCAAATCCAAACTCTTCTTCCCCTCATTTGGGTTGCAGCAACTGGTGGTATTCAGAGACTGCCCTCAACTGTGGAGGCAGAACATAGCCCAGGCACAGTCTGACCCCCTCCTTTGATAATCCTCATAGAACTCTAGCTCTATGGTTGCCATTAATTTGATTCTGAATTGATTTTAGAATGAATTGATTTTAGAATGTATTTCAATTAATTGATTGTGATTTTATGTAAACTGTGTTACTCTTACTGTTGTTAGCCACTCTGAGCCAGGCTTTGGCTGGGGAGGGTGGGATATAAGTAAAAAAAAAATCATCATCATCATCATGGTTCGCAGCTGTTGAGGGAGCAAATTCTAGAGCTAAATTCTATGCTGTGTGAAGAAGTACTTTCTTTGTCTGTTCTGAATCTTCCCACAATCAGCTTCATTGAAAGTCCACCAGTTCAGATGAGAGAGGGAGGAAACTTTCTCTTGGTGCCTTTCCAATCTTAAGTTTGCCATATTTCCACATTGTTTCCTGCAAATTTGTCTTTCAAAGTCCTCACAAACTTCAGTATCAGCTTTGTGTTCATTTCTTCCTGGTATGCATATTTTTGCAAGCATCCTACCTGATACACATTTTTTGCATGTCATTTTTCACAACTACACCCATATTTGACCCCAAAGTGTGCATTTTTGTATACATATTCTTTGTTGGAGAGCTGCACTGCTCAGTAGTGAAAATGACAAAGAACAGTTGTGTTTTGATTCATGGGAAGGGTGGATTACGTAGATTTGCACTATAATGTCAACTGAGTCAAATTCCTCCCACATCCCCCAGTACCAGTACCACCTTGATATTCGTATCAATGACAGGCAGGCTATAACTACTGCAAATAAATAAATCCAACAAGTATCTTTCCCCCCTGAGGTGATGGTGATAACAGATTTGCTGCCATTTTGTGACACCTAAAATCAGCCTCCAGAGGCAGCTGCCTCCCTCTGCCAAATGGTAAGACCAGCCCTGCATGGAGACTCTACTTGGCTAGAGTCCCGGAACTATTAGTAGATGGTGGGCTGTTGTGGTAGTCAGGCTCACCAACTCTAGAGGTCTGAGGTGTTATCAGACCCATCAATATTCCTTAGCAGGGGGCTCAGCCCCCTGAATATTGAGGGGGTTCAGGAGGCTGAAACACCGAGCCTTGCAAGAGAGAAGGAGCGGCAATTGTTGAATCTGCACAAAACTGAGCAAAAGCTCCTTTCAGGGATACACCTTCACCCACCAATGCATGTACGTTGGCCCAAGGTGGCACCTCTGGAGATGGTAGTCCTTCCCTGACCTCCCAGCGGTGGAGTCAGTGCAGCTTACTAGGAGGGAGTTTGGGAGTCACTGAGCAGACACAATTCTGGAGCCACTGTAGCACTCCTTCTGGTGTGTTTGCACAGTGTCAACCTCCCCACTGTTAGAATTCCTGCTCCATGATTGCAGTCATGGGATTGTTGTCTATCACATGACGGTATATGTTTTGACTCCACAGAGTGGGAAGTGATGGAGACTAGATGTTTGTGTTACTGTGTTTTGTGAAGTGGGACTATTGTCCTTTGTTCTTTTTCTCTTTGCTGTCTGATGCTAGAAAGAGAGGGAGCCATGATGCAGTGCTCTGTGTGTGTTTATATGTAAATAAAGTAGATTAGCCAAAATGCTGAGTTGCTGAGGTCTGTCACGCAAGGTGTGCAAACTCTGCGGATCCCTAAGTGTGCCGGTGTCAGTTGGCATTGGTCACTGTGATGTTCGGGCAGAAGAAAGCTTATGAAGCTCCCAAATAAAAGACCAGGAGGGAGAGAACATGCCAGTCGGGCATGTGTCTCTGCCAGGGTCCTACTCGAGAGTAGGCTGAACTCCTGACACCCACTGCCTTCTCCTTCCCACTCTCCCTCCTGGCAAGCCGCAGAAGCTCCACTGGTGGAAGGTCAGGAAAGTTCCACACCTCACTACCTTCTGCTGGAACTCTGAATCCTTGCCCCATCTATCAAAATAGGCAGCCCTTTAGCAAGTGAATTAGGAATTCACACCATATATATATATATATATATATATATATATATATATATTGAAGGAACATTCTTGTGACCTTAAAAGGTAATGTGTGAAGCCCTAGAAATGTTTTCCCTCTACATGTCGCAAGTTGTTCTTGTTGCAGGGGGTCCCTGTGCCCTGCATTTCAAGCACATCCCTCTTAGCACTGTGTACCTGCCTCAGAGAATTCATACCTTGGAAAGAACAAAAAGGTTGAATGTTGTTTTAATTGAATTTGTTTTCCATTTATTTCCAAGCTGTCAAGGGAGGAGCCTTTTTCAAGCTCAAACATTCTTTGATTTGTTTGTACCTGACGTCTATTATCCTAATAATGAGGCACTTTTTTAAAAAAAAAATGAACAAAAGAAGCAAGCTTTTGTTTATAATTATTTTTTCCCACTGATTGTATCAGTGAATGACATTAAAAAAAAAACCAAGATGAAAGGAACAGTATGCGTTTTTGATATCCAGCCCCAATTTGTTCCTGAAGCAATTTAGAAGTTTATTCCAATCAGTTGCGGCTAATAGATTCAGGGAAAGAGGAAGCCCCCTTTGAAACTAGTTTTTCCTCTTCTCTCCCTTCCCACCTATTTGCAATGGCGGCTGGTGTCCATTGGGGCTGGTAGGGCAGAAGGCAAGGAGATCAACAGTAGGTGGTGCCAGAGCCAATGACAAGTACAGTGGTACCTCGGGTTACAGATGCTTCAGGTTACAGACACTTCAGGTTACAGACTAACCCAGAAATAGTACCTCAGGTTAAGAACTTTGCTTCAGGATAAGAACAGAAATCGTATGACGGCGGCGCAGTGGCAGCGGGAGGCCCCATTAAGCTAAAGTGGTGCTTCAGGTTAAGAACAGTTTCAGGTTAAGAACGGACCTCCAGAACAAATTAAGTTCTTAACCCAAGGTGCCAGTGTAGAGCTAGCCCATTCCTCACTTAAGAGCTTGGAGAGTCCCTACAGATCAGAGGAGGTGACACTAACCTAGATGGAATGGACAATGTTGTTGTTGTTTTAATAAAACAAACACTCAGGATTTGGCAAGTCTCTGGAAGAAAGGAGTTCTGCTGTTGTAGATAGCCATCACCAGTTAGGGTATCTCTACAATTCCCTAGCCCAGGGGTAGACAACAGATGTTTTCCAGATGTTGTTGGACCCAACCTTTAGTCTGAAGTAGTACAATCCAAAATGGACTTCACTATGTGATTTCACTGAATGATAGTCCCTTAAAACTGCAGTTCTATACCAATATACCTGGGATTAAGCTACATTAAACTAAGAGGGATTATCTTTCAAAGTAGACATGGATGCATAGCAGGGTAAGGTTAAAAAAAAAGGTAAAGGACCCCTGGATGGTTAGGTCCTGTCAAAGGTGACTAAGTATAGCAGGGATGGGGAACCTGTGGACATCCAGATGTTGTTGGACTCCATCTACAATGGTCAATGGTCAAGGATGATGGAAGTCATAGACGAGCCTCCTTTGCTACCTCAACAGTAGGGCTTGTATCAAATGCTAGGACAGTCTCATTGAAGTTAATGGGCATGACTACCTTAGGTTCATTAACTGCAATGGATCTCTACACTAAGTAAAACAATGTTCAACCCTGGCACATTCCCTGGCTGTGTTTTTCATGGAACTATCTGAGAGAGCCAGTCCTGATTTCATCACTAAGCTGAAGGTTTGTTCTCATACCCCAGGAGCAAGTTTGATGTCCCCTTGGGCCTGCCTTGTGCCATCACCTAACTAACCCGTCCCTCTGAGCTCTTTGTGGAGAGAGAGAGACAAAACCAAACCGCTCTCTCCCAATCCATCCTCTTTGTGTGCTGCTTCCCCGTTTGGCATGCTCATTATGACACTTTTCTATCTTAATATATAGCATTATGTAAAATTATATTAAAGGTGATACTATCACAAAGAGAAAATGAAGGACTTTCTTGTTCCTTAACAATCCCCTTTGTGCTAAAGACAAAAAAAGCCGTAATCTTTTCCTTTTGTGAGATTTGATTTATGCTTTCTTTGTGGGCTTTAAAACACTTTAATTTTCTTTTCGTTCTTTCCTTCTTCTTTTTTTTAAACAAAGAACATATAGTTCAAAACTTCTTGGTTTAATGAAAACTTGCAGGTGTGGGATTGTGCGATTTTTTTTCACACAGCCTAGAGATGTATAGTGGGCTTTTATCCAGTGATGTCACATGAATGGGGCAAAGGCGGGTGGGCCAGCATGAGATGAACAAAGATCTTTGTGATCCAGGAACATTAGGAACATAGGAATGATAAAATTGCAGAGCTGGATGCCTTTAAAAGCGGCCTAGGAAAATTGGTGGAGGTGGTTATCAATGACTACTAGCCAGCGATGGTATCTATGTTCCGTTTCCACTGTCGGAGGCCGTTTGCCTCTGAATCCCAGTTGTTGAGAATCAAACACAGAGAGAGTGGTCCTGCTTGCTTCCCATAGGCATCTGGCTGGCTGCCGTGACAACCAGAGGTTGAGCTAGCTGGTACATTGGTCTGATACAGGAGGGCTTTCCTTATGTCCTTATGGTCAGGGCATCTAGTGCAGGGGTGGACTTTGGTAATATGGTGCCCTGAGTGAGAGCAAATTCTGGCACCATCCTCCATTTGTAGGTTTCTATCATCATCATCACCATTATCATCATCATGTGTCCCCTTGCTTTGACTCCCTGTGAGGGGGAACTGCCTGCGCTGCCCAAAATCTGGTACTGATCTAGTGGGGCAGGACCCAATTTATGTGAGTTCTGGGCCCTTAAACTCTCTTTGCTAATTTGTTTCCTGGAACTGGATAGGCAAGTCTGATCTAGGGTGGTGGCATCTTGTAAAACCCCTACCCAATTGAGCAACCACAGCAGATGGTTCTCCAGGGGAAGACCCCAGCGAAAGACCTCCAGCAAAGATACTGGAAACTATCTTCTGCTGGAACTATTTGTCTATCTAGCTCAGGCGATATGGTCTACTGCTGGAACTGCCACTGGTTTTTGAGGGTTTCAGGCAGAGTTATTTCCCAGCACTGAGGAGTGTAGGCTGAACTCCTGACAAAGACAACACCAGGCGAGGTGGACTAACGCTCTGATTCAGTATAAGGCAGCTTCCTATATTCCTATGAGGGTGGGCCCATGGGTCTTGCTCTCCTACTAGCTACTTCGCCACCCTTGGCATAGCTAATTGCTCTTCTGTCTCCTCTGGAGGTGCATCATGTAAGTAAACATGTCTTGGTTGGCTGGTCTCTGGCTCAGCCCCTGCAGAGCTCTTTCCATGGCTTGCTGCCTGCGTACCAGTCTCCACACGTAATGATGCTCTGGCTAAGTGTCCGTCCACCAGCCTCCCAGAATGCCCGGGTTCCCTGCATCCTGCTGCCATCGTTTAGTGCTGATTTAGAGGCTGCCATTTACAACCCTCCCACTCCTGCCTTCGCTCCCATTTCCTGCTGTTCCCTCTGCAAATGATGATGCATTGCCCTAGCCAAGTGCCTGGGGCTTCAGATTCTCTCTGAAATATAATCAGAAGAAAATAAGGCCATTACATTTAAAAGGCAGAGTACATCATCAGCGCAGCAGTGATAGCCATGATTAAAATTAAGTCCCAGTGAGATCATAAAATGCATCTTGATTTTTTAATATATTTTTTAAAGAAACCTAGATTTGTTACCAAAATAAAAATTACAAAATAAGGGGGGAAGCAATGGAATTACTGGACATATTTTTAAACAGATGAATGTGATGAAACACATTAGCCATACTAAATTCTTGCTCTAATATGGATTTTTTTAAAAAAGTAACTTCCCTCCCCGTCTCAAAACTATAAGCAGGCAATCAATAGTATTGTTCTGGCCAGCTTGGAAGCCACTATTCAGCTGTAAGCAGAAAATTAAAACTTAAACACATGGAGTAATATATGAGATAAGGGCAATAAGTGGATTTGACTATTCATCAACACAGTTTGTATCACTTAGCTCAGGGAGACCCCCTTTCCCAAGCACAGTTGATGAAGTTTCCCTGCACAAATCACAGCTGCTCATCTCACCAGTAGGAAACCCTCTTATCAGCAAAGTGAAAATAGCTGAGGCCAAAAGTAAAGGAGCGCTGGTGAACTTTCTTTTCTTGGTCATATATTAGCTGTGACTAACAATGGCCTAACAATGAGTGGACTACTTCCCTGCAGTGCAATTTTTCTAGAACTCACCATGAACTTCTCCTTTGTTCGCTTAGAATGGCAATGGTGCTCACCTGTGAGCTCTGGCTGGAAAAAACCCTGGTTGTTTAGAAGTGTCGGAGGTCAAAGACCCATTACTATTTCTGCAGCAGGTTCCTTGCCTCCAGCATCCTAGAATCCCCAATCAGCATGAATCCCCAATCCAGCCACTTTTAGACTTCCTTCCTCCACTTGAATAGGAGTTCGCTTTTTTAATATAGTGGTACCTCAGGTTAAGAACTTAATTCGTTCTGGAGGTGCCTTCTGAACCTGAAGCTGTTCTTAGCCTGAGGCACCACTTCAGCTAATGGGGCCTCCCTCTGCCGCCACCTCGCGATTTCTGTTCTCATCCTGAAGCAAAGTTATTAACCTGAGGTAATATTTCTGGGTTAGCGGAGTCTGTAACCTGAAGTGTATGTAACCTGAAGCATCTGTAACCCGAGGTACCACTATAATAAGAATTATATGTCACGGGGGGGGGGGCGGATCAGGATTTTAGAGATGTTTAGGTGGGACATAGCCAAAAAAAAAAAAGGTTGGGAACCACTGGCTTAGAGTCTTCCCTGTTCACTTCGCGTATTTCTTGTTTAGTCATTTAGTCGTGTCCGATTCTTCATGACCCCATGGACCAGAGCACGCCAGGCACTCCTGTCTTCCACTGCCTCCCGCAGTTTGGTCAGACTCATGTTTGTAGCTTCGAGAACACTGTCCAACCATCTCGTCCTCTGTCAGCCCCTTCTCCTTGTGCCCTCAAGCCACTTTGCATACTATGTCAGTTTAACAGGCAGCCATGGAGTTTGCAAGATGTATAAACTCTGAAGCTCAGAAAGACAGGGCATTGAATGGGCAAGAAAACAGACCCTGCTGCAGATCGCCCTGAAGCATCTGATGGTTGTCAGAAATCCACATCTGTTTAAATACAAATGGTGCTTGCACGCCAGAGATTACTGCATCCGTATTATTTGTTAATCCGCTTAATTAATTAACTGGCATTCTACTGGATTTCCTGGAGCTGGGTTGAAAATGCACCTGGAAAGGAAAAGCAAGGGAGTGGGTGAGATCAACCAATGCTTATTTTCAAGTTAGTAAATGTAAATGTAAATATGATTCTGCTGTTTAAAGTGGTAAGGCTGCTAGCACAATGGATAGACTCACAGTCTGGCTTAAGCAGGAGATACTAATTAAAGAAAGCAGGTACGAGGCGAGATGGGATGTGAGTTTATTTCATACAGTGTGAGCAGAACTGCCTTGCCCACCTGACTGTACTCCATGAAAGATGGTGTGTATATTTGTGTGTGGCCTGAGTGAGAGACATCTAGTGGCTGAGTACAGTGGTACCTCAGGTTAAGAATTTAATTCATTCTGGAGGTCCATTCTTAATCTGAAACTGTTCTTAACCTGAGGTACCACTTTAGCTAATGGGTCTGCTGCTGCTGCTGCCGTGCCGCCGGCACACGATTTCTGTTCTCATCCTGAAGCAAAGTTCTTAACCTGAGGTACTATTTCTGGGTTAGTGGAGTTTGTAAGCTGAAGCGTCTGTAACCTGAAGCATATGTATCCCGATGTACCACTGTATTTCTTTAGGAGACTGCATTTTCACTTGAAAGCAAACTTTGCAACAGACAATTGACCTCATTTACTTGATTCAAACAGTGAGGAGGATGGGGTGGAGGGTGAGAGGACTGACCAGCTATCACTGCTCCCCCCACTTGTATAACAGGTTGCTGCTGCTGCTGCTGTTGTTGCTGCTGCAGAGTCTGTAACCTGAAGTGTCTGTAACCTGAAGCGTCTGTAACCTGAGGTACCACTGTACAGCACAGCAAGCAAAGGCAGGTGTAGGTTAAGAGTTTGCAAAGGATGGTGAAACGTGCCAGAATTCTAATATGACAGAGTTGTGCAACTTTTAGCCTACTGTATTTGCTCATTCGTTCATTTGTTCGTTCTATTTCTCTCTCCCCCTAGCTCTCTACCTACCAGGGCAGCTATCAATACAGGCCTCTTTTTAAATAGGAAGGAGGTTTGTAGAGGATGGTTAAGGCATGCTAAGTGAGCCTGTGACAATTTTCTAACAAACAAGAACATGAGAGGAACCTTGCTGGACCAGACCAAAGGCCTATTAAGCCCAGCATCTAGTTCTCACAATGGCCAACTACATGCCCATGGAAAGCCCACAAGCAGGGCCCAAGTGTGACAGGCCTCTCCCAATCTATGATTCCTGATAGCTGGTATTCAGAGAGATACAGCCTTTGACAGTAGAGGTGGAACACAGTCATCATGGCTTTGTCAGCATCGCCCTTGAGCCAGTGTCACCAACTGGACTAGTACACTTCAGCCCCAAATGGGCTAGGTGAGCTGGGTAGCACTTCCAGAGACCACCTTCTGCACAGGAACAGGTCAAAGTGCTGTGGACTCACAGCTTAGAGTTGTGAGCACTGGATTCACTCTAACAAGAAGACAGTCGTCGCACAGCAGAGTATAGCAGAGTCTAGCAGAGTATAAACGACTCGGAGAGCAGCTCTGTAGAATATATTCTTTATTCTATCTACAACTATTATACACAACTATATACAGAGCTAAATAGGTCTAAGCATAAATGAATGCTGCACTGCACTGAGTGTCTGCAGCTGCTCGTAGCAGCAACCTTATCTATACACACGATCTTTAACACTCAGTCTCTCTCTCTCCGACACACTGACTGACTGACTGACTGACTGACTGACTGACTGACTGTTGTGGTGCTGGAGCTGAATAAGTAGAGAGCAGAACACGCCCCCTCCTCTCTGGAGAATCAGCAGACTCATCAGGAGATTCTTGGATATGGGAGGGGTGAAATCTCCTCAGGCTTGTGTTGTTGTTGTTGTTGTTAATACCCCACCCATCTGGCTGGGTTTCCCAGCCACTCTGGGCAGCTCCCAACAGAATATTAAAAACACGATAAAGCATCAAACATTAAAAACTTCCCTAAACAGGGCTGCCTTCAGATGTCTTCTAAAAGTCAGATAGTTGTTGATTTCCTTGACATCTGATGGGAGGGTGTTCCACAGAGCAGGCGCCACTACCGAGAAGGCCCTCTGCCTGATTCCCTGTAACCTCACTTCTCGCAGTGAGGGAACTGCCAGAAGGCCCTTGGAGCTGGACCTCAGTGTCCGGGCTGAACGATGGGGGTGGAGATGCTCCTTCAGATATACTGGGCCAAGGCTGTTTAGACTTTAAAGGTCAGCATCAGTGCTCGGAAATGTACTGGGAGCCAATGTAGGTCTTTCAGGACTGGTGTTACATTAGAGAAATAATGGGCAGCTCAGGCCCTT
Organism: Podarcis gaigeae; assembly: GCF_964106915.1. Classification (NCBI taxonomy): domain Eukaryota; kingdom Metazoa; phylum Chordata; class Lepidosauria; order Squamata; family Lacertidae; genus Podarcis; species Podarcis gaigeae. Next base: position 104,911,087 of record NC_139679.1, read on the forward strand.
TCTTCAGAAAGGGTGTTAAGAATTGTTTGGAGACTCCCTAATCCCCTCACAGAGCTAGAGTTCTCAGAGAGGTTTAACCATCAAAGAATGGGCTTGTCCGGATTCTCACAAGGAATCTGGAAACTTGTAGCTTTGTGAGGGAAATAGGAATCTCCAAGCAACTCTCAGCATGCTTAACAAATTACACCTCCCATAATTCCTTGAGGGAAACTATGACATATTAAACTATAGTATCATGGTGCTAGAAATGTAGGGGGGCGGGGAATGTGGCTTCACAGAAGAAGAACAAATTCTAATGCAGTTCCAGAGGAACAATGTTAATGAGAGAGTTTCTGTTGGCATGCATCCTACCAAGAGGTAAAGAACAGACCCCTCCCAGCACATTGTCACTCGTAACCTCTGCTATAAAGGGAAGAGTATAGCTAGAAGGAGAATCTCTCTCTCTCTCTCTCTCTCTCTCTCTCTCTCTCTCTCTCTCTCTCTCTCTCTTTCTCTCCATTTTTGAACTTAATAAGGTTGCTGAGCTTTCAGAACCCAGTGTTTCCAAGGTCCTAATTATGGGTTAGTATACTAAATTACCAATAAATTAGCGCTCCATTCCACCACTAGTAGACTCAAGTTGCAGGAAATTACCCAAATTAGATTCAGGTAGTGACATTCATCACCGGATGGAATGACGGTGGCTTAAACAAGATTTAGTGCCGCGCCGCAGCGACTAATATTCAGAGCTGCAGTTGCAGAAAGGCAAGCGTCCTTTATTTGCACACACAGTAATTTTGACAGCATTAAAGTGCCCAGCTATGCTACAGCATTCGGCTGAAGTATTGATTATTTAAGCGATGGGACATGACAGGCCGTGCATTTCTGAGAGATGACTGTGCACCTCAGGTGCCAATTGAGAGGGGCAAGGCTGATGGCTTAGAGAGACTTAGTGGCATTGCAAAATGAGGCTGCCGTCCTGGGCAATAATTACGGCCAGAGAAAGTGATGTGGCATCACTTTTTTTGCCCACTTACAAAACCTTGTCGGTAGGCCAAAGATCTGCCGACGTGTCACAATGTCACTTCCAGTTGCATCCCCCTGTTTCCAAATCGGATGGGAGGGTTTGCTATTTTTACCAAGTAGTTCATATTTAGAGCAGGGATAGGGAAATCTGTGGCCCTCCAGTTGGACTTCAGAGGCTCTCAGCCATAAAACCATAAGAAGAATCTGGCCCATGGCCCATCTAATCTGGCATCCTCTCCTCATAGCAGCCATCTAGATGCCTGTGGGAAACCAGCAAGCAGCATTTGAGCACAAGAGCTGTCTCCTCTCCTGTGGTTTTCAGAATTCAGAAACAACGCTGCCTCTAACTCTGAAGGCAGAGCATAGCCAGCATGAGAGCCAGTGTGGTGTAGTGGTTAAGAGTGGTGGATTCGTAATCTGGTGAACCGGGTTCGCGTCCCTGCTCCTCCACATGCAGCTGCTGGGTGACCTTGGGCTGGTCACACTTCTCTGAAGTCTCTCAGCCTCACTCACCTCACAGAGTATTTGTTGTGGGGGAGGAAGGGAAAGGAGATTGTTAGCTGCTTTGAGACTCCTTAAGGGGAGTGAAAGACAGGATATCAAGTCCAAACTCCTCCTCCTCCTCTTCTTCTTCTAGTAGCCATTGATAGTCCTCTCCTCCAGCACGGCCAAAGGTTCAAAGATGAGAGGTGAAGTTCAGCAACAACATTGGAAGCCCACAGGTTCCTTACACCTGATTTAGAGGGTGGTTGCCCACCTCTGGCCTGCTAACCTTCACTCCTTGAGCACCACACCTCCAAATCAGTTCATTGAAAGAAGTGCTTTCTAGCTCTTTTAACAACATCCAAATGTTTTATGGG